>NW_027555847.1:681948105-683148105 GCF_003287225.1 Phascolarctos cinereus | reverse complement strand
CTGGAGAGCCTCAAAGAGCTGAAGCTCCTCAAGAGCCTCTCCCTGAGAAGCAATGCAGGCAAAGTGCCCCCCAGTGTGACCGATGTGGCCGGTCACCTGCAGCGGCTCAGCCTTCACAACGACGGGGCCCGGCTGCTGACCCTCAATGGGCTGAAGAAGCTGACGGCGCTGCGGGAGCTGGAGCTGGTGGGCTGTGGGCTAGAGAGGATACCCCATGCCGTCTTCAGCTTGACTGCACTACAGGAGTTAGACCTGAAGGACAACCACCTCCGCTCCATCGAGGAGATCCTGAGCTTTCAGCACTGCCGCAAGCTGGTCACGCTCAAGCTGTGGTACAATCAGATCGCCTACGTCCCGGAGCACATTCGCAGACTCAAGGGGTTGGAGCAGCTGTACCTCAGTCACAACAAGCTGGAGACCCTGCCGCCCCAGATCTGTTTCTGCGCCAACCTCCGCCTGCTTGACGTTTCTCACAATGGCTTACGCTCCTTGCCCCAAGAGGTGAGCATCCTCCAAAATTTGCAGCATCTTGCAGCCTCCTACAACGCCCTGGAGGCACTCCCAGATGAACTCTTCTTCTGCCAGAAGCTGAGGACGCTGTTGCTGGGTTACAATCATCTAAGCCAGCTCTCCCCTCGAGTGGCGGCACTACAGGCCCTCAGCCGGCTGGAACTCAAGGGTAACCGCTAGAGCTTTACCTGAAGAACTCGGCAATTGTGGGGGGCTCAAAAAATCAGGGCTGCTGATAGAGGAGGCCCTGTATGAGGGACTGCCTGCTGAAGTGCGGGAGAAGATGGAGGAGGAGTAAGAAGGGTCCCTGGGGATTGCGTCAGTTTGGGAGACCTCATTTGGAGAGGCTGAGACCAGGGTGGGGGACACACACCTTAGGGAGAAAAGGCAGAAACCAGAGGAAGGTGGGGCTTGAGGAAAGCCCTTAGACAGGTTTGGGAAGTACTCCTAGGCCTGTGGAATAGGGGTGAGGCTCCTCATGGTGGGATTAACTTAATCCTGGAATTCAGAGACAGCCACACCTGTCTCTTTTGGCTGGTTTTCCCCTTCCAGTCTGAGGTTGGAGTCAGCCCAGTTTACTTGGCTAGGACTGATATCCTTCCTTTATCCTTATTCACTGAACCATTTGTCTTCATTTAGTGCCTTAGACTGTGAGGAAAAAAGGGGGAAGAGGTTGTTGTGGAAATGATGAAAAGCCACACTCCTGGGTGATTCAGAATACTCTCTCACTGCAGTATCTGGCATTCATTCCTGGGGGATTAGGGACTGTTCCCCAAATCCTGAATCCAATTCCTTATTTATAAAACTATTTGTTATAAACATTTTTGAACAAGGATTTGGAGAACTGAGTTTTTTTTTAAGTTGAGAAGGCAGAAGCTCCCTGAAGATAGTACAGTTATTCCTTCTACAGTGTAACTTTCCTGATTGTGGCTTCGGTATATTGAGGGTCGGCATAAGAAATTAAATGAGAATTTTGGGGGCGTTTTGTGGAAGCTGCAGACAACATGTGAAGGCCAGCAGACGACACACAGCCTATGATTCAATACTTACCCAAATTTTACAACAAGGTACTGTACACACCCCATAAAAGAAAAAAAAATCAGACTTCACAAAGGTGGGCCAAAAATTTTTACTTGGATTTTCCAGCTATGCCCCATGGAAGGGATAACTATAACTGCATATTTTGTAGGCTCGATACCAGAGCCAACCACATGCTTAATAAATGTTAAACAAAGACAGTGATTGCTACACTAATTTCTAGTGGTTCTCTGTCCAACTCAGCCCTTATTGTTTTCTCCCCCAACCCAGGTCCTTTCCTTCTCTCTCAGATCCCCAGATTCACTCATCCCCTACAATTCTAATAGGAAATCTTTAGGCTGACCTATCGTCTACTCCAACACATGCCTTTAGCAAAACACCCCTTGTAACATCCCTGACATAAGATTATCCAGCTTTTTAAAAGATCTCCAATGTCAGGAAATTCACTGTCTCCTGAGGCAACCAAGTCCATTTTTTTTTTTGGATAAATTTCTCAGGAAGTTGTTATACTGGGCTGAAATCTGCTTCCTTATCACAGTAACTTCCACTAATTTGTCCTATTTTTTTCTTTTGGAACTCAAGCAGAATAAGTATACCTCTTCAATAGGACCATCCTTCATTTATTTAAAGAGAGTGATTAGCTTATTTCTTTTGATATATCCTTGTATGATTTCATGATCCCTTTCACCTCTAGTTGCCTTTTCTGGATGGGTCAAAAATGTGAAGCATAGTACTCACTTAACACTATCAGATTTAATCTGACCAGGACATGGTATCATATTTAGAGCTGAAAGAGTCTTTCAAGGTCATTTTAGTACCACTGCCTCATTTTACAGCTGAAGAAACCGAGTACCAGAGAGGTAAGTGACTTATCTAAAAGATCAAACATATAGTAAGTTGGAATTTGAACCTAGGTCCTCTGACTGCAAATCCAACTTTCCACTTTAGAAGAGGAGTAGGAAAAAGGGAAGAAAAGGAAGGTCTGGAGGCAGAGACAAGAAAAAATTCTATCTGTTGTGATTATTGCCTTGAGATATCTTGAGCAAATCACTTATCCTTTCAATGTTATAAAATGAGGGTTGCATTAGCTGATCTCTAAGAACCAGCTGTAGGTTCTTAGAATGTAGGATTTTAACTGGGACTTGAAAGAAGCCAGGAGGTGGAGATTGTCTTTAGCAAGAACAAACCCCCAAATCTGAAATAGTTTTAGAAAGAAATTTATTTGGTCATTTGGTACAGGACAATGAGCTAGAAAGGTGTGGCTCCATCTTATCTAGGCTCTGCAAAGGTTACATTATATATAGGATTTAAATAAGGGTTACCCACAAAAAACCCCACCAACTTGAAAGTAAAATAGATTGAAATGACTATCAGTAAATGTGAACATTCAATAAAAATTGGATGAAGCCAAAACACAAGCTTAGGTAAAACCAAAACAAGACCTGAGTGGATCCAAAATACAAATGTTTTGGGTATATCCAGGAAATACAAATCCCTTGTACTGACTTCTGGCATTCCTGGAGAGTTACTGAGATCAGGGTAACATTCTAGTTTCAAACAATCTCTAGTCACAAAAAGTTAAATTTAAACAATATAATAACACATTTTCCAAACAACATAATAAAACATTTTCCATAATTTTCTTCTCCTGAGTTTATTAAAGCCCAACATTCTCATACTATGAGAAACCTAATTACAGAAGCAGAAAGCTGGGGATGATTTCTTTCTTTTTCTTTTTGGAGGCAATCAAGGTTAAGTACTTGCCTAGGGTCACACAGCTAGCAAATGGCTGAGGCTAGATTTGAACTCAGATCCTCCTGACTCCAGGGCTAGTGCTCTATACACTGTGCCACCTAGGTGCCCTGGATTATGATTTTAAATGGAGTTCATGAAAGCCCAACTCAATGGCATCCTCCTTACTACCTATCTCTTCCAGAGCTTGATAGAATTCCTTAAAGGAGGTGATAGGGGCCATATTGGTAACAAACTTTTCCCAATGTCTCATAAAGGAATCAATTTGAGTAAGTCTCAGGGACTGTTAGTCATAGATTTAAACTTACACCAGGAAACAAGTACACTGTGGCCACATGTATCACAAAATCATAACCCCATGATTCCTTCAATGTCATAAAAGTTGGACAAACTTAGTTAAGCAGTCATAATCTCATATATCCCTTAAGGAGACAACCTCATTAAACAGATTTTACAGGTGAATTAAGTCATATTACAAATTAAATTACATTTAGAGGATTCACAATGGACTGAGAAAGAAGACTTACATATCAAAACTAGAATTAGAGAAAGCCTTCCTTATATAGTTGGCTAGGAAAATAACTAAATCATTTTAGGAAACTCAAAACATCCCTTTGGCTTCTACCTGACATATATAAATGTTAACATTATTATGCCATAAGCCAATTTTGCTCACGTGAGGTTAATATAAACAGAAGAAAAGTTGCAGGAGGGATGGCTCTGATCCCTAGACAATCATTAAAGCCAAAGTAATGTAGTAATGATCATCAATATTATTTTTTAAAATTTTTTTGGGGGGAGGCTAGGCAATGGGGTTAAGTGACTTGCCCAGGGTCACACAGCTAGTAAGCATTATGCGTCTAAGGCCGGATTTGAACTCCGGTCCTCCTGAATCCAGGGCCAGTGCTCTATCCACTGTGCCACCTCGCTGCCCTCAATGATCATCAATGGTAAATAACATCAAGTCTCCTTGTTCCTGGTTACTCACTCCCAACATCCATTTAATTAGCATTTTTCATCTTGAGCCTCAGACATTTCATGTAGTCATCTGATCACTGAAAACATCTTTCCTTGGAAATTCTGGAATAAGCCTCATTGTCAGGGCAGCTCTGGAAGTGGTTCCCCTAGCACAGAGGTTCCCAAACTTATTTGGCCTACTGACTCCTTTTCAAGAAAAAAAAATTTACTCAGTATCCCCTGGAAATCTACTTTCTTTAACACCTTAACAGTTTAAAAAAATTTGCATTATTTCACAAAATATATAAAATACACATATTTTTAAAATGATGCATCTTAAATTTAGCAATTATTGTAAATTTGTGGGTTTTTTCCTGCATTAAAATGTTGATGGTGCAATATTGAACCATGTAGCCATATAGTATCATATTGTAAACTAGTCATCACACACATATATTCCTGACAATGTAGGACACACTCCCCTGCCAACACTTGCTTGCTAAGACCTGTCAGTGGACTTGACCACTGATTGGTTATAACTTGCATTTTGTGTGTTTATTTGAAAAATAATGTAATCACTACAACTTTAACCCTGTTACACAACAGATGAAACATGTATGAATGGTTTTTCAAAATTTTCTTCTCTTCTTTCCTTATGCTTCCACCATCTTCTTATTTTTATTCAATTCCCCTCCCCAACAGCACTCCAGACTACTACTGCCCCCCACCGATCATTCTAGCACCTCCCAGGGGGTGGTATCACCACTTTGGGAAACTCTGTGTCTAACAGATTCACATCTCTGGTTCCAAATCCCTTGTAGATTCCCTATAACATGGCTAAAATCTGCCAGTGATAAGGACTTAACACAGTTTTGTAAATTTGGTTGTCCAGTAATTAGTTCATGTGATGAAAACCAGTTCAAACTTTATGGAGCCAATCTTCTGAACAAACAAAGCTATAAGAAGAATGTAAAATTAGGAACCCATAATTCACCTGAAATTATTTCACTTGCTCTATCTTGGACCCTGACTAGTAAAATAAGCTTTTCTGTTTCTTAATATTCTGTTTTTTAATACAAAGACTTCAAAACTGAAAAAAACCCATGATTTTAAAATTTGTTTATAATTATTAATGCAATCTTATATGTAACATCCTTAATCCTGTTTTCAGAACTTACTAAAACATACTCAAAGCCTATATATGTCATTTGGAAGCCTATACATGTCATCTGTATCTGTCTATCAAAGTGAAGTTTATTACTTCAATAAATTTAAAACTTTTACATTATTATCCTATCCCCCTCTTTTGAGGATATATATATATATGTGTGTGTGTGTGTGTGTATTTCATATATATATATGTATATATATATATATATATATATATATATATATATATATATATAAATAAGATACTTCACGGACCTAATCTTATATATAACTATCTGTAACGAGATGACAATCATAAGAACTTCATTACCTAGCTGTTCAGGATATGGAGTTGACCACAAATTCAGATTAAAAACAGTAATATCTTTCATACTTGCATACTATTATAGTAACTCATAGATGTTTTAGTATTGCAACAGCAAAAACTTTTACAATTCACCTGTCCTAATTATAGAAATTTGCTATGAAAGGAAAAAGGAGGGATCCAGTTATAACAATACGAAGACTGTTCCTTCAAGGGCACAAACTGAGTTGATATAAGCATAACAGGGGAAGAAGTCCCTTATCTCTGATTCCAGGTAAATGTCATAGTTTGGAAAAGGAAATGGCAAACCACTCCAGTACCTTTGCCAAGAAAACCCCAAATGGGGAAATGAAAAGTTGAACACAACTGACAAACAACTGAACAACAACAAAATGTCATAGTTAGAAGCCAATCATGTGGCAAAGTTCCACATTGTTCATAGGGTATCACTGCCAGGCTCAGAATTTACCAGGTGGGAAAATTTCTTGTTCAGAAAGGAAATAACACACAATGGGGAAACTGAGTCAAGAGAATCCTACTTTGCCTATAGAAGGTTGTGTCTTCAACTTTCCCAGACATAAACATTCACATGTAGCAGTTCTCAGACCCTGCACTCCCTGTGAGCAGTACACGACATTTCCCTCAAAAGGTGGACATCGGTTTAATGATAATTTAGACAATCATACCTGAAATCCAGTCCCAAGACATTTTTACCTCAAATAGCAAAATTTCACTAAGTTCTCCAAAGAAAACAAGACCTGTGCGCACTAAATAACTTCTGAAGTGGAAGCCCAATCAAAGCCCACCTCATTGCCTACCAAATATAAGTTTCCTTCACTAACCTAGGGTCTTTTCAATCAGCTAACCAGGACAAGACACAGATATCTGATAAAGTGGTCCCCGTTTCTTCACAAAAGGTCATGAGGTTGAACTGATGGCCCTTGCTTTTGAGGCCTCGATGATAACTCTATGTTCACCATGCTATCAAGGCAGCTACTGGCCAGTCACAGACCAGGTATATAGAAAAGTGGAGCAGAAAGACAGGATGAGAAATTGAAAGAGAAAGAGAAAGCAAAAGCTATACCAATTTAATTTTAATCAGATTTTTTTAAACAGCTGTTAATCAAGCCAAAGAGATTACTTATTTTGCAGATTAGGGTGGCCTAGGTTAATTATAACCTCACCTGGGTCTTTTCCTGGGCTAAAGTCAAACATGGCCCCTTAATTTTCCGGATACCTGGAGTCAGGGCCTGGACTGTGTTTGAGCTGAACTTGCAGGGACTCACTGTGTTTGATTTGATCTAGCATTGGTTGGGTCCTGTCCATGCTCAATCCTAAGATCACAGAGACTTCCTTAGCATTTATGTTCTCAGAGAAGCTTCAGGTCCATTTAGGGTGACCACAAAGAAATACCACTTCTGGCATCAGAATAATCTTTTGCAAGAATAAACCCCCAAGTCTGAAATAGTTTTAGAAATTTATTTGGTTGTCCAGTAGAGGAGAGTGAAAGGAGAGCATTACAGGCATGGGGGACAGGCAGAAAAATGACTGGAGCCAAAAGATGGAGTGTTTTATTTAAGGAACGGCAAGGAGGCCAGTGTCACTGGATCTAAGCACACATGCGTTGGGAGGTTTTAAGGTACAAGAGAATCGGGAATGTGTATGGGGGGAACTAGGTGATGGAGGGCTTTGAACAGCAAAGTGTGGGTTTGGTATTTGATCCCAGATCAAATACAGGTGGTAGGGAACTACTGGAATTATTGAGTTGGGGTTTGGGAGGAGGGGTGACACAGTAGGACCTGAACTGTAGGAAAATCACTTTTGCAGCTGCAAGATACACTGGAATAGGGACAAATTTGTGGCAGGCAGACTGACCAGCAAGCCATTGCAATAGTTAAGGGTGAGATGAGTACCAGAGTGGTGGCAGTATCAGAAAAGAGAAGAGGATGTTTGAGAGATTTTGCAAAGATTTACAAAGGCTTTGGCAAAACATTGGATGTGGGGGGGGCGCGGAAAAGATAGTAATGGTCAAGGATGACACCTAGGTTGCCAGCCTGAGAGACTGGATCATGGTGCTCTCAACAGTAATAGGGGAGTTTGGAAGAGGAGAGGATTTGGAGGAAAGGTAATGAGTTCAGTTTTGAACATGTTGAGTCTGAGATATCTGAAGGACTCCAGTTGGAGATGGTTGATAGGCAGTTGGAGATGTGAGAATAGAGGTCAGCAGAAAGGTTAAAGCTAGATAGGCAGATTTGAGAACCATCTGCATAAAGACGGTAATTGAATCCCTGAAAGCTGATGAAGTGAAGTAGAATAGAGGGAGAAAAGAAGAGGGTCCAAGATAGCCCTGTGGGACATCTGTGGTCAGTGGGTGTGACCTAGATAAAGATCCAGCAAAAGAGACTGAGAAGTAGTCAGGGAGGAGAACCAGGAGAAAGAAGGGTCCTGAAAACCTAGAGAGAAGAGAGTATCAAGGAGAAGAGGGTGATCAACAGTGTCAAAGGCTGCAGAGAATAAAAAGGTCATTGGATTTGGCAAACTAAGAGATCATTGATAACTTTGGAGGGGGCAGTTTGTATTGAATGATGCATTCAGAATCTGGATAGTGAAGTTGAGAGTGAGAAGAGGGATGGTGGAGGTACCTATCACAGTTGGCTTTCTCAAGAAATCTGGCTACAAAGAAGAGACATGGGACAATAGTTACACAGTGGTGGGGAAGACAGCAGTGTCCTCCCTAGAGCAGAAGCCATTCTGCCTGGAGGGAAAACTGAAGTAGGAGAACCACAAGGGCCAGCAGACGATGGACACCAACCTGGAGATCAACCCATTGCAACCAGGACAAATTGTTGTTTGTGCTGTGTTCTCAGAGGACCATGACATCAGAGAGTTGATTTAAGTGAGGGAGGGCTGTACAAAGTCCTCCACAGCCACCTAGGTCCAGTGGCAAGATATAGATCAGGACGACTGGATATGGCCCCAGATGTAGTGGGAGACCTTGACCTTATTTTTATTTTTATTATTTTTTTTAGGCAATTGGGGTTAAGTGATTTGCCCAGGCTCACACAGCTAGTAAGTGTCAAGAGCTTGGTTTGAGACTGGATTTGAACTCAGGTCCTCCTGACCTCAAGGCCAGTGCTTTATCCACTGCCACCTAGCTGCCCCCCTTGACTTAATTTTTAAGCTAAAGTCTTTCCCAGGTCTCAATTTGACTGAGGCAACATCCATTCAGTGATTAAGGCTAGGTAAGAAAAGCAGCAAAGGATGGCCTTTTTTACCTAGTCAAAAAAAAAATTAATCTGGAAGGGGAAGACTCTCAGGGTTTCTGGCCAAAACAGAAACAATTGTTATTTACATTTACTCTGAGCCATCAGGGCCCAAATGGCCAATCATGGAGAGCCAGAGTGATTTGGGTTAAGGCACCGCCCTTAAGAAATCTAGCCCTTAAAGCCCCAAGATATCTTGTTTGGTTTCATTTACATTCCTTTGGGCAGAATACCCACAGGTAAGGGTATGATACCCTATGTGGACAGGAGGAGGTGAAGAGCAAACAGGAGAAGAGAGGAGAGGAGCAGAGCTGCATTGTCTAACTGGATCTGGCCAGTTGGGTCCCCAGTGGAGCAGCTCAAACTACTCGTAGGTTGTTGTTTTTCCTCTGTTCTTGAAGAGAACTATGACATCAAGAAGGAGGAGGGGTAGGAGGGGAAAAAGGAGGAAATGAAGGTAGGTGGGGCATTAGTGAAGGTTTTTCAATGTTGGAGAGATGTAGTCATGTTTGTAGACACTAGGGAAGGAGCCACTAGACAGGTATATATTTGTTTGAACGTTGTCTCCCCCTAAACTCCTTGAGGGTGGGGACTACCTTTTGCCTCTTTTTGTATCCCCATTGATTGGCAAAGGGCCTTGGCACATAGTAGACACATGATGTTTATTGACTGAGGGATACAAGATGAGGGAAGGAGGATACAGGCAGTCTGCTAGAGGAAATGGAATGCAAATGAGATGAACACTTACTTGTATAGGTAGAGAGGTTTGCCTTGGCAAGAAGGGAATCTTGGTGTGAGAAGGAGCAGATAGCAGAAAGCACTTGGGTGATATAAGGAGTTCTTGGCAAATGGACTGGTTTTTTTTTTCTTCAATAAAATAGGAGGCAAAGTTTTTAGCTAAGAGGGTGGGGGGAGGGGAAGCCATGAAAGTTTGAGGGATAAAGGGTTTGGAAGAATTTGATGTGGTAGGTGGGATAGTATGGGATAGACAGTTAATTAGGAAGGTACAGCCTAGCATCAGTGAGGGCCCAGTTGAGAACCCAGTCAGAGGGGTCCATTAGCCACCACCATTTGTCTCTTAAAAACTACACAGATCCTAGGCCCAGGGATAGGATCAATGGTAATTAAAGCAGCCTGCAACAGTCTTTTCTAAAAAAAAAATGTTTTTTTAAGTTCTAAACTGTCGCCTGCCTCCCCCTACCCACACACACTAGAGAAGGCCACCATTTGACACATTTATGTATGTAAAAAACATACTATGCATACTTCTATTTATCAGTTCTTTCTCTGGAGGTAGATAGTATCTTCCTTCATAGGTCCTTTGTAGTTGATTTGAGTATGTATACTACTCAGAATAGATTAGTCTTTTACAGTTATTCTTTGAACAAGATCACTGTTATTGTATACAATGGTTCTGCTCATTTCACTCTTCATTATTTTATGCAAGTCTATGTTTTTCTAAAATCAACCTGCTTATCATTTCTTACAGCACAGTAGTATTCCATCACAATCACATACCACAACTTGTTCAGCCATTCCCCAACTGATGAGCATCTCCAGTTCTTTGCCACCACAAAGTGAGCTGCTGTAAGTATCTTAGAATGTATAGGCTCTTTTCCTTTTTTCCTGATCACTTTGGGAAACAGACCTAATAATAGTATTGCTGGGGCAAATACAGAGTTTTCTAACCTACCTGTTCCCACATATTAGTGTCCCAATTTTCCACATTGTCTCCAACATTTGTCTTTACCCTTTCTATTATTTTAGTCAATCTGATAGGTGTGAGATGATATCTCAAAGTTGCTTTTCTTGAATCAATGATTTAAAGTATTTTTTCATATGTCTATTTATAGCTTTGGCTTCTTCATGGAAAAACAGCCTGTTGGGGCAGTTAGGTGGTGCAACAGAGCACCAGCCCTGGAGGCAAGAGGATCCGATTTCAAATCTGACTTTAGACACTTTCTAGCTATGTGACCCTGGGCAAGTTGCTTAATCCCAATGTCCACCCCAAAAAACAAACAACAAAAAAAACCAAAACAGCCTGTTCATATTCTTTGACCATTTATCAACGGGGGAATGACTCATATTCTTATGAATTTGACAAGTGATATATCTGAGATATGAGACCTTTATCTGAAAAACTATCAATTTTTTTTCTTAATCTGCTTTCTTTCTAACCTTGGCTACATTGGTTTTATTTATAAAACCCCTTTTTAACTTAACATAATCATAATTATCCATTTTATATGTCACAATACTATCTTGTTTATCCATAAATTCTTCTACTATCCATAGGTCTGATAGATAATATGCTCTATGTTTTTCTAATTTTTTTAAATTTTATTAATTTATTTTGATTTATCAACAATCACTTCCATATGCTTTTGAGTTGAAAATTTTTCTCCCCCTTCCTCCCCCCCACCCTCCCCAAGATGACACACAATCTGACATAGGCTTTACATTTACATACCCATTAAACATATTTTCACATTAGTGAGGTTGTAAGTAAAAATTAAAACCAATAGGAGGAACCATCAGAAAGATGAAACAAAACTCAACAGAAGGTAAAAATAAGTGAGAGTGATTCGACTTCCATAGTTCTTTCTTTGGATGTGGACAGCATTTTCCATCCCGAGGCCTCTGGAGATGTCTTAGATCCTCATAATGCTGAGAAAGGTTCAGTTTAACAATCTTAGTCATCACATAACGTGGCTGTTATTGTGTACAAAGTCCTCTTGGCTCTGCTCACTTCACTCAGCATCAGACCATATAAGTCTTTCCAGGTTTTTCTGAAGTCAGCCTGTTCATCATTTCTTATAGCACAATAGTATTCCATTACATTCATATACCACAACTTGCTCAGCCATTCCCCAATTGATGGGCATCCTCTCAATTTCCAATTCTTTGCCACCACAAAAAGAGCTGCTATGAATATTTTTGTACATGTGGGTCCTTTTCCCATTTGTTTGATCTCTTTGGGATATAGCCCTAGAAGTGCTATTGCTGGATCAAAGGGTATGCACATTTTTGTAGCCCTTTGGGCATAGTTCCAAATTGTTCTCCAAAATGGTTGGATCATTTCACAACTCCACCAACAATGTATTAGTGTTCCAATTTTCCCACATCTCCTCCAACATTTATCATTTTCCTGTTTTGTCATGTTGGCCAATCTGATAGGTGTGATGTGGTACCTCAGAGTTGTTTTGATTTGCATTTCTCTAATCAATAACGATTTAGAGCATTTTTTCATATGACTATAGATGGCTTTAATTTCTTCATCTGAGAGCTGTCTGTTCATATCCTTTGACCATTTATCAACTGAAGAATCCATGTTTTTCTAATTTATGTTTATCTCCCTTTATATCTAGGTCATGTATCCATTTTGACCGTATCATGGTAAATGGTATAAGTCCATACCCTTTCTGCTAGACTGTTTTCCTTTTCTTTGCTAAGGAATCTGGAGAGCCGTCTTCTAGTCCCAATTCACTGGTGTGACCTTGGGCAAGTGGCTCTTTACCCGTGGAGCCTTTTCTTTTTTCATTAAAATAAGATCAGGTTAAGGTCCCTTTCCAGGCCTAACTTTCATTGGTTATCAAAGCCGAAAGGGTTTGGTTTTCTGCTAGGAGACTGCTCCTAGAGTCCAGCAGTCTGTAGGTCTGTTTTCAGTGGCCATCGGCCTACATTTGCCTGGTGGCTGCCTGGGCCCAGGAAGGGCCGGGGGACTGTAGGACGTCGTTCTGTTGCAGAAAAGGCACTTGTACTAGCATGAGGAGCAAGTCTGGGAGGCCCAGATCTCGCACCAACCAGCGGCCAGGGCTCGGGCAAATCTTTCCCTCTCGATGCCTCGGTTTCCTCCATAAATGATGCTCTCCCTTCCAGCTCAATGAATAATACTAGTCCCTTAATGGTCCAATTGAGGGTTGGCCATTAATCTTGGGCCTCAATTAGTGAGGAGTAATCAAGCGCTGGATCTATTAATTAGGGACATTAAAGACGTCGCCTGGGGGGGAGGGAGGAAAGGCCAGCCAGGGCAGGAAAACAGGGGGTAGGCGGGGTCACCGGACCTTCCGGAAGCTCCCGGCCCGGTCTTCGTCTCTCAAACCCGTCGAGGGTCCTACAGGGTTATTGGGCCAAAGGTCCCACTTTTCTGTGCCTCATGTCCAAGAGAGGACCCCAAGCAACTCCAAGGAACAGCTAGCAACGACCGTTAACGCCCCGCGACCGGAAGAAGCCGGGACTGCCCCACGCGCCCACGCACCGCAGAGTCCCCTCCCCCTCCACGGCGTCCACTCCTCCTCCCCGGCCGAGCCAGCGCGCGCTTGCGCCCAGAGATCCCTCCTCCCCTTGGCCAGAAAGCAATCCCTGTAGCTATAAGGTTCCTCCTCCTCAGTGGGCTACGGGCGTCCCCGCGCAGGCGTAGTACGAACTCCTCTCCGTGGCCGGAGGCGATCCCTTGGTGGCGCGAGCCTTCCTGCCACGCTTGCGCACCGTTGGCCGTCGGGGAACTTGAAGCGGGGACAGGGGCGGGAGAAAAGGAAGAGCGCAGGTGCAGTGAGCTCCGAAAAGGAAGGGCGGGCGGTGACAGATACAGACATGCGCACTTCGGAGCGGGACGGAGGCCTGGTGGGGTCACCCCAGCGCAAGCGCAGTGCGGTGTTTGTCTGAGGGTCGGACGGGCGGGAGGTGCGCGGCGGCGGCGGCGGCGGGGAAGATGGCGGCGTCCTCCCTGGAGCAGAAGCTATCCCGCCTGGAGGCGAAGCTGAAGCAGGAGAACCGCGAGGCCCGGCGGAGGATCGACCTCAACCTGGAGATCAGCCCTCAGCGGCCCAGGCCGAGTAAGGAAGTCTGCAAGGGGGGAGGGGAATGGGGGGAGGGGAGGTGGGCGGGGCGTCAGGGCAAGAGGCCCCGCCCCCTGTCCGCAAGCTCCGCCTCTGGCTTCCGGAACCCCTCGGCTTTCCCCTCAAGGTTCCTCTCCCTCCCGAGACTCCCCCTCCCTCTCCTGACCATGGGGAGAGAGGGTCACCCTGACCCAGGGCTGTACTCCAAGCCTGGGGGAAGGAGAAGACTTCCGGTCCCCTCCTTCCTGACCTGGAGTGGGGCGAGAAACT
Source organism: Phascolarctos cinereus (assembly GCF_003287225.1). Lineage (NCBI taxonomy): Eukaryota > Metazoa > Chordata > Mammalia > Diprotodontia > Phascolarctidae > Phascolarctos > Phascolarctos cinereus. The sequence continues at coordinate 683,134,003 of NW_027555847.1, read as the reverse complement.
CACCGAGCCCCTCCCCAAACTCCCCCGCCCCCCCCCTTTTTCTCCCTCTTCTTCCTTCCTCCCTAAATCCCCTTGGGGGTAGTATGGAGGGAGGAATTCTACCAACCCCCTTCCTCTTTCCCCCTCCCCCTTTTCCTAAACTTCTGGGCAAAGGAGCCCTTCCTTCTCTCCCCAGCTTGGGGAGATAGTGGAAAGGAGAATTAGTCCCTCCTGCTTCCCAATCTGGAGTAGAGGAGGAATGGGGGGGGATTTTTGGTTCCCCATCTCTTACCATTCCTCTTCCAAGCGTTTATCAATAAGTAGCATGTGCTCCTTTCCACTTTTCAAGTGTTAGTAACTCCCAGACCGAGTTGGCTCTTAGCTTTTTCGGGGAGGGAAGGAGCAAAGGATTGCTTTTTTGCAGGAATTTCAACAGCCTTTCCAGTGATAGTCTTAAGAGAGGAGATCCTCCAGCATTTTATAGAGCCGGGGGACAGGTCCTTATTGGAAGTCCTGGGTTCCTTTTCCAGCAAGGCGGAGAAAGCTTGGATCTGGGAACCTGGGCCTTCTCACTCAGTGCTGCCTGAACTCCCTCAGCATTCCCCCCCCCCCCAATAGATGCTGGGATTCTCGTCTTTCCCTCCTTGCCTCTCCTCCTCTCCTTTCTAATTGGGAGTGCCTGAGTCCCTCACCTGGTAGGGCCACTGCTCTTTGGGGGGTAGGAGGCAGGAGACCATTGGGACTGTTTTCCAGATGGCTGAGTAATGCCATTTTGCCCTGGGCCACTATTTGGGTATTTGCCTGTGCCTGGATCAGCCATGAACTCCCAGGAAGTAAAATTGACACTGGATTGGGTTTAATGAGGGGTGGGACCAGTTCCCTTTAATCAGAAAGAGAGGACTATTGGGGGAGGGGGTTCCCCTTCAGGTGTCTGCATTCGTTGTTGGTTCCATCCCATTTTCCCATCTCTGTTGGTTTTCTCCTTATCTCTTCCCCTCAAATTGATTTGATGCCTCCCCTTCCCCTTTCTTCTTTGTTATGATTTGATTTCTTTCCTTTGGATCAATTGGTAGTTTCTGTTATTTATTGTGGTGTTGTTGTTTTTATTTTTCTTCCTTTTCCCCATCCAGTTATTGTGATCACTCTAAGCCCTGCTCCTGCCCCGTCCCAACGAGCAGGTACCAGCCTTTTTATCATCACCGCTTGGACTTCTGCATCATTGACTTAACTTGCTGCCTTCAGCCCGCATAGAACTGCTATGTGTTCAGTTTTCCCTGTCTATCTTTCTCTTTCTCTACCTGAGCCATTATATTTGTCTACCTATTTCTCTCTCTCTCTCTCTCTCTCTGTCTCTCTGCCTCTTTGTCCTGTTCATGCCTTTCTTTGTAGATTGATGTGAAGTCTCTCTCAGCCTTTGACTTTTTTTGGCTTCCTTTCTGGGATTGTCTGAGTGCAGGTGTGTATATGTGGATGGATCTCTTTGTATCCAAGGAAGTATGTATGTCAATTCTTTGGCTGTGGTGTGGCATGTTGTATGTGCCTCTTACTGATTGGCTTTGTGTGACTGGGTGTGTTTGTGTGTGTATATTCTGATTATTTCTCTCTTAACATCCATTCCTGATTAGTTTTGTACCCCACCTCATCTACCTGTTTCTACTACTTAATGCTCTTGGGACCTTAGCCCAAACAATGATTGAAGTTGAACCCGGGTGACCCAGAGAATTGGGATCTTATTATTCCATTCCTGTCCCTTATCTAGCCCTTAGCCACCCAGGTTTTTCCCCTGAGTCAGCACTTGCCAGGAGTAGGACCTTCCTGCTCAGTTTTCCTTGCTTCTTGCCCCCTGAGTCCCCACCTGAATTGTCGGAGCAGCCCTGGTATTCTGTGTTCCCTAGGACCCAGTGATTCCGGTAGTCCTATTTCATCGTGAAATTGACTCAAACATGATACCTGTTGTGATATTTTGCCTGTCTTCCAACTGACCCAGTTGACCAGCTACCCCATCCTGCATTCTACCCCAGGGGTCCAGTTTCTATGCAGCTGACTGAGATGGAGCAAAATAGCCACACAGCATCATCCTCCTAAAACTTGGACCTAGAAGTAAAGTCAGCTAAATAGTATAGGAAGTGATGGCTGCACCCTGTCCTTCAAGCTCCATCTTCTGTGTCAAGTTAGTAAACCTTTAGTACCACCATCCATGTGTCGGGCACTGGGAATGTAAAAAAAGGCAAAACAATTTTTGCCCTCTAGTAGCTCAGTCTGATGGGGGAAACGACATGCAAACAAGATTTGTACATAGTTGTGTAGAAATAATATATACAGGATGAGTTGGAGATAATCTTAGAGGAAGTCACTAACTTTAAGGAGGATAGGGAAAGGCTTCTTGGAGAATATGGGATTCAAGCTAAGCCTTGAAGAAATCGAGGAGCCAGAAATCAGGAAGAAAAGCATTCCTGGCATAGGGGACGGCCACAGAAAGGACAGCCAGGTGACACTGTCCAAGGCAGAACACTGGACCCGGAGTCAGGGAGACCCGAGTTCAAATCTAGCCTTAGACACTTACTAGCTGTGTGACTCTGGGCAGGTCATTTAAGCTCTCTCTGCTTCACTTTCCTCATGTGTACAATGGAATAATAATAGCACCTACCTTCTGGGGTTATTATGAGAATAAAATATGGAGGATGGGAGTTTGGCTGTCTCACTTAATTGAACTGGAACTGAAAGACATTCATCCTAGAGAACAACCCGTCTGCTTTCCCAGGGGCACTGTTCTCCCTGGAGACAAACATCCTGGAGCAGAGGGACCCTATTTGGAAGACTGACCTGGGAATCATTGGCCTCTCATTTTTGTGACCCAGCCATTTGGGAAAGGGCTATGGGCCTTGGCTGCCCTACTTGAAGGACCTAAGTGGAATGGATGCCCCTTTTCTCAGTCAGGACAGCCAGTAGTATTTGCCTTCAGGCTTCCCACCTGTTAATGCTGAAGATGTAGGACTAGCCTGGAAGATTTTCTAAGGGCATTTTCCCTGCTGAGCCAAGATAGAGCACCTTTTGAAGGGTTGTTTTTTCTCCCTTTGCAAATCTTAAAGTGCTATATAAATGCTAGTTATTATCATCATTATTATAAAAGGCAGAGTTGGGAGATGAAGGGTCTTGTGCAAGGAACAGAAAGGAGGCCAGTTACTGGATTGTAGGATACAGGAAGGGTAGGAAGGGGCCTGGTTAGGAAAGGCTTTAATAGCTAGCTTATATTTTATCTTGAGGGCAATAGGGAACCATTGGAGTTTATCAAATAGGAGAGTGGCATGGCCAATCCTGCACTTTAAGAAGATCGGTTTGACAGCCAAGTTGAAGATGGTTTGGAGTGTAGAGAGACTTGAGGCAGAAAACCAACCAGCAGACTGTTGGAATAGTCCAGGCATGACGTGATGAGGGCCTGCAACGGGACGATGGCAGTGTCAGAGGAGAGAAGGTGACACGTAGAGGTAGAATTGATAGGACTTAGCAGTTTGGATATGGGGAGAGTAAGAGTGAGGAGGTGAGGAGGGCCCCAGATGGTGGGGTGGCACTCTCTTGCACTAAAAGTAACAGTAAGTTAACAGTAAGCCTTTTTTTCCTAGTAGGAGGGATGAATAAAAGCATCTGGAAGAAGTTGGTGGGAATTTTGTTTCAGGTTCTCCAGCCCTTTGAGCTTTCCTCTGGCTGTCCTTTGACAGATTGGGCAGGCAGAGTTGAGTCAGGGAGCCAGAGTCTGCCCTGGTATGGATTCTTTCCGAGGATAGGAGGGAGGTGCACTAGACAGTCTTAAGTACTTTTCAGCCTTAATGCTCTCCTGCTCTTGGAGTCACTTCATTTGGAAAGTTCAGTGACAACTATGGCAATAGTACCCCCTTAGCCAGTTTCCTCATGTCTAGGCTCCCTGACTTAGGCTATGGAGTGAGCCTGAAAGGGCAGAAGGTGTACCTCACGTTTCTTTTTCCTGTGGTCTTACTCCTTGGCCTGTTCCCTCCCCAGATTTTAGGAGAGCAGTGAAATGTGGGCGTTGGAGTCAAGGATCTCTCAGGTCCCTCCTGAGGCCTATGGATAATACTCGGAGCCTTTTTCTTTCCCTTCTTGCTTCCCAAGGATCTGAGCCACTGATTCTCACTTTATAGTGAAGGTACTTAAAGTAGCCTTAGGAGCCAGCCTTGAGTTCTAGTGGCAAGATTGTGAGAGGCTGATGGCCCACAGGCTGGCCCTACTACAGATGGTGCTGGCAGGAGTGGGGCCAGTCTCTAGAGTGTCGAGGGACATGGGTGGCATGGAGAAGAGGAGAGAGGCTGGAGAGGGAAATGCTTGGCCTTTGTCCTAAAATAGCAGGACGAAGAGTAAATGAGGAAACGGTGACCACAAAGAGAAATACCTAAGGTGGGAAGAGGAGGAGCATTTGAAACAATCTCAGACTACTGTTCCATGAGATTTTTCTTATTTTGTAGTAGGAGCCTTGTCTTTACTGCTACCAGCTAAATAGACATTTATTAATCAAGGCAGTGTGCTTTGCCTAGCCTCTGGGCTGCGCAGACCTCCCTAGATGCCTTGGTGGACAGGAACCCTTTCCCCTTAATTTAGTTTATACATGTTTAAGTAAGCGAAATCTTTACACCTGAGGAAACCTGGGAAGTGGAGGATGGGACAGAGCTACTGCAGTGACTCAGAGTCCAGCTGCCTCACCTAATTGAACTGGAACTGAAAGACATTCGTCCTAGAGAATAACCCATCTTCTTTCCCAGGGGCACGGGAGTCCCTGGAGACAAACATCTTGGAGCAGAGAGGCCCCATTTGAAAGACTGACATTGGGTCATTTTTGTGACCCAGCTATTTGGGAAAGGGCTATGGGTCTTGGCTACCCTACTTGAAGGACCTAAGTAGAATGGACCCCCTTTCTCTCAGTCAGGACAGCCAGTAGTATTTGCCTTCAGGCTTCCTGCCTGTTAATACTGAAGATATAGGACTAGCCTGGAAGATTTTCTAAGGGCAGTTTCCCTGCTGAGCCAAGATAGAGCAGCTTTTGAAGGGTTGTTTTTTTCTGCCTTGACTGTTCTGATTTCCCCAATCAATAGCTCTCATCTTTTCCAACTTCTCTTAAGCCTCTGTATCTATTTAGCAGCTCCTTCCCTGCCGTCAGCAGCCATCAGCAGCCCATTACCACTCCTGGTACGAGTTGAGAGAGCCTTCCTTCGTGAGCCCTCTGGCTCCTATCCTATCCCTTTGTGACCCTACTTAGTGGAGTAGTAGGACTCCTGGGTTGCTCCTGTAGTTTTCCTGTCCTTAACCTCAATGTCTTTCTTTCTCCCTTCCCCCACGCTCTCCTCGTGGCTGTTCAGACTCTCCTGTTTTTGTTTAAAGCTGTCCTTCTTTCCAGATTTCCTACTCCTCTCTCTCCTTTTAACTCTTGAGTGTTACTCCTTTTTTCCTCATCCCCATCCTCCATCCTTCACCCAGAGTGGCTGTCTGCCTGCCTGCCTGCAGCATGTCCTGCCCCTCCTGGGGGCTGTTAGTTGCATGAAGGGTCCGGCTGTCCTGCATGCAGGCTGCTTGATGTGATATAATTTGATAGGCTGTCAGGAGGTGTGATCTTCCCCATTCCACCCCACCTTGCTTCTCAGAGGGAGCTCACTGAAGAGGATGCTGGACTCCTGAGTTCCCTTTGACTTCTTCCTGGGAACCTGCCCCACCCAACCCTTTGGCTTCCGTCTTTCCCTCTGCTTATGGGGCTGGGTGGGCATTGGGAAAAGGCCTGCTAGAGGCCTGCCCTCATGTATAGCCGTAATAGATGGCAGGACTGACAGGCGAACGTTGGACAGCTGGTGTCCGGGGCTCATGCTCGGTTTGTCCTTCAGGCCTCTCAGTTCTCCCCTTCCTAGGAGAGGGCATGAGCTTGGATCAGCTTTGCCAATGGGCTCCACATGTCTTCCTGCCAAGGCTTGGGGCCTCCCTGAATCCTAGCAAACCAAGAGCAATGATTCTTCAGAAGCCAGGCCCCAGCGATTGTGAACCACATTTAGGGGCTTGTTTCCTGTGCATTGAGATGAGGAAAGAGCCCTGTCCTGGGAGGTTTCTGGAGGCCCAGAAAACAGCAGGATTTTGGATAAGTGGTTTGCCCTCTTCAGGCCTCACTTTCTCCATCTGTAAAATGAGGGGGTCGGCAATAATCCCTCAGGTCCCTTCTACTGCTGAGAGTTTTGTGATTTCCCTGGCCCACCATCTGCTTTCTTTTAGGCCCTAGGAGGCAGGGGTGGGGGAACTGAAGCTCTGTCAGTAGTGGAGGTAATGTTTCTGGGGCAGCCTGGGGGGCCTAGAGGGTGTTAGGAAACCAAGTCCTCTTTGCTCTTCTCTCCCATCCCCTTCTCTGTCCATTCACAGATGTGCCCAGCCTAGCATAAGACCTCCTGTTTCTTTTGGAGCTGCAAAGAAAATCTCTAGTTTGGTGTGGGTTCTAGCCTCCTGAAGGATCCTGTCCCCTCCTTAGCTCTCCCTCTATAATCAGAGGAATGGAAGGATAAACTGGTCCCTTCTCCCGGGGCCAAAGATGGACAAATCAATACTTGTTAAGTGCTTCAAGCTCTTTAAGGGTAGCACTAGTAGGTAACTGAAGGCCAAGCTCTGTCCTGGCTGAGAATGAGGAGGGAGAGGGAAAAGGGGTGTCCCTGGTCGTTCAGTCTTCTGCTAGCCTTCAGCTTCTATTTCCCTCAAACCTGGGAGGAGATTTCCCTACAGAGTTGGGTTAGCTTTCCTGACGTCCAGTTCTGAATGATGGGGCCGCTTGGGTTCGGTCATCTCGCTTCCCTTGAAAGTGAGTCAAGTAGGTCTAGAATAGAGCTTGACTGAGTTCTCTCCCTTCGTGTAGGAAAGGGGGTGACCTGAAGAAGAAAGGTCCCTGGCATCTAGGCCCATTACTGGGTGGCTAATCTCCTGGATCTGTTGTGCCACTTTGGAGAAGTGAGAAGATGAATTGCAAGACCCTCTTGTGGAGGGCCAGGAACCCTTGGGCCCTTTCTAAGCATCATCATGGCTTCCTTAGTAGTTGTCAGTTGTAATGGAGGAGCTCTTTGGCCAGGGTCTTGTGGGGCCTGAAAGGTGGGCTGTCCTTGTCCTTGGAAAACTGACCTTTCTTCTTTTCCCTTTACACCCCTGGCTGTTCCTTTCCTCACTTCCTTTCTCATAGCTCTGCAACTCCCGCTGGCCAATGATGGGGGTAGCCGATCGCCTTCCTCTGAGAGCTCCCCTCAGCAGCCCACCCCACCAGCTCGGCCCCGGCACATGTTGGGGCTCCCAACACCACTGTTCATGCCACGCAGCATGGAGAGGTGAGGAGACACAGAAGGTGGTTTAAGATTTCTGAGTTTCTGAGTAGGAATACGGAGAGAAGGCCAGTGTTAGAGGATGGAGGAGGACGTTGCTGCTGTTTGGGAAGATGGGATAGCTTTGGGGAAAGCCCTGGGATTTGGAAGGGTGGGAAGAAAAGAAACTTTGGGACAATAGGGGTGGGCCTGTGTGGAATTTTGGAATAGGAAGAATAAGGAAATGGACTATCCAGGTGTCCCTGTTAGGGCAGGAAGAGTCAATGAAGTTTGCCGCCCCATTGGGTAAAGCTGTTTTGGAGCTATCGTGGCTAAGTGTCTGTCTCTCAGGGTCACCATCCCCTAATCTTTCTTCCCTCCAGCATCGAAATTGACCAGAAGCTGCAGGAGATCATGAAGCAGACAGGATACCTGACCATTGGAGGCCAGGTGAGAATAATCGTCTGTCATCCCCTCCCTTTTCCTGCCTGTTGCCCTGGAAGCAGCAATGGGGACCTGAAGGGGTGTGTGTATGGACAGTTGAGCCTTGGGGTAGTGTGTCCTGGCGGATTGGAAAGCAGAGGTGGAAATGATGTTTGGTGATGGTGATCGTCCTGTTCCTCGTCTTCCCCAGAGGTACCAGGCAGAGATCAATGACCTAGAGAACCTGGGCGAGATGGGCAGTGGCACCTGTGGCCAGGTCTGGAAGATGCGCTTCAAGAAGACAGGCCACATCCTCGCTGTCAAGGTGAGATACCAGCCCCCCCCCCCCGCCTCCATCTCTCAGATGGGCAGGTCAAGGTGCTCCCGCTCTTGTCTCCGGGTCCGGGTGAGAGCCCTCTCTTCTACCCCTCTTAGATTGAGGAGGGGCCCTTTAGGAGGACAGGTCCCACCGTCCCACTCAAGGTGAGGCCCTGCTTCCTGCCCTCTTCCTTCCCAGCCCTGACCCCCTTTGCAACTCCAATGGTCTTCTGCAGCAAATGCGCCGCTCTGGAAACAAGGAAGAAAACAAAAGAATTCTTATGGACCTGGATGTGGTGCTCAAGAGCCATGACTGCCCCTACATCGTTCAGTGCTTTGGGACCTTCATTACTAATGTAAGTGATGGGGGTGGGCTCAGGTCTGGCCTAGAAGAAGCGTCCCCACCCCAACATTCTCTGTTCTCCGCTCCCTTGCCACCCTCTTCTTCCCGTGGCTTCCCGGTGTCTCAGACTGTGTCACCGCAGGGACAGACGAGGCCCCGCGGGCAGGGAGGCCCCCTCCTCCCCCCCAGTGACGTCTCCCTCGTTTCCTCCACAGACAGACGTCTTCATCGCCATGGAGCTCATGGGCACCTGTGCCGAAAAGCTGAAGAAGAGGATCCAAGGCCCTATCCCAGAGCGGATCTTAGGCAAGATGACCGTGGCTGTAAGTTGGTGGAAGTGGATCGGAGGCACCGTCCGGGGCCTCTTCCTGGGCCCCCCCCCCCATGGGTTGACGCTGGTCCCTTTGGAGCTTTCCCCCCTCACCCTGGCTCACAGACACGGCTATGAGCCTGCTGCTTAGGCTTGGGGAAAGGGCCCGAGAAGCCGTCACTTCCTGGGAGCTGTAGGAAGGACCCCAAGCTCTGGGAGGGGAGAGCCTTCAAATGGAAGAGATGGGTGGCAGTAAGGGTGGCTGGGGCAATCCTGCCGCTCAGCAGTGAAAGAGTCCTGGGGGTGGGGGTGTGGTTGCAGATCGTTAAGGCGCTCTACTACCTGAAGGAGAAGCATGGTGTGATTCACAGAGATGTGAAGCCCTCCAACATCCTGCTGGATGAGCGGGGCCAGATCAAGCTCTGTGACTTTGGCATCAGTGGCCGTCTGGTAGACTCCAAGGCCAAGACAAGAAGTGCGGGTTGTGCGGCTTACATGGCGGTAAGCCGCATGCTCCCTAATGGGGCAGGGGGTGGGATGGGCCCTCATTGGCCCAGGCATCAGAGCAGCCAAGGGATTGTCACCTGTCTCTGGGGTACATCTTCACAGACTTGGATTTTTAAAACTTAACCTACTCTGAATTGGCCTTTTCAGGGTGGGGGTGAGAGAATAGGAGGGACATTGTGCAATGCCAGAGAGATTATGTGTTTCATCTCTACCGGTTTGGGTGTTACTGACCTGGGCTGGTCCTCTGGCCTACAGGTAACCCTCCCAGGTGTGTCTTGGGCTGTTTGCTTTACCCTGTCCTCGTGGGTATGTCTGTGAGAGCCGTTGGAAGAAATTGTCTGTCTCTTCCTTCTTACCAGCCTGAGCGGATAGACCCTCCAGATCCCACCAAGCCTGATTATGACATCCGAGCAGATGTGTGGAGCCTGGGAATCTCACTGGTGAGCCGAGCAGACCTGGCCCAGACCCCCGAAGCATCCTGGGCACAGGGGGGGCTGGAGACAGTTGCAAAACAGAATAAAATGAGTATGAAGGAAAGTGAAGTTAATGGGACTTAACGTGAGAGCCCTCACGTGAATTTGAGACTGGGAGAGAATTCTAAAAGTGGATTGGCCACTTCGAGGGTAGTGGATGCTCCATTACTGCTGGTCTCCAAGCAAATGCTGGATGACAACTTGTCAGACTTATTATAGAAAGAAGTCTTGTTCAGGGTCCAGTTGGACTTGGATGACCTTTGAGATCAGAAATTCTGTGAAAGAGGGAAGCGGGCAGGGTAGAAAACTTGATGCAAGAGGGGATCTGGGGGTTGGAGAGAGGGCAGAAAAAAGGAAGCAGGGAAGGTGACCACATTCTCAGCCCTTCTTCCCTAGGTGGAGCTGGCAACTGGGCAGTTCCCCTACAAGAACTGCAAGACTGACTTTGAGGTCCTCACCAAGGTCCTGCAGGAAGAGCCACCCCTTCTGCCCAGTAATATGGGCTTCTCGGTGGACTTTCAGTCCTTTGTTAAAGACTGGTGAGTCTTCTCCCTGTATCCCCTGGGTCTTCAGTTTACCCCTCATTTCTTCCCTCAACTCCCCATGTGCCTACTTTTCAACTTCTTCATTTAGGAGAGCCGTGCTAAATATGGGCTTAGAGATCAGGGTGGGCTTAGGAGTAAAAAGGGACTAGGGAGCCTGTTCCAAGCACTGCAGGGGATATAAGAAGGGGGAAGGCCTGATCTCTCTCTCTCACAGTGCTCATGGTCAAGGTGGAGAGGGACTGGCTCACCCATTGGACTACAAGGTGTCCCAAAAGTCCACGTGTGGTTTTATGTTCATTAAAGCTTTAATAGAAGGTGCTTTGGGGGCAGCTAGGTGGCACAGTGGATAGAGCTGTGGCTTTGCAGTCAGGAGGACCTGAGTTCAAATTGGGCCTCAGATACTTGACACTCACTAGCTGTGTGACCCTGGACAAGTCACTTAACCTTGATTGCCTCACACCCCCCCCCCAAAAAATGATAGCACTTACCTTCCAGGGTTGTGATATTCAATGAAGTAATATTTGTAAAGCATTTATCACAGGGCTTGGCACATAATAGGTGCTTAATAGATGCTTGTTCTATTGTTCAGAATGATTCAGGTATTAAGTGGCAAAGCTAAGGCTTGAACCTAGGTCTTTTGCCTTCAAATTCAGTATTATTTCCATTGTAAGGTGCTACCTTCCCACTGTGGATGGACCTAACTGTTAGAAAATGTACAGTCAGGGGCAGCTGGGTGGTACAGTGGATACAGTTCCAGCCTTGGAGTCAGGAAGACCTGAATTCAAATCTGGCCTTAGATACTTGACACTTAGCAGCTGCGTGGCACTGGGCAAGTCACTTGACCCGGATTGCCTCACCAAAAAAAGCAAAATAAATAAAGAAAATAAAAGGTGCTTTAAGGTTTTAAATGGCACTTAGACTTTTGGGACACCCTGTGTAATTTGTAGATTCTGGGTTTCAGAATATTAAAAATCTGTGGAACTTTTTTGAGAAGGCAAAGATCATTGATGGCCTCAGTATTCAGGGCAGTAGGGGAGGAAGAAGAGGAGAGGGTGTTGTTGGCAGGAGTGCTCCAAAGGATTGCTGTAGGGGGTGGGAAAGTGCCCGGTAAAAAGGTCTGCTTGGCTTGGAGTGGACAGTGCTTGTGGAGGACACATAGGAGGGAGTGGGGCTGTATCGTAGAGGTTCTTGACCACAGGCCTTAGGAACTGGGACTCAGTACTGTAGACTAGCACTTCTTAAACTGGTCGTGACCCCTTATTGGGTGGTGAAAAATTTGGCACCAGTAAAAGTTTTCTGCACATGCAGCAACCAAAAATTCAGAATCAAACACGTAATGAAACTGAGGTGTTTCTGGCAGGGCTCATTCTGAACACAAAGCAATGTATGCTTTGCACTGTGCATGCCCTCAGGCCGTGTAACACCAACCAGTGCTGCCCGGATCTGTGAGAAGGGGGTCTGGGTGATGAGTGGTAAAGGTTTAAGAAGCCCTGCTGTAGACTTTGCTTTTAAATGGGGAGAGGGGGAGAAAAAAACAACAGGTGGCTCTGGAGCTGCTTGAATCACTGTAACCAAAGAGTGGTCAGGGATGGGGTGAGATAGCTCGGAACGTGGTCTCCAGGGAGTGAATGCCCCAAGGATGAGAGATGGTGATGCGTTTTGGCATGTTCAGCACATTTTGGAAACAAGGTGAAGCTGGGAAGGATGAATGACAGAATTAAGGTTTAGAAAGCTCTGGCCAGGCCAGAGCAATGGCTTCAGCTAAATAATGTGAACTCTAAGAGGGATAAATGTGACATTTCAGGTTTGTGTTTCCAAAATCAATTTTCCTGTTAAAAGAAGGGAAAAGGAAGACACTGGCTCCAGTGAAACAGATCTAGGGGTTTTAGTGCACCACAGACTTAGTGTGACTGAGCCAGAGACAGTGTGGCTCTGTGCTGCGCTGAGAGAGACAGGAGGCTCTGAGCTTGCCAGGCTCTGCCCTGGGCAGCCCACCTCTTGGGCATCCTAGTCAGTATGGAGCAACATGTTTTAAGAAGACCATTTACCCTTGAGAACCCCGGAAGGGTAGTCAGGATCATGAGAGGATTAGAGCTAAGCGCATGTGAAAATCTGGCAAAGGAACAGGGTTTGTTTGGGCCTGAAAAAAAGAGACTTCTGACAGGGAAGTGGGGGAGAGGCAGAAGGGGACATGGCAGCAGTCGTCAGTAACTTGGAGGGTTCTCACGAGGGCAGCACCAGGAGCAGTGGATAGGAGCTTCTGACAAAGGCTGAGGCCTGACAGAAAGGAACGTTTGTCAACAGCAAAAAAGGTCCCTCTGGGGGGAGAGCGGCCCCTTCCCACAGGGTTACATGACAGCAGTAATGGAGAAGCAATTGTTGGTTAAGTATTAATTGGACCGGATGGCCTCTGAGCGACCGTCTGGCTCCTGATGCCCAGCGCATTGGAATAGAGAGAGGCTGGAGATTGGCTCTGGGACTGCTGGAGTCGCCCAGGTCTGTTGTGATGGGTGGTGGCAGTGAGAGTGGAGGAGGGCATGGATTAAGATGTTGGACCTTCTTCAGGGAGAGAATGCAGGTGTCATGGATAGTACCAAGGTAGATAAGACCAGCATCTGGTTTGAGGATGGACGCGCTAAATTCAGTTTTGGACAAGTTGAATTTAAGGTGATAACGGGACATTTAACTGGAGAGGTCCTGTGTGGTTCCTGGGCCAGAGATGCCATCTGAAGAATCATCTCTTTAGCCAGGACAGTGGGAGCTATATGAGGCATGACATAGAGAGAGAAAGAAGAGACAAACCCCAAGGCACTTGCCCAGGGCAGAGTCTGGCAAGCTCAGAGCCTCCTACCTCTCTCAGCGCAGCACAGAACCACGCTGTCTCTGGCTCAACCACACTAAGTCTGTGATGCACTAAAACCCCTAGGTCTTTTTCACTGGAGCCACTGTCTTGCTTTCCCCTTCTTGTAACAGGAAAATTGATTTTGGAAGACTGAAACCCCAAGACAAACCCCGGTTTAGGGTGGGGTGGTTCTCAGAGTCCCAGCCATCTCTGATCCCAAGCACATTGCCAAGCCCAGCTCTGGCTTTTTTGGCCCTAACTTCTGACAGGCCATTTCCCTCCCATCCTAGGATGAGTTTCCTTCTTTCTTCCCCTAGCAAAGTTCCCATTCTTAGGGTAAAGGGGCAGGAACTCCTTCCAAGAACCCTCAGTCATGCTTAGATGTGCCACCCTCTAGTGACCGGGACTGGAGGCTAGGAAGTTTGGGTTCCCCTCACCTGAAAGCATGAACAGTCATTTCTTTAAAACCCTTGGAGATCCCTTGAGGGAGGAGGGCTTGGTATACCCGTTAGATGGCAGCCTTTTGGGGTCGTCAGTTCTTGGAAAGGCAAGACAGGCTAGATTGACTTGAGGAGCAAGTCACCCCCTACTCCCTCACCCCTCTAACCTACCCTACTCCAGGAGGCGGGGTGGCCCCTTTGTCACATGCTCATACATCTGTGTTCTTATTCCCTAGCCTTACTAAAGATCACAGGAAGAGACCAAAATACAATAAGCTACTTGTGAGTACACTTTACCTGTTTCCCTGGGGCTGGGGGCACCGAGCTTCTCTGTGGCCTTGGGGAAGGAGGGAGGGGAGAGGCCTGGGCCTGACTTCCTGTCCCTCGCAGGAACACAGCTTCATCAAACGATACGAGATGCTGGAAGTGGACGTGGCATCCTGGTTCAAGGATGTCATGGCGAAGACAGAGTCCCCTCGGACTAGCGGCATCTTGAGCCAGCATCACCTTCCCTTCTTCAGGTAGCCAAGTGGTGACCAGCCTGGGAGGGTCAGCAGGGGCTGGGGGAGAAGGGGGCAAGACAAATGGCCAGTCAGCCTGCTCCTCCCCCCACTCCAGCTGCAGCAGGGGCTACGCCACCCTGGCCCCGAGACGTACCGGTCTTCCGCTCGCCTCCCCCCATGCTGGCGGGCCAGATGTCACATGGAGCTGGGGAGGGAGTACGGAAACATGGACAGCCACAGAGAGCTGAAGACAAAGCGGGGGCCCTCCAGACCCGCCTGCCCCCACCCCCTGCCTTTCGGCTGAGGACAAACTGGCACCGATTGGGCCTCCAGCTCCTTTCCTGGGGGAGAGCTGTACGCCCCTCTCCCCCTGACACTGTGAACAGAAGATGGAAGACAGGTCCACCATTAGACTCTATTTATTCAGTTGTAACCTCTGGGCTTGGGTGGGCTCCTGGAGGCCAGGAGAGAGCTGCCAGAATCCTTATTCTCTTTGCCCTCTCTCCTGCCCGCTCTTCTGGCTTGAGGATTCAGTTTGCAAGCCACGAGGGCTGGGGTAGGGTGGCCTGGGAGGGGTTGCTTGCTGCTCTGTGGGTGTCACTCCCAAGGTTTTTGTCCCTGGGAATGTGGGGGGAGGGGCAGGGAGGAGCACGTCTGGCCAGCTGGGGGTGGTCAGGTGGCCTGCAGTGGGTCAGTTTTTCTCTTGTTGATCTCAGGGGGTCCTTTATGGAGTTTATTTTATTTTATTTGGGGGGATATGGTGGGGGTGGGGTGGGGTGGGTTGATTCTTACATGGGGGTGTCGGTACCTTCAGAACCTTTAACCAAAGTCGTGTTTGGCTGCTTGTGGCAGTGGTTCAGCAGCGGCAGGTGGTGGGGACTTGTTTAAATCTGTACTTTGTCAGCAGAAAGGGTAGATATGGGCAGAGATTGTGGGTCCTGATGCCAGGGGTGTGGCATCTCCTGAGGTGCTCTGTGGCCTTCAGTAGCCCGGTGGAGTGTGCGGTGGGACCTCCCCTTGCTTCCTCCCTCCCATGCATACTCATGAGGAACTTACCAGGGCTTGGCCCCCTCTCCAGTCATCTAGCCCTGAGCCAGACCCTAAAGGTTGTTTTGTCCCAAACATGGAGAGATCTGGTTCCCAGCTCTGGGGTGAGTTGAAGATCTTAGATGCCTGCTCTGGGAGTTCTAAATTCGCCTTCTTCCTGGGGCCAGGGTTTGAAGAAGCTGTAGTCACCAGGGTCCAGGCGGTTGGGCGCCCGCCAGTCAGAAGGCAGCAGACATTGGTGTAGCAGAGACGTAGAAGGGTGGTGAACGAGGCTAGCAGGCAGGCCAGAAGGGGCTTGAAGGGAGGGAAGGAGAAGGAGTGAAGGACAACGCAGGTCAGGGCAGAGGGCTGAGGGTGCAGAAGAGCTGGAAACGCCACAGGGCCACTTGGGGGCATCAGATGGAGCAAGACAGAGGTTGGTAGAGATGGTTTGAGGATGTGAGATGGGGACAGAGGTTGGGAGCGGAAGAAAAATCTTAGAGTGGGTCAGGGTATTTAGGAAGTGTGGGCAAGCCTAGTGGTAGAGGGTGAAGAGGAAGTGTGGAGGGCAGGAGAAGACAGTGGCTACAGGTACCTGGCCCCAGCAAACCACCCAGGGCTTCCTTCAACTCATCCCTTGAGCTGGCTCTCCATTCTCCAGGTTCATGGGTAAACTGAGGTCTGGTGCCTGTGCCCTCTGCCTCCTCACAGGACTGACCTTGGGGCCCCTCTGTTCCCAAGGCTAGCATGAGTGGGGCTGGCTGTCTTCCCACCCCTCCCCAGGAAAGGAGACAGGGCAGGACCCTGGAGAGCATCTAGGCTGAGTTTCTCAGGCCCCTCAGACAAAGAAGACAGGAGATGAATTGGTCCCCATGGCTGTCTGGCCCACCTTGGCACTTGCCTTGGCAGGTCCCCAGAGAAAAGGCAAATGCAGTTTTATTGCATTGTTTCTTAATTATTATTATTATTGTTGTTATTATTATTATTATTGTTATTATTATTATTTACAATTGATGCGTGAATAGAGGTGGTTCTTGGCCACCCCCTGCAGCCCCACCTTGGTCTCTCTAGAGCCTTCAGGTGGTGGTCAGGTGGGTGGGGAAGGAGGGTGGAGGAAGAGGTATTTCTTTTTTTCTTGGTGATGCATGCAGATCAAATGGAAAACCACACACACACACACACACACACACACACACGCACGCACGCACGCACACACACACACACACACACACACGCCCAGAAGGCGCTCCCCCCCCCAACCACAGGAACCAAGGCCAAAGGTAAGAAGGACAGCACAGCTCGATGGACTTCACTGGCTCAACATAGGCTTTAGCATCTATCTCCCTGTAGTCTGTCTAGTCTCTGTTCTCATCGGTATAGTTGCAGAAGGCCACATGTTAAAACTAGAGGAGTTACCTTCTTTCCTGCCCAGAGGGACGTGGGTACCATCTCCCCCCTGTGCTTGGCCACACTGCCAGCAGAAAGGGATTTGGGGATTGTGCCCTCCCCCCCCACCTCCAGAAGGCTGTCTGGGGGCCCCTTGTGCCAGGGATAACCAGACACTCTCCTTCCCCCTCTCCATCTGGGCAGCCAGTACCCATCCCCTCATGCCCTGGAGCCAGGTAAAGTGACTTTCACCAGGGGGATGGTCGTCTGCTCAGTGGCAACTGTCCAGTTTTATTTTAATTTAACTATTTTCTGTTTTGTGAGCATGTGTGCTCTTTTCCTCTTCCCTGGGCCCAGCCCTTATTTCAGTGTTAAATGGATCTGTGCCACCCTCCCCCAACTAGCCAGCCAGCCTGCCCAGAGTCCTGGTTCTTAGGCCTGTCCCTCTTTCCTCTCTCCCAGCTGAGCTTCCTGAGCTGATTTCCAGGCTGAGTTAGCCAGATGCCTGAGCCACCCCATCCCCTCTTCCCTCTCAGGACGCATCCTGGGACCCTGGCCAATTTCCCAGGGAGAGGCCAGGAGAGCCAGTGTGAGGTAGGGGTGGGGGAAGAGCAGAGTGGACCTGGGGCCTAACTCTCCCCACCCCTGAGCTTGTGGCCCCAGCTCAGCTTTGTACCTCGTGGCTGAAGGCAGTGGTGGAAGCATGTGTGTGCCCCCTCCCTTCTTACAGGGGTTGGGGGGGTGGGTGCCTACTGGGGGGCACCTGGGCCAGCAGTATTGCCCCATTGTCCCTTTTTCAAAAACAAAATGCCCTTGTTTGTAAACCCTTCTTAGAAGCTTGAAAATTAAAAAAAATAATAATAATAATAAAAAACCACCACCAAAAAAAAAATCCCTTTTACTCAGCTATGTCCAGAGTGGAGAAAAGGGCTGGGGGTGGGAGGTGGGCTTGGGGTGCAGGGGAGGGGGAATAGAGTTTGCTCTCAGGGTGCTGTAAGAAGAGGAATAGAGGTGAGTGAGAATGCTAGCCACTTCCCACCTGCCTCGAGTTGCTTTGGCTTGGTGTGGGGCTGAGGGAGGATGGGCTAGCCTTGAGAGTCTGGCTCTAGGGCCTTCGTGGGAGAGCTGAGAGTCATTCTTGTGGCCTGGATTGGTGTTTGACCTTCCTGATGCGGCTAGGTCAAGTGAGACTGTTCTTAATCCCTTCTCTCCCAACATAGGGACTAGGGCCTTGAGCTGCTCTTCTCTGCACCAGCACGGTCAGCTCAGGTGTCACTTTGGTACCTCCCTCTCCCGCCCCAGCTAGTCTGAAGGCTTGGAGATGGCCCTGACAAGAGAGCTTCCTTTCCTGCACCCCCACCCGCCCCATCTGCCTGGATTTGCAGCCCTGTCAATGGATACCTTTCCCCATCGTAGCAGAAGGAGGGGCAAGGCCATACGTTCACAATTGTGTCCTGAGTGCACTACAAGCTGGGCCCCAGGCAGGACCAGCTACCCACAGCCCCTCTGCCCCGTTCCACATCAGCACTAGTACTGAGTGGGTCCAGATCCCGTCCCGGGAGGGTGTGAGAACAGCTTCCCCCTTCTCCAGCAGAGATTCCGAGGACGCTCCTGGGCCTCCCTAGAGGCAGTATGGTGGGATTGGCTGCTTTCTTCCTTCCCTTCTTCCTTCAGGCTCCCACACCTCCCCCAGGTAGAATGGGTAGGTACCGGGGATATTGGTAAGAATATCTCAGCTCTCATCTAGCCTGCATATCACCACCAGACCCATTTCTCAGGGCTTCGTTCTTCTCAGTTAAGGGCTATGAAGCCCTGTAGACTAATTAACCTTCAGACTTCCTGATTAAGCTTTCCTTGACTTTTCCCTTAAAACTCTTTCCCACCTGACCCATCCCCTCCTGGACATGCTGCTGGATCCCAACCACTGGACACTCATTCTCTATCTTGGAAAGTTTTATCTTCTGTGACCGAGGGGCTTAGTATGGGAAAGTGGGAGGGCTGGGGAGCCCACCAGTACTACTGGAGAAGGTGAACTGGCATTGGTCACTTAAGAACAGGACAGCTTCACCTCCCCTTCCCTCCCAGGTCTACCAGAATCTTCCTCTCTCCCTTGCTCCCAGGACACCCCTGGGGGAGGTAGAATCCGTCACAAACGTGAGTAGGGGTGTTGGTCTTGGAAAGGGGGGTAGTGGTAGCAGCAGATGAAGGCCTGCTCAGAATCCATTCTTACCCCAGACTTCTCAAAACAACCCTACCCGAATCCACCATGCATTTGCTATGTCCTGAGGGTGAGCAGGGATTATCTTTCTCATTTGGAGAGGGCAGTAAGAGTCACAGGGAGAGGAAAGCATTTGCACAAGACCACAGAACCAGTTCTGGGCTTTTCAGCTTGATGAAGCTAGCCCTCACCTACCTGTGTGCCCATGTGTCTGCTCCTCTCAACTTAATTTGCCCTCCCAAGGTCTCAGGTTACCTTGGGCTGGGGTTTTCTCCAGAGGCGGGGAGTTAAGAAATGGTCACAGTTGAAGATAAGCTTGAAAGGTTTGGTCACTTTCTTGTTTGCAGTTGGGGAAGGGGGGGGGGGAGGTGCAGAAGGGATAGCTAGCACACGGTGGGTTCCCTGGAGCCAGCATCATAAGAGCTTTCTCTGTGGCCAGCTTGCCTGTCTCCTGCTCTGTCAAGCCCTGGACCTCGGCGGCCACCCTTCAACTTGATTGTCTCCAGCTCGGACACATTCCAGAGGTTCCCAGGGCCATGTGTGGTGCCTGCCAACAGTCCTGTGTTTATGGAGGTGATAGGGGAGGGCTGGAACCTGGGGTCCAGGGGGCCTGCTGATGGGAGTTGGTGGGCTCGTGTAATATAGTTTGTTGGGGGTTTTAGTTTGTTTGTTTTTTAATGCTTGATTTGGATTCCAAGACCATGGATTCCTATTCCACCTTTCCCATAGTTGTTGAGTGGCTGGTCAAGTTTGTTTCATTGCTCTGGGCTCTGGTTTAACATCTATCTAGAAAAGCAGCCTGGAAAGTGCTGGAGAGTCAAAGGTGAAGGGTTTGAGCAAGGGCTCGGCTGCTTACTTCGTATGCCCTTGGACAAAATGTTTAACCACTCTGGATCTCAGTTTCCCCATTTGTAAAATGGATCACTGAGGTCCTTTCTGGCTCTTGTGTGTGATCCTATGGTGGGTTAGTGAGGGGGATTGGATTATATTTCTGAAATCCCAGCAGTAGATCTATGAACCCTGGGTTGGTGAGATGGCCAGGTGTGATAGTGGATCCCACCTTGAGGAATGGAGGTTGGAAGCCCAGCTGCCTCAGCCCACCTTGCCAGCTGGATCCCAGTGTCCCGTCCTGTCTCCTCTCCTATCTCTCAGGCGTCCTTGGCTGAGCCCTCTTCACGCTGGGGCCTTTTTTTACACCGATGCTCCTTATCGCCTTCCTCTGACCCGACCCAAGGCTCCCCAGTCCTGCTACTGCTAAGGGGTGGCTGCCCAGCAGAAGCCTCTGTGTCCTTCCACCCCCCACCCCCTGGGTCCCTGCCCCAAACCAGACTCAGCTTCCGCCTGCGCCCCATCTTCAACGCCTCTGTGCAGTTCCTACACTGCCAGCTGGGACTCTGCCGCCGTCGGGGTGCCCTGCGGAGAGACCCCCGCAGTGCCGACCACCCCCCAAGGGTCTGTGAGATTTGGGGGGGAGCACACTGCTTCTTGAAGGGAACAAGGGTAGGGGGAGTGATTCATCTCTGGCTTGATGAGGTTTCAGGGTGGCGTCAGAAGTCTGGGTCTTTGGATTGGTCTGCAGCAGAGGGGCAAGTGTGAGAAGGGGAGGGTGGTGAAAGGGGGATCTCTTATTCCCTCCGGGGCTCAGTGTCTCTCCCAGGATGAAGCCTGCACCGGCAGTGGAAGCAGGGAAGAGGTCGTTGGAGAAAGCCCCCATGTACACACCCTGTCCCAGCCCATCATTGTCACTGTGCCCCAACCCCTCCATAGACCCCCTCGCATTCCCCCTGGTGAGACCCTTTAGCCCTTTCCTAGGGGTGATTTAGAGGAAAAGGTCTGGCTTGAGGGAAGGCTGGATTTCTGAATCCCTGAGGCAGGCAACAGCTAGGGGCTTGGATAGGTCCCCAAGAGAAAGACTACTGGGGACTACCTGCCTGGGTTAAAGAGCAGAGTGCAGGCTGTTTCAGGGGCAAGATCTCTGACTTCTAGCCCCTAGCTCTGAGCCTGCCTGCTCTCCTTTCAAGCTCAGTCACAAGCCGGACTGAGCCAGGTCCTCCATCCTGATCCACAAGCCCCAGGCTGCGGGGGCCTGGAGCCTGCCCCAGTTGTGGCCATCGCTGTCTCTGCCTTTGTCTTGGGGGCTGCCCTCACTGCCGGCTTGGGTCTGATCTATGTGCATACAGGTATGAGGGCTCTGCTGTCCTGGGGCCCAGCCTGCCACGCCTCTCTTGGGAGGATCACTGAAAACCCAACAAACATATTTGCTGGGATTCCTGCACTTTGTCCTGTCTCAACCACGGGAGGTTCTCTGTCTTTTTTATCACCCACAACTGGGCTTCTGAGGATTCCCCTCCCCCTAGGTGGGATTTGGAGGGACTACCACACTCCTCAAATCAAGCCCTACATTCTCTCTCCCAGCTCCATCCCCACTAAGGGCAGCCCCCAGTGGATCTCCAAGTGCCTCCCAGCCTAGGAGATCTCAGTGAAAACAGGTAACTGGTGGACAGAGTCAGGGGGAATTGAGTGATGAGGGGTCTCAGTTCTGGCACATTTTACTCAGGGTCTTGGTGAGGAGGAGGAGTTTGGGGAGAAGAGAGAGAAACAGAGAAAGACACACACACACACACACACACACACAGAGTCTAGCAATCTGGCATGGTAGAAATAACCTAGGACTTTGAGTGAAAAGACCAGAGTTCACCAACCAAGTTCGCACACTTCCATTTCCCCTCTCAGAACCTCTGTTTACTCTTCTATAAAATAAAGGGGTTGGGTTAAATGATCTCTAAGTTCCCTTCCACTTCTAAATCCTATCATTCATTTTGTGATACCTTTCCTGCAGAGTTGCTCCTACAGGGAGAGCCCAGCAGGCGCCCCCATCCTCCTTCCCGTCCTGGAAACACTACCTCCATGTCTCTCTTTACCTAGGATCTCCAAACCTGAAAAATAAACCTGACTTTTCTGCAGCCGTGGACCCTGCCCCTTTGTGCAGTGACAGGCTTGTTGTACAGGATGAGTGTGGAGTCGGGGAAGAGGGTCACACCACCCAGGGAGTCAAAACACCTGGGTTCTTTCCAGTATTGGCTCTGCCACAGCCTACCAGTGTGGCCTTGGGCAAGTTCATTTCTCCTCTCAATTCAACAAAAATGAAATGCGCACTTACTATGTGTCAGGCACTGTACTAGGAGCTGAGCAGTCTTTTACCCTCAGTGAACTTACATTTTACTGAAGGGGAAGACACGTATGTAACCTGTTATCCAGATACCTTCCCGCGTGCGCGCCCCCCCCCCCAGACCCTGGGCTCACAAGAAAAGGCCTAGCCTGGAGCCTGTATTTTAGAGGTATGTTAGACATAGGACTTGACCTAGGTCTTTCTGACTCCAAGGCTAGTGATCCATCTATACCACATCATCTCTACCCCTAGAGAAATCTTTAAACTAAAGCTTAGATGTAGCTCTTGACCATGTTTCCCTGAAAGTGGACATAGGGTAGTCCTTAAAGCTGATGATGTAGAGGAAATCTCCTTTATGTCTAAAAGGCCAGAACAGAGGATCATGTTAAGTAATTAAAAATCCCCCCTCGTTCATAGAGGAGTTTGGGGCTCATGGACATTGTCTATGAGCTACCTCCCATCAGCTAAAATACAGGCCCGTGCACCTGTGTCTTTCATGTGCTGCTCCTGCAAGTCAACATAAGCTGCTCCAGGGTTGGAGTGGAAAAGAAGAGAAGGAATTGTCCACCTTCTTTGCTGAACTCAAAAATAAGGCACCAGGGAATAGGAGAAGAAGAGTGGGAGACTTCTCAGTTTGCTTTATAGACCATGGCGGAGGAGGGGGCAGCTCTCCAGTCAACGGTCTAGCCTCAGACTTTGACACTTGCCATCCAGGAATCAGCTCTATTCACGGGGAGCCAATCAGAGGCACTTCTTGTGTCTTTGGCAAGGGGCCAGAATACATGCTTACCTACACTGCAAGTACCATTTACATGCCTACAGGCACAGGTCCATTTCTTGTAATCTCATCCATTTGATTGGAGAGCTCATTAAACTGATCAGGGATTCCTCTTATCGCCCCTCCATAATCTCTTCCAGCTAAATATTAGGTGTACCAGAAAATCAAGCTGGGCTTTGGTGTGCATTGGGACGTATCCCCCATCCTAAGTAGTTCTCGGGGATATGGGGAAGTTCAGGCATTGGCCTCTTCTTGACAACCCCTTTCAGTGTTTTGCACTACGAATCTTAGTTCTTACACGCACAGTAGAAACCAAACCTTCGATAACTGGTAGGTATAGAGATGATGCTCAATCCAAAATGCATTGTCACACAAATTCAAAAAGCAAGCCATGTTTTGCAAAGTTCCCGTTGGTTATCATCTGGCTTGGCTTTTGTAAGGGAAATTAAAATGACTAGAAATAGCAAAAATAGATGAAAGAACACAAGCTTCCCCCCATCCCCCAGAGAAGAAATCCACCCCCGGTTCAGCTCTCAAGACGTGAGACTCCTCATCAGAGAGGAGTTTGGATCTGTTGGAAATGGACCCTTCGTTCCCAAGGGAAGAACCAGGCTATTCTGAACAAAAATCAGCTTCCCCAGTGGATCCCTACAATGGGCAAGGCAATCTAAATGGAGGTCCAGACAAGTTGTCTTAACTCATCATTACGTCACTTAACACATCATAATTTCACTCTCCCAGACTTCATGTGTAATACTGGTACGGCCATTGGTGTGTGCATTTGATGGGTATACCGGTTGACTCTTGAGCTGCTTCGATATCAACAGCAAGCCCCTGTGGCTCATGTCCTGCCTTCTGCAAATCTAGAGAAAGAATAAGTGTCACTTGACCCATCAGTTAACAACTTATGAGAGAATGTAGTTTATAATTTTACCCACCGGGTGGTGCACTACAACCATCAGCTGAGTGGTCTTGTCGAGGTCATTTTGACGCATGTGCAAAAGGTCTCTCTTTTTATATGAGCAGACAGTGAGCTGTGCCAGACCACTGGCTTCAAAAGGGCCTTACCATGGAAAAACTAAAACAACATTCATTGACCTGAGTTCCAAATTCTAGCTGAGGAATTATTAAATATCACACCAAAAATATAAAAATGAGAGACCTTTTGCTCATTATAGCAAACCCCAAAGTTTGATTGTAAAAAAAAAATCTTCA
Source organism: Phascolarctos cinereus (assembly GCF_003287225.1). Lineage (NCBI taxonomy): Eukaryota > Metazoa > Chordata > Mammalia > Diprotodontia > Phascolarctidae > Phascolarctos > Phascolarctos cinereus. The sequence goes on along the minus strand of NW_027555847.1, from coordinate 683,110,209 downwards.
AAATACAGCTCATGCCTAGATTTCCCTAACTGTGGGTAACAGACCCCAGCTCCCATGTAGGCATCCACTGGACAGTATGGATATTGAGTACAAGACAACTTTTATTTCAGGACCTACCCTCTATACCCCAAAAAGAATAAGAGAGAAAGGACACATCGGAGCCCAGAACAAATGCATAAAAATAGAGCACTAATGGTGTAATCAGTTCTTCCAGGTGGGTAAGGACTGTGAGGACTGCAGAACAGTCATTTCTCTTTAGCCAATCTGCACCTTCTGAGCAACGCTTGGTGAGAGGGAGGTTTGACAAGATCCAGATCTTCTGACCTGGCTCTAGTCTTCCAGCTACAGGAACTGGGGTGGTGATCCTCTTCTTTCTTTGAAAAACATACTGTTAAGGGAATCTTCTCCTCAGAGACCAGGGTCCTAACTCTTGGGAATCTCCCAAATTTTGGATTAGCCACAAGATAAACTGCAAGGTCAGAAAAGCCCAGTTTCAGGCGGTATCTTTCTCAGGACATATGCAAACATACATCTCCCTCTGCCTTGTGCTTCTGCAGGAATTCTATACATGCCTAGGCTGCTTGGTCAGGGGGAAAAGTCTGTCCTGAGGAACTTTAGTTTCAGACCTGTGTTCAGAAAATAAAATACTCTCTTAAGGACACTTTATGAGGGAACAGAGAAAAAAAGCAGACAAAAGAGATTAGGACAGAGGGAAATACAGAGTTAGCGGTCATAACTGTGCATGTGAATGAGATAGACTCACTCATAAAATGGAAAAGGATAGCAGAATTGATTAGAAACAAGAATCCAACAATATATTGTTTACAAGAAACATTTTTGAAACAGAAAATTACACATAGAGTTAAAATAGGGGGCTGGAGAAGAACCTATTATACTTCAGTTGAAGGAGAAAAAATCAGGGGTGGCAATTATGACTTCAGACAAAGCAAAAGCAAAAAAAAAAGTAAGTAAAGAGATAATCAAAACTACATTTTGCTGAAAGGTACCACAGACAAAAATAATAGAAATACTGAATATATATGCACCAAATTTCACAACATCTAAATTCTTAAAGAAGGAGCTAAATGAGTTATAGGAAGAAATAATAAAACTATAATAGCAGGGAGAACCTCAATCTACCCCTCTCAGGCTTAAATAAATCTAACAAAAATAAACAAGAAAAAAGATTAATAGAGTTTTAGAAGCATTCGATGTGATAGACTTCTGGAGAATATCAAATGAGAATAGAAAGATTATATCTTTCAGCTTTACATGGAACCATCACAAAACTTAATATGTATTAGGGCATTAAAACCTCATAAACAAATGCAGAAAAGCAGAAATATTAAATGCATCTTTTCCTGACCATAACACAATAAAAATTACATTCAATAAAGGGCCTTTGAAACATAGATTAAAAATTAATTAGAAACTAAATGATTTAACCCTAAATAATGTGTGGGTCGAAGATCAAATCATAAAAACAACCAACAATTTCATTAAAAATAATAACAACAATGAGACAAAATACTGAAATTTGTGGGAGGTGGCAACAGCAGAACTTAGGAAGAATTTGTATCTTTAAATGCTTGTACCAATAAAAGAGAGAAAAAGCAGATCAAAAGTTGGGCATGCAACTAAAAGATCTAGAAAACCAGCAAATTAAAAACACCCAATTAAATACCAAAGTACAAATCCTGAAAAATCAAGAAAGACTAACAAAGTTGAAAGTTAAAAAAAAATTAAACTAATAAATAAAACTAGGAGCTGATTTAAAAAAAATAAAAATAGATAAATCACTGGATAATTTGGTAAAAAAAAAATAATAAAGTCAAATTACCAGTATGAAAAATAAAGATGAGTCCACAGCAAATGAAGAAATAAAAGCAATTATTAGAAGCTATTTTACCCAACTGTATGTCAATAAAATTGACAATCTGAATGAAGTAGCTGAATATTTGCAAAAATATAAATTGCTCAAATGAACAGAATAGGAAATAGAAATCTTAAATAACCCGATTTTAGAAAAAGAAATTTAACGATCTATAAATAAGCTCCCTAAAGGGAGGGGGGACTCTCAGCACCAGATGGATTAAAAAGCTAATTGGAACAATTAATTCTAATATTACAGAAACTATTTTTAAAAATAGGTAAAGGAGTCCTACCAAATTTCCTCTATGCACAGATATGGTCTTGATACCATAATTAGGGAGAGTCAAAACAGAGTAAGAAAATCACAGATCAGTTTCCCTAATAAATATTGGTGCAAAAATTTTAAATAAAATGCTAGCAAGGAGAATACAGCAATTTATCACAAAGATCATACACTAGGAGCAGGCTGTATTTATACCAGGAATGTAGGATTGGTTCATTATTAGAAAGGCTATAATCATAGTTGACCATATTAATAACCAAAACAACAACAACAAAATACAATTATTTCAGTAGATGGAGAAAAATCTTTCGACAAAATACAACACTCATTCCTGTTTAAAACAAACACAAACACCAGAAAGCATAGGAATAAACTTAACTTCTTATAAAATAATTAGTAGTAACTATCTAAAACCAATAGCAAACATTATCTGTAATGGGGAAAAGCTAGAAGCCTTTCCAATAAGAGCAGGGGTAAAGTAAGAATGTCCTTTATCGCTGTTACTAGTAAATGTTGTACTAGAAGTGCTAGCTATAGCAATAAAAAAAAGAAAAAGAAAAAGACATTAAAGGAATAAGCACAGGTAAAGAAAAAACAAAACTATAATTTTTGCAGATGGTTTAGTTAGAGAACCCTAAGGAATCAACTAAAAATTTAATTGAAACAATTAACAACTTCAACAAAGTTGCAGGATATAAAATAAACCCACATAAATTATTATATTATCAACAAAATCCAGCAGGAAGAGATAGAAAGAGAAATTCCTTTTAAAACAACTACTGATATTATAGAATACTTGGGAGTCCACCTGCTAAGACACACATGGGAAGTATATGAACACAATTATAATACACTCTTTGCAAAATATAGATCTAAATAACTGGAGAAATATTCATTGCTCATGGGTAGGATGAATCAATGTAATAAAAATGACAATTACCTAAATTTACTTATTCAGTGCCATACTAATAAAACTACCAAAGAATTACTTCAAAGAGCTAGAAAAAAAATAACAAAATTCTTCTGGAGGAACTAAAGATCAAGAATAACAAGGCAATCAATAACAATAACAAAAAAAAGGGAAAGAAAAGGGTGCATACTAAAAGGCTGTAATTGTCAAAACAATATGGTACTGGGGAACAGATTAAGTACATAATATACAGAAGCAAATGAGCCCAGTAACCTAGTGTTGGACAAACCCAAAGAGAATATTCAAAAATATTCAAATGGAAATATTCAGTATCGAAAAACTGTTGGGAAACTAGAAAGTAGTCTGGAAGAAACTAAGTACAGAATAACATCTTACAATATATACCAAGAAATCTCAAAATGGGCATATAGTTTAGACATAAAGACTGATGTCATAAGCAAATTAGTGGAGCATGGAAGAAATTACCTGTCAGATCTCAGCATAAGGAAAGATCAAACAAAAGGTAGAGAAATTCACAAGAGGTAAAATGGATAATTTTGATTACATAAAATTTAACCATTTTATACAAATAAAATCAATGTAGTCAAAATTGGAAGAAAAGCATGAAACTGGGGAAGAATATTTGCAGTAAGTTTCTTTGACAAAGGTCTCATTTGTAAGATATATTGGGAACTGAATTAAATTTACAAGAATAAGAGCCATTCCCCAAATGATAAATGGTCAAAGGATATGAATAGGCAGTTTTCAGAGGAAGAAATCTAAGCTATCGATAACCATATGAAAAAATGTTATAAATCAAAATGGGAAAAGGACCCACATGTACAAAAATATTTATAGTAGCTCTTTTTGTGGTGGCAAAGAATTGGAAATTGAGGCGATGCTCACCAATTGGGAAATGGCTGAACATGTTGTGGTATATGAATGTAATAGAATACTATTATGCTACAAGAAATGATGAGCAAGCAGACCAGAAAAATCTGGAAAAACTTGTATGGACTGATGCTGAGTGAAGTGAGCAGAACCAAGCAAACATTGTACACAGTAACAGCCACATTGTACAATGACTAACTTTGATAGACTTAGCTCTTCTCAGCAATGCAAAGATCTAAGACACCTCCAAAAGTCTCATGATGGAAAATGCTATTCATATCAAGAGAAAGAACTATGGAGTTTGAATGCAGATCAAAGCATCCTATCTGCTCTTTTTTCTTCTGTTTTGTTTTGTTTCTTCTTTCTTTTGGTTCCTTCTGTTGCTTCTAATTCTTCTTTATAACCTAACGTGAAAATATGTTTAATAGGAATGTATATGTAGAGCCTATATCAAATTGCATGCCATCTTGGGGAGGGAAGTAAAGAGGGGGGCAGAAAATTTAAAACTCAAAAGCTTATGGAAGTGATTGTTGAAAACTATAAAGCTATAAAATAAATGACTGAAATTTTTATAAAATAAAAAAACTGAAAAATTAATTAATTTTTAAAATGTTATAAATCACTAATATTTAGAAAAATGCAAATTAAAATAACTCTGAGGTATTACCTCATGCCAATCAGGTAGGCTAGGATAATAATAATAAAGAAGAAAATGACAAATACTGGAGGGGATGTGGAAAAATAGGTGCACTGTTTTGCTGGTGGAACTATGAACTAGTCCAACTGTTCTGGAAAGCAACTTTTAACTATGTCCCCAAAGCTAGTAAACTGTGCACACCCTTTGACCCAGCATTATCAGCACTAGGTCTATACCCCAAAGAGATCAAGGACCCATAAGTACAAAAATATTTATAGTAGTTCTTTTTGTGGTGGCAAAAAAAATAAGAAATGAGAAGATGCCCATTAAATGGCTGAACAAGTCATGGTATATGAATGCAATGTAATACTATTGTAGTGTAAAAAATGATGAAGGGGATGGTTTGAGAAAAATCTGGGAAAACTTGTATGAACTTATGCAAAGTGAAGTGAGCAGAACCAGGAGAACAATTTACATAATGGCAATATTATAAATATAATGAACTTTGAAAGACTTAGTAATTCTGATCAACACAATGACTAAACACAATTACAAAGGACTCATGATGAAACATACTATCCACTTCCAGAAAGAGAGCTGATGAATTCAGAGTACAGAATAAAGCATATTTTCTTCTCTTGCTTTATTTTTTGGACATAACTAATGAGGAAATTTATTTTGAGTAATTCTATATATTCATAATGGGTTGTGTTTTTCTTCTCAATGGGTGGGGGAGTGAGAAGGTGGATGGAGAGAATTTGGAACTGAAAATAAAATAAAATTGAATTTTAAAAAAAGAAATCAATTTTATCACAAAGTTTAATGTTGATATCCAAAAGGACCTAGTGACAACATGTTTTTTAGGTTGTTGAACTTTTACTGATTTGACCTCTTACTCCCACTTAATTACCCCCCTCAATTAATTACTCCCACTTAACTCAATGTTTTCTTCCCATGTCAAGGGGCTAAGTTACTCTATCTTAAGTCATTGATTTATGTGAGATTTTTGTAAGTTGCCTTAATGTTTTCACATGATAGTAGACTAGCAAAATCTGTAAGTCATCCTATGAGTGGGGAATCATAATTCCTAACAAGTCATTGTGTAAGGAAAAATAAAAGCAATGCAAATAAACTGGAAGAAAAGAATATGGAAGGAGCACAGGAAGAAGAGGTTTGAGATTAAGGAAAATTTGTAACAAGACAGGAATTTGGGAGTGAGAGGACTGAGGTGGATGGGGATGAGAATGTGGGTAGAGGGAGAGGATTTTCATCTAGGTGACTCTGTATCACATGGATTAAGAGAGGAAAAGGATGGAGGGTAAGAGTTACAGAACAAGTCAGTAATAATCACGGTGTTTTTTTTTTCTCCTCTCAGCCATGGCATTTATGTTTTCTGCCTTCTGCTACATCCTGGTGCTACTGATCATTGCCACACTCATCTTCTTTGCCATATGGCATATTATGGCATTTGATGACCTGAAAACTGATTACAAGAATCCTCTGGTATGGTACATAGTATCACCAAGAGTCAGACATGGCTAAAGGAATGAATAGTAAATAGACCAATTCAATAGACAATCATCTTGTAATCCCAGAATATCTCATCCATGCTTTCTTTCATATCATGTTTCTTTGTGCAGCAGAATGGTTTACACTGGGTCTCAGTATGTCATTCTTGGCATATCAAATTTGGAGCATGACATATTTTGGTGAGCTCTTAAGATTACATACGATAGACTCAGTCCAGTTAAGTGCATGCAGAAGCCACAAGGTGAAAGGATTCTATCCAGTAAGAACCTATTTTGAGGATTAGCTCATGCAATGTGAGCAGTTACTTTAAAAAAAAAGTTTCTCTTTAAAAAATATCGCCAATTTTTTAATCTGTTTAAAGACTATTTTCACATGTTATGCTTGGACAAAGAAACTCAACTAAATTGTATATCAATGAACATAAAAGGGTTATGTCTGGTATGCACAGGTTTGAACTCTGTACACCTAAAGGAAGAACCATAATTTTCTGAATAATTGAATTAATTATCGACTGTTCTTAGTCTGTTGGAAGTTTTTGTTTATAGGAATTTCCAGTAGCTTATTTTGTTTTTTAACAATATATAAATTATAAATTAGCTATAGAGATCAAGTGCTTTTGAAGGACTACAAACTTTGTACATATGACCTTGTCAGAAGCCTTATAGGTTTCTTTATATATCATGTAAAAGATGGTATGGATATATTTGCAAAAATAAGGGTGTTGAGATTTTTCTTAATATTTTAGTATTAGCCCTATATATTGGATGACCAAGGAATTTCCCATAGTGGTTCCATAAAATTTATACACTTTAATTCTTAAGCATAAATGGACCTGTAAATATATACTAAATTATCATTGAAGGAATGAATGCGTTTTAAATGTTTTGTAGGAATCAGTAAGAAATTCTGTACTCTAATTATTGTTACAATACAGCAATAAAAGATTTTACAAGTTATACTTTAGATGTTCAGAAAAGAAAGTGAGGGGCAGCTAGGTGGCTCAGTGGATAGAACACTGGACCTGGAGTCATGGGGACCTGGGTTCAAATCTGACCTCAGACACTTGGCACTAGCTGTGTGAACCTGGGCAAGTCACTTAACCCCATTGCCTAGTCAAAAAGAGAAAAAAAAAAGATAAAAGAAAGAGATAGAGAACATTGCATATCCACCCTCCCATTCCTCAGTGCAATACAATAAAAGTCTAAAATTAAGATTTCTTTTTCAATGCATTGTTTCAGAAATAACTCCTTTAAGTAGCTTAATCTGCAACTACAATAAGTGCATATTCATTACATATAAAAAAAAAACAGCTGATGATCACTAGCATTTATGGAGCATTCTGAGATTTGCAAAGTGCTTTACAAGTTTCATCCTCACCACAACCCTGGGAGATCAGTACCATTTCTACTCCCCTGCCCCCCCCACCTCCCCTACCCACCCCATTTTACATATGAGAAAACTGAGAGATTAATGACTTGCTCTGGGTTACATAGCTAGGAAGTAACTGAAGCTGGATTTGAACTCAAGTCTTCCTTATTCCATGCCCAGTGTTCTACTGCACCAGCTAGTTGTCTAACAAGAATTTATTAAGTGCCTGCTATGGGCCATAAACTATGCTAAACGCTAGGGATACAGAGAAAGGCAAAAATCATCCCTGCCCTCAAGAAGCTCACATTCTAACAGAGACACAACATGAAAACAATTATGTAAATAGAAGATATTTACAGAAGCAAAGAAAGAATGTTAGAGGGAAGGCATCGCTTTGAGGGGGACCAGAGAAGGCGGCATTTGAACTGAGACTTGGAGGAAGCCAGAGAAGCCTGGAGGGAGAAGCATCCTAATCACGGGCTGACCGTTGAAAAGGTGCAGAATTGGGATCTCATATGAGGAACAGCAAGGAGGTCAGTATTAATGAATGATAGAATATTTCCAGGGGAATAATGTGTAAGAAGTCAGAAAGACTGGTTGGGAGAGGCCAGGTTGTAAAGAATAAGGAATTAATTCTACAGGCATACTTCAGAGATATTGTGGGTTTAGTTCCAGATCATTGCAATCAAGTGACTGTTGCAATTATTTGGTTTCCCTACGCATATAGAAGTTATGTGTCCATTATACTGTAGTTTATTAAATGTGCAATAGTGTTATGTCTAAAAAACCCCAGTATACATACCTTAATGAAAAAATATTTTATTCCTAAAAATGCATCTGAGCCTTCAGTGCATCATAATCTTTTTGCCGGTGGAGGGTCTTGCCTTGATACTGATGGCTTCCACCTGATGAGGGTGGTGGTTGCTGAAGGTTCAGGTGGCTGTGACAATTTCTTAAAATAAAACAGTGAAGTTTGCTGTATCAATTGACTCTTCCTTTCCTTTTTTTTTTTTTTGGCTAGGAAGTGGGGTTAAGTGACTTGCCCAGGGTCACACAGCTAGTAAGTGTTTTTATGTGTCTGAGGGCAGATTTGAACTCAGGTCCTCCTGAATTCAGGGCCGGTGCTGTAGCCACTGTGCCACCTAGCTGTCCCAACTCTTCCTTTCACTTGAACACTTAGAGCCATTGTGGGGTTATTAATTGGCTTAATTTCAATATTGTTGTGTCTCAGGGAATAGGAAGGCCTGAGGAGAGGGAGAGAGATGACTGGTCCTGGACTGTGGAACAGTCAGAGTACACAACAATTATCGATTAGGTTCTCTGTCTTATGTGAGTGCGGTTTGTGGCACCCCAAAACAATTATAATGGTAACATCAAAGATCACTGATCACAGATCACCATAACAGATATAATAATAACAATAATGAAAAAGGTTTAAATATTGTTAGAATTACCAAAATGTGACACAGAGACACAATGTGAGCACATTGGGTTGGGAAAAACAGTGCCGAGCTGAGAGACTTGGTCGACACAGGGTTACCACAAACCTTCAATTTATAAAAAAAAAAATGAAATATCTGCAAAGTGCAATAAAGTAAAACATGAGGTTTGCCTGTATTTGACTGGAGCACCAACTCCCATTAGTTCTCTGATGGTTGTGGGTGGGCCATTGTCTATTCTCTCCCAAGCATACCTAAGTCCAAAGATCATAGTTTTAGAGCTGAAAGGGATCTTAGAGGCCATCTAATCCAACTCCTTCATTTTACAGAGGGAGAAACTGAGGCCAGAGAGGAGGCCTTGCCGAAAGTATGACTTGCCTAAAGACACACAGGTAGTTAAATTGATGGGATTTAGACAATATACCATACCACACTGCTTCTCCCAACAATGTCATTGCCTGGGTCATTAACTGTTGATTGGCAGCCACTCAGTGGCAAGATGCCATAGGAAGAGACCCCGCCCATTTTGAAGAAAGAGAAGTGGGGGAAGGGTAGTGGAGAGTGATGTCATAATTCAGCTATATTATGAAAACTTTCCTTAATTCCTTCCTTTCTAGTCTCCCTCAGCTTTGTCCTGGTCTCCTCCAGTTCCGGCCCAGATAAGCCCAGCTACTATTCCAATCCTGGCTGGGTTGTTGAATATTAGGGAGGTGACTCTGGCCCCTGTTCCTACTTGCTGAGTTTCATTAGCCATGGACTTCCACTTAGATGACTCCCAGGCTATCAGTCACTCTCCCAGTCTCCACAAGGGACATCCCCAGTCCAGCACAATACTAGATGATGTGAGCCTGCCAGTGGATGTGGACGCCTCCTTTGTTCTGGGAGACGGCATTTTAGAGAAGACAGGTGCTGTGGTCATTGACATGGGCACAGGGACCTGCAAGTCTGGCTTTGCTGGACAGGCGAAGCCCATGTCTACTGTGGCCACCGTGGTTGGCCGTTTGCCAGAGAAGTTTTCAACAGCTGGACAGCCTCAGCTGCCAACCTTCATTGGTGACAGCGCAAGAGAGCACCCAGGACTCAGCCTGGTCCAGCCCTTGAGGAATGGCATCATTGTGGACTGGGAGGCAGCAGAGACCCTTTTGCACTACATTTTCTATAATGACCTGGGAGTGTCCCCAGTGGATCATGCCCTCCTTCTCTCTGACCCACCATTCAGCCCCACTACCAACCGGGAAAAATTGGTGGAGGTGGTGTTCGAATCTCTCCGCTCCCCGTGCATGTATGTGGCCTACCAGTCAGTGCTATCTGTCTATGCCCATGGGCTGGTCAGTGGGCTGGTGGTGGATTTGGGTCACGGTGTGACTCACACTGTCCCCGTGTATCAGGGTTATAACCTGCCCCATGCCACCGATCGGATGGATTTGGCCGGGGCCCACCTGACAGCCTACCTGGCTGAGATGCTTCGAGGCGCTGGCTACCCCTTCAGTGAACGGGACACCTCCCTAGTGGAAACCATCAAACACCAGTGCTGCTATGTAGCTGCTGACTTCGTCATGGAGCAGAACCAGCCCACAAAGGACAACCAAAAGAACTTCCAGCTGCCTGATGGACGGGTCATCACCCTCGGCAAAGAGCGTTTCCAGTGCCCTGAGCTGCTCTTTAACCCGCCAGCAATGCCAGGACTTACACCCTTGGGAATCTCAGACATGGCCAAGGAAAGCCTGAGGAAGGTGCCCAACGAGGCCCGTGAAGACATTTCCCAGAACGTCCTGCTGTGTGGTGGGTCTTCCCTCTTCCCAGGGCTAGAGCAGCGCTTTACCAACGAGCTGCTCCGTGGGGCACCTGCCCAGACCTCCATGGCAGTGTCTGCCCAGCCCCTGAGGAACTACTCTGTGTGGATTGGAGGTTCCATCCTTGCTTCTCTCCGGGCTTTTCAATCCTGCTGGATCCGACGGGCCCAGTACGAGGAGCAAGGACCATACATTGTCTATCGGAGGTGTTATTGATCCTGGCAGGTAGGCGGGTGGGTAGCAAAGAAGCAATAAAGGAAGAAGCTATGTGAACCCCAAGCCCAGCCCCCTGCTCTGTCCTCTCATGTTGCACCCCTGTTGCTTAGTGCCTCTATCCCCAGACTTTTTGGTTCTCTTCATAGCCTCCTCCCCTTGCTTCTCCCCTCTACCCTCAGAACCACAGGCTTCTGTCTCAGAGAGGCAGCTTGGCAGACTGGAAGGGGCACTGAGTTTGGAGCAAGCAGATCTGGGTTCGAATCCTTGCTCTGCTACTTACTTCCTGTGTGACCTTGGGCAGATTACTTAACCTCTCAGGGCCTCAGCTCCAGGGACCCAGGAGCTCCTGACCTCTGGAATTCACAAGGGAGCCTTCAAAGGCTGGAAATGGCCATCTGAGGATCACATTTCAGTCACCTGTGCACAAGGAAATAAAAACAGAGCAAAAGAGACAGCCAGGGCCTTGAAATACAGCCTCAGGATCCTCTAGCCAGCATATACATTTGACATCCTGAGCAAGCAGCCACTAGAGGTGGGCAGAAGCCCTCCTCCACTTTGGAGAAGTCTCCAAGAGAGCCTTCACAGAGTCCCAGCACATTGGATAGACAGGAAAAGGGAAACCCACAGACCGGTCACCCCTTTGGAGGTGGTCTGAGTGGACTGCTCTTCTGGGTTCAGCCGCTGACCTGCTTTGGCACAGCAGCTTGGCCCTGCTGCCACCTTAAGATTGTTTCGTCATCCCCAGCTCCTTTGAGCACTGAGCTCGTGTCCCTGGAAGTGCCTTGGGAGAGCTCAGTTACCAGTTGCTTGGGATGTGTTCCAGTTTCATTACACTGGGGTTCTAGATTTAGAACTGGAAGGGACCTTCATAATTATTTAGTTCATCCCTTCTCCTCCCCATTCCCATTTTGCAGATTTGAGAACTGAAACTCAGAGGAAGGAAAAGGACTTGCCCAAGGTCACACAGCTGGGGCATAACATCTGGGATCTGAACTCAGGTCATCAGACTCTAATTCTACTCTGCCACATAGCCCCCATTTTTCTCTGGATCTCTTTGCTTGGAGCACATCCACACAAACCTGTCATGAGGGCAGGCTAGGTCTTTCCCAGAAAGTTCTGCCCCTCTCTTAGTGGTGGTTTAAAGCTCAAGTCCAAGCCTGGTCTCTCTAGCACCTCTATGGACCTGAAATGGGGTGCTATTTTCCCCTTAGAACCCATTCTTCATGCTTCAATTTCTCCCAAAAGTCAGTTCATAGCTTGTATTCACTGTTTTGAAGTTCTTGGCATCTATTGGAACTCCCTATCTGGGGACTACCTTTAGCCTTCAGCTCATTGGCAGAGCAGAGCAGAGAGGAATGACAACCCAATTACTTATCTTTTCAATTCAATTTTCTATCTTCAAATATTTCTCTGACTTCTCTTGGAAACGTCAATTAAGAAGCATCCCTGACCAGAAGTGGGCTGGTAGTTAGGGTTCAACACCCATCAGAGAATCAGTAAAAAGTTATTAAATGCCTACTATGTGCCAGACACCGTGCTATGAATTTGGGTCACAAGACAAAAAACCTCTGCCCTAGGGTGCTTATGTTCTCTAGGGTGCATGGGATGTTCAGGGAGGACCAGCACCTCTTCTGGGAGGGCTTGCTGAGTCTTTTTCAGGGCTGCTCATCTACCTTTGGTGTCCATCTACCACCCCACTTTCACCTGTGGCTCCAAGAAGTTGTAGCCACATGCTGGTAAAACAAGCTCGGCAAATGGGCTAAACCAGGTTGAGGGAATCAGTGGGCCTCAAACTCATCGGTGAGGTAGGGGGATGTCTATCCCAAGCATGTGAAGACTTCATCTGGTGGGATGGGTGGGTGAGAACAATTTGTTCCAATAGCCACGAAGGCGGCTGAAGCAGGCTCTCTGGAGCCTTGGAGCTTGGCCAGACATTGAAGACGCCATCCTGGGCCATCACCAGTCACCTTGACTTTTGTCTTTGCCACTGGACTTCAATGAGTCAGGAAGAGAGAGTGAGGCTGATGATCGTGTGAAAATTCTGCCTCACTTCAATTCAATTCATGCGAAAGGTAAGGCATCCCCCTGTGTCATTGGTAGTCTTTGAAAATGGAGGAACAGTAGCAAGAACTTATGAAAATCCCAAGTCATGGCTAGACGCTTTCTACGTCTTCTGTCCCGACTTCTTGGGATTCCTCCTATGCTCAGCTTACCTTCTTGCTGCTGCTTCTATCCATAGCTTCCTACAGCTTCTTCTCTTGGTTCATTGACAGCTTCTAACACCTCAAATCAGGACCTCCTGATGGCTTATGAGGTAAAACCCAAGAAATCCATCTTTCTTTTTTTCAGGTATGAGTCCAACATTTCTTACATAATCTCCCTACATAATAAGATTATGTCATCTTATGTCATCTTAACATAGTCCCCAAACAGGTATTTGACATAATATTTTGCCATTTATGACTTTAAAACTCTAAAAAGTCACATGCAAATGAGCTGACAGGCCACAGTGCCCACTAGTCCATATTTATTTCAGTCACTGGTCTGCCTTCAAACAGGCCTTCTCTCTAAAGTCATTGGTGGGGCAGTTTTTTATCTGATCTGTCTCTTCAAAATTTCATCTGAGAAGTTTTTTTTTTCCCCACAAGTGGATTTTATAATTTTTCCTTAAACAAATGTTCTTTGCCTGTCCCTTTCTGCATATGAAACAGGGACCTGTATATGTACATGTTGTGTCTCTTAATAGAATGTAAGCTCCCTGAGAGCAAGGACTGCTTCGCCTTTCCCTTTACATGTCCGATACCTAGAACAGTGCCTGGCACATAGTAAGTACTTAGTAAATGTTTGTTTATTTCTTGTTGACCGGGTCCAGGAGATTTGAACTGACATGCCTTTTGGCCTGTTCCCTGTACTCTGATGGGTCTCAGGTATGTAGCAAAATACTAATGTAGGAGGTAGCACTTGAGCTTTGAAGGGACCCTAAGAGGTGAGGAGAGAGAGCTTTCCAGACATGGAACAAAGCTGTGCAAAGGTACAGACTATCCTAGCAGGGAGCGTGCTCAGTATGAGCCCATAGTGTAACATGGTAGCCAAGAACGTGAACAGGGTCTTTGGATGTAACGAGAGAAGCAGAGAATACAAGACTAGGGAGTTTGCCCAGTTTCTGCCCTGGTCAGACAACAGCTGAAATAATGTCTTCAGTCCTGAGCACTTTTGGAAGAGTTTTGGTAAGTCAGAGAGTGTCCGAGGAGGGTGGGGTATCAAGGATGGTGAAAGACCTTGAGATTATGTCATGTGAGGATCCATTTGAAAGAATTGGGGGTGCTCAGCCTGAGGAAGAGAAGATTCAGGGGGAAAATGGGAGCGGTCTTCAAGTATTGAAGGGCAATCACCTGGAAGATAAACTGGACCTGTTCTGCTTGGACCCAGAGGGAAGAACTAGACGTGGTGAGCGGAAGTTCCAAAGAAGCTTGATATCAGCAAAAGCCTCCTAATGATGGCAGCTGGCCCAAAGTGGCATGGACTTCCTCGGGAGGTAGTGGTGCCCCCTCACTGAGCTGGGCGGTCCCTTCCTAGATGACCTGGCACCATGGTCCTCCACCCGCTAGAGATTTGGACTCCACACTTCGCTCACATAGGTGAACTTTTGCTTTGTCTTTCTGGGGCTGGGCCTCTAGAAAATTCCCAGATAAATTCTCACCATGGCCCTGCTTCGGTCCCCTCCCCTGCTTTCCGGCACCTCTGGATATATTGCTTCCCTCCATTAGAATAGTAAGTTCCCTGGCTACAGGTACTGTCTCACTTGTTTATAAGTGTGTCCCTTAGTTCTTAGTACAATGCCTGGCATGGAGAAAGTTCTTAAATTAATAAATGATACATCATTCTATCTATCTATCTATCTATCTATTATCTATCTATCTATCTATCTATCTATCTACCTATCTATCTATCTATCTATCTGTCTGTGTCTGTTTATCTATCTGTCTATCTACCTGTCTGAGTGTCTGTCTGTGTGTCTATCCATCCATTCACCCACCCACCCATTTATCTATCTATCTATCTATCTATCTATCTATCTATCTATCTATCTACCTATCTATCTATCTATCTATCTGTCTGTGTCTGTTTATCTATCTGTCTATCTACCTGTCTGTGTCTGTCTGTGTGTCTATCCATCCATTCACCCACCCACCCATTTATCTATCTATCTATCTATCTATCTATCTATCTATCTATCTATCTATCTATCTATCTATCTATCTAGTTATGGCTCTGCCTTCTTGTAATTTCCACCTTACATTCTTTTGCTCTTGCCCTCTGGGATCAGTCAAGAAACAAATTTTTATTAAAAAAATCCTTGTTCTGTATTAGAGGTCTCAAGTTCATGGCCCTGGGCCCCATGCCCATGAAGCCTGAAACACTCTGGAGTACAACCTGAACAATATTAAAGTGTAAGTGGGAAATATTGAACAAAATAATTTTTTTGTTCTGTCGTGTCCAACTTTTTGTGACACCAGTTGGGGTTTTCTTGGCAGAGATACTAAAAACGTTTGTCATTTCCTCCATCCATGGTTGTTGGTCTTTAAGCAGAGTCTAGACAACAAACTTTGTTTGGTATGTTCTAATGAGGGATTCTTTTTGGGCCCAATGACCATCAAGGCATCTTCCAGATCTGAATTTCCTACCTCCCAGTCTTCATTCACTTGCAAACTCTCAGACTGGGGAATCTCTAAGGCACATTGACTGCCCTGCCCTTCAGAGTTCCCGTCTGCTTTGTAAGTTTTCAGCACCTCCCCCCACCACAGTGGCTGTCACATTGGCCTCCCCTTCCACACACTGCCTTGCCCAGACAGCTCTGGAGGGATAGAGGTAGCAGGTAGGGATGCTTTTCTCAGCTCAAAGAATATTCTCCAGTTTGCCAACATCCTCTAACAATTCTGCAGAAGAATTTGTAAAATGTCACTGAGAAGGGGGTTCCCTTGTTTTGGCCAAAGCCACTTCTAGGAATTTTTGTAACTGGATCTGGCAGTATATAATTTGCTTTCACTTGAGGGTAGGGAAAAGAGTGACTGACTGTGCAGATCTCACTCCAGTCTTACATATGATAGCTTTGCATTTTAGCGAATTACTTTTTGTAACCTAAGTGCTGAACTCTACTGTTTTCTGTGCTGTTGAGTAGTGAAAGTGCTGTCAACACTCTAAATTCAGAGACCTGGGATACAGCCCTAGTCACCCTGCCCTAGGTATGACTCTACTCTTGACATTTGTTTGAAGAGAACACTGAAATACAAGTCATTCTTTCCCTTTGGGGCCATCATTCTGCTTTCATGTTGGGGAAAGGTCACAGGATCATAACTTGTGAGCTGAAAAGGACCCTGGAGACCATTCAGTCTAGCCCCCTTATTTTATAGATGAGGAAAATGGGCTCAAGGGACTTTCCCAACTTCATAAGGGTAATAAATATTCATGTGATCATAGCTATAGAGCTATAAGGGAGCTCAGAGGCTATGTAGGCCAGCCCCATCATTGTACAGCTGAGGAAACTGCAGCTCAGGGGAAAAAAATGACTTACCAGAAGTCACACAGGCAATAAAGAAAAAAGGTGGGATTTGAATTCAGGACCTGTGACTTCAGAGCTAGTTCTCTTTCCATTGCACCACACATCCCAAGGTGGTGATCTAACACTACAACTAGAGTCAGAGGCTTCAGCTTGAATTTTTGTTTTCCAGAGGAATCACTGGGGGCCCTTGGGAAAAATCCCCTTCCATTCTCAGGGCCTTAGTTTCCTCCTTCATAAAATGACCAGCATAGACAAGATCTCTAAGCTTATGCATTCTCTGATTCTATGATGATAAGAAGGGGAAGTGCCCTAGACTGAGAGTTAGACCTAGCTCCTAATTTTAGCTCTGCCCATTCCTTGTCCACTCCCACCGCCCATTTACTGAGTTACTGTCAGTAAGGGTGTGGGCAGGACACAAACCACTTTACCGCATACCCCTGGGAGTGGGGGGAGAACCTCAGCCAAACTCTTCTTTGCCTAGGTTTGGAGAAAAGCCTGCATCTGGGGCCTGGGGAAGATGCAGGGAGGGGGATGGGGAGGAAGGGGAAAGTGAAAGTAGAGGGCAAGATGAGAAAGGCGGACAGCCCAGAGGACCTTAGGCAAATGTTTCTTGGGCACCCTTCTGTCGCCAGGGGCTTATCCTGGGGACACACAGCTTTGTTCTTTCAGGATAATTCCTCTCTCTCTCTCTCTCCCCCTCTCCTTTCTTTTTCTCTGTTCCTTTCACTCCCTCTGTCTCCATGCTTCTGTCTCTATCTCAGTCTCTGTCTCTCTTCTCCCTTTCTCTCTGTCTGTTTTTCTCTGCCTCTCTTTCCTCCTTCTCCCTCTTTTCTCTCTGTGTCTTTCAGTCTCTGTCACCATATTTCTCTATCTCAGTCTATTGCTATCCGTCTCTTTCTTCTCCCTTTCTTTTTGTGTTTGTGTCTGATTTTCTCTGATTCTGTCTCTCTCTCTTTGTCTCTCTCCACCTCTGTCCTTTCTCTAGTACTGTCTCTGTCCCTCAGTTTTTTTTCTCTGCCGCTGTCTCTTCACCTCTTCTACGTCTCTGGGACTTGGTGCATTCCCCCTCCCTGCTTAGAATAGAAACTCCTTGAGGAATAGTTTTACTTTACTCATGGTTTTGTAACCCCAAAGCACTTGGCACTTATCAAATGCTAGTTGATTGATCTATCACCAAATCATAGAATTCTAGAGTTGGAAAGTACTTCAGTGGCTCTGCCCACAGGTAACCTAATCTGGCCTCTGCCTCTTTCGCTTTTTCTGTCTGTCTCTCTCTCTTCTGTATCTTTGTCACTCTTTGACCACCCTCCCCCAATCTCTTTGTCCAGCTATCTTTTTTTCTGTTCTCTGTTTTTGTCTCTTTTTCTCTCTGTTTCTATCTCTCTGTCTCTCTAATTTTGTCCCTTTGTCTCTGTGTCTGTCTTAGTCTCTGTCTCCCTGACTATCCGTGCCCTGAAGATGCTCACTCTAAAACTTTCCAGAGAAAATTGGTTTATCTGTTGAGGAAAGAAAACTTGTTGATCCCAGGTTGGTTGTAATGGCAAATGAAGACAAGGATTTCAGTATCACCTGGTACTTTCCCATCCTGGGAAAGGAGAGTGAAATTGGTATGGTTTTCCCCTGTCATTGCCCCCACCCTCACCCCACCACATACAGTAGGTAGCAGGTGGGCATTGGTAGGGGTACGTCCAAGGACATTGACAGAGCTGTGTGGTGGATCAATCCAGTTGGCTTCCCTGCATTCGTGAATCATTCTCAGCTTTGGGTTCTAGTCCCAGCTCCATCGATTATTATCAGCTGGGGCCTTAGTGGTTCACTCTGGTAGATGGAATCAACCTGCTTCCCATGCAAGCCCCAGAGTTCAGGAGAAGGGTGGGGGAGCACCTGTTCCGTAACCCCAACTTCACCTAATGGGTTGTATTTTCCTGATTTTCTTTCCGAACTCTAGGGGCACTTTCTGGGAACTGTTGCCTTCCCTTTGCTGGGTCATCTCCCTGTTAAGGATGGGCATCCTCCAAAGCTCTATCCTGGGCCCGTTTCTCTTATGTTCTCTACTTTGGTGATCTCATTAGCTTCCAATGGCTGAATCATAATTTCTACACAGTTGACTCTCAGATCGTTTCAATTCAATCCAACAGACATTTGTTTGTGTCAGACTGTGTGTTGCTATGTGCCAGACACCGGGTTAGGTGCTGCAGAAAGAAAATAGTTCCTGACGTCAAGAAATTTCTATACCCAACCCTAAACTTTGTCTTGAACTCTAGACACAAATCTTCTACTGCCTGTTGGATATTTTCAATATGTCCTGCACATTAATAAGCATTTATTAGGCACTTTCTATGTGCCAGACACTGTGTTAAGGGCCAGGGAAGAGGAAAAGAAGTGGAGGGAATAAACATTTCCTAAGTGATTTTACAAATATTCTCTTGTTTGATTTGGGAATATAAACACAAGCAAAAGGAAAGACAGTTCCTTCCCTCAAGGAACCCACGTTCTAATGGGGAAAAACAGCTATGAAGGGGAGCCAAATAGCAGGAGTTGGGGTAAGACGCCCATGTGGGGACATGGTGGTGAGACCTGGAAAGTAAAGCACAGCTGGTCTGGGCCCTTCCCAAACATGGAGGTTCTGTGAGGAAATCATCAATAGGAGAATTGCAAATTCCACAAGGTCGGAGAGAGAAGGTGGCTTGAAAGAAGTTATGGTGCCAAAATCCAGACAATGTCCAATAGGCATCTCCAGATGTTCAAAACTGCCTTCTTCAGAACCTTCCAATTTCTGTTGAGGGTGCCACCATCATTGAAGCAACTCAGGGTCTTTGCCTTAACTCTTCATTCTTTTTTTAAAAATATTTTTATTTAAAGTTTTGAATTCCTAATTCTATCCCTCCCTCCTCCCCACCTGAGACAGTAAGCAATCAGATTTATAAATGTATACCATTTCCATATTAATCATTTTGCATAAGAAGACTTAAATAGAAGAAAAAAGAAAGTGAAAAATAGCACGCTTTAGTCTGTATTGAACAATCAGTTCTTTCTCTGGAGGCGGATGGTACGCTTTATCATTAGTCCTTTGGGATTGTCTTAGGTCATTGTGTTGCTGAGTATAGCTAAGCCATTCACAATTCTTCATCGAACAACATTGCTGTTACTGTGTACAGCATTCTCCTGGTTCTGTTTGCTTCACTATGCATCAGTTCACGTCTTTCTGAAATCATCCTGCTTGTCATTTCTTACAGTACAATAATATTCCATGACAAGTCTTTGGGGTATAGAGCTAGAAGTGGTATTACAGGATCAAAGGTTAATCCTTCATTCTTAACCCTTCCATCCTCCTCACTCCTCAGTGCCCTATCATTTGCCAAGCTTACTACCATCTTTCACACCCATCCCCTTCTCTGCATTCCCTTGGTCACTAGTCCAGCATAGGTCCTCACCACCTCTCCATTGAACATTTCAATGGCCTCCTCATTGGTTTTTCCCATTTCCAATCAATAGAAATATTCTATACATATAGACCTTTTCATCTATCTATCTATCTATCTATCTATCTATCTATCTATCTATCTATCTATCCATATGCCCCTATATATACATATATACATATATTTTATATTTACACACATACTCCTTCTATATATTTCTATATATTATATTCTATATATATTTCTATATATTCAAGCTATAGAAACATATATAGAAATATTGGTGTGCAAAAACGCACAGACATTCTATAGATTACAATGTATCTTTCATACTGCTTCCAAAAGCACTTTCCTAAAGCATGGGCTTTACCATGGCTCAAAAATCTTTAGTGCTTCCTAGTGCCTCTGGGATGTAATACAGACTCCTCTATTTAGCACTTAAAGTCTTCCACAATCTTGCTTCAACCTACCTCTCTACAGTCATCTCACATTATTTCCTTCCATGCACTCTTCATTCTAGCCAGCCTGGTCTACTGGTTGTTACCTGAACTTAGCCCTCCATCTTCTGCAACATGCACTCACACAAGTTATCCCATATACTTGGAATTCATAAGGCAGAATTATCTAGTTCAAACCCCACCTCCAACATTTGCTAGCTATGTGACCATGGGCAAGTCATTTAACCTTCTGAACCTCCATTTTCTCTCCTGTTAAATGGGGATAATAATACCTTTGCTAGAGCATCTCACTCCTAGTGTTGTTTTGGGGCTCCACTGAGTTCATACAGAATCCTCAGAAGAGTTAGCTCAGTTTCAAACTTTAATTGCTTAAATAGCACTGGATAGCTCATCATTTTCTTGGTCTCCCTTTGACAGCTGCTTTCTGTTCTTCGATCTCTTGTTTCTGGTCCCGGGCTTGTGGTTTATCATGTCTGATCTCTGAACTGTTTTCTGGTCCCTGGTTCCTAGTTCCTGATTCTTTCTTACTGTCCTCACTCTCTCGTTTATCTTCAGTGTCTTCCTGTCAATTGACTCCTTCCCTACTGCCTACAAACAGCACCACATCTCCCCTATCCTTAAAAAACCCTCATTCGATTTGGCCATCACTGCTAGCTATTATCTTATATTTCTTCACTAATTGAGAAGGCCTTCTATAATCAATGCTGCTACTTCCTCCCCCCTAACTTCTAACCCCCCTGCAGTCTGGCTTCTTACCTCATCATTTGACAGAAAGTGTTCTCTCCAAAGTTACCAATGATCTCTTAGTTGCCAAATGTAATGGCCTTTTCTCAGTCTCCATTCTTCAAAATGTCGATGACCATTTTCTTCTAGACACTCTTTCCTCTATGGAGTTTAATGACATTGCTTTCCCCTGGTTCTCCTAGTCTGACTATTCCTTTTCAGTCTCTTTTGCTGGATCTTCTTCTAGGTCACACCGACTAGCTACGGGGGTCCCCTGAGGCTCAGGAGTTCTTAACTTTTTTGTATCATGAGGAATCCTAGGGACCCCTTCTCAGAATTATGTTTTCAAATCACTAAAAGAAATGATAAATTTCAGTTAGAGGTAAGTGATAATGAATGTATAATTTTTTTTCCAAATCGTTTCCCAGAATAAGCCTCCTTTTTCCAGGCTCATCCACACTCAGGAAACCAGGCCAATTGGGGTAGAAGCCCTGTGATTACTGAGAAGCACACCCCATACCCAAAGGCCTGGAAGCCTTGGCAATCAGTGTTGAGATGATTTTGTTCTTGTTCAGTCATGTGCAGTTCTTCATGACCCCATTAGGGGTTTTCTTGGCAAAGACACTGGAGTAGTTTGCCATCACTTTTTTTCCCAGGCTCATCCACACTCAGGAAACCAGGCCATTGGGGTAGACACTGGAGTGATTTGCCATTCCTTCTCCAGCTCATTTTACAGATGAGGAAACTGAGCCAAACAGGGTTGAGTGACTTGCCCAGGGTCACAGAGCTAGTAAGTGTCTGAGGCTGGATTTGAATTCAGGTCTTCCTAACTCTGGGCCAGCACTCTATCCCTTGCACCGTCTAGCTGCTCAAATGTTAGGTGGGCTTTAAGTGTATTGGGAGGTCAGATAAGAGAACTGGGGCTGTCCAGGAAAGTTCTCCAGGAAGCCCCTCATCTCCCCAAGTTTCCTGGTTCCAGGAGGCCGAGGGTACTTCTATCCTTTTCCTTTTTATCGTCAACCCTAGGCTCAGGCCCCTGGCTTTCCTCAAACTCTTTCTGCTTCTTTTGATGACTCATGTCCTCAGGCCTGATCCCAGATAATGGATTTCCTCCTTGCTCTCTTTCTGTACAACACCTTGCACCTATTTTGTAGATGCCTATATAAGGACATGTTGTCTCCCTCTTAAAGGTACTGACTGGTTCGTTTTTGTCTCTATCCCCAGTGCTTGGCACAATGCCTAGCACAAAAGTTTATTGAATGATTAACTGATTGAGGAGGGCCACCAGGATGATGAGGGCATGAGGATCAGGGATTAGTTGAAAGAACCAGGATGATTTAGCCTGGAGGAGAGAAGAGTCCTGGAATATCAGAGCAGAGAGGGTCCTTAGAGATCACTGTATCCAACCACCTCATCACTGAGTAAACTGAGTCCCAAAGAAATGAAGGGACTTGATCAAGGTCACATAGCTGGAGTGGTTGAGCCAGGACTAAAATGTCTTCTGACTTCAAATATAGTACTCTTCGCCCTATATCACACTTAGCGAAAGGGCGGGGAGCATCAATTTTACACTCTTCAAATTTATTTTCTAGTTGCTTTTTAATTGATACTTTGTTTTGACGTAACAAACAAAACTAAGCAAAAGCAAACCTACACAAACAAGCTACCAACACAATAGATTTCCCCTAAAACAGTTTAACAAAATGATACACAAGTTATTTTGGTTGTTAGGAAATAAAATAACCTTCACATTTCTGAAGTACAATCACGTACGTGACAAAGGGATTAGGTTCAAAAGACAATCAATCAACAAGTGAGCATCTCCTATGCATCTACCTTGTGCCAGACAGTGTGCCAAGCCCTGGGTATATAAAGAAAAAAGCAAGCACCAGCCCTAGAGTCAGAAGGACCTGAGTTCAAATCCAGCCTCAGATATATAATACTTAGTAGCTGCATGACTCTGGGCAGGTCACTTAACCCCAATTAGCTCGCCAAAAAAAAAGAAAGGGGGTAGAGAAAGAAAGAAAGGAAGGAAGGAAGGAAGGAAGAAAGAAGAAAGAAAGAAAGAAAGAAAGAAAGCGAGCAAAAACGGTCCCTGCCCTCAAGGACTTTGCATTTTTATGGGGTAGACAAGTTAGATACAGAGAAGATGGAAGGTGACCTTTGAGATAATTGGGCTAGCTGCTGGGGAGCCCAGAAGAGGCAGAGTCAGAGATTGGAAGGAAGGGCATTCCTGGCTTGGAGAACAGCAAGAACAAAAGTATGCAGAAGGAGCTTCAAGACGCGTAGGCCAGGATGGCTGCATTGTGGAGTGTGGGGAGGGGAGCTGAATGTAAGAAGATGGGAAGGCACCAAGTTGTAAAGAACCTTAAATGCCAAACAAAGATCTTGGTTAAAAGGGCAGAACAAGAAGTGGGTAGAAGTGATAGGGAGGAATATTTATGGCTTAATACGAAGTGTTTTCTGGGGGGTTTTTTTGGTTGTTGTTGTTTTTTGGTTGGGCAATGGAGGTTAAGTGACTTGCCCGGGGTCACAGAGATAGTAAGTGTTATGTGTCTAAGGCTGGATTTGAACTCCTCCTGAATCCAGGGCTGGTGCTGTATCCACTGCGCCACCTAGCTGCCCCCCTTTTGTTTTTGCTTTTTTTTTTTTAAAGTGTTTTCTAACAAACAGAACTATCCTACTATGGAACAGGCTGTCTTGAAATGAAGCTGCTGTTGTCATCCTCCTCCTCCTCCTCCTCTTTTTCTCAAAGAGGACCAATGACATCAAGAGGGTGATGTCTTGACTTGTCCATGAATTGGATGTAAGCGAGTTAGACCTTAGCTCCCTGTCGGTGGAAGTGTGCAAAGAGGAGATTTAACAGCCATTTGTAGAAGAGATTCGCCTCTTCAGGCAAGGGGTCATGCTAGATGCCCCCAAAGCGCCTTCCAGCTCTGGATTCTAAAGCTGGACTGATCCCTGGCAGCTCTTCAGTCTGGATCACCTGGACTTCTGTCTTCCCCTCCTCCCCATCCCACCCTCTCCTCCATTGTTTCAGTAGTATGTTTTTTTTTTTTAATTTTCATATTAGTCATGTTGTAAAGAAGAATTAGGACAAATGGTAGGAACCATGAGAAAAAAAGAAACAAAAAAAGAGAGAGAGAGAGCAAACAGTATGCTTCCACCTGCATTCAGACTCCATAGTTCTTTCTCTGGATGTGGATAGCATTTTCTGTCATGAGTCTTTGGAAGATGTCTTAGATCCTTCCATTGCTGAGAAGAGCCAAGTCTATCAGAGTCAGTCATCACACAATGTGGCTGTTACCGTGTACTGTGTACGATGTTTTCCTGGTTCTGCTCACTTCACTCAGCATTAGTATGTTTTGATGACCGCTAAGGTCGCTTCCAACTCTCAAATTTTGTGGTTCTAAACACTGTGCTGTCTATTGAGCCCACCTTGAATAGTGGAGTCCCCTCCAGAGAGCTCCCCACCCCCCCAATGTAATACCCTGGACCTGGCTGGTAGGAGCCTGGGTCCCAGTGACTGACCTTGGGCAGTTCCTACTCTTTCCAGCAGATGGCAGCCACACCTGGTCCAAGGGTCTCAGCTGGAGTTGGTTTAGACTGGTCCAGGAAGGCTGAGATTAGATCCCCTGATGCTCTTAAGACTGTCTGATAATGAGCATCATAAGAGATTGGGGGTCAAAGGCTTTTATCTGGAGTTTGGATGCTAACAACCTGTTCAGATTGTCTTGGCCTGCGGCTTTGGGGAGACCATCTTTGGAGAGGTTGAAGGGAAAGGGCTTGGAAGGAGGGAACCATTAGTCTGCTGGGAGGGCTCCAATCAGTCCCTGGTCCCTGGTTTCTGGACCTTCATCACCATTCCCAGGCAAGAGCCTGGGGCCTGAAGCCTCCTTCCTTCTCTCTATGGCGGAGTCCCAGAGACCCGGAATTTGACTTGGACCCTACTACCCAGAAGCCACTGTCCATTTGGTTGAGATCCTTCTCCCTGGAGACTGAGCTTTACGCCTAAACAAAGCAGAAGGCAGACATTCCCTGCCCCAGCTTTGATGAGTTCTTGCGCGTCATGTCAGACGGATCAGACCCTGTTCAGACTTTGGGCTCTGAGGGTCGAGGGTTGCCAGCCCCATCACATACACGCCCCTGTACCTCACGGGCCAGTGAATTTGGCAAGCACCCACTCGGAGCTCCTGGATATCTCAGCAGCCCCAATTTCTGCCCTCATCAAGCCCTTTTCTTGCTGAAACTCTGGCTGAGCTAAGCCAAAACTACCAAAGCAGCTGCCAGGTGGTTGTAGGGGAGAAAGCAGGCCAGGCTACATCCCCCTACCTGGGAACAGCTGGGGTTAGTCAGGGAAATCTGCCTGGAGGAGGCAGGGAGCTCTATGGCCCTTGCTGAATATGTGAGGTTAGGGTCTGCCTGAGGCTCCTAGGTGGCTGAGCAGGAAGGAAAAGGGCAGGAAGGGCAGGCTAATCTGGGCTGGATCATCACCAATGAGCTAGTAAAGTCTCAAAGCCACACAAAAGCCTCATTGCACCCAGGTTTCCTATGAAAAATTTTTTTAAAATCACTCATCTCACTATTGCTTTCTGACTGTCTCAGCCTTTGCCCAGGGCCCAGTGGTATTTGCAGAAGATTCTGTCCCCTTTTTGAGCCCATGTTTAGCAGACCATAGAGGGTTTCAGCAAAGACCTTTTCCCCCTTTGGGCCCAAACCCTCAAACCCTTTGATCTCACACTGGCTTCCTGGGACTAAGGGCCATTTTTCAGAGAGAGAAACTGAGGCCCCCTCAGGGAGACAGGACAAGACTTTGGAGTCCTTAAGCCAGGGTTTTCCCCAATTCCACCAAGGCCATGTTCCCTGGGGTCTCAGAAAGGTAGTATCGAGGAAGAAAGGAAGAAAGGGAAGGAAACAAGCATTTAAGCACCTACTATGTGGCAGCCATTGTGCTGAGTGCTTTACAAATATTATCTCATCTGATCTTTACCACAACTCTGGGAGGTGGCTGCTACTACTATCTTCCCTTTACAAATGAAAAGCAGGCAGACAGTTTCATTGACTTGACCAGGGTCACACAGCTAGTAAGTGTTTGAAGCTGCATTTGAACTCAGGTTTTCCTTACTCCAGACCCAACCCTGTCCTCTATGCTACCCGGTTGCAGGATTAGGGGAAGGGGATACCACCCGCTCCCCCATAAGAATTGCAGGGGAAATGAGCAAGCCTGGTGTCTTGTATCCCACAGCCCATTGAGGCAGCCTGATGGAGGAGTAAGGGCATTGGATTTAGAGTCACAGGAGCTGGGTTCGAGTACTGACTCTGCCATTTGGACCTGTGAGATCTGGGCAGGTAATTTCACTTCTCAGGGCCTTAGTTTACTCATCTGTGAAATGGAAAGGTTAGATCTGATGCTTTCTAAGGACCCTCCCAGCTTAACATCCTGTGACCCACTGGGCTGAATGGGCCCCAGTTTGGTACCCAGGAGAGGGCTGGAGATTCCCAAAATCTCTGGACCAGAGGCTAGAGATCGTGAGAAACAAGTAGGGGATTGCTTTGTACATTGTGAAAAGGTGGAGAAAGGTAATAAAGACAGGCAGACAGATAGAAGAATAGATAGACAGAAAGGATAGATGATAGATTGATGGATAGATACTCATCAATAGATAGATGAACAGATAGAAGGATAGATAGATGGATAGATGAATAGATTACCCTGTATATATCTTATATATGCAAAGTTTTGTGTAGAGGCAGCTAGATGAAACAGTGTCCTGAGCCTGGAGTCAGGAAGACAGTTCAAATTATGCCTCAGACACTTTCTAACTGTGTGACCTTGGGCAACTCACGTAATCTCCTTCAGCCCTAGTTTCCTCATCTGCGAAATGGACATAATAATAACATCTACTTCATGGATTTGTTGTGAGGATCAGATCAGATAATACTTATCACAATACAGATAACATAGAAGGTGCTTTGGAAATGTTTATTGCCTCTCCTTGTTTGCATGGCATAGCGGATAGAGTGCTGGGCCCGGAGTCATGAAGACCTGAGTTCAAATCTTGCCTCAGAATATAGGCTATATAAAAACAAAAGATAGCAATAAAAAAAATTTTAAAGAAAAAAAATCCAGCCGGACACTTACTAGCTAAACAAGTCATTTCACTTAACTCTTCTGTGCCTTAGTTTCCTTATTTGCAAATGGAGATAATAATTGTAACTGCTTCATAAACTTCTTGTGAGGATAAATGAAATAATACATGTAAAGTGCTTTGCAGATCTTAAAGCACTGTATAAATGTTGGCTATTTTAGTAGTAGTAGTAGTAGGTGGTAGTGATGGTGATGGTGGTAGTAGCCGTAGTGGTAGTAGTAGTAGTAGCAGGTGGTAGTGATGGTGGTGGTGGTAGTAATAGTAGTATTGGTAGTGGTGGTAGTAGTGATGGTGATGGTGGTAGTAGCAGTAGTGGTAGTAGTAGTAGTAATTGTAGTAATGGTAGTGGTAGCAGTGGTGGTGGTGGTGGTAGTAGTAGTAGTAGTAGTAGTAGTAGTAGTGTTTACTTATCGGGGCACTGTCTTATATCCCCCCGTAGAATGGAAGCACCGCGCAAGGGCGGGAATGAATTTCTCTTTTGTCTGTGGAAACCTAGCACCAGCCGCAGTACCTGCCACATGGTAGATGCTTAGTAAATGCTGGTCTAATGCTTAGGATGGGGGAAGTATCCCCAAACTCTCCAGAGGCCAGAAGCCCAGGAGAAGGACCAAGTGCAGGGGGGAGTTGGACGGGGAGGGCAGAGATTGAGGGGCCTGCTGCAGGCTGATGTCTCTTCTCTCACTTGAAGAACTGAGATTGTGGTCGGAGGGCCGAGAGGAGCCTGTATCTCTCCCAGCAGCAAATCTAGAACTTACCTGATGCCGCATCCATAGCAAACAAGATGGGGTGACTCACAGGGGTGGGAACCTGCGGCCTTAAGGTTACACGTGGCCCTGCTAGAGATTCAGACATGGGGGAGCAGGGATGCCTAAACATGAACAGAATCGGTTTTTCTGCTGTATTTCTTCCTATCTGTGGGGACTCAAGGACCCTAGAAGTTTCCACAGAGGGAGACAGAACAGAATTTGTGAGCCATCCTACCAGGAGTAAAACTGCCCCAGTCCTCTCTAGGACATAGGGAGAGGACAGCTGTCCTGTCTTGACTGTGACCAGGGGCAGGAAGCCAACAGAAAAAGGGGCACTTAATCAACTGCACACTGTGGAGTCCAAGCTTCCTTTCTTCTCTTCTTTCCATTGACCTTGGGTCTGAACTTCGGGGCCTCCATGAAATGGGAGTGGCTAGGCCCACTGCCTTGTTCTCTGGATGACTAGAAACCAGCATTGCGGAGAGATACAGATCTTGGAACAGAGCTAGAGATCGGAGAGGTAAGGAAGTGGGATGCTGAGTGCTGAGACTGTCAGTAATTGTGCACCTCTCATTGACACTAGTGATCTGTCTGGGGGCTTTTTCCACACGGAGTGTTCAAACACCTGATACGTGATCTCCCTGATAAATTTATCAAGGTTTAGTATTCCTTCCCTTATTTTAAGTGAGAGAAAGTGGCTTGATTAATTTACTCAATCGACTCCTATCCTTGCACACACAGGAAATAAAATAGATAAGTAATTTTCATAAAGATAATTTTATTCAGCACATGGCAATGTTTATGATGCCATGAAGTTAAATATTTATCAGAGCCACAGTCAGATAAACTAGCGAGACCCATGAGTTTGCTGCCTCTCAACAAAGCAACCAATTTACTCTCATAGAGTTTTTGAAAGGGATACCCAAGGATTTGTTCTGTGAAGTTTGGAGTCAGCCAAAGGGCCACACTTGAGGACCTAGAGGGCCACATGTGCCCTCGAGGCCTCAGGTTCCCCACCCCTGCACCCAGGTCATGATCAGCCTCCAGTTTGTTCAGGACCGAGAAAGCTGATCCCCAAAGATAAGTTGTTTAAAATGGAATGAAAACCTTGCAAACAAATTTGGCAAGACGGGGATAAGCTTTTCCAAGGGCACACTAACAATCTGTATCTTCCTTGATTGGAAGGCAATTTAGGGATTCTGGTTATTGTGGAGATCCATCATCTTTCACTAGGTTGTTGCCTTTTTTCTCCCCTCACTCAAAGGGCTGCGGGTAGAGCTCAGGGCCTGGAGTGAGTCTTCCTAAGTTCAAATCTAGCCTGAGACACTTACTAGCTGTGTGACCCTGGGCAAGTCACTTCACCCTATTTGCCTCAGTTTCCCCATCTGTAAAATGAGCTGGAGAAGGAAATGGCAAGCCACTCCAGTATCTTTGCCAAGAAAACCCCAAATGGAGAGTCAGACACAAGTGAAAAATGATTAAAGAAAAGCTTTTGGATTTTGAAAAAGATTTTGGATCCAAACCTCATTCATTTGGCAGGAATTAATCCTTTAACTGCCTCTTCCAGATTTTTCAGTTGCATTGTACTGATTCTTCCTTTTCACGCCCGACCCCATATCTTCATCATTTTGTCTCCAATTCATATATGGTCTCCCCCTCATTACTAATTTTAAATTATTCCTTTCATTTCTTTTCTTTTTTTCTTTTTGCTTTTTTGTGAGGCAATCAAGGTTTAAGTGACTTGCCCAGGGTCACACAGCTAGTAAATATCAAGTGTCTGAGGCTGCATTTGAACTCAGGTCCTCCTGACTCCAAGGCCAGAGCGCTAGCCACCGTGCCACCTAGCTGCATCCTAATTTTGGAATATTTCAATAGGACAACGTAATTACTAACCAAATGTTCTCCCTTCTCACTTGGGCACATACATATCTCATACCTCTTCCTAACCTTTGAAGGTCTCCCAAAATGGAGTGTACTGCCTAGAAAGGTAGTGAGTTCCCTCTCCCTGGAGGTCTTCAAGCAAAGGCTTGTTGAGGATGTTGCAAAGGAGATCCTTGTTCAGGGAGGAGCTGGCCTCAGGAATCCCTTCCAGTGTTACAACTATGGGACCATCTATCTAGCCTCATATTTTACAGATGAAGAAACTGAGGGCCAGGCAGGTAAATGAGTCGAGCTGATATTCAGACATAGATCCTCTGTCTCCAAATCCAGGGCTTGCTTTCTTTCTTTCTTTCTTTCTTTCTTTCTTTCTTTCTTTCTTTCTTTCTTTCTTTCTTTCTTTCTTTCTTTCTTTCTTTCTTTTTCTTTCTTTCTTTTTGGCTAGGCAATGGGGTTAAGTGACTTGCCCAGGATCACACAGCTAGTTAAGTGTTATGTGTCTGAGGCTGGATTTGAATTCAGGTCCTCCTGAATCCAGGGCTGGTGCTCTATCCACTGTGCCACCTAGCTGCCCCCAGGGTTTTCTTTCAAGTTACCAATGACCCCTTAGTGGACAAATCCAATGGCTTTTTCTCAGTCCTCATCCTTCTTGGCCTCTATGCAGCCTCTAACAATGTCAATCACCTTCATCTCCTTGACACTCTTTTCTCTGACTTTTTGAGACACTGCTCTCTCCTGATTCTCCTCCTACCTGTAGGAACTGTCTCCTTTGTTGGATCTCCTTTCATATCATGTCCAGTAACTATGAGGGTCCCTCAAGAATCTGTCCTGGGCCCTCTTCCTTCTTCTTCTATACTATTTCATTTGGTGATCCCATCAGTTTCCACAGATTCAACTATCATCCTTCAATGGATAATTTTTACATCTATTTTTCCAGCCCTAAACTCACTCCTGACTTCCAGTCCAACTTCCTATTGGATATCTTGAACTGGATGTCTTACAGACATCTTAAAATCGACATGGCCAAGAAAAGATTCATTCTCTTTTTTCCAAAACCTTCCCCTATTCCTAACTTCCCTATCATTGCTGAGGGCACCACCATTCAGCACCTAACGCTTAGATAACATCCTTGACTCCTCACTCCCAACCAGCTCCCATGTGCTGCCATTTCTGCCTTGGTAACATCTCTAGTATACATACCACCCCTCCTTCTCTCCTCTGACACTGCCGCCACTTTGGTCCAGGCCTCATGCCCAGACTATTGCAATAGCCAAGTCTCTCCTCCACTCAGATGTCAAAGTGGTCTTCCTAAAGTCCAAGTCATATCACCATCCTGACCACTCCACCCCATCCAATGGTCCCCTGTTGACTCCAGGATCAAATATCAAACCGTGTTTGGATTTTAAAGTCTTTCATAACTTGATCTGTTCCTTGTGCTTGTTGAGTTGTTTCTGTTATGTCTGACTCTTCATGACCACATTTGGGGTTTTGTTGGAAAAGATACTGGAGCGGTTTGCCATTTCCTTCTCTGACTCATTTTATAGATGAGAAACTGAGGCAAACAGGGTTAAGTGACTTGTCGAGGGTCATATAGCTAGGGAGTTTCTGAGACCCTATTTGAATTCAAGGAGATGAGTCTTCCTGACTCCAAGCCTGGTATACTACCCATTGTACCACCTAGCTGCTCTGCTACCTTTCTACCTTTCCAATATTCTTGCACCTTACACCTTACTCCTCCCTGTCTTCCCACCCCCATGTACTTGTCTATCCAGATACACTGGCCTAGTTGCTATTACTCACCCAAGATACCCCATCTCTCAACTCCATGCATTTTCACTGGCTGTCCCCAATACCTTTAACTCTTTCCCTCCTCATCCCTGTCTTTTGGCTTCTGTCAGGTCCCAACTAAAATACCATTTCTACATGAAGCTTTTTCCAATCCTTCTTAATCTTTGTGCCTTCCCTCTGTTGATTATTTACAATTTATCTTGTAATAGCTGGTTCTCATATATAGCTGTTTGCATATTGTCTTTCCCAGGGACTGTCTTTTGCCTTTCTTTGTATCCCTAGCACTGAGCACAGTGCCTGGCATGCAGTAGGTGCTTAATAAATGCTTGTTGATTTGACTTGACACAACTTGACTTTCCACTACGCCATGTTGCCTTCCATACTCTCTAGTAACATCATTATTTGCTTAACTCTTCCCTTGCTGAGATTAATAAGCAGCTTGAGAGTTGCATCTTAATTATCTTTTCATTCCCAGTACCAAATATAGTGCCTTGGGTGGTATCAGAGGACCTGAATTAAAATCACTGGGCCTCAGTTTCCTTTTCTGTAAAATGTGAGGGGTAAGGTATAAAATGAATAATTTTGATTACATTAAATTAAAAAAGTTTCATACAAATAGAACCAATGTCACTAATGATTACAAGGAAAGCAGAAAATTCAGGAAAAAATTTATAGACGTCTTTCAGATAAAGGTCTCATTTCTCAAATATATAAAGAACTTTGTCTTATAAGAATATGAGTCATTCCCCAATTGATAAATGGTCATAGGATGTGAACAGAGAGTTTTTCAACAAAGAAATCAAAAGTATATGTAGTCATATGAAAAATGCTGTAAATAATTGATTAGAGAAATGCAAATTAAAATAACTTTGATATATCATCTTACACCTATCAGATTGGTTAAAGTGATAGATGCCCTTCAATTGGGGAATGGCTTAACAAGTCGTGATGTATGGTTGTGATAGAATACTACTGTGATATAAGAAATGATGAGCTGATCAAATTTAGAAAAACATGGAAAGACTTGCGTGAAATAACGAAAAGTGAAATGACAATACCAAGCGAACGTTGTACATAGTAACAGAAATTTTGTCCTAAGAACAACTTTGAATGACTAATTCATCTTGAGTACCAGAAATACTCAAGCCAAGTTTATATAGGACCTATGAAGGAAGGTGCTCTCCACCTCCAGAGAAAGACTGATAAATAGAAGCATGTATAGGATGCTTTTGTACACGTACACACACGTATTTAATTGTAGCCTGCTTTAGGGTGGAATGGGAAGGGAGGGAGGAAAAAAAAGTGCACAGCAGATAACAAAAGAAATCTTAGAAGGAAGCACAGAAAAGCAGGGTAGCTTTGAAAACAATGTGTAATATTTATTACATGGTTGTTGTTTTTTTTTAAAGTGAAGTCTGAAATGGAAATTCATAGTTATATATACTGAATCCTCGCTATCTGTTGTGCTGTGTGTGTGTGCAAATCTTCTCTCTCTCTCTCTCTCTCTCTCTTCTCTCTCTCTCTCTCTCTCTCTCTCTTTGTCTTTTTGTATTTAAGTTAAAATGAATAAAAAAGAAAAAAAGAAAAATGTGGAGGCTGGATTGTCAGATGACCCTAGAATCTCAGTTTTGGAAAGGATTCCAGAGGCCGGCTAACCTAACTTATCCTTGAACAAGATCCCCTTTCCAACATTCCCAACAGTAAGGGTGGAATGGGTGACCTCTCCAGTCCCTGCTGGCTCTAGGTCTGTGATACTGCGCAGGAGATATCTAATACACGTTTATGGAATTGAACGGAATCTAGACAGCCCACCAGGTGATGACAAGATGGGGGGAGAGGAGAGGGCCTCTGTAAGCAAAAGTTGGTCTCTAGGTTCTGAATGGATTTCCTGGGCCAGCTGAGTAGCCAGAGAAAGGCAGAGAAAGCCTGGAAATGGGATGGCATCAGGCTGAAGCTGAGGATGGGGCTGGAGTTGAGGGTCCTTGCAGACTCTGGGCTTTGGAGCTACCAGTCTGGTTAGCTTGATTAGTCGTATTTCCTCCCGTGGGGACGTGACCTGCTCCTCAAACTCCCCAAACCACAGTTTCAGCCCCTGCTGCCTCCTAAAATAGCACACACAAGCCCATCTTCTCTCCCTTTGTGTCCAACCCCGCACCTTCCTGGGCTTCCTCTTCCCCTTCCTACCTTAACTATTACCAGTGATACTGATCTCTCCATCTCTGCTGCCCTTGAAAGCAGCCCCAGAAGCCTCCACTCCGTTGCCATGGATAGAAGGCCGGCCTTGGAGCTGGGAAGGCCTGCGTTCAAGCTGAGCTTGCGATACACACTGGACAGATCGCTTCCTCTCCCAGTGCTCCAGGCCCTCCCTGCAGCAGTGTGTTGCAGAGAAGGTGCTCACTTGCATTAGTACAGTCCAGAGTGAGTTTCCTCATCCAGTACTGCTCCATTTCTCAGTGAAATCACAATTTGCTTTGCTTAGTCCTTTCAGTCGTGACCAACTCTTCGTGACCCCATCTGGGGTTTTCTTGGCAAAGACACTGGAACGGTTGGCCATTTCCTTCTCCAGCTCATTTTACAAACTAAGGAAACTGAGGCAAACAGGGTTAAGTGACTCGCCCAGATTCACCCAGCTAGTAAGTATCTGAGGCTAGATTTGGACTCAGGAAAATGAGTCTTCCTGACTCCAGACCTGGCGCTATATCCACCATGCCACCCAGGTCACAATGCTAGACCCCATATCCCATAATAATAAAAACAACAACAATAATAATGGTATATATTTACATAGCACTTTAAGGTCTGCAGAATGCTTTACTTGTGTTATCTCATTGACAATAACCCTGGGACTCAGGTACAATTATTATTTCCATTTTGCAGATGAGGAAACTGAAGGTGTGAATCCCAGCCCTGCTTCTTAAAGGGGCCCATGAACCTACAGGCACCCTAAATAGTATCATTTTGATCACAGAATCACAAAATCTCAAAATGAGAACGGGGATCAGAGAACACTTGGCCCTAAACTGGTGGGCTCCTGGTACATCGTAAGTGCTTAATCCGTTGCCTGCCTGCCTGCCAAGGGTCATCTAGCCGCTGCCTGGCGACTCCCGATTTATCCAGCCCCAGCTAAAAGGACACAGATACTTAGCGTAATAGATACATAAACAAGCGTATGATCTCTGACTGAATACCCAGCAGCTTTGCATGCACACATGTTACTATTTTATACACATTTCCTCTTATGGCTGATAAATAGGGGAGGTAAAAACATTACCAAATTCATAGCAATTTTTTTTTGTCAATGAGTAGTTTCTTTTTTTAAACTTTTAAAAAAGTTTTTTTTAATTAAAAAGTATTTTAATTATGACCCTCCTTCACCCCTCCCCATTGAGCAAATTTTATAAAACCTAATAAAGTTCCCAATATGTTACTGCAAAATCCAGCAAAATAAATTCCTCCTGAAATGACTGAAAACGTGATTTGGTTTTTCGTTTTTTGGTTTTTTTTCCTTGCATTTCAAGCTTCTCACCTCTCTGGCAGAGAGTAAGCAATATGTTTCATCTTCATGGTTCATCTTCTTTCTTTTGGATTTGTGGCTTATCCTTGCCTTGATCAGAGTTCTCTCATCTTTCAAAGTTGTTTTTCTCTATTATAGAAATTGTACTCCTTGGTCTGCTCATTTCACTCTGTATCAGTTCATAGAGGTCTTTCCAGTTACCTCTGAAATTGTCCATCTGATTTCTTATGGCATGGTAATACTCCATGACATTCATGAGGCAGCAAGGTTGTGTGTGGGATAGAGCCCTGGGCCTGGAGTCAGGAAGACTTAAATTCAAATCTGATCTCAGACATTCTCTAGCTGTTTGACCCTGGTCAAGTCACTTGACCTCTGTCTGTCTTAGTTGGAGGTAATAATAGCCCCTCCCTCCCAGGGTTGTTGTGAGGACCAAACAATATAATAATTGTAAAGGACTTAGCACGATGCCTTGCACTTAGTAAGCGCTGTACAGTTAGTATCCCTTCCCCATTGTGACTTTCCCCTTATGCTGGTCGGCATAAGAAATTACATGGGAAAGTTGGAGGAGCTTTGTGGAAACTGCAGACAACACACAAAGACCAGCAGGTGACACAGAAAAAGTTCAGAAACTCAGAAATAAAATATATGTATAGTATTATATAATATCATATTTCTATCTTTTACTACCATAATAATTCAAACTTCTTCTCTGGTACAAAGAGAAGGCCAAAAAAATTTGTGTAGATTTTTCAGATCACAGGGGCACCGTGCCCCTTACCCCTACACTGTGGAAGGGACAACTGTATAAATGGCAGCTACTATCATTACTATACACCAGGATTTGCTTAGCCATTCCTCAATAGGAAACTTTTCCTACTTTGTTTGCAGTTTTTGCTTGCCATGAAAAGAACTGCTATAAGTTTTTGTGCGCAAAGATCCTTTTCCTTTTTATTTAACTTTTTTTGGGGGGAGGGGAGAAATAATAATAATAATAATAATAATAATAATAATAATAATAATAGCTACCATTTTTATAATACCTACTATGTACCAGGAACTGTGCTAAGCACTTTACCAGTATGATCCCATTTGATCCTCACAACAACCTTGAGGGGTAGGAGCTAATATCTTCCCCATTTTATAGATGAGGAAACTGAGGCAAACAGACATTAAGTGACTTGCCCAGGGTCATACAGCTAGTGAGTAGCTGAGGCCAAGTTTAAACTTAGTCTCTAGGCCCAGAATTCTATCCACTGTGCCGCCTAACTGCCACTAGATATTCACCCACTAGGGGTATACCTGGGCCAACCAGGTATACAGAGTTAGTCAACCTTCTGCTCATTGTTTCAAACTGCTTTCCAATTCACAGCCCTACCACATCCAGTTTTCCCCCAGACCCTCCAACGTTTGCCATTTTCCACTTTCATCATCCTTATCAGTCTGATTGGTATAAGGTAGAGCCTCAAATACTTTAACTTTCATTCCTCTAATTATTAGTGGTTGAGAACATTTTTTATTTGGTTATTGGCATTTTGGGTTTCTTCCTTTTAAAACAGCCTATTCATATCTTGTGATCATTTATCTATTAGAAAATGGCTTAGTCTGATAAATTTGAATCAGTTCCTTATGCATCTTGGATATAAGACTTTTATCAGAAAAACTTGCTGAGGTTCCCCCCTTCCCTGGTTATCTGTGTCCCTTCCATTTTTTTTTTATTATACTAGGCTTGTTTTGTAAAACCTTTTTAATTTTATGTAGTCAAAATTGTCCGTCTTGTCTTATATGATCCTCTCTATCACTTGTTTGGTCATTAACTATTCCTCCATCCATAGACACGAAATGTAATTTCTTCTTTGCTCCTCTAAATCGTTTGTGACGTGACCTTTTATACCCCTGGGTCACATATCCATTGAGAGCTTTTCTTATTGTGTGGTGTGAAATGTTGATCTAAACTGAATTTCAGCAAGACCAGTGCTTGGTTTCCCCAGAAGTTTTTGTTAAATAGTGGAGTCTGTGGGTTTATTGAATAAATACTATGCTACTGTTTGTTTGCTTCTGTGTTACCTAATCTGTTCCCCTGTTTGACCTTTTTTTTTTTAAACCAGTACCAAATTATTCTAATGATTATTGTGGTTTGAGATTTGGTACTGATAGGCCCCCTTCCTTCCCACTTTTTTTCGTTATTACCCTTGAGACTCTTGACCTTTTGTTTCTCTATATGAATTTTATGATTTTTCTAGGTCTATAAAATATTCTTTTGAGAATTTGATTGGTAAGGCACTGAATAAGTAAATTAATTTAAGCAACCTTGTCATTTTTAGTGTATTGACTTGACCTATCCATGGGCAATTAAATTTCTCCACTTAGATCTGTCTTTATTTAGTGTTTCACAGTTAGATTCACATCATCCCTGGGTGAATCTTGGTAAATA
This sequence comes from Phascolarctos cinereus, assembly GCF_003287225.1. Classification (NCBI taxonomy): domain Eukaryota; kingdom Metazoa; phylum Chordata; class Mammalia; order Diprotodontia; family Phascolarctidae; genus Phascolarctos; species Phascolarctos cinereus. The sequence continues at coordinate 683,072,601 of NW_027555847.1, read as the reverse complement.
CTTCTAAATACTTTATCGCTTCTCCGTTTTGAAAGTAACTTCTCTTTCTAGATCTTCCTGCCGAAACTTGTTGGTTATGTATAGGAATGCTGAAATTATTATTTCAATTGAATTCCCACTGTCTCTCTAGGATTCTCTAAGTACAGTATCTTGTCATTTGCAAAAAGCAATAATTTTATTTCCTCTTTGCTATGCTTATTACCTCAGTTTTTTTCTTATCTTGTGGCTATAGCTAGCATTTCTAGGATATGTTTAATAGTGGTGGCAACAAGGGGCATCCTTGTTTTACCCCTAATCTTATTGGGAGGTCTCTTAACTTTTCTCCATTATGCAAAATGTTTGCTGTTGGTTTTAGATAAACATGTTAAGAAAGATTCATTTCTGGAGTTTTTAGCTGAAACAGGTTTTGGACTTTGTCAAAAAGCCCTTTCAGTGTTGATTGACTTAACCATATGGTTTTTATTATTAATATTAAGATGTTATATTTACAGCCTTCCTTATGTCGAATCAACCCAGCATTCCTGGTATGAACTCAACATGCAGTTTCTCAAACAACATTCACCATTGTACGACTGCCATCATGTGGGAGATGGGAAATTTTTTGGCATTGAAAAGGAATCAAGTCATGACCAGAGCTACAACTTGGGTTGGGCAACTAGGGCTTTTCCCAGGGTGCCAAAATTAGACAGTGCTGATGGCACGTGGGTCCATTCAACAGGTGAAAACAACTGAGATTGCCCTGGTAAAAAGACTTAATTAAAATAGACAATTATCAGCTTTGTAACCTTAGTCAATTTCTTTTCCCTCTGTGGGCCTGCTTTCCTCATCCATAAGATGAAGGGGTTGGATTAAGGTTATTTCTGCAGAACCTGTTTCCTTCCCTATCTTCTTTCAGAACCAAGTTGAGTGCAGTACTGGGGGGGTAGGGGACAGGTAGAGGGTGCAGGATGGGGTGGAGAAGATTAAGAACAACTGGTTGAGTTAAATGGGATTTAGCAGTGATTTTGCCTGAGAGGATCTTTTACAGGGGTCTCAAGGCCACATGTGGCCCTCTAGGTCCTCATGTGTGGCCCTTTGACTGAGTCCAAGTTTTACAGAACAAACCCTTTTATTAAGGGCGGCATTGAGGCCTCAAGGCTGCAGGTTCCCCACCCCTGGTCTATTAGATACTGGTCTGGGGTCATCTGAGGAATGGGCTAGACCTGGGACCAGGATTTCTTTGTTAATGTCAGATGGTTTGCACAACTGAGGAGCAAACCACAGGTAGCCTCCCTCAGGGGGCTCAAGGACAAGGGGCTGCCCAGAGCTTCAGGCAAACTGAGATTGTAGACCAGATGACTGACACACCTTCTGGAGCTCCTTCCCTCCTTTCCTTTCTCCATCTCCCCCTTGGGATTCTTGTCACTCAAAAAGCCAACCCCCTGCCTCTGAGTCAGAACTCAGGCTAGAAATGAGAGCTGTGGTTTTCAGCAGAACCATCTCCCCACCCCACTTCCAAGTGTATGTGTTGGGGTGGGGGGACCCCAAGGGTTCTGAGGAAGGCTTTTTAGTCCACCTCTGAGGGAAAAAGCTAGAATGCTGTTGGGGACCTAGGGAGGCAATTCTGAGGCAGGGGGAGAGTTCTTATTATTTTAATTCAGCTGAACTCCCAGGTCCATCAAGACTGAGCTGGGCCTCAGAAAACCCCTGGGACTCCCTCAGCCCCATCTGATCTTGTCTGACTTCTACTTGCTAAGGTTGCCTGAGGCTCAGGCAAAAGCCCAGCCCAGACCAGTGACCAGAGCCCCAGAGCCCAGAGCTCAGAGCCCAGAACCCAGTTTAGAACCAAAACCAAATCTAGAATGTGGAGCCTAGAGTTCTGGCCATCTAGAGTATATAGCCCAAAGCCCAGGACCCAGGGACCTGAGGCAAGAACCCAGTGTTCCCCAGACCCTAACCCAACTTAGCTCAGTGACAAGAGCAGAGTGATGAACCCAGAGCCCCAGATGCTTCTGCCCAGAGAGGAGAAGGACATAAGAGGAGGGGACTGGAGAAAAGTAGCTCAAAGGCTAGGGAGAGGGGAGAGGGAACCACAGTTTCTCATTTGTCCCAGGTGGCCCTTGGCTCAACCTATCTGTGCTCAAGGCCTGGGTTTGTACTAACGACCAAAGGTGAACAGTCAGTGACTCTCAGCCTTCAAAGTGACCTCTGCATTTTCCCTCCCTCCCCTTGGGAGTCAGCAACCAAGGCCATCACCTCTACCTCCAAAATCAGAAGCTTACAAGTCGCTTTCCCTGCCAGGGCCTCAGTAAAAGGAAGGGCTGAAATCCTACTTCCTTCTCCCTCTCCCAGCTCTAAATGATGTGTGGTTTTGCCTAATTATCCATGTGTATGTATGTATGTAAGTGTGTGTGTATGTGTATTTGTGTTTATATTCATGCCTTGTATGTGCACATTTGTATGTGCTTGTGAATGTGCGTGTTACAGGTGTACTGGGGAAAGCTCTGACTGAGCCAGTTAAGTATTTCGGCATGAGTACTTACATCTGGGAAATAAGCAAAGGCTATAAAGAAGGGCTGGATCAGTTGTTTTGTTGATTGTTCAGATTTAAGCAAATAGAGAAAATGTTAATAATGCAAATTAAACCTCCAAGTGTGCCTGGAATTCTGAAGAGCCAGTTCTTAAACATTTACTATCACACTGTTGGTCCATGTGCATGCTTGTATATCTATACACACACACACACACACACACACACACACACACATGTACGTACGTACGTACGTATGTATGTATGTATATGTATGTATGTATGTATGTATGTATGTATGGTATATATACAATAGGTATACCCCTGGGAGTGTTTCACATGTTTGGGTGTGTATTTCTAGATCAATTCTCAGTATGTGTGTACGTATCTATCTCTGTGTTCACAGGCAGTACCTGCTGCTCTGCATGTATGTGGGGGCACACATGGGCATTGCCCCTTGGGCACACATGCAAGCACACCCATAGGAATGTCTTTGGGAGGCCAAGGTTCTGTGACCTCCTTCACCTCCTTCTTTCCCCTCACTATCCTCTTGACAGATGAGACTTGGTCTATCTTTATCCCCAAGGAGTCCTCCCCTATCCAGTGCCCCAAAGGCAGTCACAGCCCTGAGCTCAGGCACAGTCACACTGGGGGCCAAGGAAAGGGCAGGACCCAGGTCCTGGCAGTAGAGCTGAGTCAGGGATAGGAATAAGGGGAGAGTCAGGGGCCAGAGATGGGTCCTGGGGCTCCATAGGGGTGGGGAAAAGATTAGAAAGCCCAAAGAGGGAGCTTGCCTAATTAGAAGAGTGGGACCTCCCCTGGGGACCCACAAGGGCCCCAGGCCTCAGAGACCCACGTCACTCCCTCCCCCGGCCAGCTCACAATTGTAAATTCTGAGAAATGTTGTCATCACTGTCCTCCTACCCACTACTCCACCCTCTCCACACCCCCTTCCCAGCTCCACTGTGATTTCACAGCTTCCCCCCACCACCCCACCAACCACCTCCTCTAGGCCTGTAGGGGCGGGGGAGGGGTTTCCTGTTTTATTCACTCCTGGCCAAGCTGACTGTCATCCCTTGGGGAGAATCTGACAATAGCACACACAGGCAGACTGGGGGGGGGGTGCGGGGGGCGTGCCAGGGCAGCTCCGGACTCCTAAGTTTGGTTTCTAAGACCCCAAGTATCTATCCCTTACCTCATTCTCCAACTTGATGTCCCTCGAATTCCCTACAGGCACCCTTTTCTCCAGCCAGACTCCATTCTGCCTCTGGGCTTGGGCTAACAGCATACCCAAAGTAACCTTGCTATGTAGGGTGGGCTCTTCAAACCCTACCTCGTCCTTCAAGGCCTATCCCATGTCCAGCCTCCTGGTGTAGAAACACCCTCTCCCATGCAGAACAGAAACTAGCCTGCACCTTGGAGTCCTAGAGGATTGCCAGAGGCATTGAATGGTTAAATGACTTGCCCAGGGCCACATTTTATACCTGTAGGAAGTAGAGCTTGAACCCAGATCTTCCTGACTTCTAAACAGGCCATCTATCTGCTGCTCCATATTGCTTCCTTTGCGCATGGGAATATTAATATTAATCGTAATTAATAGCTGCTAGCATTTATATAGCACCTATGTGCCGAACACTGTGCTAAGCGCTTTCACAAATAAGATCTCATTTGATCCTCATGACAACTGATTGCCTTAAGGTCCATTGACTGGACCTTACACTAGACAGGGGTGGAGAAGAGGCAGCAGCATCTGGAGGTGTTACTGCCCCCAGGACCCCAGGCAGGACCTGAGATGGAGGTAGTAGGCCAGATTCAGGGCCAGGGTCAAGGAGAATCTCTAGGGCTAGATCTGGCTCTGGGTTAGTTCTTAATTTCTAAAAGGAAATGCCACTAGGGGAGCAATGTCAGTCACTAACAGAAGGGAAAGGAGACACAGAGAAGGGAGATGGGGAAATGAAGGATCGGGAGGGGGAAAGTGAGGGTCTAGAGAAGAATGGACAATGTGAAGGTAGAATGAAGAACCCAAAGGGAGATGGGGAGGAAGGAGGGGGGACTATAAGGGCGAAGGCCTGCTGGGAGCCTGGGAAGGTGGAGTCCATTTGTCATTCTAGATCATGGGGCCTGAGCTGGGGTGGTATTGTTTGTCAGCTCCTAGGCTCTGAGGGTTGGCATGGCCATGGAACTCCCCAAGACATTCCAAAGACCAATTCCCAGGTCCGGACCCAGTAGTTCTGTCTAGGGCCAGAAGGAACCTCCCTGCTCCCCTGGTCCCGGCCAGGGGGAGGTGTGAAAGGCAGCAGATGATTTTGTATCTTTGTTGATGATTTTTCTCTTGGTTTCTAGGCATCCCTTCCCCCATGAATACAGGCCACAGCTACAGACTGTGTGGTGGCTTTTTCTCCCACTTCTAATGTCCCAGCGTAGGGCAGCAGGCAGGGTCTAGGTGGTATGTCTCCTCACGGCTGGTTATAGGGGTTGTGCTTCCTTAGAGGGCAAACCGAGACAGACAGAGATTAAGTGACTTGCCCAGAGTCACACAGCTAGCAAGTGTCTGAGGCTGGATTTGAACTCAGGTTTTCCTGACTTGAAGCTCAGTGCCACCTAGGCAGGTCAGAGCCCTGGGAAGAGGAGCAAACTCAGCAGGATGAATCCTTATGTACCCATTTTTAGGAACTCCCAGGGGACCTTACCTCACCTCCCAACACAGACACACAACCCATTCTCCCAACCGGCCAGCTTTGTTTTCAGAGGACATTTTGAGGGAAGGGCAAGGGGAAATCTCATCTGAGCCCAGAGGCTCTTGCAAGAATGGGACTTGAGGACATTCAGAGAAAGATGAGAAAGACTTTAGCAGACTCCTAGGAAGAAGTGGGAGGGGTCTCTTATGGAAGATAGGGGTCTACTCTGATTGGAAAGAAGGCAGGGTCAAGAGGCTAATGGAATGTCTCCCTGGGGTATAATGGTCGCAGCAGAGCAGCTAATATTTATATAGTTCTCGCTATACAAACGTCACTATGTTCATATAGTTCTCACTCTACAAATGTTACTACGTTCACATAGTTCTCACTATATGAATGTTACTGTATCAGCCAAGCATTGTGCTAAATGCTTTATAATTACCATCTCATTTGACCTTCACAACAACCCTGGGAGGGAAATGCTATTATTATCCCCATTTTATAGACTGAGGCAGACAGATAGTAAATGACTTGCCCAGGGTCACACAGCTAAGTCTGAGACTGGACTAGAACTCAGATCTTCCTGACTCCAGACCCAGCACTCTGTCCACTCTATCCTACCTGCCCCTAGGCATATAGAAAGGGGAGAAATCCAAGGGGGAGGAGGGCTGTTGGAAGGGTCTACACTCCACAATTATCTAGATTACTCAGCGTTTGGCACATGGGTCGTTATCTGGCATTTGCCTCCCTTGAGCAGATCAGCATGGTTGCCAGGAGGTGACAGGTGCAGCCTCACTCCTCTGGAGATCTCTTTGGGCCCTCTCTTAGACCCTAGTCTTCTCCAGCGCCCAGGATCCTCTCTGGGCTCCCAAGTCCTCTCTAACAAGAGCAGCTGACATTCTGTTCAGCATGGGGGTTTGACCTTTCTTGTGCTCCAAACCCCTCTGGCAGGCTGGCCAAGCCTGTGGACCCCTTCACAGAGTCAGGTTTTTAAATGTATAAAATGAAATACAGAGGAAATATGAAGGATGCAAATTCTATTGAAACACAGTTATCAAAATATATATTTTTTCAAGTTCACAGACTCCCAGGTCAAACACCTTCTATGAAGTTTGCAAAATGCTTGGCTCTTATCATCTCAAATGATTTTACCATAATCCTGTGGGGGAAGATATTACAGGTATTATTTATTATCCCCATTTTACAGATGAAGGCAATGAAGGTTTAGAGAGGTAAGTGGTCACGTGGCATAGGACTGGGACTTGAACCTGGGGCTCTGCTCACTCCCAGATCAGTGCTCTTTCCACTTACTCTACTATGCTTTTTTCCTAAGACTTTGGATTCTTCCTGGAGATGCCAACCCTAATGAGACAGAGCACCTTTGGAGGGGTATTGGTCACAAGGACAGGGCTGGGACTTGAGGGCCCATCTACTAGGAAGATCTGAATGAAAAGAGACTAATTGCCTTGGTATTGGGGCAGGAGCTGAATTATTGTGCCCCAGGGAAACTTCATGGTGGAAAGAAGAAATATGGTGGGTGTCCTTTCGCTCTGGCAACCTGGCACACCCATAGGAGTCATCTAGATTTCTGCCTCCTCGTTCTATTTTTCTCCTCCCTCTCTGCCATGCCCCTTGCTCTCAGCTCCCTTATCCTGCTGCTCTGTCGCTTATGGTGGCAAGGAATCTCAGAAGGAATTGGAAGGACTGTCCTCCCAGTCTGCCAGGGCCCGGGATTTGATCCGAAGTTTATGGGGCAGGGAGGATTGAGTTGTAGTCTTGGCTCTGCCCCCAGGATGGGGGCAGGGTGTTCTGGAGGAGGGTGCTGCAAAACCAGACTTTGCCACCAAGAGTCCATCGTTGTTGCCCAAGACCCAGTGCTCAGAGCTCTTTCCCTGCCCAGTTGGCACTGATGGCCCCCACCTGGGACCGGGTTCCAGCAGAGGCAGGTAGGTGGTGTGCCCATCTGGTAGGTGGTAGCTGAAGAAAGCTGGGGAGCACCCCTCTGAGTTTGGCCTTTTGGGGTCGGGCACTGATAGCTCATGAGAGAGCCCTGGGGAGCCCAGGCCCACCACCTCGTGGGAGCTCCCGTAATCCCTCTGGACCAGCTCCTTGGGGTCTGGGCTGCATGGCCTGAGGGGTCCTCTATCTGGTTGGGCTAGTTTACTCTCAGGCCCCTGGGAGGCCATCCAGGGGCAACTCCACAGCAAGGCCTGGAGGGTCTGGGGGGTGCCAGGGCCCAGCAAGCCAAAGTGAAACTTGAGAGCCAGCAGCTCAGCTCGGAGGGAGGCATTCTCCTCCTTGAGAGCGGCTAGCCGTCCTTCCACAGCCACGTCATTCAAGCGCCGCTTCTCCCGGGATCTCTTGGCTGCCTCATTGTTCTTACGCCTCTTCTCCCAATATGTGGTGTCTTTCTTCTCTTCTGGCATGAACTCTCGCTGGCGTCGGGTGGCGGGCACAAAACTACTTCTCTGGTTTCCCCGAAGGGCCTTGTTCTTGCCCTGGGGCAAATCCATGAGTCTCAGGAATCCCATATCCATGATTCCCACCCAGGGAGCTGAGGGAGAAGAAGAAAAATCAGTTGCCCAGGTTGATCCTGACTATGATGTAGGACCACAGCCCCAGCCCCTAATCTCCAGCCTGTTGCCCAGGTTCAAGGTCCCCACCCTTCCCAGGATGAGTCAAGGGGTTCAACCAGGTAACTCTTTTAATCAACCCCTCCTCTAGACTTTGTCAGCTTCCCCCTGGGAAAACAAACAAACAAACAAACAAAAATAGCACAATGGATGGGAGGGGGAGAAAATTTAGAACTCAAAATCTTATGGAAGTGAATGTTGAAAACTAGAAATAAATAATTAAAATTTTAAAAATAATGGAGTTTTGTTATAGCTTGGGAAATATACATTTCACAGCTGATAAGGTCAGGAACTGTGAGGTGGCTATTTTTTTTTCTGTCTAGTAACTAAAAGGGAGCCAGAATAGGAAGAAAAGAAACCAGTGGTGATAAATGTTTCTGAAGGGCTTCTGGGTGGCAGCAGATGAGATGCAGGGACTTTGGAAAGAGTCAAGTAGGCATGAACAGAAGGAGGAGAACAGAGGGAACTGTTCCTGAACCACGGACTGTTCCGTAGGCTCCATCGCTTCCTGTTTGGGGCGACAGAGATTGAATTGTCTCTGTGATCCAGACAGGACTAGGCTTTCAAACTTTGATGCGGTCACACTGAAGTTTTGCCCCTTCTGTATCAGGAAATAATGGTTGCACACCTGAGAACTCACTGCTGTGGGGTAGGAGATGATAGTATCCAAGGCATGGAATTCTGGTACGTTCAGTGTAAATAGTAATGATGATAGTGATAGTAATAATGATGATGATAGCTAACAGAAAGCACCTACTGTGTGCCAGACGCTGTGCTAAGCACTTTACAAATATCATCTCTTTGGAGCCTCACAACAACCGTGGAAAGTAGGTGCTATTATAACCCCCATTTCATACAAGAAGAATCTGAGGCAGATGGAGGTTGTGGCTTGCCCAGGATCGTGCAGCTACTAAGTGTCTAAGTCTAGATTTGAACTCAGGTCTTCCTAATTAGGACCAGCACCTTACCCACTCTAACACCTAGATGCCATCCAATAGGCACATCCCTGGTATACCTTTTTACTTTTAGCTAAGACTGCATATGTGCTGATTTAGCAGTGTAGATCAAAGACAACATAGACTCATGATTCTTCACACTTTGAGTCTGGGAGGAGTTTTTTGAGAAATGAATAGTGAGAGTGCCTATTGTTTTTTGTATTTATCTTGTCATTTATCTTGTGATTCTATTTTAAGCAAATGCCCTTTTGCATTACTATGATATATGATTTTTTGCCTCTCTAGGAGTTGAGATTTGGAAGGAAAATGGGAGCCCATGAGCAATAGAATATGAACCTAACAGGTCTTAGATACCTGCAGTTGGTATTTAGGGGTGTTACACTATGTAGGACATGAAATATGGCATTGAAAGAAGAATATTGGGGGCAGCTAGGTGGTGCAGTGGATAGAGCACCGGCCCTGGATTCAGGAGCACCTGAGTCCAAATCCGGGCTCAGAAACATAACACTTACTAGCTATGTGACCCTGGGCAAGTCACTTAACCCCATTGCCTAGCCAAAAAAAAAAATGAAAGAAGAATATTGGTGAAAAGTTTTCCCAATAATCCTCAGGAGGAAATAATTGGGAAGAGGGTCAGGAATAAGCTTTATGACATATGTCTGTTCACCAATGCTTGGAATATGACATGTTAGTGCTGTGAAGCATATTTTAAAAAATCTCTTTTTTTTACTATGCCCAAAGGGCTATAAAAATGTGCATACCCTTTAATCCAGCAATAGCACCTGTAGGGCTATATCCCAAAGAGATCATACAAATGGGAAAAGGACCCATATGGACAAAAATATTTATAGCAGCTCTTTTTGTGGTGGCAAAGAATTGGAAATTGAGGGAATGCCCATCAACTGGGGAATGGCTGAGCAAGCTGTGGTATATGAATGTAATGGGGTACTATTGTGCTATAAGAAATGATGAACAGGCAGACTTCTGAAAAACCTGGAAAGACTTGGATGGACTGATGCTGAGTGAAGTGAGCAGAACCAGGAGAACACTGCACCCAGTAAAAGCAACACTGTGTGATGACCGATGTTGATAGACAGCCCTTCTCAGCAATGCAAGGATCTAAGACGTCTCTGAAAGTCTCATGATGGAAAATGCCATCCACATCCAAAGAAAGAACCATGGAATTTGAATGCAGATTGAAGCATACTATTTGCTATTTTTTTTCTTCTGTTTTGTTTTGCTTCCTCCTTCTGGTGATTCTTCCTATTGGTTCTAATTCTTCCTTACAACACGACTAATGTGAAAATATGTTTAATAGGAATGTATGTGTAGAGCCTATATCAGATTGCATGCCATCTTGGGGAGGAAGGTGAGGAGGGAGGGGGAGAAAATTTAAAACTCAAAAGCTTATGGAAGTGATTGTTGATAAATCAAAATCAATTAATAAATTTTTTTTAAAAAATCTGCTCCTTAGTTTCTCTAGAAATATTTTAAAAATATGATTTATCTGGCCTAAAACCTTTTCCAAACTTTTCTCTCTAGGAAAGTGGAAAGAACAAAAGTTGAGGCCATGCTTTGAAATAGAATAAGGGTAATAACCAAACTTAACTCTTTTCCAGATAAAATCATTTCCATCCTAACCCCTGAAGTGATTGACCCCATGACCCACTTAAGAAAAATGTTTTCTCTTTTGGAAATTCAAGGTTAAGATATTGATCATGATGCAAAAAATCTTACAAGGAAGTGGTCCAAAGAGGAACTGAGTGGCAACTGTTCTAGAACGTTACTGTCATTTCCTTGTTCAAGATTCCTGTAAGTGTTATCTCAGATTGTCTTGGGGCAGAAAATCATGTGAGGGAACATGGAGGATCATGCCAATTTGGACATCTCTCTCTAAGTGAAAAATGACTTGGAATTAGGTTAATCTTAAAATAAAATCGTTTCTGGTAGATATAAGCCTAAACCACAAATTACATTATTTTTTTCCTACAACAGTTTAATAGTGTTGTGACTCACATACTGACACCTTGTAGAAACCGACAGAAGCCTAGAACTGCTTCTCTTTGAAAGATTATCATGAATTGGAAATTAAAGCCTATCATTTGGGGAATGGCTGAACAAATTGTGGTATATGATGGTGATGGAATACTATTGTGCTACAAGAAATGATGAGCAGATAGATTTCAGAAAAACCTGCAAAGACTTACAGGAACTGATGCAAAGTGAAATGAGCACAACCAGTTGTACATAGTAACAGCAATATTGTGTGATGATCAATTGTGAATGACCTAGCTATTCTCAGCATTACAATGATCCAAGACAATTCCAAAGACTTACGAAGAAAAATGGTATCCACCTACAGAGAAAGAACTGATGGAGTCTGGATGCAGATCATGGCATACTTTTTTTTTTACTTTATTTTTCTTGTTTTGTTTTTTTTTCTGTGTTTTCTTTTACAACATAATTAATATGGAAATACGTTTTGCATGACTGCACATGTGTAACCTAATTCACGGGTGGGGAACCTGCAGCCTCAAAGCCATATGTGGCCCCCTAGGTCCTCAAGTGCAGCCCTTTGACTGAATCCAAACTTCACAAAACAAGTCCCCTTAATAAATGGATTTGTTCTGTAAAACTTATACTCGATCAAAAGGCCACATCCAAGGACATAGAAAGCCACATGTGGCCTCAAAGTCACAGGTTTCCTACTCTTGAATCCTATACGAAATTTCTTGCCTTCTCAATGAGGGGGAAAGGGAGGGAGAGAGGGAGAGAATTTGAAACTCAAAATTTTAAAAAATGAATGTTAAAAATTATTTTTACATGTAATTGGGGAAAAAAATAAAATAATAAATTTTAAAAGCCTCATTCTCAAATAAAAAAAAGGCTGTCATAGCCAACTAAATAGAGGTGAGAGACCTTTTAAACTTTTTTTTTTTTAGGTAGGCAATGGGGTTAAGTGACTTGCCTAGGGGTCACACAGCTAGTAAGTGTTATGTGTCTGAGGCCGAATTTGAACTCAGGTCTTCCTGAATCCAGGGCTGGTGCTCTATCCACTGTGCCACCTAGCTGCCCCCCTTTTAAACTCTTGTAGGAAGATTTTTGAAGGGGAGCTATCCTAGTCTTGTTGATTTCTGATTTTGAGCAAAAGTCAAGTCTGTCAGACACAGTAAGGAGTTATTTGTGCATATCTATTCATGTCTGTATGGGTGGCTACCTCACCTTGTGTGTTATATATAGTAAGTCTTATATTAGGGCAATACAGTCCCATCCATGAGCAGCTTTAAATCACCTACTGCTTTGGGACCAACGTGATTTCAGTCAGCACCAGGGTGTCGGCAAAAGAGGTTGTGCCTACCCCTATGAGCCCAGGTGATGGGTAAGCTCTCTTTCCCTATTTCTTAGCATTGGACAGCAGACCTGGGGAGCAGATTGCCAGTGGTTCAGTTCCTCACTACTTGGAATTTCACAACCCCCCTAGTTCTCTCTCCAGAGACTCCCTACTGGCCAAAAGTGTTGCTTGGTATTTTTCGATGTTATTGTGGGTTGTTTCAGTGTCTATCAATCTGTCCTGTGTTTAAAGATAAAAAGGCCTAACACTGTAACTAATCTTAAAATCAATAGCTCCTCCGCAGCTAGATAGCACTGTGGTTGTAGCTCTGAGTCTTATGCCAGGAAGATTTGAGTTGAAAGCCAGTCTCAGATAACTTCCTAGTTGTATGACTGAACAAGTTGGTGAAACTCTATGCTTCTGTTTCCTCAATTGTAAAATAGGGATAATAATAACATTTGCCTCCTAGGGTTGTTGTGAGGATCAAATGAGATAATATTTGTAAAGTGCTTGTAAATATTTGTAAAGTGCTTAGTACAGTGCCTTTCACATAGTGGGCTAATAGATCCCTCCTTCCTGTCTTCCTATTTCCGTTCTTTCTTCATTCCTCCCTCCCTCTCCTCCCCCCCTCTCTCCTTCCCCCCTTCCTTCTTCTCTTCCTCCCTCTCTCTCTTCATCCCTTCTTCCTTTCTTCCTCCCTCTCTCCTTCCCTCCTTCCCTCTACAGAAAAGGAGTTGGTGACCATAAGACCACAAAGATCACCCTTACCCCATGAGACCTCTATTCTTACTCCAGAGATCCTTCTACTTATTTTGGAATGCTTGACCAAAATTGGTCAATGGACCCACCTTTCTGAGAGTGGCTAACCTATGTGGATCTCCAGCAACGGGAAATGAGGCTTTTCCCAGAAAGACAACAGCACCTCAAAATACCAGATTCTCTGTCATAAAGGTAGAGTTAGACTCAGGCTCCTGCTGCTCAGTCAGGGAGCTTTGAAAATAGATCCTCCACTGTGCAGTAAGGAGTATCCAACTTGGGAAAAGTTGAAGGAACCTCAGACTGAGGAACATAGAGTGTAAAAACATCCCTGTCTCTGGAGAAGCCAGCATTTCTCTTGTGCCCACTAGAGAAATAAATGAAATGTTCACATTTTTGAACAAAATGATTTGGTGAAGGGAAGGAGCCTTGTTTAATTTAAATTAAGTGTATTCTATGTATTTTTGTATGTGTGAATGAGTGAATGAATATTGATAGCAACGGAAATATTTGTTTCTTGTGCTTTCTATGAGTTGGTATTATGTGTTCAGTAAAAAAAAAAAAAAAGAGGTACCAAATACATAAACAGAACTGAAGCTGGTTTCACAGTTTTCCTTCCAGTGACTCAAAAACAGTGAAGAGAAAAAAAGAAAAGTGATTTTATACTTTGAAGTTTGAGGCTCAGCCTGATCTCCTGCTTCAGAACTGCTGCTAGGTCATTTTCCTTTCAACTCCTTTCTAGTCTGGAAAGAATGAGGCTTATTTTAAATCAAAAGGCAAGTAATTTGGGGAGGGGGGGAAGCAAAATTTCATCTTAAGGGTTTGGTTTACCTGACCACAGCAGGCTTTCCTGAATGATTTGCTAAAATTTAGTTGCATAAGCAAATTAGAAGCAAAATCACCTAAAAGGAACTAGAATACACCATGGGTTTTCAAATTCTTAAGTAAGAAACTAAATTGGAAACATTTGATGGGGCAAAATGGGAAAGCGTAAACACTGAAGTTTCAGCTCAGATCTAAGAAAACTGTGCTAATTTGCAAAAGAGATTCAAGAGAATAAAAGGGAACTACAGCTGAAAAGAATTTGAAAAATGAATTGAAAGCAAAGAAGTGGGAAATTGACTGTCAATTCAAGAAATCACAGCAGTAGAAAGTGAAATACTGAGTCAAAATACATAAAGAGAAATGTAGTTCAGTGATTTCCAAGACTCAGGCAGCAGAAAAAAAGAGAATTAAAAAGGAAATTCGAGATTGTTTACACTGACAAGATGTGTAGACCCACAGCTCAACTAAAAGGCAATGAGAAGTCTATCAATGAATTCTGAAAAATAAAAATTCTGAGAATTCACCTCTGCATCCAGTATCAATGCATGGGAACGAGTTTTAGCTGAATATTTTTGAATAAAGCTAAATCTGCAGTTTTGACTGGGATGTACATAAAAACCTAGAAAGAGACCACTAGTTGGAAAAACCATTGTCTTTATGACAGGAGCCTTTTGAATCAACTCCGGGTGGGTATGCCCTGTGAAACTCCATGAGAACTCTCCTCTCCTTGCTGAGAGTGTCTAACAGACTGAGAAACTCCAAGAGGATAGAGCAGGTTCCCCATCTCTGGCACAGAGCATGCTCCGAGGTCCAGAATTTCTTGAATGACCAGCTATGGGTCATACATGGTGATCTCACTCATCAGCGTTAGTTGTACAGTTCAAGAAGTCAAAAATTCCTTCTGACCTATGACCATGGTGTTATACCTGCAGGATCTCAGTTACAGAACATCCGCCTACAACAGGTAAGGAGCCTGGACCCTGACTCAGGGACCGATTTGTGGGAGCTCAACTGCCCACAGCAGCCTAGTCAGCTCAGAGTATTTCTGGAATAATGCCAGATATTTAGTATTAAATAAAGAATTATGGAGTTCCTGGTCTTTACAGCCACATCCAGGAGCAGTGTGCACAGTTCTGAGATGCAGATGCAGTTATGGCACTTGATGAGAATTGTTGGATTCAACAAATAATAAATAGCGAGCATACTCTCCAGATGAGAATGATAGATGCATCAAAAGAATCAATACAGTCAGGTCCCAATTAGTACAGATGATGAATCCTATTAAATAGATGCATTATTTGAATTTGCAATGCAGATTTCCATTGAGCTGGAACCAGTGACTATATTTTACATAATTATAATGTGAATTTAAATACATATGACCACTTCACAGGATTCACTGTTAACACTAATTGAGTTTTGGCTGTATACCGGCTTCAGAATATGTATGTCTTCCGTAATAGCTATGGCTAAAGGGACCAGAATGTCTTCCTGCCAGCTGACTAGCAGGACAAAGTTCCACTAGCCTTTAAATTGGACTAAATTGATCCCAGATGTCTTTGTTGATCTGCATAGCCTTCTGGTTACTGTTAGAGAGGAAAGGGATGAAGAATCGAATGTTTGAATATTGACTTATCTCTACTTATGTCACTCGGTCCACTGTTATAGCATTGACAATGAATAGCCTTTGTCCTCTTACTGTTTTGCTGCATTTGATGTATTAAAGCAAAACAAAAAACTCTAAATGTTGGGCCAACAAGAGTAATGCAAGTTGGCATTGATTAGCAGGTACGAAATTGAGATCTTGAATTACTAAATATAGAAAATGCTCTAAATTGTGCAGAATCACAAAAGAGGGGATTCTGGAAACAATTTTAAAATGTTTTCTTTTTAAATTTTACTAGAAATATTAAGAACTATTCTTTATCCAGCCTAAAAATTTTCAGACTTTTCACTTAAGGAAAGTATAAAGGATAAAAATTAATGTCTTCTTTTGAACTAGAGTAAGAATGATAACTACACTTAACTCTTGTCTAGATAAGATCATTGCCTCCCTAACCCCTGAAGTGATTGGCCCCGTGACCACCTAAAGACAGTGTTTTCTCTCTTAAACTCAAGGTTAAGATCATAATTACAGGAAGGAACTTTTAAATGGAAGTGGTACGGGAAGGAAGTGGCCACTTCAGGAATGTTACTGTATTTTAATATATTATGATATTTTCTTTGTTCAAAATTCCTATAAATGTTATCTCAAATTGTCTAGGGGCAGAGAATCATGTCATAATGCGTGGGAGACCATGCCAGTTTGGAAATACCTAAGTAAGAAGTGATTTGGAATTAGAATAAGCTTAAAGTAAATAAAATAATTTCTGGCAAACTAGAAATTGCCAAATACATTATTAGTATTATTTTCTTCCCCTTTGGCAGTATTAAGAGGTAACTAAAACCTCACAGAAATCTCTAAGAGTTTGTGGGATATGATTCATTGTTAGAATATGGCCTTTGAGAGGATATATATCTTGTTTAAAAGACTTTCAAAGTAGGATATGAAGGTACTTCCTTAGAATACTATTCATGTGCACCTGAGAATTCTCCAGGTATACTTGGAGCAGCACCACTGGCTGGTGTTGTTGATATTGTTTTCACTGAAGCAGAGCCTGGGAAGTCGCAATCTCAGATCTCTCTGGGAGTAGCAGGTTGTCAATCCCTTAGGATTTCTAATGCTAGGACTTTCACTTTTGTTTTCATTCAATGAAATGCACTCTAAACTAAATGTGAATGAATAGGACTTTGAGGGCCTGAGGAGTCAGGAAGGAGATGAGAATCTTAGATGGGTTGAGGGCTGAGCCAATATAATGAATTATTCATGCCCTTAGACTATATGATACAAAAACCCAGGATGAGACACTGAGAGTGTACCAGAAGGAATGACTTAGAGCTTCAGAAACCAGGAAAGGAGGCTCTGGAGCAGAGAGATCTCTTCTACTCCTGTGCAAAGGGAGGCAATTGGATCAGCTTGGTCTGGAAGTGTTATCTGGTATTTTATGCAGAAGTTGCATTTTGAGCCAATGAAAAACAGGTATTCCTTGGGAAAGGAACACCCTCACTTAATATTTTACTCTCATGATGGAGAGGAAGGCTGAGGAGTACACCTTGATCCTGTTTTTGTCAGAGAAAACCTGCTCAGGAAAGTGGAAGTGACAGAAACTTTGAGAAGCAATGATAGCATCATCTTAGTGTTTGTAGTACATAAGGCAGAAGGCCAGACAGGGAGAAAGAATATGAAGCATATATTACCTATACTTTAGTGGGTATCCTAAACCTTGGAGGAGTAGATTTCAAGGAATTCATTGAAAGTACAAATATGATCCCATGACCTGAGACTTTGAAAGGAAAGTTGGTTCAAGAGATTGGAGGTTTCAAGAACGATATTCTAAAGACAAAATTGCAAATGGGTGGACACATTATTTAATCTCTCTAGGTATCAGCTACCTTATCTTTAAATAGGTGGGCTGGACTAGACAAATCTCGAACATCCCTTCCATCTCTAAATCATATAGTTCTTTTATTCCCATGAGAAATCAAATGGGAGGGGCAGCTAGGTGGCGTAGTGGATAGAGCACTGGCCCTGAAGTCAGGAGGACCTGAGTTCAGATTCGGCCTCAGAACAAGCACTTGACACTTACTAGCTGTGTGACCCTGGGCAAGTCACTTAACCCCAATTGCCTAAAAATAAAAAATTAAAAAATTAAAAAAAGAAAAAAGAAATCAAATGGGGAGGTGTCTACAGAGACTGATGTGGCCACACAAGGAGCTCAGCATTGAGTTCAGATTTTAAAAGGGCAAATAAGAGAGGTAGAAATGTGGACAAGTAACTGAGAATGAATTTAAAAATGTGACTTAGTCCTATCAGAATAGTGTCTGGATGGCTAAAACCCAGAAGGGGTTGAAACTGACAATAAATGATAGCAGTGACATTAAAAAAAAATGTGCAGATTAAAAAAAAAAAACAAGAAAGCATTGGCCCCACTGATCAGGCTGGATAATGCAGTGATAGGAGATGATGGGGAAATAGTAGAAAAACTCAACTCGCATTTTTGCTTCTTTTTCCCCTCTATCAAGGAGAATGATCTCAGTGGGAAGAATAAAAGAATAAACATGGTTAAGGTAACTGAAACCCAAGATCAAGGAGGAGATATCTGATCTTTGAGTTAAGCTGCCTCAACTCAACTCAACATTGAGTTCAAGTCACCTGGTCTAAATGAATTTCATCCCAAGGCACAGAGAGAATTCAGATGTAAATTCAGTGAGTATGTGTTAAGAAACTACAGACTGATGAGGCTCTTTTTTCCCTGAGCAAATTCCAGAATGGATGATTTGGGTAGTACTTAGAAAAGAAGTCAGTGTGGGATCAGGAAGATGAATCAGACTAGCCTCATCTTCTTTGACAGGGTTGCTAGGTGATAGAGTAGGGGAATAATGTAGACATAACATACCTGGATTTCACTAAGGCATTTAACAAAAATCTCTTATGATATCCATGTGGATAAGATAATAAGGCATGGACTAGATGGCAATAGAAAGAATTCTTAACTAGATGAATGATGGACCCGAAGAGCATTAACTCATTTAACATTGCTTAACATTGACTTAGAAGGAAAGCTATAGAGGTCTTTCTTCTCATCCTGTGCTGTTCCATATTTTTAGCAACAACTTGAATAATGATTTAGAGCCATGTTTATCAAATTGGTAATTGATATTAAACTGAGAGGACTTGTTAATGCATTGGGTGTCAGAATCAGGATCAAAAAAGATATCCATAGGATGGAATGATGGCCTAAATACAATAAGATGAAATTTAGTACGGATGGATGTGAAGTCCTCCATTTGGATTTTTAAAAAAAGCACTTCACATGAAAATATTCTGAGAGTTCCAGTTGACCACAAGCTCAGTATGAGTCAATGGTATGATGTGACTTGGAACTCAAAAGTTTATAAAAATAAATGTTGAGAATTATCTTTACATGTAATTGAGAAAAAATAAAATACTATAAAGATAAAAAAAATAGTGTGATGTGGTATCAATCTAAGGGAGGCACTGTCCCTAAAGCCAGGAAGGAGATAACACCACTATCCTCTGCCCTGACCAGACACATTTTTGAGATTGTGTGCAAATCTAGGCACCACATTTTTAGGGAATGACTCTGACCAGGCAGAGGAGGCTGACAAGGACTTAGGGGACTTGGAACCATCAATATGAGGACCTTCCTTGCCAATGCCAACCTCTCCACTTGTGTTGATCCCAAACCCTGCTATCTTGTTGGGGACCTTGCCCCTTAAAGTATCCCTTCTCTCTCCCTAATTTTCAATCTCTTCCTATCCACGACTCCTTTCCTCCTGCCTAGGAAATTTCCAGATTACTTCCATTCTTGGAAAAGAAAATTCACTTTACTCCCTGTCTCTTCAAGTACCAACCTATATCTCTCTTCTCTTTTATGTCCAAACACCTTCAAAAAGAAAGAAAGAAAAATCTGTGTATTCTCATTGCTTCTACTTTCTCACCTCCCACTCATTTCTCAGCCTCTCACAAACTGATGTCTGTCCCTATCACTTGTCTGAAACTGCTCTCTGCTCTCTCTCTCTCTCTCTCTCTCTCTCTCTCTCTCTCTGATC
The DNA here is from genome assembly GCF_003287225.1 of Phascolarctos cinereus. Taxonomy (NCBI): domain Eukaryota; kingdom Metazoa; phylum Chordata; class Mammalia; order Diprotodontia; family Phascolarctidae; genus Phascolarctos; species Phascolarctos cinereus. Next base: position 683,053,240 of record NW_027555847.1, on the reverse strand, counting down.
TTTTTATTGCCTTATTCAAATCCAATGGCCTTTTCTTAGTCCTCAGTGACCTTTCTAAAGCATGTGACACTGTTGACCACTTTCTCTTCCCAGTGTTTTCATAATGCAGCTCTATCATGGTTCCCTTTCTACCTGTTGGACCAATCCTGCCCAGCGTCCATTGCAGGATCATCATCCGTGGCCCCCCTTTCCACTCTACTACTCCATGGAAAGGTATACCCCAGAATGATATCCTGAACTCTCGCCTCTTCTACCTTCCCTGTCAGCACCCAGGATTCAACTCTGATCTGTATACAAATGCCTTCGAAATCCACATTTTCAGCCCTCATCTTCCTCCTGAGTGTCAGCTTTGGATCTCCATGTGCCCTGTGGACATCTCCAGCTGGGTTTCCCAAAGGCAGCTCAGATCCACCATGTCCAGAGCTGAATTCATTATCTTTCCTCCTAAATCCGCCTTCCTTCCTAACTTCCATATTTCTGTTGAGGGTAGTCCCTAACTCTTTATCTCCCTCATCCCTCACATCTAATCAGTTTTCAAGATTTGTCAATTCTATGCTCTCAGCATTTTTCACATCTGTTCCTGTCTCTCCACTCACACTACAATTATCTCAGTTCAGGCACTCAATATCTCTCACCTAAACTCTTTGCGGGGGCAGCTAGGTAGAGCAGTAGATAGAATGCTGGGCCTGGAGTCAAGAAGAACCGTCTTTGTGAATTGGACTCTGACTTCAGACACTTACTACCTACGTGACCCTGAGCAAGTCACTTAACCCTGTCTGCCTCAGTTTCTTCATCTGTTGTGTTCTAATTGGTGTTCTTGTACATAATCTTTCCCCTCTTCAGTCCATCCTCTGTACAGCTGCCAAAGGGACATTCCTAACCCCTCCAAATACCTGTAAAAAAATGGCTCTAAATAAAGGGACATTCCTAAGCATAAATCTGACCATGTCACTCCCCTGCTGTAGAAATGTCAGTAGTTTCCTTTTGCCTCTAGGATAAAATACAAAGTCCTTTTTTGACATTTAAAGCCCTACACAATCTGGCTCTACCTCTGCCTTTCCAGGTTCTTTACACATTATTCCCCGCTCTGTGTGCTAAGCAAGCCAGTCTATTTGCTGATTCTGTACCTGACAATCCATTTCCCCCATCCCATGCCTTTGTATAGCCTGTCTTCCATCGCTAAAAGGTTCTTCTTTCTCACCTAGAACTCCTGGAATCCCTAACTCCCTTCGAGACTCAGTTTAATACCTCTGCTTTGAGAGACCTTTCCTGATTTGTTCTTAGCACCCCTCCTTTACCCCCCAAACCTCTGGTGTTTATTTAGTGGATGCCTTTCATTTATTTATCTGTGAACATGATGTTTTCCCTAGGGAGACTATAAACTCTTTGAAGCAGGGGCTGTCTCACTTTTATTCATATATTCCTAGGCACAGTTCTGGCACATAGTAAGTGCTCAATAAATGTTTGTTAATTAAGTGATTGATTGATTGATCAACTGAAGGACCTGGGACTATTTTGATTGCAGAAGAGAAGGCTTAAGGAGAAGGCATGCAGTTTTCAAATACTTTAAAGAGTCTCATGGAGAAGAGAAATTAGACTTTTTCAGAGGGGGAACCAGGACCAGCAGGGTGAAGTGACAGGCAAGCAGATTTCAGTTCCATCCCAACAACTAGACTTGTTTAACAAGGAAATATAGACTGCTTCACTAGGTGCTGAGTCCTCTTTCACTGGAAGTATTCAAGCAGAGACTGATGATGCCAGGTACAGTAGAGGAGCTTTCTGAATGAGGACAGGGTGGGGTGAATGAGCCCAAGGTCCCTGTCAGCTCTAAGATTCTCTATCTGTTTTGGTTTTGCTCACTGACCAGAATTGGGTGTTGAGACAGGGGAAGGGGAAAGATTGGATTCAGAATGAATCTGCTCCCTCATCTCCACCCTCTTGTCTTTCACTTCAACCTTTCCCCTTCCCTAGCCCTCATCCCTCCATTCTTTCTTCCTCCTTCCTCTTCCATCGCCAGACTGGGCAGTGAGGCAGGGTGAAGAGAACAGAGCTCCCCGAGGGAAGCCTGGCTCAGTCAGAATTCTATCTCCCTGAGATTTCCATCTGGAGCCCTTGTGGTTCGGTACTGACAGTAGCAGCCAAGATAGGGCGTTGCTTTGTACTCACAAAAACTGTTTTTCTCATTAATTTTGGCATGTGAGGGAATCAATCTGTGACTGAGGCAGGTGTTGGGGCTACTGCTGTCCTGGAGGGGGAGTGAATGAAGTGGGTCCAATAGAACAGCCAGGGAATGAGGAGTTTGGAGTCAGAGACTCTGGTCATCTAGATCCAAGCAGGGCCCTCTTGAAAAGAGGAAATGGAGACTAGGGGGCTAGAGGGCAGACAATGTGCCATAGCCCTCTTTCATTGGTCAGTCAGTCATTTCAGTCATGCCTGACTCTTCATCATGCCATGTGGGTTTTTCTTGGTGAAGACACTGGAGTGATCTGCCATTTTCCATAGACCTCAGGAAGAAGGAACACACCCCTGACCTAACCCCCATTACAGAAAAGCCTACGTGAGGCTGGATTGAAAAGTTCCTCACCCCACTCCCGGTGAAGAATCACTTGGATTTCTCATAAATAGGGTGCCACTTCAGGATTAGAAGTCTCTCCTCTCTCCACTCCATCCTCCACACAGCTACCTAAGTGATGTTCTTACAGCACAGGTCTGAATCTACAGGTAGGTAGGTCACTCCCCTACTCAAGAAACCCTGGTGGCTCCCACTTAGTTCTAATATCATATACAAACTCCTCTGTATGGGCACTTAAAATCCTTTTCAACCTGGCCCCAACCTACCTTTCCAACCTTATTATACATTATTCCCCTGCTCACACTTTACAGTCTAGTCAAATTGACCAGTTGACCTCTTTGCTCTTCTTCACACATAGCCCTCCAGCTCCCATGGCCATGCCTTTGTGCTGGCTGTCTTTATGCCAGGAATGCCCCACCTCCTCATCTCTGCCTCTTAGAATCCCCCTGCTTCCTTCAAGAAGCAGCTAAGGCACCTTCTTCTACACTAAGCCTTTCGAGATCTCCCCATCTGCTAGTGCCCTCCCCACATGCAAATTTCCTTGTATTTATTTTGAATATACTTAGTTATGTACCTGTTGTCTCCCCTGATAGAATATAAGTTCCTTGAGGGCAGGGATTATTTTCATTTTTGTCTTTATATCCACAGAGCCCAGCAACATGCCTGGCACCTAGTAGTGCTTACTAAATGCTTATTAATGAATTGATTTTTAAATTATAGGATTTATGTGTAGAAGGGAGCTTATTCATCCAACCCCCTCATTTTATGGATGAGGAAACTGAAGGTTAAGTGACTTGTTCAAAGTCACAGAGGCAGTACACGTTAATGTTGAGATCTGAACCCAGGTCCTCAAACTCTTTCCAAACTAATCTTCACAGCCCACTTTGGCTGAATCCTCAGCAGACAGAGAGACTTGGGGAGAGGACAAACCTTCTGCATTGTTAGTTACCCAAGTCAATCTGACTCCTTTGGGGTTGGCCAAAGAGAGCTACATTCTATATATCTGGACTCACATAGGAACTAGTGAAAGACAGGTAAGTTCTGAAAGAAGATGGACAATAGGTGGAAAGACATCTTGGCTCAACAGTATGATAGATCAAGGGACCTGACTTCTGGAAGGAAGGTTCAAACAGTGACGGTCTCAGGACAAAGGTTTCCAATCTGGGGCAGGTGCATCTCCAGCAGATCCAAGAAGGTTGTCAAGGGGGCATGGGGAATGTTTGGTAACTATACTATCCTGTTGAAATATTCCAAAAACAGTCATGCTAATGACAAAGTGGGTGGATGAGAGGGAGAAACAGGAGGGAGTGCAACTAAAAAATTTGGTAGAGACAGTTGAAGGATGATTTTCTACTGACCCAAAACAAAAGAATGAAATTTGAATAGGAAACCTTTTTCATATCGAGCTAGAAAACAATTGGCAACAGCAACCCATTGGAAATTGACTAATGGACAATCATTCCAAATTGATTCCCAGTCAATGAAGCTACAAAATTTTAGGTGTACTCTTGGAAAAACCTATCCTCTTTTTAATAAATATGCTCACCAGGCTTTAATGCTGGAGGAGCAGTAGATAGAGCCACTGGCCTTGGAGTCAGGAAGACCTGAGTTCAAATCCAGCCTTAGACACTTTTTAGTTCTGTGACCCTGGGCAAGTCACTTAACCTCTGCCTGAGTCTGCTTCTTGGTCTGTAAAATGGGGATAAAAACAGCCTTTACCTCATAAGGTTGTTTGTAGGATCCGTAGACCATAATGCACTTTCCCAACCTACAAGCACTGAATAAGTCTTAGTTTTATCATCAGCATCCTCATCCCAGTTCCCAATCAAGTCCAAAGCAAAAAAGGAAAATAAATAGGCTAAACATGTCATGTGAGAATCTAAAAGAGTATGCTGAGCATAAAATTATTGGTTGACCAACACCTCCGCCCTCCCAAAAAACACCCAACCAGTATTGAAGGTCTCATTAATTGGTTTGACCATATTCTAATAAGCATTTAACATCATAACACTAAAAAATTTGCATACCTAAAAATGGTCTTCTTTATGAAAAATGAATCTATTTTTGCATATATGCATATGAATGGAAAAATGCTAGAATTTATTTCTTTTCATATTGAGTAAGGGTTATGGGAAGGTTAATGCACACTCCTCTCACCTCCGCCTCTTAGATTCCCTAGTTTTCTTTATGATTCAGCGCAAAGACCACTTTCTTTCTCTTTCTTTCTTTCTTTCTTTCTTTCTTTCTTTCTTTCTTTCTTTCTTTCTTCCTTTCTATTTTAGGCAATTGGGGTTAAGTGACTTGCCCAGGGTCACACAGCTAGTAAGTGTCAAGTGTTTGGTCTGAGGGCGGATTTGAACTCAGGTCCTCCTGACTTCAGGGCCAGTGCTCTACCCACTGTGCCACTTAGCTGCTCCCAAAGATCACCTTCTATAAAGAAGACTTTCTTGATCCACTTACAAGAACCCTCCTTGCCTCCAACATCACCAAACCACCCTAGCACCTTCTATCTATTTTGCATCTATTCTGCATGTCCCTATATATCCCCCTGGAGAGAATGTAAAGTCCTTAAGAGCAGGGACAGTTTTGCTTTTGACTTTGTAACAACATCTAACACAATGCATCCACAATACTTGTTGATTGACTGGTGGGCATTTCATTTCCTGTCATTAACCCTAACCCTGGGTGGTCATTGTTCTTGGTACTTGAAGAGGACCCAAATGACATCACCATGTTGGAGTCAAGGTACAGTGTCTCAGACTGTGGCTGATCAGACCAATACAAGCTTGGAAGGCTCTACCACAGGTCAGGCACAAATAGTCTATGTGAACATTTGCAGTAGAGATGTTTCTAAATTTGCACTCCTAATCATAATTCAAACCTTAACCCTAACTCAGATTTTGACCCTGAGTCGTAACCTCTCTAGGGACCAGAGAGGAGGAGTCTATCAGCTGAGACATTCAGTCTAGCTGGGTAATTCTGAACAAATCCCACAATGTTTCTAAGCGGTGATGCCCCCGTGAAGGGGAAGAAGGTCACACTGCTCAGACACAGTTCCCCAACTAACCCAGGGTGGCTGGGGATGCTCAGCCTACAATTCCTTTGTCTGGAGGGTGGGGATCAGGCCATGGAATCAGAGGTAAGAATAAGTATCTGAGAAGGGATTGGCAAAGAGTCCTTACTGCCACTATAGTAAACTCAGCTCTAGCCCTCTCCTCTTCTTGCCCTCTCTGTCCACCATACCCTCCAGACTCCTCCTCTCTGTCTTCATCCCAGACCTCTTCCTCTCACATTTATTCTATCTTATGGTGCTTAATTAAACCTGACTTTCTCCTGAAGACACCACCTCTCTTGGCCCCTTCTTCAAAGATTGGTTGCTACTTTTCCTTACACGCGGGGCCAGGCAGAGAATTGGGCAAACGTGGCATACTTTGTCCTCTCCATTGCCACTTTCAGACCTGACCACCCTCACTCAGAAGCCTTTTTCCTGCATCCTACACTTTCCCTCCAACCCGTTCATAGCCTTGTTGCTATTATCTATGGATCTTCTGTTCCCTCTTCCTCCTCTCCACTAAGGTCCATACCTCATTCACAGTCTTCTTCTCCATCCTGGATTCCCAATTCCTCAACTTACCCACCTCCCATGATCTCTGTCTTCATTGTGACTCAACCACACAAAAGAATGTCAGACTTTAGACTTCCCCCCACTCTATGGAATTTTCCTTCAGCACTAGAATCCCTAGTTATGATTCTGGCCCTAGCTAGCTCTAACTCTAACCTTCACCCTCTCCCTAATAACTTGCCTGCCCAAAACTTTAGTCTCCTTTGTCCTATCAGGTTGTCCCAGGGAGGGTTGTCCACCGGTCAGGCTTTGCCTCCCTCCAGTGTGTCCTCTCCCACCCTCAGAGGTCCCAATACTACCCTGTACCCAAGTCACCAGAGAATTCAGGAGAGGAAGCAGCCAGGGGCTGGGCAGGCCTCCCCATTGTTAGGGGCCAAGGTTTGCAGGCAGTACGGCCCCCATGCCCTCTGTTGCTAGGGCCAGGCCTGAGGCTGCCCACATCACAGAGGGACAAACAACATCCGTTCCCATGTGGATTCTGTGCCTGAGTTCTCTCCCCCCATCCCAGGCCAGACACCTATGCCCACACAAAGCTCAGCGGAACTGGGAGGGGCAGACTAATCGTGAACCTGTGGAGTCCAGCTCCCTAACCCTTCACCTGTAGCTGTCCCCGCTTACCTCTGTGCTCTGGGAGCCAGCTACCTGGGGGAATGGGCAAGGCAGTCATTCAAAACCTCTCTGGGGACTGAGAGAATGAGCCTGCCATCTGGCAGCTCTCCCTCCTAACTGGTCTCCCTCCCTCTGATATCTCCCTTTTCCCATCCACTGCTCCCACAGCCCACAAATTAACTGTCCTAATACACAAGTGCAACTGTGTCTCCTTTGACCACTGGATCCTTTGAGCGGTCTGGTGAAACCCACAGACTACTTTTCAGAATAGTTTTTAAAATGCAAAAAAAAAAATGAAGTGCATAGTATTAAAAAAGAAAGCAATAATATTGAAATAAAGATGTAATTTCCCCCCATCACAGTTCATAGACCCTAGATTAAGAGACCCTAGAATATAGTATAAAATACAAACCTCTTAGCTTGGCATTCAAGGCTCCTTAAAATGTAGTTTCAGTCTACATTCTATACATCCTGGCCAAACTAGGCTCCTTACCATTCTTTGATCCTTTGCCTCAAATGTCCTCCAATGCAGCCATTTGTTAAAATCTTTTTGTTGTTGTTATTCAATTGTTTTAATCATGTCCAACTCTTCATGACCCCATTTGGGGTTTTCTTGGTAAAGATATTGAAGCAATTTGCCATTTCCTTCTCCAGCTCATTTTACAGCTGAAGAAACTGAGGCAAACAGGGTTAAGTGACTTGCCCAGAGTCATACAGCTAATAAATGTCTGAGGCTGGATTTGAACTCATGAAGATGAGTCTTCCTGATTCCAAGCCCAGTCCTCTATTACCCACCTTCAAAACCCAGCTCAAGCACCTCCTCCTTCTGACAGCCTTTCCTGAATCTCCCCAATCAGTATTAAATTCCCTCAGCATCAGGCTTTCCCTTGCACTTTGGCTAGCCCTCTCTGATAGACTTTTGCTGAGATATTGAGTATTACAAGCGATCTGTGTTGGTGTCCTAGTCTTCCACTGTAGACTGTAAACTCCATGAGGGCAAGGATGAAAATCTAACTACATTTGGCATCTCCCTGGTCCTTTGCACGACCACACTCCATCCCCACCTTCACAAGTCAGAAGCTAGGTGCTCAGTGAGAAAGGGGCAGGCTCCTAGTTTTCTCCTTATGACCTTTAGACTCCCAGGCCCCAGCTGGGGAACAGAGTAAAGGCTCCAGGAACCTCAAGCTAATCTGGCCCTGTAGCAACTATTTTGGGGGAGGGGGAGATGGTGGGGGAGATAATGCAACCTGAGTTTATTTTGAGATGTTGGCTCTCGCCTCTGCTCAGCTCGGGTCCCTAAACTGGGCCTTCCTGTGGTCGAGGGAAGTCTCAGGGCAGGTCGACCAGCCCTCTGGTTATGAGCTGGAGGATTTGGGCAGGAAGGAGGAGGAAGAGGGGGCAGGGAGGCCACAGAGCGTGAGCTGTCTCCAACACGGTTAGTCATCCCAACACCTCTGAGCCCCAAGGAAAAGGGCAGTGAAGATCCAAGCCCCAAGAGAGACCTTTCCAAGATGGCGAAGGAAGAGTGATCCATGGCTCTGCTCCCTTCTGCAGCAAAGAGATGATTTCTGCCCCCTCCCTGCTCTGCTAATGATCTCTGTGACCCAGGCTTCAGATATCTTATGGCCCTTCCAATGTAATCTGATCCTCTTCATTTTACAGATGAAGAAACTGACACCCAGAGAGGAAATGACTTTAGCAAGGTCACACTGGGGATAAGTGGAAACCAGATCATCTGACTCCAAATCCAGCATTTTTTAACCTCCCACATTATATGGACCCTTTGTTGCATTATAAAGCTCATTCTTCATTGTAAAAGTCATTCCTCTGAAAGGAGGTTGAAGCTAAAAGCATAAAAAGCTTTAAACAAGGTTAAAATTCTAGTTCCTAGCTCCATCCTGTGACCTTGAGTAAGTCACTTCCCTTCTCTGTAAAATGGGGATAATATTTGCCCAGACTGATCCCAAGGGATGCTTGAGAGTGCTTTTTCTCCCCACCTGCCTTAATGACTGCAGGCTTAGATCCTCCCACCCCCTTCCCTTCCTGCTGTGGGCTGTCAAGCCATAAGATCAAGTAAGGAGCCAGACCCTGACCTAGAGGGAGAACAAAGGACATTTATAGGAAGGGAAGTGCTTTCAATGGAGAACTCCCTGGATCTACCCAGGAAAGCCAGCAAAGGAACCCCTCCATGAAAATAGAACAGCCCTGGTAGATGGGACAGAGCTGATGAAATCAAGCACTTAATCTGGACTCTGGGCTTACCCAAAGTGGTGGATGAAGCTGGCTCCCTCTCTTGTAAACTCTTGACCAATAAACACTTGGCACCTAAAACAAAGATCATCAGAGCTGGGAGGGCCCTTAGAACACAGGATGTCAGGGCTGGGAGGGCTCTCAGAACACAGGATGTCTGAGCTGGGAGGGCCCTTAGAACACAGGATGTCTGGGCTGGGAGGGCCCTTAGAACACAGGATGTTAGAGCTGGGAGGGCCCTTAGAACCCAGGATGTCAGGGCTGGGAGGGCCCTTAGAACACAGAATATCTGAGCTGGGAGGGCCCTTAGAACAGAGATGTCAGAGTCAGAGGGACCTCAGAACATAAAATGGCAGAGCAGCAGGGTACCTAAGAGAGCATCTGGTCTTCACTTTGTGGGTGGGAAACCCCAGGCTCAAAGAAGAGACTTGTGTAAGGCCTCACAGCTAATTAATTAGTGTCAGAGTCTTGGCTAAAATCCAGATCTCCTGTTTTAGCCTTTAATTTGCCATCCAGGAGGGCAGGGCACTTCCCCTAGAAGTCCAGCCTGAGAGGCAGGTTTTATGTCAGTCTTTGAAAGGGAGGCCAAAACAAGGAGAAAGGCCCAAAGGCCAGAACCCCAAACCTGAAGCTCCAGGCAGTTATTGACTAACCCTGGAGAAGGTGGCCCGAAGCTGTTGGCCCTGAATAGGGGGTGATGGGTGTGCTGTGGTTTCCCTCCTTCTTTCCTATTTTTCTTTCTTTATATTCCTCTAAGCTCCCACCCCTGTATTGGGAGGCCTGTCCAACCCCTCTGGAAGGGCCTCTGATCATCATGGTGGCCAGATGGACTTCTGGGTTGCCCTGTAGTTGATGTCTCTTCTCCGAATACAGTAGTAGGAGGAGGAGGGTAGTGTAGTACTAGTAGGTTGTAGTACTAGGTATTAGAAATAGTAGTAGCTGCAGTAGTAGTAGTGGCTAGCATTTATACAGCACTTATTATGTTCCAGGCACTGTGCTAAGCACTTTACAATTATTATCTCATTTTATCTTCACAACAATCCTGGGGGGTAGGTGTTATTATTATCCCCATCTTATGGATGAGGAAACTGAGGTAAATAGAAGTTAATCAACTTGTCCATGCAGCTACTAGGGTCTGAGACCAGATTTTGCCTCAGGTCTTCCTCACTCTGGGCCCAGTGTTCTATTCACAAGCCAATTAGCTGCTTAGCTGGTTCCCTCACCCAGTGGTTTTAGACCTAGAAGTCATGGGTTTGATTCTAAGCTCCTCCTCCTCCTCTCTTTCTTGCTTTCTTTCTTTCTTCTTTCCTTCCTTCCCCCCTTCTCCTTCCCCTTCTCCTTCCCCTTCTCCTTCCCCCACTCCTCCTCCTTCTCCTCCTCCTCCTTCTCCTTCTCCTCCTTCTCCTCCTCCTTCTCCTTCTCCTCCTTCTCCTTCTCCTTCTCCTCCTCCTCCTCCTCCTCCTCCTCCTCCTCCTCCTTCTCTTCTTCTTCTTCTTCTTCTTCTTCTTCTTCTTCTTCTTCTTCTTCTTCTTCTTCTTCTTCTTCTTCTTCTTCTTCTTCTTCTTCTTCTTCTTCTTCTTCTTCTTCTTCTTCCAGACCTGTGATTTCCTAAGAGTGGAACTTCTGGTGGAAAGTTCTCTCCTGATACAGTACAGTCAAAAAGCATTTATTAAAAGTACCTACTATGTGCCAGGCAGTATGCAAGGCACTGGGGGTAAAAAGAAAGGCAAAAACAGTCCCTGGGGCTCACAGTCTGATGGGAAAGACAACCCCAAAACAGCCATAGGCACACAAAACATAGGAGATGATCGTAGAAGAAAAGCATTTTAACTAAGGGGAATTGAGAGAGGTTTCCTGTAGAAGGTAAGACTATTTGAGGCATGGGAGACAGCCAGTGATGGTGACTGGAGTAGGGAGATGGAGCATCTCACATGAAGAACAACAAAGAGGTCAGTGTACCTAGCCTGTAGAGTCCACAGAGGGGAGTACAGTGTAAGAAGACCAGAAGAGAGCAAAGAGCCAGGTCATGAAGAACTTTAAACGCCAAAGGGAGGATCTTAAATTTGGTCCTCAAGGTAAAAGGGACCCTCTGGTGTTTATTGAGTAAGGTGATGACATGGTCAGAACTTCACTTTAGGAAGATCACTTTGATAGCTGAGGAGAAGTTGGACTAGAATCATAGGTTCCCAAAGTGAGTGATACTGACTACTGGGTGGGTGGGGGCACTGGGAACAATCCAAGGGGAGCTGTAGTAGCCTTGGGTGCTATTGGAAGACGTTGAATAAAAATCAGGGGGCAGTGGAAGCATAAGGAAAGAAGAAAGATAAGAAAACTTTAAAAACCATTCTTACATGTTTCATCTGTTGTGTAACAGAGTTAAAGTCATAGTGATTACATTATTTTCCAAATAAACACACAAAATGCAAATTATAACCAATCAGTGGTCAAGTCCACCGACAAGTCTTAACAAGCGAGTGTTGGCAGGCACATTGTCAGATAGTCCAGCATGTATTGACAAGAATATGTGTGTGTTAATGACTTGTTTACAAATCGATACTGTACCTTATATGATGCAATATTTTGTCATCAAAATTTCAATGCAGGAATAAACCACAAATTTGCAATAAATTACTAAATTTAAGATGCGTCATTTTATTTAAAAAAATTATAGTTTTTGAAATAATGCAAATTTTTTAAAAAGTTAAAAGGTTAAAGAAAGTAGATTTCCAGGGAGGGTGCTGAGTAATTTTTTTAAAGGGGGCAGTAGACCAAATAAGTTTGGGAATCTCTGGACTAGAAGAAGGAGACTGAAAAACCAACAACTTCCATTGTGTGATAGCCTTAGAGAGGTGCCCAAAGTGTTGAGAGGTTAAGTGACTTGCCAAAGGTCATACATACTCGTATGGATCAGAGACAGAACTTGAATCCATAGCTCTTCCTGACTCCAATGCTGATCTTCTACCCACACACCATGCTTCTTCTCTAAGCACCTCATTGCCCCAAATTCCCCTTCATTCACTCCGTTCCATTCAAACTGGCCTGTTCCCAAAACTGCCATTCCTAAAACTCAAAATTTCAAGTTCCTCCTTCATACTTTCGCACAAACCACGCCCCTTTGCCTGAAATGCACTCCTCATCCCTTAGAATTATTAACCTTATTCAAGAATCAACTCAAGTAATGCTTTCTACCTAAAATTTCTTCTGATCCCCCTGGTATTTAATGGCATCTCCCTCCAATTATCTTGTATTTATTACATGGAGTGGATTGAGGTTGACCACACATACATAATAAAATCAGAGCAGGAGGACACAATGACCTTGCCTCCTGGTCTTTGTTCTTGTGCCTTCCCCCATCTCCCTTCATTCATTCTTATGAGAGATCAAAAGAATTTGGAAATTAAAAAACTGGGGACCCAAAAGCCCTTGGAAGTTGAATAGAAAGGCAGCCTCTGTATCTATGCTGACTGAGTAAAGTTTAGAGATCTGAAATTAAGGAGTTATAAGGAATTTCTAACCAAATCCCCTTAATAAAAGGATGTGTTCTGTAATACTTGGACTCGGTCAAAAGGCCACACCCAAGCACCTAGAAGGCCACATGTGACCTCGAGACTGCAGGTTCCCCACCCCAGTAGACCTTTCCTCCCTCCTTCAATGATGAGCTCCTAGTCCACAGTCTTCCTTTCTCCATGTTACAGTGGAGAAAGAGCTGGATTTGGAGTCGGAGGAAGTAGATTGAAATCCTAGCTTGTTCACTTATGAGCTATGTAATCTTCGGAAAATCAATTCCGTTTTCTTATTTTTTAAATGGGGTGCGTGTGAGAGTGGAGGGCAGAAGGGGAAGGAAAGAGTTACTGAATTAGCTGATCACCAAGATCTATTCTAGTTTAAATCTATGCTCTTATGTCATCCTTACATAATCATGACCAACTTTAAGGTTCTTATCTATGATTCTTCCACTACCAGGAGTGCAGTTCCTTGACCCCCTCAAATGTCATGAGTTTCCCTTTCCACTCTATTTCACCCTCCCACAGTGGTAGCCTCCCCATCGGCCTCATGGAATCACTCCATTTTGTTCCACCTCCAAGATTAAGTAGTTGGAAATTCCCCTCTCTGACCACAACATCTCATCCTTCCACCTCTCCCACTCCCTCACTGCTTTCCACTACCCTTGTGACATCTCTCCTTATTTTCCCAATCTGTCAATCTCCAAGGCTTCTCTTGCATGTCTCTCTCCCTAGTCCGGAGTCCCTGCTTGCTAACCATCTCAGTGAGTGGGTTCACCCTAAAAATTCCCTCATTTCTGCCCTCTACATGCTGCCATCCACACCCTACTAATCTCAAATCTAAGTAACACTCAAAGGCTCTTTATCATTTTCAAGTTGCAAGGCCATTAAGTTCAACCCTCTCGTTTTACACTTGAAGAAACAGAGGCACAGAGAAGTGATGAAGCTTGTCATGTATCACACAGGTAATAAATGGCTGAGTCAAGATTTGAACTTAGGTCTTCCTGACTTCAGTTCCACCACTTTAGCCCTTGTAGAACACTACTTATCATCTGTGTTTTATTCCCCAGAAACTTCACTATGTCTGACATTATAAATTCATATGAAATCATGCTCCTGTCTGTATAGCTGGGCCCTCTTTGAAATGGAGATGGAGTGGCACAGTGGTCTCTAGAGTCAGAGGATATGAGTTCCAATCCCACCTCTGAAGCTTATGGTCTCTGTGACCTTGGGCAAGTCACCACCTCCCTGGGCCTTGTTTTCCTTATCTGTAAAATGAAGGGGTTGGACTAAGTGGCCTTTGAGATCCCTTCAATCTCTGGATAATGATCTTATGGACTTCTTTTCTTCCTAGGCAACTCATTACACTTTTGTACCTTAACCTCCCTGCAGATTTAGACATTACTGACAACCCTCTCTTGCCTAGACGCCCTCTTCTCCTTTGGCTTCTGTGATACTGCTCTCTCTTACTTTTCTTCATACCTTTCTGATTTTTCCTTCTTAGCGTCCTTTGTCGTATCATCATCCATCTCCTGAGCCCTAAGCACGAGTGTCCCCAAGGCTCTGTCCTGGGTCTTCTTTCTTTATACTTTCCTCCTTGGTGATCTCATCAGTCTTCATAGGTACAGTGATCATCTCGACATAGATGACTGATGGCTTCCAAACACACATGGCCACCAACCTAGTTTTCTACTTAATCATCTCTTGCAAGAACTTTGGTAATAGCCAACTAATTTACCTCTTGGTTGTCACCCTCTCTAATCTATCCTCCACATAGCATCCACAATAATCTTCCTTTAGTAACAAGTTTGTGTATCACTGTCCTGCTCAAAAACCTTTAGTGGCTCCCTAGTGTCTTCAGGTAAACTACAAATTCCTCAGCCTAGCATGAAAACTCTCCCCAGTCTGGCCCCTATCCACTTGTCCAGACTTATTTCACATGACTACATTTGTCCATTCTATATTCCAACAGATTTGGATTCAGCTTTCCCCCAAAGCTTCCCTTTTAGTCCATCCTCTGTCCTTAGAATGCCCTTTCTCCTCATCTCTCTGCCTTTCGGAATCCTTATCCTCTTTAAAGGCTCAGCCCAGGAGCCACCTCCTTCCTCCATGAAGCCTCGGCCAAGTTGCTCAGGCTTTCTCCCTCTTCAGATAGCCTTGGACAGTGTTGATCTGTGCACTTGGTGTAGAGTGGAAGCTCCTTGAAGTCAGGGAACTGCTCAGTTTGTGTTTTTACTTTCCCAGCACCTAACCTGGTCTCCTGCATAGGGTCAGTATTAAATAAATACTTATTCAATTGAATTGCACCATTAGGGTGCTTTTTCCTTATGGGCCTAAACTTATCTCTTGACCAGGGCTCCTAATTGTGCCCTCTGGGGCCAAGCACAACAACTCTAACAGCCTTCCTTCATCTTGAATGAAGATAGCCATGTTTTCCCCTAAGTCTTCTTCTTCAGCCCAACCACGGCCAACTCCTTCAACTGATACTCACATGGCAGCCTTCCATTCCCTCACCATCATGCATGCCCTAGTGTACATGCCCCCCCCCCGCTTTTCCACGTCCTTCCTAAAATGTGATGCTCAGAATTGAACCCACAACTCCAGACTCAGTCTGACCAGGAACAGATTCTAGACACAGAGTCTCTTTTGATGCCACCTAAGATCCTCTTGGTGGTCAAGTCACAATTGCTGACTCATATTGAGCTTGTACTCCACTGAACCCCAGATCTTTTTCATAGGCAAATCAGTTAGTCAATTTCTAAGGAAGGAAGGAAGGAAGGAAAGAAGGAAGGAAGGAAGGAAGGAAGGAAGGAAGGAAGGAAGGAAGGAAGGAAGGAAGGAAGGAAGGAAGGAAGGAAGGGATGCCCTTCCTGCCCTAGTTAGGTCTGATTTGAAGCTTTTGTCTGTTTATTTTCAGTTGATCAGGAACATCTCTTTAAGAACTGTGGACATAGAATGTTAGGGCTGGGTGGAAGGGCCTTTAGAACACAGAGTGTCAGAGCTGGGAGAGCCTTAAGATACAGAATGTCAGAATTAGGAGTGCCTTTACAACATAGAATGTCAGCACTAGAAGGGATCTAAATACCTACACCACAGAACGCTGAGCTGGGAGGTCAGTCAGTATAGAAGCATTTATTAAGCACAGTGCCAAATGCTGGGGAAATAGAGAAAGGCAAAAGACAGTCTCTGCCCTCAGGGGCTTATACGCTAGTGGGGGAGACAGCTTGGGAACCACTGTGTACAAACAAGCCATATACAAGAGAAATAGGAAATAACAGTGTGAAGAAGTCAAAATTGAGAAGGATTAGAAAAGGCTTCCTGGAGAAGGTAGGATTTTTAACTGGAACTTGAAGGAAACCAGGGGAACCAGGAGGCACAGATGAGGAGGAAGAAATTTCAAGGCATAGGGGGCAGCCAGCAAAAATGCCTGGAGCCAAGAGATGGAATGTCTTATCCAAGGAACAGCGAGAAAGCCAAGGCCTGCAGAACCAGGAGAACGTTGTGCACAGTAACAGCCACATGGTTCGATGACTCATATTGATAGACCTAACCCTTCCCAGCAATGCAAGGATCTAAGACATCTCCAGAGGCCTCAGGATGGAAAATGCTATCCACATCCAAAGAAAGAACTATGGCATTTGAATGCAGATCGAAGCAGACTATTTGCTATTTTTTTTCTTCTGTTGAGTTTTGTTTCCTCTTTCTGGTGGTTCCTCCTATTGGTTCTAATTCTTACATACAACATCACTAATGTGAAAATATGTTTAATAGGAATGTATATGTATAGCCTACATCAGATTGTGGCTGTCTTGGGGAGGGTGGTGGGGAAGAAAGGGGAGAAAAATTTTAAACTCAAAAGCATATGGAAGTGATTGTCGATAATTCAAAATAGATTAATTTAAAAAAAAAGGAAAGCCAAGGCCTATCAAAGAGTGGAAGATAGAAGGTAGGGAAGGAGTAAGACATAAGAAGACCAGAAAGGTGGGGGATGGTGTTAAGTATGAAGGACATCAAACACCAAACATGATTTTGTATTTGATCTTGAAGGGGATACAAAGCCTCTGGACTTTACTAGTGGGAGAGTGACATGACCCGCACTTTGGCAGCTGAATGGAGACTGGACTGGAAGGGGAAGACTTGAGGCAGCCAGAGCCTCCAGAAGGCTACTGCATTAAGTCAGGCATGAGCAGATGAAGGCCTGCACAAGGATGGTGGAAAGGTAAGAAATCAAAGGAAAGGAGTGTATTTGAGAGATGCTGCAAAGGTCTTGGGCAACAGTGTGGATATGGAGGGGGGAAGGTAATAAGGAGTTGAGGATGACACCCAGGTTTCAAGCTTGAAGGACTTGGGAAGATGCTGTGTCCCTCGACAATAATAAGCACTTTTGGAGGGGGTGGGGTTCAGGGGAAAGATGATGAATTCAGTTTGGGACACGTTAACTTCAAGGTGTCTATAGGACACCCACTTTGAGATGTCTGAAAGGCAGTTACAGATGTGAGACTGGAGGTCATCAGAGAGGTTAGGGCTGAATAAGCAGATTTGAGAATCATCAGCATAGAGATGATCATTGAATCCACGGGAGCTGATGGGATTAGCAAGTGAAATGGTATGTACTGAGTAGACAAGAAGGCCCAGGACAGAACTCTGTGGGATACCCATGGTTAGAGGGCACGATCTGGCTGAAGATCCAGCAAAGGAGACTGAGAAGAAGCAGGATGATAGGTAGGAAGAAAACCAATAGAGTGTGGCGTCCCGAAAAACTAGAGAGCAGAGGCTATCAAAGAGAAGACTGACAGTGCCAAAGGCTGCAGGGTGGTCAAGGGAGGGCCTTCCAACCAGAATGTCAGAGTTGGACGCAGTTTCAGAACAAAGAATGTCAGAGCTGGACTAGACCTTAGAACCTAGACTAGGAGAGCCAGAAGAGACTTTAGAACATAACAATGCCAGAGTTGGAGAGTATTCTACAGACCCTCTAGCTTAGAATTTGGTAAACTACTTACTAGATGGTGCAGTAGATAGAGCACTGACCCTGGAGTCAAGGGGACCTGAGTTCAAATCTGGCCTCAGACACTTACAAGCCATGTGACCCTGGACAAGTCACTTCACCCTGTTTGCCTCAGTTTCCTCATCTGTAAATCGAGCTGGAGAAGGAAATGGCAAACCCTTGTAGTATATTTGCCAAGAAAACCCTCATTGGGGTCATGAAGAAGTCAGACACAACTTAAACGACTTAACAACAAACTACCAGAAGAGTCAGACACGACTAAAAAATTACTATAACAACAAAACTACCAGAAGTCCAAGACACCTATTTTTGCCTACAAGCTGTTGAATACAAAAAACTTTACAATGTCCCTGTAAATAGCTCTCTGATGGTCTTTGGGCAAACATCTAATACACTCATCACATAACAAGTTGTAGTAGCTGTGTTTAGTTACATCCCACCAGTAGCAGATGAGCTCAACGAAGGCAGGGAATGCTAAGCTTTCTACCTTCCCCAGCACCTGGCAGAGGGTTCTGCACATAGCAAGTACTTGGGAAATACGTGGTGTAATCTCTGCAGAGCCTGGCAGGAGGCCAAAGGAGAGAGAGGGGGAGTCCCTCTTTTCCCCCCACCTCTTCTCTTTCCCACAGGCCCTATCCCCTAATCTTAGGTTTCCCTTTGACTCACCCACCACTTCTAGGGTGAGGGAAGGCTGGAAGGAGATACTACAGTTCACAGCTCCTGTTCCTCAGAACTCGCTGTGACCCTGTCCAGCTCATGCTCTCATGGACTGAAGCTGCCCACAGCACTCTCAGTCTGAGAGAGATTTCCCAAAGCTGGATAAATGCAGAGCCATAGCCTCCTGAAAGAGCTTCTTTATAGGAAACACACACACACACACTCTCTCTCTCTCCCCAAACTCTTCCCACCTCAGTTGATCTCTAAGCCCATCTTTACCTGCCTTAGACTTAGATCTAGAAGGGACTGTAATGGCCATTTACTCCAACCACCTCATTTTACAGATGAAGAAACCAGAGGCACAGAGAGGTTAAGTAACTCATCTAGGGGCACACAGCAAGTGTTTGACGCAGGATCTGAAGCCAGCTCTATACACCACACCATGCATCCTTTCCCTTTCCAATGAAGCAAGTAGCAGGCTGATTTCAAAGCCAGGTTTCCAGGTTTTATCACCCAGCTCAGCTCTTCCTCAGAGGCAAAGATGAGAAGCATACAAAAGAGCTTGGGGACCGCCTGGGTCTGTAGCTAGCTAGAGATCTAGTTAGTGTAACTAACTAAATGTAGCTCAGAATGTCCTGAGTTTGTAGTCAAAAGTCTTAGCTCCAAAACCCAGCCCTGCTTTTTTCTGCCAATGGGACTTTGGACAAGTCACTTAACCTCTACGTACCCCAGTTTCTTCATGCTTAAAATGAGGGGCTGGCAAGAGATATGTAGTCAAGGGATATGAACAAAAAAAAATCTTCGAAAGAATTGCAAATTATTAGCAACCATATGAGAGACTGCTCCAAATCACTAATAAGAAAAATTCAAGTTCTGAGATTTCACCTCATACCCAACAAATTGACAAAGACGACAGGAGATGAAAACTCGACGTTGAAAGGGTTGTGCTGAGACAGGCACAGTGATACACATTCTGTTGGTGGAGCTGTGAATTGGGACTGCTTTGAAGCTGTGGTGGAGCTGTGAATCGCGTCTGATTTGACTCTAGAAAGCTGTTTGAAACCACGCTAAAAAATGACTAAAATGTCCATGCCCTTTAACCCAGAGAGTCCGCCAGCTAGGCATACACCCCAAGAAGTCAAGAAGTTCACAGAGAGAAAGAAGTTGAAAGAAAGAAATGTGAGAAAATATTCATAGCGCCACTTTCGGTGGTAGCTGAGCTGGAAACAAAGTAAGGGCACATAAAATGGAGAATTGTTACAACGCGATTGCAGTGGAATTTTACTGCTTGGTGAGAAACAAATAGACGCGTGAGACATTTACACGAGCTGAGGCCGAGTGAGAAGGATTAGCACCCGAACAATTTTCGTGTAAACGGAAAGAATTGCAACAGCAAAGATCCGGAATGCTTTGTAATTATAATGACCAAGCCTGGCCCCAGAGAGAACAGTTGGAGGGAAGGTACCTCCCTCCCTTTTTGGAAGGGGTGGGGCACTATGGGCATGGAACTCTGCGTAGACTTACTGCAATGCTTCCTACGTACCGCAGTTTCGCCGACCTGTGTTTATTTTCCTTTGACTTAGCTACTCTGATCAACACAATGATCCCAGACAATTCTGAAGGACTCATGATGAAAAATGCTATCCACTGCCAAAGAGAGAATTCCACAGATGAACTCTGAGAGCAGACTGAAGTATAATTTTTTCACTTTCTTTTTTTCTTACCTTTTTTTTTTGCAGCATGGCTAATGTGGGTGTATGTTTTACACGATTTCACGTGTATAATTGGTATCATACTGCTTGCTTTCTCAATGGGTGGGAAAGGGAGAGAATTTAGAGCTCAAATTATTTTTTTCAAAATGAAATGTTAAAAATAAATGTATTTTTAAAATTTTTTTCTTTTTAATATTTTTCTTATTTATGATTTTTCTTTTTCTTTGTTACAAAGAGTGATTCATTGAGAAAGGAAGGGATGTAGTCAGAAATGAAGGTAATCTTAAAACAAAACATAAGTCTTTTTTTTTTTAAAGAAAAGAAATGGAAGTTAAAATAACTCTGTGGCATCATCTCACATTCAGAAAAACCAGGAAAGATGCCAAAAGATGGAAATGGTCACTGTTGGAAGGACCATGGGAAGTTTTGCCAAACTTTTTTTTTCTTTTTTTCCTTTTAAATCTTTATTACAAGGGAAGATTCAGTGGATGGCAGAGAGAGGGCAGTATATGTTCAGAAATGGTGTACAGTTAAATCAAGACATCCATTTTTTTAAAAAATGAGGAGATAGATGATCTCTACTCTCTGTTTGGTGTTCTATAATCCTGTGAATTTGGAGGACTGAGGGACAGCACAGGATGGATCTGGCTCAGAATCACCCCTACCCCTTGTCCAGACCTCAGTCATCCCCTCCTCAAAAAAGATGCAGTTCATGAAGAATCCAACAGCCCTTGCCCTGCCTGGGAAGAGCAAAGGGCCCTTTAAGCAAAGGGTCTAGGACTTTCCAGCAGTGCATTCTACTAGCCCCTCCACAGTGACTGCCCCTTACACTATGGGAGAAGGAAATGTAAGGGATGGATGGGTTGGGTTACCCTTGGGATCATCATCCTTACAGTCCCGGGGCCAGACTCTTCTGTATGAGGGAGAGAGGCTCAAGGAGGGAGGCCCAGAGAGGAAGGCTAGGTAGAAGACCCAGAACACAGCTGCAGACAGACTGTAAGCTCTTTGAGGGCAGGGAATATTTCATTTATATAACTGTGTCTTCAGCATTTAGCACGTGCCTGCCAGACACAGAGTCAGCTCTTAATATACATATTTGTTGGTTAATTGTTTGATTGATTGATCGAAGGTTTTAAGAAAAGTCATCTAATCCTCACCTCCAGAGGCAACTGTAAGCTAGCATCTCTGGACAGCCCTGCCTTGAGGGAACCGACAGATACCCCTCCGCCCCCAGCCCACTGAAGATCGGGGGCCAAACTTGAAGCTACATCCAGACACCCCTCTGCCTCTAGGCTGGATTGTACCTCCATCCTGCTAATGTCCAGCTTTCTGGCTTTATATCCCTTACACGTGAACAATTCTTTAAAGGGTCTACTTGAACTTCTGCCATATGCCCCTCCCCAGCCAAACCATACCCAGAAGCACACAGGGTTCGAGTAAAACTTAAGGCTTAAAAGAGGCAGCATCTAGCCGGGGTGTCCCCATGTCCCGTGCCTCCATGGTAAGACTATTCCTGAAGTCAATCTTTTCTCTCCTCCTCTCAATCCTCTGTCCTCTTTCCTTTGTCCACTGTCCTCTCTCCCCTCTCTCTCCTTTCCTCTCCTTCTTCTCCACGTCTTCCTCCTTCTTTTACCAGAGGCAAGCAGAACAGTAGAAAAAGCTCTGGCTCTGAACTCACAAAATCTTGGTTGTATTCCCATTTCTGGTATGTACTGCCTATGTGATCTTGGCCAAGTCACTTATCTTGGGCCTCAATTTTCTTCTCCTAAAATGGTCTGCTCTAGCTCTATGATCTTAAGGGCGCTTTTGTTTCTGGATCAGAGATGGGTCAGCACAACTATGGAATGGATAGTTGTCTAAGCCCCCACCCACCCACCCCTACCTTCCCTTCCAACCCCAAGCTCCATTTTACTTTAATTTTTTTCCTTTAATGGAACAAAATAAATGTCTCATCCTTGTTTTAAAGTGAATTTTTGTAATCTCTGTAACATTGCTCTTTGGGCCATGACTTTATGCACTAATATTTTAATACACCAAGGAAACACCTTGTGATTCAGTTGCCTCAAGGTCCCACCTGTTCTTAATCCTCCCAGAATCCCAGAATGTCACAGTTGGAAGGACTCAGAATATAACATGGGAGAGAGAAAAGAGATTTTAGAACAGAGATTGTCAGAGCTGGGAGTGTCCTTAGGACACAGAATGTTAGAGCTGGGAGGATCCTTAGGATACAGAATGTCAGAGGTGGGAGGGCCCTTAGAACATAGAACGTCAGAGCTCGGAGGGTCCTTAAAACATAGAGTTTCAGAACTAGGAATGTCAGAACACAGAATGTCAGAGCTGGGGGGGCCCTTAGGACACATGATGTCAGAGCTGGGAGAGGCCTTAAACACAGAATGTCAGGACTGGGAAGGCCCTTAGAACACAGAATGTCAGAGGTGGGGGGCCCTTAGAACACAGAGTTTCAGAGCTGGCAGAGGCCTAACAGCAACAATAATAATAGCTGACATTTATATAGTGTTTGTACGTATTATGTGTATTGTTTCATCTCATCGTTAGCATCCTGTGAAATAACTGCTGCAGACAGTGGTGTTGCCATTTTATAGATGAAAAAAACTGAGACCCAGAGGGATTAATTGACTTGTCCATGGCTGCAGGATCCATGTTTGGGCTTTCCTGACCCTAAACCCAGCATTGTTCTCACGAGGCCAAACTGTCCCTCTCCAAGACAGAAGACACAACAGCAGATGTAAAGGGTCTTCAGAATGCCCAAGCTGCTCAATGGAACATGGTCAGCCTGTGAGGCAGATCGCAGCCTTGCTCCTCTCAACACTAGCATTAGTTACAATGGGGCGCTTCTGCTTCTGCTCAGGCTCTGTAGTCCGAGGAGGCCTTGGGGTTTCTATTCATCTTGACCTTGTTTCTAAGTCCTGTCTGCCCCTCACCAGAAAATTCATTTTAAGTCAGCCTACCAAACTTTGCAGAAAGCTCATGAACCCTGAGAAGTTAAGAAAGCAGAATAGGCTGTTCTTCATAAAGGACCATGCAGCAAATGTTTGATTTTAATGTATATTTGATTTTTTTGATCTGGGAATATTTTTATTCTGTGTTTGAAGATGTGCCTTTTTATTAGGTAAGGTTAATTTGTGAATGCAGTAAGTACTAAAAACCATAATGGGTGCAACATTTCTAAAATTAATCACGTCAAAGTCGTTTTCATGAAACCCCAGTGTGGCTTTGATGGCACAATTACTGCCTAAGCTGTTACTAAGTCAAAGTAAGGGCACTTTCTATCTAAAGCTACTTCCCGAAATCATCTTTGTCTTTGTATACTGTCAATGTAATGTGATGTCCTCTTGGAGGCCAGAGCGCTGCATAGCACAAACAGCCTTAGATAAAGAAGCCTGTATGCTGTGAGGGAGTAGGAGATGGAGGAGTGTGTCAGATTACTCATCTATGAGGAGTTGTCAATTTTTTTATGTAAGTCTTGAATATTTTCTCTGAGAAAAATTATTTTTATTCTCTTTTACATTTTGTCATTTAAAAGTGGCTGCAGAACATTTCTGAAGTATAGTAGGAGAGCAAAACCCACTTGGAAAGAGAATAAATACGTGGAGAAAAGGAAAAAAAAAAGAACACCGGAGCTGAAGGGAACCTTAGAGATCATTGAATCCAACACACCCATTTTACAGGTACAAAAACTGAGCCCTTAGAAGAGTAGTGGACTTGCCCAAAGTCACATAGTTAGTAAGTACCAGAGCCAGGACTAGAACTTGGGGCTTTGGCTTCTGAATCCTGGCCCAATCCCACAATAGCACACTTCCTTCCTTGTCTAGCTGGAGCGCCAATCTGGGCTCACACCTTTTGGCTCTTTCTTAGTGTGTCCTTTGCCTCTGGCCCAAATACCTTAGTGTATTTCCTCCCTCATCATCCTTCATTTTCATCTAGTGGGGCCAGGGACACCTCCCTTATTTACCCCTCCTCAGATTCTACTAGTAATCTATATTATCCATCCACGTAGCAGAACGCAAGGGCAGGTAGGTAGCACAGTGGATAGAATGCAGGGCCTGGAGTCAGGAAGACCTGAGTTCAAATTTGGCCTAGGATACTTAGTGGCTGTGCGACCCTGGGCAAGTCACTGACCCCTGTTTGCCTCAGTTTCCTCATCTGTTAAATAAGCTGGAGAAAGAAATGGCAAACCACTCCAGTATCTTTGCCAAGAAAACCCCAAATGGGGTCATGAAGAGTCAGACACGACTGAAAATGAGTAACCAACAATATCTGAACCCCAGAAGGTACTTCACCTGGCCCGAGTCAGTTCCCCACACTCTTGGGCTTTTACCTCTGACTCAAGAGGCTATATAGACCAGTTGCCACTATCCTCTCCCACAGAATCTCCCCTTGGGGCAGCCGGGTGACAGTGGATAGAGCACCGGCCCTGGATTTAGGAGAACCTGAGTTCAAATGTGGCCTCAGACACATAACACTTACTAGCTGTGTGACTCTGGGCAAGTCACTTAACCCCATTGCCTAACCCTCCCCCCAAAAAAAGAACAGAATCTCACCTCAAAAGTTGGACTTATCAAAAGTCCCTAAGCTAGTCAATCTTCCAGCCCAGATGTAGGCCCCACTGCCACTAGCTTAGAGAAATCAGCTCTGGACTGGAGTTCAAAGGCCTGTATCTGAACCCCAGCTTTGCTACGGACTACCAGTTGTGTCCTTGGACAAGGCACTCTCTCTCCTTGGGACTCAGTTTCCTTGTCCATAAAATGGGAAGGTTAGATCAGATGCTTTCAAAGGTCTGCTGGGCAGTTCAAAATACTATGACACACCCTTTGGCTGCCTTGCTTGGAAGGCTCTATCCCTTTCAGACCCTTGGTTTTCCCATCTGTGAAATGGAGCCAGCATATTCCAGATGGGAAGTGCTTCAAGGCATTTTTCAAGGCATAAGGAGAAGCTATTCTCATAGTATAGAAGAACCAGCAAGGAATCCCTGAGACCAGTGTCTACTAGGAGGACATAGGGCCACGCTGGGTAAAGGAAGGCCCTAAGCCCGGTCCTGTGTTACGAATGTGAGCTCCTCTCTGCTCCTCAGGAGGAAGAAGTGGGCAGAGGGGCAGATGGGTTGTTGTTGTTATTTGTCTGTTCTGGTCAGGTGGGGAGAGTGCAGTGGAACAGCAGCAAAGGGCTGGGGACAGATGCTATCACCAGGCCCTGACATCTGATTTCCAGCTTCCCAGGTGACTCCTCCCAGCCCCAAGCCACTATCACTAAGGTGGTGGAGTTTCCTGCTGGGCCCTGGGGCCCCTTCCAGCTCTTACAGAGGCAGCTCAGTCCCCAAGGAGAGGAGACTCAAAAAAGAAAGTGACTGATGACTCTAGCCGAGGAGATCTCGGGCTCATAGATGTAGATGGGAGGAATTTCAGAAATGATCACGTCCAGTCTCCCCATTTTACAGATGGAGAAAGTGAGGCCCAGAGAGGTTATGTGATTTGCCCAGAGTCACACAGCTAGTGTCTGAGGTAAGATTTGAATTCATGTCTTCCTGACTTCAAGTCCAGAGCTCTAGTCACTAGACCAAGCCTGAGGGGAATGAGAGGCAGCAGAAAGGAGATGTCTACCTTTTTGCCCAGTGTTCAAAGATCTACTATAGACACTCCAGCCTTTTCCCTCAGGGATCTCAGGGACAAACTGATCTCTTTCTTCCAGCCTCATGGACCTAATACTATTCTATGCCCTCTTTCTCCAACGTGGAGTCAAGTCAAGTCAATGAGCATTTAATGAAGTGCCTATGATACACTAGGCACTGTGTAAAGCTCTGAGGATACCGGGGAAAAAAAAAAAAAGGAGAATCCTTGCTCTTAATGAGGCCATGGTATAATTATCAGGGGAGGAAACATACAAACATCTATGCAATAAAAAATAGCTAGCATTTAGACAGCGCTTTAAGATCTGCAACACACTTTCCATGTACTATCTCATCTGAGCCTCACAGCAATCCTGGGAGGTAGGTGCTATAATTATCTCCATTTTACAGTTGAAGAAACTGAGACAAACAGAGGTTGAGTGACTCATCCAGGATCAAGCAGCTAGTAAGTGTCTGAGGCAAGATTTGAACTCAGATCTGCCTGATTCCAAGTTCAGCATTGCACCTGCTATACCATCTAGCTTCCAAACAAGATAAAGGCAGGATAAATTGGGGGTAATCTTAGAGGGAAGGCACACCACCGGTAAGGAGTCCTGGGAATGGTTTCTTGTAGAAGGTGGGACTTGAAGCAGCCAGGGAAGCCAGGAGGCAGATATGAGGAGGGACAGCATTCCAGGAATGAGGGACAGTCATTTGATCCTGGAGGAGATAGGAAGCCACTGGAGTTGACTGAATTGGTGGATTGGGTGATGGTGACATGGGCAGATCTGCACTTTAGGAAGATCAGTTTGACAGCTGAGTGCAGGACGGACTGGAGAGTGGAGAGATTTGAGGCAGGGAAATGAGCCAGCAGGTTACTGCAGTAGTCAGTATCTGAGGCCTGTGCCAGGGTGGTGGCAGTGTCAGAGGAAGAGAAGGGAACATATAGGAGAGATGTTAAGACAGGTAGGAGCTATGTAACTTGGCAACGAATTGGATATAGGAAGGCAGGGTAGGAGATGTTGAGGATGACATCAAGACTGTGGACCTGGCAGTGATCTCAACAATAATGGGGAAGTTAGGAAGAGGCAGGGGTGTGCTGAAGTCAATTTGGGCTTGAGAGAGCTGATTGTTAAATTTCAGTATGACATTTACAGCTCAGAAATCAGTAAACACTATAAACTGGGGTTGAATTTATTGTTCTGTCGATTGTCTGGCCTTAAGAGAGTGATGGTGAAAATGTTAATAATTCAGATTCAATTTTAAAATGTGTCCTTTGTACATTTTTTCAGAGAGCCGGTTATTAAACTTCTACCAGCATACCCATAGGAGGGGGGGAGGGTTTTTAGGGAAATATAATGACTTAATTTTTGAACATTTTGAGTATATAATGTCTACAGGACTTGCAGTTTGAGATGTGCGGTAGGTAACAGGAGATGTGACTGGAGGTCAGGAGGAAGATTAGGGCTGGACAAATAGATCTGAGAATCATCAGCACAGATCATTGAATCCGTGGGAGCAGAGGAGATCACCAAGTGGAACAGTATAGAGGAAGAAAGGAAGCGGGTCCAAGACAGAGTCCTTGAGGACACCAAAAGGAGCAGGTATAATTAAGATGAAGATCCGGCAAAGGAGGCTGAGAAGGAACAGTTGGACAAGTAGTAGGAGAACCAGGATAGAACAGTATCCCTTGGGTGAGGGTGTCTTGGGAGGCACCCAAAGGTATACTGGTAAATGTTTAGCAACTGCCTCTCTGGAAAAAATACATACTTACATACATACATATATACATACATACACATATAATATATATATATATATACATACATACACACATTTTATATATATATATATATATATATATATATATACACAACAAACTTTTAAGTTCAATTTGCAATATTAACATTTTCTCTACCACTTTCTTAAGTCCAGACAATCAATAAAACCCTAACTCAAACCCTGATTGGTAGTATTTGCTGATTTCTGAGGTGCAAACATTCATACCAAAAAGTTAACAACTGGCTCTCCAGAGCCTAGCATACCATGGAGACGCCCAACTTGGCATGATGCATTGATTTCCTGGGCTCGGCTGAAGTCTGGGACCTGAAGACTCATAACTTTCTTCCCAATGACAGACACAGATAGAGACTGGATAGGCTGAGAGCGATCCTTGGCATTTCCCCTCCTAACCATCCCAGCTGGCTTCTTCCTCTCCCTGGGTCATTGAAGGCTCATCTTATTAATTCACTTCATTCTCACTTACTACTTTCTGAAAGAGCCGTGTTCTTCAGGACTTACCTAGAGGTCACCAATGCCCCCCCCACACCTCTATCCAGGTCACTGGGGTTTCTTGCAAACTTCTAGCTTCTCATAATAACTTCACTGTGACCTCAGCAAGTCATTTCATTTCTCTAAAACTGTTTTCTCATCCGTAAAATGAGTATAATAATCCGCACACATATCACTGAATTCACAGAGTTGATATGAGACATCACATATGCAAAGTGCTATACACAGCAATGCCTGCTTCATACAGCTGAAAAAAATGATCTTTATAAAGCCTAAGTCTGACCAGGTTACTACCCTACTCTAGAAAAGTCAGTGGCTCTAGAATAAAATCCTAACTGCTCAGCCTGGCATTTAAATCATTTGAGGATTATTGTACATTGCCGCCCCTTGTACACCCTTTCCTCTCTCTGGTCCATCCTCCACAGAGCTGCCAAAATAATATTTCTAAATTACAGTTGTGACCATGTTCTCTCCCTGCTCAAAAAAGCTACAGTGGTTCTTCATTGCCTCGAGGACAAATATGATCCTTTCGGTCGACATCAAAAGCCCCTTGTCTCTGGCCGACACCTCCAGGCTTCTTTCTTATTTCTCCCCTTCATGTATCATCATCATCATGGCTTTTCTTGAGAGTTGTAAGGTCTGCAAAGTGCTCTAGGCTTGTGATAGAATTTGGTTCCTCTACGTTCCAGCCACATTGGCCTACTTTCTGGAAGAAAGGGTCACCTCTCCTCTGGGAGAGGCACAAATGGCTCCTTGTGCCTGGAATGCCCTCCCTCTGCACTCCCAGAAGCCCTGGCTTCCTTGAGCCTTAGATCATGCACCGTCTCCTAGGAGAAGCCTTATCTGATCGATCAACAAATATATATAATGATATGTACATGTAATACAGATACATGTATATGTGTGTGCGTGCTTGTGTGTGTGTGTGTGTGTGCGTTGTGCTAGGCACGGGGAAAATAAAAGACAAAAATAAAGCAGACCTTGCCCTCAGGGAGCTTACATTCTTTCAGGAGCAATGACACATACACACATAAGTAGATACAAGATATTAGTCAGTCAGTCAATAAACATTTATTAAGCACCTACTATGTGCCAAGCACTGCACTAGGTGCTGGGGATAGAAAAAGAAGCAAAAGAATCCTTGCCTTCAAGGAGCTTTCAATCTAATGGGAGAGACAAATACGAATAAGCAAGCTTTCAGTCGCTTTTCAGTTGTGTCTGACTCTTCGTGACCCCACTGGGGCTTTTCTTGGCAAAGATACTGGAGGGGTTTGCCATTTCCCTCTCCAGCTCATTTTACAGATGAGGAAACTGAGGCAAATGGGATACAGTGACTTGCCCAGAGTCACACAGCTACTAAGTGTCTGAGGCCAGATTTGATCTCAGGAAGACGAGGCTTTCTGACTCCAGGTCCGACACTCTTTCTACTGCACCACCTAGCTACCCCCATAAACAATCTACATACAGGATAAATATTATCCCATTAATTAGCACTCTTTACCTCCCCAAGTTAGAATGTATGTACATACTTTTCTCTTTACATTTTATACCCTCTCTCTGGTAGAATGTAAGTGTGCTTTGAGGGGAAAATGGTTTGGGGGTTTTCTTAGGCATCCCTAGCACCTTGGACATAGTAGGTGCTAACTCGTCAGTTGGATTGGAAACAAATGTCTATCGTCAGTCATTCTTATTATTCTGCCTTTTGCTCCTAGCCTCATACCACCCCAGAACACCATGGGGCTCCCGAGCTTACCCCTGCCTTTTTTCCACTCCAGATAAGACCTTGTATGGAAAGGGTCCCATACTTCCACCCCCACTCTCTTCATCCTCCCTCTCCATCCTCCTTCAGGGTCGTCCCCCTCCATTTTCCTCTCCTAACCTGTCCCTCTCTGCTCGCCACCTGCTCCTAATCTGTAGTTGTACCAGAACTTGGGAAAGAAATGCCCCCAGTGAAAGACCTGGAGGCTCAAAGTGAGGATTCTGGCCAGAAGAGATTTGGGGCAGGGCAAAGAGCAGAGATGCAACTCAGAAGAGACAGAAGCTTTAGGGTGGGAGGGCAAGGGCCAGTGGGCAGCTGTTCTCTGTAACTATTCTAGGTCCCTCCAGCATTCAGGTCCTAACTAGTTTTATTCTGACCCAGGGCAAGTATCGTAAAACACACCTGAAGCAAACAGTGTGGAAAGTGCCCTCCAGTGATAAATTCAGGAGGCAAGGAGTGAGAAAGGAGCCTGAGGACAATGGCCACCCTGGGCAGAGAGAGGACCTAGCAAGGCAGCCCCACTTTGGTGGGGGTGTGGGGGCAGTGCTCAGCTGGGGTGCAGCTACCAGGAGAAGGACTTGCCAGGTACTGAGCACAGTTGTTTGAAGACATTTGTTGGGTTCTGTATATCTGGAAGTGCCGAGGCAGAAGGCAAAGGAGACGTGAGGCTGGAGCTACCCCACTCAGTCAGCCCAGGATCTTGTGATTAAAGCTATCTGCCGTGAATTGGGGGAAATAATGTGGAGACAAGGTGAGCCAGGGGCCTTGAATGTTTCAGAGATGGGGCTGGACCATTTAGAGTGGGGCTATTTATACTGGGATCCAGGGTTCTTTGAACTTGGTTGGAAGAAAGAAAAGACATCTTTTTTTACTAACCTCTAACTGAAATTTAGCATTTCCTTCTATTAAATTTTTTTTAAATGATTCTGAGAAGGAGTCTTTACCAGACTGCTAAAAGGACCCGTGACCCAGAAAGGGTAAAGAACCCCAGATTTAGAGTGCTTCATTGGGGGCCACAATCAGTCTGCTGGTTTTTTCTTTCTGTTATTTTTCAAAAACTCTTTCAAAATTTTAACAGCATTAAATCAGATAAACACAATAGTCACAAACTCAATTATGTCCAGCCTTATATGAGTGGAATTTCAGTCTGGAGCTTCTGAGTGAAGCCACCCTTTCCCCAACCCAACCTTGAATTGGGCCTAGTGGGGAACAGTGGCAGATTTGGGGCTTGTCAGAAAGGCAAGGGCTGGCCCAAAGGGGCATGTCCTTTCTTATGAGCTCCTCAAGAGGAGGTATTCAAGTGAAGGCCGAATGACCCTGTGACAGAGAAATTACAGAACAGGGATTCCTGTTAGGTCAGAAATCCTCTCAGATCACTTCCAAATCTGAGAGCTCATCATTCTGTGGCCCTGAAGGTGTGATGTGAGGGGTGTGAGGGAGTTGGTGACTTATCCCTGCCTCCTTGTCCCCCAATGCTGGTGATTCCCCTTACCAAGAGACAGAGAGGGGCCAAGCGTCCAGGCCCGAAGAGGAAAGAGAACAGCAAACTTTTCCTCCCAAGGCCTGGAGAAAAGCAGAGCAGCAGGGAGAAGGGTGAACTTGAAAGGAAAAAGCTAGGTTTTAGTCTTCCTCCAGAGGCCTGATTTGGCCCCTGGAGTCACTCTCAGTATCCCCAACCCCTCTCTCAGTAATCCCCCCACCCAGAACTGAGTGCCTCCTTCCACTGACACTGCTCTTTGGAAAGGACTGGGAGTTGAGGGGAAAGACCTGCGGTGTCCTGATCTCCTCCATCTTCCATCACTGCTCCTCCCCCTCTGCCTCCCCAAGCATCTGGCAAGAAGTGGGGCCACAACAGAGATGAGTCCCAGGAGATTCTAATCAGGGAATCTGAGGCTAACCCAAGGGAAGGATACCCCGACTGTAGAAACTGAGGCACTAGGTGGGGTAGAGAAGGGGGGATTCCAGGGGCCCCAAGCCTCTTCCTCACTGAGGTGCCAATTTTACCAGGGGAGAACAGGGCAGATCCTCAGTGCCAGAGGCTGGCCAGAACTCTCCCCGTCCATCCCACTCCTCTCCTCAGCCTTTCTTGGGGACTTTCCCTTCCTTTTCCTCCCACTTGGGGATCTCAGATCTTCACTCTCTTCTACTCTAGGGTAACCCCCCCCCCATTAGAGAATGGAATGGGGAGAAAATTTCCATCAGGCTAAGAGCCTCCCCAGCTGAAGGGGAAGGTGGCCTCAGGACGGGGCCGGACTTCAGTGCAGTCAGAGATGGCCCCAAAGAAAGGGACCGAGAAACTCAAGTTCCAAAGACCTAGAGACTAAGGGGAAAAGAGGCTGGGAGACCCAGAGATCCAGAGACTAAGAGACAGGCCCAGAGACTGAGGAGGCCAAAAGAACAGAAACTGAGAGATGGAAGGGTCCAGTGACAAAGGGAGAGTCTGAGACACCCAGAGGCTAGAGGACGAAAGCAGAGAGACTCAGAGATGCGGCATCTGAGAGATGCTGTGTTAGACTGGGAACGATGATAGGGCTAGAGAGGGGGATGGAGAGGAAGGAGATGAGAGGGCCAACGATGAGGGGAACAGGCTCAGGGGAAGCTGGGATGGAGTAAGGTTGGGCAGCACAAATCATGAGCTGGACAGATGGTTGGTGGTATCTTTGTCCCCACATCCCTGGGGCCATATGCTGGGGCTGGTCCCTTACCTGCAGGCTGGGCTGGGTTTCTGGTCACTTCAGTGTCTTGTCACCGGGGCCCAGGGCCTCTGAGTATTAGTCAGGCTCAGGAAAGTGAGAAACCCAATGAGTGTACACCCACCTCGGCCCCACTGTCCCGCCCCTGCCCCGCCTTCTCTCTTTCTTCTCTCTAGCAGATGCCCCCTGAAGTCTGTTCCCCCCTACTGCTCTGGGAGGTGTGGCCCTGTCCTCCTGGGGAAAGCACCAACTTACTTGGCCATCCCAGGGAGACTTCAGTAGAACACGGACTGATAAAGGCTGTCACTTCAAGCTAACACAAACCATAGGATGAGGTCTAGATTCTGGGATGGACTGGACTCTAGATTCTAGGCTCTCACCTCTGGAATAATCTTCTGGGTTCTGTGCTAAACACTGAGCTCCAAATTCTAAGTTCTAGTATCAGGGTTGAAGTAGACTCTGGCCTTCAAGGCCTAGATTCTGCCTGGGGTGGACGCTGTCCTCTAATGTCTATGTCCTAGGCTAGACTCTAGGCAGTCAGATCTGAGAGCTGGGTTGTAGATTCTGAGATAGACCCTGGATTCTAGACTGGATTCTGAGTTCTAGGCTCTGGGTTCCAGATTCAGGGCTAGCAGTCTAAGTTCTAGGCTATACTCAATCCTGAGCTTCAAGGTCTGGGTTCTAGGATGAACTTCATACAGATGTTGTTTCTCCATGGAGGAGCATCTCCCATGAGACTGTGGGCAGTGCCTGTCACAAGGTTCCCTGGACCCTTCCTTTTCCCATTAGGACTCTCCTCCTTTGGGAAGAAAAATTGAGAAACCCTGAGTGGCTAGAGCCTTAAACGAACATAATTTCCTGAATCTTTGTATGTGCTCCCAAGGTCAAGGGCCTGTTACAAGGCTGAAGGCCAAGCACAAAGCTCTGTAAACAGTAGGTGCTTAATAAATGCTTGTTGAATTGAAGGTCAACTGGATTTGGAGCCAGAGAAGCTGTGTTCAAATTCTAGGTCTGGTTTGATATTCGGCTACTTTGTCTGCTGTGGCCTTGGACACATTGCTTTCC
This sequence comes from Phascolarctos cinereus, assembly GCF_003287225.1. NCBI lineage: Eukaryota > Metazoa > Chordata > Mammalia > Diprotodontia > Phascolarctidae > Phascolarctos > Phascolarctos cinereus. Next base: position 683,019,878 of record NW_027555847.1, on the reverse strand, counting down.
TTCTCTGGGCCTGAGTTTTCTCATGTGTAGAATGAGAGGGGAAGGAAGGGAGCAGAGGGGCCCGGGTGATCTCCCAGCTTCCTTCCAGCTCTGAATGGTAGACATCTCTTCTAGGGGAGCCCCCTAGAGTTTAGCCTCAGCCACAGCTGGGCTCCCTGGGCTCAGGGCTGGTTTTCTGGGACCAGAAACATTGACTGCTTCCATTGCACTGGAGGCCTAGAAGAACACCCCTAACCCTATCCCAGGGCTCACCTGCAGGACGAGCTGGTGAAGGTCCCAGCCCCTGGAATTGCAAGGCCCCTCGCCCTCCACATCTCTGCCACTAGCCCCTATATCGCTGCCACCCTTCTCCCAAATGTCACCGGGGCTCCTCTGTGACAACTCCCCAACCTGGGTGATATAGTACAAGAAATGAGGAGGTGAGAGAGAGAGCCACTGAGGCCGCCGGCCAGGTTTGGCGGCTGCGGCAGACTCTGAACTCCACCTGGTAACAGTGGCCCCCTGCCTCCTTTCGTTAAATTCTTAGAGACTCTGGGGTCTCGGAAATCATTACTCTGGGCTCTAGAACTAAGTACTGGTGCCCTCTGGTGGACACTGAATAGAACCCCTCCAACACACCCATTTTCTAAACTGGCCCAAACCTTGAGATTCTTATCATTTACAGCTCCTCAACCCCGATCAATTTCCTGATCATCATAGCAATCTGTAACATTTTTTTGTTTAGGTTTTTTTTTGGGGGGGGCAGGCAATAGGGTTAAGTGACTTGCCAAGGTCACACAGCTAGTAAGTGTTAGGTATCTGAGGCCGCATTTGAACTCAGGTCCTCCCAAATCTAGGGCCAGTGCTCTATCCACTGCGCCACCTAGCTGCCCCCAATCTATAACATTTTAAGGTTTGCAAAGAGCATTGTATATATTATCTCATTTGATCCCCACAAAAACCCTGTGAGGTAGGTGCTGCTATAATTCCCATTTTACAGGTGAAAAAACTGAGGCAGACATCTCCACTATGGATTCTTTCTCTCCCCCATTGTACCCATTCCCAGCAGGGGTTCCTATAACCAGCAATGTTTGTACCTAGGACAAGCAGCTATAGACTCATTTTCCAAATCACTTTTTTAAGGCATTCATTTGAAGGTAGGGAAACCCCTAGGATAGCAACCCATTAGGGGATGGAAAGAAAGGCATTTTTCAGAGGCTTCCTACTCTAACTAGTTGTTACCAGCATGCTGATTGGGCCTCAGAACCAGGAAGATCTAGGTTCATATCCTACCTTTGAGTCATACTGGCTATGTGACCCTGGACAGATCACTTAACCTCTTAGCGCTTGAGTCTCTAAACACTAGGTTGCAGGAAAGGTGCCAACTTGAATTAGTAGGAGCTTTCTCGACTCAGTGAAATCACAGATGCAATCTCTATCCCTCTCCAAGGCTTGCTAACTAGGTGCTAAGCTCAGATGTTTCTAGCTGCTGAAGGACTGCAATTAATTTCCGTTCCCCAATCTGAGTTTCCAATACTGGAGCAAAGCCCTGGTCACACTGCCCTAATTCAGGCTCTAGGTGCCCAGAGCCCCCAGCAGAGAGGGACTGCTCCATTTTTGAGCCCCAATCTACCCACTGTGGCTTTTGTGGGACTTATCTGGAACCAGACTTGCCTGTTGAAGAGAGGGGAGGTCTCTCCAGCCAAGGCATCCAGGGCTAGGCCAGCTTCATTCCTTTAGCCAGCAGTGGGGAACTTGAGGCCATATATGCTTTAGGTCTTAATGTCTAAATCTGCAATTTTTTTTGTCCCTCCCTGGAGATTAATTGAGGGAAGACTTTCAGGGTCTCCTAGGCAGCAGAGCTACATAAGGCCTCAGAGATTGTGAAGCCCATCCCTCTCATTTCACAGAGCCCCAGAAAGGGAGAATGACTTAGAACCATAGAATCCAAGATCTAGAGCTAGAACAGTGCCCAGGGGCCATTAGATCTGACTCTCCCCTCATTTTATAACTGAAGAAACTGAAACCTATAGGGACCCAGAGGTGGAATTTGAACCTAGTCCCCTCTAACCCTAGAGCCAGTACTCTTGTCCAAGTTCTTATAGGTGGTAAGTAACAGAGCTGGAATTTGAAACCTTGGTGTTAGGACTCCAAAGTAGAGCTCTTTTCCCTAGACTTCATTGTTCTCACTTCCTTAGGACTCCTAGACCCAGGTTACCAGAGTACCCAGTTCCCTAGATTCTTAGTCTTACAAGTTATAAAGGAAACTCCCATTTCTACCTCAGATGGTGGGGCCTATATCCTCATAGGTCATTCCTATGAGGATGACAAAATTGTAAAATTCTGAAAATAAATCTTAGGAATCACCTGGACCACAGCTTCTTAACCTGGGCCCATGACTTTGGTTTTGTTTTTAATATTCTGAAAACTTTATTTCAATATCTTTGGTTTCTTCTCTAATCTTATGTTATTTTATTTAATGCTTTTAAAAACCTTCTTCCAAAAAGGGGTTCACAGGCTTCCAGCAAACTGCCAAAGGGGTCTGAGATGCAAAAAAAACAACAATGTAAAAATGCCCAATTTAGTCCAACCCATTCGTTGTACAGAGAAGGAAGCCAAAGCCCAAAGAAGGGAAGGGATCACCCAGAGTCCCAGCCAATAAACAACAAAGCTAAAAATCATACTCTGGTCCTCTTGCTCTAAATTGAATGCTCTTTCAAAGATGCACCTCCCAACCTTCTTTGCAGAGGTCAGAGACTATGGGTGTGGAATGCTACATACCTTGACAGGCCTGGTTGATGGGTTGGTTACTTTTCTGAATTGCTTCTCTCTTTTCTCTTTATTCTCAGATACAAGAGATGACTCTCAGGGGAGAAGAGGAAGGCAGGAATATTTTTGTAGATGATGGTGATGTCAAAACAAAAAGGTATCAATAGAAATTTTTTAAAAGCTTCCTGCCTTTCCCATTGTACCCTATTGGGAGGGAATCATTTCATTCTGACAGGTCACTGGCATTTCATTTGCCAAGAAGGGTCCAGAGGCTTTTCCTGGCAGAATGTGTCATGTCTTGCACTGTAAGAAGCTATGTGTTCCATTTCTTACACAGGGAGTCTCCTATAGAGGAGGTACGGACAAGGTCTATTCCCAAAGTCATAGCTAAGGAGTCCACACCACTGCTTACCTTTGACTCTTGGAGTAGTAGATATAGTAGTCAATAGCTAATGTGAAGTGAGGAGAGGGACTGTATGTGTGGGGACAGCCCTGGCTTTTTTTTTTAGTACCCATAATGGCCTAATCTATAGATAGTTGGGATCTATAGAATTCCCTTTTTGAAATATAGCAAGCATATTTGAATAGGACTACATTTCCCATAATGCCTTGGCCCAGAGCATGACCATTCATTGGAAAAATTCCTAGGACCCCATTTTCCATAATGGTGCATCTGAGGGTTGTGGTGCCAAGGCTAGAGAAAGAGAAGGAAGGGGCTATTTGAGACTGCAAAAGGTGGCATCCAGGAACCAAGAATCTTAGAGTATCGTGGGACCCCTGGAACAAGAAAGAAGACATCTAAGCTGCAGGAGTTGCAGAGATTAACTGATGATTACAGGAAAGATGTGAGCTTTATGGGGCTGAAGTTTCCCTCCTCTCACTTCAGTTATAAAAAGACCTTTTACCTGCCTTCTCCTCTGCAGTAGCAAGTTTGGAATAATTTATTTTCCAATCACTCAAGGGGAAAGGGGGATGAGATTGGACTCATTCCAGAATGTGATTGTTTCCCTGTTATGTACTTTCATGTTGGCTCATTGACCGCACCCAAACGATGATCCCACCCTTCTCAGACTTGGGTTAAAATCATAGGGATGGAGCCGTCTGGTTCATCTTGCCCCCCACTCAATCTGAGACTGGGTACTTCTAAAATCAAATCCTGTCCAGATGTTCAGTTGCTCACAATATCAGACTCAAGCAAAGAAAAGCATTGAAATAAAAGAGCATTCTCTTTGTGGTGGCCAAGAATTGGAAACTGAGATGGGATGCCCATCAATTGGGGAATGACTGAACAAGTTGTGGTATATGAATGTAATAGGATACTATTATTCCCTAAGAAATGATGAGCAGGTGGACTTCAGAAAAACCTGGAAAGACTTGTATGGACTGATGCTGAGTGAAGTGAGCAGAACCAGGAGAACGTTGTACACAGTAGCAGCCATGCTGTGCAATGACTAACTTTGATAGACTTAGCCCTCCTCAGCGATGCAAGGATCTAAGACGACTCCAAAAGACTCATCATGGAAAATACTATCCACATCCAGAGGAAGAACTCTGGAGTCTGAATGCAGATCAAATCTATTTGATCCTCTTTTTTTCTTTCGTTGTTTTGTTTTGTTTCTTCTTTCTCGAGGTTCCTGCCATTGGTTCTAATACTTCTTTACAACATGACTAATGTGAAAATATGTTAAATGTGAATTTCTATGTGGAGCCTATATCAGATCACATGTCATCTTGGGGAGGGGGGAGGGGGAGAAAATTTAAAACTCAAAAGCTCATAGACATGAATGTTGAAAACTAAAAAGAAATAAATAAAAAGAAATAAAGGAGCATTTAATTGGGACTGAAAGGAACAGTAAAAAAAATAGGGAATCAATATCCCATGCATTCCAGAATGAGTGAAATCTCATCCTCTTCCTGTATTGAGTAATTTGGAGAATAAGTCCCTTCAAACTCACTAACCTAGCAAGGAAGACCTCGCTTGTACTGTTCTTATGTCTTTGCAGTTGTCTTTCAGCTTCAGTATCTTCTCCCCATGCTCTATGGGACACCAGGAAAATTCCAGGATTCCTGAATTCCTAGGTGTCATCCGTAGTCCTGAATGTCCCTTAGGTTTCTCCAGCTAGCCACTTACCCCATTGTTCCAATCCCCAGCCTTCTGGGAAACAGAGTCCTGGGAAATCCATAGTCTAGGTCAAGGCATTCTGGGAAATGCTACTCAGTTGTACTACTCAGTCATGCCTATCACACCAGCAAAGAACTTGACTGTGTCCCAATGGTGACTAACTTAAGTGTTGGTATCAGTAACTTTCTAAAGGAAAAGAGGGTGGAAAAAAGAAGAGAGGTGTCCTTAAGACTGTAGCTCATTGAGCCACCTCAAATCTTCAGAAGGTAGCAGTCATGGCCCCCAAGTGGCTCATTCCCTCATTAATTAGATAATCCCAAATTACCATCATACTCAGTGAACAACTCCAGTGATTGACACTTCCCACACTGATTCGCTTAATGACTTAAATGCCTGGCATTCATCATGGCATTCATCCAGTAACTGATGACCCTAATGACCTACACTCTTTAGTGACAAACATCACCATTGGCCATCATCTTCAATAAACATTAATACTAGTAACCATCCACCCATACCACACATGTCCAATGACTGGTGCCTCCATTAATTAATGCCCAGTCTACCTAACACACTCTCCTCTCCTTAACATTCCAGACCCCTTGCAGTACACATAAAGAATTCTTTGCCTTCTTCCACTCAAGTCCCCAACCTCAACCAGTTGCAGAGTCCCAGTGAAATTCAAAACAGAGGATGGAGAAATAGCTGAGTTTATTTCACTGACATGAAGCTTCCACCTGGTCTCCCTTGGACTTTCAGCCTGGGTTTGGCTGGGTCTCCACAGACCACCCCACCCCATCCCTACCAGTTCCCATCTAGCCCCAGTAGGAGGAGCCCAGAGCTGAGGCTCAACTCCATCAAAGAAGGCAGAGGGATAGGGCCAGTTGTGCCTTCCAAGATCCCACAAGCCCTGAGTGTCTAGGGAAAGGGTGTAGAAAAGGGTCTGGCTTTTCTAAAGAATATTCACTTTGAAGTCTGGAGTTTTCAGTCCTCTGGTGAGGGGAGGAGATGCAAATGAGAAGGAGTTTCAGGCATCTGGAGGGAAGGCAGTGGTCTTGCTGGCATGGGAGAGACAGGGGGACAAGCCTCTCTGGGAAGAAGCAAGAGGCAAGGCCAGGATCTGGGAAGGACTGGGAAGATCCAGAGAAAGGGAGATGGTCCTCAGGTACTGGTAGCCTCCTCTGCTTGAGGGGCTTCTGAGACCTCTTCTGCCTTACTGGCCAGGCTGTAATAGTAGATTCTAACTCGCTGTTCCACATCCGAGAAGCTTGGACGATCCTCCCACCTGTAAGCAGGAGGGACACAAACATTAAGCTAGTCCCTGTCCCTTTTCCTCTCCCACCTCCACCCCACAGGCTTCCATCCTGGGGACAAGAAAAGTCATCATGTCCCTGAGACATCCACCTTGACCCCAGAGAAATGAATTAGAATCAGCAGACAAGTATTTCAGAGAAGCCAACGCTGGATCAATATAAGGAAAAATTTCCCAGTAATAAAGCTGTCCCCAAATCCAAATGGGCTGCCTCAGGACCACTTCAAGTGGCCAGTGCAGGTACTTCACCTGGAGTCCGTGGACACACTTTTGTTTAATGTGTTGAGAACTGGCTTCCTTTACGATTGTTTCCTTCGAAGTCCTGTGTATTTTGTTTTATACATTTGAAGCAGTGACCAAGCAGGGACCCATAGGTAGACTTCACCAGATTGATGGCCAAAGAGTTCCAGGACACAAAGTTTAGTAGTGCCTACAGTGTAACCGTTTGTTGAGTGCCCACAATGCCGACCGGCTTCATGCTCCCCGTGGGGATTGGATTAGAACATGTTTTAGAGTCGCAGGTTTAGAGGTCAAAGGGCCCCTCCAACTCTGCTCCCTCTCCCTTCATTTTATGGGCAAGGAAACCAAACTGACTGAAAGTGACTTGCCCAAGGTCACACAGCTAGTGGCAAAGCGGGGAACTCCAAATACAGCCTCCTGTTCCACTGTACCATGCTGTTTCCCTCCTAGGATTCCTTCCAATGCTGAGGGTGTATAATTACCTAAGTCCCCACTACCAACACACCCCTCCCTTCCCCCAGTTTTCTCTGGTAAGGCCTTAGGGAAAAGATTTTCTAAAGAAAGAGGATGTCATCATCATCATCACCACCATCATCATCATCTTCATCATCAAAATAATAGTCACTCACATTTCTGTAGTGCCCACAAATGAGCTAGACAATGCACATCATCTTACAGATGGGGAAACTGAGGCTCACAGAGCCAAGTAACTTGCCCAAAGCCCTACAGCTAGTAAGTGGCAGAGTGTGGGAACTATGTACCTAGGACCTAGAATCCTATGAACCTAGATCATAGGTTGGAAAGGAATTCTGGATCTAAGAGAGGAAAGAGACACACAGAGAGGTTAAGGGATTTTCCCCAATGTCACATGGAAAATATGGAGAGAGAACTGGGATTCTCTGACACTTGAGCCAGGACTCTTCCCCCTAAGACCACACTGGCTCTCAGATTTGGTCTGCCAGGTTAGTTTCAGGAGATGCCAGAGTGGGGTCAATGTTGGAATCAGATGACATCATTTATGCAATGAGCTTTGCAAACCTTAAAGCATGCTATAAGTAAGAATTACAGTATTAATAATTATTAAATAAATTATCAATTACTATAACATCAGATATCCGGGTGTTGAACTGTTGGGGGTGGTAAGTTTTGAGGTTTCAGACTATTAGATAGTAGTATGTTGGGCCATTCGGTGTTGGGCTGTTAGGGGTTGGGATGAGCTGTTGTTTCCTTATTCCTATCTCAAGCTAGTGGGACCAAACATCCCCCTCCCCATGCCAGCAGACCTTCCCAGACCCTCTCTATAGGATCTTGAGGGGCTTTCTGGAGCCTAATTTCCCCTCCCCATAAGCCAGAACTGGCACTTACTCCCAAAGCTCTCTTCCCCTTTTCCCCTCCTGGCCAGACACGAAATCCCCCTTTCCAGTGGCCATGGGCCACTCTCAAGGAAGAAATATCCTGATGCATAGTAACGGCTCCCAGGCCTCATCACCACCCCCTGTAGCCACCCTCTTAGGACCCCCGTAGCTGAGCATTCTTCCCCTCAAAATTCTGAGCTCCTTAAGAGTTCTTCCAGATGTAGCTTCACGATTTAACTCAGTGCTTCCTTTGCTCAGCTGCTTTACAAATGCTTTTTCATTCCTTCCTTCGCCCATCAAAATTGTTTGGCTCCCCAAGACCCCCGACCCCACACCCCCAGCATATCCCCGGAGGTTGCCTCAGTCCCCATTGCTCCCCTCCCTATTAGTTACCCCCAAATCCTCTTCCTTCTTGACCTTTCTGCAGGCTTTGCCACTATCACTCTTCTCCTGGGCATCCTCTCTCCCTCAAGTTTCCACGACACTGCTCTCTCTGGGTTTTCCTATGTATCTGACCACTATTTCTCAGTCTCCAAGCCATGTCCACTAAATATTGGTGTCCCTGAAGACTCCAGCCTGGGCCCTCATCTCTTTTCCCTCTATATTATGATATTAATAAAAGTTAGTATTAATATAGTGATTTAAAGCTTACAAATATCTCATTTGACCCTCACAAGAACCCTGAGAGGAAGGTGCTATTATTATCTCGATTTTGTAGATGAGGGGACTGACATAGACAGAAGTTAAGTCTTGCCCAGGATCCCATGGCTAATATGTGTCCAAGGCGGGATTTGAACTCTGGTCTTCCTGACTTTGTCTCCAGCTCTCTATCACTGGGCCACCTAGCAAAAACACTGTTCCTACCCCTATGGAGCTAAATTGGTGATCTTATCAGCTTCCATGGGTTCAGTCGTCATCTCTATACACGTGATTCCCAGAGCTATAATACCCAGCCCTAGCCTCTCTTCTGAACTCCAACCTTGTATTACCAGCTGCCTTTTGTAAATCTCAGACTCAACACGTCCAAAATAAAACCCATTATCTTTCTCCCTAAACCGTCCCCTTTCCCCATCTTCCCTATTGCTTTTGAGGGTACCACCATCCTTCTAGTCACCCAGGCTCCCAAACTCAGTGGCATCCTCAATTTCTCATTCACACTTGCCCCACATATACAATCAGTTGTCACCATCTATCACTTCTTTCTTTAGAATATTTCTCTCATATTTTCCAACCACTACCCTGGTGTAATCCCTCATCACCTCACTCCCTGTCTCAAGTCTCTCCCCACTCCGATCCATCTCTGATTTAACTGCCCAAATGGTTTCTATCAATTGAAGGTCTAACGACGTCACCCCTTCTCCCTCCCCACACCCACTCAATAATCTTCTATGGCTCCCTATTACCTTCGATCAAATATTAAATCCTCTTTTAAAGTCCTTCACAGCCTAGCCCCTTCCTGCCTTTCCAATGCCTTTCTCTGCATCCCCAGCACATAGTAAGCAATTGATAGATCCTGGTTGACTGCCTATTGGTCAGAGAAGGCTGAGGTGGGGCTGGAGAGTGGACAGATAGACACTCACTTGTATATCCAGCAGTCTCTCATGAGTGTGTATATGTCTGGTGGGCACTCAGGAGGGCAGTCCATCCGCTTACCCTCTTCGATGAATTTGATGACCTCAGGACCTTTCATTTTCTGCTCCAGGGACACAGGAAGCCAAGAATGAAGTGGGGGAGGAGGTTGTGAGGGTGGGGTTAGATGGGGATGAGCAGAGGTGGCTCAGCAGCCTTTCAGGGCCTGCTTCCTCCTTTCTCTTTCCCCTTAGCTCCCACATTATTTTCTCTCTCCCCTTCATCCGTATTTTCTACTCCAACCCACAATTCCCCTGCTGCCCTGTGCCTCCCCTGAGCATCCCTATCCCAGCACCATTGCTCCATAGGACCACAGATTTAGCATCATCTAATCCAACCCCTTCATTATACAATGATTACATATGAATATATACATATAATATATATAATTATATTATGCTTCATCATACAAACAATCTGAGGAACAGAGAGGGGAAGATCTATAGGGTCACAGAGTTAAAAGGGACTTCAGTGGTCATGTGGTCCAGCCCCTTCCCCATTTTATGGATGAGGAAACTGAGGCCCAGAGAGATGGAGTGACAAAGTCACCAGCCTCTAAGAGGCAGGGCCTACACTAGAACCTAGGTCCTCTAATTGCAAATGCAATGATCTTTTGAATACATCACATTTCTCCTGTCTCACTTGCCAAACCTTCTCTGACTCTTCCCTCCACCTCCCCTGAGTCTCCTGCCCTGACCCTACCTTATAGGGCTTCTGGCCGTAGGTCAAAGCTTCCCACATGGTGACTCCGTAGCTCCACACGTCACTTCGGCTGGAGAATTTCCGGTAGTTGATGCACTCTGGGGCATACCACTTGAGTGGCCACTTTCCTGCAGAGCGGGCCTAGGACACAGGGAATGCTGTGCTGCAATTCTCCCTTCTTCCCCACCTCAGCATTTGCAGCCCCTGAACTTGGCCTTGCACCAACCAGTCTCTAGCTCAGAGGCCTTTTGGGCTGCTAGCAGGGACACGATGTGCCACAACGCCATGGCTTACCCAGAGGGCCCGCTCCTCTGGATCTCCTATAAGGTACTTTCTTGCCCCTCAAGGCTTTGTTTCCTGGACCTCCTCCCAGTATTTATTTCCCCCCACCCTCCACAGGCTTTCTGCCCTGACCCTCCCCCAGCTCCTCCTCCTCCTCCACTCAGGCCTCTTTCCCTGGGCCTCCCCCCCAGTCTTTGCCCAGTTCTTTTCTCCCCAGGCCTCTTGCCCTGGGCCTGTCCTGGTTCCTGCCAGCCCACTCCCCTCTGTGCCTTCCATAAGCTCCCCCCTTCACACTCCACACTCTGCCCCTGGAAAATCTCACAGTGTAGTAGCTGTCATCGGCCCCCAGTGCCTTGGATAAACCAAAGTCACTGATCTTGGCATAGTGCTGGTTGACCAGAAGGACATTTCGGGCAGCCAGGTCACGGTGCACAAAATTTTTTTCTTCTAGGTATTTCATGCCCATGGCCACCTGGTGCATCAGCTCTACGACATTGCTTACAGGGACCTCCTCCCTAGAGGACAAGAGTTGGGGGCAGGGTGAAGAGACAGGCAGATTCACCAGCCTGGTACCCCCACATCCTCTCCTCCACCCATCCCTTTGTTCTCCTGGACTCAGGCCTCTAAGGGGACAGTCTAAGTGCATGTGGAGGTGGAAACGCAGGGTGAGTTATCGAGGTTAAGAGATGACGTAAAAGATGCTGGCCATCTCTGATGGGGTGAGGTCAGTAAGAAGTCATCCATTATGAGGATGGACTCCACACCTATTCAATGAGCCTGACCTCTCATTTAGCTGCCCCCTAAAACTGTGTGGTCAGGCTACATCAGGCTACCAGGGGGTGGGGGGGTGGGGTGAGAGGAGGGCATGTATACAGTGCAAGTGGGAGAGGAGGGGTGCACAAGGTAGCAGGTGCATACACACAACTGTGTGCGTGTACATGCACATGTATATATATGTGAGTATGTGTGTATGTGTGTGCATGTATATATACAGCCTCAATTCCTCATCTGTCAAATGGGAACAGTCAGACTTAGATTAGCTCCTCCACAGACGGGTTGTGAGGAAAGGCCTCTGCTATGAAATGTGATTTATTATGAGTATGGGTCCCAGATGGGAGGGGGTGTTGGTATGTGTGTGCACACACACACTCTCAGCTCCCCTCACCCCTCTCCACTCACTTCTTGGCGGCCAGGAACTTGTTCAGGGGCCCCGCGATGGCCATCTCCATGACCAGCATGAGGGCCTCCGCCTTGCACACGCCAATGATTCGCACAATGTAGGGGTTGTCCAGCTGGTGCATGATCTGGGCTTCCTTCATCATCTCTTCCTTCTCGGCCTTCTCATTGGTGCTCTTGAGCACCTTGATGGCCACATCAATCTGCTTCCTGCCCAGGGCACACACAGGCTGAGCTCACTGAGGCTGCTTTGATCCTGTGTTTCTGACTTCCCATCAAACCCCATCCTCCCTTATCCAGCTCCCCCCACGCCCACTCTGGGGCCCTTGAATAGAACAGATTCTAGTCACTGCACAAAAAAGGAAACTGAGATCCAGAAAAGGGGGAGAGATTTTCCCAAGGTCACATGAATCAAGGGCAGAACCAGTGGCCTCCAAGTCTCTTGGCTCTCATATACTCATCACAGGCTCCATGACCCAGCATGGCATAAGAGAAGGAAGGGAATCAACATTCATGAAGCACCTGCTATGTGCCAGGCGCTGTGCTAAGTGCTTCACAAATATTATCTCATTTTATCCTCACAACAACCCTGCCAGGTTGGTGCTATTATCATCGCCATTTTAGAGTTGAGGAAACTGAGGCAGAGAGTAGTTAAGTGACTTGCCCAGGGTTTTACAACTAGTAAGTGTCTGAGGCCAGATTTGAACTCATGAAGATGAGTCTTCTGACTCCAGGCCCAGCGCTCTGTGCACTATGGTGCCACCTACCTGCCCCTAAGGCGTGCCAGCTCTAGTGTCAGCAGATCTAGGTTCAAACCCCACCTTTGCTACTTATTGCCAGTGTGATCTTGGACAAGTCAGTTGAGCTCAGTTTCCTAAGAAACTATGCCATGAGGGGAGGCTGGTCTATCAGATGGCCCCTGAGGCCCCCTCCAGCTCTCAGTTTATAAGCCTAGGATTCAACAACCCCACCTGGTCCCCCCTCGTCTTACTTCCTCATCTTGTAGACCCCTTTGCGGACACAGCCAAAGTTGCCTGAGCCCAGCTCCACTTCATCAATCATCAGATTCTCTCTCTTCAGGAAGAGTTTCTTGTCCTTAAGTTCCTCGGGGTCACTGTAGGGGCTCTCATACACACTGGTGTCCATGGGCAGGACCCGAGACTTCTCACCTTGACTCTTGCTCAGACACGCTGCCAACATAAGAGAGGGAAGAGAGAAGGCGCTACTCAGTACCAAAGGCGCCACACACCCCCCACCCCACCTCCTGGCCCAGTGTTGTTGTGACATGCGTGGGTTTGGCATCTATGTTTGACGTGTCGCTGGGAAGCCCAGAGGTATGCCTCCAGCCCCTCCAGGGGAAGCCTTCCCCCTGTCTTGGGGTCCTGCCTCCCAACGACTCTCTAGGATACTTTAAGACCTCCACCAGACCAGAGGCTTTTCCAATCTGGAGGGTATCTCCAAGAGCTCTAGGCCAGGGGTTCTTAACCTGGGCTCTGTAAACTTGCTTTATCAATATTTTGGTGAATGTATTTCAACAGAATTGGTTTCCTTTGTAATTTTATGTATTTTTATATTTAAAAATATGATTCTGAGAGATCCATATTGGCTTCACCAGACTGATGGCCTCAAGGTCCAGATTATAGGGGTGGGGAATCTGTGTCCTCAAAGCCACATGTGGCCTTCTAGGTCTTTGGGTGTGGCCTTTTGACTGAGTCCAAGTTTTACAGAACAAATCCTTTTATTAAGGGGATTTGTTCTGTGAAGTTTGGATTCAGTCAATGGGCCACACTTGAGGACCTAGAGGGCCACATGTGGCCTTGAGGCCCCAGGTTCCTCACTTTTGGTTCAGAACATAAGCAAGTTCAAGAACCCCTGATCTAATTGAATCTGAACTTGAGCACAAATTACACCCCCACCCACCCACAAAATCCATCAAAAGGGGTCAACTAGCCTCCACTTGAAGACCTCCAGGGATGAAGAACTCAGTATCTTCTGTGGCGGCCCATTCCACCTTGGGAATGATTGTTAGGATACTTTTCCTTCTATGAGCCTAAACCTGACTCTACAATGTCCTCCCCACTCTAGCCCCAACCCATGACCCTCAGAACAAATCTAGCCTCTCTCTCTGAGGCCAGCCCTTCAGCTTTTGGAAGACAGTTCCCCAAAGCTCTCCTCCAGAGAGCATATGGACAGTATGGATCCCTTGCTCTTCTCTAGCCCCAAGATTCACCTGGCTCAGGGGTGTATCCATCCGAGTTGAGGGTGTCATTCCTTCTCTGGGGACCAGAGGTACATGGGATCAGTCACCCAGGGAGTGCCAACCAACAAGTGACTGCCTACTGCCTCATGAGGAAGGGGGTACATACCCCCATCTTTCCTGGGGAGCTTGAACCCAGCATTCTATACCTGTGAATGCCCTTCCCCAGTCCCCCCATCTGCCCATCCCAGCTCCCTCTGCCTCCTCCTAAAGGACCCAGGCCCTGGACAGCTCAGGAGCAGTAGGACCCTGGGAGGACAGGCTGGGCCTCTTATCCACATTCTCAGGACACCCATCCCTAATTCCTCCCAGGGACCAAATTCCTGCCTCCCTAATCCCAGGGACCAGACTCACAGGTGTGGAGGGATGGACAGGGAGCGTGGGAGCAGCAGTCACTGGAAAGAGAGTTGGGTTGGAGCAAAGAGAGTCAGTGAGATGCCTTGGACAGACCAAAGAACTGCCTTGCCTCCTCTGATCCAGCTCTGAACTGGGTGCTAGATCCTGCCCTAGCCCCATACCCAAGTCCCACTCTGAGCCCCCAACCCAACCCTAGCTCCAGCCCCAGCCCTGAGCCCCATCATGGGTACCAGACCTGACCCAGTTCCAGGGTCAGTACTAGCTCTGACCCCTCAGCCCAATCCTAGCTCAAACCCTAACCCCAGTCCCGAGTTCCCTTACCAGCAGCAATGGAAGCACTGGCATTAGGACAAATCTCCTTCAGACAGTAGATAAGCCCATCTGCCTTCAGCTTCAGATACTCCACCAGCTGATGGGGAGAAAAGGAAGGTAGAGGCATCAGGACTGGAAGGGCCCAACCTCCATCAGAGTCCCATCCAGCCCTGGTAGGAGGGCAGGACCAGGCCCCCTTATCAGGGTCTCTTCAAAGGGAGAAAGAAGAGATGAGTGGACAGCAGGTGGGAGGCTAGGAGTCTGGGTAATTAGATGGGAAGTGTAGAAAGACAAGGAAGGTGGGATGTGAATGGGGCCTGGGCTGCTTACCTGCCACAAGGTGTCAAACTTTGTACCCTCAGGAATACAGTACTTGCCAGACTTGTCCTGGTTGATGAGGTAGTGGTAGACAGTCTTGCCATAGATGAGGGACAAAGCATAGGTGCCTTGCTCCTTCCTGGGCCTAAGCCTACAGAGGTGGTGGAAAAGGAAAATGAAAAGTCTCCAGGTCCCTGGGCTTATCATTTGTGCCCAAAGCACACCACACCCTGCCTGTGCCAGGATCAAAGATTTAGAGCTGGAAAGAGCCATACAGATCATCTAGCTCACCCTTACCACCACCATTTTACAGATGAGGGAGACCGAGTCTCGGCAAGGCTGTTCTCCCAACTTCACACGGGAAGAAAAATGAACAGAGCCAGAGTTTGGTACTTCTCCCAGGAGGAGGGAGGAATAGCTGTGGCCAGTGAGCATCCAGCACCTTGGTGGGGTTGTGAGCGGCCCACTCAACCCTACTGGAAGCAGGCAGGGGGAGAGGGTGGGGAGTCTACCAGGCTTCACCTCCATTCTCTCAGTGGGTCATGGGATCACATATAGAAGAAGCCACACCTAGCTCAATTTCCTCATTTTGCTGAGGGGGGAAACTGAGGCCCAGGGAGATAATGTGGTTTGCTTAAGGATACACAGGAAGTAAGCATCAGAGATGGGATCTGAACCCAGGTCTGTACCGAGGAAGGTGCCACTTCCAATCTCCAGAGTGTCTCACGCGAACAAGGGCCAATATGCTTCCTATACTCTCAGGAGAAGCAAACATACATATGTGCTCATGAGCCAACTGGTGTTCAACACATCCCCTCTAAGAAGGCCATTCAGTGCTGCTCACAAGTAGGCAGAAGCACATATCATGGGACCAGACACACTCTCCCAAGCAAACACATACAAACACACAATCGATCACACCTGGATACTTCATCATCACTGACAAAGACACGTGGTACTCGATGTAAACAGTATCCTTCATGACGTAAAACCTTGTCAGAAAGATAAGAAGTTAAGAATGCCATGAAGGACTAAACCAGGTTAATTGATTCTGTGCATTAATTTTTAATATGTAAGGCAAAGAAAATAGAGACAGTATGAAAATGTTTAAAGTAAAATTACAATAAAAATTTTTGCCTCAGTTGGTACAGTTAGGTCCTTCTAGTGTTGAACTGATTGTATAAAAGGGCCCTGTCCTTTTAACATAGATCTTAGGATTCTTACCCAAAGCTGTGTCAAAGGGCCCTACTGGTGTTACTGGGGGGTCAGGAATGGGGGAGTAGGGTGGCAAGACCAGCTAATGCTCTTTACTCCCGACCAGAGGAAAGCCCTAAGATGAGCTTGTGGCAAAGCCCTTAATGTAGAGCTATTTTTAAATACGTTTAATAAGCACAACCACCATCCTATCTCTTCTTTATCAATTAAATGGTAGCTTTTTAATTCTCCTTTAAAGAAAAGAGGATGAGGCCTCCTGCCAGACCGCCTTAAAGATGGGAGCTATAACCTGAGGTTTGTGGCTTAGAATGTGCATACAGTGGTCCCCTTAGCACTGAATACATAGGAGGTGCTTAATAAATGCTTATCGACTGACTTAGCCATTGATACATCTCAGTTCCAACTTCCTAAACATATGCCCAGTAGTGCCCAGGACACCGGGGTTCTTTCCATGTTCAAGCCAGAAAGCCGACCAATGTGATTTCACCACATTGACAAAGCTCACGTGTGTGCTCAAAAAGACCACGTCACATGAAGACGCTAATGTGTGTCACCTACTAGCAACCTGCATTCCCAGACATAGAGCTACACACACACACACACACACACACACACACACTGCCACCCCCTGCCCCACTTACAAGAACTTGCCATCGTGCTGGGAGCCTGAGTAGAGTTTATGCTCGGCTTCCTCTCTGGATATGGAGCTGTGGTACCAAGGCATCCGCTCATGGGCTGTGGTGGCAATAAGCTTCTCTACCTGAGGGGCTTGGCTGATGACGGCCTGCTCAAGGGCATCACCCTGGGGAGGGATAGGGTCAGGGTGCCCCCATGAGGAAGAACAACAGCCCTTATTTCTCTAGGGCCTTAAGGTTCACAAAGGCACCCTGGCAGGTAGAGAGTGCAAGGGAAACAGGATGGAAAAACTGAAGCGCTGAAAGGTAACTTCCTCAGGGAACCCTGCTGTCCCACTCTACCTGGCCCCTCCCGGACAATCTAAGGGACCCCTGAGGACTCCTTGCCTGGGCCGCACCTCTAGTTTCCAGGTCTGGCGCACGTAGTCTCGAACCATGCTGTTCCGAAGACTGTCAAAGACACCTGGCTGGGGCTCCATACCACTGGGTCTGTTGCAAGGCTTGCGCAGAGGGCAGGGGAGGCCATCTGCATCCTTGGAGTAGAACTCGCAGAGCTCAGCTGGGCCGCAATGAGGCTTGCCTCCAGCAATGGCATAGGTGCCGTTCAGCTGTCGCTCAATGGGGTAATGATGGAAGCGCAGGTCGTACACCAGGGAGAGCACGTAGCCCCCCAGGCTACGGAGGCACTGGCGGAGCAGGAAGAGCCCGTCCGCCATGCCCGCCAGCTTTAGGTGCTCCTCTGCCTCCGCCCTCGAGATGCTCCCGTAGAAGAAGGGCAGGTGGGCAGCTGCGTCTGGCATCGTGGACTCCGTAAGAGCACCACCTGGAGTGGGGGTAGTCCAAGTAAGCTCGATCAGCTTCTGGACCCATCCTGGCCTCCCGGCCTTGCCCATCTTCCCAAGGAGCCAGCACCCCTGGGCTCCTTTTGTTCCCCTTTCCCTAGTTATTCCAGTACCCTGCCCCCAGGCTGGCCCAGCCTCCTCCAATCTCAGAATTTCAGAGCTGGCAGAGAAGGACCTTAGAGGCCATAAAGTCCAACTCACACCTGACCAGAATCCCCTCTCCAACATCTCCAAGGGCTCCTGCCCCAGAGAGAAAACTTCCTAGGAAAAAAGCCAGTGCTTGCCTCCCGAGGCAGTCATCGCACTTCTAGATTTAGACTCTTTTTCTTATTCTTGGGAAAATTTTGTGCACTGAGCTGAAATCTGATTCCTTCCACCTTCCATCCATTGCTTCTGATTCTGCCTTAATCTAGGGCCAAACAGAGCCAGTCTCATTGCTCCTCCACAGGATGACACTTCAAATACTTGAAGAAAGCTATCACATCTTCCTCCTACAACTCCCTCAGGCTTCTTTTCTGAAGGCTAAATTTCCCCAATTCCTTCAACTAATCCTTTCATGCAAAAAATTTAAACTGTTCTCCTTAAACTGCTCCTAGACCTAAATACAATTTTCCAAGTGTGGTAGGGACATGTGCTACATACACTGAGCTCCCTTTCACAGTTCACACTCATGTAATGTTTTGTAATAACTTTCACATCTTCCATAGCATTGTGGGGGAACAACCAGTAGAGAGGGGAGATTAGTTACCCCATTTTACAGAGGAAGACACCGAGGCCCAAAGTAAAGAGGAAAAGCCCAATGCCACACAATAAGCGGGTAGCAAAGAGGGGAATCAGCCCCAAGTATCCAAATCAGCCCCCAGGGTTGTCTCCACTACACCTGGGTTGTTTCCCTGAGGCCTTCGTGGGGACACCCAGCCAGAGCTCAACAAAGGCCTTTTGAAGGATTTAATTGATGATGGCAGGAATGAGGAAAGAGAAGAGGGGGAAAGATGAGAGAGGAATGAGAGGAGGGGCTTAATGGGAGGAAGCTGGGGGAGGGAGGAAGGGGAAAGGATGTGGTGGGAGGAAGGGGAGGGAGGAGCTGGGGAGCGGAGAGCAGGGGAGGGGGCCCACAGCGTCGGCAGGACTGGTGGCCGGATACTGTGGCAGGAAATTGTCAGTAGGGCTTGTCAAGCCCCTTCCCCAGGAGGCGCCTGGGGCCTCCAATCCGGCCAGGCTGGAAAGACTGAAGTGGGGCTAGAACCCAGATGGAGGGAGAAGGAGGAGTGCCCTGAGGCTAGGGAAGGAAGGATGGGGAAGAGGAGAGGGGTGATGGGGAGGGAGAAAGGACTAGAAGAGATCAGAGGAGGAGGTTGTTAGAAGGAGGTGGGGAGAGAGGAAGAGAAAGAGAACAAAGACAAAGAGGGAAAAGTGGAGAGAAAAAAGAAACAAAAGAAAAGGAGGAAACAGAAGGGAAGAAAAGAGAAAGAAGGAGATGAGCTGCAGGAAAAGGAGAGGTCAGGGAAGAGGGTGACAGAATGGAGGTCAGGGTGGGAAGGGAAGAGTTGGAGGGACCAGGAGGGGCAGGGAGTGCTTAGTAAAAGGGAACTGAAGTCTCCACAGCCTGAGGAAACCCAGCCTGGACCTGGAGGAGTTGGACAGAGGCAAGGGGATCCCTGGGCCTGACCCTGATGGCCCCTAGTGTTTGTGTTTGTCCCTGTGGCCAGGAGAGAACTAGCTAAATAATCCCTGAGGTCCTTTTCAGCTTTCCATCTTTGTTCTTAGGATCCCTTGAGGAGAAGGGGGTCAGAGAAGGCTGAGGGAAAAATTCTAGTCTGGAGATCAGATTCAAACTCCTCCTACTTCCTCTGTATTCAATACCCCACATTGAAGACCCTGCCTTCCCCTTATCCTTCCTATTCTTCATCCCCCACCACTCCAAATAGCCAGCCAGCCAGTCAGTCAGCATTTATGAAGCATTTCTTATGTTCCAGGCATTGTTTCCACTGTGTTTATTCCAAACTCTAGGCTTTGGCTCTTTTGATTTTCCACACTGGAAATGCCCAGCCCTCTTCACCAATCTGGGCCCCTCCCATCAACCATCTCTCTAATCCAGCTCTCAACTCACCATTTCCAGGCAGCCATTCCATTATGCTCCCACTCTTATGACTACCTACAACTAGGGCCTCCATGTGCAACCATCGACTGCCTATACACGCCTAATCATGTACTGAGCCCCGACCTGGCAGTTTGCCATCTGCTGGTAAACCTCAAAGCCTTCCCCATCCACTCTCCAAAACAGTTGGCACCACTATGTCTGCCCCCTCACTACCCACCTCGTTTCACTCACACCCCCCTCAATTATCCCCCACCTCCACTATCATCACCGCAGCTTCAAGAGGGTTAAAATAATAATGGATCCAACCAGCCCTATAACTCACTTTCCTCATAACAACCCTGTAAGATAAGAAATGCAAGTATTATCTCTATTTTACAAAAAAGGAAACTGATGCCAACAGACAACAAGCATTTTTAAGTGTTTACTGTATGCCCAAGCAGCAAAGCTTACAATGTCTAACCATTTTGCTCTGGGTCAGTCACACAGCTAGCAAGAGTTGCAGTCAAAATCTCCTGACTCCAAGTCCCCATTATGCCATGCTGCCCAGGTTGGGCACTTCTTGGTGCCAAGCTAACATCTCTATTCTATTCTTCCTAGTGGAAATAAAGAATTAGCAAATTCCTGAGTTGGGCTTCTGCTTATATTTCTATTCTCAAGGCTAATTATTTGTGTGTATCTCATTTTCCTCAGAGTAGGGGAGGGCTGTGTTATAACAGTATTATAATTGTGGCATTTAGCTGCAGCGGACAGTGTATGGGACTTGAAGCCAGGAAGATCTGAATTCAAATCCTGCCTCAGTCCCTTACTGATCCTGGGCTAATGTGACCCTGGGCTGATTGCTTAACCTATGCCTGACTCCGTTTCCTTATCTGTAAAATGGGGGTAGAGGTGATAATAACAGCACCTACCTCCTAATATTGTTATGAGGATAAAATGATCTACCTGGAATGTACTTTGCAAACCTCAAAGCACTATATAAATGCTAGCTATTATTATTATTATCATTATTATTAATTCAATGTTTGCTCGTTGTTTTTCCCCTGGCCCTATGATCTAATGAAAGAATTTTGGTGAATGGAGGTTCAAGACTGTGATTTCTTCGGTGTAGGGAACCCCCCAGTGTAGAATTCTCTGTCCTGATGCTGATGGACAACTTGGCTTTCTATCCACCAATGATTAGCACAGAGTAAGTGCTCAGCAAATAAATGTTTTCATTCATTCACCTCAGCCTGGACTCTGGATGACCTTGGGCAAATACTTTGTCCTCCCTGAACCTTGGTTTGCTCCTTTATAAGAAGAAAGGGTAGGCTTGGATCAGAGGCCCTTCTGGGGGGAGGTCCATGAACTTGGATGGGGAAAAACATCACTTCTTTATCTTGATATCCTTGGTTTCATTCATTTAAAATCCCACAAATTGTGGCAGCTAGGTGGCGCAGTGGATAGAGTATCAGCCTTGAAGTCAGGAGGACCTGAGTTCAAATGTGACCTCAGACACTTGACATTTACTAGCTGTGTGACCCTGGGCAAGTCACTTAACCCCATTGCCCAACCAAAAAAAATAAAATCCCACAAATTTTATTCACTTAAAAAGATTATTCTGAGGAGCCCCTAGCTTTTACCAACCTGACTGTCACACAAAAGGGTGAGGAACCCCCTATATTACATGCTCTCTAATCCAACTCCAAATTTGAAAAAGTTTCCTGGAGACCTGAGAGGTTTGGTGGCTTTGGCAAGGCCACACAGACTTAGACCTAAATCCTTCTGACCCTTTATACCACATAACATTCCCTTTCTATAATATTCCCATTTTACATATGAGGAAGCTGAGGCCCAGAGAAGTAAAGTGACTTGCCCATGATCATCACCACCATCATCATCATTATCATCACCACCAGCAGCAGTGGCATCCAGCACTTTTAAGGTCTTTAAACATATGTACTTAACATAGGTTTCCTCATTCGATCCCCTGCCTGGCACAAGAGCTGAGATTTGAACCCAGTTGGCCTGCTTCCAAAAGCATCCCTCTTTCTCCTCTACCTCAATGACTCCCCTTTTTCTTCATCTGTTCCACCTTGCCCCACCCCAGCCCCAGAGATCCCCACTCTGCATATGCATGACAACTCAAAAGAACATTAACTGATTGAATAACCACTTGGTTGGAGGAGTTCTCAACCTGGGGTCTATGAACTTTGAAAAAATATTTTCATAACTATATTTCAACGTAATTGCTTTCCTTTGTAATTCTGTGCATTTAATTTTGTGTATCTGAAGAGACTGAGAAGGGGTCCGCAAGCTTCGCTAGACTGCCATGAAGTCCAGGACACTAAAGTTAAAAACCCCAGGCTTGGCGGCCATGGAGGCTGGAGCTCTAGCCTTCCTCCTTCATTCCACACATTCCCCAACTCCGAGCACCAAAAGCTGCTGGACAATGGGGACCAGAGAGCAGGCAGCAGCAGCCTAGAAGGAGTGACTGCCTTCAATACTTTTCCGAAATGAAGGGCTGTGGACTGGGGAGGAATGCAGTAAGCTGGGAACATTGCTAGGTTGGGAGTCAGAGCACCTAGATTCCAATCCCAGCTCCACACCTTGGTAACTGTGTAACCTCGGACAAGTCACTTTGCCCCTCTAGGCTTCAGGCTCTTCTTCTGTAAAAGAGGGGGTTGGGCTGTTTTAGTGGTTATTCATCCTTCGTTTAGGAAGAGGACCATTACTGGGTAATGTCTTGACTTGCATGAAATGGATTTAAGTGAGGCAGTTGTGAAAAGTCATCAGCCTCATTTTGTCTTCCACAGTCATCGAGGTCCGTCAAGATAAAAATCAAGACAGCTGGTGGTGGCCTGGAATACTCTGGATGACCTTGGCATCTTCCATGTCTGACCAAGCTCTGAGGCTCCACAGCACCTGCTTCAGCTGCCTTGTGGCCTTTGGAACAAATTGCCTCATCCACCCATTCCCCTAGGGGAAGTCCTCATATGCATGGGGTAGACATCCCCCTAAAGTGGGCTGGAGGCCTGTCAGTTACCCTCAACCTGGTTTAGCTGGTCTGCTGAGAAGATTTTACCAAGGTGTGGCTGCTGCACATGCTACAGCTTCTTGGAGCCACGGGCTGGATAACCTCAGAGGCTCCTTCAAGATTACATCTAATACCCATGACTGGTTGGTTTGGGAGTTCAAGCCCAGGCACCAGCCCTGAGCATGTAACCTGTTGGGCAATACCATCCTTATCTTCTTCACTACCACCTCCAAACCCGAGGAATTCCTTTGTTTGGGAATTCAGTAACAGTGGAGTAGACAAGAGTGAGCCATGTGGAGTTGGGGGATGGGGAGGCAGGCTCACTAAGAGAAAGGAAGGAACGAGCCCAGAAGAGGATTGTGGGAATGTTGTCTGTGACTGGGAGATTACAAATGTTTAAACTAAATTGACTCAAGAGACAGAAGGTAGACAAACAACAGTGGATTTTTCTCAGCTAGGGAGAGGAAGGGATAGAAGACCTTGCCTATCCTTAGGAACCAAACAGAGCCATCGAACCAAGGAAAGCTAGGAATACAAATCTTAATGCTGTATCTGACCTCTAGACTCATAGTTGATTTACCAGATCATAGATTTGGAGTTATAAGGACTTTGGAGGTAATCAGAATCCAAATTTTTTTTTTTTACGGATGAGGAAATCGAGACACTAAGAAGTTAAGTGGTTTGCTCAGTGTCATGTAGCTAGGAAGTGTATAAGATGGGGTTTGAACTCTACTTGTAGTCAGGAGTCCAGTGCCTTTCCCACTCTACCACATTGTCACTCACACTTATGTAACCTGGACTTCTCTGGACATGCCTGGTTCTAGCATGGAGATGGCCTTAGGGTGCCTTTGGGCATGCCAGTTTGCCTAATGTAGAGCCTGAGGCTAACCCTATAAATAGGCTGTCTTCAAACATAATACATATAAAAGTGCTCTGGGTAAGACAGGGCTGGTAAGTAGAGAGCCTGGGACCTCTTGACCCTTGGCCTAAGAAGGAAATCTAAGCCCTCAGTGGATCACAGGCTAGGACTCATTCTCTTGATCATTCTAGATTATCTATGACTAACAGAGCCTCCCTCCATTGGCCGGTGCCCTCTGGGGGCTTTTTCTCCCATGTCCACTAAGTCAAGACCTCAGTCTACCACCAGGGGCCCCTGCATTAGCCTGGCAAGATCTCCATCGGCCAGGGCCGGGTTTTGCCTCAAAACCAGCAAACATGTGTCCTTCTCTTTCTCTCGAATCCTCCACAGTGCTGTGGAAAGAGTGCCCATTTATTCCTTGTATGTGGTCTTCTTTGGGCCTCAGTTTCCTCATATGTAAAAAGAGGAGGTTGGAATAAATTACCTTGAAGGTCCCTTCCAGCTCCAAATCTACGGTCTTCTGTTACCTAATCAGTTACCCATGTCTTGCTACTTCAGTCTCCTAACTATCCCTTTTATTTGTCCCCTTCTCTCCATTTATACAGCCACCACCCTAGTTCAGGGCCATATCACCTCTCACCCAGGTTGGTTTAATTAGGATTGGTTTCTCTGCTTCCAGCCTCTCTCCTTGTCACTTTGTCCTCATAACTATTAAATGGCTATTACTAAAACACAGATCTGATGTCATTACTTCCTGCCTTAAAAATCATCCATAGCTCCTTATTTATTGCCTCTAGGGTAAAATTCAAAATCTTTAGCTTACCATTTAAAACTTTCATAAAACTATGCCCCCTCCCCAAGATACTTAACTGGCCTATGTTTTGTCACAGCAATACCACTACTTGCCTTTACCCCAAGGTCAAAGTAAGAAGAAAAGGACCCCATAAGTACAAAAATATTTAGAGCATCTCTTTTTGTGGAGGCAAAGAACTGGAAACTGGGGGGGTGCCATCACCTGGGGAATGGCTGAATAAGTTAAGGTTAATGGATGTGATGCAATATCATCAGAAAGGACAAAACGGACCGTTTCCGAGGAAACTGAGAAGACTTCTAGGAACCAAAGCAGAGTGAAGTGAGTAGAAGTAAGAGAACAATGTAGCATTCTAAAGAAAAACAATTTTGTGAGCTCTAGGCAACACTGATAAAACCCGATTTCTAGAGGAGGGAGAATAAAGCACATGACAGGTCAGAAAGGTGGTGGAATTAGAAAGGTGGTGGAATTAAGCATTCAGAGGGAGGGGTGGGTTTGGACATGACCAATACGAAAACCTGTTTTTCTGGACTATCTGTGTTTGTTGGAAGAGTCTTCATTTTTCTTTTATATTTTTGGGGGGTGCAGGAGGCAGAATGTAGAACAGAGGGATAATAAATGCCTATAAAATGTTTTAAGGAATCCGCAATCTGGCTCCCATCTACTTTTCCAGTATAATTTCATAGACTGCCCTTTGTAGGCTCTCTGTCCCAGTCAAACTGGCATACTAATGGTCCTTCCTCCCCCTCGATCCGTGTCATGCCTTGCTCGGTCCCTTTGCCGAGGAGATTCCTCAGGTCTGGAAGTCCTCCTCCTCCCTCCTCTCCTCTGCCTCTAGCAATCTCCAGCCTTCTTCACAGAAAATGAAGGTGCTGGAGTCAGTGGCCTCTGAGGCTCCTTCCAGTCTAAAAATCAATGGCTCTATGGATCTATGGACACTCAAATGCCACCTTCCACGGAGGGCCTTTCCTGACTACCACCACACCTACTCATTGAAATTACTTTGTATTTACCTGGATCTACTTCGTATTCCCCTAACTTTGTACATGTTGCATCCCTTCAGTAGATCTATTTTGTATTCGTCTAACGTTGTACAAGTAGCATCCCTTCAGAAGACTGTAAGGTCCCTAAAGGTAAATATTGTTCTAGGCTTTTCGGTTTGCATTTCTGGATTAGTACCCTGTAGTTCTAACTTACTTTTCCAGTTTATTATACATTAATACTTTATCTTCTATATCTATAATCATATATGTCATAAGTATGATATATCTATCTATCTTATATGTACATAGTTGTTTATATGTTCTCCCCCCAATTAGAATGTAAACTCCTTAAGGGCAGGCACTATGCTTTTGCCATTTTTTTTTATCTCCCCAGTTCTTAGCACAGTGCCTGGCACACAGAAGCATAGTGCTTATTAAGAATTTGTTGAACTAAACCGAGTTAGACTGAAAAGTCCAGATCTAGTCCCTTCCTTTGCCCAGGGACCAGTCCTGCCTACCTCTGATTGCCATGATGCTCCCCTGGCTCATCCTCCCCCAGTGCTCAGGAACTACAGTGTGCCCATCTGAGCAGGTCATGGATTCAGAAAGGGAAGGGACCTTTGAGATTAGCTGCTACAGAGGTCCTGGTTTTAGACAGAATGAGTCACATTTATATAGTACTTTAAGCAAAGTACTGTCCTCCTCAAAACCCTGGGGAGGCAGGCAATAGAAGTATTATTATTATTAACTCAGAAATGCCTAAACAGAGCCCCAGAGTAATTAAGTGACTTGCACCAAGGTCACAGAGGGATTCTACCCCAGGTCTTTTGGCTTTCAATCCAAGGCACTTTCCATTACATAGTGCTGCCTCTGAAAATGAGAGAGGACCCATCCTTAACACTCTTCATTGGGGCAGTGTAGAGGCAGTCTGGTTTAGTGAAAAGAACCCCAGGCCTGGTAATCAGTAAGCCTGGGTTCTAGATCAGGCTTTGCCATAGTTTTGCTGTCTGACCTTGGGCAAGTCACTGCACTTCTCTGGATCTTAGTTGTCTTATCTGTAAAATGAAGGAGTTGAACAAGGTGTTCTCTTAGGCCCTTCCTCACTCTGACATTCAGTGTTCTAACAGCCCTCCTGACTCTGGCATTCCACATTCTAAAGTCCTCTTCCGGGACTGACTTTCCATATTCTGAGGTCCCCTCCCAGCTCTGACACTCCATGTTCTATGTTCTGAAGGCCATCCCAGCTCTGACATGCCATGTTCCTTTCCACTGCTAACATTCTCTATTCTAATATTCTATATTCTAAGTTCTCCCCCAGCTCTGACATACTATGTACTCTCTAGGGGTCTGTGACTGATTTTTGTCCTCTGTTCCTAGCAGCTTCCCCAGGGGTGTGGGTGGGAAGGTCCCAGGGGAGAGGGCAGCTGAGCCGCTGAACTCCGGAGGCAGGAATGCACAAGGGGAATTCCAACAATGCCCTGCTTACTTACAAGACAGCAGCAGTACTCTGAGAACTGATGTTTTGGTCTCCCAGTCTGACCTTGAAACAGAGCTGAAACAAAGCTCTTTGCAGCCTGAGAGTCTGTTGAGCTTTCTCCCAAAAGGTTGAGACCTTTTGTTTTGGGGAAGGAGGAGAGGCGGGTGTGAGCATGTCCCCGGGATACAATAAGTGAAGAACTAAGTTCCTGGGAATGATATGTCCAAGGCCCTTTGGACATCATGTCCATGTACAAGAGGAGCCATGATGCCAGCTGTCAGGGCAGGATAGGCGGTCACAGGGTGGAATCGGGGTTGAGAGGGACATGATCCCTGAGACAGGCAGTTAGCCGAGTGCTTGCCTCCTTCATTCTGCCTTTGCCTGCTGGGAAATGATTCCAGAGTGAGCAGGGCCTACAGGCCTGCAGCGAATGTTTAACCAGAAACAGCTGGCTGGACTGAGTGGGGGTTGGGGTGGGCTGGAAGCAGGCAAAGTTCTTCACAGGCAGTCCCTGAGAGCTGTTTAGAGTTCAAAAAATGACTTTGCTGCAGTGTTAGACTACTGTCTAATTTATGCCCAATACAAGTTACAGGTACACCACTGCATTACAGAGCTCACTGTGGCCCAGAAATTGGCTCCTCCTTTCCATCCTGCATCACCTCCAGGCCAGCTGGGCTCCATCAAAACAGTGGGCCAGGGTGGAGACTGAGGACAGGATTTGGGGAGACAGAACCCTCTCCCCACTCCTCTTGCTGACGGTGGCAGAAAAGCACTCGGATGGTGGCAAAACTGGGTAGAGTTTCCATTTGGAGGTTGCTTTGGGCTAAGTATATACACACACAAACACACACACACCTCGTACCCGCAGGGTTGTTTTTTGCTGATCTGTGGTCAGGGAGGAGGGAGGTGATACTGACCATAAGTAGACAGGAAGGATGCTTGTATGTGAGCTATTATTATGAAATATTATTCTTGACTGTATTTCTCTCAATTGACTGTTCAAAACTGTTAACTATTAAGGGGAAAATGAAGGATTTTGTAGTGTTTAGGTTTTGCTTAAATATTTACCATAAACCAGCTCTTCAGGCTAAGGTATGAGACTGCATTTGAGAGCTCTCTTGGCCTCAGTTTTCCCATATATAAACTGAGAAGGTTGAGCTACATGATTCTATAACGTCTTGATGATTTAGAACTAGCAAAGATTTGAGAGATCTGGGTCAACCCATAATTTTACAGAGGAGGAAACAGGGCAACTCCTCTATTTGTACCCTTGATCCCATTCCTAAATCCAACCTCTAAATTGCTCTCTCCAATCTTCAGTCATTCCCTGTCTGCTGGCTCCTTCTCTGCTAACTACAAAAAAAAAATGCCCACTTCACACCTGGTCTTTAAAAAACCCTCACTTGACTCAACTACTCACCCCTATGTTTCTCCTCTCTTTCACAAACTCCTGAAAAAAAAAAAAGCTATCTACACTTGTGGTCTCTGTTTCCTTTACTCTCTCTCACTTCTCAACCCCTTATGGTCTCGTTTCCACCCTCATCATTCAACTGAAACTTTTCTTTCCAAACTTAGCAATCATCTTTTAAAACTTTCCTTATCTTTTATGATCTCTTATTTTTGCATCATCTTTATTTCCAAATATGTTTCCTCTATTTCCCCAACCTAGCAAGTCATCCTTTAGAATAAAAAAAAATTGCTTAAAAAGCAAAGGAAAAAAATTCAGTAAAACTAACCAACACTTTAACCAAGTCTGAGAGTTTATTCAATGATCCACAGTCCACCACTTCTTCAGTGAAGAAAATTTCCTAACCTCTCATCTACTCTTTGGAACGAACTTGGACTACCAATGATCTCATAGTCTTAAAAAACAAGGACCTTTTTTCAATATTTGGTCTTCTTGGCCTCTCTGCTACATTTGACATTCTTGACTATCCTCTCCCCTCTAGACACACTCTCTCCTTTCTGGGTTTTGATGACTCTGATCGTTCTCTTAGTTCTCCTACACTCCTGGGTGCTCCTTCTCAGACTTCACGGGTCATCTATGCCCTAGCCCCTAATTTCGTGTGTCCCCCAAGGCTCTGTCCTGGGTCCTCTTTTCTTTTCTCTCTCTAGTCTTTCATTTGGTGACCTCATCAGCCCCTCTAAGTTCAATTATGAACTCTAGACAGAGGACTCCCAGATCTACATATCCAGCCCTAGTTCTCATCACCACTCGTTAGACATTTCCAAGTCGACATATGCAAAACAGAACTGGCTATCTTTGCCCAAGACTCACCCCTTTTCTGGCCGTTTCTATTTTTATTGAAAGCACCATCATCCTTCCAGGCAATCAGGCTCAACATTCCAAGTCATTCCCAACTCTCCCCTCCCCCTCATTCCCCACATCCAATCAGCTGCCAAGTCTTGATGGTCTTATCTCCACAACATTCCATTCTTCTTCCTTTTCTATACACACACACACACACACACACACACACACACACACACTATCACCCTAGTTCAGACCCTCATCACCTTTTGCCTATACTCTTGTAATAGCCTGCTCATTACTCCCTGCCTTCAGTCTCTCCCCATTCCCATGCACTCTCCTTACATCCACCAAAGCTATATTTCTAAGACACAAACCTAACCATGTCACTCCTCTGCTCAAGAAGTTCCAATGGCTCCCTATTGCCTCTAGGATCAAAATCCTCTGTTTGGCATTCAAAGCCCTTTCACCATCCTAATAAGCATCCGAGGCAGAATTTGGACTCACGTCTTTTTAACTCCAAGTCCAGGCACTCTCTCCACTGTACCACTTAGCTGCAGGAAACAGCTAATAATCCTTGTTGACTGACTTTTCTTCATGTGCTCTATGGGTCACCCAGCCTGGCTTATTTGTTGTCCCTCACCCATGACATTCCAGCTCTCATCTCCATTCCTTTGCACTAGCTGTCTTCCATACCTAGAATGGACCCCCTGCTCACCCTGACCTTTTAGGATCCCTAAGTTTCTTCAAACTTAGCTCAGATAGCTTTCCTGATCCCTTCAGCAGCTAGTACTGGCTATCTCCTCCCCACTCATCTAGAAATTAATTTGCAATTAGGGTGTAATATCTACTTATGTAAGGGACTCCTCCATTGCATCAGTCAATCAATGAACAGGATTAGGTTTTAATGTATAAACAAGTGTCCCCCAGGACCATAAATATCTGGACCATCTGTGATTACGTTAATTGTGCTGTTTGACCTTCGTTCTCAACAAAGGACCATGATATCAGGGAGGTGAGGCTATGACATGCAAGTGAATTGGGTTACAGCAAGGGAGGGCTGTGCAGGGTCACCGGCCTCACTTTCTCCTACAGAGCCAGCTGGGTCAAGTGACCAAATATGGATCAGGACCACTAGCGATGGCCCAGGATGCAGTGGGGAAACTTGGCCTTTTCAAGCTAGGGTCTTTAACAGGTCTCAGTTTGACTCACCCCTCCCTTAGGTAGGTAGAAGTACTAAGATTTGCCCAAGGGCATACAGCTAGTAAATAACAGGTGAAGAAGTCAAGCCCATGCTCCTGATTCACAGAACCACAGAACTCGAGAGTTAAAAGGGACCTCAGCCTCTGTCTAGTCCAACCCATGCCAGAGGACTCTCTCCTCTCACATAACCAACAAATGGTTGTCCTGCCTCTGCTTGAAGACCTCCAAGGAGGGGGAGCCCACCGACTCTCAGAGCAGATCATTCCACTTTTGGAATCGTTGGGAAAATTTTCCTGTCATAGAGCCTAAATTGATCTCATTGCAGCTTCCACAAATTGCTCCAAATTCACTTCTCTTTCCACCTCACTGTGAGCAACTACTCCATTCTACTTCTGTGCCTGTTTTAGGAAGGCATTTGTTTCCGCCAACTGGCTTGGTGGTCTGTAGTGTACAGAAGTAATACTCCTTTCCTTTTACCTTCCCACACTTCCCTACTCTGGTTCACGGATTTCCATAGAGACCTATAGTGCTTTTCTGACACCCTAAGGCAAGTGGGTACAGAGCAACACTGCCTGCTGAGCTGAAAACCTTCATCTCCTGTTACTATCCCCTGCCCTCTCATCCAGTCCAGCCCTGCCTTTCCCTTGTTAATCTATAGCCTGCATTGTCCTCCATCATTACTCTTTGTTCTAGACCTCTTCCTCTTACATTTTTTCCACGCTCTGTCACTCATTGAAACCCATAGAAACTTTCTCCTGAAGACACTGAGTCCCTAGCTACCATTATCCCCATCCTGGCTTATCCTTTTCTTGCCCCTCAGCAAACTAAGCCAAGAAGAGGAAAAGCCATGTTCCCTTCTCCTTAGTGACTCTCCTAGACCCTCCCTCTGCCACTATCACTAAGCAATCCTGCTTCCTTTGACGTTTGTATTACCTTTAGGAAGTCACATCCAAACGTATCTCATTTGACGTTTACACCAGTTAACCCAAGCCCTGGGCAGCTTGGTGATGCAGTGGGTAGAGTACTGGATTTAGAATCAAAACCTGAGTTTGAATCCTATACTTCCTAGCTGTGTGACCTTTCTCTCTCTCTCTCTCTCTCTCTCTCTCTCTCTCTCTTCTCTCTCTCTCTCTCTCTCTTTGCTTTTTGGAGAGGCAATCGGGGCTAAGTGACTTGCCCAGGATCACACAGCTAGTAAGTGTCAAGTGTCTGAGGCTGGATTTGAACTCGGGTCCTCCTGACTCCAAGGCCAGAGCTCTATCCATTGCGCCACCTAGCTGCCCCTTTGACCGCCTTTCTCAAGGAGGTCAATATGTGGCCCATGAGCCTTTGCCTCCAACCCTGATCCTTATATTTAGGGACATTAGTATGCACATTGGTGATCTCTTGAAGACCCTGTCCTTTCACATCATTTACCATGACCTATATCTTCACTCCAGGTCAGCCACCCACTGGGATTATCATAACCTTAGATATTGCGAGGGCACGTAACTGTGTCACCTCCATGATCCTGAACTCTGAAATTCCCTTCTCTGACCACAGCCTCCTGTGAGTCTATCTATCCCTCTTACTTACCCCCTTACATCTGTTCTATGACATAATGGAGACCTCCAGGCCCTCAATTCCTCCATGGTCCCTTCACCCCCTACCATGGTTTCACTTATCTCTCACTTCACAGACTGAACCCTAGAGTTGACTAATTCAGCCACACGTTGGGGCCCATCAGAGAGTGCTGGACCTGAAGTCAGAAACACCGCATTTCAAATTTCTCCTCAAACATAAGCTTCATGACCCTGGACAAGTCACTTAACATCTATTTGCCTCAGTTTCCTCAACTAGGGATAATCATAGCATCTAGCTCACAGGGTTGTTGTGAGGATCAAATGAGCTAATATTTGTGAAGAAAGCTCTTACATAAAATATATCTTTTATATAATATGTAAATTTGTTGTTTTTGTAAAATATATTTTTATATAAATATATAAATTTTATATAAAATAGATATAACCTAGCTCTTCTTATTCTACTCCTGAATCTCTTGCCTACTTGTCCTGGCACCACTCATACCTTGCTCAAAACCCTGGGTTACCTCAGCTGTCCTACTATCCTCTTCCTTCACAAGATTATGGATTTAAAGCCAAAAAGAATGTTAAGAGTCTAACCTCCTTGTTTTACAGATGAAGAAATTGAGGCACAGAGAAGCTGACTGACTTGCCCAGTGTGACGTAGCTATTAAGTATCTAAGACAAGATTTGAACTCCGGGTCTTCCTGACTTTATGTCCAGCAGTGCACCTCTCATGCCTTCACCTTGTGCTACTGAGCTGTGGTGATTGAGTCCACTAAAAATTCTGGTCATGTGATCTCAATTTAGCCCTCACTGCTGTGCAGAAATAAAAGCTAAGCTGGAAAGAACCTCAGAGACCATTTAGTCCAACCCTCTCAATTTACAGATGGTGAAACTGAGGCCCAGAGGGGGCTGAGTGACTTGCCCAAGGTCACAGAGGGAATAAGGTAGGATTTGAACCCAGGGCCTCTGACTCCAGATGCAGTGATCTGTACCACAATCCTTTCATTCTTCCCTGAATGACTTCTTCATGCATTCTCAATAGCTGTTGTTTCAAAGCTGCTCTTCTCTCCTCAAATATCATGTGCCATCCGCAACATCCTTCCTCTCAGCAAAGGTCTTATTTCTTGCTTTTCTGACAACATCCCCAAGTGTTTTCATTTTTCTCTTCTTTCCTGCTCTGAATCCTCCCCTCCTGTTCTCTCCTTCTTTGCTAGAGTCTCTGAAAAGAGGAGACCACTCCACCAGCCAAGGCCAACCTTTTTGTTGTGGTTATTCAGTTGTTTCAGTTGTTTCTGACTCTTTGTGACCCCATTTGGGGTTTTCTTGGCAAAGATACTGGAGTGGTTTGACATTCCCTTCTCCAGCTCATTTTACAGATGAGGAAACTGAGGCAAACAGGGTGAAGTGACTTGCCCAGGGTCACATGGCTAGTAAGTATCCAAGGCCAGATTTGAACTCATGAAAATGAGTCTTCCTGCTTCCAAGCCCAGTGCCCTGCACACTATGGAGCCACCTAGCTGCCCTCAACTTGTATCCGAAATCCCATCTCCTTCCTTCTAATCCATGATCCTGCCTCTTCAATCATCATTTCCCCCCTTTTTTTACTTCACTTTTATTTGCATCCTACTGTCATATTTACTCCCATGCCATAAGCTTCTGTTTCTTCAGTTTCTTCTGGGATATCTTTTTTTTTTTTTGTTGAGCAACCTTCTCTTCTGGTTTACGAATAATTTGTTCCTTTTCAGTACGTATCATCTCAATATTGCAAGAACTCATGTATGGGTTGCTTCAAGCATGAGCCTTGTAAGTACGCCGTCGTATTTTGGGAGCCTTGTTAACCTGGATATGCTCAATGACAAGAGAACCCACATCCAAACCCTTTAGTTCTGCATCAGTCTCTGCATTTTTAAGCAAATGCAGCAAGAATTCAGCACTCTTTTTGGGTCAACCACCCTATATCCAACCCCACTGCTTAGCCTGGGCACACCTGCCAACTCCACCATTATACTGCCAGAAGGGAACACATTGTTTCTTCAATGTGACATCTTTCAAATACTTGGTAGCTCTTCAGATATGCATGCCCTTGATAGCTTGCGCTGTTTCACGGGTGTTCTTGAAGTGGCCCCAGAGATTTGAACCCTTTGACTTGCATGATTTTGTGGGGCTCTCTGGATCAAGAGAGTACATCACCATTTTAAATGATTACCTAGGAAGGGTCAAGGGAAGAGCCATCGCTACCTTTTTACTGGCTTTTTCCCAATGCCTGCAAACATACCTGTGTCTCCAAAGCCTTAAAGTAAAGTGTAAGAACACTAGAAAGGCAGGAAAGAACCAGATTAAGAAGGGCTTTGAACACTACCTAGAGGATTTTACATTTGATTTAGGAGACAATAGGTAGCCACTGGAGTTTAATGAATAAGGGGGTGACATGGTCAGACCTGCACTGTAGGAAAATCACTTTGGCAGCACAGTGAAGGATGGACTGCAGAGGGAAGAAATCTGAAGCAGGGAGATCAACCAATGACTGTTGCAATAATCCAGGCTTGAGGTAATAATAGCTAGCATTTATATCTCTGCAAAACTCTTTACAAACATTATCTCATTAGATCCTCGCAACAACCCTGGGAGATAGATGCTATCATTATCTACATTTTACAGTTGAGGAAACTGAGGTTAAGTGACTTGTCCAAAGTCACACAGCTCATAATTGTCTGAAGCTGGATTTGAACTCAGGTTTTCCTGACTCCAGACCCAGCCCTCTACCTATAGCTAGCTGCCTCTGGGATTATGAGAACCTGGACCACGGCGGTGGCAGTGTTCAAGGAGAAAAGAGGGCATACGTGACAGATGTCAGAGAGGCATAAACAACAAGATTTGGCAACAAATTAGATACAGAGGAAGGGTGAGAGAGAAAGTAAGGAGTCCAAGGACTCCAAGTTTTAAGCCTGTGTGACTAAGAGGATGGTGGTGCCCTTGAAGAAGTTTGAAAGAAAGGATGGCTTGTGGAAAAGATAATGAGTTCAGCTTTGGACACAATGAGTTTAAGATGTCTCTAGGGCATTCATTCAAGATGTCCAATAGGCAGTTGGAGATGCAAGACTAGAGAAAAGTTAAGAGCTGAGAAAGTAGATCTGGGAAGCATCAGAATCCATGGGAACTGATAAAATCACCAAACCTTGCCTGGCACATAATAGGTGCTTAATAAATGTTTGTTACCTTGACTCTAGGCTACTCTAAAGATTATTGCAGGGAAGGTATTGGCCTGTATTAGTAGAGGCCAGGAACTCCCTGCACCAATGAAATCATAGTCCCTATCTCCTCTGGATTTTGTATATACTTTTTTGTTGTTCAGTTATTTCAGTCGTTTCCAACTTTTTGTGACTCTATTTGGGGTTTTCTTAACAAAGATGCTGGAGTGGTTTGCCATTTCCTTCTCCATCTCATTTTACAGATGAGGAAACTGAGATGAACAGGGATAAGTAACTTGCCCAGGGTCACATAGCTAGTAAGTGTCTGAGGCCAGTCTTCTTGACACCAGGCCCTACACTCTATCCACTGTGCCACCTAGCTGCCCCGACTTTGAAATTACTTCATATTATTGTATATCTGCTTATATGTATTCATGCTCTCTCCCCCTAATAGAAAACTCCTTGAAGGCAGGGACTATTTTACTTTTTGGTCTTTGTATTCCCAACAGCCAGAACTGGCATCCAGTAAGTGTTTAATTAGCAGTAGGTAATTAATTAAAGCTTTTTGTTTGATTAAATTACGGGATTATAGAATTAGAGGTAGAAGGGACCTTGGAGATCAACCAGGCTGACCTCCTCATTTTACAGATGAGCAAGACCCAGAGAGGTTTAATGTCACACAGATAGTAAAATTACAGATCTGGAATTTGAATCCAGGTCCCAGCATCCTTTCATTGTACCATGCTGCCTAGCTTAATGCCTAGCACACAATAAGCACTTTATAATGCTAGATAAACAGAATTAGATTGAACAGTTGTGGGAAGGGGGTAGGGAGAGGGATGCTATGTCTCTGCCAGGCCCTGAGACTAAAAAAAGTCTGGTCCCCAGGCAGGGAAGGAAGGAGCCATGGTGCAGACCTCAAGCTGACCTCAAGCTGTTGATGCCTCATAAAAGGAAGGGACAACCAGAGAAAAAGAGACCATGTCCCCTGGGCTGGGAGAGAAATGAGCTTCAAAGGCTTTGTTTATGGAACTGGTATGTTGATGATATATTTGAGTTGTCCCAGGCCCAGGCTTGGGGGGAGACCAACTCTGGAGAAGGAGAACAGAACTTAGCAACCTTTTTTTTAAATGTGGAAAGGGCATGGAATGAGGGAACTGTGAGTCTTCCAGGCTGTCAATCTAGGGGAAGGGCCAGCCTGTCCCTGAAGCTTCAATATCAATGATTCGGCTATTTCCCGCATCTAAGACTTGATCAGAGACTAGGAATAGAACCACGGTGGGCAAACTAGTGGAGGAGGGTATTTTTTCCCTATGCCCAAGGAGGATCAGGGGAAAGCTGAGGACAATTTGTGACTTGGGGATCCCCTGACCTACAAAAGGGCCCAGGACCCTGGTAAAAGAATAGCCCAATGAGGGGACAGGATCTAGAGCCGTGGCCTAGATTGACTTCTGGGAGTGAATGGGAATTAATAGATGATATATTATGAGGGTTTGGGGTCATGAGAAGGGTCACAAAAGAGAGAAAGAGATCACTGGATCACAGATTTTGAGCTAAAAGGGGTCTTGGAGATCATCTAATCCAACTACCTCATTTTAAAGATGAGGAAACTGAAGCCCAGAGAGGTTAAGCCCAGAGAGACTTACCTAAGGCCATAAGGTAAGAAGCAGTGATACCAGGATTCAAACCCAAGCTCCCTGACCAAATCCAGAATACTTTCCACTATATTACACTCCCTCTGTCAGGGGGCTGAGAAACCCTAAAGAAGGGCCATAAAACCAGAGGCATCCCAAACTGAAGATGTAATGTAGTGTAGTGGGAAGCGTGCTAGACTCGGAGGTAAAAGAAACCTGGGCTTAAACATTGCTTCTGACGTTTAAGTGGCTAGGTGGCTCAGTGGATAGAGTGCTGGGCCTGGAGTTAGGAAGACCCGAGTTTAAATCTGTCCTCAGATACTTAGTACTAGCCATAACCCTGGGCAAGTTACTTACCCTGTTTGTCTTAAATGGAAAGCGACTCCAGTATTTTTGCCAAGAAAACCCCTTGTTGGTGTGTTGGTGTGATATGTTCCAAGGGGTCACAAAGAGTTGGACACAACTGAACGACAGCTGACAATTAATAGCTATGCGGTAATGATAAAATTATTTTACTTCTTTGAGCCTTGATTTCCTCATCTGTAAAGTGGGAATAATAGTACCTGCAATACCTATCTTACAACGTTGTTGTGAGACTCAAAGAAGATATTAAATGAAAAGTGTCAGGGAGGCAGAGCCAAGATGGCACAGTAAAGGCAGGGACTCACCTGAGTTCTCCCCCAAACCCCTCAAAATACCTTTAAATAATGACTCTAAACAAATTCTAGAGTGGCAGAACCTACAAAAAGACAGAATGAGACAATTTTCCACACCAAGACAACTTAGAAGGTCAGCATGAAAGGTCTGTTGTACCAGGGTGAGAAAGCAGCACAGGCCATAGCAGTGCAGACCAGGCCCTAGTGGACCAGGAGCAGGCCGTGGGGAGACTGAGTTGGTGGCAGAAGTGGCAGTTTCCAGACCTCTCAGTCCACAGACAGTAAGGGGATCAGACAACGGGTCAGAAGGAGATTTACAGAGGTCCCTTTGCTGGCGCGAGGGGCAGGACTCTGTTTCATTGCCTATATGTGGATCTGGGTCACAGTTCTGGGTCTTAGTTCCAGTGTGAGGAGGAGCACTAGCGCAGCAGATCATGCAGCCATAGGAGAGCAGAGACCCTAGTCACAGTTCCAGAGTGGAAAAGAATGCTTATGGTGGCTTACAAACCAGTGCACAATACAGGAGAGCAGTAAACTCACCTCTCCCTAGATCATGCCACCTTGGAAGAGCCAAAAACTTACAAGTCCCCAGAATTACCTCTGAAAACAGCTGCACAAAAACCCTCTCCACATGGGAAGCAGAACTTCACTTTAGTGTAGAGTCAAGAAACAGGCTGGAAAATGAGCAAACACCTTTGACCCAACAATAGCACTTCTAGGGCTGTATCCCAAAAAGATTATACAAATGGGAAAAGGACCCATAGGTACAAAAATATTTATAGCAGTTCTTTTTGTGGTGGCAAAGAATTGGAAATTGAGAGGATGCCCATCCATTGGGGAATGG
Organism: Phascolarctos cinereus; assembly: GCF_003287225.1. NCBI lineage: Eukaryota > Metazoa > Chordata > Mammalia > Diprotodontia > Phascolarctidae > Phascolarctos > Phascolarctos cinereus. The sequence continues at coordinate 682,981,788 of NW_027555847.1, read as the reverse complement.
CTGAACAAGTTGTGGTATGTGAATGTAATGGAATACTATTGTGCTATAAGAAACGATGAGCTGGCAGATTTCAGAAAAACCTGGAGAGACTTGTACGCTCTGATGCTGAGTGAAGTGAGGAGAACGTTGTACTCGTTAGCAGCCATGTTGTGCGACGACTAATATTGATAGACTTAGACCTTCTCAGCAATGCAAGGATCTAAGACTTCTCCAAAGGCTTCATGATGGAAAATGCTATCCACATCCAAAGAAAGAACTATGGAGTTTGAATGCAGATCAAAGCATACTATTTGTTATTTTTTTCTTCTGTTTTGTTTTGTTTCCTCTTTCTGGTGGATCCTTTTATTGGTTCTAATTCTTCCTTACAACATCACTAATGTGAAAATATGTTTAATAGGAATGTATTTGTATAGCCTATGTCAGATTGTGTGCTGTCTTGGGGAGGGAGGTGGGGAGAGAGAGGGAGAAAAATTTAAAACTCAAAAGCTTATGGAAATGATTGTTGATAAATCAGAATAAATTAATAAAAAATATATACAAAAAATAAAGAACAAGTTTCTGAAAGAAAGAAAGAAAGAAAGAAAGAAAGAAAGAAAGAAAGAAAGAAAGAAAGAAAGAAAGAAAGAAAGAAAATGAGCAAACAACAGAAAAAAAATCCAACCATAGAAAGTTACCGTGGTGAGAAGGAAGATCAAAACACACCCTCAGAAGATTACAACAAAGTCAAAATTCATGCATCCAAAGCCTCAAAGAAAAATATGAATTGACCTTGAGCCATAGAAGAGCTCAAAAAGAATTTTAAAAATTAAATAAGATGTAGAGGAAAAATTGGGAAGAGAAATGAGAGTTATGCAAGAAAATAATGAAAAAAGGGCCAGCAACTTAGTAAAGGAGGCACAAGAAAATACTGGAAAAAAAAAACACCTTAAAAAAACGAATAGGCTAAATGGTTAAAAAAAAAAAAAGGCACAAAAATCCAATGAAGAGAAGAATGCCCTGAAAAGCAGAATTGGCCAAATGGAAAAGGAGGTACAAAAGCTTACCGAAGAAAATAATCCCTTAAAAGTTAGCATTGGGCAGGTGGAAGCTAATGACTTTATGATACATCAAGAATCAATCAAACAAAATCAAAAGAATGAAAAATAGAAGAAAATAAGAAATAGCTCATTGGAAAAGCAACTTACCTGGAAAATAGATCCAGGAGAGATAACTTGAGAATTATTAGACTTCCTGAAAGCCATGATAAAAAAAAATAGCTAGACATAATCTTTCAAGAAATTTTCAAGGAGAACTGCCCTGATATTCTAGAACCATAGGCTAAAATAGAAATGAAAGAATTTACCGATCACTTCCTGAAAGAGATTCCAAAATGAAAACTCCCAGGAATATTATAACCAAATTCCAGACCTCCCAGATCAAGGAGAAAATTGTGCCACCAGCCAAAAAAGAAACAATTTAAATGATGTAGCCAGAGTCAGGATAACACAAGATTTAGCAGCATCTACATTAGAAGATTGGAGGGCCTGGAATATGATTTTCCAGAGGGTAAAAGAGGTAGGATCACAACAAAGAATCACCTCTCCAATAAAACTAAGTATAATCCTTCAGGAGGAAAAATAGATATTCAACAAAATAGAAGACTTTCAAGCATTACTGATGAAAACACCAGAGCTGAATAGAAAATTTTACTTCCAAATACATGATGCAAAAGAAGCATAAAAAGGTAAACAGGAAAGAGAAATCATAAGGGATTCAATAAGGTTAAACTGTTTGTATTCCTACATGGGGAAATGATATTTTAACTCCTAAAAACTATCTCATCATTAGGGCAGTTAGAAGTATACATAGATAGAAAGCAGAGGTGTGAGTTGAATGTGATGGTATGATAACTTAAAAAATTAAATTAAATTAAAGAACAAGAAAGAATAATGCAGTGGGAGAAGGGGAAAGGAAGAGGTAGAATGGGATAAATTATCTGACATAAAAGAGGCTGAAAGAGATTTTACAGCGGAGGGGAAAATGGGGAAACAAGAAGGGGAGCACATGAACCTTATTCTCATCAGAATTGGCTCAAAGAGAGAATAATATACACATTCAGTTGGGTATAGAAATTTATCTTACCATACAGGAAAGTAGGAAGGAAAGGGGATAAAAAAAAGCGGGAGAAGGGGCAGCTAGGTGGTGAAATGGACAGAGCTCTGGCCTTGGAGTCAGGAAGACCTGAGGTCAAATCCAGCCTCAGACACCTGACACTTACTAGCTGTGTGACTCTGGGCAAATCACTTAACCCTGACCATCTCACCAAAAAGAAAAAAAAAGATGGGGGGAGGGGCAGAGGGGAAGCTGGTAAAAGGGAGAGCAGTTTGGGGGAGGTAAAAGTCAGAAGCAAAACACTTTTGAAAATGAAAACAGTAAAAGGGGAGAGAGAGTAGGATAAATGGGGGAAAACAAGATGGAGCACATAGTTAGTAATCATTACTATGAAAAAAAATTTATAGTGAGTTTCTCTGATAAAGACTTCATTTCTCAAACACAGAAAACTGAGTCAAATTTATAGACACAAGAGTCATTCCTCAATTGATAAATGGTAAAAGGATATGAACGGGCAGTTTTCAGCCAACGCAATCAAAGCTATCTATAGTCATATAAAACATGCTCTAAATCACTATTGAGAAAAATGCAAATTAAAGTAACTTTGAGCTACTACCTCACACCTGTCCGATTGGCTAACATGACAGAAAAGGGAAACGACAAATGTAAGGGATGTGGGAAAACTAAAATGCTAGTGTACTGTTGGTGAAGTCATATACTGATTTAGCCATTATGGAGAGCAATTTGGAACTATGCTCAAAGGGCTACAAAACCATGCATACCCTTTGACCAAGCAACACCGCTACTAGGTCTGTATCCCAAAGAGATAAAAAAAAAAAACCAAAAAGGAAAAGAACATATGTGTATAAAAATATTTATAGCAGCTTTTTTAGTGGTGGCAAAGAATTGGAAACTGAGGGGATGTCCATCAATTGGAGAATGGCTAAACAAGTCACTTTATACGGTTGTGATGGAATCCTATTGTACTTTAAGAAACGATGATGGGGCAGCTAGGTGGCACAGTGGATAGAGCACTGGCCCTGGAGTCGGGAGGACCTGAGTTCAAATACAGCCTCAGACACTTAACACTTACTAGCTGTGTGACCTTGGGCAAGTCACTTAACCCCATTGCCTAGACAAAAAAGAAAGAAAGAAAAAGAAAAAGAAATGATGAGCAGGATGGTCTCAGAAAAACATGGAAAGACTTACATAAACTGACACAAAATGAAATGGGCAGAACCAGGAGAACATTGTACACAGTAACAGCAATATTGTATGATGATCTACTATGAATAATTTAGCTATTCTCAGCAATACAATGATCCAAGACAATTCTGTAGGATGTTTGATAAAAGTGCTGTCCATCTCCAGAGAATGAACTGGCAAAGCCTGAATGCAGATCAAAGATACTTTTTCTTTATTTTTCAGGGGAGAGGGTTGTCTGTTTTTTCTTTTGAGGAATAACTTAAATGGAAATGTGTTTTGCATGACTACACATGTTGCTTGCTTTCTCAATGGGGAGTGGGAAAGGGAGGGAGGGGAAGAATTTGGAGCTCAAAATTTGAAAAAATGTTAAAATTGTTTTTCAAGTAAGTGAGGAAAAATAAGATATTAAATGAGATTTTCTTAAAAAGAACTTCCCAGGGGGAAGCTAGGTGATGCAGCGGATAGAGAACCGGCCTTGGAGTCAGGAGGACCTGAGTTCAAATCTGACCTTAGACACATAACACTTACTAGCTGTGTGACCCTGGGCAAGTCACTTAACCCCGACTGCCTCACCAAAAAGCAAAAAAAAAAAACCTTCCCAAAAATGTCCCATATCAATGTTAGCTTTTATTATATTTGTTATTAATTTGTTCTCATCTCTTTCAATAATCTCACCATCACCCACAAATGCTCCACTTCCTTGACCAAGAATTCTGAAACAGTGCTCACTTCAACAGCACATATACTACAACTGGAATACACAGAGGAGATTAGCACGGCTCCTGCTCAAAGACAACACACAAGATCGTGAGGCATTCCGTATTTAAAGAGTTCTGAAGTTATTTCATCAGAAGCCTAAGTTCCTGTCGTTCCATCTCTCCCTGGACCTTCCTCCTCTTAAACCTGTTCTTCATCCTTACACAGTGACCTTTAATCCCTCCACCCCTCACTGACCCTTGGAACCCACCTCTCTTTCAAAGCTCCCTATTACTGCAGAGGGCACTATAATCCTTTCAGTCTCCTAGTTTCAAAATCTCCAAGTTATCCTCATCTCCTGACTCTTATTCACTCATATAAGCCTATTTACATTGTTTACACATTCCTATCTCTGCAATTTTGCACTGGCTCATGCCTGGAATGCTCTACGTCCTCATCTCTACCTCTTATAATCCTATTTTCCTTCAAGATGCAACATAAGTACATCCTTCTACAAGATACCTTTCCTGTCCCTTTCATATATATATATGTATGTGTATATAGATATGTGTGTACACACATACATATATGTATATACACACATATATGCATACATACATATATATATACATACATACACACATATATCCTTCTATAAGACCCCTTTCCTGTCCCTTTCACATATATGTATATTTGTGTACAAGTGTGTGTATACACATATTATATATGTATATACACACATATATGCATACATACACACATATACACACATATACACACATATATCCTATAAGACCCCTTTCCTGTCCCTTTCATATATATGTATATGTGTATACACATACATGTATGTGTATATGCATGTACACACATATACATACATATATACATACACATATGTATGTGTATGTGTATACACATACATGTATGTGTATATGCATGTACACACATATACATACATATATACATACACATATGCACACATATATGTTCTTACTGGTGAGACACCAGACACATTCCTATATAGAGAGATATATACATATATAATATACATATATATAATGTATGCGTATGTGTGTGTGTGTGGAAAGAAAGAGAGAGAGAGAGATGTCTGGTATCTCCCCAGTTAGAAGGTAGGGTCTTGATGACAAGGGGGCGTCTTAGTATTTTGCACGCACAACTTTTGTCTTTTTATCCTGAGACATCTATCACTATCTAAGGATGGGGCTGAAACCACTCCTCCTTTTTATTTTTTTACCTTTCCTACATTAACTAGGTTAAAATACTTTTAGATGGAATCAAACAATGGAAACTGAGGAACAGGACCTGTATACTTCCTTGAATCAAGCAAAGCCACAGCGTAAGAGATTGGGTCATACCCTGAACAATTCGTGGTAAAAGAAAGATGCTCTCTTAGAACAATTTCCTATTTCCAGTACAGTTTATTCATTGAATTCTCAAGAATATTTTGGGATCTGTATTTGTAATATGGAGATTTGTCTATTGGTATACAAAGGACAAGAGAGCTTCTGGTATTTCGGCCACCTGATCGTGTCTCTCTTTCCAGATGTTCAATAGCTATTCATCTGCAACCCATAGTGAAATGTTGGGAAGTTTCTACTATTTCTTTGCATAATCTGCCTCCTGAGAAACTGGGCTCTAATAAATGAGCTTTTCTCTTATCTTGTCCTGCGCTAGGCCTCCAGACAGTTCCTGGCAGCGACATTCCCATCCCCACCCCCTTTTCCAGTTATTCTTTATGTGTTGTCTTCCCTCATCAAAATATAATCTCCTTGAAGACAGGGCAAAAACTATCTTACTTGTTTGTATTTGTATTCCCAGCACTTAGCATAGTACCTGGCATATCAGTAATATGTGTCTTTTCATAACTACCTACTGACCTGTCTGTCTGTCTGTCTCCCTCCTTCCCTTCCTCTCACCCTCTCTCTCTCCAGATCTATCTATCTATCTATCTATCTATCTATCTATCTATCTATCTATCTATCTATCTATCCATCCATCCATCTATCATCTACCTAAATCTGATTTTTCTGTGATTTCTGGGGGCAGTGACCTGGTCCTACATCACTGCCATAAACCCTTCCATTTCATCAAACAAATCTGCCCAGATTGGTCATTTGTTCAAAGTTTATTTGTCAACGTAAATTCATGCGGATGTTACCCACAGAGGGCCCTTTGATTCACGTCTTAGATCTTAGCCCTTTCATAGGCTCCATCCAACCAATATTGGCCAACTGTGATAAGTACAATGATGTGTACTTATTGTCTGTCTTTACTACTGTTCTGTGAAGTGATATCTGTCTGTATCAATTAATTAAGTACCTACTATATGCCAGGCCCTGTGCTAAGTGTTGGGGATACACAAAGAGGCAAAAGACAGTTCCTGCCTTCAAGGAGCTTGCAATCTAATATATGTTCTAGAAGAGTTTCTGTACATTTTTAACCTGTTTATCACGTACCCTGAGAACATATATCAATTCTTTTCCTCTTTTTAGATTATTATTATTATTATTATTTTTAGTAGGAGAAGGAAGAGGAAGAAGAGGAAGCTAAAGAATGCAAAGGCCTATTCCAGAGGCTAAGAACAGACCTGGGGACCCAGGAAAAAGCACTACTTTCATCCATATGAAAAGGAGCAGAGTGAGGAGGGATCATCTCTGGGCCAGGCTCATTCCCCTCCAGCCAATGGACTATGAAAAGCTATCCAAGGCCTTCCTCAGTGCCTCGATCTGGTATTACTACAGGTCCCCAGTGTTAGCTGACAGAAGTGGGGTCGAGGCCGCAGGTGACCCTCTAAGTTCTCAAGGGTGGCCCTTTGACTAAATGCAACCCGTGAAGTTTGAATTCAGTCAAAGGGTTTTGCTTGAGGACCCAGAGGGCCACTTGTGCCCTCAAGGCCACAGGTTCCCCACCCCTGTGTTAGTACCATTATTCTCACCCCTGGGTGCTAATGTGAGATGTTATCAATACCATCATCACCATTGGACATCGCTCCTCCCCCACCCCCAATGATCTGTACTCATCATTGTTATCACCACTAACTGGCCCAGCCTGTACCTTTAATGCCCCTAAAAGGGGTCGGCTTGGCACAGTGAAATTACTTACTTGATGGTGTCTAGGCTGGAGCAGCACTGACAAAGGGTGGGTGGGTTTCCAGTTCCTTCCCGCAAAGAGAAATGGTCCTAAATGCAGAGTTGTAGAGTGAGAAACTCATTCATCCCGGCCCCTGTCTTGATCCAAGCATCCTAACACCCCTCCCGGTCCTACTGTCCTTTCAAAGCCTAGCTTCGTTGTACCCTCCGCCTTCTATCTGATCATCCCTCTGACCTACCCAGTCTGACCACCCCTCAATTCCCTAGTCTGAGCATTCAGTTTGTCTGCCTCCGGACTCCCCAGTCTGACCATATCCTAAATTTCCAGATCTAACTCACCTTTGAAACCCCAATGTGACTGTCTCTTGAACCCCTAGTCTAATAACACTCTGACCCCTCCAACTGACTACTCTGGATTATCTAGTCTGACCTTATCCTGAACCCCTACAGTCCAACTGTTCCCTGTCTGCCCAATACGATCACACCAAAGCACCTCAGTTTGACCATGCCCCAATCTCCAGTCTGGTTAGCTCTTTGGTTCTATGGTCTGATCATCCTCTTATCTCCAATTCCCCTCCCCAGGCCCCAGTCTGACCACTTCAAGAACTTCCAGGCTGACCGTCTCCCAGACCTCAACCCCCTAGCCTGACTATTCCTGAAATACCCAGTCTGCCAACCTAGACTACCAATGCCCTTATCCCCTAGTCTGACTATCTCTAAATCTTTCCCTTAAATTTACCAATCCCCAACTCCCCAGTTTGACTGCTCCCTCACCATTTCCTGACATCCCTGTTTACCCCACACAACATGCCAGAGGAATGGCTGGCTCGCCACTCTGACTCCTGGGCTGGGGAATTCTGGGCCCTGGGAAATATAACTCCCCTTTCCCCAAAATGCAGGTTAGTGCTCAGTGTTTCTTTCTTTCCCTTTCTCTTTCTCTCCTGGGGACCATGATACTGAGTGACTCAAGGCTGAGGCATGATGCCTGGGTTGCGGGAAGAAGGAGTCACCACCGTGACTTGTGATGAGTATGGGCCTCTTCTTTCCTAACTCTAGAGCTTCCCTACCCTTATCAGTCTAGGACAGCAACCAGAACCAGGGGTCAGAAATAAGGAAAAGGCTCACCTGTGGAGGGTCCAGAGGCAATAGGCCCAAGGAACCAGGCTTCCTTGCCTCGGTCAGTGTTCTTCAGTCCCTTGGAGGGCCAAGTTCCATGGAGGGAAAGGCTACCTGGGTGCCAGAGCTTCAGGGTGGGGAAAGCAGTTAGGTGACAGGGTCTAGGCCCAGTCACCACTGCCCCTAGCTATCACCCTCTGTCGACGAATCTGCTTGTTGACTAGTTTCTCTGAAATGTGATCTATTTCCTTCATACGGAAGACAGGAAAGAAAAAACGACAGAAAGAGAAAACCACCCACCCAGATGTGGAGGGAGCAGCTAGGCCTTTGAAGCTTACGTCACAAACTGCTGTGTAAGGAGGAAAAACTTCAAGCTGGGGGCAGGCAGGAGTTTCTGGGCCCCAGGCCCAGAGGTTACCTTACTACCCCTCAAGGAAGGTCACTCATCACATGGTTCCTAGGATTCTACATCTAAAACTATAAGGGACCCCAGAGGCCATCTTTTATTACAGAAGAGGGGGAAGTGACTGGCCCAAGGTCATGCATGGAAGGTCAGCTTTCCTACTCTAGAACAAGCCTTCATAACTTTTTTTGTGTCCTGGTGCCCGTTAACAGCCAGTCTGCTGACCTCCATGGAGCCCTTCAAAGAATCAAGTTTTTAAATGTATAAAATAAAATACATAGGACAACAGAGGAAACCAATTATATTGATGCACAGTTCTAAAAATATTTTTACAATGCCAAGTCCACGGAGCCCAGGTTAAGAACCCCTGCTTAGAACCAGTATTATTTACACTATATCATATCAGGCTGCCTCCTTTAAGAAGGGCGAGAACTCGGCCTCCCTGCATGCCAAGTCCTCCCACACACACACACACACACACCATGATTACACCAACAACCTAAGGAAAGAGGGCATCCAGAGCTCATAGCAGGAGTAAAGTCCGCTAACCATCGAAGACTCCAGCCTTCTCACAAGAAGCACAAGAAAGGCACACCTGTACCCCTCGAAGGCCACTGCCTTCAGCCAGCTGGCTCCTAGTTAGGGAAAAACCTGCAAAACTTGACCAGGCTTAAATCCACTGCTGGTCCACAGTCACCAATCCCCTTCTGACTCTTCTTTAGAGCGAAATGTTACTGAAGGAATTTTCTAGCACTCTCTAGAGACCTACTAGAGACCAGGTTCAGAAGGACCCAACTTGTCCTGGAATCACAAAATGTCTGGGCTGGAAGGGACTTTAGAAATCATCCAATCTAATCCTTCACCTTTCTTTTTTGTAGATGAGGAAGGTGAAGAAGGTCAGAAAGTGGGTGGGAGCTCTCATCCAAGGTTACAGAGCGAGGACAGGAGAGCCTGGCTCATGCCTGGAGCTCTCTCCACTATGATTGCTGTCCAACGTCTTCTTCTTAACTCTCTCTGAAAGAAGTGTTCTTAACCTGGGGTCATGGATAGATACCAGGGGGTCTGTAAATTTATTTTTTTAAATGATATATTTTATTAACTAACCTCTAACTGAAATTTAACATTTCCCTCAATTATTTGAAAAACTTATTCTGAGAAGGGGCCCATATGCTTCACCAGACTGACTGTTAAGGGGTCCAGGGCACAAAAACATTTAAAAACCTATTTTCTAACAGGATCAAAGAGATTGACCTAAAAGGGACCTTGGAAATCATCTACTCCAACTCCTTCATTTTTTAGAGAAAGAAACTGAGGTTCCCAGAGCTTGTGATAATAAGCAGAGGACAGATTTGAACTCATGTACCAAGATTCCAAATCCCACAATCTCTTTAGTGCATTCACACTACCCCTAGGCAATGTGTCTCCACCATAAGTCCATACCATCCCTTGGTCTGGTCCAGATTCCTCAGACATTTTTCAGTTGTGTCCAAATCTTCATGACCCCATCTGGGATTTTCTTGGCAAAGATACTAGAGTGGTTTGTCATTTCCTTCTCCAGCTCATTTTACAGATAAGGAAATTGAGGCAAACAGAGTGAAGTGACTTGTCCAGGGTCACAGAGCTAGTAAGTGTCTAAGGCAGGAACTCAAGAACTGAACTCAAGAATTCACCACCTAGCTATCCCTAATGTCTCCGTTCAATTCAGTTCTTGGCTGGGTTTGTCCCATTCCCAAATGGCTCAAAGTATAAATGCCTAGTTCCATGGGAGGTACCCTGCAGATCGGGGGGGCTTTCTGATCACCCAGGATAAATAAAGTATCTTCTTCCTCTGGGTCCCTCATTGACATCACCACTCCAATGCAATTCATTAAATTCTTTATTAAACAACTCAGTTTCTTCAATGCTTGCCATGTACTAAGCACATAATTTATGTGGAGTACTGGGAATACAAAGATAAAACAATCCATGCCCTCTAGAAGCGTATGGTCTGGGGTAGGATTAAGGAGAGGGATGTTGTGATATGTACAAAGAGAAATAAGACAAAAAGCCTGTTCAATTTTAATTCCATAAATATCTATTAAGTTCTTACTATGTATAAGATAAGAGGCCTAGAGGAAACAGAGCTGGCCTTGGAGTCAGGATGACCTGGGTTCAAACCCCATCTCTGACACATACTAACTGTATGACTGAGGACAAGTCACTTAACCTCTGTGCCTCAGTTTCCTTGTCTGTAAAATGAAGAGATTGGACTCCAAGATCCCTTCTAGCTCTAAACCTATGGTCCTATTATCCTGTGACGCAGACCACACATGGGTGACCCTGGTCCAGTCACATAACCTCTCAATGCTCTAACAACCCTGAGGCTCCACCTCACATCCAGCAAACTGGCAAGCTCTTTGATGTCCAAAGATCAGAAAGGCTGATAGGCACACTGGTTCATTCTTGGTGGAGATAGGAATTATATAACCAGTTTAGAAAGAAATCGGGAATTAAACAAATACATGACTAAAATGTCTTTTCCCTTTGACCCAGAGATTCTGATACTGGGCATAAGCCCCAGAAAGGTCATTGATAAAAAGAGAATTCCTGTATACACCAAAACATTTCTAGCGGCACTTTTTGTGGGAGCAAAGAACTGGAAACAAAGTGGATGACGACCATTTGGGAAATGGCTAAACAAAGCGTGGTACGTGGATATGATGAGACACTATGGATGTTATTAGACGCTAGCTGTGTCTTCCTGGTCAGTCACTTCCCCTCTGTCTGCCTCAGTTTCCTCATCAGAAAAATTGGGTTATCAATAGCTCTTACTTGCCAGGGTTGTGAGGATCAAATGAAAGACTTGTAAAGCATTTAGCACAGTGCCTGGCCCTTGGTAGTACTATGTAAATGTGAGCTGTTATTATCATGATTGTGAATCATGATCATGATCATGATAATAGGCAGCTGGGTGGCTCAGTGGATAGACCACTGGGCCTGGAGTCAGGAAGACTCATGTTCCAGAGTTCAAATCTGGCCTCGGACACTTACTAACTGTATGACCCTGGGCAAGTCACTTAACCCTGTTTGCCTCAGTTTCCTCATCTGTAAAGTGAACTGGAGAAAAAAATGGCAAACCACTCCAGTGTCTTTGCCAAGAAAACTACAAAAGGGGTCACAAAGAGTCAGACACGACTGAAAAATTACTAAACTGATGATAATGGTGATAACTATGCAGTAAAAAAAGACAAATATGATGAATACAGAAAAATCTGGAAAGACTCACATGAGCTGATGCAAAGGGAAGGAAGCAGAGTCCCTAAAGAAAGACATGAGAGGACACCTTCCTCTATTCCTTTGCAGAGGCAAGGGGTCCATGGCTGTGGAACATTACACATATTTTCGGGGGGGGTTGGGATGTATTGATTGATTAATTGATTATGCTGAATTTTTTTCTATTCTATTTCTTTTTAAAAATTGTTGTATGAGATGGCTCTCTGGGAAGAAGAAGAGAGAGATACAGACAGGGGGAATTTTTGTTGTTATTCAGTCACATCCAACTCTTCATGACCCCATTTAGGGTTTTCTTGGCAAAGACCGGAGTGGTTTGTCATTTCCTTCCCCAGTTCATTTTACAAATGAGGAAACTGAGGCAAACAGGGTTAAGTGATTTGCCTAGGGTGACATAGCTAGTAAGTATCAGAGGCCAGATTTGAATCCAGGAAGATGATGAGTCTTCCTCACTCCAACCCAGACACTCTATCCATTGTGCTACTTAGCTACCTGGGGGAGGAACTCCCAGGGGGAATTTTAGGTGATGTAAAATTAAAAGTTAACAAACATTTATTTTTTAAAAAGTGAGTTGCAGATCATCACTGGTGGGGGAAGTTTTGAGTTTCTACACTGGGAATTCCCCACTGATGAAGTTACTGATATAGGAGAGGGAAAACATTGCCCAAGAGACTCTGTTAGTAGTAGGACCTCTTTAAGAATGAAGGATAAACAACAACAGCAAAAACACGGAACACAAAAGACGTAAGTGAAAGTCCTTGTCCTCAAAAAGCTTACATTCTATTGGGGGAGGGGCGGTGTGAAGGTATATAACATGTAGAGAAACAAATACAAGGTTTTTGAGGACGGAGAAAGCAATAGCAATTTGGGGGAGCACAGAAGGCTTCCCACAGGAACTAGCACCTGAGGCGAGCTTTGAAGGAAGCAGAGGTGTCTCAGAGATGGAGATGAAGAGGGAGGGAGTGCATTCCAGGCATGAGAGAGATAGCCAGTGTCAAGCCATAGAGATGGAATGTTGGGTTTGGGGTACAGCTGGTGGTCCAGCTTGGCTGGAATGTAGAGTGTGCACAGGAAAGAAATGGGAAATAAGAATGGGAAGGAAGGTAGGTTAGAGTAAGATTGTGGAAGGCTTTACATGCCAGGTTGAAAAACTTGAATTTTGGAGCCACTGAAGGTGGTTGATCAGTAAGAGGAAGAGATCAAGGATGCAAGAGAGTTTTGATGAAGAATGCAGGGGAAGGATGTTAAACAAAATCAAGAGAACTAAACAACTACAAAGATATGAATGAAAATATCAGTAAAAGAAGTTAATCTTTAAGTAATAGAAATCCCATGAAGGTCCTACTGAAGAGATAATGATACATATCCCCTCCTCATGGAGGAGAGATAGGAGGACTACTAGGTTCTTGTTGTCAGAAAAGGATATTTCTATATAGGATATTTTATCTTCATGGTTTTTCTTTGCCAAAAGAAAGAGGTCTGTCTGGGGGAGTGGGGTGGTAAATGATCTACACAAAAACAAAATACATCAATAAATTATTTTTTTAAAAGACACAGGAGAATAAGGTCCCGGGGGCATGATAGGCAGGGATGAGGAGGAGAGTAGAAGACAGGGAATGGAGGGAGTGAATGGTGAGACCAAACTGAGTGAGAATGGGAGAGAAGGCAGGGTTAAGGAGTTTTCCAATGATAATGGCAGTCTGGAAAGTCCCGAGAAGACAGATCATTGGATTTAGCATTAAGAGATTATGAGTAATCTTGGAGAGAGAGGTTCCAGTGAATGGGTAGGATTGGAATCCACATTACGAGGGGCTGAAAAATGAGTAGGAGGTACAGAAATAGAGGTAACAAGTACAAGCATCTTTGTCAGTGAAAAAGGAAAGATATAGGACCTTAGCTTAAAGACAGGCAGGATCAAGTGGAGTGGGGAGAATTGAAGGTATTTGCAGGCACAGCGGAGGCAACTGATGGGGAGAGGGGATGCTTAAAGTGATGAGCTCCCAGCTAAGACATGGGATCAAGGGTATAAGGACAGGGGTCGGTCTTGACCACCTCTTCCTCAGAGACTAAGACAAAGGAGGGGAAAATAAGGGATCACATAGAGTGGTTTTGAAGTTTGGAGTAGGGAAAAGGATGTGATGGATATTTTACTTTCTCAGTAAAGTAAGATACATGCCCCTCTACTGAAAGGGACAGCTATGAGGCTTGGAGAAAGAAGACAAATTTTGGAATAGATACTGGAGGACCGGGGGTGGGCATATGATAAGGAGTCAAATAGGGAAGAATAAAAGGATTGCTTTTGCGATAGTGAACACCTAGTGGAAATCTAGTAACGTGGGTTTGTGGTGGACCTATTTAGTACAGCTACATGATTTCCTCCATTTTTTAGTAGTATGGGCATAGGATGAAAGAGGAAACATGGTGGTGATCACCCATGTCAAGGTATGGCAAGGCATTAGCAGTGAGAAGACAAAGGTTTTGGTTGAGGATGCCATATTTTAAGGACGTTGATCTCTCTCCTTCTCTCTAGTTTTTTGGAACATGAATCCTTCCCAGTTTTCCTCAAACCTATCTGACCGCTGGTTCTCTGTCTCCTTGCTAGACCCTCCTCCAGATCATGCCCTCTAATTATAGATGTCCCTCAGAGTCCTGTTCTTTGCTCCTTCTATACTATTTTACTCCCATGAATTTGATGACCTCTCTATGCTCATGATTCTGAGATCTATCTATTCTGCCCCAACCTCTCTGCTGATCTCCAGTCTCACATCACCAAATGCCTCTCAAACATCTCAAACTAGATGTTCAGTAGATTTCTTAAACTCAATATGTTCAAAACAGAACTCATTCTCTTTCTCCCTACATCCTTCCCCAGTCCTACCTTCCCTATTACCATAGAGGGCAACACCACCCTCCCAGCCCCTCAGACTCACAACCTAGGAGTCCTCCTGTATTCCTCACTATCTCTCACCACCTCCTTTTTCAATCTGTTGCCAAGGCCAACAGATTTTACCTTTGCAACATCTCTCAAATATGCCCCCTTCTCTCCTCTAACACAGCCAGCATTCCAATGCAGGCCCTCATCACCTCATGTCCAGATTATTGTAATAGCCTGCTAGCGGGTCCATCTGCCTCAAATCTTTCCCAACTCCAATCCATCCTCTAGCCACTAAAGTGATTTTCCTAAAACGCAGGTCTGATCATGTCACACACCCCAACCCAATAAACTCTGTGCCTTCCTGTTGCTTCCAGGAACAAATACAAAATACTCTGGCATTCAAAGTCTTTCATAACCTAGCACCCTCCTGCCCTTCCAGTATTCTTGCATCCTACTGTCTGTCAGGTACCCTTTAATCCAGTGACAGGGCCTTCCTGGCTGTTCCACAAACAAGACCCTCCATCTCTCAGCTTCAGGCATTCTCTCTGGTGTCCCCCATGCCTAGAACTCTCCTCCCTCCTCTGTTCCACCTACTGATCTCCCTGGCTTAAGTCCCAGCTAAAAGCCCACCTCTATAGGAAGTCTTCCCAGCCCCTCTTAATTCCAATACCTTCCCTCTGTTAACTATCTATCCTGTCTATAGTTTGTTTGTACAAATTTGTTTGCTTATTGTCTCGCCCACTAGATTGTGAACTCCTGGGTTGCAAGGACTGTCTATTGCCTCTACTTGTGTCTCCAGTGCTTAGCACAGTCTCTGGCACATAGTAGGTGCTTAATAAATGTTTATTGATTAAAGGAACTGAGAATGTTTAGCCTGGAAAAGAGAAGACTTAGGTCAACACGATAGCCATCTTCAAGTAATTGAAAGCCTCTCTCATGGAGAACAGTCTACGTTTGTTCTGCTGGGCCTCAGAAGGCAGAACAAGGAACAGTAAATGCAAGTTACAGAGATGCAGATTCAGATTGGAGGTAAGGAAAAAATGACCTGTTCAAAAGTAGAATGGACTGCCTTGGGAAGTAGTGGGTTCCCTCTCAAAAGAGGCCTTTGATCCAAGGCTAGGTGACCACATGTTTAGGACATTGTAGAAGGATCCTTGTACAGGCATGGGGTTGGACCTATCAAGGAGGGAAACCTTCAGCCTGGAGACCACATGTGGCCCTGTAGGTCCTCAAGTGAGGCCCTAAATCTGTTCCCAGATTTGTTCTGTGAAGTTTGGATTCAGTCTGAGGGCCTCACTTGAGGACCTAGAGGGCCACATGTGGCCTGAGGCTGCAGGTTCCCACCCCCGGACCAGATGGTCTCTGAGGCCTCTTCCAACTCTGAGATCCAGACAACTGGCCAAGAAGATTATGGGACCTGGAGCAATAGCTTCTCTTGGAAAGGCTGAAGAGGATGAGAGGGTGGTTAGCACCCTGGCCCTTAGTAGCCTACTGGACAGCACCAGAAGCGGTAAATAATGGAAAAGCAGTGATGGCCTGGCACCAGCAGTTCAAAAGGCATGGAGACGTAGCACTTGGCAGTGAGGCCTAGCCTGCAGGCAGCAACTCTGATAACACTCAGGGAGATAATGGAAAGGATAATGGTACCCTAGTTTTTGAGTCTTAACCAGCTTTGGGATAGTAGCAGTGAGAGCCTCAGTTAGCGGCATGCAGGCCACAGAATCAGCCACGGAGATCACTAACCAAGCGGTCCTGGGGTCGAAGATTGGACCACCCTTATGAGTGGCCGAGGTATGAAGCGAAGGGCCAGCTCACCAGTTAAGGGCGATGCTGACCTGGGAGGCCAGCGAATTGCAAGACACACCAATGTGTGTTTTGATGTGTGATGGAAGGGGTTGGAACAGAGAAGGTTGAGATACAGACACTGACCCCTCAAGAAAAGAGGGAGAATATTCTTCCTCCTCTCCTCTGCTTCTTGGAACTCCCTAGTTTTCAAGGGTTGGCTGAATTGCTATCTCCCTTCGACAGACCTGTCCTGATTCCCCATCTTTATTCATCCCTTGTCCTCATCCCACCTTGATCAGCCCCCTTCCCAGTGGCTATGCTCCTCTGTCAATAGATCAGTTAACCAACAAGCATTTATGAAGCACCTACTGTGTGCCCAAATGTGGATGGGATGTATTATCCCTGTCTCTTTTTCATGTGTGTGTTTTTCTACTGACAGTGCTCGACACGTAGTAGGTACTTCATAAATGTTTGTTGATAGATAGATCTGGTTGCTGAGGGATGACTACCACAAGGATCTGGCCTGGGTGATACAAATGGATGGAGGATGAAGCTCAAAAGTGGACGGATTGGGGCAGCTAGGTGGTGCAGCGGATAGAGCTCCGGCCTCGGAGTCAGGAGTTCAAATCCAACCTCAGACACTTGCCACTTACCAGCTGTGTGACCCTGGGCAAGTCACTTAGACCCAATTGCCTCACCAAAAAAAAAAAAAAGTAGATGAGTTACTGAGTGATGGCAGCAGAGGAAGTTTTGGGAAGTGGCCAGAAGGAGCAGCCATTTGGTCAGCTCCTTCTCCTGCTCCATAGGTAAGAGGGCATGAGAGAAGAATCACTTACTTGGTGCTAGAGAGGAAAGTCAAGGGTCTTCTGGAGGGAGTCAGGTTTCCATGAGCAAAAGAATTTGGAAAGATCACAGGATTTTAGCTCTCGAGCTGGAAGGAGCCTCCAAGGCCATCTAGGACAACCCTCCCATTTTACAGGTGAGGAAACTGAGTCCCAAGGAAGCTAAGTGACTGGCTCAAGGTAACACAGACTGTAAGTGAGACCAAGGCGGAAGAGGCAAAAGGGAGCTGGCTCACTAGGGTTTGTTCCAGAGGACATAATGGAAGGAAAGGGCAGAGATCCTTGAAGGCTTGGGTTATTTCACATTTGTCCTTGTATCCTTGTGCTTAACACAGTTCACTGCCTGGCTGGTAGCAAGCGTTAATTGATTGAGTAATTGGTTGATTGACAGAAGAGCATAGGGTCAGAGAAGGAGACTGTATTCATACTGTTTGCCTCAGCAATGGACAACTTGGAATCATAGTAATTAAGAGATGAGGAGTTGAGAGTCAGCTAGGCATCAAATGAGGAAAGGGCACTTTCCCTTCTGTGATCTTGGGGGGGGGGGAGGTGGCATCTAGGCCTGGAGCGGCAGCATCTGCCTAGTCTATCTCCAAACATGGGATGGGGGTCAAGTGGAGGCAATGGGGAAATTAGGTAAGCAGAAAGTACCCCAGCACCCACCTCACGTGTAGAAAATGCTTCAGCCTCTAGTCCAGGGGTAAGGAATCTGCGGCCTCAAGGCCACCTGTGGCCCTCTAGGTCCCTGAGATTTCACAGGTATAAGAAGACCCCCTCTACAGATGCAGGTTGGCACCTTCCCTGCAATTTACAAAGTTGCCTAGAGTAGAGGTACCAAACTCAAGGCCCTCAGAGTACCACAAACGAGATTAAAATGTATTTGGGAAATATTTAACAGAGTAAAAATACAGCCTAATGTAGAGAATGTTAATATTTGTGGCTGTTGTTCAGTCCTGTCACACTCTTTATGACCCCAGGACCATACCCCATCCATTGGATTTTCTTGGCAAGGACACTGCAGTGGTTTGCCATTTTCTTCTCAATGGATTAAAGCAAACACAGGTTAAGTGACTTGCCCAGGATCACACAGCTAGTAAGTGTCTGAGGTCAGATTTGAACTCAGGTCTTCCCAACTCCCGTCCAGGAGCTCTATCCACTGAACCACCTAGCTGTTGATCTATAGCTTTCTAATTCAATATGCAGCCAACAGTACTGTTTAGTGGCTGTTGGAGTTGGACACCACTGACCTAAAGGTTAAGTGATTTATTTGCCCTGCATCACACAGCCAGTGGGTTACAGAATCAGGATTTGAACCCAGGTCTTCTGACTTTGAGAGAAGCTCTCTAGCTGCTGTTAATGCAGCCTCTGCTCTACAAAGTAATTTGAGGAGGGGAAAAAAGAGATCTAATAACTAGGGTGATGGGATCTCGAAGCATGAAAACCCTCAGGAAGGAAAGGTGTGGCCTTGAAGGGAATTTAGGGATTTTAAGAAGCAGAAATGGGGGGGGGGCATTCCAGGCTTGGGGCATAGACTGTACCAAGGCGGGAAGGCAGGAGGTGGAATGTGTTAGGGAGCCTGTGTCTAGACCAAAAGCACAAATACTCTATTGGAGCTGGAAGCTAGGATGAGGCCTGGGTTTGGGATGAAGATTAGCATTGGAGTAGAAGCCTGGGATTAGGACTGGAGGCTGGATCTGAGGTTAGCATTAGGCCCAAAGCCGTTAGGATGAGACCTTTTTGGGTCTCCCTCCATCCCAGTAGTTAGTTAGCTCTTCTTCTATCCCCAAATCACTTTTGTCTCTATTTCTTATCTGTATGCGGTTCCACTCCCCAGAACAGTAAACTTGAGGGCAAGGCTGGGGTAGGAGGTGGTATCTCCAGAAGGAGGCCTGACACTCATTAGAAGGCTCTTGATAAAAAGCTTTGTGGAATTGAAATTCCAGGATTAGACCTGGGGCCCGGCCTGATGTGGGGCACTTTCTGCCCTGGCCTTGGGGCAGCAGCCCGAACATCTGGCCACACTGAGAAGTTCTTGGCATCTGGAGCTGGGGCCCAGGCTCCCCAGCTCCCCCTGGACAAAGGCAAACAGACCATTTCAATGGTTAGACAGAAGAGGAGAGAGTGAGGGGAGAGGAGAGGGAAAAATGGAGGGAAGGAAGGCTGCACCAGGGGGAGGTCAGGAGGGAACTGAGCAGGCGGGGTTTCTGGCTGTGTGGGGTTTGAGTTTTTAGGTTTTGTTTTGTTTTGTTTTTTTCAAATAACGCTGGCAAAATTTCTCAGGAAGCTGTCTTTCTCTCTCTCTCTCTCTGTCTCTCTCTCTCTCTCTCGATCCCCTACTCTCTCTCCCCTCTCCCTCTCCTGCCTCCCCCCCCCATCCAGCCGCTGCTGCAGCGGCTCAGGCCTCTGTGATTACAGCTCCCTTCCTGCCGCCACAGCTGGACGGGAGGAGGGGGAAGAGTCAGCTGGGGCTAGGGCTGGTGCAGCAGGCGCCGGGCCCGGAGCCCGGAGTCCGGAGTCGGGAGCCTAGAGCCGCACAGCCTGCCCACTTCCTTGTGCCCCCCTGGGGTCTCACGGTGAGACCGGCTGCCCCCAGCACCAAGCACCACCCAAGGGGCCATCCCAGACAGCCAGGGACCAGGAACCAGGTAAAGGCGTTTGTCCATCCTGTCCCCGCCCCCTTCCCCCCTTCCAGAAGTAGATGCTTTGTGGTTCGGCTCAGAAGAGGAAAAGGGGTCGGGGGTGGGAGTGCGGAGCAGCTGCGGACTGCCTTTAGTTTCTTAGAGATCTGAGGGGAGAGGTAGTGAAGCATTGGGGGGGGGGCTGCCCCTCCCTCCCTCCCAGGGAGGCAGACCAGCCACCCCCAGCTCATCATTCAGAGTTTCCATAAGAATTACAAGTTGTGCTACAGCGGTGAGCTCAGGAAACCACGTCTGTGTGTGTCTGTGTTTGTGTGTGTATGGGAGAGAAACACACAGAGACACAGAGACAAAGACAGAGATCCACAGAGACAGAGAGCATTCCAGCGAGCTAGCGTCTGAACGAGGGTGCATGTTTGAGGGTTTGTGTGGGAGAGAGCTGTTCTGCGTGTGTCTGGCCAGCTCTGGCTGTTGTGTGCCTGCCCCAGTGAGCCTTCCACTTTCATTCTCTTGACTCAGAAGGCAGAAAGTCTCTGGTGAGTGAGGGAAAGTGCAGGCTCGCTCCCTCTGTCTCTGTCTCTCCACAGCTGCCCCAGGGGAACCGGGCCCTTTAATTACCAGGCCACATCCTTTGGCTCTTGCCCAGCCCTTTCGGTCCCCCTGCTGCTGCAGGCTCCCCTACCTCCCCTGAGGCCTGGGATTGGATGCCAAAAGCCCCGTGCCCCCTCCTTTCTGGCTCAGGCCCGAAAGCCCTTTGCTTGTCTGTGTGGCCTCCCTGGGCCCCGGCTGGGCTCGGAGTGGGGGTGGGGGTGATAAAGCATGGGATCCAATCAGCCTAGTCAACCCGAGCAGGTTCAATGAATGAGAGTAGACAGTGGAGCCCAGGACCGCACTGCCAATCCTAAATTTGGGTTTCTAGGTTGGAGTGGGGTAGGGGGTGTACTGGGTGTCTCTCTGTAGACTGTGGGTATCCCCTACCTTTCCTAGCTCACTGCCACCCAGGAGGCCACTGGAAACTGGGGACAGGCCAGGGAGGACAGGATTGTAGCCCAGGCAGATAGTCCAGGACCCGACCAGGGGGACAGGGCGGAGACTCTAAGCCGCAGCTCAGGAAGGGCCTGACCAGGAATCTGGGCCCAGGGGGTGGGGGAAGGGCACCTTCCCCGGCTTTAGTTCAATTCAGCAAACATGGACTAGGCACTTAGAACCCCAGGGCTTTGTGTGGAGGCTCAGCCCCAACCCCCAGTTCCTGAGAGTTTGTAGAAACTCAGCCCCAGGCCTCCCTCTACTCTCTATCAAGAGAATTACAGTCCCATTACCCTCAACCCCCTGTTAGTTAGAACAATGCCCTACCCCACTCATGCCCTGAAAATGAGACCCCCCCAGGCCCCGGGAGTAGATGCACCTGGAAAGAGCTAAAAGGAAGATTTGGTCACTAAATGAATGTTCACTAGGAGGCCAGTCCTGGGTCTACTGCCCTGTTGGGGAGACAAGAGATGAATCACCCAGGGCCCCTATGCTGGGGAGCTCACAGTCAGTCTGGACAGAGGAGACAGTTGAAAAATGGAATAACAGCAACAGATTTGAAGGAGTCAGTGTGTCCAGTAGAAAGAGGCTTTGGAGTCAGACACTGGGTTTGAATCCTGGCCTGCCACTCAATACCTATGAGCCTCCAGGCAAGTGTTACCCTCTCCAAGCCTCGGTTTCCCCATCTGTTACAAACAGGGGGTTGGACTAGGTGTTCTCTAAGGTCCCTAACTACTCTGAATCCTAGGGGCATATGAGTTAGAACTGTACTGTAGAATAGGAGTAATCCAGGCTGCAGGAAGCAAGACAAACCTTAGCCCTTGTTCTCCCAAAGTGGAAGGGCTGCCTCCTCAGATAATGAGCTCCTGTCGATGGAGGATTTCAAACAGAAACTAAGTAATCGCTCCTTTCCGATGTGATTGAGGGTGCTTCTTGGTCAAGTAAATGCAATGCTACATGTAAGCGGGCTGTGAGTATATTAAAGAGAAGCCTGACAAAATGCTAGCAGAGGACAGTGTCCTTCCCAAGTTTGGGCTGGGAAGGTTTCCTGGAAGAAGAATAAAGAAGGTGCCCAGGTCAGGTGACTCAGAGTGGGAAGACAGAAATAAGAAAGGATCTGGGCCCAATTTTTGAAGGTGACCCACATGAAGCAAATGGAGACCAAGGCCAGGAATTTCTGAAAGAGGAGTCATCCATCCACAGACAGGTGATGAGAGGTAACATGAGACTGGATAGGACAGAATTCCTTAGGTCAGGTTCCTCCCTGCCCTGACATTTACTAGCTGTGTGACCCTGGGCAAGTCACTTAACTTCTTCAATGTTCTCATCCAAATGAGGAATGACAAGGTTGGACAGAATGGTCTCTGAGGCCCCTTCCAGATGTTTCTTCAATACCAGGACCCTAAAACCATGGATAAGAATAGAATAGCTTGAGAGAAGGAGAGGGAGAAGAGAGTGAAGGACAGAGCCTTAGGGATACACAGTTAGGAGACAGAAAGAATCCTTAGGACAATCACAATGGTAGAGATCTCACAGGACACTGAGCTTAACCCCCTCATTCCACAGATGTGGAAACTGAGGCCCATCAAATGGAAAGGACTCACCCAAAAGCCATATATTGAGTGAAAGAGCTGAGACTTGCAGCCCAGCTCCTCTCTGGCTTATTCCTTCTCTGTCACCTTCCTGTCCCCTATTCAGGGTGTAGGATCTCCTGGTGAGCCCACCTTGAAGGCAGAGGAGGAGAGGCTGGAGGAGTAGGAGGAGAACCAGAGCAGGGGAGCAATCTCATGGACAGGAGGTAGCTGTTGGCAGAGAAGTGAAAGAGGATGAGGCCTGGGGAAAGGACTGGACTCCTCGAAAATCATCAGTCAGTGGGCTCCATGCACTTTGCTGAAGGGTCAAGAAGAAGCATGGAGAACAAGAGGCTGAGGAAGAAGTGGGTGGAGAGGAAGTGGAAGCTTCGAGTACTGATGACTTTCTGGAAGTTTGGCAGTGAGAGAAAAAGAGAGAAAGACACACACAGAGAGCGTGCGCTAGAGGAAGAGAAAGAGAGATAGAGAGAGAGCGAGAGACAGAGATGATAGCTCAAGGGGTCAGCAGGGTCAAGAAAAAGCTTATTAGGATGGGGGTCACCAGAGCCTGTTTCTAGGCAAAGAGGAAGGAGCCAGGAGAGAAGGTGTCAGCATGGCAGTCTGGAAGCCAACAGACCTAGGTTCACACCTTTGGATGGGATCTCTTACCACATGCATGACCTCGGACAAGTCACAACCTCTCTGAACCTCGATTTCCTCACCTGTAAATTGGGGTGATGATACCTACAATGTCTTCTGGAAGGATTTTGAGTGAGGCCTGAATGAAAATTCATATGTAAAGAGTAGGAAACAAGAGAGAGGGAGGGAGGAAGATCAAATAGAAGGGAGGGGAGGGGAGAGAAAGAGAGAGAGAGAAGGAGAGAGAGAAAGAGAGAGATCAAAGATGGAGAGAAGAGGGAAAGAGAAGGAGATGGATGAAGAGGGAGGGACAAATGGAAGGAAACAGAGAGAGAGGGAGAGATCAAAGATGAAGAGGAGAAGGATTGCTCAATGGGGCAAGGTCCCAAAGGAGAAGAGACCAATGAACTCCATGAAAGCACAAAGTATGGGAGAAGAGAAGGGCAGGGTGGACAATTCGATTCAGTGAATAGGCAGAAGGGTCAGCCCAACTTTCCTAATTCTGTTGAATGTCCTACCATCCTCCCAAGGCACCCAGGGCCATCTTTGCCTCTTGGCTCTCACTCATTCCCCCTCACTCACTCTGGCACCTGCCAGAGCTCACTGGTGACACACACTTAAAATATCTCCTATCTAGGGAGTTCAGCAATCAGCCGTCTGGGGGGAAATGCACATGATACACTTTTAGATTCAATTCGCATGATTAATAATTTTCCATTACTTTCTTAAGCCTGGAAGATCAGCAAAACTATAAATCAAGCCCTGATTTATCACATTTGCTGATTTCCGACATGCAAATGCCCACACTGAAAATTTAACAATCAGCCCTCTCAATAGCCCGTTTGAGCTGACTCCAGCACACCCTGGTATCATATCACCCCTTTTCCTTGTCTCACACCTATACCTGCTCCAGTTCATGGTATTGTCACTTCTTCCCTGGACTATTTCCATAACCTCCTAACTGGTCTCCATTGACTCTAGCCAGGCCCCTCTCTAACCCATCCTCCACACAGCTGCCAGCCTAGCTTTCAGGTTGTTTGCCCTCCATCTCCCATTCTAGCCACACTTGTTTACATTACTTGCTGTTCTAGTTCATGACATCCCATCTCTAGCCTCCACACCTTTGTACGGGCTCTCCCTCATTCCTGGAAAGCTCTCCCTCCTCACTTCTGACTCTTGGAATCCCTAGCCCCCTTCAGGGGTCAGCTTCGCCACCACCTCCTTCAAGAAACCTTTCCTGATTCTCAAATTAGTGCTCCTCTGAAGTCACTATGTATTAATTTTGTACACATCACAATTTACTTATTTGTGAACATATTGTGTCTTCCCCCCATCACAGCAGAATGTAAGCTCTTCGGGGACAGAGAGTGTCACTATTTTATTTTTGTATCCCTAATGCCCAGCATATCGCTGCACACAGAGTACTGAATAAATGCTTGTTGACTGACTCAGAAAAACTCACAAAGATACAAATAGGTACCAGTCGCCAGCAATCTTGTTAGAAAGATTAAAGTAAAACCCTGGAAACCACAGCCAACAGCAGACAGAGGTTGTCCAGTTGGGTGGGTATTGACCAAGTAGTGAGTTCCCCATTGCTAGAAATCTTCAAATCAAGGCTGGATGACTTTGGATCAAGAATATTATGGAAGAAGAGGTTCATGCTTCCCTTTGAGACTGGACTTGCTGAACACTGAACTGCTGAACATTCTCAAGTCTGGGATGCCGTGTTTCTGTGAAAAGACTTGTTCTTTATAGGCCCCAGAGGGCAAAACAATGGAGAGAAATTACAGGGAGGCAAACTGCAGACCTGCATTGTGGACGGACTTCTGAACAAGCAAAGCTCCCCAAAGCCAGAACAGGCTGCCTCTGAGGCGAGGGAGCTCCCTGTTACTGCGGCTGTAGTTCAGTCATTTTCAGTCATGTCTGACTCTCCATGACCCCATTTGGGATTTTTTTTTTTTTGGCAAAGATACTAGAGTGGTTTGCTGTTTCCTTCTCCAGCTCATTTAACCGATGAGGAAACTGAGGCAAAGTTAGGTGACTTGCCTAGGATCACACAGCTAGTAAGTATCCAAGGCTGGATTTGAACTCATAAAGATGAGTTTTCCTGATTCCAAGCCCAGCGCTCTATCCACTGTGCCAATTCCCCAGTGACTCAGGGACACTGGAGGTATTAGGGGCAGCTAAGCAGTGCAGCGAATGGAGCACTGGGCTTGGAGTCAGGAAGACCTGAGTTCAAATCCAGCTTCAGACACTTACTAGCTGTGTGACCCTAAGCAAGGCACTGACCCACTGTTTGCCTCAGTTTCCCCATCTCTAAAATGGGCATAATAACAGCACCTACTCCTCAGGGTTGTTGTGGAGATCAAATGAGACAATAATTGTGAAGCGATTAACACATAGTGCCTGGCACAAAGTAACACTATGTAAACGTTAGCTATTATTATTATTATCGTTATTATTCAGGGAGAGGCTGGCATGACTTACCGATGACCAGGTCAAAGGATTTAGAGGCAGAAGGGACCTTAGAGATCACTTAGTTCAACCCTCCGTTTTACAGATAAAGAAACTGATCCCAAAGAGAAGAAATGATTTGTCCAGAGTCACACAGGTAGTAAGTAATAAAGCTGAGACTTGAGCCCAAAGTCACCAAATATAATGCTACAGAAGTGATTTACATCCCTATTTATACACAGATGGTGTGTGCACACATGTGGACATGCCCCCTCCAGACTCAGGGATCCACGTGTCACTGGGCAGAGGCACTGACCCTTGGTATAGGGTGGCATTGTATCTAAAGTCAAGATGGGAGACTTTGGCTAAGGCCCCTCTCTGAATCTTGGGCCTTTTCTGATACTCCTACATAGATATTCATCAATCAATGAACATTTATTAAGCACCTACTATATGCCAGGCACTGTGCTGAGCACTTGGGATACAAAAAGGAGCAAAAGACAGTCCCCGCCCTCAAGGAGCTTGGAATCTAAAGGAAGAGACAACATGGAAATAAATATATACAAAGCAAGCTATAGACAGAGATTATTTACAGAGATAATGAACCGAGGGAAGGCACTAGAATGGTAGGAGATGGGATTTTCCTTGGCACTTAAAGGAAACCAGGAGGGTCCGTAGTGGGAGCAGAGGAGGGAGAGAATTCCAGGCACAGGGGACCTCCAAAGAGAATGCCCAGAGCCAAGCCATCAATACACATTCGCCTCCATGGCCAAAATGTGTGGCAGAGGAAAGGCCAAACATAAAACAGAAACAAGGGAAGTTGGGGCACCCCCTTTTTGTTTTCACTTCTCTTCACAGAAACCATATCACTCCCAGTTGAACATAAGCTTCTTAAGCAAAAGATAGCTTTCATTTTTGTCTTTGTACATTATCACCCCCATTTTACAGATGAGAAATCTGAGGCTCTGAAATGTTAAGTGATATGTCCAAGGTCACACAAGTAGGAAGCATCAGAGGGGGGATTTGAACCCAGGCTTTTTGAGTTCAAGTCCAGCATTCTATCTACCCTGCCATCCTCCTTCCTCTCCCACATGGGCTTCTTCCTCTTCCTTCAGTCTTTGTATTTCTTTGTAGCTCCTAACACAATGCCTGGCACATAGAAGGCACTTAGTAAATGCTTGTTGAATTGCATTTCGTCCAAGAGAACAGGGTCTTTGCATCAATTCAGTGCAAAGCACAGCGCATGGCATGCTTTAGTTGTTAACAAAATGTTTGTTGAATGAATAAATTGAATGAAATGGATGAATGGGTGGAGGGATGTTGAACATTAGCACCTCTTGGAGAAAGTTTCCACTGGGCTCTCTAGAATTCAGCCCAGTACCCTGGGAACAGGGACTGAGTGCCCTGTCTCAGTCTCCTTCACTCACCCTGCTTCTCTCTCTGTCTGTTCACAGGAACCATGTTCTGGCGGGTCCTGGAGGCCAGTTGGAGGTGGTCAGGGCCATGAACGTTGGGGAAGCAGCAAGGTGGCCGTAGCCAGGCAGGGGTTGAGGAGAGACATGTGGGCACAGGCCTGTCGGGGTCAGCATACCGCTCCCCCATCCCTTAGCGATGGCTGCAATCACCTCCACCTACAGACTCCTCTGCTGGGCCTTCGTCTTCACCCTCACCCTGGACCATGCACATTCTGGTGTCCATGCCTTCCAGTCTCAAGGTAGGTGAGGCTAGGTGGTTAGGATCAGGGTGAGCTAAAGCTGGAAAAGTGGGGATTAAATTGGGGGAAGAACAGAAGGGATGGTGGGGTCCTACTGTCCAGAAGCACCTGAGTCTGCCTGAGGAAGAGACAGTAAATATAGAGGGTCTGTCATCTGAGCATGGTATTCAGGAGGCTGGGTTTTACAGGGAGGGAACATCCGCAAATAGTATAGGCTAAGTCAAAATCAGAGCTGGGTCAGTAGAGAGGGTCAGGATCCAGATGCCAGCTACCACCCTGAGGAGATACAGTGGTTGGCTTAGAGTCGGAAGACCTGGGTTCAAATCCTGCCTCTGATCTTTTCTCACTTTGAGACCACAAGCAAGTCACTTAACTTCTCTGTTTCTCAGTTTCCTCATGTGTACAGTAAGAGTTAGACTAGGGGATCTTTAATAATAGCTCGCATTTAGTTAGTAAGATTTGAAGAGCACCTTGCAAACATTACCTCATTTGGTCCTCACAAGAACCCTGAGAATAAGGGCAGCTAGGGGGTATAGTAGATAGAGCACTGGCCCTGAAGTCAGGGGGACCTGAGTTCAAATCCGACCTCAGACCAAACACTTGACACTTACTAGCTGTATGACCCTGGGCAAGTCACTTAACCCCAATTGCCTTAAACAACAACAACAACAACAACAACAACAAGAACCCTGAGAAACAGGTGCTATTAATTATCTCCATTTTACGGATGAGAAAACTGAGGTTGAGAGAGGTTGAATAAAAGGGTCACACAGCTAGTAAGTGTCTGAGGCGGGATTTGAACTCGGGTTTTCCTGACTCCAGGCCCAACACTCTGCAACATCACCTAGCTGCCTCACTACCTGAGGTTTATTCCAATTACAAATCGATGATCCCATGAATTCCCCCTTCCTCCACCTGCAGAGGAATTCCTATCCAGCCTCAAGAGCTATGAAATTGCCTTCCCTACTCGAGTGGACCCCAATGGAATGCTGTTGGCCTTTGCACCCCCAGCTCCCGCTGGAAGGAAGCGCCACCGCCGAGGGGGGTCAAGGACCCCACCGCCAGAGCCCAGGCTCTTCTACAAGGTGGCTGCTGCCAGCACCCACTTCCTCCTCAACCTGACCCACACCCGGCGCCTGCTGGCTGAGCACTTCTCTGTGGAATACTGGACGAGGGACGGCCCAGCCTGGCAGCGCCACGCCCGGCCTAACTGCCTCTATGCCGGTCACCTGCAGGGTCAGCCACTCAGCTCCAGGGTGGCTATCAGTAACTGCAATGGGCTGGTAAGCAGCTGAGGTGGTACCTAATGCTCGGGTGAGGCACCAGGGAGCAAAAGCCCAGAGTGAGCTAAATCCCTGGAATGTTGAGGCGTAGGGATCTTGGGAACCGAGACGGGAACGCTGAGTCTGGGCGGGAGATCCATGGAGAGGGATGGGGATTGAGATGTCTGGACCTGGGGAAAGCCCCATGTCACTAATCTCCCCTTTCCTCAGCATGGCTTAATTGTAGCCGATGAAGAGGAATACCTCATTGAGCCCCTGAGTGGCGGGGGCCCCGGGGGACGAGGAATTGAGGAAAGCAGCCCCCACGTGGTGTACAAACGCTCTTCTCTGCAGTACCCCCACCTGGATGCTGCCTGTGGAGTGCTAGGTACCTAGTCCTGCCCATTCTATCCCTCTATATCCTATGCCACTTACAACTCTCCCTTCCCTCCTGGGTATTCCCCCATCCCCAAGCAATGTAATGGAATCTAGGAAGAAAAATGACTCATAACAGAGATTTCTCCAAACTAGTCCTTAGTCCCAGGCTATGCTGGGGAAATTGGAACAGTAAGACAAGGGGTCAGGAGGGCAGTGGGCAGTGAGATGACGGAGGAGACGGCAGCAAGAGGTGGTGGAGACGGGTATTGAGATGATGGGGACCAGGAGATAGTAGGGAGGGATGGAGAGGACAATGAGCTGGTGAAGGGAAGGAGATGACAGGAGGCAAAGGGGTGGATGAAGACCACAGGGACCGTGGCCCAGCGTAGCTGCCCCTCCCCTGGGGTCTCCACAGATGAGAAGCCCTGGAAGGGTCGGCCATGGTGGCTTCGTACCTTGAAGCCACCACCCGCCAGGCCCCGCGTCAATGAGACTGAGCGGGGACAGCTTGCCCTGAAGCGCTCCGTCAGCAGAGAGCGCTACGTGGAGACTCTGGTAGTGGTAGACAAGACGATGGTCGGCTACCATGGGCGCCGTGACATTGAGCAGTATGTGCTGGCCGTCATGAACATTGTAAGTGTCACCACCCCCGGGTGGGGCTGGGAGACAGAGTCAGAGCTGGAAGAAGGGAGCTGGGGCTAGAGGGTAGAGACCACAGTGACATGGTGGGAACGGGAAGATGCTACATTCTACCCCTGCCCCTCCACACATAACCCAACCCATAACCCAAAAGAGAGGTGGTCCTCACGAAACAGGGAAACCAAAATGAGATGGGGCCTGGAAGGACAGAAACTGAAGGAGGAACAGGAAACTAGAGACACAGAGAAAGGGAAATGTGGGAGATATAGAGAGAGAGACTGACAGGAGTCCTGGTTCTACCAGGAGTGCCCACTCCAAGCCAGGTAATGTGGCCCTGATCTTCATTCCCAGCTGACTCCCAGGATAGACATTTCCCTTCCCTTCCAGTCACCTCCCTCCTCATGGGGAGAAGACACAACTCGGCCTAGAGGCACTGAGTCAGAAAAGGGAAGGATGGATAACTGACAGCCAAGGACAGGCAGATGTGAGACTTTGAGGTGGACTCTGGCCACCCCGGCTGGGCTTCTTGTAAGACTGGACTTTCCTTGTTTCCTGGAGGTCAGGTTGCCAAACTTTTCCAGGACTCCAGTCTGGGGAATATTGTTAACATCATGGTGACCCGGCTCATCCTGCTCACTGAAGACCAGGTGAGGGGGAGCAGGTGGCATCCTGCTCACATCTGCTGGTATTGGAAGGCATCGTGGGGCAGGTCCCTTCTCACTGAACCTCAGTTTCCTTAGCTATGAAATAAGATGAGGACTAGAAAGAGTCTAGACTTGTGGTTTCATTGATATAGGAAACTCCTAGGTGAGGAAACTCTTTGTGCTAGTGCAGGTCTGCACTTTCTCTGTAATTCATAGTTAGAAATTTGCCCAGAGGTTGCCCACGATGCCACCATCTGTATGCATGAGAGGTAGACCTCACGACTGATGAGGAGCACCTCACTGAACCTATGAATGGTGGAGGCCCCAGGAGCCATAAATCTTCTTGGCTGTGAGGCCAACTCTATTCTCGTACTTCCCAAAGGGGTCATAGGACCATAAGTTTAGAGTTCAGCAGACATCTAGCCCAACCCCTTCATTTGACACAGGAGAAAATCAAGGCCCACCCAGGTTAACCAAGATTATACAGGTATCAAGTGTGTTATGGGGCAAGCATCTTATAAACCTTAAAGCTCATAGACATGGGGATTAGTACCATTCTTGGTCAATATCTTATGTCCTTTCCCTGTGTGATGGTGTCTCCCACCTATTGGATAGTGAGTTCCCCCCAGGCTATCTCTCTGAGCCTTCTCTGGAACCTGGGCCCCTCCACCCTCCTTCTCTCTGTCCCCAGCCCACACTGGAGATCACCCACCATGCAGGGAAGTCACTAGATAGCTTCTGCAAGTGGCAGAAGTCAATCGTGAACCGGAGTGGTCATGGAAACGCTCTCCCGGAGAACGGTGTGGCCAACCATGACACGGCTGTGCTAATCACTCGGTGAGTGCTGAGGTCCAGGGGATGGAGTCAGAGACCACGATGCTGCTAGGATGGCTGGTTGGGAAGCTAAGAGCTGGAGGGGGGAGCTATTTCTGTCCTCACCTGCCCAACTTTCTCCTTTCTAGCTATGACATCTGCATCTACAAGAATAAGCCCTGTGGTACTTTAGGTAATGTTGGGGCCTGGAGTCAGACTGGGAAATTGGGGGAGGGGGAGGAGAGGAGTTGAATAGGAAAAAGGTGGGTCCAGGTTTGGAGAGGGAACAAATTATAGTTTTTCCAATGTGCTAAGCAGGCTTTCCTCTCCTTCTGTATCATAAACTTTTAAAAGGAGCAGTAATTTCCTCCCAAGGCTCCCAGCAGTTCATCTCTAGCCTCCCTGTTGTTCAGAATCAGTTCCGGAAGTCAAGTCAAGAACAGATCGATTTGCTCTGCTTTGAACATCGAGAAAGCTCTAGTCTATGTCTGGATAGTTTAAATCCCCTTTTCCTCCCCCCCCCCGTCACTTTGGTATCACCTGTCTGTGCCTAGTTCATGATCTGTTTCCTGAACTCATCAATTTTCTCCTTCTGCCCAAGTGGTCTTTAGTATACTCCCAGATCATCACAATTCTGTCTCTCTCCCTACTGATCTTCAGCCATAGGCTCTCTACCTTGCTTTTCCTCCTCTGGTTCCTGGATTTCCTCACATGACTAGACTGTCTTAATATGCAAAATTATTATGCCACCTCTTTTATCTGTTCTATTTCTTTTGAATAAAAAATTCCTCTTATACCTTTCTATAGCTATATTCCAGTCAAGAGTCTCAACCCACCAAGTTTCAATGAGGTCAGATTGTTTCCCTGCACAAGGCTTTCCAGCTTGTCTTGCTGATTACCCATCCCCGATGCATTTGTGTTTAGAAATTTGAGGCCATGGGTTTTATTGCTGGCTCTTTTGAATACTCCAGTGAATCACTGATCCTTTCTACTGATGTCCTTTTTATATTCTACCTGCTCCTTATAGGAGACTTTGCAGAAATGTACTGGCAGCTTTTTCTCTCCACTGACATTTTCAGTTTAAGACCTTGACCAGATTTGTAAGATTCCAGGCAAATGCAATGGTTTTTTTTTTTACCAGATCTCATTAAGGATATTCCATCCCTGGCCAAGAGCCAATGATTCCTATATTTCCAATTGTGATCCAGACAATTGTACAGAAAAGCATACCAGGTGGAGGAGGGAAATGTTCCAGGCTTAAAGGAAGGGGTAGGGGTGTATCCTAGGCAGGGGGTTGGCATGGATTGGAGGAATGAGGGAGAGTTGTTTCCTGGGAGTTATTGAGGGTTGGGCAATGCTCAGAGGCTGACTGGTCAAGAAAGCCCAGTGGTGTGTGAAATGCCCCTTGACCCTTGATATGCAGCTTAGCCCACCCCCTTAGGTCTGGCCCCTGTGGGTGGGATGTGCGAGCGGGAGCGGAGCTGTAGTATCAATGAGGACATCGGCCTGGCCACTGCCTTCACCATTGCTCATGAGATCGGCCACACGTGAGACCACTGGGGGTGGAGGGGAGGCTGGCATGGAGAGGCAGAGGGGAGGGATCTGGAGGGACAATGGGGTGGAGGATGGACAAGTGGATATGATACTTCAGAGGCTGAGAAAAGTGGAAGAGCTCTTTCCCTTCATCTTAAAGCCTTGAGTAACCTTTTCTTCTCTCACTCAGGGCTTCCACCCACTTTCCCCTTTCAGAGCCTCCTCCATTTCCTCCTGATTCCTTTGCATTCCCTTCCCTTCCTCTCCTTTCTTCCTCGAGGGAGCAAACAATGGTGATACTGACTGGGCACACAAGGATACTTTCACTACAAAGAAATTTCCCTGTTTATAAATGCATTTCATTGGCATATTCTCACAGGAGCAAATACATCCTTGTGAAGAAAACGAGCATTCGCTGAGGTCTGCAGGTTCTGAACTGATATTGGCATTTTTTTCTATCCACCACCAGGACCTGTGTGAGAATGATCCACAAAAGCCTGAATAGCAAAACTTGATTCTGTAGTCCTAAAATGAAGTCCCGTTCTTTTATCCATCCACATCATTGTTTATCCAACCACCCAATTATTATTCCCTCAGAACCACTTGCAAACTCCTGTTTCTTCCCCTCCTCTCTCCTTCCCTTTCTTCCCTCATCTCTCCTCCCTTTTTTCTTCTCTCCTTCCTTTTTCTTTTTTCCTCTCTCCTTCCCTTTCCTCCCCTCCTCTTTCTTCTCCTCCTCTCTCCTTTCCTCCCCTCTTCTCTCCTTCCTTTTCTCTCTTCTCTCCTTCCTTTCTCTCTCTTTCTCTTTCCTTCCCTTTCTTTCCCTCCTCTCTCCCTTCACTCTCTTTCCCCTTCATCTCTTCTCCCATGCCTTGGTTTCCCCTTCTCAAGGTAGGGGCAAAGGCAAAGTCGAGCAGTGCCCTCACCCCCCAGGTTTGGCATGAACCATGACGGAGTTGGAAACACGTGTGGTTCCCAGGGCCAGGATACAGCCAAGCTCATGGCCGCCCACGTCACCATGAAAACGAATCCGTTTGTCTGGTCATCCTGCAGCCGGGATTACATCACCAGCTTTCTGGAGTGAGTGAGATGAGATATGGGCCCCTTACCTCCCCTACCCTGAGCTCCCAAATTCTCAGTCTTTTGAACTGCTTCAGGGATACTCCCTGGGATTGGATATATGGAGGGAAGGGAGGGAGGGAGAAGAGAAGGTAAGGGAACAAACATGTATTAAGCGCTTACTCCACGCTGGGCTCTGTGCTGAGCAGTTTACAAATATGTCATTTGATAGTATTTGGAGGGGAATTGGTGGGTCCTGGGTTATCCTGTTGTATAATTAGGCAGTCTTGGTCTCCAGTTCTAGAGTGAAGGAAGGTCTGCATGAGCTCTGACATCTCCAAAAGCTGATGACCTCCCCTGTATTCCCATCATAGAGGGGTTTTCTCCTGAGATCTAGATTCCCCAGATCTTGCTTCCCAAGCTGCCCAGCCCCTAGACTTTAGGTCTCTCTTCATCCTCTCCCATTGACTTTTGCCCTCTGACCTCTCCCAGCTCTGGCCTGGGCCTGTGCCTGAACAATGCTCCCCCCAGGCAGGACTTCGTGTACCCCACAGTGGCACCGGGCCAGGCCTATGACGCAGATGAACAGTGTCGCTTCCAGTATGGAATCAAATCCCGCCAGTGTAAATACGGGGTAGAGAGCCTTCCTGCTTTTCTCTGGGGTCCTGAGGTGGGGGAGGTGGGGAGACAAGGGAGTACTGGTACAGGGTGGGATGGGAGGGTGGCAAAGGGGACAATGCCAGCCCACCCTTCCTTCCTGCTTGCCCAACCCTACAGCCTCCATAGGCTGGCTGTCCAGGGCAAGAGCGAGGGAGACTGAGTGGTTGTTATAATCAGGAAGTCTTGGACAATTGATCTGTGGAGCAGGAATGTAGTAGCTGTCGCCAATAGCCTTCGTAAGGGTACCAGCTTCTCTTCCCAGCCTCACACCCGCCCCAACCCAAAGGCCACATTGTAGCCGCTAGACAGGGTGTCCCACAAGTCTAAAAGCTACATTAAGACTTTGGAACACCATGTCTAAAAGCTGAACTGTTCCACGCTTCTAAACCAGTGTTTCTGTCCTGTCTCTCACACTGAAGAGTCAATTGTGTGGTCAGGAAAGAAACACCAAGAGAGTTCCTTGAGACTTCCTTGTGTAGAACAGCAGAGGCTCTAGGGAGCTTGGCTTCTCCTGTGTTCCTACATTTGTGCTATGTATGTCCCAGCAGGTCAGTCTCATGCATCAGACTGTGCTGCATGCTGCCTGAGGTCTTAGGTATAGATTATATCAAAGGGCTAGACAGTGATGCCTTTGTGTCTCAAGGTGAAGGATAGCTGTTTTCAAGACTTTCAAGTCCTTCTCTATCATTTATCATTATTGTGTCAGAGGTCGTGAGATCTTGGTTCTCTGAGGTTGCAGGACCTTGACACACATGGGCAGAAATGGGGGATGAGGAGCTCTGGGGGGCCCTGAGGAAATGAGCAGGGACTCTTTTGTGCTAACCAGTCATAAAGCCCTGGAGAACGGTATGCTTCTAAGGACACCATCAGCTTTTTGCCTCCAGCTACCTCGGTAGTTGAAATAGCTCGAGTGTTGATATACCCCTGTGCCCTGAACAGTGTGTGTGTGTGTGTGTGTGTGTGTGTGTGTGTGTGTGTGTGTGTGTGTGTGTGTGTGTCTGTGTCTGTGTCTGTGTCTGTGTGTCTGTGTGTGTTGGGGCGGAAGAACTTATGGGATGGTTCGTAGCAAGGAAAGGAAAGGAAAGAAAGGAACCAGTAAAAGATAGGGGGAGATTCTGAAGGGGGAAGTTTGGTGGAAACTGTGAGAAGAGAGAAAAAGAGGAAACAGGAGAATCTCAGAACTCCTGAGTTAGCCTGGAGAAGCTGATCAAGCAAAAAGTCTCTAGTCTTAGCCCAAATCCAGTACTTTTGAAGCCCCCAAACTATAAGCCCAAGCCTCAGGATCCCCCACACACACACCAATTAAGCTGGAGAGAGTGAAGAGCCAGAGACATCAGTGAATGTCTTCCTGATGCCATTCGAGGTGGAGTGATGTGGCCCACAGGAGCTAGAACCTACCTCCATTCTTTCCCTCCCCAGGAGGATGGTGGGACCTGCAGACTAAGCTCTGAAAGAGCTCACACAATCTATCTGTCTGTCTGTCTGTCTGTCTCTCTCTGTCTGTTTCTCTCTCTCTGTCTCTGTCTGTCTCTATGTCTGTCTCTCTGTCTCTGTCTCGGCTGTAAACTGGAGGATTTAAAATATGAAGAGGGGAGAGTGAGGAGATATACCTGACTGGGGCAGTGACTATTAGGGGAGGATCCTGTAGGATGATGGATAGAACCCAGGAGTCAGGAGACCTGGGTTCTAGTCCTGTTCTTGCCAATATGTAACCATGGGCTTTGGTTTTCCCATGTGTGGAATGAAGTAGGTTGAACTCTAAGAACCTGTCTGAGTCTGATGTGTGATTATCCTGTAAATGGGAGGCCACAACAGCCCAGAACTGTCCATGAAGAATGAGCTGAAGAGCCTGGGTTTCAGCTCCAGGGTATCAGGGAGATGTTTTCAGGGTTTGGCAGGGGTTAGATGACATGGAAACACAATTTTCATTAACCAGGTAAGTTGGACTAGATTGTGAGGAGAATAAAGGGAGGGAGACTAGCAAAAAAAAAAAAAACCAACCAACTTTTGTTATAACTTGAGTGTGAAGTGCTAAGGTTTACAAGAGCATTACATTCATCCATGCCATCTATTCACTTGTCCATTCATAGGTCCATCCATTCATTGTCTACCCCTCTCTGTTCATCTCTTTATTCCATCCATGAATCCATCCATCTGTCTATTCTTTCTATCCATCCATCCATCTCTCCATCCAGGAAGGCTTTTCCCTTCAGCCATCATTCTGTCCCATACATCCATCAATCTATTCCATCCATCTAGCAATCAATATATCCATGCCTCCTAAGGCCATGCAAACTAACCTGTAATCAGATGGCCAAGTTTCCATCCATCCATTAAATATAAGATGTTACTTTCTGTTGCCCAGTCATGTACTAAGCCATGCCATGGGGAAGAGAAATTTTGGAGCTTCCTAGTCAGGTTAAGGGAAGCTAGATTCAGCCACGTGATAGATAGCTACACTGGTACACAGCTGCATGGCTGGACTTCCAAAGAGGAGAGACTTCTTACTCTGGACAGAATGGCTCAGCTCCGCCAAAATCCTCTCCAACCCTTTGGAGTCGACCTGCAGAGAGTCCTAAATCTCTCTTAACTGTGCATTGACATTTCCTGGATTTTTTTTCCTGGTTCCTGGCCTTCAGAAAATCCCCTCCTGTCTCCTTGGCCTCTCTCCAGGACTCCTCACTCTTGGTCTAGTGTGCCTCTGTCCTGATCTCTCACCTGCTCTAGTCTGTTCACCCTGGAGAGGCTGTGAGACCAGATTTTGAGGTCAGGCTGAGGATGAGAGCCAGAGGAAAAACTATAGAGTCTATCTGAAGCTGAGAGACAACTCTGAGGGAAAACTTCTAGATTAGCCCAAGACTGTAGGGGAATGCATGGTGTTAGTATATGCATATGGAGGTGGGAGTGGGGGGAGAATGGATTCATTATGTTCCTCTAAGAGACCTTAATGGTACCTGGCAATGAGGGGTGGTTGAAAGCACACAGGATATGGATTTAAATTCTAGCTTTGCTACTTACTACCTGGGTGGGTCCTCCTACGAGGTCCTTCTCTTACCGGACTCATTTCTTCATCTCTACCATGAGAAGTTTGGACTAGATAATCTCTACCTGAGAGCCCTTCCTGCCCCAGATCTTATGATTCAGCCTATTCTTACCTGAGCTACTGTTATTTCTAAAAATGTTTGAAACCTACACCTAGAGAGCTGTGTGAATGACAAACCCCATCCCACCCACCACCCCAGCCCCAAGTTATAGGGCAAGTATGTTGGGGGTAGCAGAAGGAAGAGTGAGGACACAAGGACACTGGACTTCCTATTACTGCCTTCTTTCTCCAGAATACTACTCTAACTTGGCCAGCTCTAGGTCCTACCCTCCTCCTTTTTTTCTCTAATAGACCTCAGGTCTGTTGTTTTCTGGCTGACATCACCTGTTCCCACTGCTGAGTTTCTTTTTCCCAGCTCTAGCTTTCCCAGCATCTCTCTTACTCTCCCCAACAGAGGACAGATGGGAGTTTAAAAAAAAAAAAGCCCTAGGGATTTTCTCAAATCACCAGATTCCAAAATCTGCCAACCAAATCTCTCTGCAATCCTTGCAACATCTGAGGGACTCAGCTTGACCTCCTGCAGAACATGTTTTCACTTTTATCTTCTGGAATGCTGATATCCCCCCATAGGCCAAGAGGCAGTATGATGCAGGGAAGAAAATAAAAAGGAAAAGAAAAAAAAACCCAACACTGGATTTGGACTCAGAACACCAGGTTCAAATCCCAGCCTCCCCTCCCTAGGCTTCATTAAAACAAGGGAGTTGGACTCAATGACCTCTAAGTTCTCTGCCAGCCCTAAATCCTAGGGATCATTTCTCCCAAAGGAAACATCAGTCTGCTCTTCCCTTTTCTTCTTGCTTAACATCAGAGCTTTGTGGGCCATTCCCGGACAGAGTGCCCCCTCACAGCCTGGCATAGGTTAAAAGCATTCAAAAGTCCCTTCCAGGAATTCTCTGTTCACTCCTCTGCCAGAACCTGGCCCCCTGCTCTTGCCCCAAGCTTTGGAATCCTTCCCTGTTACTTAGACTGCCCTGATTCCACCCCCTGAGCCAGCTGGAGCTAGATGTCTCTGCCAGCCCTCCAGGGCCCCTGGGTCCTTTCCTCTCTGGGCCTCACGCCCTTTGGCTTCAGGTCAGAATGGCTGCCCTGGAATCCAGCTGACCCCACTGCACCAAGCTGTGTCCCTGCCTGGATTCTATCTACAGGAGGGGTTTGTGGGAGGGATGGGCTTTCTCCCAGATGACCCCAGTCCCAGTTAAAGTCTGCTTAGCTTCAGTAAATCACTCCATTTCCCTCTCCGCCTCATTCTGGTGTATGTCTCCTGTTACACTAAACATATTCCCAAGTGTTCACTGAAAACATCACACCCTGCCCTGCCCTGCCCTGTCTTGTCCTGTCCTGCCCAGGGTCACTGGACCAGCCAAAAGGTTCCCAGCCTCACCCTCCCCCCAACACAACCACTCCACGGAAACTACAACTCCTAGGGTGAGGTGCGGGGCACCAGCCACGTCCTTTCTTTAGTTCTGTCAAAGCTGGAAGGAAGGATGATTTGAATCAATGTCAGTAAAGACTTCCTAATAATTAGAAGCCATCTCAAAGTGGGGTGAACTGGCTTGGGAGGTGAAAGGTTCCCCTTTGTTAGGTCTTCAAGCAGAGGCTGGGTGACCATTTGTTGGGATAGTGGGAGATAGACTCCGAGTTTAGGAGCAGGTTGAACTAGATGCCTTCTGAAGCTACTTGTGTCTGTCTGTGTCTCTGTCTCTGTCTCTATTTCTCAGTCTCTCTCTTTCTGTGTGTCTCTGTGCGTGTCTCTGTCTCTGTCTCCCTGTCTCTGTCTCTCTCTCTCTCCCTTCAGAAGCTAAAAGAACCTCAGAAGGCACATTCTGCTTCTAGCCCATGATGGTGATGGTGACTTGGGAAGGATGCTAGGGTTGGCAGTGCTGATGGGGTGGGGGAGGAAGATGGAGAAGCTGGGAGGGGGATAAAAGAGGGTGACAGGATGTCAGGGAAATACATCCAGGACCCAATGGGGGAAACTGCTCAAGACAAAACCCATGGACCATATGGCAGGAAAAGACAGGGCAAGTCTAGAAAAGTCATTTGTTTAGGGTAGAAGAGTAAACCCTAATGAACTCTGAGAAAGGGAATGATGGAAAAGGACAGAGAAGGGCGAAGGGACACCCCCCACACACACACACACACAGGTAATTCCATGGGGAATGGATAGATGGATGGATGGGTGGGAGCAAAGGGAGGCATAAGACAGCTTTGGGTCCAAAGTGAGGGAAGGAGCCTAGAAACACAAAGATGAGTAGGCCATGGACAGCCTATGGGGAGATTCCTAACGGAGTAAGAAAAACTTTACATTTCGGTTTGCGTTTGAATCCTAGCTCTGCCACTTCTCAGCTGTGGAACCTTGAGCAAGTCATTTCATTTTCCTCTGCCTCAGTTTCCTTATTTGTAAGATGAAGGGGTTGGACTAGGATCGCTAAAGGTCCCTTCCAGCTATGATATTTAGTGAATAAGCTGAGTGAAGAGTTGTGATCACACGAAGGATTAGAGATTCAGGGAAGGGTAGGAGTCATATTTAGCAGGATGGCCCAGGGAAGGCTTCCTGAAGGAGGTAACAGCTAACGTGGGCCTTGAAGGATGGACCAGAGAGAGGAGGTGAAGCTAAAGTCGATGACTTCAGAGGAGGTCTGTGTCCTTTCTGTCTCCTTTTCCTTCTCCCCGAAGTTGGACCCCCAGGAGTTAATTTAGGGAGTTTGTCAGGTTCTCCAGAACTAGATGGCCCACCCCTTGGGTGCTGCAGGGACTCATCTGGGCCTCTCTCCTCCCCCAGGAGGTCTGTAGTGAGCTCTGGTGCCTGAGCAAAAGCAACCAGTGCATCACCAACAGCATCCCAGCCGCCGAGGGCACGCTGTGCCAGAGCAGCACCATTGACAAGGGGGTGAGTATTTCAGTGCCCCTCTTCCCACCTGGCCCAGGCAGTAGCTTCAGCCTAGAGTGCTGCACCTGGAGACCTGGGGTCATATTTCCCCTGCAACACTTGTGTGACCGTGGGCAAATTATTCAACCTCACAGCCTCAGTTTCCTCATCTGTAAAATGGGGCTATAGGGCCTGCCTCAGAGGACTGTGGTAACGGTCAAATGATAGAATATGTTTAGAACATTTACCAGTCTTTAAATTGACATAAAAAAATGTCAGGTTTATCATCACTGTCTTCATCTGAAGAGCACCCAATGGCTTAGGAAGGCTGAAGGTGCTGCCTGGGGCTTTGGTCTTGGTGGGAGCTGTAACCATCAGGATGGTGCCCCTACAGTGGTGCTACAAGCGGGTGTGTGTCCCCTTTGGGTCACGGCCAGAGGGCGTGGATGGGTCCTGGGGCCCCTGGACCTCGTGGGGTGAGTGCAGCCGGACCTGCGGGGGTGGCGTCTCCTCTTCCAGCCGGCAGTGTGA
Organism: Phascolarctos cinereus; assembly: GCF_003287225.1. NCBI lineage: Eukaryota > Metazoa > Chordata > Mammalia > Diprotodontia > Phascolarctidae > Phascolarctos > Phascolarctos cinereus. The sequence continues at coordinate 682,940,863 of NW_027555847.1, read as the reverse complement.
CAGCCCCAGGTCAGTCCCCCAGTGTCTGTCTGTTCTGTCTCTCTCAAACACACACCCACAAAACACCATCCCTGAATCACTCGTCTCTTCTGTATCCCCTCAGCTCAGGCCTCCTCCAGGGGTGAGAGACACATACTCATGATAGGTCCCGCATGCTCAGGGCCTCCCTCCTTCCCAAGCTCACCTTGGAGGTCCCAGCCAGAAGCAAAGCTTAGGGATCAGAATCCGCACTCCATCCTCTCCCCCAAAAAAACTCTTCTAATTTCTTCTATGTCTCTATCTCCTCAAGGCCAACAATTGGAGGCAAATATTGCCTAGGGGAACGTCGGCGCTATCGGTCCTGCAACACAGATGTGAGTGATACCCCTTCCTTTAGCCCTCAATCCTCCTTTCCTCAATCCTCAGAGCCTAAGGGAGGCAAATGTTGCACCCGGTGGCCTCTCTCTTCTGCAATTAGGAGGGGATAAGACCTGTGGTGGCCACGTGAGAAGAGACAGGAACCAAACATAAGAAAGGTTGTTGATGAAAAATCAAAAGAACTTAGCACCTGATGGGATATGAGAAGTGAGGAAGAGATATAAGTCAGATAACAAGGTTTTAAGCTTGAGTGATTTGAGGGATGGCAATCCTATCAGTATAAATAGGGAAGCTCAGAGGACCCACAGTGTACATACCAATGGTTCTCTGCCAATCTAGAAGGAGATCTCCAGCTCGGTAACCCATATACTTGGATACCGCTGTTGACTTGGATGAATGGATAGGATCATAGATCTGAAGCTGAAAGGGACCTCAAAAGCCATCTAGCCTAGCCTCCTCACTTTTTGGGGTGGTTCTTGCTCTTTTTAAAAATTTATTTAGTATTTTATTTTCCCCCAGTTACATGTAAAAACAATTTTTAACATTAGTTTTTAAAATTTTGAGTTCCAAATTCTCTCTCTTCCTCCCTCCCCGCCCTCTGCCCCCCTCTCCCGCCCCACTGCATTGAGAAAGCAAACAATTTGATATAGCCAACCCCTCCATTTTGCAGATGAGGAAACCAGACAGGGAAGGGAAGTGACCAAGGACATGAAGGTAGAAGTGAGATTTGAACCCACATCCTTTGACTCTAAAGCCTTGCTCTTACCACTGTACCAAAATCCCCCTTCTGCATGTTTGTCAGCTAGTGTGCTGTATAACAGACTCAAAACCCCCCAAAACACATCTTAACAAGATGAACACCAAGCAGAGTCTAGCAAAATTAAGTTCATTAGGAACAAATATAAAGTTCTACTCGTGGGTTTAAAAAATCAATTTCACAAATACAAAGCAAGAGAAGCCTGGTTAGAGGGTAGTTTGGAAAAGGGGTTTTGATGACTTGAATACTCAAGATGGATCAACAATGTGGCAATGTCAGCCCAAAAGATTAATTCAGGCTTGTACTGCACCAAGAAAGGCATAATGTTCAGAACTTACGTGTGACCATGTTGTATCTCCCAGTAGAATGCAGGCTTCTTCAAGGCAGGGACTTGTCTTGCTTTTGAATTTGTAGCCCCATTGCCTACCATGATGCCTGGCATACAGTAGGAGCCTATTAAATACTTGGGGATTGACTAACTGAACCAGGGAGGTGATGGTACTTGGTCCAGGTATGACTGCAGCTGGAAGGTTGTGTTCCGTTTGGGAATGACATTCATCAGCTGGAGAGTGTGCAGAAGAGAATGACCGGAAATGGTAGAAATGACAGTCAGAACGTTTCACAATGCAGTGCTCCCTTGGTGCAGCGAGCGCAAGCCTGCATTAGTCTTTTGGACCGCCATCATCATTAGGGAAAGCTCAGGAGGATATGATAGCAGAGTTCAAGTATCTGAAAGGCTGTTAAATCAAATGCCTAGATGTATTCCATTTGGCCCCAAAGGGAAAAAGTAGGGAGAATGGGTAGAAATTGCAGAGACCAGGGGCAGGTAGGCGGTGCAGTGGATAGAGCACTGGCCCTGGAGTCAGGAGGACCTGAGTTCAAATCCGGCCTCAGACACATAACACTTACTAGCTGTGTGACCCTGGGCAAGTCACTTAACCCCATTGCATATCCTAAAAAAAAAAAATTGTGGAAACCAAGGTTGGACTGATATAAAGAAAAACTTCCTGCCAATTAAAGATAGAATGGGCTGCCTCTGAAAACTGTGGGGGCGGGGGGGTTCCTCTCATTGGAGGTTTTGAAGCAGCAGCTAGATGGCATTTTCCTGCTTATGTTATAGAGAGACTTCTTGTTTAGGCATGGGTCAGACTAGATGGCCCCCTCTCAGGTGCTGTGTGAGGAGGGACAGGAAAGAGAAGAAATAAATATAAGCATAAGGTCCATTTTCCTGCCTTACAACTTCATGGGTGGAAAGTTCTTCAGAACACCTCACTTAACTATGTCTGAAGGCCCTTCTTCTGCATTCTTTGGTCCTTTCATGCACCCACTGTCCTCAAACCTGAACACACTGCCATGTAGACTTTAGGATATGGGCTGGATCCATCTAAGCCAACTAGGGCCTCAAGAGTCAGGAACGTGTCCTCTCTCTTCCCTCTATCCCACCTCCAACAGTTATCTCTGTGCCCTTGCACAAGGCACTTTACTTTCCTTGGCCTCAGTTTCCCCATCTATAAAATGAATGGTTAGACTAGATGGCCACTTGGATCCCTTCCGTCTCTAAACATATGATTCTCTGATCATCCTCTGGATCCCAGAAGACAAAAGCTTGGCACCAGAGGGCAGTGAGGGTGAAATGGGAAGAATTGCAGAGGCTGATTTTGGCACAGTATAAGTTAACTATTAAAGTCATTCGAAAGTGGAATAGGCCATCTCAGAAAAGTAATGAGTTTCCTATTTTCAGAGCAGAAGCTGGACAATGTTTGCCAGGGGTGTTATCGGGGGATCCTTGTTCAGGTAGGGGGTGCACCCTACATCCTCCGGGGCCTCTTTCCACTCAGTGGCGCTCTGTTTGCCATCCCACCAGGACTGTCCCCCAGGCTCTCAAGACTTCAGGGAGGTGCAGTGCTCGGAATTTGACAGTGTCCCTTTCCGGGGGAAATATTATACATGGAAGACATACCGGGGAGGTGAGTGGACCTCCTGAGAAAATGGAGGGAGCCAAGGACCCATGGCTAAGGGATGGGAGAAATAAAGAATCTCAAGGGAAAATAGAAAATCTACAACCTGCACCCAAGTCAGGAGCTTTGTTCTCTCTGAGACATTCACTGGCTTATCAGTTATACTAAGAGGAAGAGGAGGCTGTCCACACCTGAGTGGAGGGACCAGAGGGGATCAAAGTGCTCTGGGAGCCCAGAGGATACGAAAGTGATTCAGCTCCCAGAAAAAAACAAAACAAAACTGGGCCAATTAGGTGGAAATTAAGGATGGGAAGAAGTGAAATTAAGAATTGGAGAAGAGTGGATATTTATCATCAGCTAATCATGGCTTACATACCAATGCTGTCTTCTTCCTCCAAACCAGGGGTTCTTGATCGAGAGTCCCCACAGAGATTTTAGGAAGGTGCATCAACATGGATGGGAGGTGTGGGGGGAGGGACTGCATTTTTATTTTCACTAACCTCTCACTGAAATTTAGCATTTCCTTTAAATATGAATGCCTTATAAAGGGGCCATAGGCTGTAACAATCTGACAAAGGGGTCCATAACATAAAAAGTTAAGAACCTTTCTTCTAAACCTTCTTTTACTTTCAACAAATTCGCAACTCCTGTTTCTTTAAAAAATCAGATCAAGAGAGGGAATCCCTACTCCTCATTTCCTTCATCTTCTGTACTGAAGGTAGAATCCAAACACATTGTATCTACCTAGGATACTGCAGAGGGTGGCCCTGCAGGGAATGGGGGGAACTGGACCAGTCATGGTGACCTTCCAAGGTCCCTTTCTAGATCTTCAAGTCTTTCCACTGCACCACACCACCTCTCAAAGAAATCTAGTGCCCACTTTCGCATCATTTTGTAAATCCTTTGTCTAGGCATGAACACTGGAAAACATCCCCTGCTCACCTCCTTTCAGCCAGCCCTATTTCTTCCCTAGAAACCCTTTCTCCAAGGTCCTGGCAGGCTAAATAGAAACTACTCTCTACCACCCCTACCCCTTACTCAGTAAGAGGGCAGGCTGGGCACAAGGCTGGCACTGACTATCGGCTCAGTCTGTAACCAGAAGGAAGGCTTCAGAGCCTGAGACTAGGGAGGCAGGAGCCACCTTGATTCTCTGCCCTCATCAGACCTCATCCAGAGTGTGACGCTCAGGTCTCAGCAGCACAGTTTAAGGGACTGATAATCTAGAGAGTGTCCCTCATTAGAACATGAACTCCTTGAGTTCAGGGACTATTTTTTTTCCTTGTATTTATAGTCTGAGTTCTTAGCACAGTGCCTGGCATACAGCAGGTGCTTAATAAATGCTTGCTTGCCCATTCACTCTCTCCCCTCTGATGTCCCCACTTCTCTAAGTAGGATCAGAATGATGGAAGGTTTTGAGACTTTGGTATATGAAGACTGGCTGAAGGAACTAGCTGTGTTTAGCCTGAAGAAAAGAAAGTTTAGGGTGGCCTTCTAGCAGCTGAAGGTCTGTTACTGCAGGAGGGACTGAATGTGTTCTCCTTGGCCCAGAGGGTAGAACTGGAATCAATAGGGAGAAGGTACAAAGGGGAAAATGTAGGCTTACTGTCCAGAAAAATTTTGCAATCATTGGAGGTGAACCAAAGTGAATGGGCCGCTTCAGGAAAAAGTGTGTTTGCCCTCACATAAGGTCTTCAGACAAAGGTTGGATGAACATTCGGTTGGGTGTGGTAAGAACAGATTCTCATTCAGACTTGAGTCGGACTGGCCAGCCTCTATGGTCTCTTCTAACTCTGAGAGTCAGTGACAGCTGCTATGCCTCCTAGGGGGTGTGAAGTCCTGCTCCCTCACCTGCCTGGCCGAAGGCTTCAATTTCTACACAGAGCGGGCAGCAGCTGTGGTAGATGGGACGCCATGCCGGTTGGACACTGTGGACATCTGTGTCAACGGAGAGTGCAAGGTGGAGAAAGGCAGTTGGAGGGGGCAGGATAGGGGAGAGCAGGAATGGGGCATCAGTCAGTGATAAGGGACAGTGCAGGTCAACATTTACAGTCACTTACCAGATACACAGTTGTGTGTTAGGCACTGGGGGAGATACCAGGTTTGGACAAGACATAGTTCCTGTCCTCATGGAGCTTACCCTCTAGAAGGGGATTAAAGCCCAGCTAACCCTAATACACTATAGAGCAAAAACCCTGTGTTCTCTGTGCCTTGTGTGAGGTGTGAGGGGAAGGGCTGTTACTGGGATGGGTGGGGAAGGACTCAGTGGGGAGCAGGACATCATAGACATGGACACTATGCTGTGTAAGACACAAGGGAGAGAATCCAAAGCTGCTGGGGGGATGGTCATCCAATTTGGCTGGAGCATAGGCTCCACAGAGATCAGGCTGGAAAGGGAAGAATGGGCCACATCAAGGAGGGCCTTGAATGCCAGGCAAAGGAGTTACAAGTTTATTTAGTGGGCAATAGAGAGCCATTGATGTTTTAGGGCAGAAGAGAGGCATGACCAGATATATGCATAAGAAAGACCAGACTTATGTGGCATGTAGAATGAATTAAAGAATGATGGGCCTATGAGGAGGCCACTGTAAGTGTCTGTGCAGGTGATGACCACAGATGGTCACAAAAGGAATAGAGGAAGAGATGTGCATGAGAGGTGGGGGTAGCCCAAGGTCCCTTCCCTGAAGATTTCCACCCCCCCCCCTCCAGCATGTAGGCTGTGACCGAGTCCTGGGTTCAGACCTTCGGGAGGATAAGTGTCGGGTGTGTGGGGGTGATGGCAGCTCCTGCGAGACCCTCGAGGGTGTATTTTCTGGGGCCATCCCCAAGGGCGGTAAGAGCCTGGCAGTTCTGCACCAATCCTGTGCCTGGTGGGTTGGGGGGGGTCAGTACCCGGTGGCCTCTCACACTCAGACAGCAGCACAATCTATCCTGGGGAGACAGGGGGCAAGATATCCCTCCTGCCTTGGGTGGCCTCAGATCTTAGGAAGGGAATGGGGAGGGTATACTGGGTAGAGGGGAGGGGAGGGGGAATGAACAGGATGGAGAAGGTCAAAGACGAGATGGAGAGCAGAGGAGAAATGGAAAGAGAGATGAGGAGAGAATTACGGGGAAAGGACAAATTAATTTGGTGGTGGAAAGAAGAGGGGGGATGACCAGGTTGGGGAAGAGGAGGCCATGAGCATGAACCCCTTATGAGGAGGACATTTGGGGCCTGTTTTCCAGAGTATGAAGAGATCATTTGGATTCCCAAGGGCTCTGTCCACATTTCCATTCAGGATTCGAATCCATCCCTCAGCCACCTTGGTGAGAGAGAATGGGATACCTTGGGTATTCAGGAACTAGAGGGCATGATCCATGGGAGGGGGCAGAGGAAAGGGACTTGGGGACAAAGGTTTGTTGGGGGAGGGGGAGGTGTAGCTGATTCATCCCCACTCCCACTCCTGCTCCTATTGTACTGACTCCTGCCTTGTACTAGCCCTAAAAGGGGAGGATGATGCCTTTCTCCTGGACGGGCTGCCTAAGACCCCACAGCCCCACCGCTTGCCCCTGGCTGGGACCGTCTTCCAGCTACACCACGGGCCAGACCAACCCCAGATTCTGGAGGCCTTGGGCCCAACCAACATGACGATCATTGTCGTGGTAACCATAAAGCTAGGAGAGGGAGGGGGGATAAGATGAGAGATGGGGGGCAGAGGTTTGGCCAGGCAGCTCCTTCCTTTTGGGGAGCTCAGTCCCCAAGACCAGACTTGATCTAACACAAGCTGGGAGAGTTCCTGGTAAGGCATCATGGACCTAGGGGTAAGGGTGGGGGGTTTTGGTGGGAAACTCTTGACTTTCTTCCTTTGAGATGTCCTGGCCCCCTCAATGGGCCCAGAATGTGAGGGCCTCTCAGCTTCATCTTCACCCCACTCCCACCAGGTCCTGACCCGATCTGAGCTCCAGGGAATCCGATACCGATTCAATGCACCGATTTCTCATGAGTCCCTGCCCCCATATGCCTGGCACTATACACCCTGGACCAAGTGCTCTGCCCTGTGTGCAGGCGGTAAGGCCGTCCAGTGCTGGGTGGGGCAAGGAAGATGCTAGGAAGGGACAAGAGCTCCCCAGAGGTTTAAGGAAGGGAGGATTCTGGAGAAGTAATAGAACCCCAGATGGATCTAGACCCTGAGGGGGAGGGGAGGAAGAGACCAGGAGGGAGGGAGATAGAGGTCCCAGGAGGGTAATGGAGGTCTCAAGCCAAGCTGGAAAAGGAAACTCAGGAGTCCAGGCTCCTAGCTCTGGTCCTTGTGAAAACTCTTTTCATGGTCCTTTGGTGCAAGGGTGAGGTGAGGATTGGGATGGGCAGGATAGGATCTGGAAGCTGAGCTGGCTCCTCCCCATCCCCAGGCAGCCAGGTACAGGCTGCAGAGTGTCGGAAGCAGCTGGACAGCTCCACTGTGGCTCCTCACCACTGCAGCCCCCACAGCAAGCTGCCCAAACGCCAGCGGGCATGCAACACGGAACCCTGCCCCCCAGAGTGAGTACCTGGGCCAGAGGCCAGAGGGAAGAGGTCAGGGAAAGCCTCACCCTTTGAGGGGCTCAGGTAAGGCCCCTCTAGGGCCCTTTCCTCATGGGGCTATGAGGCAGAGGGACTGGATTCAAATCCTGATCGCACCACTTCTCCTGTGACTTCAGGCAAGTCTTCGGGACTCAGTTTCCTCAACAGTAAAATGAGTATTTAGAGTTAGATCACCTCTTCACCAACTTGAAATCTATGATCCTGTGATGTAAGCCCGTTGTGAGCAGGGCCTATTTCATTCTTTGCACTTTTATTTCCAGTGTCCAAACCCCAAGAAGACAGGGACAGTGTATGTCCCCACAACAACCTCAGTGTTGGATAGAGCAATGCACAAATAACTCTTCTCTCCTCACCCTGCCCCACCTTCTGCATTCCCCTAGCTGGGCAGTGGGGAACTGGTCAAGCTGCAGCCGGAGCTGTAACTCGGGGGTGAGGAGCCGCTCTGTGGTGTGTCAGCGCCGGGTGTCTGCAGATGAAGAGAAAGCTCTGGATGACAGCGCCTGCACTCAGCCCCGGCCCCACGTACTGGAGCCTTGCAACAGCCCTGCCTGCCCACCAGAGTGGGTTACTCTTGATTGGTCTGAGGTGAGCCCTCCCCTCTCTGCCCCGAGGCCCCCATCTGCCGCTTCCTTCACTCAGTCCCCAGAAAGACCCAGACACCCGCAGCTGGTCCAGCTCCTTTCCTGCTTTCCCCACATCCACCCAAAATGTTCCTGCCCTTCTAACTCTTCTTTTACTACCTCTTCCACTCTACTCATGCCCTTCTCCCGCCCCTCCCCCCCAGTTTATGTCAGGGTGGCCCAGCTAAACCTGGAATGGATTTCCATTTATACCCCACCCTGCCCACTGGCAGAGGGAAGGCTTTTTCCTCTACTCTTCACTCTCCCTGAATGCCTAGAGTGTAAGATGATGGTTCTCAAACTTTTTGGTCTCAGCACCCCTTTACACTGTTAGAAATTATCAAGGACCTCAAAGAGATTTTGTTTATGTGGGTTATTAGCTGTCTATATTTACCATGTTAGAAATTAAATTTAGTATTATTTTGAAAATAATTTTTACCTTGAGGACCCCTTGAGAGGGGAGACTCTCAAGGATCCCCAGATCACACTTTGAGAACCACTAATATAGGAGATTTGTGCTAACATTCCCAGGGGATGCCTTCAAGGAAATCCCTGAAGAGCTGGTCGCTAATGCCAAAATCCTTTATACCACCCTCCGTCCCCAGTGTACCCCCAACTGTGGGCCCGGCTTCCGACACCGAGTTGTCCTGTGTAAGAGTGGAGACCACAGCGCCACACTGCCCTCTACCCAGTGTCCAGCAGCTACCAAGCCACCCACCAGCATGAGGTGCAACCTCCGCCGGTGTCCCCCCACCCCGTTGGGTGACTGGCGAGTGGGGAGAGGTATGGGGGCTGGCTTGAAGTCTGTTGTCTCCAGGCCCAAGTCGGGGGAGGGCCTAAAGCAGAGATCCCCAAGGACTGAATTGGGGAAGACTCCAGGTGGAAGGGAAGGACAGAGCAGGAAAACCTGCATTCAACAAACATGGGTGTCTCTTATGTGCCTGGCCCTAGGCTAGGCTTTGCTGGGAAACAGAGAGGAGTCACCTTCTGCTCTGGCAATCAGTTATAGGTCCATAAGCTTGGACCTTGGTGAGTGCTTAGTGGCCCTCTCCCACTTCTCCAAGCCCTTTTTTGGCTAGTCAGTCAGTCAACAACCGTTTAAATGTTGAGGCGACTGGATGATGTACTGGATAGAGTGCTGGACATAGAGTCAGAAGCCCTGAGTTCAAATCCAGCCTCAGAGGGCATGACTGACTTACTAGCTATGTAACCCTGGGCAAGTCACTTAACCTCAGTTTCCTCACCTCTAAAATAATAATAATAACTAGCATCACCATAGCATTTAAGGTCGGCAAAGTACCTCTGCATATCTTAACTCATTTGGGGATAAAACCCCCAGCTCACAGGGTGGTTGGGAGAATCACATGAGATGTTAAAGGACCTTGCTGACCTTCAGGTGCTCTAGAAATGCCAGGTGTTATTACTGTGTTCCAAAGACAAGGGAGAACTGTGGCTGGGAGGATCAAGAATCTCGAGTTTCTCAAGAAGGTCCTTCTGGCTTATTTCCCCCAGTCTCAGTCCCCAGTGGTGGGGAAGAGCAGCCACCCTGGGAAAAGCTTCCAGAGCAAGAGGGGAGGAGCTGGGTGGGAGAATAATAACTCACATTTATAGAACACTAAAAAGTTTATAAAGCACTTTCCCCAAGGCCCTGTGAGATGAAAAGCAGCCAGTGTCAGAGCCAAAACTTGAACCCAGAGGCAGGCAGCCTTGTGTTTTTCTCTGTGTCCCCAGCACTTAGGATGGTTCCAGGCACATAGTAAGCACTTAATAGATGCTTGTTGAACTGACTGACTGATCGATTGGTCAGCTAATTGACTGACTGACCAATTGGTTGGCTGACTGACCATTTAATTTACTAGCCAATGACTGACCAATTGATTGGCTGACCAACTGACTGACCGATTGATGGACTGACTGACCAACTGATTGACCAATTGAATGAAATGAATGACCAACTAACTAAAAAGAGTACTCTGGTCAGTCCTGGTATTTCTTGCATGAGGCAAGTTCCTTCATCTCTCTGAGCCTATGTTTCCTCTTCTGGAAAATCTGGGAGAGGCCCTGCCCTTAGGCTGAGCCTAGACCCTGGCAAGTTGACCACTGGGTCCCTTGTGGCTCTGAATCTTACCTCTTTTCTGCATCCCCGTATGTGCATGCTCCCACACTGTCTGTCTCCATATATCCATATATCCATATTCACAGCAAGCTCCCCTCTCATGTCTCCAGTGCTCTGCGCAGTGTGGCTTCGGGCAGCAGCTGAGGTCCGTGCAGTGCACCACACACACAGGCCAGCCATCCTGGGAGTGCCCTGAGGCCCTGCAGCCTCCGGCCATGCAGCAATGTGAGAGCAAATGCCAGAGCACTCCCCCTGGGGACAGCCCTGAAGGTACTCACCCAGGGCCAGAAGGAGCGAGGGGTGGGAGTGAGGGGGAGAGGGGTTGTGAGTGGCAGAAAGATGACAAGTCCGCAGCCTGTCCTCTGGCCCCGCCTGATGCCATCTGAAGTTTTGGATTTAGTCTGGGCACCATGTCTTAGGAAAGACCTAAGATGCAGGGCATTCAGAGGAGGGAGACCAGGCAGGAAGGGGGTTTATGCAGACTGAGGCATATCGGGAGGAACTGAAAGATCTCCCAGGGAGAAGGGAGTTGTTTATTCTGAAGGAAAAGACCTCAGGCAGAGATGGATCACAATCTTCTTTATAGCGCAGATGGATTAGATTTGCTCTGCTTGACCCCAGAGGGCAGAACAAGCTGCAGTGGTTTTTTTCCAAGGAGGTGAATTACAGGGAGGCTGAATCTGCTCCAGTGTCAGCCGGAACAACCCAACAGGAGAGCTAACCCGAAGTAGAAGAGCTGCCTTGGGAAGTGGTGAATTCCCTGGTGCTAGAGGTCTTCGAGTTGAAGCCAGATGACTGTTGGTCAGGATTTTGTAGAGGGGATTCCTGCTTAGGGGTAGGATAGATAGAGTAGTTGAGATGTCCTCTGAGGTCTCTGCCATCTCTGAGATTCTATAATCTCTTCTCTGACCTCAAAAAAGACCCCCACCCCAAACCCCTGAATTGGGCTTCCTGTCCTCCGAGGGGTTGCAGAGTAAGGGAGGGAGGGAGATGCCCTCTGCAGACCCCTCTCTACCATTCTCTCTCTGATCCTATGAAGTCAAGCTCTCTGCCTTGGTCAGCTGGGACTGGGTGGGGTGGGATGCTCAGACAATAACTCCTGGCTCCATTCTTGAGTTTTTCCTGGGTGGGGCAAACCACAGGCAGACTTCAGACACCAGGCAAGTCATAGGGTTTTGCAGTTACCCAGCCCAAAATTTTACCCCCTGCTGTTTCTTGTATATGTATAACTGCATATATATATACGTATATATATATATATGTATGTATGTATGTATGTATGTATGTATTTGTTGCACCCACATAGAATTCTGCCACATTGTGTGGCCCCTAGAGACAGAAGCAGCGATTCTGTTGCTCAGTGCCAGCAGAACAACACTCCAGGAGCAAGCAGCTCCAAGTATATCCTCAAACTGACACTAATACAAGAAGTAATGAAGATAAATTCAGTTGATCTGGTGGAACATTGATTATTAAGAAAAGTTCACTAGGTGGCACAGTGAATAGAGCTCTGGCCTTGGAGTCAGGAGAACCTGGGTTCAAATCTTGCTAGCTGTGTGACCCTGGGCAAGTCACTTAACCCCGATTGCCTCACCAAAAAGAAAAAAAAAATTTAAAAGAAAGAAAAGCTCATGGATAAATGTTATTAATAACACCCTTGATCTGGCGGCTTTCATTTTTATTTTTGATGGCAATTGGGGTTAAGTGACTTGCCCAGGGTCACACAGCTAGTTCTGAGGCTGGATTTGAACTCAGGTCCTCCTGACTCCAGGCCCGGTGCTCTATTCACTGTGCCACCCATCTGCCCCATCAGCTTCCCATTTTAAGTCACTGTTCTTGCTAACCGGATGCAGGGTGCTAAAGGGAGGCAAATGTTTCTGATCTCTAAATTTCGGTGACCTGGGACAGAGCCCCAGATGTCATGCCCTGGTGGAGGCTCTGTGGGCCATTTGTCACGGCTGCGTGACATAGATGATTCCATCAGATGCTGCCTGTGTTTCTGCTCTGGGGGGAGCTTGCGCGCTGTGTGTCGGCCAGGGCTGGTACTGGGGCTAATGGGACCGCGGAGCAGGCAGGAGGCGTGACTTCTTTTTTTCCCCTCCCACAGAGTGCAGGGATGTGAACAAGGTCGCCTACTGCCCCCTTGTGTTCAAGTTCCAGTTTTGCAGTCGTGCCTATTTCCGCCAGATGTGCTGTAAAACCTGCCAGGGTCGCTAAGGGAGGGGGGCAAACTGCTGGAGACATGTGAAGCTGAGGCCTGGAGGCTGGGGGTTGGGGCTGGAGAAGGGAGGGAGGGAGGGGGGAGGGGTGGTAGTCTGAATTCATTATTTATTGGGCACGCCCCCGGGGCCTGGCCCTGCGCCCTAAGTAGAGGGACGAGTCCCAGCAGAGGCCTTTTTCTGATCTAGGCTTCCCCAGCCTGAAGGGTCGGTGGAAGGGAGGGGAGCAGCAGATGGGAGCATGGCCCGAGAAGAGGGGCCTCCTGTGCCCAGGCGTGCTGCCGGGCTCCCCGCTGAGATCTGACCTGAATTTGTACTGTGAAGAACTGAGAAGAGGGCTGGGGAGCTGCTGTTCCCACCCTCTTTGCCACCCTTGGTGCTATGGGGTGCCCAGTGTCAGTGCCCCCGGGTCCTCCCTTCTTACCTGAAGCCCCGAGCGCGTGAAAAGGCCCTCTGTCTTCCCTGCTGCTCCCCTTTCGAGAGGGCACATCAGTCTGAAAATGGAAGAGGGACCATCCCCACCCGGTCCTTGGCCACCTCCCTCCCATACTCCCAGCACAAGAAGGGTTCTCTCCCCGGTCAGGGCTGCCCCACACGGTGCTATAGTCCACTCCCCGCCCCCACTATGGGGCACGGGAAGTGGGCAGGGAGCGATGGCCAGGGAGTGTCTGGGATTCCAGGCGTAGCTCAGACCTTGCCCCTCAGTGTCTCCCCACAAGCAGGCCCCAGGTCAATAAAACTGTCTTGTGTCTATGTCCCAGCATGTGGTCCTTCCAGCGTTCACAGAAGCCATCCCTGGGGGAGGTAGCCAGCCCCTGGGCATCCTCCTGGGAGTGTCTGCAATATCTCACAACTCATCTCTCTGGGAAGCTTTATGGTCTCCAAAGCCCTTTCTCTGAACGGCCACACAGTGAGGCTCAATTTGGGCCCAAGGTTATTCTGAGTCAGGGCTCAGTCCTGGATCAGGGCTCTGTGCAGAGCTAGGGCTCAGTTTGAAGTCTGAGGTCTCAGGCTGAGAGACACTGAGAATAAAGGATCCAGACAACTCGGGTCAAGACTCGATTTTGGAACAGGGGTTGGGGGCTCACTTTGGGGCAAAAGTCATGATGATAATCTCTCCAATTACAGTACTTCAAGTTCTTCAAAGCAAGCACTTTTCCTCATAACCCTATAGGGAAGGTTGTGCAAGTACCCCCATTTTATAGATGAGGAAACTGAGGCTCAAAAGGGGGAAATTGCCCAAGTAGAGCAAAGACTTGAATGCAGTCAGGGCTCCTTCACCAAATTACTGCTTCCCCTTTGTCTGTGCTAAGCCTGAGGGACCAGGGACTTTACAGAAGGTCTGGAAAGCTCTTTGGCAGAAGCTGCAAGACAGTTCTCTCCCTCCCCTCAAGGAAGGGGTATTTCAGGGGTAGGGTTCCACTCTCAGGCCTCAGAGAGTCTAGCTGGTCCATCTTATGGCTCTTTCCAGCTGCTTGGCATAACACCACAAATGTCTACCTCCATGAACAGGTGTCATTACTCAGCCGGCCAAAAACAGGTTCCTGCCTAGAGCAAAAAAGACATGGGAAGGGAGTGGTCACTTTCTCTCCTGACCCAGACTCACCCAGTGACCCTGGCCGAGTCCTCTTCCCTCTCTGGGCCTTGGGGTTGGGCACAAAGGGCAATAGAAATTAGCCAGCCTGGCCTCATCATTGTAAAATGAAAGGAGCTCAAGACCCGGGGAGAAAGAAGGAGCTTTTCTGCCCAAGGTCACTCGGGGAAGGGTGGAGGGATGGATAGAAACCCAGCTCCTCTGGCCTCCAAAGCCAGTACACATAGCACAGCTAGGCTCTTGGGTCTTTTCCAGCTCTGAAGTGCTATGTTCTAAGGTCCTTAGGGGACCTTCTGACATTCCCTGTTCTAAAGATCCTCCCAGCTCTGACATTCTCTATTCTAAGGCCCTCCCAGCTCTGACATTACCTGCTCTAAAGGTCCTCACAGCTCTGATATTCTCTTTTCTAAGGCCCTCCCAGCTCTGACATTCTGGGCAGAACAGAAGTTTCCTTTCAATTTTGCATCCTTTATTCTTTATTCTATGGTTCCTTCCAGTTCTAAAACACTTACCTTCACAGAGGGACAGGTTAGATCTTCTGTAGACAGCATTTCTTGGGGCAGCTAGGTGGTATAGTGGATAGGGCTCTGGCCTTGCAATCAGGAAGACCTGAGTTCAAATCTGGCCTCAGACACTTGACACTTACTAGCTATGTGACCCTGGGCAAGTCACTTAACCCAAACTGCCTCGCAAGGGAGGAAAGAAAGGTTCCTTACACAGTGCAAACATCATGACATCTCAGAGCCACCCTTTATATTACCTTCCCCTATCCCCCTTCCTCAGGGTTTCTCAGCTGCATCTCTTCAAAACCTAAAGATACAAATAATCCAGGTAAAAACAGATATGGCCTAAAAAGGAAGCAGCTTCAAATGGATTGCCTGAGCTTCTCACACTACTGACAGTCCATAGTCTCTTTTCTAAAGGCCCTTATAGGTCTGTTATTCTGAACTTCCATAATCTTTCCTCATTGGCCTACATTATTCTTCTTTTTGACCTTTTCTCATTCTCTTATTCCTAATTGCCAAATATCACATAACATAGGTAGCAGCAACAAGTGGTGAGTGTAGAAATGGGTACAAGAGCTAAAGCCAGGCTTGGGGATCAGAGAACATGTAGGAGCCAGCTAACCATGGAGAACTCAGGGCCAAGACTCTAGGGAGCAATCTCGGGGTGTGAGCCAGACCCAGGTATCAAAGATCAGGATGAGGCCTTGAAGCAGAAACAGGCCCACAAGTAGGGGTGAGAATGATTCAAAAAGTAAGGGCGAGCACAAGCAGAACCTCAAGAGACAGGTGAATAGACAAGAAGTAACAGAACACCCACATACTAGAGGCCCGGAGTCCCAACAAACAAGTGCGGGGAGATGTATGATTCCTGTGCAACCTTAGGAATGCAAGCAAAGATTGACAGCTCTGCCCCACCTCCTCTCATCTTGCCATGCAGAGCTGCATGGATCTAGGCTAGCTTCCAGGGGCGTGATGGGCATTGGAAAGAATTTGTTCACCCCCACCTCAAATGTAAGGCTGTTGTGGAGAAAACTGGTTAGCATTGCGGCTTTGTGCCCACCTGGGGTACCAGATCAGCTAGGTGGTGAAGTGGATAGAGCACCAGTCCTGGAGTCAGGAGGACCTGAGTTCAAAGCCAGCCTCAGACACATAACACTCACTAGCTGTGTGACTCTGGGAAAGTCACTTCACCCTGTTTGTCTCAGTTCCTCATCTGTAAAATGAGCTAAAAATGGCAAACCCCTCTGGTATCTTTACCAAGAAAACCCCAAATGGGGTCACGGAGAGCAGGGCATGACTGAAACAACTCAATTACAAGAAAAAAAGAGAACTGCCAGTTGGAGGAAGCAAAAGGAGTTCAAAAGATAGATTTGAGTGAAGGGACTCTCATTCTGCTGGCTAGGTGCCCTGGGGACCTGACTCACAAAAGAATTGAAATAGCCTGAAGCTATCCCCCAAGTGTCCCTAGGGAAAGAAGTCAAAATGACTGCTGCAGTTTGGTAAAGAACCAGTGGGTGACAGCAGTAAGTCAGGAGAAAAGCAATAGAGGGTAATAGCAGTTTGATGGAGTTGCAACAGATGGCAGTATAGTCTCTGAAAATAATAATAGAAGCATTTAGCTAGCACTTCAAAGTTTGCTGAAGTGTTATATACATTATCTCATTTGACCTTCACCACCTTGTGAGATAAATGCTTTTGTTGTCCAATTTGGTAGATGAAGAAACTGAAGCTGAAAGTTTAAGTGATTTGTCCTAGGTCACAGCTAGTAAGTGTCAGCGGTAGGATTTGAACTCAGGACTTCCTAACTCCAGGTCTAATGCTTTCCCACACCCAGAATACAAATAGTTTATAGGAACACATCAGAAACATTGCTGAATTGGCATTATAACATAGCCACAGGAAGATCCATACCTCACTCCACCCCCACCATGCATGAGAGATTGCTTTCCCATACAATACAGTTTCCCTCACCCCACCCCACCCCCAGACATCTCACAGTCCTGGGGCTGCATTCCATCTGGAAAAACTGCTGCTTAGTGTTTCCCTAGAAAACTGCTCATGGAATCAATTCATTACACTGCCTCCTGCTGGTTCTTTCCTGAATTGCAATTGCTTCTAGAAAAGGAGGGCAGCTAGGTGGCTCAGGGACTGTTGGGCTTGGAGTCACGAAGACTCATCTTCTTGAGTCTGTGACCCTGGACAAGTCACTTAACCCTGTTTGCCTCAGTTTCCTCATCTGTCAAATGAGCTGAAGAAGGAAATACCAAACTACTCCAATATCTCTGCCAAGAAAACCCCAAATGGGGTCACAAAGAGCTGGACACACCTGAAATGATTCAGCAACAGAGACCTAGAGGAGGAATGACAGTTCAGAAGATAGCCCATAGCCTAAGAGCTATACTGTATCAACTCTTGTGACTCAGACCCATAGCTGCTGTTGTCCTAATCAACACAGCAAAATCCCTCTGGGTCAACTCTGTCTTAACCTGGAGTCAAGAAGACCTGAGTTCAAATGCAGCCTCAGATACTTACTAGCTGTGTTACCTGTGTTACCCTAACCCTAACCCTAACCCTAACCCTAATTGCGCTCTAACCCTAACCCTAACCCTAATTGCACTCTAACCCTAACCCTAACCCTAACCCTAATTGCGCTCTAACCCTAACCCTAACCCTAATTGCGCTCTAACCCTAACTTACCTCAGGCAAGTCACTTAACCTCTGTCTGCCTCAGTTTCCTCTACTGTAAAATAAAGGTAATAACAGCACCTACCTCCCAGGTTATTGTGAGGATCAAATGAGATTTTTTTTAACTTTTTCAATTAACAAGCATTTGTTTTAGTTCCCTGTCACTTGTGGCTCCTAACAAACAAACAAAAAGGTAACACAAAAGAACAAAAACAAAACATGTCAAAAATAGTCCCAGTCGAGCAGAACCAATTCCCACATTGGCCATATGAGACAATATTTGTAAAGTGCTTAGTGCACATAATAAGCACTTATATAAACGCTAGCTATCATTTTTGTTGTAGCACACTCAGGTGAGTAAAGTCTTTCATCTCCCATTGTGCCCCTTGAAAGCTAGTCTAGGTACGTGTCAAAATCCCTGGAACCTACATATAGTAAAACTGGAGGGGCGGGCGACATAGAGATGGCCACATTTGTCCTGCATCTATTTATTCAGTAGCCTTGGTTTGGGAGCCAAAATGCTTGAGTTATGGTCCTGACTCTGCCATTGTCTCAAGCAAGCTCCCACCCTTCTTTGGGTCTCAGTTTCCCCCACTGTAAAAATGAGGAGATTGAACCTGGTGATCTCAAAGGCTCCTTCCAGCTCTGTGTCTAGAGGCTTTTATCTATTTCCAGTGTGACCCACTCAGGGCCATGTCTGGAGGGCATGTAGATAGATGTACAGCAGCTTTCCAGTTAGCAGAACCCACTTTCTCTTTCCAGTAACTTCCCCTGAACTTCATGATTCCCATCATAGATTCTACTTCCAACTCTGCTACTGAGGTGCTGTGTGACCTTAGGCAAGTCACTTTCTTTTCCTGAGTCTTTGCTTCCTCCTGAAGTCAAAGGGGTAGAATAGCCCTTCCCAGCCTCCCTTGTGGTCAAATAAGACCATGGGTGAGAAAAGGTTTTGAAAAGTCTCACAAAAAGGCCCCGTTGGGGGAAAAAAGTTCTTCCTCGCATCTGATCTCAGTCTATGTATGTATGTTTTTTCCTTTGTGTGTCCCTAGCAGAAAGAAAGAAATTGATTCTGATTTCCCACCATTCTCTGAATAAAGGTTCCACATTTCAGACAACTGCTGTTACATCATCCCAACCCTCAGCCTCAGCCTTCCCTTAAGCCTTTTCCCCCAGGCTTCTTCCCAGATCCAGAAAAATGTTGCTGAGGAGCTTGGCTGGGCCACATCCCTAGGGCTTCTGGGCCTACCATTCAATTCAACAAGCCTCTATTAAGCACCTACTATGTGCATAATATGCTGGCCACTAGGTAGCACAGAGGGTACAGCACTGAGCCTGGAGTCATCTTCCCAAATTCAAATCTGGCCTCAGACTTTTACTAGCTGTGTGACTCTGGGCAAGTCACTTAACCCTGTTTGCCTCAGTTTCTTATCTGTAAAATGAGCAGGAAATCCCCTCTGGTATCTTTGCCAAGAAAATCCCAAATGGGATCATAAAGAGTCAGACAGGACTCAATAACAACATGTGCTTAATATACACGGACAAAAGGGGCAGCTAGGTGGTACAGTGGATAGAGCACTAGCCCTGGAGTCAGGACCTGCGTTCAAATCTGCCCTCAGACCAAACACTTGACACTTACTAGCTGTGTGACCTTGCGCAAGTCACTTAGCCCCAATTGCCTAAATATATATACAGAGAGAGAAAAACAAAAATGAATACAACTCCTTACCCTCAAGTGGCTTACAGTCAACTGACCAAAGGAGAAATGGAAAGAGACAAAGGTGCCTCCCAGCTTTCTGTCAGTATTCAGAGCTGGGCTCACTTCTAGGGGACCCCATGGTGCCTGTCCTGCCCCCTCCTCAGAGGAGGCCTCTACTCCCTCTGTGGTGAGAGCTCCTTCCCCCCTGGCCCTGCCCCTCCCAGTGATAGGAAGTGGGTGTGGGGGAACAGATGCCTTTGTAAGAGGAACTGATGCTACTCAGAGAGCCAGCACCAGGGCATGTCTGAGTCCCCACCAGCAGCCCCCTGAACCTGGCTCTCCCAGCAGCCACAGCCACCTGCTTTGCCCCAGGGGACCCAACCTAGGGCCACAGGGACCGAGAATTGCAGCCATCATGGTGAGTTGCTGTCACAGTGCAGCTCAGAGCAGCCTCACTCAGCTTGAGGTAGTCCCCTGCCCCACCCTATCTTGTCTGCTTACGAGGACAATGCTGATCGAGGGCTTTCAGACAGACCACTGGGTGTGCCATTTCCCAGGTCCATACCCATTCCTACATCAGTCCAGGTGAGATGTACTTCTCCCAGGCCTGCCCACCTTCCTCCCAAGACCCAGAAGAACTGGACAGGGCCCCTGACTGAGTGCCAAAGACCTGGGTTCTAGTCCCAGATCTACCACTGACCCTCTGCATCACTACAGTGAATCTCTTCCCTGCTTTGTACTTCCCTGCTCCCCTATCTGTTAAATGAGGACGTTGGATTTAATTATCTGGAAGGGTTTTATGAACCTAGGGCTCAAGCCAGCTCTTTCCTGTTGGGGAGCCCAAAGCCGGAGCTTTTAAGTGATTGGCCCCAGGGCAGCTAATGCTGCCCATTCAGGGGAGAGAGATATCAAAGCTCATCCTGCCCCAGCTGTTTGTCCTGGGAGGACTCTTCAGGAGATTCCTCTGGAATCCTCCCTCTTGACCCCCAGTGACAGGCAATTGCATGGAGACCCAGCCTACATCAGTGTCTGTGGCTGGGATCAGGGCTCAGCATAATAATAATTACTACAGTAAAACTACCACCGCGTGGGCTGTCTCTGTTCTACTGGCATTATCAGACCAGTGTGTGGAAAGTCCTAATGCTGACCCCATAGGCCTTGCGATATGAGAAGACCCCTGATCAGGCTGGGAGCTGGGATACCTAAAATCTCATCCTGAATCTGCTGCTGACTAACTGTTTAATCTTAGCAAAGATTCTGTCCCTTTCCGAGGACCTTGGTTTCCCCATCTGCCAAGTGAGATCGTTGGATCAAATGAGCTCCAAGCTCTCCATTTGGCCATTCTGTGTTCTAAGGTCTTTCCCAACCCCGATGTCTTTGGTTGTATTTCCTAAGGGCTCCCTGGCTCTAAAACTGTTTTAAGTTCCCTCTCAGCTTTGATGTTCTCTGAGCCTAAGAGCAGGGCTGGCTAGAGCTAAGCTCTAGGCTCTGTCTTGAGCTTGCTCCGTGGTACCAGTCCAGTTGCTTGGGCTCTCTGGTTTGTGACTTTCTGGGGTCTCTAGGCCAGCCTCTGTTCCCCTCTGGACTGCGGTGGTGAAAATCAAAGCTCAGGAACCTTCACCTCAACTCTGCTTGTCCCTTCCTCTAGCCTGCCTTGTCTTGTTTCAAGGTATCTTTTCTCTGTTAAAGGTGGGAGAGGGGGGGAAAAAGTGGGAGAGGTTGGAAAGATCTAAGGTTGAGGGTAGAAGGGCAGGATGATTGGTCCCTAAGGAAACAAGGGCTAAGGAAATGGACATCTGGGAAGGGAGCTAGGGTTGGAACCTACTTACTTGGGTTCCTAAGAGGAGAGGTGGAGGCCTGACCCCCTAGGTCCCTGAGGGGAAAGGAAATTAAGTGCTGATTGATTGAGTCTTCAAGAAGCACAGACTGGAAAGTCACCTAGGTTGAGTGAGCCAGTTGAGAAGTGAAGGTGCTGATTGCTTCTGTTTCTGCTTTTTCTCAGATTCTGTGACATCTGTGCTCACCTCCACCCAGGATAGAGATACCCTAATGGGAGCATTTGTGGTCTAGTGGTGGAGGTGACAAGGAGGCTGTGATAACCCAACCAGCATGTCAGTTTCAGTGACCTAGACTCAAAGTGATAAGTGATGCTAGGAAATATGAAGCAGATAGCGTGGTTGCAAGGGATGCTGGGAGGGGAAAAAAGAGAGACTATGTTGGGCAGATGAGCCTATAGTCAGCCCCTAGAGCTCTCTTTGTCTATGATAGAATGTCATGTAATATCCCAGGATAATGAGACAGCTAGGGAGCACAGTGGGTAGAGTCAGAAAGACCTGAGTTCCTGAGTTCAAATCCTGCCTTAGATATTTACTAGTTGTGTGACAAGTCACAACCTCTGTACCTCAGTTTCCTCATCTATAAAATGGGGCTATGCATAGCTCCTACTTCACAGGGTTATTTTGAAGATCAACTGAATTAACATATGTAAAGCACTTTGCAAACTTTAAAGAGCTTTATAAATGTGAGCTGTGATTATTATTGATACAAGCTTCATGAGGGCAACAGTTGTTTCTTCTTTTATTTTTGTATCTCCTTTGTAGCACAGTGACTGGCACCTGGTGGGTACTTTTAAGGTTTCTTGGATTGGATTGGTTTAGAAGAGTGACAGCCACAGTCACAGTGACAACGAGACTGACGGCGATGGGTTTCAGCAAGACAAAGTGATGGAACAGCAGTCTTTAACAGACTGTTAAAGCTTAGATGATTATATTCTTGACCAGAGTCAATATATGTATAACTAATGGCGATGGGAGGGAGAGAGGTAATGAAAAGACACCATTGTTAGTAATCAAGAGAGGGGCTGACTTGCTATATGACCTTTGGCAAATGCCTTCTCTTTCCCAGAGTCTCAGTTTCCCCATCTGTAAAATAAGACAATTGGACTAGGTCACCTCAGAGGCCATCAACATTCTCTCCTTTGGGATTCTAAGGATCCTCCCAGCTCTGACACATTCTGTGTTCTAAGGCACAAACTAAAAATACAACAAAACACAGGTAATATTAACACGGTTTTAAGTCGATATGCAGCCCACAGGGATCCGTCAGATAGATAGATGTTTCAGTGGCCTTGTTTCCATTTGAGTTGGAAACTACTGTTCTAAGGCCCCTCCCAGCTCTGAGAGTGCTCTATGCTTTAAGTTCCTCGTGAGCTCTGACACTCTATCCTCTAAGGGTGCTCAGAGCTCCAATAGCCTGATTTCTGAACTGCCAAAAATAGATAGGAGAGAACAGACTGGATATGGAGTAAGAGGAGCAGGGTCCAGTCCTTGCTTCTGCTGCCTCTTAGCTGTGTGCCTTTATAAATCACATCGCCTCTGGTTCTTCCTCCTTAAAATTAGGAGATTGGTCAAGAGATGATCTTAAAAGTCCTTTCCAGCCTTAAGTCCCATGATCTTCCTTCTCATCCCTGACATTCTTTGTTCTAAGACTGTCCTACTTTTGTGTTCAACAATAATAATTGGTATGTGTATGTCACCTTAATATTTACAATAACACTTTAAATGTATTTTCTCAATGTGAGGCAAAGGTAGGTGTAATTATCAGAGATGTCTGTAATGATGTCTCTGTACAGATGTAATGTATGTAATGATGTCTGTACAGATGTCTCTGTAATTTTGCTATTGAGGAAAACAAGGCTGAACAAGGTAGAGTGACTTGCCAGATCCAGCCTTAGACACTTGCTAGCTGTGTGACCCTGGACAAATCACTTAGTCCTGTTTGCCTCAGTTTCCTCATCTGTAAAATGAGCTGGAGAAGGAAATGGCGAGCCATTCCAGTGTCTCTGCCAAGAAAACCCCCAATGGAGTCATGGACGTGACTGAACAACCGACTTGTGACTCCAAATCAGGTTGACTGCAGCCCCAAGCTATAGAGCCTGCCACATGCTGAGCATCTTAAAAAATGCTTGTTGATTATTTGACAGCCCTTCAGCTCAGATTTTCCACAACTGAAAACGGCCAGTGACTGCGGGAACATCCAAGAGTGTCTGTCTGTGAAGGCACTAATGGTGACAAGGGACATTTCAAAGTTTGCAAAGCCCTTAGGTCCTCCCAATAATCTGCTGAGGTAGGTTCCCCAAAACTCCTTGTCTCTATCTTAGAGTTAAGGAAACTGAATCCCTGAAATGGAAGGCCCTGCCTGAGGTCAGACAGCTGATGACCTGAGCAGAGCTGGGCTTTGAACCCCAGAACTACACACACTGAGGAGGACTCCAAATCCAGTATTCTTTCCATTCTGCTCTGGCAGCTGGGTAATGTAGCTGTTAAGGCACTGTGCCTGGAGTCAGGAAGACCTGAATTCAAATCAAACCTCAGAATACTTATTAGCAATCCCTGTTTACCTCAGTTTCCTCAATCTGTAAAATGGAGCTAATAATAGCACCTAATTTCCAAGGTTGCTTTGAGGATCAAGTGAGAGATTTATAAAGCACCAGGCACATAGTAGGTTCTTAGTAAATGCTTCTTTGTTTTTGTTTTTGTTTTTTTACCCTGTGCCTACCTCTTGCCTCTCCTCTCCCCTACCCCTAAAGCTAGCAGGGGGAGCAGGAAAGGTAGGATCAGGGATTAGTTAGGGAGGATGGGATTAATTAGGGACCAGGCACATCAGGACTTCTGCTAATTGGAGGTAAATCTGCACCCATGAGGATCTCTCTCTATATAGGCTATTGGAGCCTAGTACTTATAGCCTCGCCTTCAGAGGCAAGAAGTAGGGTGGGGCTGCCCTGGAGCCCGAGTTACCAAGGGAGGTAGATGCTGTAGCAGCAGCAGTGGCAGCAGCATCTCCCCAGGGCAGGGGCCACTCTTTGCAAGACTTCCCCCCCACCCCAGCTTGGCCCAGGCTGCGGGCAGTGGGAAGGAAGGAAGGAAGTGGCTCTTTCTTACTCTTTGCTCATCATGTCAGTAGCCCTAGGAGCTGAGGGGGAGGGAATGAGAGGCCAGTCCTGAGACAGCCCCAGGTCCAGGGAGGCCCCATACAACCTGGACTGGCTTCTGGCTCCTCCCAATACTGTTCAGTGCTAGTCAACAAACTGCCTCTTATACTTGATATCACCCGGAACAAAAAGCTCTGAACAACTCTAGGCCTGTTTCATCCTCTCTTCCATGGGGATAATCCCAGTTGTAACCTGGAGCTGGAGCCAGCAATTCCTGCTTCTGGGACAGATTCCCAGGATCTGTAGGGGTGAGGGTGGAGGCCAGAGAAGAGGAAGGGAGCATGGATGAACAATCTGCCCCAGCTGGATGTTGTTATACCAGGCAACGGGAGATGCATCCTCCTGAGAGTTGGCCCTCACCTTCACGGCAATGGGAAGGGCACAACAAGGAGAATGAAGGTGGGAGAAGGTGGGCACAGAGAGAGAGGTGTGACAGCAACGGGATCCTGGGAGTAATGGCTGGGCAAAGAAGTAAGGAGTTGGACAGCCTGACCTCAGGGAACTTACATTCTACTGGTTGGAAGGAGAAATACACTGACATCTCTGATCCAATGGAGAATGAGATCCTTGGCAAGTATTATGCGAAATGAGAGGAGAGAAAGGTCACTTTGGGGGAAGGGAGAGCTGAGGGGGGAGAGAAGGCTTCAGAAAAGGTCTACACCTGAGCTGGGCCTTGAGGGAAGGGAGGAAATTCAACAGATAGAGATGAGAGGACAAGTTCATTTTAAACACAGGGAATGAGGGCCCTGCCCCCCTCAAGAAGCTCACCCCATTCTTCTGTCCAGTTTTGTGCTTCTTCACTGATCCTACCCAGGGTTTGCTCAGCCTGGAGGGTGCTCTGACCCACATT
Organism: Phascolarctos cinereus; assembly: GCF_003287225.1. Lineage (NCBI taxonomy): Eukaryota > Metazoa > Chordata > Mammalia > Diprotodontia > Phascolarctidae > Phascolarctos > Phascolarctos cinereus. The sequence continues at coordinate 682,915,957 of NW_027555847.1, read as the reverse complement.
GGCCTGGTGGGTCCAGGGTCATGGAGACTGGCTTGAGGGGGGTAGGGGAGCTACAGACTTCCTGCCCTCCCCATCATCCACTGATGCTAATCCTTCTCACTCTCAGCTGCCCTCCTTTCACAACACCCCCAGTTTGGTTGACTCATCTAGCTCGTAGTCAACTGTGACCACAACTTCTTTTTCCAGACCTTCCCTCTTTTCCTCCCCATTCTCCCCAATCCTACTCTGCTCTCTCAGGAAGGGATTTCAACAACTCACCAAACATCTGCTTGTGTGTTATGGGTGTCTCCCAAGTAAGCCTGCTGAAGTCTCCTGGCTGGAAAGCCGAATGTGTCCCCAAAAGCTGATCCGGGCTCAGCTTCTATGATTGGATCACAAGCTAGCAAGAGGGTGGAGGGCATAGAATATGAGATTTGGAGTTAGGAAGGCCTGTAATCAAATCCTGCCTGAGATATTTAGCATGTGTCATTTGGAGCAAGTCACTTAACCTCTCTGGAACTTGATTTCTTCAGCTATAAAATAGGGATAATAATAGCACCTACTTCACATATCAAATAAGACAACATATGTCAAGAGCTATGCAAACCTTGAAATGTTATATAAATCCTAGCCCTTCTTATCTCCACCAGCCCTTTGAGGTCATAAGGCTTTCAGTTTCTTCTGCTATAAAATAAGCAGGTGGGGCTAAATGACCTCTAAATTTCCTTCTAACTTATCTCTAAATCTATGAGCCCTCACTTGTTAGTAAAGGCCAAGAGAAGTTCAATCACTTGATTGTCTCCAAGGCTGGCGTGTTGAAGCAAGAATGCTGACCAAGGTCCTCCCACTCCAAAGCCAGTACTCCTTTCCACTGTGATTAGCCAGCCCAGTGCCTCCTGAACTGTGTTAAGGGGCTCTGTCCCATCCGGCAAGCTCACAGGACCATAGGGTTTAGGGCCAAAAAGGACCTCCCCTGGCCCACTTGAGGACAGTGATCTTTCTCAGGAAGGAAGAGGCCCCTGTGGATAAATCATACAAGAACCAATTTCTTCAAACCCCAGCACACCATAGACCAAAGTAGACCAGGGTGTTTTTGCCTGGGAGAGAAAACAGAAACCAGGAAGTTTGGCAGCAAACTGGGGAATAAGAGGCAGCTGAAGCTAAGGGATGTCCTTTGTAGGGGGAGGGATAGCATGAAGAAGGGGGAGAGGAAGCTGAGTATTAGTCTGGGCCTCAATTTCCTCTTCTGTAAAAGGGTGGGGGGCTGGACTAGGTGATTGCTAAAGCAGGGTTCTTAACCTGGGGTCTATGAGCTTTCAAAAAACAAATCATTTTTGATAACTGTTTTCAATTTAACTGGTTTCCTTTGAATTGCTATTTTACAAACATTTACAAACAGTATTCTGAGAAGGGGTCCATTCTAACTGCCTATGGGATTCAGAACACACAAAAAAGGTTGAGAATCTCTGCTCTAAGGGCTATTTTCTTGTTCTGAACCTGATGTAGTACTAATTGTATCTTTCTTATGTCTGAGTAATTTTCACATTCTAGTATTCAAAACTCATATCCCATACCCAGCTTCTTTTCCACACCTCCCCAATCCCCTCCTGCAAACAACTAAGGGTGTGTGGGAGCCAGCTCTAACCTGCTCCCCATGTAAAATTTTCAGGGTAGGGCAAAGGGTTTGGTCTATTGTTTGTTGATTGTTAACACTTAAGGATGTGTTGGAGATGTTAAGAATGCAGATTAAATTTAAGGGTATATTGTATGTATATATTTTTCAGTCTTACACTGGCCTTCTGCCTATTCTAGTCTCTTGGGCTATGGGCATTTTCTGTTGCTATCCCAGGTGCCTGAAATGCTCTTCCTCCTCATTTTTTGCCTCAAGGCTTCTTCCTTAGCTTCTTTCGAGACCTAAAATCCCACCTTCTATTGAAGACTCTTTATTATAGTGCCCTCTCTCTCTTAATTATTTCCTATTTATCCTGCATATGGTTTATACATATTTATTTGTTGTCTCCCTGATTAGATTGTGAGCTCCTTGAGTTCTGAGATTGTTTTTTACCATTTTTTGTATCCCCAGAGCTTAGCACAGTGCCTGGCGCATAGTAGACTCTTAACAAATATTTAATGACTGGCTGATCTTTCTGCCCAGAGAACCAGCTGTTAACCATTTACCAGCACACCATTGCATAAGCCTGTATGCTCATGGTAGTCATGGACTGGGCTTTATCCATCCCTGGTTCCCTCAAAGCCTATTGGAAGGGTGGAGTCATGCATTAATGAGCCCCAGAATCTGACCATCTAGTCCAATCCATACCTGCACAGAAATCCCCAGCACTTAGCACAGCATCTGACATATAGTAAGGGCACTTAACAATCCCCCAAGTAGTCATCAACTCTCTGCTTGAGGCCTTCTAGTCCATTTCTACCCACTGCCTGAGTTCTGCCCACTGGGACCAAGCTGAACAAAGCTAATCCATTAGGTCACCCTAGAGTCTTCCTTTCTGCTGCTCACCATCCTCAGTTCCTTCAGTCCTCATAGCTAGCTCTAAATGTTAGTTTCTTCCGTTCATCAAGCTGTCTCAACCTCTCCTAGTTGGCTGTCTCTTCCACTCCCCTTCTCTGCCCACCTCCAACCTTCTCTAATCCTCCCACAGTACAAGTGATCTAACACTAGAGGGCGCTCTTCCATTTTTCTTCTAATATGCTTGGGTACACAGAGCAACCTCCCTGTGGAATGGAAGTCCCTCCCTGTGGAATGACTTGTGGCCAACTACAATGCTTTGTACACACTTGGTGCTCAATAAATGTTCACAGACTCAGATCAGTCAATAAACATTTATTAAGCACCTGCTATGTACCAGACACTGTTGTAAGTACTGGGGTTACGAAGAGGTAAAAGACAGACCCTATTCTAAGGAGCTCGTTGTCAAATGGAGAAGTCAACATGCACACAACCATGTGCAAATGGGACAGTCTCAGTTTCAGATAATCAAATATATTTGTGGAAGACAAAGGAATTGTTGATGGATTAATAGTTGTGGGAGAGGGTTAAAGGGTAGGGGGGTGAAAGTTGCTTTGGGGCGCTGGTGAAGCCTGGATAACAATGATAAGGCTTTAAAGTTTGCAAAGTAGGAGTAGCTAGATGATGCAGTGGATAGAGTACCGTCAGGGCCCGAGTTCAAATGCGGCCTCAGACACATAACACTTACTAGCTGTGTGACCCTGGGCAAGTCACTTAACCCCATTGCCTAACCAAAAATAAAAAAATAAATAAATAGATGAAGTTTGCAAAGCACTTTAGAAATATTATCTCATTTTATCTGCTATTTATTACCTGTGTGACCCTGGGCCAGTCATTTCACCTAATATAATAAGCCCAGGTTTCTACATCTACGAAATAAAGAGGTTTGCTTAGAAGGCCTCTGCTTGGTCCCTTCTTACTTTAAATCCATGACCCTATGATCAATGACATTAAAGGGCTTTTAGAGTTAGGATTCTTATCCAAGAACCACTTCCCCTCCTCCTTCCCCCTTTCACTCCTGCCATCCCTCCATGGGCAGAAGATTGAGCCCTGACAAGTCCTCTCCCAGTTTTTCCTACATCAAAAAATGATCATTTGGAACAGTGTTGGCTATGCTTGCCCTCACAGGCAAGATGTAACTTGTAGACAAATGTAGTGGGGGTTTGGAGCATGCCCAGATCTCCCAAGAGGGAGCCAGCCAGCACCTCCCATCTGGGTAACTCCATCTCAGGCAATCTGGGCATTTGCCAAACTCCCATTACACTAATAAGTATGAAACCAGGCAAAAGATGATAGGGCAAAGATGAAAGCCAAATAATCACCAGAATACACTATAATAATTGAGACTGTTGCCTTTGGTTTTTCCGAGCTAACATCAAGACCTTTCTACACGCAGAGTTTGGAGTTGGAGTGAAGTAAATGGGTTGCCTTGCCAAAAGCCCTGTGGAAGACAAAGGCAGAGACCCATCTGTGAGGGCATTGGGGCATCATCAGCTATATTCAGGTGTTATTCTGTGATGGGGACAGCCAGGCAGCCAAGGACAGGCAGATCTGTTGCGAGAGCGTTGCTCTTAGTACCTGAAATTCCCCCAGTAAAAAAAAATCATAGAGCATATATTTCTAGACAGGTGTGGTTTTGGGGGAAAAAAATTTGCATTGCTTTTTTTTGCTATATGATGCCTATATTTCCCAATATGTCCCTACTCTTCCCACCTCTGAAAGAGAGAGAGAGAGAGAGAGAGAGAGAGAGAGAGAGAGAGAGAGAGAGAGAGAGAGAGAGAGAGAATCTCAGGAAAAGCAAACAACATAACAACAAAAAAAAGTAATATTAATGGCATTCCATATCCCTAGTCCCCCACCTCTTGTCATATGTCTTTTTAGGTCCTTAAGTTTTACAAAGCAGTTTCCCCATTGATAGGGACACTGAGGCTTGGAGAGGAAAAATTACTTATTCATAATCACCTAGACAGTAAATGGAAAACCCAGTGTTTGAATACGGGACTCTGCTGACTCCAAGCCCAGTGCTGTTTACACTGCTTCACATCACTGGGCAAACATGGAGCCCAGAATAGAGAGAACAGGGTGGGAAACCCTGGAAACATGAGATAAGTCTAGGGTGGAGAGAACAGAATAGGGAGAGTGGCTTCAGTCAAGAGTGGATAATTCTAAGAAAAAAAACACACCCAGCTCTACTGACAAAAGATTAGGAGATTTGGTAGAGCCGTTTAGACTTTGTAACTGTTCTTTTAGTTGCAATAATCTCTGCTCTGGTTACTCTCGCCCCCTAGCAATGCTCTTTGTTATCATGTAACTCAGTTCCCTAATCCTCCTTCATCTCTATTCACAATCAATTAATCTACAAGCATTTACAAAATGCCTACAATGTGACCTCCCCTGGGCTAGAGGTTGAGGATGCTAAAACAAAAGTGATACAGTCCTTGCCCTCAGAGCGCTTAGGGTCTACTTTATCCTAACTCTCCTTTGCTCTGTGCCACCCATTTCTGCTTCCTCTGCCATACTTTGACAAACCCCCTTTCTAAAGCTAGCTCTGAGATCTGTAATCATAAAGACAAAAACCATTCTTGGAAAGAGTATTTTAATTAATTACACTATGACTGCAATCATCATTCCCTCTGACTTTGTCCAAAACACCCTTCCCTAGCTACCATTCCTTAGCACAGTACCTGGGAGGTAGTAGGCACCTTTAAAAAATGCTTGTTCATTCAACTTCTTTATATTTATTGTTTTCTCCTATTAGAATGTAAACTCTTTAAAAAAAATTCATAGTTGCTTTATTCACGATTAAAAAAACCCGCTTCCAAGTCCAATGATTGGGGGAAATGGTTGTAGTGAATTAATTGAATGTATTATTATTGCTCTATAAAACATGATAAATGTGGGAAAACATGTAAAGTATTATAAATGATCAGAACAATAGACCTTGATTATCACTATATACATTTTGAAGACAGAAAATCTGATGTGTACATGGACAGAAGAGGACGTGGCAAATAAGATCGTTTGCTGGAGTGATGTAGGGAGGAAGGAGGTTGAATTTATTTTTTTCTTTTTTTTAAGGCAATTGGGGTTAAGTGACTTGCCCAGGGTCACACAGCTAATGTCAAGTGTTTGGTCTGAGGCTGGATTTGAACTCAGGTCCTCCTGACTTCAGGGCCAGTGCTCTGGCTACTGTGCCACCTAACTGCCCCAGGAGGTTGAATTTAGAGTCAGAAGACCTGGGTTTAATCTTAGTAGGAACTTGTGTAACCAAGGCCAAGGTCCTTAATCTCTCTGGGCCTCAGTTTCCTCATCAGTAAATTAAGGAGATTAGACTGCATGACTGAAGTACCTTCTAGCCCTACTTTCATATAGAATGTAAGCTCGTTGAGGGAGCAGACTACCTTACTTGCTTGTACTTTTATCCTCAATACTAAACAACAGTATCTAATACATAGTAAACTTACTAAGTCATTTTTCATTCATTCACTCACCATCAGTCACCTCTGCTCACTGTCATCCTCTGTAGCTCACCGGCATCTCTATTCATTACACACCTTCACCCATCTCAAAAGAGTTCAGCCTAATCATCCACATAGGAAAAACTAAGTGGATAAAGAACGACCAGACTATGAGACACCTATAAAGCTGGTGGCAGCTAGGTGGCATGGTAGTTAGAGTGCTGAGCCTGGAGTCAGGAAGACTGGTCTTTCTGAATTCTAATCTGGCCTCAGACACTTACTAGCTGTATGACTCTGGGCAAGTCACTTAGTCTTGTTTGCCTCACTTTCCTCACCTGTCAAATGAGCTGGAGAAGGAAATGGCACACCCCGGCAATATCTTTGCCAAGAAAACCCCAAATGGGGTCATGCAGGATCAGATACCGCATGTCTGAAAACGACTAAACAACAATAAAACTGGTCCTTCAGAACATATATCTTGGATAGATACTATGTCTAGAAAATAAAATGGGCCTAGAATTGGAGAAGAGGAGGAGACCAGATTGGGTTGCCTCGGGGAAATTGCTCAGTGCTTTTTAGTTAACTCCCACCTGAATCTTGTTCCTGAAACAAGGACTCATTTTTTAAAAAATACCGCTATCCTTCCAGTGATGCTGTACAATTATGAGTCATTGCATACCAGAATTAGTCTCTGAAAACCTAAAATTGGAGGTCATATAGAGGGCAACAAAGAGGACCATTTTGGGTGTGAACCAACTATGCCATCTTAGCAACCAAGAATTATGTAACGGAAGCAGCATAAGGGTTAGCACCAGAAAGATACTTGACCAGAAAAGGAAATAGGCCAGTCATATGACAAGTGCAAAGGATAAGAAACGTACAGCCCTCTTTCTCCTTAGATGAATGATGCCAGGGGAATCAGTCAGAGAACAGCACCCAGGACATTCAGTCTACTCCTTCTGGAGGATTTACAGAAAAGTACAAACCAGAACCATGGAGGATGAGAAGGCAAGAAAGGGTTTCAATCCACAGTCATGCATGGGAGTCTTCCCATCTAGGAGGTCAAAAATCCATTAAAAAATTTGAAGTAATAATAATAACTCATAGATGGCTGGTATGTGCCAATAAGACCAATTCCTAGAAGACTGAGGCTGGTGGATCCCTTGAGCTTGGGGGTTCTGAGCTATAGTGGGCTCTGCCTATTGTGTCCATGAATAATAGCCCCTGTATTTCCAGCTTTAGCAAGATGGGGAAATTCAATATGATGAGGAAGATGAGGACCCATGTGTTTATAGTACTTTAAGGATGCTAAGACTCCTTCCTCGCAATAACAGACTCCTCCCTTCTCTCTGATTCTTAGCCTGGCCTTTTTTTGCATCTGTGAATTTTGTGAAGGCAATCTTTCATCCAAGCCTAGATAACAAGCTCCCTCTCCCTCCTTATCTCCTCCTAACATCCTTCCATTCCTTCAATCAATCAACAGCATTAATTAAGTACTTACTATGTACCGGGCATGTGTATGTATGTATGGTGTATGTGTGTGTGTGTGTGTGTGTGTGTGTGTGTGTGTGTGTACATATAGTAGTTTGAACATAACACAGTGCCTGGCAGCATTTAATTATCATCCATTTTCACTGTGTGTGTATGTATATGTTTGTATGTGTATACATATATACAGAGAAAATGGAAGGCAATCTCAGAGGGAAGGCACTTGGGGAGAGGGGGAAGGGAGATTTTAGCTGTCTTTTTCCCCCAAGTCATCTTTTTTTTTTAATTTTTAATTAATTTATTTTGGATTATCAACAATCACTTCCATAAACTTTTGAGTTTTTAAACTGTCTTAAAGGCCTCCAAGGAAGGAAGCAGAGATGAAGAGGAGAATGATTAAGATGAAGCCTCTCCTGATTCCCTCTCTTATCTTAGTGCTCTTCAAGTTTCTCTCTCTTTTGTCCTATTGCATTCTGCCTTGTTTGGGGATCCATAGGGGCATAGATTTAAAACTAGAAGAGATCTCAAAAGTGATCTAGTTGGACCCCCTCCCCATTCTACAGAAGAGAAAACTGAGGCTCAGAAATGTGACTTCCCTAAGATCATCTAGTTGATAATCGTCAGATCTGGGGTTCAGAAACCAAGTCCAGCATTTTTTTTCCCATTCCACAAAACTGTCGTAACAGAAATAAAGGTCAGTTCCATTCAGTAGACCTATATAAATACCTAAGACCACAAGACACAAAGATGCAGAAAGTATAGTTGCCTCCCTCATAGAATTACAGCTTAATAAGGGGTACCTAGAGAAGTACAATTCAAGGTGAAGAGTGGCAACCATTTTTACTAGAGGTTTGGGCCAAAGAAATGAACAGAATCCGTTTCCCCCTTGACCCAAGGTTTGCCCAAAGAACAAACCAAACCAGGTTCACATTACCAAATGTTTGACCAGTGAACAAACACAACCAGGCTGTACATGTGCTCTAATATCCTTATTTATTTTCATTAAGCCAGAGAATCATGCACTGCATGGTGGAGTCAGAAAATAGTTCTGAACTCAGAGGTAAACAAGCTGGAGGAGACCCTTTATACACTTAGAGCAATCCCAACTCAGGATGCCTATGCCAACCCAAAATTATAGCCTCCATACGTGTTTAACCATAATGTGAGAAAGGAATTTCTTAATGGGACAGGTTGTAAATACAACAAGATAAGAGAATGTCAAGGTGTCAATTGAAATTATAGATCCAGGGTGTCTGTGTTTTTTAAATCATTAACATGTACATGTGTGTGTATATATATATACATATATATATATTTATGCGTGTGTGTGTATATATATATATATATTTATGCATGTGTGTGTATATATATATACATATATATATACACACATACTCATACACACATACACATACACACATACACTCAGCATAGCATAGCACGTATCCATTAAATACCAAGATAAGAAAAGTCCCATTACTCAAGATGGTGTCTGGTTCAAGGCACCTTGTCCTTGGTGGTCATAAACAGAAGAATGACTGGAAGTCCTGATCAGCTTCATCTGGCCTTGCAGTTGCTGACACAGGAAGGGGCATTTTGGGTTCACTCAGAGAGCAAAGCATATCTGTTATGCCAGAGCACACAAAGCATTATGGTAGGTTAAGCTCAAAGTGGACCAAAAATGTCTTTCTCCTGATTGGCCGATCCAGGTTTTAGGCCTTTCTCAGTCAATGGGGCCCCCAAAATGGTTTACAGGAGTGATGGACAAAGGAGAGAGCTAGACAAAGTGTCCCAGGGAAACACACAGAAAAAGAACAGGAGAAAAGTTCATAAGAAAATAGACAAGCTGGCTGGCTTCAAAAGGGACATGTTCAATGTATGATGTACTTTTTTTAAGAAGTAAGCTGTATATAAAAGAGATTGGTGATTTCACACATAACTATCTTTTTCTGTTCTACTTTTTCTTTGGAAATGATCTCTTTTTTGATGGATTTTTTTTTTCAAGAATGAGGAAAAATGGGGCAGCTAGGTGGTGCAGTGGATAGAATACCAGCCCGGGAGTCAGGAGGACCTGAGTTCAAATCTTGCCTCAGACACTTGACACTTACTAGCTGTGTGACCCTGGGCAAGTCACTTAACTCCATTGCCTAGCCAAAAAAAAAAATAATAATGAGGAAAAATACAGAGGCAGCTATATGGCAAAGTAGATAGAATGCCCAGGGCCTGGAGTCTGGAAGACTCCTCTTCCTAAGTGAATTCAAATTTGGCCTGAGATACTAGCTATGTGACCCTGGGCAAGTCATTTAACCTTGTTTGCCTCAGTTTCCTCATCTGTCAAATAAGCTGGAGAAGGAAATGGCACACCACTCCAGTATCTTTGCCAAGAAAACCCCAAATGGGGTCATGAAGAGTCTGACATGACTGAAAAATGACTGAAAAGTAAAGAAAAAGTGAGGAGAAACAGAACACCTTGAGCTGGGAGAATCAGGGCAGGCTTCATAAAGAAGTTGGTCCCGGAACTGAACCCGGAAGGAAAAGGATTCTAAAAGGCAGAGAGATAAGGAGGGAGTGCATTCCAGGCCTAGGGAAGGCTCATGCAAATGCCAGGGGCAAGAGGTAGCACATCCTACTAGAGGAAGGGCAGTTGTCCTGAATAGTCCCTGGACTTTTGAGTAGGTAAAGGGGAGGGCTATGCAATCAGCCTGGAAAGGTTGGTTGGGATGGCAGTGATCTCAGTGTAGATAGAGTGCCTACCTCCTCTCAATTCATTGTACAGATTCTAGGTGCAGAATGTACATTGCCTGGAATGGCCATGACTGTGTTGCTTGGCTTTATTTCTTTGTCACTGGGAGAAGAGAATCATTGGGAAGTGATGTTGATGGTTTGAAAAAAAATAGTATCAATAATTTTTTTTTAATTGGGGAAGGAGATAGATTGAAACTAGATTGTGGTGGACCTTGAATGCCAGGCTAAGGAGTTTACATTTTATCCCTTTGAGGCAATAGGGAGCCACTGAAGGTTTTAGAGCAGTGGACTGATTTGGTCAGTCTTGTTCTTGAGGAAGACTCCAGGCAAGTAGCCTCCCTGAATAGTGTCTGGGATGCCAGAGTATGCCCAGAGCCACATTAGACTGGAATAAGAAAGGTGACCTGAAGCCTCCAAGGCACAAGAAATTCCTACTGTGGTCCTTCCCCTCCCCCACTCCAATATTTCCCTTTCATCTACATCAAATGCATAGATAACCTCTCCTGCTGCTTTATTCTGATAAAGAGATTGATGAATAATATGAGACCTATTTATTAGCTGTAGAATTTGTCCACCACCACAGTCCCTGTGTTTAGGGAAGGCAACCAGGTAGAGGAGAAAGAGTCTTTGCCTTGTAGTCTGAAGACACAGCCTTGTCCTTGGTATGTTGAAGCACCATCCCCTCTCTGGGCCTCAGCTTCCCAATCTGTCAAATGTGACCTGGAGACTACGGAAGATAGAAACAAGATGATGAAGGGCAAATGAATACAAATATATGGCTTGGTCCTATGAGAAGAGTGTCAGGAAAACTAAAGCTTAGAATGACCTGAATCTACCAAAGAAAGGAAATGACAGCAAAAGATTTGTTTGATTGGCTGGTTTTTTGGATTTTTTTCAAAAAGCTAAGTTAGAAAAATGGGGAGGGAGGATCAGCTGGGTGGTGCAGTGAATAGAGCACCAGTTCTGGAGTCAGGAGGACCTGAGTTCAAATCCAGCCTCAGACACTTAGCTGTGTGACCTTAAGCAAGTCACTTAACCTCAATTGCCTCCAAAAAACCTGTTTTTTTAATTGTGGAAGATCAGAGAAGGGATAGGAATGCTGCTGGGGGTAGGTTAGCCCCTTTCCAAAGGGATAAGCAATGACTTCCATAACTCTCAGCAATATGAATTAAATCAGGCTCACTGAAGTTCCTTCTTAAATTCTATGATTCTGGGGTGAATAACAAACCATGGTGGGGGCAGGGGGAGCAGAACTACTCATTTGGATTCCTAAAAAACAAATTGGAGTCCAAAGAAAGAAAGAGAGAAAGAAAGAAAGAAAGAAAGAAAGGAAGGAAGGAAGGAAGGAAGGAAGGAAGGAAGGAAGGAAGAAAGAAAGAAGAAAGAAAGAAAGAAAGAAAGAAAGAAAGAAAGAAAGAAAGAAAGAAAGAAAGAAAGAAAGAAAGAAAGAAAGAAAGGAAGAAAGGAAGGAAGGAAGGAAGGAAGGAAGGAAGGAAGGAAGGAAGGAAGGAGAGAAAGAAAGAGAGAAAGAAAGAAAGAAAGAAAGAAAGAAAGAAAGAAAGAAAGAAAGAAAGAAAGAAAGAAAGAAAGAAAGAAAGAAAGAAAGAAATTCACAAGCACAAGATGGAAGAAGTGAAGCTAGAAAGGAGTTTATGTGGAAAAAAAAAGTTCCGGGGGATCCCAGATAGAACCCAAGATAAAAATACAGCAGCAGGGTGACTTGGCTCCCAGAAAACCTAATGAGAGCTTGGGCATAAGGCCTAGGATGAGGAAGGTGGCCATCTTGTCCTCGGCCCTGATGGGACCACATCTGGAGCAGCAGATGCACACATAAGAAAATAGAACTTTCAGCAGTGGAAAGAGCGCTGGTTGTGAAGTCAGAAGAGATCCAGGTTGGAATCATACCTGTCTCAGTAATTGTGTGATCTTGGGCGAGTCCTTTCATCTCCTGGGCCTTACATGTCCTCATTTATAAAATGAGAGGGTTGGACCAGAAAGTCTGTGGTGGGGCTGATTTTGGGGGAGGGGAAGAGGGAAGCAATGACCACTGGGGTGTTGGGAAAAGCCTTGTGTTCCTCACTTCCCTTCCAGGGTAGCAAGGAACGGTTTCACTGGCAAAGTCACAATGTGAAACAGAGCGGTGTGGATGACATGGTGCTGCTCCCCCAGATCAACGAGGATGCCATTGTGAGCAACCTCAAGAAGAGGTTCCTGGATGACTACATCTTTGTATCCACCCAAGGCAAGCAGGGGACCAGAACCGGGCAGAACCTGAAGAGGTCAGGGGAATGCCCCTTTCCTTTTCCTCCTATGCCCTTTCCTTCTCTTCCCTCTCCTTCTGAGGAGGAGCAAGCAAGGCTGGGCAATTGGTCGTGGCTCTGGCCTTCCCTGGGGTGTGGATCATGGGGCATGGGATTCTGGCTGCAAAGTAACTGTAGGCAGTGAATAGATAAGAGTACTGGGCCTAGAGTCAGGAAAATCGGATTTCACATCCAGCCTTTGACACTTAACTGGCTCTGTGACCTTGGGCAAGTCACTTAAACTCAGTTTCCTCATCTATAATGTGGGGCTAATAATAGCACCGACTTCCCAGGGCTGTTGTGAGGATCAAATGAGGTAATTGAAAAGTGCTTGGCACAGAGCCTTGGTACATACTGCTACATAAATATCAGCTATTATTATTACACCAGGGGATCAGCTGAAGAAACTGGGGGTTTTAGCTTGGAAAAGAAGACTGGGAAGAAGGAGGACATTATATATTCAAGTATTTGAAGGAGAGAAGACAGATGGGCTGTCTTAAAGAAGAGGGCTGTGCTTAGCCTCAGAGGGCGAGGACCATAGGTCTAAAGCTGAGAGACATCTCCAGGGTCATCCAGTCCAACTCTGTCATTTTACAAATGAGGGAACTGAAGCCAGGAAATGGCCTTGAGGCAGATTTTGGTTTCATAGAGAGAAAAACCTCCTAACCATGAGACATGTACAACCATGTACAAAAGAGGAAAGAGCTGCTCCAGGTAATAGCTGGTTCCTCTTCCCCAGAGGTCTTTAGGCAGACTGGATGGCCATTTGTTGGGGATGTGCAGTGGAAAGAGCCCTGGCTCTAGAACTGGGTAACCTGGATCTCAATTCCAACTCACTTTGCCACTTACTAGATGTTTGACCTTGGAGGTTAGACTAAAGCCCCCTTCCAGCTCCAACTCTATGGTCCTAAGGCCCCCTTCCAGCTCTGATGCTGGGATCCCAGACAAGCCTGTTTTAAAGCAGAGTTCCTATTCAGAGGCAGGCTAGACCAGAGGCCTTCTGGGCTCTCTTTCATTGAAAGCAGGTATCAGGAAAAGGGAAGGAGGGGATTCCACCAGGAACCTTGTCTGGTCCTTAACCCAGTAGCTCAGACCTACATTGGCTCAGTCCTTATCTCTGTCAACCCCTTCAAGCAGATGCCATATTTCACTGACCGAGAGATTGAGCTGTACCAAGGAGCGGTGAGACCTGGGCCTTGGGGTAGCTAGGGTCGGGGGAGGGGGGAGAATGTATTTGTAAGGAGAGGTTGGTGTCTCCATTTACCCCAGTTCATGATGTAAACAGACTAAATTACACTCCATTTCTTCAATCTCCACCCCGCTTCCCAGCATAACTGATTCTCTGGGTCCACCAGGGTCTCTGAAATGTCTGCAGTCCCCCAGGATCTCTGAGGTTCCTTGGATGCCTATAGACTCTCTGAGATCCTCTCTGATCTTCCCAAGAATTCCAACTCTATTAGCTTCCCTTGGGCCTCAGTTTCCTCATCTGTAAAATGAGGAGATTGAACTACATGACCTCCAAGTTCCCTCCCAGTTCTAGATATGACCTTTCCCTCATCCTACTCCAGAACTTTCATAATATCCAACAGTAGGGAGGGGTCCCTCAGGGCTCTGCCCACCTGATTCCCCTCTCAACAGAGGGAAGGAACAGGCACTGTAAGGGCCCTGACTTTCTCTTCTTCATCCACACAACCCCAGGCACAGTATGAGAACCCTCCACACATCTATGCCCTCACGGACAATATGTATCGAAACATGCTCATTGACAGTGAAAACCAGTGTGTCATTATCAGGTATCGCTAAGCCTCACACTCTGACCCCCTCACACCTTCCCTGCCCCCAATCTATCCTGGATCTTCTACCCCCTTTGTGTCTTCCCTACCCTATCCTGCTAGGCCCTAGTTAACCCACCCAGGAGCTGGGAGCCCAGACTTGAATATCTCCATCCCCATCCCTCCGCTGTTTCCATCTCCTTCCCCCTCTTCTCTGGATTTGAGGGACACAGCACACAGAACCCTTTGGGTCCCCCTTGCTCTGGGAGAGCAGGGTCCTATATCTCTCCTCTCCCCCCACAGCGGAGAAAGTGGGGCAGGGAAGACAGTGGCTGCCAAATACATCATGGGTTACATATCCAAGGTGTCTGGAGGGGGAGAGAAGGTCCAGGTGAGTAGGACAGAGGGGGAAACAGCCACCTTCATGGCCCCCTATACTCACCTAATGAGTCCAGATAAGCAGAGGCCTGGAGACCACAAAGATCATGTAAATGGGGATGTCTAGCCTGAAGATCAGATTGGGGGGGGATTGGAGGGGGGGGTTGGGGGGAACAGTCCAGGGGCCTCAACTACATGAAATTCATATAAAAGGGATTAGACTTGTTCTACTTGGTTCCAAAGGGTAGAACCAGGAACATTGTTGGTGGAAGTTTTTAGGCTTGATGTAGAACTGTGGGCTGCCTCAGGAAGGTGCTAGCTCCTATTACCAAAAAAAAAAAAAAAGCCAACAAGCAGAAGCTGGCTGACCATTGACCAAAGCTGTTTTATTGGGGTTCATTGGAAAGAGCTAGATTTGAAGCCAGAGAACCTGGATTTAAATCCCAGTTCTGCTCTTTAATTGTGTGGCTTGGGTAAGTCATTTAACCTCAGGACCTCAGTTTCCTCATTTGAAAAAGTAAGGACATTAGACCTGAAAGTTCTTTCCAGCTTTTCATCTGGGTTCCTAGGAGGATCTCAAGAGGGAGTCAGGAGCACTAGATTTGAGTCCTGGCTACAACACAACCTGCTTATGTGGCCATGAGCAAGTCACTTCCCCTCTCCGGGCCTCAGTATCCTCATATGTAAAAGGGGGGGATGAAGATGCATAAACTGCCTTCCCCACAGGAGCAAAGTGAAGGAAGTGCCTTCCAAACCTTAAAGCATTAGAGAAACAAAATAGACAGGGGTTGGACCTGTCATTTAATTAGTGTAAGGCACTCCCAGAGGAGGAAACTCCCTCTACTACTATAGGTGGGCACCTCTGCAACTTAGAAGTTTGCCTGGAGCTCTGAAGGGTCTTGCCCAGGGTCAGAGGGAGGACATGATCCCAGGAAGTCTTCCTGACCCAGAGATTGGTTTCCTTTCCAATAGCTCCCACCCACACCTCCCACCTGGCACATGGCCTAGAGCTAAGGACCCGCCCCATGACTTCATTAGAATTGGGAATTCCTGACTCCGGATCCCAGATCCCAATTCAGGCACCTTCTCTGCAGCTCAGAGTTATAGAGAGCTGCCTAGCATCACATAGCTAGGAAGTGGCAGAGGCAGGAATTTAACTTGTCTTCCTGACTCCAAGGCTAGCTCTCTATCTACCCATCAGAGAAATGGGACTATGTGGTCTCCATGGCCCATTCCAGCTCTAGAATTCTGGATCTCCTGTTATGTGCCTTTGGCCAGGCCAGTCTCTGGCCTTGATACCTACTCTGACCTTAACCTTGACCTTGACCCTGACTCTTCCTGTCTCCCCCCATTCATCCCACCTGCAGCATGTAAAGGACATCATCCTTCAATCCAACCCATTGCTGGAAGCCTTTGGCAATGCCAAGACTGTTCGCAACAACAACTCCAGCCGTTTTGTGAGTCTGCCCAGTATGAGTCCTGGAACACCCAACACCCAACCCATAGTCAGCCACACACGACCCACACCAGCCTTTCAGGGGCTTACTCCATGAGCCCAATACTGTCATCATTGGTGCCATCCTCCTCACTGGTGCCATTACTGGTGCCATGTCCACTCAGCCTCTCAGGCCTAGCCCAAGCCCTCCCACCACCCTGAAACCTGTTCTGCCCAACCCAGCCCACAGGACTCTCTCCTGTTCCTGAACAAAAGGGTACTGAGCTTGGACCTAAGAACTATTTCCTCCTTGAGAAAGCAGAAAGAACATTTGATTTTGGAGCCAAAGAACATGACTTTAAATGCCAGTTCTGCTGTGTGAGCAAGTTTCCCCTTTTGGAGTATGTTTCTTTGCCTGTAAAATGTGGTGGGGTCCAATAAATAACCTATAAGGTCCCTTTAGCTGGAAGTCTACAATCCTGCATTGGTCTCTAAAATGACAATGAGGTCCTAGATAGCTGGGGCTCTGCCTTATCTGACTCCTACTACCCAATAGCATTGAAGGCTCTAGCCCTGGCACCCCTGTAAACATGGGCTCCAAAGTCCCATCCCTAGACATCCCTTTCCTCATACGTGTGCAACAATACAAGGCTTGCAAGGCACTGACTGGCTTCTCTGGGCCCAGGGCAAGTACTTTGAGATCCAGTTCAGTCGAGGAGGGGAGCCTGATGGTGGGAAGATCTCCAACTTCCTCCTGGAGAAATCTAGAGTGGTCTCACAGAACGAGAATGAAAGGAACTTCCACATCTACTACCAGGTGAGAGGAGAAGGGGAGAGGGGCTGATGCTGGGACCCTGGGAGCAGAGGAAGACTTGGAAAACACTGTTGGGGACCAATCAGTTGGTGGATCAACAAGCATTTATCAAGCAGATCTGATGTGCAAAGATAAGTGAAGCAGAGCCGGCTGTCAAGGAGACAAGTATATATCAAGCGGATGCAAACTGTGCAAGCTACTTTAGGGAGAGTGGTCAGGAGAAGTGAGCATGGAAGGAGGTCAAGGGAAGGGGATGGATGCTCACAGGGGCCCAGTGAGTAGAGGCAATTGGGAGTTGGGGGAAGAAGCTAGCAATACAGAAAACCAGAGGGCCAAGGGCTGGAGGAGGAACCTGTGACTCAGAATCCAGGAGGCAAGAAGGTAAGTGATGCATTCACCCAGGGCTAAATGATACTGAGACCCTGGAGGTGGAGGACTGGGTGGGGCTGGGGCCTGGAAGGTAGGTGGTTCAAGTGTCTAGGTTGAGAGACTACTATTGTCTCCATGGACTCTTCTGAGAATTGATGAGTGCGGGGCACTGGGCACATAGAAGGCTGGTTTAGGGAGGCAGGGTCTCCCACCCTCCATCTATCTATCCTTCTTTCCACCCATTTCCTTCTCTCCCCTCCTCGCCCCCACCCCAAGCTGCTAGAAGGTGCCTCCCAGGAGCAGCGGCAGAACCTGGGCATCATGACCCCTGACTACTATTATTACCTCAACCAATCTGACACTTACAAAGTGGATGACACCAATGACCTCAATGACTTCCATGAGACTCTGGTAAGGGCCCAGTGACCCCTCCTCCCACCAGCTGCCCCCCTCCCCAGTGTCTAGGCTGAGCCCACAGGTAGATGCCTGAGTCTGGGACAAGGCCACCTTCTCTATTCATGTCAGGTTGTAAAGCTAGGGGAGGCTCTGTCCTGGACACAGAGGGCACAGGGACTATAGCAGGGGTGACCCAGGCATGGAGACAAAGGCAGAGATGGAGATGAGACATGGAAAGGGACAGGAACAGAGACAGACACACAGAGAAAGGGGCATGGGCAAAGATGGGAGACGGGCAGGCAGCAGAGACAGAGGAAGGAGCAGGAGCAGATGGGGGCAGGGGCAGAGAGAGGATACGAGCAGGGAAAGAGGACAGGGACAGGAAGTGGGCCAGGATCGGAGGCTCCCAATAAAGACGCCAACCACCTTGGGCTGGGCCCACAGGATGCCATGCAGGTCATCGGAATCCCACCCAATGCTCAGCAGCTGGTGCTACAGATCGTGGCTGGAATCCTGCACCTGGGGAACATTAGCTTTTGTGAAGAGGGGAACTATGCCAGAGTGGAAAGTACAGACTGTGAGTGCCCAGGGATGCGCATGGGAACCCAGGGAAAAGAGTTCTAACTGGGAAGAGGACAGCGGGAAGCAGGGGAGAGAGAGGGAGACTTGGGAGTCGTTCACGTTAGGGGGCAGCAGGACCTATGAGTAAAGGGGTGGTGAGGCTGTGGGGGCTAGGGAGCCACGGCCCTGACCTCAGACCCTCATCCCGGCCCTTTCCCCAGTGCTGGCCTTCCCTGCCTACTTGCTGGGCATTGACAGCGGGCGCCTCCGGGACAAACTAACCAGCCGTAAGATGGACAGCCGATGGGGCGGCCGCACAGAGTCCATTAACGTAACTCTGGGTGTGGAGCAGGCCGCCTACACACGAGATGCCCTGGCTAAGGGGCTCTATGCCCGGCTCTTTGATTTCCTGGTGGAGGTAAGCCCTGGTGTGCTGAGTAGGGAAGAAGGTATGAGAAGCAGCCTGGCATACTGGACGGAGTGCTGGGCATGGGTTGAATGCCACTGCAGCCATCTACAAGCTGTGTGACCCTGGGCAAGGCACTGAAACTCATAAAGTGGGAATGGTGGTTTCTGCCTCACAGCAGGGCTATGGGAGGATCAAATGAGGTCATGTGCATAAAGGGCTTTGCAACCTTAAAGAACCATAGGAATATAAATTATGATTAGAAGAAGGGTGAGCCCTGGGCCAACAGCTTCAGGGGGTCTAGGAGGACAGTGTTTGGGGTAGGCCGAGCCTCTCCAAATCTACCATGTAAGGCAATGGGGAAATCTTGTCTATAAGAGACTTTCACACTCTCTTTCTATTAAAAAAAAATAAAGCTTTTATTAATGTCTTTTTTTTTAACATCACCATAATTTCCCCCAGTATCCTTCCCCTTCTCCCATCCAGAAAACCACTCAACATGACAAATAATTTTTTTTAAAGACAGAAGAAATAGAAGGGAAAAAATGAGGATGATTGATCACTACATTTAAAAAGTCCTACATTCATGGGCCACACACTCCTACAGTGGGGTGGGGTGGGGATGTCTTCTCATGGCTCTTTTGAGTCATACTTGTTTTTTGTAATTTTGCAATTTTCACTTTTGGTTTTCTGTAGTTTTTTTCCATTTACATTGTTGTGGTCATTATGTATATTGCTTTCTTGGCTCAGCTTCCTTCACTTTGTATCAGTTCACATAGATCTTTCTAAGCTTCTCTGTAATCATCACACACATCATTTCTTACAACACAGTAATATTCCATTTACATTCATGTACCCTGACTCATTTAGGCATGCCCCAATCAATGGCATCTACTTTGTTTCCAATCCAAAAGTGCTGCCGTAAATATTTGGGGGTACATGGAGACTTGCTTCTTATCAATAGGCTCTTTGGACCTAGCAGCAGAATCTCTGGGTGAGAAGGATATAGACATTTTAGTTATTTTATTTGCATAATTCCAAATTGCTTTCCAAAATGGTTGTACCAATTCACAGCTCCACCAACAATGCACCAGCATGTCTATATCCCCACAACACCTCCCATACTGACTATTCCCACATTTTGTCATCTTTGCCAACTTGCAGGGTATATAAGGTGAAAGAAACCTAGGGGTTAGGGGATAACAGTAGATAAGAGCCCTAGAGTTGGAGTCAGGAAGGCCTAAATTCAAATCCTATCTCAGACACTTACTAGCTGTAAAAGGACAAGTCACTTAAACTCCAGTTTCCTCATCTGTAAAATGGGGATAATAATATTACCTACATCATTGGGTTATTGTGAGGATCAAATGAGGTAATGTAAAGATTTGCAAAACTTGCAAGAGGGTTTTATAAGTACTAGCTATTATTATTTTTTGCATTTCTTTTGTTATTATTGACTTGAAGCATTCTTTCATATGATTATTAATAGTTTACATTTCTTCTTTTGATACTATTTATTCGTATCCTTTGACCACTTATCCCCATGGTCTCTGGGAAAAGGGAGTAGATATTAAAGGAGAATGAGAGAATGACAGGGAAAACATGGAAACTCTCACACAAGACAAGCCACTCTCCCTGCCCCCACCCCCTCCTCAGTTTCCTCATTTGTAAAATTAGCAGGTAGTTGAATAACCTATATCAAATTGCTTACCATCTCAAGGAGGTGGAAGATGAAGAGAAAAAATTTGGAACTCAAAAAGATTTTAAATGAATGTTTAAAAGTTTTTACATATAATTGGGGAAAAATAAAATAAAAATTAGCAGATGGTCTCTAGGCTTCCTCTGAGAGGGAGACCCCCATTCTATGAGTCAATGATCTCTCTTATCTCATTCCTTCTCTCCTAAAACCTACCTTCTGCCAACCCCCCTACTCTCTCCTGTAGACTTTCATCTTAATTCTGAGATCCCAAACCTCTCCCATCCCCATCCCCATTCCCCAAGCCTTTGTTATAATTATTATCAATAATATTAGTAATTGTTTTGTATTTAAGTTTAAAGTGAATTAAAAAATTACCAAAAAAAAAAAGAGGAAGTTCTGGAAAGGGGAACTGGAGGCAGGGTACAGAACCTTGGGCCATCACTGCTCCCTTTTGATGAACTGAGGGAGGGTACTGGGCAGCCCTGCTGGGTACTGGGTAGCCCTGCTGGATACTGGGTACTCCTGACAGCCCAGGCTCTGCCCCTTCCCTCCCTAGGCTATAAACCGAGCCATGCAGAAACCACAAGAAGAATACAGCATTGGAGTCCTGGATATCTACGGCTTTGAGATATTCCAGGTACCAGACAACATAGTAGATAGATAGAGCCAAGCTTGGGCCTCAGCATCCCTTTTTTCCCATTCTGGTCCCATCCCTGCCTTGTACTCCCCTCTACCTCCCATCCTCAAAGAGCCAGAGGTTCATCCACTGCCCTCACTGCCACCCTATTAGGAGTGGAGGGGTCGGGTACAGAGATGGGCTGAAAGCAGGGAATGGTGATGGCTTCAGTGCCCCCTTTCTGCCCCCAGAGAAATGGCTTTGAGCAGTTCTGCATCAACTTTGTGAATGAGAAACTGCAGCAGATTTTCATCGAGCTGACACTGAAGGCTGAGCAGGTGAGCGCTCAGACACCAGCAAGAGGGGAAAAGACAGAGGAGGAGACAAGGGTCATTCTGTTCCTATATCAATTGACATTTTCCAAAGCAGTAGCATTCCCAGAATGGAGCCTCCTGGGGGCCAGATCTCAAGAGATGAAATCTCATTGTAACAAAAGTAACATCCTTACGCTTTGGTTCAAACGCAGCAAGGGTATGTTAGAAGAGCTCTGGGGTCAGGCAGGCATTTTTAAAGGACCTACTTTGTGCCAGGCGCTGTGCAAAGCGCTGAGGGTACTAAGAAAGGCAGAAAACAGTTCCCGCTCTCCAGGAGCTCACTGTCTAATGGGGGAGCAACGGCCAAACAACTATGTGTGAACAAGCTAGAGACACGATGGATCGGAGAGAATCAACAGAAGGAAGACACTGGGATTAAGGGCGATGGGGAAAGGCTTCCTGCGGAAGGTGGGATTTTAGCTAGGACTTGGAGGAAGCCAGAGAAGCCAGGAGGTAGAGGTGAAGAAGGAGAGAATACAAGGCATGGGGAACAGCCCAGTGAAAATGCCCAAAGTCAAGAGATCGATTAGTCTTGTTAGCGCAAGTTAGGAACAGCAAGAAGGCCTGTGTCGCTGATCACAGGGTGGGGGTAGGGGATACAACTAGGGGCAGCTAGGTGGTGCAGTGGATAGAGTTCAGAAGAAGACCCATCTTTCTGAGTTCAAATCTGGCCCTCAGACACTTCTTAGCTGTGTGACCCTGGGCAAGTCACTTAACCCTTTTGCCTCAGTTTCCTCATTTGTAAAATGAGCCAGAGAAGGAAATGGCAAACCACTCCAGTATCTCTGCCAAGAAAGACATGAAGAGTTGGACATGACTGAACAACAACACAGGGTTAGGAGAGGATGGTAAGGTGTAAGAAAATTAGAAAAGTGTGAGGAGGCAGCAGGTTATGAAGGTCTTTAAGAGCCAAATACAGGATTTTATAGTTGATCCCGGAGGTAATAGGAAGCCACTAGGATTTACTGAGGGGAGGACGTAGCATGGGCAGAGGTATACTTTAGACAGATCACAACCCATATAAGTAAATACAAAATTGGTGGGGAGCGCTCACGGTTGGGGGGGGGGGTCTGTAAAGGTCTCGGGTAGGAGGTGGCTCTTAAACTGGGCCTGGAAGGAAGCTAGGATTTCCTAGAGGCAAAAGTGAGGAAGGTGACATTCCAAGCACAGAGACAACCTGTGTGAAGGGCAGGTGCTGAGCCTGGAGATAGAGTATTGCATATGGGCAACAGGAAGCAGCCAGGTTTGCAGCCAGGTTTAACTGGATCACAGTGCTCTGCTAGAAGAGTAGTGTTGGGGGGCATGGTTTCTGCTCAGTATACTCTCCAAGGGATTTCAAAGCCCTTCCAGGCTTCGCCTGGCCCTCCAGCCCTGACTATGCACACAGACACCCAGGCTCTGCTATTCAGCTTTGACTTTCCCTGGGCAAAATACAGACAGAGCATTTATTAAGTGCTTACTGTGTGTGCCAGGTGCTATTCTTAGCCATGGTGATACAGATACAAGCAGGTAAGGCAATCCCTACCCTCAAGAAACTTACTTCCTAATGGGAAGCAGAGAGAGACCATATATAAAGAAGTGCTGGGAAGGAGTGGGGAGGTACTTGCAATGGATGGTGGCTGGGAAGTGAGGTAGAGGGAGACCTGAGTCTGGGCAGGATAAGATGAAAGCTCCCCTATCAAAGCCCCAGGTGCTCCCTGGGATGGAGGAAAGGAGACAGGGTTTAGAGCAGGTCAAAGGAACCCTGGGCTCCTTGCCTAGAATGGGGGGGTGTCTCTCTAGCCACTGTCTCCCTTCAGTTCCCCCCTATTTACCCACTACTTATTGTCTTGTTCTGCCCCTCCGCAGGAGGAGTATGTTCAGGAAGGCATCAAATGGAGCCCCATTCAGTACTTCAACAACAAGATTGTGTGTGACCTCATTGAAAACAAACTGGTGAGCCCAGGATCTGGGTGATGCGAGTGGGGAGCAGGGCATGCTGGATAAAGGGCCTATGAGAAAGGGCTGGGGTGGAGGAGGTGAATTTCTTCCCAGACGATACTATGGATGTCCACCACCAGGAAGGGGAGCTTTGAGTATGTACTGTTCCCAACTCCATTGTGACTCCCAACCAAGCAGTCTTGGTCAAGGACAAAGCCACCAGTGATCATAGCCTGTGATCACAAGAGCAGTCAGTGGTCACAAAGGAGGTCAGTGGTCAGTGCTGACATAGGTGAAGATCTAATACAATCTAATTCAATGAAGATCTAAAGATCCCTGGTTTAGATCCCAGGATTTGGGCAGGAGTCAGGACAGGGAGTATGATGGGGAGTATGCTGGATTTTGAGTAGAAGTGGATTCAGATCCCAATTCTGCCACTGTCTATGTGACCCAGGGCAAACCACTCTCTCTGGGACTCAGTTTCCTTTCCCAAAAATGAGGGCTTCAGATTAGATGACCTATAAGGATCCTTCCAGTTCTAAATAGCCCACCAGCCCCTGGTCCTTGGGATGACCGTGCCAAGGGATGCCTATGGGATGGGGAGGGAATACTGGGCACCATGCTCAGGTCTGAGCCTTTTCTCTGGCCCCAGAATCCTCCAGGCATCATGAGTGTACTGGATGATGTGTGTGCCACAATGCACGCCACGGGTGATGGGGCTGACCAGACCCTGCTACAGAAGCTACAGGGGGCCGTGGGCTGCCACGAGCACTTTAACAGCTGGAACTCAGGCTTCGTCATCCACCACTATGCGGGCAAGGTACGGTCTAGCCCCACCTTCATCATCCCTGGGATTCCCCCAGCTTCTACCAGTTGAACCATTCCACATACCTGAGCTACCCCACCTCCACCCCTCCCCATTTCTGATACAAAGTAAGCCCTTTAGAACAGAGAAATTTTGTTGCTTTGTCTAGACCTCCCCAGTGCCCAGCACATGGCTTTGTGCTCAGGGATAGGCGCTCAACCTGTGAATTTCTTGATCTAAGGAAACTCTGGATTCAGAAATTCCCTTTACTAAATCAGGGCAGCCCCTGCTCTGCTTAATACATGTTCATTGGTTGATTGGTTGATTGACAGTTTGCCGGAGCACTGAGAGACCTGCCCAGGGGCCCCACAGCCGGCACATGTAAGAGTTAGGCCTTGCAGCTAGGTGGCACAGTGGATGGAGCTCTGGCCTTGGAGTCAGGAGGACCTGAGTTCAGATCTGCCCTCAGACACCTGACACTAGCTGTGTGACTCTGGGCAAGTCACTTAACCCCTTTGCCTCACCAAAACAAACAAGCAAACAAAAAATATGTAGCTGTTTAAAAAAAAAAAAAGTTGGGCCTTGAAAGCAAATCTTTCTCTCTAAACTATACTAAGGACAGAGATATGATGTCACTGATGGAGAGGAGTCCCGGAGAAGCACTTCTCTCAATAAGGATTGTCACCTTCTCTGCCTTAGACAGTCACCTCCAGTGCTGAGAAGTTTACTGGCTTGCTTGCCTAGAGCCCCATTGCCAGTATGCCTAAGACATAGGACTCGAACCCAGTTCTTCTTGGCTCTGAGACCAGGTCTCTAGTTGCTGTATCGATAACGTCTCCTTCTTCTAAGTAAATGCTTAATATATATCTGGTAAGGGGGCAGCTAGGTGGCGCAGTGGATAGAGTACCGACCCTGGAGTCAGGAGGACCTGAGTTCAAATCCGGCCTCAGACACATAACACTCACTAGCTGTGTGACTCTGGGTGAGTCACTTAACCCCATTGCCTAGACAAAATAAATAAATAAATATTTGGTAAATCAAATTCATTTCAATTGGATCATGCCCTTCATCCCACTGCCCCTGCCCAGCCACCACCTGTCCCTCCAGGCCTACCATCCCCAGCAGGGCATAGCAGGAAGAACAGTTGCATTTGGAGTCAGAGAGGACCCCCAATTTAAGTTCCAGATAGCTACTTAGCACCCGTGTGACACAAGGCAAGTCAGTTCCCCTATGTGGACCTCAGTTTGCTCATCTGTAAAATGGGCTCCGAGGGCCATCATGAGGAAAGTGTACTCTGTGGTTCTACATAAGCTTGTTCTATTATTTTGAGAGAGGCAGGCTGGTGTGCCTGAAGGTTGGACTCAGAGTCAAAAGGCCAGGCTGACGCTCACCAGCTATTGTAACCCTGGCTTAATACTTCCTTTGTCTAGTCTGGGTCTCAACTTCTTCTTTCATAAAATAGGGGAAATAGGAATTACCCCATCACTTCTCTCACGGGGCTGTGAGGGAACTGCTTTGTAAGCCATAGAAGGCTAGAGAGATGGGGGGATAAAGAGCTTCCTGGCCTAGGGACACCATGTGCTCTCCAAGCTTTGTTTCCCTGCCCCAGCCTTGGGGCCACATCAAGGTGACCCCTAGGCCCCCAGGGACCTATCTCTTCACCGGAAACTCCTCATGTTCTGGGAATCCAGAGGCCTCAGAGCCTCTCCTACTGCCTTCCCCCTTCTCTAGGATTCCAGCAACCCTAATCCCCAACTTCACCTGTGCCAGGGATCCCCAGGGCTCCCCTCCTTGCTCAGGGCCTCCCCCTACCTCTTCCTCGCTCAGGTCTCTTATGATGTCAGTGGTTTCTGTGAACGAAACAGAGACGTGCTCTTCTCAGACCTCATCGAGCTTATGCAGAGCAGCGAACAGTGAGTGGAAGCTGTGGGCACCAGGAGATGAGACAGCCTGAGAACCTAGGGGGCAGGCAGAGTGCTGGAACAGGCTGAAGACTGAGGCCAGTGCAGGGTGGCAGGCAAGGACAAGAAACTGGGAAAAGGTTGAGGCCTTGGGAGTAGAGGGCAGGGGAATAGGGACAGGCTGAAAGACAGGTGGGGTGGGGGGAGTCAGGAAGGGACAGGGAGCTAGGGAAAGGATGTCCGGCCCTTTCTTGCAGTCGTAGAAACTCAAAACTCGAATAAGGCTTAGAAATCATCTCATTCAACTCACACGCTTACCAGAGGAGAAAACCTAAGCCCAGAGCAGGTAGAGGATTTACCCAAGGTTCCACAAATGAGTCAGGGGAGGAGTGGGAACCCCTGGAAGCAGAAGGGCCGGACAGAGTTGGGAGGGAATAGTGTTGCACACTGCCCAAAGCCCACTTGAGTGTACCCCCACAGTGCCTTCATTCAAATGCTCTTCCCTGAGAGGCTGGACTCAGAGAAGAAGGGCCGGCCCAGCACTGCAGGCTCCAAGATCAAGGTAAGAACCCAGGGCTCCCCATCTCTCATCTCGTCAATGTCTCTCCCCCAATCTAATATCTCCATCTTCCTTTCCACAAATCTAGCTTTCTCTCCTCATGTTGGCCATGATCTCCCACCAGCCATGGCTGGAGTCACTCATCCTCACCAAAGTAGCCGGCTCCCAATTGTCCCAGATAATGGTAGCAGCAGTAATTCACATTCAGTAATAATGGTGATAGCAATAGCAACATTCTTAAAATCCTTTAACGTTTGCAAAGCTCAGGTTTATTACTAGCATTATTCTTTCTAACTTGCACCAGATGGCCCTGAGGTCTCTTCCAACCCAAGGTTCTGTCATCCCCGTACTGGTTACATGGGCCAGCTGAGATGCCCAAGTATCCCCAGGTGTTTCTACCCCTGGCTTTGGAATGTTGTCATTACTACCCCAGACATTTCTGCCTAGGATGATTTCATCCCTGGCCTAATTTGGGGGCCTGGAACTTAATATGCTCCTTAGCTTGACTGTCCTCTGCCCTGGTATGCCTCCAGCTTCTCTAGATTTTCACCTAAGGCTAGCCAAACCCAGCCATGCACAGGGGTTAACACCATGGCAGAAAGGAACCAAGTGAAAGTTCATCTTCTCTGTAGCCAGAGCTAATGCCCAGAAGGCAATGTATTTGCTCTTCCCCATTACTGAGCCTCAAGCTACCCCCTTCGTAATCTCCACAGGGGTATGTCCCCTTCCCTATGTGACCTTAGGGTGGGGTTTTAGTCCCCACCCCCTTTAGTGGGCTCTGTCCTTGTCTGTACTGGGGCAGTGAGCCCTCTGTACTTGTCAGTCTATGAGATAAGGTCAGGGCTGAGCACTGGTATTCAGTGGGAATTTGCCTCCTGTGTCCCTGGGAGGGACCTTCTGCATATAGAAGACATGGAGGGTATTTCCTCACCCTTCCACTTTGTATGTCTGTCTTTCCCATGCACTGTGTCGCCCTGCTACGTCTCTGTCTCTTCCCCACGTCAAATCAAGAACCATATATTAAGTGTTTACTCTATGCTAGGCACTGTGCTAAATGCTGAGACTATAGATACAAGCAGAAGGAAAGACAGTCCCTGCCCTCAGGAGGCTTAGATTCTAATGGAGGAAGATAATACACCATGTCTTGTCTCCTTCCCTCTCTACTTACTGGGGCTGTATCAGCATGTGATATGGGTGCCCATGGAGGGAAGGTATGAAGTAGACCCTAGGTCTAGTTTCTCACCTCCATCTCTGTCCTTTCAGAGGCAGGCCAATGACCTAGTGGACACTTTGAAGAAGTGTACACCCCACTACATCCGATGCATTAAGCCCAATGAGACCAAGAGGCCCCATGACTGGGAGGAAAGCAGGTGAGTGGCCCACCATACCAGCTGCCCTTGCCAGAATTACCATCATCTTCACTAATCTCTTGACCCTCAGTGACCTCTGGTGTACTGACCTCCTCATCCCCTTAACTCCCTGCCTCGGTGATTAGGTTTCTTACGCTAATCTCCCACCCCTCATTGATCCCCTGACCATTTCCCTAAGGCCCTGCTTTCCCCAAGCTGAGCCACACTGAGCTATTCTATATACTGACTTCTCCTGATTCTTGATGGACACCAGGGTGAAGCATCAGGTGGAGTATCTGGGTCTGAAAGAAAACATCCGTGTGCGTCGTGCTGGTTTTGCATACCGCCGCGTTTTCTCAAAGTTCCTGCAGAGGTGAGGGGCTGTCCCTAACCCCTGTTCCTAGTGTTTAACCCACAGTGATGTCTTCACAGGTTTTTCACTCATTTATTTATTACATGGTACTGTGGATGTCCCATACCCTACAGCCCGTGGTCCACTGTGCCCCGCCTCCTGGTACAAGGATAGGCATGCCTCAGATGGAGTGGGGAGTGGGGAATAGGGTAAGACTGGGGCTCACCAGGCCAGAAGTAGAATCCGCCCCTCAAGCCCAGTGCCCAGCCCAGCCTTCATACCCACACCACCAGGTATGCCATCCTGACTCCGGAGACATGGCCACGGTGGCGCGGTGATGAACGTCAGGGGGTGCAGCACCTGCTCCGATCTGTCAACATGGACCCTGACCAGTACCAAATGGGACGCTCCAAGGTCTTCATCAAGAACCCGGAGTCGGTAAGTGTGTGAGTACGGTAAGTGTATCTCAGCCCTTGGCTCAATACTTGGACCATAATGTGCCCTCCACGAATGCTCGTTGACTCGCATGAGTGGTGGTTGTGTGCACGGGACCTGCAGGTATGTGTGAACTGTGTGATATGTGTGATCCATGTCAGTCAGCCAATCAATAAACACTCATAAAGGGACCACTATGTGCCAGGAACTGTGAGGGATACGAAAAGAGGCAAAGGGCAGTCCCTACCCCAAGAGGAGCTCATAGTCCAACGAATATATGAGCACTTGTAACCCATGTGCAGTCACATACATGAGCAATCCACATAGTTCATGTTTGTAATCATACATGACCGTGTGTCTCCATGCATATACACAGAGCTTGGGTGATCCATGTATAACCCATGTGTGTGGCTTGAATGTGATAATAATAATAAACATCTTGTTTAGTCATTTCAGTCCTGTCTGACTCTTTGTAACCCCATTTGGGGTTTTCTTGGGAAAGATACTGGAATGGTTTGCCATTTCCTTCTTCAGCTCATTTTGTAGATGAGGAAACCAAGGTAATCAGGGTTAAGTGACTTGTCCAGGGTCACACAGCTAATACGTGTCTGAGGTTGGATTTGAACTCAGGTCTTCCTAACTCCAGGGCCAGCACTCCATCCACTGTACCACCTAGCTGCCCAGGATCTCCTATTTACTATACAGGAGCTTTAAACAACTAAGCCACAGAGACACCTTTAAGATTTGCAAAGCGCTTTTATATATTGTCTCATTTGATCATTTTGGGGATGAAGTAGGGGGCACAGCAGGCTTGGGAACAGGAAGAAAGGGGAGGGTGGCTGTGTTTGAGGATGGGGGAGGAATAGGATGGTTCAAAGCAGGAAGTGGGGGATCCCAGCTTGGATCCCCTGCCTGCTGGGGAGAGGCAGCCTTGGGCCCATCCTGGGTGGGTGAGAAGTTATGGGTTGGGGCTGCTGCTGGCCCATCTCCCTCAGGCCCTCGCCCTCTCTTTCCCCAAGCTCTTTCTGCTGGAAGAAATGCGAGAACGCAAGTTTGATGGCTTTGCCCGCACCATCCAGAAAGCCTGGAGGCGCTACGTGGCCGTGAGAAGATATGAGCAGATGCGGGAGGAGGGTGAGCCATGGGAGAAGTGGGGACGGACAGGGACAGACACTCACTGGATGGGGGAATTGAGGGCCCCGAGCCTTAAGATCTTGCATCCTGGGCCCCCCACAGCCTCCAACATCTTGTTAAACAAGAAAGAAAGGAGAAGGAACAGTATCAACAGAAACTTTGTGGGAGACTACCTGGGGCTGGAGTCCAGGCCTGAGCTTCGCCAGTTCCTGACCAAGCGTGAGCGTGTAGACTTTGCAGACTCCATCACCAAATATGACCGGCGCTTCAAGGTGAGGATGGCCCTGCTCAAGCCCTGGGCCAGACCAGGGAAGGGAACACCTAGATCAATCCCAAAATACAAGTACTTGCCACCAAATCCAGGTGGACTCACTGGGTCCTGGCCCCTGCCACCCAGACAGTCCCTGACACTGCCCTTCCCCCTTCCAAGGCCAGCTAGAGGCCTCTACTCAGTTCCCAACATCCCTATAGACTCAGGTATCTCACTAATACCCCCCATTCCTTCTAGTTCCTCTGCTTAGATTCCCCCAGTACAGAAGGCCCGAGCTTGAATTCCAGACCATTTATGGCCTCTGTGACTTCGGGGGAGTCACTTGATCTCAATGGGACTCAGTTTCCTTTTCTGTAAGATAAGAGTATTTGACTCAATGACCTCTAAAGCTCCTTCACGCTCTGGATCTATGAGCCTATGAGCTTCTAACCCCTGCTCCCCCCAGGCCCAGAGGCCCCCATAATGATAATAAGAGCTCACATTTATACAGGACTTTTTCAAAGAATTACAAAGCACCTTTCCTCTTCCCTCTCAGTCCAGTGCAATGCCTGTTCTTCCCTACAGCCCATCAAGCGAGACCTAATTCTGACTCCTAAGTATGTGTATGTGATCGGGAGGGAGAAGGTAAAGAAGGGTCCCGAGAAGGGACAGATTCAAGAGGTATTGAAGAAGAAAATAGAAATCCAGGCCCTCCGGGGGGTCTCCCTCAGGTGAGCTCAGCTGTTCAGAGACCCATCCATTCATCATCCATTTGCCTACATCTCTTACCTACCCTTTTCCTACTGCCTGGGCCCTTTCTGCAGCCCAGGGATAAGTACTTCAGCAAGGAGAAGACTGGCTAGGCCTCGAGGGCACAATGGATAGAGCACTGGGCCTGGTGTTAGGAAAACCCGAGTTCAAATCTGTCCTCAGGCACTTACTAGCTGAACAACCTTGTGTAAGTCACTTTAACCATTGTCTGCCTCAGTTTCCTCAATTGTAAAATGGAGGTAGTAATAGCACCCACCTCACATGATTGTTGTGAAGATCAGATGAGATAATATTTGTAAAGCACTTAGCAGTAGGCATGCCTATATAATAGTCTTCCTTCCCACCCATTAAGCTGACCGTTTAATGAGATTAATCTAATCCCCACCCATGGATCACTGTCTATTTTGTATTGACCTATCTATGGCTATGTTGTCTCTCCTGATAGAATGTGAGCTCTTTGAGGGTGAGAAATGTTTCACTTTTGTCTACATCCTTAGCACCTAGTCTAATGCCTGGCTTGTTGTAGGCACTTAACAAATGTTGGTGATGATTGATTGATTCCCTGGCCTAGGAAATATTCACTCAGGCCCCTCTCAAATTTACAATACAACACAGGCTCGAGAGTAATAATAATAATAATAATAATAATAATAATAAATGCTGCCTCTGATAGCAGAGACAGCCTCCTCACTGAGGTCTTCAAGCAAAATGGATCCACCTTTTGTCAAGTCTTTTGCAGAGAGGATTATTGGTAAAGTCTGGTTTGGACTAAAATGGCTTCTGCTGCCAATATAATAGCAAGAAGAAGAATAGCTCCCATTGAAGGTTTACACAAAGCTTTCCTCATAGCCACCCAGAGAGGGAGGCAGTGGAAGTGTTATTAGCCTCAAGGCAAAAAGGAGTCCCTGAGAAGGTCACACAGCTGGGACATGTTGGAATGAGGTTTAGATGCAGGGTCCTGAATCAGCCTAGCACTGCTTGGACCATTCCACACTGAAGCGAATGTCCAGTTGCAGCCACTGGGAAGACAGGAGTCCTTTCTGCACGTGTCACGGCTGAATGCCGCCCTGTGACCTTCCCATAGCCCTCACTCCCTTGTCTTTGTGTCTCCTTCCAGCACCAGGCAGGATGATTTCTTCATCCTCCATGAAGTCGGGGCAGACAGCTTCCTGGAGAGTGTTTTCAAAACAGAGCTCATCAGTCTCCTGTGCAAGCGTTTCCAAGAGCTCACTCACAATGCCATGACCCACCTTCAATGACACGTAGGGAGGAGTGGGGTGGGGTAGGGTGGGGCAGTTGGAGCTGGCTCTGGGACCCAGGCTGGACCACTAAAGACAACCCTGTCCAATCCCCTTTGCCAGTTAGGGTTTGGTGTAACGGGTGGGACTTGGAGCTGGAAGGACCCAGGTTCAAATCTGCCTCAGATACTTACTACCTTGAGTAAATCACTTAAGCTCTTTATGCCTTAGTTTCCTCATCTACAAAATGGGAGTGGGGGGTTAAACTTGATGACTTCTACTGTCCCTTCTAGCATTAAATCTATGAAAATAGTAATGTTTCTCCCTTTATCACTTTATCTGAGCCCTACTATATTTTATAAGCCATCATTACCCATCCCTGAATTAGCAATGAGGACAGTCATTTCCAAGAAAAATGACTTTTACAAGATCATTCTGTGTCTACATGGTACAGCAGATAAAGTGCTGGGCCTGGAATCAGGAAGACCTGAGTTCAAATCTAGCCTCAGAGACGTGTCACCAACTTGTGCGACCCTGGGCAAATCACTTAATTTCTGTTTGTCTCAGTTTCTTCAACTGTAAATTGGGCATAATAATAGCATCAACTTCCCAATATTGTTGTGAGGATCAAATGAGAAGATACTTGTGAAGGGCTAAGCACAGTGCATGGCACATAGTAGGCACTTAACAAACGCTTATTCTCTCCCCCCTTCCCTTCCCTACCTCTTGGGTCTCTGAAGGTGGCAAAGGAGCCCAGCTTAGGGGATAGGAAGAGTGGAGGAGGATGGGGGAGGTAAAACAAATAAGGCCAGGGGTCATCCAGGGCTCTCTACCTGACTCCTTCATCCCTCCATCAGACTACAGTTCCGGGTGAAGAAGGAAGGCTGGGGCGGAGGAGGATCCAGGACCATCACCTTCTCCCGAGGTCCAGGAGAGGTGGCCATGCTCAAAGCCAGTGGCAAGACTCTGATGGTCAGCATAACTGATGGACTTCCTAAGAACTCCAGTGAGTATCTGGGGGAAGCTAAGGTAGGGTGGGCTAAGCAGAGCATAGAGGTAAAGAGACACAGAGGGCAGGGCACGTGGAGAGTCTGGGAGAAAAGGGAGAGGGCCAGGAAGAGACACCCCAGTGAGGATCAGTGTCCTCAGGGTCTCAGCTGCTGCCTCCTCACAAGGAAGTCACGGGTAGGGGATAGAGCCCCCTGGGTCACTTTGTCTGAGTGTGCCCCTTTCCCTTGCAGAGCCAACGAAGAAAGGACCTCTACAGGGCCAGAGGAGGAGGCCAGCACCAGTCCGAGCAGCCCCAGCTCCCTCCAGAGGTGAGGACCCTGTAGCTTCCCTGTGCCATCCTTGGCAGGGTATCATCCAAACTACATCAGCCTCAGCTCCCTCCCTGTTGGGCATCTCTCTCTCTGGCTTAGCCCCAGCTTCCCCCCAGGATCTATCCTGCTGCTGCTGCCCCAACTCTTCGACCTCTCCCCTCACTCTGTCCTCAGAGACAAATAGAATCTCACAACGGGACTGAACCTTGGAGAACACTGAGTGCAGCCCTGTTATGCTACAGATGGGGAAACAGAAACTCAAGGAGAATTGGTGATCCATGGTCATATAGAGAGTTGGTGGCAGATCTGAAATTTGAACCCAAATCCCATGGTCTGGCCAATATACTTTAAGTCCAATGCTTTCATTTTACAAATGAGAAAACAGAGACCCAAAGGGGGTGGCTCCATAACCCTAGTGATACCTACCTGAGGTGACCTAGTGAATGGCAGAGCCAGAACTTGAACCTAGGTCCCCAGATTCCAAGGTCAGTGCTTTTTGCACCATGTTAGGCCTCCTTCTCTCACACAAAGAAATACTTTCTTCTAATTTTGACCTTGTAGACAAGTCCATGAGAGATAATAATAATAATAACAGTTCCCATTTCTATTGCATTCCAAGGCTTCCAGAATGCTTCCCTCACAACAACTTCATAAGCTAGGTAGTACAAATATAATCACTCCTATTTTCTAGATGGGGCAACTGAGGATTACAGATGTTAAGTGATTTGTCCAAGATCATTCAGCTGGTGTTAGATGAAACCAGGGTTTGAGCCCTCTTCTTTACTACACCAATAATAATAACTGGTCAGCACGGCCTAGTAGAGAGAGAGGACTGGCCTCAGAATCAGGAAGACCTAGGCCTCTGCCCATTATAGCTGGGAAACACCCCTGAGCAAGTAACCTAATTTCTCCATGAAACAGGCAACTTCCTGAGACCATACAGTGCAGATAATGTGCCTGAGTTTCTTATACCAATAAATCGCAGATTTGGACTGAAAAACTAAGCAACCAACTATCTCCTACTTCTAGAGCAGCTGAAGGTTTACAAAGGAAAACTTGATCTATTTTTCTTCCCAACATACCTATAACCTAGGCCAGAGGTGGGGAACCTGTGGCCTCAAGGCCACATGTGGCCCTCTAGGTCCTCAAGTGCTGCCCTTCACTTCATCTTTAGTTTGGATTCAGTCAAAGGGCCACACTTGAGGACCTAGAGGGCCACACGGCCTCAAGGCTGCAGCTTCCCCACCCCTGATAGGCAGTGTGAATATTTGTAAGATCCTTATTTTATAGATGAGGGAATGCCAACCTAGAGAGGTCAGGTGACCTGCCACAGCCAGTGCCTAAAGCAATTAGCACATACTAACACCAACTAGAAGAGGGCCCTGAAAAAGTTTCCTTGGAAGAGCTGGCCCCTAAGCTGAGCCTCTAAGAAAGGCAGTGAGATGGGCCAAGGAGATAGAGGCCATCTGCTGGGAGCACCTTCTCCCTACTCCATACTTCCAAATCTTTCAGCATCATTTCCATTCTCTCCTCTGTTAATGATAGAAATAATAATAATTCACCTTCAACTGAACATGTATTAAGTACCTACTGTGTGTAGAGCCTAATTAGAAAAAATGACACTGTCTTTGCCTTCAAATATCTTACACTCTAATTTTATCTTATTTTTGGACCACTCCTAAAATTTTAGTAGAATTAGGAATTCCCAGTGAAGAAATTCCCTCTAGCAATGCAGATCCATGCCCAATTTAGAGTTTTAGAAAGTTGCTTAAAGAAAGATGTTAAGTGATTTACCCAGGGTCACACAGTTAGTATGTGACAGAGATGGGACCCGAAGCGAGGTCGTCATGACTCCAAGGATGATCCCATGCTGGTTTGCTATTCTACATGTGCTCTCTATGAGCTGAAAGTCATGATCAAATATTTACACAGTTAAATATGATTATGATGAGGTCTAGAGGTTTAGGGGTGCTGGAACTCCAAAATCACAACACATGAGTCCTGCCTGTAAGAATTCAGCCCAATCCTCCTTTCAGCCAAAGACAAGGTTTATTAAAGATCCACCATATTGGCCAGACTCCTAAGGAATCTGAACACCTGTGAGCTATTGGCTAGATTTTAAGAATCTGAGCACCTTGATGGAGACATGATGGACCTTACATACAGAAAGACAGTGGGAGAGACCTAGCAGTGGCCAAGTAGTCTGCAGGGTAGTCTGTGAGGTAATAGAGCACCGGGGACCTGGACCTTGTGGCCAAGGGCAAATGGAGCCTAGCTAGGATTAAGGGTGGGAAGTGGCCAGGGGCCATAGGGAGGTAAGACAATGGAGGGCTAGGCTAGGATAAGGGTAACAGAGAATTGGGAGATTGGGCAAAGCCACAATGAAAGGCTAACTCCAGAGATCTAGCCATGTGGGAAAATCCAGGGTTTTTCCTTTTTGGGGTCCAGATCCCATCCTCATCAATACTAGGACATTCCCAGTGCCAGAATTTGTTGTTCTTGATCACATATATTTGGTACGAGGGCTTTGTTTTTTTTTTCCTTTTTCAAGTTGGAAAGAGGTGAGAGAGAAGATGGATTTCTGTTATTGAAAAAAAATTTAATGTTTAAAGTTTAATAACAGAGAGGCAATGATCAGGCAAAGGGGAGATCCTGGAAGTCAGTCATTCAGTCACCAAGCATTTATTAAGCTCCTTCTATGATAAAGGAACATTTGTTTTTTAAAAATAATATTTTATTGGGGCAGCTAGGTGGTGCAGTGGATAGAGCACCAGCCCTGAAGTCAGGAGGACCTGAGTTCAAATCCATTCTCAGACCAGACACTTGACACTA
Source organism: Phascolarctos cinereus (assembly GCF_003287225.1). Taxonomy (NCBI): domain Eukaryota; kingdom Metazoa; phylum Chordata; class Mammalia; order Diprotodontia; family Phascolarctidae; genus Phascolarctos; species Phascolarctos cinereus. The sequence goes on along the minus strand of NW_027555847.1, from coordinate 682,879,772 downwards.
GCTGTGTGACATGTAGCCAAGTCACTTAATGCCAATTGCTTCACCAAAAAAATTATATATATATTTTCCCCAAGTACTTGTAATGGCAATTTTAACACCCACTTTTTAATTTGTTTTTGTTTTTTGGTGAGGAACATTTGTAAAGAGAGAATGTGTTTGTAGCTAGAGGTCTTAGAGAAGTTGTGGTCCCCAAGAATACATAAGGATTTCAACCAGAGGAGTATGTTTCAAGGATGGGAGATGGCCTGTGGGAAGACAGGATGAGATTGGGGAATAGTGAGCATTATGGTTTCGCTAGTGTGCTACATTAAATTGAAGTAAAATGAGATCAGGCCCAATAATTAGGTTGGAGCCAGAGTGCATGGATAGAAATATAAGCTCTCTGAGGGCAGAGAGCACTTGTCACTTTTGTTTTTTTTAATCCTCAGCACCTGGCACACTGCCAAGCACTCAGTAGGTGTTTAATAAATCCTTGTTGATTAATTGATTATAAAGCCCTTGAATGCCAGGTTGTTCTTAAGCTTATTAATTCGATGCAATTCATCAAGCACTTGTTACCCTCAAAGAATAAAAAAGGTTATATGTTGGACCATTCTGTTATTTATGCTAGAAGCAGCATGGAGCTGGTGAGGGTCTTGGAGCAAAGGGGGGATATAAACAGACTTGTGTCTCAGGAAGATCATTTTGGCTGTTGGGTGAAAGAACAGCGGAGAAGCTAGAAGACGGTTAGGAGATTCTTACAATGATCCAGACATGAAGGAATGGAAGCTTGGACTAGGAGTACTGTCTGTGTGAGTGGAATGGAAGAGACAAATATTAGCTATATTTCATTCTTTTCCCACAATCCCATATCCTCCAAGCCCATGTGTTCTACCCTGTAATCTATATGACTGATTTTTTTTATTCATTTATTTTTGTTCCATGCAATTTTCATTTATGACTTTTTGAAATATAGCTCTGAAAAACATGATCTTTTATTTATTTTTATTTTTTTTATTTTTTTTTTAATTTTTCTAGGCAATGGGGGTTAAGTGACTTGCCCAGAGTCACACAGCCAATGAGTGTTAAGTGTCTGAGGCCGGATTTGAACTCAGGTCCTCCTGAATCCAGGGCCGGTGCTCTATCCACTGCGCCACCTAGCTGCCCCAAAACATGGTCTTTTAAAAAGCCCACTGTGATTCAAATGGACTAAGCCTTTAGACCCAAATCACTCTGGCTTTCCTTAAATAGCCAACAACAGGTCCCAGCCCAAGTCTCTCCTGGCCATCGTTTGGGTTTTGATGGCTCAGAGTTGAGCATAATTGCTTTCTGTTCTGGCCAGGAACTGTAAGGGTCTTCCCTCCCAAGCTGATTCTTTTGTGATGGAACACGAGGCCTTCTTTAAGTCTCAATTCTTACCTAGCCTTAATCATTGAATGGACATGACCTTAGACTGAGAGGTAGAAAAGATCTTAATGTAGCAAAGCCAAGGTCACCCACTGCATCCCGGCCATCACCAGTTGTCTTAACTTTTGTCTGGACTTTGATGACTCTGGAGGAGAAGCCCTTAGATCCAATTCACTGGAAAGTCGAGCCCTCATGATGTCATTGGTCCTCTTCCAGAATGATGAACAACAATATGACTCACATCTTCTTCTATGTCTCAAGTTTCTGTCCTGTCATCCACGTCTTTGGAAGCTGTCTCACTTTCCCATGGTGCTGAACGTCCCTAAAATTTGTGTTTTGTGGCTTATAGTTCTGTTGATCATATCCAATGACCCTATGGTTTCCCACATTCCCATTCCTAAACCCTGCCCCTGTCTCCTTCTCATTTTGCAGGGCCAACTCAGAATAGGGCACCCTACACGGCCCGTGGTGGCCCCTTGCCCCTGCCGCAGATGTCAATGGGGAGTGGCCCAAGGTCACAGCGGGGACCTCCAGCTGCAGCACTGGGGAGTGGTGGGAGTAGCCGAAGGCCCCACAAGCGACCGCCCTCTGAGCACAACATGGAGTTCCTCAACGTGCCTGATCAGGGGATGGCCGGGTAGGTTCCAAGGTCACTCCCAAAGAGTGATATTTAAAAACATTTAAACATACTCCCTCACTCTATGTCTAGGGACTTCTGGGGATGGAAACTGGAAGGGATCAGAGGGACAGGGTGACCCCAGGCAACTCTCTGAGAGAAACACCCCCTTGCTGGTTCTCTTATGGTCCCATGGGTATGATCTATCTTCTTGGTGGGCCATCCCACTATCGACAGGAGTCCCTCCCCTATCTTGCTGCCTCCCACAAGCAGCCTGGCATTTATGCCCCCACAGGATGCAGCGAAAGCGAAGCATTGGGCAGCGGCCTGTGCCAGGTGTGGGACGACCCAAGCCTCAGCCCCGAATTCCAGGTCCACGTTGCCGTGCCCTTTATCAATATGTGGGCCAGGATGTGGATGAGTTGAGCTTCAATGTCAACGAGGTCATAGAGATCCTATTGGAGGGTATGTAGGCACTGGTAGGGACTGGTGGGTGTCTAGGTGGGCATCCATCCGCTTATTGGCTCCCATCCCATCACAGCTGTGAAGAGGGCTCTTGTTTCCATGGTACTGTTTCTCAGGGGGTAGACTCACACATCAGTAGTAACAGCCTTCAGGAATTTTACAGCTGGGAAGAGCCTTAGAGATCATCAACTTCTGCTCTGTGCTCCAGTGGAGGGAGCTTTGGCCTGGAGTTAGGAAGACCTGTGTTCAGTTCTAGCCTCAGATACTTACTAGCTGTGTGCCCCTGGGGCAAATGCGAGTGGACCTGGGATCACTTTCGGCATGGCCAACAGGATAAGTAGCATTCAAATAACACTTTAAGGTTTGCAAAGCACTTTACGATTCGATTCTCATTAGATCCTCACCACCAATCTGAGAGGTAGGTGTTGTTATTATCCCCATTTTACAGTTGAGGAAACTGAGGCAAACAGAGGTTAAAGCTCTGTCTGTCTCAGTTTCCTCAATTGCACCCACCTCACAGGGTTTTTTAGAGATCAAATGAGATACTACTTGTAAAACACTTACCACATTGTCTGGCACATAGCAAGTGCTTAATAAAATGTTCCCTTCCTTCCTACCTATTTCAACCCTCTCATTTTACAGACAGAGAAACTGAGGCAAAGAGAGGGAAAGAGACTTGACTAGAGTCACACAGCTTATCAGCAAATGAGTCAGAAAAGACACATGCACACAAATAGTCACGAGGCATGTATTCAAAGGGCTGGACTAAAGACTGGGCTAGGGACTCACTCTGACCTTTGTCTCTTCTTCTCCTTTGCAGATCCATCAGGCTGGTGGAAAGGCCGCCTGCATGGCCAGGAGGGCCTTTTCCCTGGAAACTATGTGGAAAAGATCTAAGACCCCAGGAAATTTGGGAGTCAGAATAACGGAATTCTTTCCAGCCCTTCGCATCTGCCTCATCCCTGCTCCAAACTTCCAGGGGAGCTGAGACCCCCATCGTGTCTCATCCCATCCCATGCACCTCTCAGAAGTCTGGCAGCTACGGGGGCAGCTCAAGGCCCCTGGCTTTTTCCATGAGGAGCTGGGTCCCTACCCCAGAAAACCCCTCCTCCCCTATTGATTCCTGCCCTCTTTCCCAGCCCTCCCCAGGAGGAGCCAAGTACCTCTCCTTCCTCAGGGAGAAGGAGTATGGCAGGTAGGATAGGCCTTTTCCCGACCAGACCCTAACAGGCTGAGACTTGGGAGCTGGGGGAGAGAAAAGAGAGACCAAGGACAAAGGACTGGACAGCCACTGCCTGGGCCTAAATCTGCCAAAGGAAAGACTCAGAAACAATGCCTCTACTAACAGACAGAACATGGTTTGGTGTCTTCCTTCACAGGTGATACAGCAGGTAGCCTGAAGTCAGGAGTTCAAAGCCTGCCTCAGATACTTCTTAGCTGTGTGACCCTGGACAAGTCATTTAACCTCTGTTTGCCTCAGTTGCCTCATCTGTAAAATGGGGATAATAACAATACCTACCTCCCAGATTGGTTGTGAGGATCTAATAAGAATCTAATTATAAAGTGCTTTGCAAACCTTAAAGTGCTATTTGAATTCTAATTATCCTGACGACAACACCAAATGTGATCCCAAGTCCCAGACTACCCACACTCCAGGCCATGGCAGAGGCCTTTGAGATCATCAAGCCCAAACTTCTCATGCTGCAGATGGGGGAATTGAGAACCAAAGAGGGGAAAGGACATGCCCAAGGTCATCTAGCACATCGGTGGCAGAGCCAGGATTTGAACTTGTTTCCCTTATCTTTAAACCCAGCACTCTTCCCATCCTACAACTCAGGAAGATACTGCCTTTATTTCCTTAGGGAAGTTCCTTCACTTTTGGGGGAATTTTTTTCCCATTTGAAGGGCATTGGACTTAGTGACCTATAAGATCCCTTCCAACTTTAAATCCTATGACCCTATGAAAGTCTATAGACCCTGAATTTCTATAGACCATTCAGGTTTACAAAGCATTTTCCTTCAAAGTTGGTAGCATAATAATAGTAGTCCATGGGGGACCTTCACCACAGAACTCTCATTTAGCTACACCAGGTTCTAGGTATTTTGGAGGTCAGGATCTTTGCTAAACCTTTGTTCCTGAGCCCCCACCAGCAGCACATATTACTTCTTACCAGTCTGCCCAATGATACAGTTAATAACAAAGGCATTAAATAGTAAATAAAGTGATAAAACATTGCCCTCTCCCACCATGAAATCACTCTCTCACAAATACATACATACATAAGACTCAGCAAAAAGAGTAGGTTTTCACAGGAATTACATGTGGAGCATGCACACATGGGGAATATATGAACACATCGGGGAACATGGGGCACCCGAATAAAGGAAGGGAAGGAGGATATATTAAGTGTTTGACTGTGTGCAAAGCACTGGGCTAAATACATGGGACCCAAATAGAAAAGTAAGATATTCCCTGAGGTCAGGCTCACATTTTAATGATGGAGACAACACATATGGAAGATTTTAGCTATAAATCAGATGGAAAGGTCCCATGGTCCTCAGCCTGCAGCAGCAAAGCAGATGTTGATGCATCTTTCATGTCATTTCCACTTATAAAAATATCAGTTCCTGATGTCGAGCCATGTGACAGTGCCAAGGACTCCGGTGGCAAGAACTTTCTCTTCTGGGTCTTCTGTGGCTGTGACTATACCCCCTGCCAGATCAGTCACCAGGCTATATCTCCACGAAAGGGCTACACACACACTCAGGGAATGCTGGATCAAGGAACATCTTCCTGGAAGGGAAATTCATACTTTTGACACTCCAAAACCACCATTGTTTCCTACTGGTGAGATCACGCTGCTCCCTGGTGGACAGCACCCCTCCAAGCTCTGCTCCAGGCTGTTCTTTGCCAGGTGCTAATCTCTGCTTAGTTGTCCTTTCAGTCACTTTGATTTTTCCCTTGGAAATAGTGTGATTAATAAAGCTCTCTTAGGCAGAGAAGATACAGCTTTCTTCAAGCAATAATTGCTGTGAAACTTTAATTTGGCTTCTCAGCCAATGGAGATGAAATTGTCATCAGCAGGGCTACACAATTAGGTAAAGAGGCCTAGGTTGCCATCAGGCCAACACTTTGAACTCCTCTGTTAACTGCTTCTCTTCCAAATTCCCCTCACTTCTCTCCATTATCTTTTTTTTAAATAATATCTTATTCCCACCCCCCAGTTACACATAGAACAATTTTAAATATCTTTTTTAGAAGTTTTGAGTTCCAAATTTTCATCCTCCCTCTCTCCCCTCCGCCCTCCCTGACACAGTAAGGAATCTAAGTTATACATGTGTGATCATGTAAAACTGTTCCATATTAGTAATTTTGTGCAAGAAGATCCAAACAGGAAGGAAAGAAAAAAGAAAGAAAGAAAGAAAGAAAGAAAGAAAGAAAGAAAGAAAGAAAGAAAGAAAGAAAGAAAGAAAGGAAGGAAGGAAGGAAGGAAGGAAGGAAGGAAGGAAGAAGGAAGGAAGGAAGGAAGGAAGGAAGGAAGGAAGGAAGGAAGGAAGGAAGGAAGGAAGGAAGGAAGTGTTGCGGTCTGAGAGGCAGAGAGGTTGTGACCCCTCAAAGACTGAAGTACATGGGTCATCTGGAATGAATTCACAGACTCAAGCATTCTTTAAGCCAAGGTGGCAAAGTTTATTGTTACGCTTTTCAGCAGGCAAGGATTCTTAAGGATCCTGCAACCTTAGAGAGGTACAGTTAAAGTTTATATAGGATAAAACATAATAAAACGTGCCAAATATGCTAACTAGGGGATTCAGGGTGGGATTAGGGAGTGGTTAAGGAGTGGTCAGTTCTAAAGGAACATGCACTTCTTGTACTTACTGTGCAGGCGTTTTACCCAGAATTCATTAGAAAAAGCCCTCAAGGGGGGCCACACGGAGGTGTGGTTTTAGGCCTACTAGGGTCACTAAGTCAACCAAAGTTCAGGGTAACTGAGAGTTGTCCAGTTTGCCACCGATCAATGTCTTGTTTGACAAGATAGATGTAGGGAGTATACATATGTCTTAAGTCTAGAATACAGTTAATGAGGAGCTCAGGATGTAGATAATGAGGTAGGGCGGTAGGATAGTATAGTAGTGGGTAAGAATGTCTTTATGACCCAGCGCAAAGCCAGTTTAAACTAATAAATCCTTCAGGTGCTGTTTGTAACTGTACCAGGGAAAGAGATAATGGTCTTGCTGGGGCCCACTCATGAGTAATTGCTAAACACAGTCCTTGGGCTGGGGAGAAACTTTCAGGGATAGTGTTTCTGAGGCTAGGGAGAAATTGGGGTCCAAGTACAAGCACCCAAACATAAGCACCCAAGTACCACATCAGGAAGGAAGGAAGGAAGGAAGGAAGGAAGGAAGGAAGGAAGAAGGAAGGAGGGAGGGAGGGAGGGAGGGAGGGAGGGAAGGAGGGAGGGAGGGAGGGAATGAAGGAAGGAAGGAAGGAGGGAGGAGGAAGGATAATATCGCTGTTACAGAGTACAATGTTCTCCTGCTTCTCCTCACTTTGCTTCATATCAGTTCATGTAAGTCTTCCTGAGTTTTTCTGAAATCATCCAGCTTGTCATTTCTTGTCACTTCTTCTAAGGAAGCTTTTGCCCTCACTCCAGAAAAATCTTTCTGTTTTATGCAAAACAGCAATTGTCCAGAGAATTCTGAGGCACCATGACTTTTTATTCTGTTTTGTCCAGCAACAATACAGCTTGTTCTTTTCCTTCAGCCTCCCTACAACTATCATTCTTCTCATTTTACATCTGTCCAAGGTCAAATTAAGTGGCAGAGCCAGAATCTGAATCCAGATTTCCTGACTCCAAATACATTGTGCTATTTATACCCTCACCAGACAGAAGAGCTTAGATTTCATACTGTTAGAAACAGGGGGGCATTAAAAGTTCTTGAGAGGGGAAGTGACCTTATTTGTTAAGAAACTACTGATTTACAAAAGTTTAATCTGGCTTTCTGGAGAAAGAAATGGCAAATGACTCCAGTATCTTAGCTAAGAAAACCTCATGGACAGCATGGGTGTGCTGTGGTTTACAGGATCACCAAGAGTCTGTTACGTGTGAACAATTGAACAACAAATATGACTTTGGAAAGAGGAGAGAATAGAGGTAGGAAGGCCAGTGAGGAAGCTAGTATAAGAAAACAAGGGAGAAGGTCTAGACTGGGCTGGGAACCACGAGGAAAGAGAGGAGGGAATGGATATATTGATTGATTTATTCATTCGGCATGCTCATTAATTATGTACTATGTGCAGACAACTATGCTGGATGCTGGAGAAAATAGAAATTTAGATAAGGCACAATTCTTGGCCTCATGAAGTTCACAGTTTAGTAGAAGAATAAGATACAAACACAGGTAACTCTAATGCACATTATTACATTCTAAATTTATTAGAGAGGCACAAATAGCATGTTATGTGAGATCTGAAGATAGAAGTTTTGGTGGGAAATAATGAGAACCTTGAGAAGAAACCATCACTCCATCTTAGAATTTGTAATAAGGAAGAGGGGAGATTGTGGTAAGAGGGCACATTAGGAGTTAGAGGATTACAGGTCCCACTTAGACAACCCCAATGTAAAAACAGTGTAAAAACAATGTAAAAGCTGTAAAACCAGGCCGGAAAGAACAAGGATAAATAAAGCAAGAAGCATTCAGCTATAAACACCTCCCTCTAATACTGCACAAAAACACTGCCATAATTCTATACAAGCCCTGAGGGGTGACAAGCCAGGGGATGTGGAAGATGAAGAGTAAAGTAATCTGGCCCCACAATAGACAGGGCCAGTGTCTGCTCTGGGTTTATCCTATAGTGCAGCTGGAAATATAGTCAGCCCAACATCCAGGCAACCCAAGCCCAGCCTGGCATCCAAGCAGCCTAGGTCTGAACCACAGAAAGAAAAGGTCAGACAGTTCCTATAGAAAGCAGAGCAAAGTCTTGACCACCACACTCAGGATCAAACAGGGTCTGCCCATACCATCCAAGGGTATGTGGGAGTAGAGTTTGAATCAAGCACAAGTCCCTAATCCAGAAAGTGAAGCTGGAGATAGGAGTAAACAGAGGAAAATGCCAAATACAATGGAGAAATGGGTGAAGAAAAGACCCAGGGGCATACCTGAAAGAGCTCCAGGTCCAAGTATTAGTTCAGAGAAAAAAAATATCCTCCACATAAAGACTACAAGAGCATTTGGGAAGAAATGACACAAGGGCTACAAAGTGGAATAGCTAGGGAGGAAACAATAACAAGGAGAACACATATTTTATAGCAGACAGTGGTAAACCTAGCCCAAAAACTGAACTCCAAAAAGTAAAAGTTTAAAAAAAAATTTTTTTTAATTTAAAAAAGAATTGAACTCCCTGAAAATCAGAATGGGCCAAAAACAAAATCAAAAACAAAAACTCAATGAGACAATAAGAAATATTAGTGACTCCAAAAGACTGAAAAAGCTAAAGAAAATGTGAGGTATATGTCATTAAAAAAAAAAACCTAACTGTTGGAAAAATAGGTAAAAGAGAAAAAAAGAAATAAAGATAAATCTTAAAATTATAAGCAAAAACAAAGTTTGGATACCTCTCAGGAAATCATAAATGAAAACTGTCCAGACCTCTCAGAACCACAGGGCAAAGTGAAAAGAGAAAGGATCTGTTGGTCAGTTCCTGAAGGAAACCTTAAAATGAAAACCCCTAGGAATATCATAGTCAAAATCCAATACTTATAGATCTAAGAAAAAAAAAATACCACGAACAGCCCAAAAGAGGCGATAAAATCTAGAAATAATTTGACAGGTACCCTGAGTTTGGGGAGGTCAGGTTTCCAAGGGTTCAGAGAAGAGATAGGTAGGATTCTATATACTAAAAATCTATGGGAGAAAGCCCAGGGAGTAGGGAAAGCCCTAAGGAATTAAATTTTGCAAGCACAAAGTGAAACAATTCTGGTGCGGAGGAAAAATTATCTCAAAATGTATACGTAGATAGATACACAGGAAATTTACCTAACAACATAGATTTTAGAGACACAGAACACAGAAGCAAGGCAGTAGAGGATGGGCCCAAAAGCATGTCTCAGTGCAGCACGAACAGTGTCAGGAATACAAAAGCTCAGAATGAACCGAGGCTAAGAAGCTAAACTGAAGACAAGAAAAGGCAGTTTTCAGTCCTTAAACGGGGAAATGGGAGGTCAAAGAGGTTATAGGACCACTGAACAGGGTGGACGGGACCATACACATGGTCAACTGAGAAAGACAGAGTCATATAATTTGTCAGTTAATACACATTTATTAAGCATCTACAATGTTCCAGGCACTGTGCTAAGTGCTGGGATACAAAGAACAACAGACAGTCCTTTCCCTCAAGGAGTTTACAGTCTAATAGGGGAAGACAAAACTGGCAAAAGAAAGCTGAAAAAGCATGGGAGGAGAAGCGAGACAAAAAGTTGCAAAGAAGTCCAAAAGCAGTGTAGCTGGGGGTAAATGGGAAGAAGACTGTGCTGAGCTCTCTCTTTACACAGAGGCCATGGAGCTCATGGCCCTGCCTTCCAGTCAAGGGGTCAGAGGGTACTGATGAGGTAGGAGCACCAGACAGATTCAATCTTGCAGCATAATGAGGTTTCCCAACCTTTATTTTGTTTTTATTTCCACTGCTCAGGAGAATGGTCTTTGTACAGGAAAAGTAAAAACAAAAATGGCTAAGAGGGAAGTGATATCCAAGATAAGTTAGGAAATAGAGCTAAGTTGAGATCACCTGGTCCAGATGAACTCCAACCTTGCATGTAGAGGGAAATGATGATGTTATTGTGAGGGCCCTGCCAGTGATCTTTAAAAGGTGGCAAAGAGTATAAACACCACCCCAGAATTGGAGAAGGATCATATTGTCCTGATATTGAAAAAATGGAAGAGACTAGAATCTATAAACTACAGGTCCATGAGCTTGATTTCAATCACTGATAAAATTCCAGAACAGAATATTTAACAGTCAGTGAACAATTCAAAAAGGAAGCAATGATCACAAGGTCAAGATGGCATTAATTTTATTTCCTTTTTTAACAAGGTTACTAAACTGGTAGCTGGGAGGAACACTGTAGGAGGACTCTGCCTAGATTTTACCAAAATATCCAACAGAGTCACTTGTCTTATTAAAAAGTCACATGGAAAAGATGGAGAATTGTGGGTTAGATGATTTAAAACATTTAGAACTAGTCAAATGGCCAGAGCTAAAGAGTGGTCATTAATGGTCCAATATCATCTTGGAAGGAGATCTGTGCTTGGACCTGAGCTGTTTTAACACTGTTGTCAATGTTGGATAAAAATAGAGAGAACATGTTTGAATCTCTAGATGGCAAAGTTGAGAGCGATAACTAATACAGTAGACAAAAGACAGGGGCTGTCTTCTGCCTCTTTTTGTGTCCACAACATTTAGCACAGTGCCTTGCACATAGTAGGTGCTCAATAAATGTTTACTGATTGTATAACAGAGTCAGGGTTCAAAATGATCTTGACAGCCTAGAATTTTAGGCCAAGTCCAACAAAGTGAAATATAGCAAGGCTAAATGTAAAGTCCTATATTTGGTTCTCGAAAAAATCAATTTTGTAAGTCAGAGATAGGGATGGCATGGCTAGGCAGAGGTTGGTCTAAAAAAAATCTGAGTTTTAGTGGATAACAAGTTCAACAGCTGAAGTAGGTGGTTCAGTTTAGGGCACCATATTTTATGAAGGACATTGACAGGCTGGAGGGAGTCCAGTTGGGGCAATCAGGATGGGAACAGGTTTTCATTTCGTGTTCTTAGGATTGGTTGAAGGAATTGAGGAAGTTTAGCCTAAGAAGAGAAGACTGGGGCGGGGGGGCGGGGGGAGGTGATAACTGTCTGATTATTTGAAGAGCTGCCGCATGAAAAAAGCATTAAACTTGTTTTGTTTGGGCCTAGAAGGCAGAACCAGGGGTGGTAGATGAAGCTGTATGAAAGAGATGAATTTAGGATTGATGTAAGGAAAAACTCACATTACAGATGCCCCAAAATGGAATGGGCTGCCTCAGGAGGCAGCGGTTCTCCTATTATTAGAGGGTTTCAAGCAAAGGCCAGATGACCATTTGACAGAAAACTTACAGCAGATATTAGAGTATGGGTTATAGTTGCTAATGCTCTCTCTCCTCTCAAATTATTTTGTATTTATTTAGCTGTTTCCAGGTGACTGCTGAAGTCCCTTCACAATTCTAAAATTTCATGATAACCATAATAATAAAATAATAGATGATAAATACATTGAAGGACTACTCTGGCATAGTAGACTGATAGGTACTGGCCTTAGTTTTCAGTTCTTTGCCACCATAAAAAGAGCTGCTATGAATGTTTTTGCATATATGGGTCTCTTTTCTCTTTCACTGATCCCTTTAGGGCAGTCCTGTGCAACATACTGACTTGTGGCCCACCAAAGGATTTTGGGTACCCTCGAAAAACGTGGAAGATGTGAAACAGGCCTGCATTAGGGTGTACATCTAGTAGCGGTCAGGCAGCTAAGTGGCATGGTGGATAGAGTGTTGGGCCCAAAGTCAGAACACTCATCTTCCTGAGTTCAAATCCAGATTCAGACACTGACTAGCAGTGTGACCCTGAGCAAGTCACTTAGCCCTATTTGTCTTAGTTTCTTCATCTGTAAAGAAGGAAATGGCAAATCACTCCAACATCTTTGCCAAGAAAACTCCAAATGGGGTCATGAAGAGTCAGACACAACTGAACTAATGGTGGTAAACTGAGTCAAAGGGCATGTTCAGTTTACTAACCTTTGAGGGTATAGTTTCAAATTGCTCTCCAGAATGGCTGTACCAATTCTCAGCTCCATCAACAATGCATTACGTGACTGTGTGTGTGTGTGTGGTTTTTTTTTTTTTAGGTAACTGAGGTTAAGTGACTTGCCCATGGTCACACGGCTAATGAGTGTCAAGTGTTTGGTCTGAGGCTGGATTTGAACTCAGGTTCTCCTGACTTCAGGGCTGGTGCTCTATCCACTGTGCCACAGACACCCTATGTGTCTGTTTTCCCATAGCCCCTCCAGCATTGGTCACTTTCTTGTTAGGTCAACCTTGCCAACCTGTTGTGATGTGTTTCTTTTTGTTCTTAAGAAGTCCACCATTACTTTCCATTTCTTCCATGAGGCCAAGATCAAAAAGGTTTCTGAGACTTGGGAGTACTCAGGAGGATAGGTGATAGACTTGGTCACTGAGAGGCGAGGGACCTCACCATGAAGGATTGGGCTCCAAAATAGAGAGAGGGTTTTTTTATTTTAGTAATTTTAGGACATATTCTCTATCATACTCCTGGATCTCTATTGAACCTGGGGAACCCCAGTGGGATACTACCACTACCTCTGCAGCAGTCTGCAATAGCCTACACTGCCCAATTGATCAATTAGTTCATTAAACAAGTAGGTTGCAGAGAACAGGGAAAGAGCCAGAGATCAGCAGCTATTTTTACTGAACTCCCAGAAGCAACCACTAAGGTATTTGTGCCCAGTTCATCCCTTGTCATACATTCATCTCTACTTCCCTAATTCATGTCCTCACTGCCTCTCATCTAGACTATTGCAATAGCCACCTGACTGATCTCCTTGCCCAAAGTTTTTCCCCCCTCTGATCCTTATGCACAGTTTCCAAATTAATATTCCCCCAATACTGGTCTGGCCAGTTCACTGCCCTGCTCTAGAGCCATAACATGCTGCCTATTGCTAGTAGCATAAGATTCAGATTCCTCACTGTGGCATGGAAAGCCTTCCATGTAACCCCACAATACCTTCTATTCTTATTTCACATTTTCCCCCTTTATTCAATGTTCCAGCCAAACTTGATTACCAACTATTGCTGAACTTGATATTCTGTCTCCCATCTCAGGGCTTTCTCCCAAGCCTGGAATGCACTCCCACCCCCTCTCAGAATTAGCATCTTTCTCTCAACTCCACTGTAAGTTGACCCTAACCCCTTGTTCCTAATGCTCTTTCCCACCTCAAGTCATTTTGTATTTACTTAGCTGTTTACATATTGCATCTCTTAGTAGAATATAATCTTCTTGGGGGCTAGGACTGTTTGTTTGCTTGCTGTCTTTATATCACTAGCTCCTGGCACACTGTCTTCTACAGAGTAGCTGTTTAATAACTATCTGTTCAATTGAGTTGAATTTAATTGGAACCATTTTCCAGAGAGGGTCAAAAGAGGAAGGGTGTAGTTTATGGGTGAGAAACAAGGTAAAACTAATGAGGAATAATCAAAAACACAGTGCCCCATTCAGAAGGTTGGAGCTTGGTTTTCACCAAAAGAAAAGGGTATGTGTGTGTGTGTGTGTGTGTGTGTGTGTGTGTGTGTATCTTTGGGATATGAAAGAAAGATCAAGCAAGAAAGAGTATAAATACATTTGATTATAGGATATTAGTAGTGGCTAATTTGTTCTCTTCTGGAAACCTCTCAGGGTTTTTCCTCATCTACTTAGGGTAGGCTTCTCTTCAGAAAACAAGGAGAGAATAATGTCATAGTAGTTAAGGGAGAATGGAGAGTCCAGGAGGAGAAGATGGTTGACAGTGTCAAAAGCTATGGAAAGGTCAAGGAGGCAGAGAACTGAGAAAAGGCCATCCGATTTATCAGCTAAAAGATGATTGGCTAGCCTCTGAGAAAGCAGTTTCAGTAAAGTGATGGCGTCAGAAGCCAAACTGCAGACTTGGAAAATGGAAGCAGCTAGTATAGCCAACTCAAGAAGACTGGTAGTGAAAAGGAAAGAAGTATAGGGAAGACAGTGAAAACCATTGACATAACTTCCAAGCTGGATACCAAAAAGAAAGAATTCTTTTTTCTGTCCTGGACCCCTTGAACATTGTGGAGAAGCCTATGGGCCACTTCTCAGAATAACATTTTTAAATGCATAAAATAAAACACATAGGATTAGGAAGGAAACCAATTATATATCAGGGGCACCCATGTGGTGCAGTGCATAGAGTGCTGGACTTGGAGTAAGAAATACCTGAGTTCAAATCCTATTTTGGACATTAACTAGTTGTGTGATCCAGGACAAGTCACCCCCCTTCTCAGCCTCAGTTTCCTCATTTGTAAAATGGAGATACTAATAGTTCCTGCCTCACAGGGTTGTTGTAAGGATCAAATGAGGTAACATATGTATTTTCCAAACCTTAAGAAGTCATGAATGCTAAGTATTGTTATTATATTGAAATATAGCCATCATAATATTTTTAAAAACAAGTTCTTGTCAAAATGGGTACATGCTTTAGACATAAAGGGTAATGCCATGGGCAAATTAGGGGAGCATAGAATAGTTTACCTGTCAGATATATGAATATGGGAAGAATTTATGATCAAACTAGAGATAGAGAGCATTATGAGATATAAAACAGACAGTTATGATTATATTAAATTTAAAAGGTTTCACACAAACAAAATCAATGCAGCCAAGACTAGAAGGAAAGCAGAAAGCTGGGAGGGAGGGGGAGGAAGTTGTGGAATTTAATAGCCAATGTCTCCGATAAAGGCTTCATCTCTTAAACATATAGAGAACTGAGTCAAATTTACAAGAATGTAAGTCATTCCCCAATTAATAAATGGTCAAACATTAACAGGCAGTTTTCAGATGAAGAAATCAAAGCTTTCTATAGTCATATAAAAATGTTCTAAATCACTATTGATTAGAGAAATACAAGTTGAAGGGCTACAATATTGCCCCAGCAATATTCTTACTCATTCTGTATCCCACAGAGAGGGAAGGTGGAGGGGAGAGGAAGAGAGGGAGAGAGAGAGACAGCGAGGGAGAAGGACCTATTTGTACAAAGATATTTATAGCAGCTCTGTTGTGGTGGCAAAGAATTAGAAATTAAGGGGATACCTATCAATTGGGGAATGGCTGAACAAGTTGTGATATATGATTATGATGGAATACTATTGTGCTATAAGAAATGATGAGCAAGATGCTCTCAGAAAAACCTGGAAAGACTTCCATGAACTGGTGCAAAGTGAAGTGAGCAGAACCCAGGAGAACATAATGCACAGTAACAGTAATACTGTAAGATCATCAACTGTGAATGATAGCTATCTTCAGTCATACAATGATCCAAGATAATTCCAAAGAACTCACGATGAAAATCACTATTCAACTCCAGAGAAAGAATGCTGATAGAGTTGTGAACTGATTGAACTGTTCTGGAAAGTAATTTGAACCTATACCCAAAGGGCCATAAAACTATGGATGCCCTTTGACCCAGCAATACCATTACTAGTTTTGCATCCCAGAGAAAAAAAAAGGAAAAGGACCTATTTGTACAAAAATATTTATAGCCACTCTTCTTGTGGTGGCAAAGATTTGGAAATTGAGGGGATGCCATCAACTAGAGAATGGCTGAACAAGCTGTGATATATAATTGTGATAGAATACTACTGTGCTTTAAGAAATGATGAGCAGGATGCTCTCAGAAAAAACATGGAAAGACTTACATGAACTGATCAAAGTGTAGTAAGCAGAACCAGGAGAACATTGTACACGGTAACAGCAATAGCATACAATGATCAACTATGAATGACTTAGTTATTCCCAGCAATACAATGATCCAAGACAATTCCAAAGGATTTATGATTAAAAATACTATCTACCTCCAGAGAAAGAACTAATGGAATTTGCATATCAAAGCATGCTGGGGATTTTTATTTAATTTTTCTTGGGGGTTTTGTGGCCTGTGTTTTGTTTCACAGCACGACTAATATGGAAATGTGTTTTGCATGACAGCACATGTACAGTCTTTATCAAATTGCTTGCCTTCTCGAAGAGAGGGAAGGGAAGAATGGTGGGATAGAATCTGGATCTCAAAATTATAAAAAAAATCAAAGGCTAAAATTGTTTTTACATATGCTAGAAAAAATAAAACACTAAAATTTAATAAAAACAAGTTCTTGGGCCCCAAGCCAAGAACTTCTGCCACAAAGTAGGCACGTTATAGGAAGAATAATAATAGAAACAGAAACTCACAAGAGACAAAATTAAAGAAAGGAGTCAGCAGTGAAACCTATGGCCTACTGGCTACATCTATAAACAAATGCACAAAGAATTGGTGGTAACTAGCAAGGTGAACTAGAGATCTCAATGCAAGGAAGCGAATTGGACCTTCTCAGTTTCACTGACATTTGCCAGGATAGGCTACATGCCTGGAATATACCTGTGGAAGGATGAATTTGCTTCAAATGAATAGGGCTGGGTAAAAGGAAGGGGGAGGGTCAGGTGGAGAAAGGTGGAGGGAAAACAGCACTATAGCTTAAGAAGATATATTTATTTGAGGAGATCAAGAAACCAGAGAAGGTCAGCACAGTGAAGAATATTTCAGTAAAGATCTGTGGGGAGAGAAACAGAGGCCATATTGTCAAAGGATTATACTACAAACAACCTGGACATGAAAAGAAATAGATTAGTTTTAGAAACAGATCATAAGCTTGACATGAAGGCGTGATATAGCAGTGCAGAGGGAACTTCAATGATCAAGGCACCTACTGAAAGCTCTCTCTCTGCCAAAAGCAGAGAAGATAATTTCATCCCTCAGAAGACGGAAGAAAAGAAGAAAGGAGGTGACTCTGGAGTTAATTCTCACCAAAGGAAGGAAATGATTGCTCAAATTGAGATGGAAACCTTGAGGGGAAGTGATCGCTCCATTTTCATAATAAGAGCAGATATTTATATAATGCTTGGCATGTACTATCTAATTGGGGCCTCACAACAGACCCATCCAGGCACTATAGGCATTATCCTTATTTTATAGCTAAGGAAGGAAAGAAGCACTTAAGTACCTATTTGCCAGGCACTGGGCTAAGAGCTGGGGATTCAAAGGAAGCAAAGTCCCTGCTCCCAATCTAACAGGAGGAGACAACATGCAAAAACTACATACAAACAAGACATAGACGGGATAAATTGGAGATATTCAACTGAGGGCAGGTATTAAGAGGGATTGGGAGGGGAAGCTCGTGGTACAATGGCTAAAACACCAGGCCCTGGAGTCAGGAGGACCTTACTAGCTGTGTGACTCTGGGCAAGCCACTTAACCCAGATTGCCTCAAAAAAGAAAAAAAAAGATTGGGAAATCCCTCACTGATGGTTACGTGACTAGGTAGTGTCAGAAGCAGGATTCATAACAGAGGTCTTCCCGACAGCACACGTAGCACAATAATCGCTTTGCCAACCAGTTGTCCAGAGTATGTTGTGAGACTGGATAGACAACCTACAGCATATGTCTAGGCACCGAAGATGGGCAACGATTTGAAACCAGAACTGGACAGGAAGGAGAACAGTGGGCTGGGTTGCCTTCAGAAAAGAGCAAAGTTCTTTTCAATGACTCCAAACTTCTTCCTGAAACTTAAGACCATTTAAAAAAAATACTCATATTTTTCCAATATCACATGTCTATAGACACATGGAGCTCTGCAATCTCTAAGGTCCTGAAAATGAGTATCATCCTGAAGGCAACAGGAAGTCCTACAGTGGCTGCAGGCAGGCTGTAGAACGTGACAAATAGAGAAGTGAGAAGGAGAAGAGGGAAATAAATGATGTCATCAAAGCAAAAGGTGGTCTGGTCCTCTGGCAAGAGTAAGAGATGACCAGTGGGCAGCATGAGGAAGTGGGAAAGGTCCTCAGCACAGGGGTGGGGAGTGGGGAGGGACCTCTTGTAGTGAAACTATGGGAGGATTTGAGCGAGAATTGCGTAAGATGGGCAGGTAAGGATGAACGGTAATCTGAATTGTTGGAGGGGATACCTAAATCATTGAGATCACACCTTTATTTGAGTAGGATCAAGTCAACTTGAAAGGAGGTCTCTAGCTGTAAGCCCCAGGGATTTATGCCTGACCCTGCATTGCAGAGGTGTCAAACACACAGGGTAGCGGAAGGCACATTATACACACACCTACATACACACACACACACATACACACCACTTCCAAGTGTGGCCAAACCAGCTCAAAATGTAGTTGGAAATATTTAAGAAAATAAAATTTAAAATATAACAAAACATAGATAATGTTCATATGTGGTTTTCTAGTCAATATGCACCCACAGCAATCCTTATGTAAGGCTTGATGGTCCCCTGTTTCTATTTGAGTTTGACAGACTGCTGTACTGTATAACACTTTTATCAATGATTTGAATAAAGACACAAATCACAAGCTTACCAAACTTGAAGATAACAAAAAATTATCACGAATAACTAAAAAGTGAGATGACAGCGAGGATCCAAAAAAATCACCATAGATCAGATAATTGGGTTAAAAATAACAGTGATAAATAGAAAGTCTTACATTTGAGTTCAAAAAATCAACTTCATCAGGGAAAAAAATGTAAGAGACATGGCTAAATATCAGTTGCTGTGAAAAAAGATTCGGGGGTTTTAGTGGACTGCAAACTCAATGAGTCGATAGTTAATATGGCGCTATTTGCCAAACACTGTGCTATGCTCTTCACAAGTATTATCTCAAGAACCCTGAGCACAGGCATTACTATGAACCTCATTTTACAGTTGAACTATCCTGGTAGCTGTTGTCTACAGACCATCCCATTACTCTGCTTCCCTCCTTAATGAGTCGGTACCTGGCTCACAATTGTTCTCTCCTCTCTAACTCCTGGTCTCGTGGTAGCAGACTTCAACATACATAATGACTCTCCCTCAAATACCCTAATGCTCAGTTCCTTAAACTACTCATTTCTCATGGGCTATTCCTCCACTCTGTCTCAGTTACACACAAAGAGGGTCATACCCTGGATCTTACCATCACCCATAGATGTACCACTTCTATGTTTAAGAATTCCCAAATCCTGTAATCCCTTTATCTGACCATAATCTATTGGGTTTTCACCTCTCCCTCTGCCTTCCTTTACAAAACCATATACTTCATCTGTATTATAACTTCCAATCCCTTGACTACATCTCTCCTGCACTAGTCACCTTCTTTCTCCTCTTCTCCGCATCTTGAGCCTTGGTGAACCAATGCAATCCTACACTGTTCTCCCCTCTTGAATTCCTACCCCACTTATCATATCACTGATTGTGCCTAGCCAAGCCTTAGCCTTAGATCTCTCCAACCATTTGCTGCCTTCTCTCCTATACACATGTTGCTGAAGGAAGTTGTAGAAAAATATGCAACCATTCTGGCTAGGTGCGCTACAAATTTAGGTTTGTGTATTATAACTGGGCCCTCGCTGCTGCTTGGCAATCCTACTTTTACCTCCCTTATAAACTCACTATCTCACTCTCCACAATGGTTCTTCCAAACCTTTTCATCTCTCCTCAAACTCCCCATGGCTCTACCTCTCCCAACTCTCTCAACTGAGATCCATGCCTCATATTTTACAGAAAAAATTGAAGCCATTTGTCATGAACTCCCTCTTCTCCCCTCATCTTCATCTTCTATCAGATGCCTTTGCCATTCTCCCCTCCTTCACCACTGTCTCACATGATGAAGTGGCCTTACTCCTCACCAAGGCAAATCCTTCTAGTTCTTCAAGAGATCTTATTCCATACCATCTCTTCCAACAGATTGCCCCCTCTGTCATCACCACTCTTTCACTTATTTTCATTCTTTTTTTTTTCATACTTCAACAACAAGTTTATTTGTGGTCAGTTTCATAAATACCTAGCCTATTTTGTCTGTCTTTCCAGATGCTCTATAATATACTCTTAAGATAAAACTGAAATATTTCCATGGCTCTTCACCATCTTTATGATTCCTGATTTCTGAATTTCTTCACATGAATATTTCTTATCCATATACAGTGCTATCTCAACCCCCCCCCTTTTAAAAACTAATATTGTTTAATTTAAATAAGATGTATATCCATCCAGAGCCAGATTGTGGTCATAGGTCTCATCCCACCAAGTCTCATTGGATATTTATGAAGTCAAATAAAATTGCTTTTGTTCAGACCTCAAGGTCACCTTGTTTGCTACCTACATTTTGTTCATTTGTGTTCAGACATTTAAGGCCATGAATTTTAATAGTCACTATTTCTTGGACTTTTTTTCCCTCCTGTGAACTTCTAGGTGCTTCCATATCTTTTCTTCCTTCCTTGTATCTACTCTTGGTATCTAGCTTGGTAGAGATACAGAGGCAATTTAATCCCTCCCTTCATCCCTCTTAGCTTAAAGTCGTTTTGATTAGATTTACAAGATGCCAGGCAAATACATTCTTACTAGCCTTTGTCAAGTGTACTCCATCCTTAGAGAGGAGTCTGTTATTCCAAATTTTAAGCCTTTGTCCTGAAAGCCAAATCCATTCCCAAGATACCATCTTCTCAGCCAGCTGTTCACTTCCAAAAATTTGCTTTTCCTTTCTACATCATTTGTCTTTAATAGGTAATAGTGAGGAAAACATTATGTCCTTATCATCTTCAGTTTCTTGCTTAAGAATTCATGATCTTTAGGAAGTCATTCTAGGTTCCTTCTGATAGGCTCAATTATGTCCATATGAATATTCAGAAGTGGTTAGTAGTAGACTGTTTTTTACCAATCCTGGAAAGGTCTCTGTCACATCTTGGATACACAACCAATTCTATAAATAAGAACCCTGCTTCCAGTTGGGTCCCTGGATCTCAGGACCCCGTGGTAACCAGAATTCAAAAGGCCAAGGATAGTTCCAGGGCAGAGATCTGCAGTTATTTCTGGACATTCCTCTCTCCATTTGTGATAGTTTTTCATTAACAGTCGGGGCTGAAGAAGAGTTTGAGGTTTAGCAGTGTTTCCCGGTCAGGGAACCACATATGAAGAGGTCTAGGGATTTGGGGGTGCTGGGACCCCAAGATCACGGTACCGGGCCCTGCTGAATGAATTCAACTCAAATCTTCTTCAGCCAGCGGAGAAGTTTATTAGTGATAAATCACATTGACCAGGTGACGCCCGTAAAGACGAGCAGGCATGAGAGATTCTCAGACTTGTGGGCCTGAGATTCTCAGCTGGGTGACGCCCATAAAGATGAGCGGGCATGAGAAGTTCTCAGCCTTTTGAGCGTGAGATTCTCAGCCACTTATTTTCATTCTTGCTTGCCTACTGGCTTATTGCCTACTGCCTACAAACACACCTGTGTCTCCCCCATTCTGAAGATATCCTCACTTGATTCTTCTGTCTCTGTTAGTTTCTTTTGCTCTTTGTAGCTAAACTCCTTGAAAAAGCCATCTACAGATAGGTGCCGCCTGTTTTTCTCCTCCTCCTACTCTCTCCAAAGTTACTAATGATCTCTTAGTAGCGAAATCCAATGGCCTTTTCTCAGTCCTCATTCTCCTTGATTTCTCTGCAGCCTTTGATACAGTTCATCACTTTCCCCTCCTTGAAACTGTCTTCTCTCTAGGTTTTTGGGATACCACTCTCTTCTGGTTCTTATTCTACCTATCTGATGGTTCTTTCTCAGTCTCTTTTGCTAGATCCCCTTGCAGATTACACCTTCTAATTGTAGGTGTCCCTCAGAGGGTTCTGTCCTGAGTCCTCTGCTCTTCTCCCTCTACACTACTTCACTTAGTGATCTCATCAGCTCCCATGGATTTAATTGTCATCTCTCTACTGATTTAATCCACCTTTCCTACCCCAAACTATCTGCTAAGCTCCAATCTCACATCTCCAATTGCCTTTCAGACATCTCAACTGGATATATCCAAAACAGAACTCATTAGCTTTCCCCCTAAACTTTTCCCCACTCCTACATTCCCTATTACGGTAGAGGGCAACACTACCCTCTGAGTCCCTCAGGCTCCCAACCTAGAAGTCATTCTGGATCTCTCACTATTCCTCATTGCCCTATATCCAATCTGTTGCCAAGGCCTGTTGATTTCACCTGTGCAGTATCTCTCAAATATGCTTCCCTTCTCTCTTCTAACATTGCCTCTACTCTGGTACAAGCCCTCTTCACCTCACACCTAATTACTACAATAGTCTTCCAGGGGGTCTGCCTGTCTCAAATCTCTCCCCACTCCAGTCCATCCTCCACTGAGCTGCTAAAGTGATTTTCCTCAAGCACAAGTCCTGTTATGTCATTCCCCTACAAAATAACCTCCAGTGGCTCCCTATTGCCTCCGATATCAAATGCAAAAATGCTTTTTATTTTTTAGCATTCAAAGCCCTTTATAACCTAACCATCTTCTTATACATTACTCCCCAATACTGTCCTCCTAGCTGTTCCACAAACAAAACACTGTCAGCTCCAGGCGTTTTCTCTGATTGTCCTCCACCCCCAGAACACTCTCCCCACTCTTGCTCTGACTACAGTTATCTCTTCCACATCTTGACTTTCCTCACTGTGATTTTGTTGTAGTATGGGTTGGCATAAGAAATTAAATGGGATGGGCAGCTAAGTGGTACAGTGGATAGAGTGCCTGCCCCGGAGTCAGGAGCACCTGAATCCAAATCTGACCTCAGACACATGACACTTACTAGCTGTGTGACTCTGGGCAAGTCACTTAACCCCAATTGCTTTGCCAAAAAAAAAAAATTAAATGAGAATTTGGAGGAGTTTTGCAGAAGCCACAGATGACATGCAAAGGCCAGCAGACAACACAGAAAAAGTTTAGAAACTCAAAAATGCATAAAATATATGTATGGTACTGTATAATATCAACCCAAATTTTATAGTAAGGTATTATAAATATCCCGTAAGAGAAAAAGAAAAAGAAAAAAAAATCAGACTTCTCTGGTATGAAAGGAAGGCCAAACTATTTTACATGGATTTTTCAGATGGGGGAGGAGCGGCAGCATGCACCCCTAACCCCTGTCAACCTTTACTGAGTTCATTCTAAGAAAGAAACAAAATTAGGTTGCATGTGCATGCTTATTTCTCTCAAAGCTTGTGGAACATGTATATAAAGATATGCATGGGAGTTCATTGTAGAAAATGAGCCCAAGGACAGGTAGACAAAGGAGATCTTATATCTTCAGAGTAATTCCCTCTCACCCCTCCCTCCCTTCCTGGCTTAGGATGCCTATATCCCTGAAATTATAGTCTCCATATGTGTTAACCATGATATGAGAAAGGAATTTCTTAAGTAGATAGACTGTAAATACAATAAGATAAGAGAATGTCAAAGTGTCAATTGAAATTATAGATCCAGGATGTCTGTGTTTCTTTTATCATTAACATTAGTAGTATAACATAAGAAAAGTCCCATTATTCAAGACAGTGTCCGGTTCCAGGCACCTTGTCCTGGATAGTCATAAACAGATGAATACTCCCGGTCAGCTTCATCAGGCCTTGTAGTTGCTGACACAGGAAGGAACATTTTGGGTTCACTCAGAGAGCAAAGCAATGTCTGATATGCCAGAGCATGCAAAGCATTATGGTAGGTTAAGTTCAGAGTGGGCCAAAATGTCTGTCCTGATTGGCCAAATGAGGTTTTAGGCCTTTCTCAGGTCTTGGGGGTTCAAAATGGTTTGGGGAGGGATTCACACCCCCATGATGTAGAAGGGATAACTGTACTATCCCCTCTGGCTTCCTGTAAATCCCACCTAAAATCCCATCTTTTACTAGAAGCCTTCCCCCAACCCTCTTAATTCTGGTGCCTTACCTCTGTTAATTATTTCCTATTTAGCCTGCATGTAGCAGGCTATATTTATCTATATTTGTTGACTTGTTTCCCCTATCAGATCTGAATCTCCATTCTTTCGCCTCTTTTTATATTCCCAGGACTCAGCACAGAGGCTGGCACATACTGGACACTTAATGCTTATTAATCAATTGATATTCTTTTTTAAAGAATTTTTATTTTTAGGCAATTGGGGTTAAGTGACTTGCCCAGAGTCACACAGCTAGTGTCAAGTGTTTGATCTGAGGCTGGATTTGAACTCAGGTCCTCCTGACTTCAGGGCCGGTGCTCTATCTACCTAGCCGCCCCTAATTAATTGATATTCTAACATGGAAGATAACATGCATGTATGTAGGGACAATTAGGAAAGGGACCAAACATTTATTAAGCTCCTACTATGTGCCAGGGACTGTATTAAGTGTTTTACAACTATCTCATTTAATCTTTAGGAGATAGGTGCTATTATTATCCCCCATTTTACAGCTGAGGAAACAAGCAGAGAGAGGTTAAATGACAAGATTTGAACTCAGAACTTCCTGAGTCCAGGCCCAGTGCTCTATTCATTTTTTAGGTTTATACAAAACACATACAAAGCACAGATCACGTAACCTTGGAAGGAAGACACTCTTCCCCTAAGTATGAGAGCAGAGGTTAGGGTTGGGAGGAAAATTGTGCCACAGGTACTAAACCCCAGAGGGGGAAAGGAGGGCGGGTAGCCTGGAAGATTGTAGATAGTGGCAACAAGAATATAGTCCAGAGGATTATCTTCCACAAATTATATATTTGAGTGAACCTCAAGAGAAGAAAGGTTGCTTAGTGGTAGAGGCAGGAAGGTCAGGAAAGGGCAGTGCTTTTCCCGGGCTCTTACGTGAAGCATTGCTAGGGTCAGGGGGCCCAATATTGTGGCTACACCTTGAGGTAGGTACTCAGGATCGGGACCCCAGGGGAAGAATTCTGGAGTTCAAAGGATTAAGGCATGAGGCATCATTTGGAGAGATCTAAATTTACAGAAAATGGAAATCATGTGAGAGAAAGACATCCAGGATGAAAGAGAGTTTAGTAATGACTGAGTAGGTGATTAAAGGGGCACCAGTGGGAGACAGAAGTAGAGGAGAGAGATAGGGCCCAGGGACAGACCCAAGTTGAGTAGGGATGATAAAAGCAGAAAAGAGATAGCAGACAAAGGACTTTTTGGGCAGGATCTGGGTGACAGTGATTAAGGAAGCAAAGGATAAGGGGTTTTTTAGGTTTGGGAAGGGGAAAATAACTGTGGGTGGGTCAACTGAAATTCATTGGAACTCTAAAATTCATCAGAGCTCTAAAAGAGCCCTACAGTAATGATTTATGGGAAGGAATTCACTAATCCTAGTCTCCCAGATTTCTGTGACATCACTGTTTTCCTCCTGTTGGAAAGTTGACCTACCTGGGACTTCTCTTAAGGCAGACAAAGAAAAGTACCTTCCTTCCTCTCCTTGAACATGAGTATATTCACCAAGGAGAATAAGAGGACCTCACTAGTCTGCATTTTTTAGCTACAATATACAAACATTATACCTTGTTGGTATTTAGCTGTTTTCATGTTGTTGCCTTCCCCGCTAGACTGTGAGCGGCCCAATGGGCCAAGGACCACGGGCCTTTCTTGGTATTCCCAGTGCTTAGCACAGTGCCTGGCACACAGTAAGTGTTTAATAAATAACTTGCAGTAGCTCTCCTTGCTGAAACTTCCAGGCAACTTCCGATTTACATTTTATTGTACTGTAGAAACTGAAAGACAAAAAAACCTTTAAAATTTCCAGGTGAAATTTAGAGGTTTTTTTCTTTAGCTGGTGGAAAAATAGTATTATTAATGAGAGCACATCCTGGGGGAAGATGTTTTCTTGGGGAAAACTCTAGTATTTACTCCTTGGATCCAGTGAGGAGTGAACAAAAGCTCCTTCTCCACCCCTCAGGATTTTTAGATAACCTTTTGGTGGACTAAAAGGATTATCCCTCTATCTAATCACTGGCTCTGATCTCTGGGGGGAATAGAGTACATGTCCAATATTTCAGGCCCTTTCTGGACACAGTCTGGGATTCTGGGGACGGCCCTGAGGTTAAGAACACTACATCAAAGCAACTGAGACTGGGAGAGGCCTAAAATCCTAGTGTTGAGGTTTAGGGGTGCTGGGACCCCAAAATCACAATACGCAGATCCTGCCCAAGCCTTTTTCAGCCAAAGACAAGGTCTATTAGAACATCCATCATATTGGGCAGACTCTTAAGGAGTCTGAACATTAGTAAGCTATTGACAAGATTATAAGAATCTGAGCAGTGGTTAGATTTTAAGAATCTAAGCATCTCAATGGAGACAAGATGGACCTTATATACAAAAAGACTGTGGGAAGGAGCTAGGAGTGGCCAAGTAGTCTGGGGTGGGGGGAACTGTGAGGTACTAGAAAGCCAGGGACATGGACCACTTGGCCAAGGGAGAATGGAGCCTAGATAGGATTAAGGGTGGGAAGTAGCCATAGGGAGGTAAGACAATGGAGGGCTAGGCTAGGTTAAGAGTAACAGAATTGGAAGATTGGGTGTAGCCACAAGGAAAGGCCAGTTAATGGGTTTAGAGCCTCAGGCGAACCCACCAGAAATTTGGTGACTGGAAAGTCCAGGGTTTTTCCTTTTCCTTTCCGGGTCTAGATCCGCATCCTCATCAGAGCCCTCAACAGAAATATTACAATTTGAAAGAGGGGCAGGTTTGGGGAGAACAGCTCTGTTTTGGATTAGTTGAGTTGGAAATGCCTATAGCAGTCAAAGGGCCACACTTGAGGACCTTAGAGGGTTCCCCACCCCTGCTAAAGGCCATCCAGGTAGAGATATTTGGAAGGAAATCTGTGATGTGGAGCTGAAACTAAAGAAAGATAAATGGCCTGGAGAGTGACATAAAAATTGTGCAAGGATTCATTGATAGGCACTGCTGCCAATCATATTTTTCAATATGTACTTTGATAACTAATTTATTATATTTCAGCATAGACCCACAGTATACAAAAACCAGTGCAAGCAGCAGAAATCAGCAGCTTTATGTAGGTCTTAGTTACACAGGTAAGATGGATACAATGGAATTTCACAGAGGGCACAAGAGGAAGGTCAAGATTCAAATAATAGCTAGCAGAAGGGGAAGATCTGCATCAAGTAAAATGAACTTTTCTAGAAAAGTTACATGGCTGTCCAAAGTAGTAGATATCTGGCATAGGACAGCTATTTATTTCTTCCACCACAAAAGAAATGCTTAAAACCCAAAAGACCCATAAGTGTATGCAGAAAAATATTTAAACATGAAATAGTAACCTATAACAAAACATTCACAGGAG
This sequence comes from Phascolarctos cinereus, assembly GCF_003287225.1. Classification (NCBI taxonomy): domain Eukaryota; kingdom Metazoa; phylum Chordata; class Mammalia; order Diprotodontia; family Phascolarctidae; genus Phascolarctos; species Phascolarctos cinereus. The sequence goes on along the minus strand of NW_027555847.1, from coordinate 682,852,341 downwards.
CCCATTAAGAGATACAGAAAACACATGAGTCATTCGAAGGACTTATAGAAACCCATAACCACTAACTACACTACTCTTCCAGGCAATAAAAACTTTTATATCAGTAGCACTGATTTAAGAGATTCCTCTTTCACCTCATCCACACAGTCTAAGCAGGAAAGTAGGGAGAAGGGAAATAAGCATACATTTATTTTTTTAATTAATTAATTTATTTTTAGTTTTCAACATTCACTTCTATAAGGTTTTGAGTTTTAAATTTTCTCCCCTTCCTTCCCAACCTCCCTCCCCAAGATGGCGCACAATCTAATTTGGCTCTACATATACATTCCTATTAAACATATTTTCACATTAGTCATGTTGTAAAGAATTAGAACCAATAGGATGAACTACAAGAAAGAAGAAATAAAACAAAATAGATGGGGGGGAGGGGGAAGAGCACATAGTATGCTTTCATCTACATTCAAATTCCATAGTTCTTTCTCTGGATGTGGGTACCACTTTCTATCATGAGACCTTTGGAGATGTCTTAGATCCTTGCATTGCTGAGAAGAGCTAAGTCTCTCAAAGTGAGTCACTGCACAACATGGCTGTTACTGAGTACAATGTTCTCCCAGTTCTGCTCACTTCATCAGCATCAGTCCACACAAGTCTTTCCAGGTCTTTCTGAAGTCTGCTTGCTCATCATTTCTTTTTTATTGCTTTTAAAAAAATTATTTTGTTTAAAATTTCCCAAGTACATTTTTTTTTTCAGTGAGGCAATCAGGGTTAAGTGACCTGCCCAGAGTCACACAGCTAGTGAGTATTAGGTATCTGAGGCTGGATGTGAACTCAGGTCCTCCTGAGTCCAGGGCTGGTACTCTATTCATTGCTCCACCTAGCTGCCCCTTTGCTTGTCATTTCTGATAGCACAATAGTATTCCATCACATTCATATACCACAACTTGCTCAGCCATTCCCCAACAGATGGGCATCCCCTCAATTTCCAATTCTTGGCCACCACAAAAAGAGCTGCTATAAATATTTTTGTACATGGGTCCTTTTGCCATTTTTATGGTCTCTTTGGGATACAGCCCTGGAAGTGCTGTTGCGGGGTCAAAGGGTCAACAGCCACATTTTTATTGCCTTTTGGACATAGTTCCAAATTGCTCTCCAGAATGGTTGGAGCAGTTCACAATTCCACCAACTGGGAAATAAGCATTTAGATAGCACCTACTGCGTGTCAGGCACACATTACAAATGTTATCTCATTTGATCCTCACAACAGCCCTGGGAAATAGGTGCTGCTATTATCACCATGCTACAGTCATGAAAACTGAGGCAAACAGGTTGTGGCTTGCCCAGGGTCACAAAGCTAATCAGTGTCTGAGGGTAGGTGTGAACACAGGTCTTTCTGACTGTGCAGGCCCACAGCTCTATTCATTTCTGACACTTAGCTGCCTCACACAGCAACTGGTCATGCTCCATGTCTTCTGGGCAACCAGGCAGGCAGGGTTCATCTTCCTGACAGCGGTCATCTCCTCTAAGAAGGTACAGGGAAGTGTCTTCTGTCCAGCCAGTGCCCGAGCTCTCAATAATGCTGAACTTATCGAGCTCATTAGGTAGTCCAAAACAAGCTAATTATAATAACCAGCATTTATATAGCCCTTACTATGGGCTGGACACTGTGCTAAGCACTTTACAGATGTTACCTCATTTGATCCTCATGTCAACCCCGCGAGGTCGGTACTTTGTCAATCATTCCCCCTTTTACAGCTGATGATACCAAGGGAGAGAGAGGTTAAGTGACTCACCCAAGGACACAACAGCCAGTAAGTGTCTGAGGTCAAATCTGAACTCAGATCTTCCTGACTCCATGCTCAGTGCTCCACTTACTGTGCCATTTTGCTGCCTACTCAAGTTACTAAGTGCTTATTATGTGCCAGGCATCATGCCTTTAAGCACAGTGGGTGCCAAGAGAGGCCAAAACAGTTCTCACCCTCAAGGGGCTCGCATTCTCATGGGCTGGAAACATCCATTTCTCAGTTTAGTCACCTGTGCTCAAAGAAAGAAAAATAGCAGAAGAGGCAGCCAAGGACTTTGGATTCAATCGTTTTATCTCAGAGTTATCTAGGCAAATAAACTATAGACTGAAATGTGTGCAACCAAGATAGCTGCTGTTGGGAGTGGGGGTGGGGCTGGGAGTGGACGGAGACTTTCCTCTCTGTCCGATCCACTGAAAGTCCAAAAGAGAGTTGGCAGAGCCCCAAGAAATGACTAAGGGGAGAGAGATGAAGCTCAAAAACAAAATCAGATCTTGTTTCTCCTTTCAAGCCTGATTTTTTTTTGGGGGGGGGGTCATCCCTATGGAATAGCCAATCATTTTCGACACAGGCCCACCCTTTTTACATTCTGTTGAGGGGATACAAAAGGCACTCATGTGAATAGAAAACACAAAAGTAAGTACATAGTAATTTGAAGAGCAGAACACCAACAATTTGTGGGATCAGCAAAAATCTCCAGTAGGAGGCTGCACTTGAGCTCAGTCAAAGGAAGCTAGGGATTCCAAGAGGCAGAGCTGAGGAGGGAGAGCATTCCAGGCATGGGTGATGGGGGAGACTGATAGGGCAGCCTGGGCAAAAACACCGAGGCCAGATGCAGTATGTCATGTCATGTAGACGAGGAACCAGTTTGGCTGGAACACAGGGTGAGGAGTAACACGAAACAGGTCTGGAAGGACGGATTGTAGCCAGATTGTGAAAAGCTTTAACTATCAGAGGAGTTTTGTATTTGACCCTAGAGGCCGTGGGCAGCTGCTTCTTGAGCAGGGAGGTGACAAGATCAGACTTGTGCTTTGGGAGTCATCTCCTTCCAGAAGATAATTGAAGCTAAGAACCAACAAGATAACCAAGGGAGAGGTTGCCGAGAGAAGGAGGAGCCCCAGAGAGCCTTTCAGGGATGCCCCGGAGTAGAGGGCAGGAGATGATCACAAACCGGAACCCACATGGGAGACCAAAAAGAGGGAGGACAAAGAGAAAGTCACCCAAGTTCCCAACCCAGAGTCCTCCTGGTCTCTTCTTTCTCCTTTACCCTAACCCCCCACCTGTAATCATTTACGCAGCCTAACATAGTGTATTTCCATGACACATCAGTCCCATCTGGCTCCTTCTCCCCATTCAAACAGCTACCAACCTAGCCCTGTCCCTTCCTTATCACTTCTTGGCAGGACTACCTCAATACACTCCTATAGTGTCTTAATTCTTCTACCCTCCTCACCCCCACCAGCTCTTCACACAAGGCCTAAATAAACCCTGGGTCTAGCCATGTCACACCCTTCTCAAAAAGCTGTAGCTCCCTATTGTTGATAAAATAAAAACTCCTCAATTTGGCATTTAAGGAATTCCACATCTGGCTTTAGCTTAACCTTGTATTTTGTATATTACTCTCCTTTATACATTCGACATTCTAGCCAACAAACAATGAAGAGGTCTAGGACTTTTGGGGTGCTGCTGGGGGATACCCCAAGATCGTGGTACTGGGCCCTGCCTGAATGAATTCAACTCAAATCTTCTTCAAGCCAGAGGAAAAGTTTATTAGTGATAAATCTCATAGGTCAAGTGATGCCCCTAAGGAAGAGCAGGTATGAGAAAAGCTCAGCCTTTGGGGCATGAGAGATTTTCAGCATCTGAATGGGGGCCAGGGTGGATCTTAAATACAATAAAATCACTTTGGGTGACCAGAGGAGGGGGCTGGGAAAAGGGTCTAGGTAAGGATTCTAATTGGGGAGGTCTGAATAAACAATGGGAATAGCCAATGTGGGGAACCGGGAAGGCCTTTGTCAAAGGGAGATAAGGGGAGTCAATAAGGAACCTGAAAGTTTAAGTGTTTTATGGGGCCTGTAATGGAGGGAGCTGGAAGGTATCTTAAAGGTGTAGGCTAAGGCTTCCAAAGGGAGATAAGGAGCTGGGGTCTGTAGACAAGTGAGAGCCAGATTCCCTTTGGGATAAAGGTGTGTGTGGGGGGGGGAGATCTCTGAGCTCACCCCATCAACAATAATTATGGCTAGCATTTATATAGCACCTTAAAGTTTGCTAAGCACTCTACAAATATCTCATTGTATCCTCACGACTATCTTGGGAGGTAGGTACTACTATTATTGTCCCCAATTTACAGATAAGGAAACTGAGGCAGACAGAGGGTAAGTGACTTGCCTAGGATCACACAGCTGGTAACTGTTTTGAGATCAGTTTCAAATGCAGGTCTTCCTGACTCCAAGTCTAGCATGACTTGCCACCTATCTAGACTCCTAGTTTTCCCTGAACTCAATATAACCTCCTCTCCTTCCATACACTGGCACGGGGCTGTCCCTCCCCAACGCCTGAAATATATTCCATTCTCATTTTTGCCCTTTGAAATCCATCTCTTGCTTCTAGATGTAGCTCAGGTGCCTATTTTTCTATGAATCCTTACCTGATTCTCCCAGCTAATCGGTTCTTTCCCTCCTGAAAATTTCCTATGGTACTTTGAACTCTCTTTCCTATCCCCCCATCACTCCTTACCCTATATTATTCTCATTTGTATGAATAATGTCCGCCCTCCCGAGATCCTATTCACAAACCCTCAAACATAATGAGAAGCATAGCCTGATCCCATTATTTAAACTCAGCAGTGGAAAATCCAGCTGTGAAGAGGATTAGGGTGCTGGATCAATCAGTATCTCAAAGGAAAGAAGAAGGTGGGGTCACATACAATGGCGTTCAGTTGAGCTAGGGGCAGCATCCCTGGCTTTTTCAAACTAGAGGATTCACCGGAGACACTGAGAATTGCTGGGTCTTCCAAGGTGTCTGAAGTTGTTTGCCTGGGACTTTTCACAAGGGACATCAGTCTTCCTCTCTCCCTCCAGACCACGAACAATGTCGGCTGTGAGCACACCAAACCGTTCTTCTCTTCAAGAGGCACCTGGCTTACATTGGATCCTGAGGGATATCACCACCAGATGCCTCAGTGAAAGGAAGGACAAGGTACTGCCACAAGCTTGGGACCTGCAGTGAAAAGAGCTGGAATGGAGGCCAAGCTCTGCCATTTAATAATCCCAGAACTCCCAGAGTCTCAGTCCTTGTCTGTAAAACTGACTTTTGACCTGTTCCCCCAAACTAGGTTTGCCACCTCCCACCTGACTTGGAACCTACCGTCCCCTTTCAGCTTGGAAGGCCTAAATTTCCTTCAAGCCTTACCTGTCATATGTTCCCTTAAGTCATCCCCCTTCCCACTGAAAGGGTAAGAGCACTTTCTCCCTCTTGAAATTACTTTCTTTTTATTCATCATTGTCAAAGTTATATCCTTATATAGAGTGTCAGTTTCTTGAGCAAATTAGCAACTATTTGATTTTGGTCTGGAAGGGGTTCAGGCAATACAAAGTGTCTTGCACTGAAAGGGGTTCAGGTGAAAGATACAAAGACGAAAAGCAAATAGTATTTAATGTGATTATTGAAATGAATGGAAGAAGTTTAAGCTATCGAAGTGAGTTACTGTTATTATATTAACTGTTGCCTGACAGACTCAATAGATAGATAAATGAATCAAGAAAAAAGCATTTGTTAAACTGCTTACTGCATTTCAAACACAGTGCTAAACTCAGGGAATACAAAAGTCAGAGAGTTCTGACCTCAAGGAGTTTATAAGAGGTGTGGATAGAGTGCTGAGCCTAGAGGCAAGGACCTGAGTTTAAATCCAGTCTCAGACACTTACTAGGTGGGCAAATCACTCACCCCTTTGCCTCAGTTCCCCCATCTGTCAAATGAGCTGGAGAAGGAAATGGCAAACCAGCCCAGTATCTTTGCTGAGAAAACCTTACATGGGGTCATGGAGAGTCGGACACAACTGAAATGACCACCACTAACAACAGATATAGGGAAGTGCTAGCCAGGAAAGGTCTTTAAGTTCTGGTGAGTAGAAGTACGATTCCTGTATTGATAGGCCTTGGGGCAGCTAGGTGGTGAAGTGGATAGAACACCGTTTCTGAAGTCGGAGGACCTGAGTTCAAATGTGACCTCAGACCAAACACTTGACACTTACCAGCTGTGTGACCCTGGGCAAGTCACTTAACCCCAATTCCCTAAAAAAAAAATTGATAGGCCCGTCTTGAAAAATGCCATGACTTCATTCCACTTTTCCGAGCAAAAGGTGGAAGTAGTAATAATGTTAGCATGTATATACTGCTTTAAAATTTGCAAAGGGTCCTACAGTATGTTGATTTGAGCCTCACAACCGGAAGTAGGTGGTAATTATTATCTCCATTTTACAGCTGGGGAAACTGAGTCGGGCAGAGGTGAAGTGACTTTACCCAGAGAGTGTGGGAGGCCGAATTTGAACTTTGGCTTTCCTGACTTCAGGCCCGGTGCTCTACTTCCATCATTTTATAAATGAGGAAACTGTGCTTGGGAGATGGCAGAGGGAAGGGGATGCCAAAGATCGGAGGGGAGACAGCAGGACACCCGTCAGTCACACTGCCTGGCTGCTTTTTTTCCCCCTCAAGTGTTGGTTTTATAAACTCAGACCTCAGTTTTCCCTTTTTAAACGGGGGCGGGGGTAGATGCTCGGTTTAGCACCTCCCGCAGCGATAGGGCGTGGCCTAGGCTGGGGCGGAGCTACCCTGGGGACTCGGCGGAACCAGGACAAGACGGCGCACCCGTCCCCACGCCACGCCACGCCACGCCAGACCGTGCGTGCGCCGGAGAAACCCGACAGCGCTTCCCTGTCTCAGGGCGCATGCGTCCCCGGCCGGCCCTCAGACCCCGCCTCCATTCTCACCCCCACAAGCCCCGCCCCTCCCACTCCGCGGGGCTCGGCGGCCCAGCCCTCTCCCCCATTCCAGGCCCCGCGCGGCCGCGCCTGCTCTCGCGAGAGCCGAGCCTTGGCACAAGATGGCGGCGACGTGAGCGTGTCCCCGCAGCGGGGGGGAGCTGCAGCGAGAGCCGCAGAACAAAGGCAGCGCGCGGACACGGGGAGGGATGGTGAGCGCGCGCTGGGGCCGGGGCCGGGCTGGGGCCAAGAGAGAAGGAGGGGATGGAGAAGAGCCGTCGCGGAGGGAAGGGGGGGATGAGGGGGCGGGGCGCGGAACTGACAGACTGACTGACAGCTGGGGAAACAAGGACGGAGTCACGCCTCCGCCTGCGTTCTTAGCTCCGCCCCTGTTCCAGGCCCTGTCCTATCACGTTCCAAATCCCGCCTCTGTTCTGTGTCCTGCCCCGTAGAGACCCGCCTCCTGTGCTTGGTCCCGCCTCCGTTCTGGGCCTCGCCCTTGCAAACATAAGGGTTCTATTCTGTGCCTCCTTTCCCCGCCTTAGCCAGAGCCCTGGGCCGCGCCTCCCAGGAAGTCTTGTCAATATCCTGGGCCCCGCCCCCCGGGTCTTGTCGAAGGCCTAAGCTCCGCCCCCACTCCGTCACTATCTTGAGTTCCACCTCCAGGGATTGTGTCAATATCATGGACCCCGCCCCCTCCGTGTTCCAAATTCCACCTCTGTTGGAGGCCTCATTCCAGAGCCTGCCTGTTTTAGGTCCCCCCGCCCATGCAGATTCTACTTTTTTCCATATGTTGTGGAAACTCCCATTTCTTTCTAGATCTCAACTCTATAAACACTTTATCCCTTTTCTTGGCCCCTCCACTATAGGCTCTCCCCTTCTGTGCTAGGTTCCTCCCCACTATAGTCCCACCCAGCCCTTAGGGGCCCCGGCCCATTCCAAAATGGTAGCATAGTGGAAAGAGCACTGGTTCTGGAGTCAGAAAGTAGATTCAGACCCTGCCTTTGACAACAGCTGTGTGACCTCAGGCAGGTCATTTAGGTCCACTCCCTTGGGCCTCCTGTTGAGGCCTCTTCCAGCCCTATATTTTATTCTTCTATGCTTCAGAACGGTGCCCTCTACCCATTCTAGGCTGTGCATTGTTCCAGTCTTTGTCCATCACCTAGAATCTTCCCCAGCCAACTCCCCCCTCCCCCATATTCTTCTTATCTCTCATAAGGTCCAGGATTTCCACATGCCCAGTCCATCTATCCCAACTTTTCTAGAAATAGGCCACAATCCAGGCTTGGTCCTTACCTCCAACCCTGACTCTATTTCTAAGGTTTAGAGCTTGAAGGGAAGGGAAATAAAAGGAATAAGCATTTATTAAGTACCAAACTCAAATAGAAATGGACTCCTTTAGGTAGCATGTTGACTTAGAAATAACATTATGTTGTATCTTTATTTTGTGAAACCTTTTCCAATTACACTGTAACCTGGTTTAGGCTGCACTCAGGAGTTTTGCAGGCAGCTAGCTCCAATTTTGACAACTCTGCCATAAGGGACTTCAGAGTTTGGAAACAGTGTCACATTTAGAATCAGAGAACTTGGGTTTGACACTCAGCTCCGCCACCACCCAGTTGTGTGACAGTGTTGATTTACCCTCTCTGCCCCTTGTTTCCACCTCTGAAAAATGAAGGGGTTGGACTATATGACCTTTTCATCTTTAAATCTCTCATCCAGTCTGATCCAACCCCTCCTTCCATTTATAAAGATGATGAAACTGATGGCCAGAGAGGTTTGGTGACATAGCCCTGGTCATACAGGTAGTAAACAAAACCAGTTTGAACTCGGGTCCTCTGACATCAAATCCCAGCATGTTTCCACAATGGTAGTCTCCCTTTTCTTGCCTTACTCCAGCCTTTCCCTCACATTCCCCACCCTCACCTCCTGCACTGCCACTTCCCAATCCCAAATCTCTTGGATCCCGGTCATTTATTTAGGCACTACCTCCAACAACCCCATCCATGGCAGTCATGGAATATCTTCAGCTCACACTGAGCCTATTGTCCTTCCAAGACTACCTCCCTCTTCCTATTCTTTTCTCCCTTCAGACCTCCCAACTTAATCCTCCTGCCAGGCACTGGGGCACAGCCCTTGCTTTTTGTCCTCTCAGTCCACTCCTGGAAGAAGGAGATTGGGGCCCACCTTGGCCTAGAGGGGTGCACAGTGACAGCAGGGGTTTCCTGGCAGGTTTTACCCACCAGGGGTGGTTAGATTCCAAGTCAAGCTAGCCCATGTTCTAACTCTAGTTCTAGCCTGACTTACTGAGAGATTTTGAACAAGCTCCATTTTTACAGTGTTCCCCTACTGTCAAGTAAGGTATTGGATTTGATGGTCCCCAAATTTCTCATCTGTGCTGTTTTATGACTCTCAACCAGCTATTCCCTTGCTGACATTATGGGTAGTTCTGGGCCCAGTCATGGGCTTGGAGAAGGTGAAAGGAGCCTGAGGCAAGTGAAGGAATGGGAGAGCATTAGGGGACTTCTGAACCAGAGACCTCTTCTCAGTGCCATCCCCCTCCACTGGGTTGACCCAGGGACAAGAGAAGACTTGCAGAAGGGATGGAGGGAAGCAGAAGCATGGGGTGGGGGACGGGTTAAGTAAGAGGAGGAAGTTCAAGGACTGACCCTCCCATATCTGGTTCATTGTCATCAGGAGGAGAGTTCTGGGATGGGGACTGGGGTCCAGGCATGTCCTGCACCATTGCCCTACTCAGACATCTATGGCAGCCCCAGTCAGAGCCCAGCAGCCAAACCAGAGAAAGAGCAGCTGTCTCCGGCCTTCTCAGCAGAGGGTGAGTAGGGGAAGGATCATGGATTGGCACTTAGGAAAGGGGTTTTCTTCTCAATCTTCAGGCCCAGGGGCCTCCTGGGGAAGGACTTTTGGTTTGCTGGGGCAAGGGCTGGGTAAGTAACCTGTCTCTACTCTGCAGACTGCAAGTACTCTGGCAGAACCAGCACAGGAGGGGGTGTCAACAGCAGCCCCAGTGATGAGCCACGCCTTCCAAAGCGCCGGCCCCCCTCTTCTGGTGAGGAACTACAGATAGTTGGGCACAGGGACCAAGGGAAAGGGGCATTGGCACACATGGAGGCTTGAAAGCAGATGAGGTGAGAGAACACATGCCATAGCCTGGTAAAAGATGATGCATCCACTTGGGCTTCTGCTTCCCACCCCACCCCCATTCTCCTGACTCTTCTCCCTCTGGTTGCCGATGCCTTCCTCATCACCAACTCCATCGTCCTTTTCTCAAGCCTTATTCTCTTTGATTTATCTGCAGCCAGGCTTTGGGGCACAGCTATTGACTACATCCTCACCTTTCAGATACTCTCCCCTGCCTGTTTTGGTGACCTTTGCTGGCCCCTGGTTCTTGGAGACATGGAGATACCTGGCATAGATAGAATGATCAGAGCCCAAGGGAAGCTCGATCCATATCTCCTCCAGGAGCTCTGTGCATTTGAGGTCTATGACCCTGGGTTCCTGTCTCGGCTGTGTGACCTTATGTCAATCACATTCACTTCTCTGAGTCTTGGACTAGATGGCCTTCTTAGCTCCCTTCTAACTCCAAATCCCAGAATCCCTTTGGATATTCCTTCCTCTGGCACCTCAGACTCACTGTGTCCAAGACTGGACTTTTGTTCGTTCCCCCCCCAAGCTGTTCATCATTCTGTTATCTGTTGGCAGCATCCCTGTCCTTCCTGGCCTGAGATCTCTGATTATCTCCAATTCCTTCTGTTCTCCCACTTATGGACCTCTTGCAAATGGCCCTTCCTTTCCATTCCTACTGCTTCCCCCTTAAGAAAAAGCCCTTGTTATCTCTCGCCAGGAGCATCCTAAATTGTCTTTCTGCCTTCAGTGACTAGAGCTCCTGCTAAAGAGCTGTCTGGGAGAGTGGAGACGTTAGTCTTTCTAAAGCCCAGCCCTGGTCCTAGAATACTGGGATCTCAGAGCCAGCAGCCTCAGAAGGCATTCAGTCCAGTTCCCACAACCAGGCCGAGAGTCTCATCACCAGCTTTTCTGACAAACAAGTAAAGTCCAGCTCTGCTTGGATGCTTGCAGCCTGGTCTAATGAGCTCTGGCTTAGGGGAGAGCCTGGAAGTTTGGGTTCTAGTCTCAGGCCTGCCACTTTCATGACATGTATACCTTGGACAAGTGACTTGCCTCTCTGAGCCTCAGTTTCCTTTTTCAGTGGAACATGAGTTGTAGGGAGGGACACTAGAAAATGATTTCTTTTTAAGGTCACATCCGATTCTGATGTAAAAGTTCTGTTTCCAGTAATAAGGCACTCTCTCTCAAGGCAGCCCATCATGGGACACCTCCAGTTATCAATAAGCCATAAATTCTACTTTCTTAAAACATCCCGCTGGTTCTCGTCCTTCCTTCTGGGACAAAGAATGAGTCTCCTGCCTTCCTCACGATGGCCCTTCAGACACTTTGAAGGCAGTCATCATGTACTGCCTAAACTTTCTCTTCTCCAGGTTAAACACCCCCAGTTTCTTCAACTGATCCTCCCATGACATCATTTGAAGACCTTCCTTCTATTCCAGCCAGTCTCCTGTCCCATCACCCTTCAGTAAAATCTAAACTTCTCTAGCCAGAGTAGACCTGTCCAACTCCTACTCGTCCTTCAAGGCTCTTTGAGACAGCTTTCGTGCCCTCCTGATCCTGATCCTCCCTGCTCCTGTGGGCCTTCTGGCCCTTGCTTTTGCTTCTCAGTGGTCCTTAGTACATTCTGCCTGCTATCTGGCTATTGTCAATAGATTCCTGTGTGTCCTTCTCCCCACCCTTGCAAATGAAGAGAGATAGTACTGTTCGCAAAGGTCCCGGGTTCAAATCAGGGTTCTGCCATCTATCATGACCTTGTGTGGTCATTCTACCTGTATTGCCCCGTGGCTGTTGAGGCTACGTGCTGTGGACGTGAGCCATCCCTTTTATGGTTATTTGGCTCTGAACTCCTTAAGGACTGGCTCCAGATCAGGGTTAGTTGTATTTCATCTTCTAGGCCCAGGCCTCCCCCCTCCCCTCCAGGTAGCCCAGGACTTGGCACACAGTAGGTGCTCAGGCCTTAGATGAATGGTGGACTGTAGGCGGCAGGATTCAGGTTGATGTGTGGCTGAAGAGGGGGAACATGACCAGGGTCCGGGGATCCTTTGTGTCTGTCCTAGGGAGACAGTTCCCTTGCTCCAGCTACGGTTGCCGCCTGGCCTTCCCCAGCCCCCGGGAACTTGCTCAGCACCTGCACAGTCACTTGCAACCCACACAGTCCATGGAAGGTAAGCATGGGGATGGGGGAGAATAGGATGGTACTTCCTTCCCAGAATCCTCTCTGCCAGAGGACCACTCCTTTGCCCTGACATGGCAGCCCTATCTACTGGCACTCCTGGTCTTGGCTCCCAGTGGGAACGGTTCAGAAGCCTACCTACCTGGAGAGCCATGAGCAAGAAGACAGAATGCTGGATTTGGAGTCAGGGGATCTGGATTCAAGTCCTGGCTCCATAACTTGGGCAAGAGCCCCTAAAGCTCTTGGGAAGTGGCCCTGCCACTTGCACCGCTTGGATCTTGGAACCGTTGTGTGCTAACCCCAGGAGCATCACTGCCTCTGGTCATAATCCTCTGCAGGCAAACTGTTTCACTGCTCAACCCCAGGCTGTACAGAGACCTTCCCCAGCATGCAGGAGCTGATGGCCCACACTAAGCTGCACTACAAGCCCAGCAGATACTTCAAGTGAGGCCCTTCCCCTTCCCTGTCCTTCTCCCCTCCACCCACTGGGTCTTCTCTTGGGTCCTCTCTTGGGTCTCTGTGATGACTTGACTCCTCATCTACTCACTGCTCACTCCCAACCCCCCCTTGCCACTCTGTACACCGTCAGCTCACCTGGCCTCATCCTTGCTGTCATCGGGCCTGCTCACCCCTCAGTCCAGCCTCTGTCTCCCCTCACCCCAGGTGTGAAAACTGCCTTCTCCGCTTCCGGACTCACCGCTCCCTCTTCAAGCACCTACACGTCTGCTCCGACCAGTCCCACAGCCCGGCCCCACCCCCAGCCCCACTGCCCCCAGCTCTGGAGAAGGAGCTGCCTGATGCTCAGAGACCAGCTGGCCCCAGCCCCGACAAGGCCCCGCTGCTCACGCCGCTGACCCTGCCCCCGGATCCTCGTCCTAGGGCCCCTTTCCCGCTGCTGGAGGCCTCGCTTTATGGCTCTGCTGCACTACCCTCATACTCCAGCCAAGCCTCAGGCCCTGTACCTGCACCCTTCCTACCCTACCTGGGTCCCTCTCCCTATGGGCTGGCCCCTGGCTCTGGTCCCCAGCGCCTCCGTCCCTTCCTGCCGGCCCAGGCCCAGAGTCTCCCTAGCTCTGGTCCTGGCTCCAGCTCCAACACTAATACAGCTGTCTGGAAAAAAAATCCGGGTGAGCAGACATTGCCCAGACCCAGCCCTCATATGGGATATAAGCAGGGGTTCCTCAGTGTCACTGCCATGTGTTCTCCCCAAGTAAGGACCGGGAGAGGGAGAAGCAGGTAGCAGGTAAGGCTGCAGCGTTCCCTCCCCTGATCCCTTCTTTCTCTCCTTCCACAGGTTCCAGCGGTAGCCCACGGAGGCTGCCTGGGAGCTCTGAGGGCCCTACAGGTCAGTGGCATCCCTGGGGCGTTGGGTGGGGGAAGGAATGACAGAATCAGACCCTTTAAAATGGGAAGGGGACAGAGATCAGGAACTCGAGGCCCGCCACTGTACAGACTCAGAGAAAGACTCCAAATTGCTCAACTTTCTTCAGGAGGAAAGTGACCCAGGTTACTTAAAACTTACCCAGATGCAGTGTTAAGATTGTGCAGGCCCCCTCCTGTCAGGAGGTCCCAGGAGCGCACCCTGAAGGCTTCTCTCCTGGCTGTACCAGGTCATTCTTCTACCAGCCGAATTGTGTGGGAGCACACCAGGGGCCGCTACACCTGCATGCAGTGCCCCTTCTCCACGGCTTCCAGACCCGCCATGACCCTTCATTTGGAGGACCATCGAAAGACTCCACCCCCAGCCCCCCCCCACAGCCCCCATCACCCTCCACTCCCCCTCAACTGGAGGCGCAAGGGAGCACAGTCTGGTCACTGGAGCCCACTCCTGGATCATCAAGTGGTCCTCCTTCCCTCACGACTCAGTCACCCAGGGCCCAGGGCCCCCCAGCCTCAGGGGATGACTGGGATTTCTGAGGCTGGGAAACCCAACTCTCCTGCCTCTCGCAGTAGTGTGAGGCCACCCGGTGATGTGGAGTCACTCCCTCTTAGGCAGACTTTGCAGGTGGCCTGACTTACTCCCCCTTCCACAATGGCTACAGAGATGGACCACTCTTTCTACTCTCCACTGTAGGCCCTGGTGACTGCAGGGGGTGGAGAGGTAGAAGACTATTTTTATAATTAACTTAATGTTGCTTTGGAACTCTGTGGGTCATCGGGTCCAGTTGTCCTGGCTTGGCCCAGGATCAGCTGGGGGTGGAGATAATAAAACAGTTGTATAGGAGTTGTCTCTTTCAGAATATGGGGCTTCAAGAATCGTTGGGTGGGGCCCAGGGGTCCAGTCTGTTTCAAACAAGCCCCTCCACAGGGCCCAGTTCCTAGACTGACTGACCAAGTTGGACTCTTCCCTAGAATGAATAATTCAGGACATTCCCTGCTCCCCCCCCCCTTCATTATTTGTCCTAGACAAGATAAAAAAATTCCAGTTTTTATTTATTTAAAAAGACCAATAAGAGGGAAGAGGGAGGGGGCTGCAAGGTTTATCCTGAGAAAGTGCCAGAGCCCCTGCCCCTTCAGGGCCCAGGCAGGGCATGGGACATATTTTTCTTGGAAACAGAGATTTAGAAAGAATTCCAACAAATTGTTGCACAAACACCCCTGAAAACGGAGAAAACCTTTGGTCACCGAATCCCCTGGCCAAGCAGTGCCTGTGGAGCCCCTTCTGGAAAAGAACAGACCCCAGAGCCAGCAGTGCCCAGGGCTGGGGGGCAAAGGGCAAGGGCAAGCTGGCAGAGTCCATCCTCAAGCCGCTGCTGCTCACTGACCGCAGGGCGTTCAGTCCTCCTCATCCTCCTCGCTGTCGTCCCCCTCATCATCTGCAGCTCGTTTCCTTTTCTCTCCGTGCTGGGGCTCTGAAGACAGGGAGGCAAGCCAGTGTCAGAGGAAGAAGGAACAGAGCGCAGGGCAGCAGAGAAGAAGGACCCCAGCTCTGGCTAGTTAGGGGTATCAGGAATTCAGAGGCACCCTCTCACCCAAGGCCTCTAGAATACAGAGTTAGTTCACCAGAGCTGGGGGTGGAGCAAAAACAAAGCAGGAAGGGCCTGGCCTGGCTCAGAGAAGGAGCAAGTGCAGGGGGTGGGGCTGAGCCCAGAGCCTGCCCCACCCCGGTCTACTGGAATTCTTAGATCCCTCCCAGGAATCAAGCCTAGGGCAACTTGGGGGGGGGGGGCAAGACAACAATGCCACTCCTAGGCCCCTTAACCCATCCCCTACTAGAGGCACCTCTAGGATGGAGCCTAGAATCAGGTTCCAAGCAGTCAAGACTCACCTTCTCCGTCTTCCTCTTCATCCTCCTCTCCATCATCATCTTCATCCTCATCATCATCCTGAAGGATTGGGGGAGAAGACAGGGCAGAGTGAATTCTACAACGTCGGTGCTTGAGGGGGCAGGAGCTAGTCTGACCCCCTTAGTTATAGATGAAGAAATCAAAGCCGAGAGAGGGTTAAACAGAATTCAAATCCAAGTCTTCAGGTTTCTCCCCTACCCCATGAGGAATCCCCCTGGACTGTAGGGAGATCTACCGGAATGAGCCCTGGATTTGGAAAGGTCTTTGACCAAACCCCAGATCCGGTATGTGGTCCTCTTCTGTGACTGCATCTCTGATGGAGGGAGGCACCCGGCCTTTGCTTTGATCCAACCCTTCCCAGGGAAGGCCAACATGGTCCTCACCTCATCCTCTACCCCATCTTCTTCTTCCTCCTCCTCCTCCTCCTCTTCCTCCTCCTCATCTTCTTCTCCATCAACATCTTCATCATCCTCATCCTCATCGTCATCAATTACATCCTCATCAAGCTCTTCCTCTTCCTCTTCCTCCTCCTCCTCCTCTTCACCTATCACTGACAACAGAGAGTTCATGACCAAATAACCTGGGCTCCCTGGCCCAAACGGGCATGGATGCCTTCCTAGGTGAACTTGGCCAAAGGCTGTGCAGTGGGGAGGTTCATCCTCACTCACCTGACAGCAAAGACCAAACTAGTGATTAGGGAAGGGGACTGGGGGCTTCTGAAGTGGAAGGAGGTAGGTAGGGAAGCTCATCTAAACCTAGAAGGGCCCCCTGGACAAATCCTCACCTTCCCCATTTTCCCCGCAAACACTCTCCAGGCCCTCCCTCTCAGCCTCAGGGTCAGAGTCCGGAGCTTCCTTGTCATCAGCATCGTAGCCATCGAGGTAGGTGAGCTGGGGCAAGAGGGCAAACACACTCTCCCGATAGCTCATCAGCATGGTCACATCACATTTGAAAAGGTCTAGGCTCTTGAGGTTCGGCAGCTTCTTCTACAAGAAGCAAGGAGGACAGCTAGAAGCCCAGGCCTTGATCCCATCCCACCCCAGCCCCAGCCAAGGGTGCCCCAGGAGTCTGGAACATTCCAAGATAACTTTGCTAGCTCTGCAAGGCAGGCAAAAAGATCCTCTATGGGACTTGGGGAAGCCAGGGAAGGTCTCCTCAGGCTCGGGCCGCAGAATGGGTCAAGGGCAAGTTTCTATTTGCCTTTTGGTGAAAAATGATTTAGCACCTGCTCGGTACGAAAAAAGACAATGCTTAAGCAACCCTGGGGAAGTACGAACTGGGGCAAGCCCCAATCCTTGCCCTCAGCCAACAGTCTAATGGGGTTCGAGTCCAGGCAGCCTCACCAGGGGCTCCAGCGTGTTGATGTCCTTGATTTTGTTCCCACTCAGATTTAACTGGACCAGGCTGGGGGTTCGTTCGGCCAGGACCTCCAGGCCTCCAGAGAGGTGGTTATCGCTGAGCTCCAACTGTGGGGCCCAGACAGAACAGGGTGCGGACAGTCAGGGACTCAGACCTTCCATCTCCTCTGGGGAGGGGGGCACCTGCCTCCTACCACCCCCACCTCATGCTTAGGGTTTCCCAATCCCTGGCATCTCCACCCCGCAATGTCTCTTCCCCCGTGCCACCTTTCGTAGTCGGGGAAGCTTGGGTAGGTTGGCCAAAGACACGAGATTGATGTCGACCATGCTGAGAAACTCAAGGTTTTCAAATTCTGAAGACAGGCCCCCAATCTTGCCATCATCTGAGAAGCAGTTATCCAAGACTAAATCCTTCACCTGGGGATGAGGAACAAGGCCTCAGTCACCTCCAAAATTTTAAGCCTCCATTCCAACCAGGATCCCTCTCTGCCAGGACGGTCTGGGCCTCAGACGGTCCAAGCCCAACCTCCAGGGTGTCCCCCACAAAGTCCAGACTCAGGGAAGTCCACAAGCCTGTTCCTGCCCAACTAGGAACATCCATGTCAGTGCTTGAGGGGCCAGGAGCTAGCCTGACCCCCTTATTTATAGATGAGGAAATCAAAGCCAAGAGAGTGGTAAAGACTTGCCCATGGTCACAAAGGAAGAGGCAGAAACAGAATTCCAGCATCAACTCTAAACAAGCATAAATGGCTTAACAGTCCCTCAATGATCCTCCAAACTCCTCAAGCCAGCCCAATTCTGGTCACCTCCCAAACCCCAGAACAGCCAAGAATGGCTCAGTCACTCCAGGCCCTGGCTCTAACCATCCTTCACTTAGGTCATTCTGGGCTCCTGTCCACACATCCTGGCTCAGCTTAGTCCCTAGGATTCCAGAGAAACCAGGCCCAGGAAGCCTCAGAGCTGGGCTCAGGTCTTCAGAAGGATAGAGACCCCAATTTTCCCTCCTCTAATGCCAAGCCCTGAGCCGCCGAAAGGCGTCCTGCGCCTCTTCAAGCTTTGGACCCCTGAACTTGGGACCACTTGTTCCTAAGACCCAAAGGCTCAGAATTTCACAGCTAAAAGACTGGGGGTGGGGGGTGGGGAGCTGGGGAAGACGGTAAGGTTTACTGAAGGTAAAACCGAGGATGGCCCCTTTCACAGTTCCTCTGAGCTAAGCCCCCGAGTCTTAACAAACTCCAGCAACCAGGAGGACCCTCCACCTTCCCCACCTACAAGCCAGGGCCCCACGTGTAGCCCTCTTCCGCTTAAATGCCTCCGTGCTGACTCCGGGAAGCTCCAGCCGGGGTCCTGCCGCCTGCTCCCCACAATCTGCCAGCCCCGATCTCCTAGAACCACCCAGGCCCCCAAAGACCAGTCCCTAAAGACTATGTCCCCGACTTTGGGTACCAACCCAAAGCCCCTTATTTCCAGACTTCCTAGCTTAGCGTGTGACTCGGGCCCTAAGCGCCAAAAGTCGAGATCTCCTAGCGCACGTTCGGACCCCGGGCCCCAGGCCTTCAACCCCAAAGCCCGGGGGTCTCCCCGAGCTTGTCCGCACCCCGGGCCTTCAACGCCCAAACCTACGATCTCCTAGCGCATATTTGCACCCCGGACACCGGCCCTGCCGGGCCCTCAACACCCAAGCCCGGGATCTCCGAGCGCACGTCCGGGCCGGCCGCCCTCCCAGGCCCCACACCCCGATCCTGCGCACGCAGAGCCCATGTCCCCGGCCTCCCGGGGCCCATGTGCCGGGCCTTGAAGGCCACGTCCCCGGGTCTCGGCGCCCGCACTCCCCGACCTCCGTCCCGGGCCTTGGGCGCCCCGGATGTCGGCGCCCGCGCCGCCGGCCTCCGTGCGGGGCCTTGAAGGCCACGTCTCCGGGTCTCGGCGACCCGGGCCCGGACTTGGGCCCCGAGCCGGCCCGCTCTCCCCGGCCCCGGACCCCGCGCGGCTGCCCACGTGCGGCGCCCCCAACCCCGGGCCCACGTGCTCCGGCCCGCGCGGGCCTCACCTCCCCCGGCTTCCTGTTCCGCAGCTCCAGCGTAACCCGCCTCTTGATGTCCATGGCCGCGCAGCCCGAGCCCAGCCCAGCCAGGGAGCCCCGAGAGCCCCGAGAGCCGCCGCCGCCGGGGAGACCGCCAGGAAGGCGCCAAAGGCACACAAAGGGGCGGGGGGAGGAGATCGCGCCCCCGAGGGCCTCGGAGCGCGTTCCCGGGCGGCCCAGACCGGCCCCAGCGCGCCCTCTGCTGGCCCCGGAGCGCCAAACCCCAACCCCCCCCCCCACGCGCGGCCCCGCCTCTCGCAGCGCGCGGTCCCGCTCCCGTAGCGCCCCCTGCTGGCCCAAGAGCACCTCCCCCCCCACCTCACCCCACCCCCTACCCCAACACACCACTGTGGGCTCCGCCTTTCGCAGCGCCAGAGCTGGCGGCCCGAGGATGACCCCACAGCGCCCTCTGCCGGTCTCACAGCATCAACCTCACCCCTACAAGGCAGCCCCACCTCTCCCAGCGCACGGCCCCGCCCCCAAGGCGCCCTCTGCAGTCCCGGAGCGTCGACATCCCCTCCCAGTGCGGGGCCTCGCCAATCCTTGAGCGCCTGTCCGCTACGAAGCCTCCTGCCGGCCGCGGAGCGTACCTCCGCTTTCAGTTGCGAGTGAGCCCAACGAGTCTGAGCTCCGAAAGCCTCCGCCTCCTTCTGAGCTGACCCCATACACCCCTGCTGGCCAGGAACGCAGCCCCTTTGTGACAGAGGCTGGCACGCCCCCTGCCGGTTCAGGAGCGTGGTCTCTCGTGCTCCAGACTGGTGCCCCAGCACGCCCCCTTCCGGCGGAGCCTGCCCCCCATCCCCAAGAGCTTCGTGCAGCCCTGCCCCGCCCAGCTTGTCCCCAAGGGGAACCCAACGGGGCTCCTGGCACAGAGACGGAGGAGGACAGTCTGCGGCTCCTCCCTGCGGTCGTGCCCTTTCCCCACCTCGTGACTCAAGTCTGAAACCTCCCGGGTTCGCCTGGGTCCGCGGTGCCCGGCAGCTCAGAGGCTGGCAAGAGAACTTGCATTTCTGGACTCAGGATAGGAACTGGATCAGACATTTCGTTGGTAGTGGGGACTCCCAGGTGAGGAAACTCCATCTACCAATGCAAGTCTGCACCCACTTTAAAATTAGTCTTAGAGTTTGGCCTAGAGCATTGTGTCCTTAAATGCCTTCCTCCATGGCACAACCAGTATGTAGGGAGGCAGGGCTTGAACCCGGGTCTTCCTAGTTTTTAGGCCAGCCATCTTCCACGTCTTCACCACCAGCCTTCCTCCCTCCCCCAGTACCCCTGTCTAGCTCCTCTTTATGCGTCTTTCCCTATTAGAATATAAACCCCTTGAGCGTGGGGGTCATCTTGGTTTCTTGTATTTGTATCTCTAGCACTGAGCAGTAGTGCCTGGCCCATAGTAGGTGCTTAATAAATGCTCTATCCATTGCTCTAGCTGTTTACCTACCTACCTATCCATTATGATGTGCTCTTCATCAGCTAGGTGGTCCAGTGGATAGATTGCCAGATTTGAAATCAGGAATACTCGAGTTCACATGCAGGGGAGACAATTTTTATCTAAGTGACCCTGGGCGAGTCACTTGAGATCTGTTTCCTCATCTGTAAAAATGGGGATGATAATAGCACCCAGGGTTGTTGTGAGGACCAAATTAAATAATATTTATAAAGCCAAATATAACATGTTAAGATTTACAAAGTTACCAGATTCCTGAAGGAAGCTATGGAAACTACCAGATAGAGGTTAGTGGCCTTCCTAGCTCCAAGACCACCAGGGGAACCACACTGCCTCTTCATGACCCTCTCCCTGACCAGGTACTCTCCGTTTTCTCTCCTCTTCTCCAGCAGGAGACTGGCCTAAGTTCCATGACTGACTTGTGGCCCCAGGTTTCTTAGTTGTTGGAGAAGCCCCTCTCATGGTCATTCATGGTCAGATAAAAGATCGATCGATAATCAGTCAATTAATGAGTATTTATGTAGCCTTTACTATGTGCCAAGCATCGTGCTGAGTGAGTTCTATGGAAACAATAACAAAGGTTTACATTCTATCAAAGGAGGCCACACACACCCATACACACAATAATCCAAGGTAATTTCCAGGGTAGGAATGAGGAGGCATAGGCAGCTTGAGGGCTCAGGAAAAGCCTTCGGTAGGAGATGGTGTCCCAGCTGAAAAAGAAAATTAGGGATTCTAAAAGGCAGACCCCGGAGCAAGGGAGACGTTCAGCGACTCACAACATTCTTGATCTTATTTTATTGATTATTTGCTAGCCATCATTAGTAAATTGATAATTAATTACCTAGAAAATTATGTCTTTCAGACTTTTCATTCATCACACTGTACCTCCATTACCTCAACTGTAAAATGAGGATTTTAACAGCATCCCCCTTGTAGGGAGGATCAAATAAGATCAGATTTGGAAAGCACTTTGTTTGTAACCCTTAAAAGCCATATTTCAAGGTACTTGCTGAGATGTTTGTGGCCAAAGATCCTTGAATCTCCCTAGGAAAATCTGGTCTCCAATGCTCCTGGACCCTGACAGTTTCCTTGGGAAGCCTCTGTAAAGTCAACAAGGCCTAGGGCTGAGAGTCAGAAACCTTGATTCTACTTCCAGCTCTGTCACACTGGGCAAATGCCTTCCCCTCTCTGGACCTGTTTCCCTAACCTCTCAGGTCTGACATTTTAAGGTTTTGGGATCCCATTGCCAGGAATCTTATATGTGGCTACTTTGAGGAGGGAGGATGGTCTCAATTAAGGAAGCTCCACTCAGTAATCGAACAGGCAGGGGCCACGGGATGCCCGATCCACAATCAAGCAATGAAGGGAGCCTTCTGTGGGTGATTTGCTCAGGGCTTCTTCTAGGACTGGATACTCAGTGACTCAAGGCTCCACTCCAGTGAGTGGAGAATCCAAGAAGTTTAGATTCAAAGGGTGGCACTTGAGGACCTAGAGGGCCACATGTGGCCTCAAGGCTGCAGGTTCCCCACCCCTGTGCTTAGTTCAAATGCAGCCTCAGACACTCACTAGCTATATGACCCTGGGCAAGTCACTTCACTTGTTTCCCTCTGTTTCCTCAACTGTAAAATGGGGATAATAACAGTACCTGCCTCCAAGATCAAATGAGATTATATTTATAAAATGCTTAGCACACTACTCCACACATAGTTGGTGCTATATAAATGCTTATTCCCTCCCACTTAGTCCCCACTGCAGAGAAGATTGTGGTGGTCACAACAGTGTCAACCAAGCCCCACCTCTTACACAAGATTTCTAATTCCCACCAATTGTTATTCTTATTTTGTGTATGCTCCCTGTGATGTATACTGGGCAAATCACTTAGCCCTAGGCAACAGCCTAAGACTGTAAACTGCTCAAGGGTCACAGATCTGTGTGGGTAGAGGGAGTTTTATTACCTGGGATTTCCTTCACTGATTAAGTCACATGTCCAGACAAAATAAGAACTATATACATACAAAATAAACTATATACACATACATACTCATTCATTACTTTAAAATTTACCCAATGGGGGCAGCTAGATGGTGCAGTAGATAGAGCTCTGGCTTTGGAGTCAGGAGGACCTGAGTTCAAATCTGACCTCAGACACTTGACACTTACTAGCTGTGCGACCCTGGGCAGGTTACTTAACCCCGATTGCCTCAGCAAAAAAAAAAAAAAATTACTCAATGATTGTAACAGAGTGTGACATACTTGTCTGCTAATTCCAGGGTCCTAGAGGACAGGCATTATTTAATTGTCCTACACCAGGCACACAGTTAAGTGCTTAATGAAAGCTTATAGAATGAACTGAATGAATGAATGTCATAACACTGAGAGGATCAGAAGATATTTAGGGAACTTACAAATATATAAAACTGATTCATTCTCCAGTGAAGAAGTAGTCAAAGAATGTGGACCAACATTTCGCAAAAGGAGAATTACAAATTGTAAACAATCATATGAAAGACTGCTCCAAAGCACTTATGGTAAGAGAAATGCAAATCAAAACAACTCTGAAATTTTACCTCATACCCTGCAAGTTGGCAAAGATCATAGAAGCTTTTAAAAAAATACAGTCACTGGCTATTCTCAGCAATACAAAGATCCAAGACAACTTTGAAGGACTTACGATGAAAAATGCCATCCACCCCCAGACAAAGAACTGATGGTGTCTGAATACAGATTGAAGCATACTATTTTTTACTTTATTTTTCTTGAGTTTTTTTCTATGTTTTCTTTCATAACATGACTATTACAGATATGTTTTGCATACATATGTATAACCTATATTGAATTGTTTGCCTTCTCAATGGGGGTGTGGGCTCGGGGAGGGAGGAAAAGAGAGAATTTCAAACTCAAAGTTTTAAAAACAAATGTTGAAAATTGTTTTTTCATGTAACTGGGGAAAAATAAAATACTAAATAAACAATTTAAAACAAAGTCACTAACCCATTCACAGCTTTTGAACCAGAGTTGCCACTGGTAGGCAGAGATATACTCCAAAGAGGTCAAAGGTAGAAAGAAAGGCCCCATAAGCAACAACATATTTACAGCAGTTCTTCACATAGTATCAAAGAACTGGAAACAAAAGACCTAGTGATTGGGAGGATGGATAAACTAATTGCAATGGAATGTTAGCGTACTCTAAGAAATGATCATTTCAGGGAAGCACGGGAAAACATACAGAAGTTCACTTTCAAAATGAAAGAGAAGCAAAAATTGCAACAGTACAAATGAAAGAATGTTGACAATGACAAAAATGAAACTCGGTAGTTATGTAATTATAAGGACAAAGATCTGTGAAAAAATGCATCTTGCTCCCATTTTTGCAGAGGTGGAGGAATATGGGTACAGAAAACTGCATATGTTGTTAGTCTTGACTGGAGCATTGGTTAATTTTGCTGAATTGCTTTTACTTCTTGATTTTTCAAAATTCTTTGTAACAAGGAGGTGGATCATGCGTTGATGATGGGGTAGGGGTAATATTTACAAATGAAGGTGATACAAAGCTATAAAATTTTTAGAAAAGATACACGTATATACATAAAAATATTCCTAAGAGCCCTTTTTGTGGTAGCAGAAAATTAGAAACAAAAAATCACTTGAGGAATGATTAAGCAGATTGTGGTCCATGAATGCCAGGAAATGTTACTATGCCATAAGAAGTGATGGCTATGAAGAATTCAGAGAAGCACAGACTTACATGAACAAAGTGAAGTGAGCAGAACTAGGAAAACTATACACAATGCCTATAGCAATCAATGTACATGGAAGGGGCAAAAAACCGAAACAATGTTATGTAATTAAAATGACCAAGCTTGGCCCTGGAGAGTAGATGAGAAAATGCACTTTCCCACATTCTTTGCCTAAGTGAAGGACTACAGGTGTTGAACCACTTTGTTTTCCTCTTTTTTTTTCATTCTTTGTTACAAGGGATGGCTGGCTGAGTTGGGGGTAAGGGGAAGGATATGTTTGGAAATGAAGGTAATGTAAGAACAAAAGATATTAATAAAAATTAATTTTTTGAAAAGAATGGGTGGCGGATTCAGTAAGCACAGGGATGATATCCAGATGGTTTTACTCTCCCAACTCTCCTCCACCCCTTACACGATTCTGTCCTTAGACACATCCCATAAAGAAGCCTCCCCCTCCAAAAGAAGAAAAAGGTCACTCATCAGCCTCCTATGATAGCCTTGGGAGACTGTCTTGTGAGTCTAGCCTGAACTCTCCGCACTTTAAATTTGTGCAGTCACCTCAAGCATCTATGGATCAGAGAGTCTGCAACATTCTTGGGTCAGTCTGAAGTTTGAGTCCCATAGATCCTGAGGTCAGTAAGTCAGAAGGTAAGTGGGTCAGGATCTGAAGATTAACAGGTTCTAGGGGTTTTGGGGTCAAGGGTTCCTTAGGCCAGTGGGTCCTTGGGCAGGAAGGTTCTCAGGTAGATAGGTCAGTGATTCATTAGGTCAGTGCTATATACCTAGTTCCATTTTCTCTCATGAATTCCAGATCCAACTGCATCTCTAACTGCCTGCGGTACATCACCACCCAGAGGTCCTACCAGCCATTCAAATTTAGCAGGACTCAAATTGAACTCAGCTTTTCTTTCCTCAAATCTTTGTTATCACCAGCATTTGGTATAGTATCTTGTACATACAGTTATCCCTTCTACTTCGTGACTTTCCCCATTGCAGTTTTGATATATCGTGGATTGGCATAAGAAATTAAATGGGAATTTTTGGAGAGTTACATGGAAGCCACAGATGACCTGTGAAGGCCAGCAAGACAACAACAGAAAAAGTTTAGAAACTCAGAAATGCATAAAATGTATGGTATTGTATACTATCAACCCAAATTTTACAAAAAGCACCCCATAAAAGAAAAAGAAAAAATTCAAACTTCTTCTCTGGTATAAGGGGGGAGCCAAAAAAATTTTCACTTGGATTTTCCAGATCACAGGGGCACTGTACCCCAACCCCCTTGATATGGAAGGGATAACTGTAGTAGTACTTAATGTCAACTGAATTGAAGTTCAGTCAGTCCATTCATTCAGACCACTGGGTCAGGGGATGAAGGTCAGTAGACCCTCTGGTAGATGGGTCTGAAGGTGAGACCCAAGGTTCAACAGGTCTCTCAGGTCAGTAGACACTTGACCCTATCTAATGATGGCCTCCAGGACTCAGAACACTGGTCCTTCCCTTCAGCCACCAGTTAAGAGTAGAGGCACCCAGATTTGGGCTCAGCTGTTATTCTAAGACTCCATGTTAGAAAAGCCCAGAAAAATAAAAACACATTCACCCATATACAGATTATAACCACATCTGGTTCAGGAAAGAAGTTATTTAGAGCCAAGAAAGATCACCTTGAACTAGACTGGTCCAGGAGTGGTTCCTAGAAAAGGCAGCATTGGAGCCAGGCCTTGAAATTGGGGGAGCACCTGTAGAGCTCAAGAAGGTCCCTCCCCTTTGTCCCCACCCCCTCCAACCTCCTGGTCTCTCTCCTCCTTTCCTTCCTCCTCCCTCCCCCCACTCCAACACATATCATCATTTGGGTGTCTGGGTTTCACTTCCTGGAAGTAGCCCCAGGCATTTCTGCAACCCCCCAGACCCTGGGAGGTCCCAGAAACCAGGAGAGCATTTCAATCCACAGGCCACAGGACCAAAGGAGCTGGAGAGTCATGGTAAGTAGCCCTTTCTCTACCTCCCTTCCTGCCATCCCCCTATTCTCACTCCCAGGGATGTACAAAGAAAGCCGAATAGAAAACCCAGCCCCTACAACCTCCTTCTATTCCTTTTGGCTCAGGAGGATCTGAGAGATTCTTGGCCCTATGTGTGTGTCAAGGAAGGGGAGTCAGGACTCCTTTGCGAGGCAAAGGATGCAATATAGCAAAGGGGAGGGGAGGAAGGAGACCATCAAGGCTGGGAACACAAGCTATATGGGGGGAAAGAGATGAAGCTCAAGAAGTGGACTGAGACTGATATAGTGTGCATCTTAAAAAGTAGGCAAAGGAGTTTGGATTGTATCTTCCAAGTAACCAGGGCCACTGTGGGGTAGATGTCAGTGTGGCACAGTGGGAAGACTTGGAATCAGGAGCACCTCATTCAAGTCCTAGCTCTGACATTTCCTAACTTTGTACTTTTGGACAAGACATCTAACCACTCTCAGCCTCAGTTTCCTCATCTGTAAAATGGAGGTGACACTCTGTGCACTACTGACCTTATGTGGTTGATTGTGGAAGTCAAATAAGGCAAGGTAAAGAAGCTTCATGGACCTTGATGGACAATCTGCTGTTGTCATTATCCCTGGGGGCCCAGCCTTGCCTGGTACCGATCCAGGCACTGACTCTAGGCCCCCACGGGCTTGCCCAGGCCCTGAGACCAATCTTGTCACCCAGCCCAGGCCCATTTTACCTTGGCTCCTATCCAAGATGGCAGGCCTCTTCTGTTGAGCTTGTCCAGGGTAGACTGGTGGAATCAGTCACTGGACTCTATAGAAGGCTCTGCTCACTTCTCACCCAGCCCTTTCCATCTCTCTTTGCTCTTCTTTCTCCCCTGCCCACTCCCACCCCCACCCCCATTGGTGTCCTAATTCACCTTCTTTAATGCCAGTGGTCTAAGGCAGCCCTGGTTCGATCCAACATTGAACTAGGGCTACGGGCTATATTAGCATATCATAGCCACCCTATGTGGGGAACAGGGACAATACCTGGAGGAGGTGGGGAGGAAATATGGGGCCATGGTGGGGCAGGGGAGTGTGGGAAGGGGGAGAATGATAGTTAAAGCTTAGGGGGAGGGACAGGTTGATGGTGACCTGAAAACTGAGTTCCAAGGGGGTAGTGGCTTCCTGTGGGCCCCAGGGGTGCTGACTGCTAGGCAAAGTAGGTCAGAAGGACTTGCCCCTATTTATGGGGCTGAGATGGGGTAGGGCAATATTTGTGACAACAGTGAAGATGGCGTTTTGGTCTTCAACACCCCCCCCCCCAGTTCAGTTGTTCCTGAGGCAGAGGAGTGCAAGTAAATGTTTAACAACCAGCTTTTGGGGTAGGATCTATGCACAACACTTAAGAATTGAGTCTGCATTATTAACATTTTCTGCATCACTTCCTTAAATTCAATTAACAAAATAATATATCAACCCCTGATCTGTAGCATTTGTTGATTTCCAAAGTATAAATGTTAACACTGAAAACTGCCTCCATTACATCCTGTGAGGCCTCTCACCATGTTCCTGAGAAGTTAATGGCTCAGTCCCTTCCCTCTCTAAAGGGGCTCTCTCTCTCTCTCTCTGTCTCAGCTCCACAAACTCACTTAAAAAACCTTTTTTAAAAATGAGAATCTTATTGGTATATTTTGTTTTTACATTGCCCAGATTTCCCCCTGTATTTCACTCCCATCCTCCTCCCAGACAGCCACCTCTTATAACAAAGAATATGTGTGTGTGTGTGTGTGTGTGTGTGTGTGTGTGTGTGTGTGTGTGTGTGGGGGAGGTATGGACGTAATTTCTCGTATCTCTTCGTTGGGGCCAAGTTCATTCTTCATGATTTCACAACATTCATATTAGATTGCTTTGTGAAGGCTGTTCTTTCGTTTACATTGCTGTAAACGTTGCTTGTTTTCCGGGCTCCTTCAGTGAGCACCATCAGCTCGTAGATCTTTCTGTACTCTGTCTTCATACAATTTCTTGCTTCTTACGGCCACCATATTCCCATGTTCATGTACCACCATTTGTCTAGCTATCTTCCTGTAGACACAGCTAAGTTGTTTCCACGTCTGTGTTACCACAGAAAGTGCTATCAATATTCTCATATTCATGGAGCTTCTCTTTGCATCAATGACCTCTTGGGGACATATGCTTAGCAGTGGAATTTCTGGATCAACCCTGTGGCTTGCTTTCTCACAGACTTTTAGACAAAGGGCAGGAATATGGATACCATCCAGGACTTCTAACAGAATTGGGAAACCTGAGCAATGGTATATGTGTGTATGTTTATTGCTCTGTATATGTTCATAATCTCTGACCATCTCTGCCTATCTGTGCTTATAGATAGCTTTCTGATAGCAGAAAATTTCTTCTTTCCAACGATCAGAATTGTCCAAACGTAGAGTGGTCCCCAGGGTGCTGTCAAGTAGTGAGTTTCCTCATCCTTTAGAAGTTTTTGGGAAGCAGCTGGCAGGAATATTGTTAGAAAGGACTCCTGTTCACACCCAGGTTAGATTAGAAGTCCTCTTTAGTCTAATCCATCTCTGAACTCTGAGATTCTGTGATGCTTTGTGTTGCACAGGACAGTCACCAGAACTTCCAGAACCTTAAAGCTAAGTTCCAGGGCCTGCAGGCTGGGTTTGGTGAGCTACCCAAGAAGCCACCACTGCCCAAGGGCTCTCAGCTGCCAGGCCTGGGTCGAGCCAATACTATTTCTGAGAGTTCCTCTCCTTCTGGGGCTCTTGCTGTGAACCAGAGGGGACCTTCATGGCAAAGACAAGGGGCCCCACCTAGCCCTTGGCTCCCGAACCTAGGGAGAGACTCTCAAGCCAATCCCAGGATCAGGGAGGCTCCCAGAGACCAGCAGCCACCATGGAGAGGTGCAGGGAATGCTGGAGAGAAGGCACCTTTGCCTCCAAGCCTCATCCCCTTGGACTCCCCAAGGACTCCTAGGAAGGAGCAGGATCTGAATGTCCCCCGCAGAAGACCTCTGCCACCTCTGAAGACTCTTGGTCCCCAGCCTTCCAAGCCCCCTCTTCCACCAGGAACCTTGCACTTAGAACGTTTCAGGAGAAAAGAGGCTACCCACAGAAGGGCTACAGGTAGGTGTTCAGATCATGTAAAGAAAGTTCTGAGAAGGGTGGAAGTCTCTAGATTATGGTGGCCTGTGGAGAGTAACACTCAGATTTTGGACCTAGGGTTAGAGGTCCAATGTGACCAGGATCCAGTTGTTCTGCTATTTGAAAAACTGACTTGTCCATGGGGTTATTTAGCTAGTACTGGGGGTGATATTCAAACCCAGTTCTTCCTACAGGAACTTCATAATTAGCTGTGAGAAAAAAAAATTTCAAATCTTCATTAATAAGTCATTATTCCTGAAAGCCCTCAATTGTCCTGGTATAACTGTATCCAGGCAAGAAGACCATCTTGGGCGGGGGGACCCAAGTGACAGCACTTTGGAAGCCAGGATCCTTCTCCAGTAGCAACTGTCTGAGCCCTCCAATTCCTCCTATCCCACAGTAAGTCTGGGGACTTGGGAAGGGTTGGGGAGGGCGCTTAGAGGAGGCTGTGGAAAGGCCCTATAGAATGTTGCAGGAAGCCCTAATCCCCACTCTCCCCTCAGGGATCCAGATGAGCTCTATGATGATGTGGAGTCAAGTCCCTGCCCACCAGGCCCCAAGAGGAGAGGTGTGTATCCATGAGGGAAGTGGAGCATGAGACATAAAGTTCAGGAAAGGTGGTGTGGACTTTCCAGTCTACAATCCTTTCCAGGAGACTAGCTCACTTTGGAAGCACTTCCCTCTCAATGAGTGGTACTAAGTATGGTTGGTCTCCATTTTACAAGCAAGGAAACTGATGGCCCAGACTGGGAAGTGAAGTCAGGGTTTGGAGATGAGGGTCCCAGAGAGGCGAGCTTTGGCTGGCTATCTCCTCTGTGCATGCCCAAGGCCAAGTCCCTTTAACCTAGCAGGGCCCCTTAACTGATGGAGTCTGAGCCTGTGGTCTGGGAACAAAAATCTAGGCCGTGCGTTCTCAAACTTTTTGGTCTCTTAAAACATTATTGAGGACTCCCCTTAAAGTGCTTTTGTTTATGTGGGCTGAATCTATTGATGTGTGTGTGTGTGTGTGTGTGTGTGTGTGTGTGTGTGTATTAGAAATTAAAACTGATAAAATTTGAGAATATTTGAGTTCATTTCATAATAATAAAAAACTAATTTCATACAGGAATAAAGAACATTTTAAATGAAAATAACCCTTTTTAAAAACAAAAATATCAGCGAGAATACCATTGTTTTACATATAAATTTCTTTAATGTCTGGTTTAATAGAAAATAGTTGAATTCTCCCCTCTGTTTCTTTGTTCACTCAGCTACAATGCTATTCTGGTTGAAGTTAAGAAAATCCAGCTTCACAGAGAGACATAGTTGGAAAAGGAAGGTATATTTTAGGAGGCAAATAATGCCTTGGAATTATGAAAATAATTTTAACCTCATGAACTTCCCTGAAAGGGTCCCACCCATTCTTCTCCCATTTCCATCTCTTCTCTTCCTGGGATCTCGGGAACCTTAGTTATTCAAGGAGTATCAGGGTTTGAGTTGCTATTCACCACTTACTGTGTGGCCCTGGGTAAGCTGCTTTCCCTTTCTGAGTCCCAGTTCACTTAGCTATAAAATGAGCTCAAAGTTGGAATTTGAACCTAGGTCCCCTGACTCCAAAATCAGCACCCTTTAGAGAAAATCAAGGGAGATGATGTACTAAAGTCCTTACTAATCCTAATGCTTCCTTTAGAGAAAGTCAAGGGAGATGATGTACAGAAGTCCTTACTAATCCTAATGCTTTCTTTAGAGAGTCAAGGGAGATGATGTACAGAAGTCCTTACTAATCCTAATGCTTTCTATAAAGCTCTGGGGACCCATTTGGAGGTTCCAATACTGCCCTGTGATCCCTTGTTGATTTTCACGTTCTTTCTCACTTGACCCTGTGAGGTTTGTTGTCTTAAGGGCAAGTGGCCTATCCTTGGGTCTCCTCATTGCCCTACTGACACATATACACCCTTCCCCCAGTTACAAGTGACTCCTTCTGCAACAGTCTTCAACCGCTGCTTCAGAAAACCAACTCAGTTGTAAGTGCAGCAGTCAGCATTCTAAAGGAGTGTCTTCAATCACTGGGGTGTCAATGTGGAAGCTGGAAAAACAACCTTCCAGGTAGCCCAGGGTATTCTAGCACATGGTCAGGATTTGGAGAAGGCAACCTTGGATATCCTTTCCAGGTCTGAGATGTGTTGACCCTTAAGCAAACCCAAAATAGGGCTGCTTCTTGAACTGGTTTTTGCCATTCCTGAGGTCCTCAGTGTAGCTTGCAACATCTCGTTAGCACACAGTTGACCACAGAAGATCTGGCTTCCTACCACTGCCTCTCCTGTGTTTCCGGGCAAAGGTTGCAGAATTAAGGATCTCCATCTGTGGATCCCCCTTCCCAAGGGGCTGAAATCTTGGTTGGGGTTGCTTTAGGGAGGGATAATCAGTGGATGTTTTTCCAAGCCTGGAAGGTACCTAGCCCTCTTGCCTGACTGCATCAGGTCTCATCATTCTTGCCCCTAACTCCTCATCTACCTTCTGTCCTAGTGAATCCCCCACAACCACACTTGCATGGTGGGGACTTGAAATGGATTTAGCCCTAGAGGAAGAAAGGAAGCTCTGGTTCTCCTCCATTTCTTGTTTTCTAGGGTCTGACTCTTTATGACCCTATGGACCATCGCCTGCCAGGCCCTCAACCTGAAGGTATCATCTTCTGATGTCTTCTAGTATCTTCATATTATCGATGGGGTTTCCTTGGCAAAGATACTGGAGTGGTTTGCCATTTCCTTCTCCAGCGGATCACCTTTTATCAGAACTCTCTACTATGACCTTTCCATCTTAGGTAACCCTGCACAGGAGCTATGCAAGCCCCTCTGGTATGACAAGGCAGTGATCCAGGACGGGTTTCTCTCATTCATAGGCTCCCCCTATTTGATTTCCAAGTCAGTCCTGGGAACCTCATTCACTGCTCCATAAATCTCCTCTGGCTTCCCTACGGCTACCTTGTTAGGAGTTGGATGCCAAGACCCACAGTAAGAGCTCTGTATGTCCATCTCTCTTACAGCTTTTGGCCAGCTCTAAAACACTGATCAGTTATCAACTCAGTGACCTTTAAGCATTCCTTCAACTGTTCCTTCAGGGGCAAATTTGAGGCCCTTAATCTCCCTCTTTCTGTAAGGAAACAGCTGCTCCTCCACTCCCACTGAACTTTCCCAAATTCAGTTGTCCAAATGGAGAACAGTCTTTGGACCCTGCCTAAATGGTCTCTACCTAAATGTTTGGTCTGCCAGGAATTCCAACAGTAGAAAAGGTCTGAGTCATTTTACAAAGAAAATTAACTGAAGCCCAGGAAAGTTCAGTGATTTGCCCAATGTAGCAGTCAGGACTGGAACTCCAATATTAGACCTCATGCTCTGAACTGCACCTAACAATTGTTCAGTTTTCTTCTTTCAAGTTTAATTGGACATTTTCTGTGTCAGTCAACAGTGCATGGAGTCCTCAATTTAAATTCCAAATTTGGGGGGTGGGGGGTATAAGGGGAAGGGTCTTTGTCTTAGTCCCAGGGCTCAGTTCTAGTCAGCTTGTAGATCTTGGGGAGGGGTGAGGAGGGGAGGCCCACTGCATCGTCTATCTCACCAATGGCTCCCTGCCAGCTGCTACGTTCCAAATGATTGGTATGCTCTGGTGGAAAGAGAACTAGACTTTAAATTACCATGAGTCTCAGCAATAATGCTGTTATTTGACCTCCAGGTGCCTCTCTTTCCTCATCTATAACATGGGGATATTATTACACGCACTACTTCCCTCTTATGCTTTCTTGTTGTGAAGTGCTTTGTAAACTTTCAGACACTATATAAAAATGAATTATTCCTTGCTTCACTCTGCCCTGCTCCTACTTACACACAAACACACGCACATTCACATATACACACTCACTCTACCTTGTAACCTGTCACCACAATAGAAACACAGTGCAGTTGTCTAGAAGAGCAAAAATAATTTTACTGCAGGTAGTGGGAGCAGTTATTTGAACAAATTTGGTAATAACAAAAGTGAAGGAAAATCAGAGTCCAGCTTCAGAATTCATTTTCTTAGGTCTTGGGTCTCCAAGCACACAAACTATTTCTGGCCTTGGGTACCCTCAACCTAATTTCCTGAGCTCACCTTCCCACAACTACTCAGGAAAAGTACCTTTTGAATCTTCAGGTTATGCAAGCCTCTGCACCTGAATTCCATCTACCATATCCCCATCATAGGGTCATTAGAGGTGGCTTGACAACCACCTACATGGGTGCGCCTCATTACCTCCTAAGGCAGTTCATTCCGCTTTTGGACCACTCTTGCCTCTCACAGCTTCCACCCATGGTTGCCTCATTCCATCTTCTGATGCCAAGGAGTCTCACCCTTCTTCCACCACGACAGTCCCACTAATACTTACGGACCACTGCCAGGTCTCTGCTTAGTCTTCTCATATCTAGTTCTTTCAGGTTCACAGATGGTTGAGTCTCCAGTTTGCTCCTTCTGGTCCCTCTCCAGTTCAGTTTCTCCGTATGTGGTTCTCTCAGAGAATGGCAGTCTGGTGGGGCTATCAAAATGCAATCCAGCCAGCCCTCTTCTCATTTAAAATTTCAGGGACTGGCTCACTATCCACAGCCAGTATCTGTCTCTAAGATACATGTATCAACAGATTAACCCTGGAGGTTGCCAATCCACTTTCAAGTCATTTGTTTATAAGCTGTCTTCATTCTGTCATTTCCCCCACATTTTCTCTCCTGATTCACTGCACCTCTCCCTCATAAGGCTCTGCCCTAGTGCTGTAGAGGAGGGTGTGGATGCGAGCAGCAGTATCATCCACAAACAGGGCTGTGTCTTAAAGGATCCTCATCACCTACAGAGAATCTCTCATTTGAAGTCTGCGCAGGTCATCCTCCATGACATCGCTACAGACCTTTGACAAGCTAGTCTCATTTTTAATTTGCTCCCTCCAGTCAGACACATCACTCAAATGTGTTATTGTACTGTTCTTTAATCCCAGAATCATCTTGCCTTTCCTATGAAAGTCACTCAGCCTCCCTAGTTTGTCTATAAATGACTCTGCTGTTACAGAATTAAACTTGTAGTCAAGTTCTAATACTTGGGCAAACTATTGTGGAGAACCAAGAGTTGAGGGGGATGGTGAGAACACCTTGGTCCCCTTTGCCAGCCTAGCTGTTTGGCTTCCTCAGATGACCTACTGGCTGCAGAGAGAACTCTCAAAGATTTCCAACAACCTGGCCTGCAACTGTGGTAACTCAGGGTTCAGGGTGCAGGGAAGGGGTCTGAAAACTCAAAAGGGAGTCTGGGGATGGGGGGGTGGGGGTGGGCAAGGCATCTGTATCCTTTTACAGATATGAATGTAACCATCCATCTTTAGGAACAGTTGGAAAGCCTCAGAAGAAGGTAAGACAGAAGAAATCAAACCCCTGAAGCCCCCAAAGCCCCTGAAGCAGTACAAGGAGGAGAAAGCAGAAAGGGAATTCAGGAAGAAATTTAAGGTCAGGAGAAAACATTTCTGCCCCATCACCCTCTTCTCAGTCCAATCTGGCCCAAGTACGAACTGGAGCTGGTGAAGTTTTAGGATCTGGGAATGATTTATCACAGTACATTGGTTTTTATATTAGGCTTTTGGGGATCCTATAAATATCTGGATGAATAACTGGGGTCAAAAGAAATTACCCTTGTTTGCTCTAGTTTGAAGGGGACATCGTGACTTTGACAAGAATGATGATTGACCCCAATGCCCACACCCGTCGTGGAGGTGGTAGAAACTTGGCTATTAGACGTGGGGAGATCCTGGATGTGATCCAGTTCACCAGCAGAGAACAGATTCTATGCCGGGATGTCAGTGGAAAATGTGAGTTGGTTAGTACGCTCTGCAAATGAGTGGGGCATTTGTCCTTGTAATCACATTAAGCTCATCTGTTCCCTTTTTGCAGATGGCTTCGTCCCCAGAACAGCTCTACTCCCCCTGTAAGTGACCAAGTTGAGGACATGTGGGCAAAAGTGTGGGTATTTGGAAGGCTTAGAGCCTTCTATCCTCAAGTCTACTTAGAGATAGGCTGGCATTTGTCAATTACTTATGGTCCATTCTCTCTTTGACAGGGAGACTGAGGTGTATGATGACGTGAGTTTCTAAGGTAGGTACTGTTGTGCTATATACACCCACTAGGCTTTCTTCTGATACGCAGTTCCAAATCATCTGTGGGGGAAAGGTGACACAAGTTCCCAAGGTTGGGCCAGCGTCCCAGTAGACCAGCTCTGTTCTCTTGGAGCAGCAAGGGAAGTTGGTAAGGAGGCGATTCCAATCCAGCCCCCATCTCCCAAGGGAAATTTAGGATTAGAAGCAACTGTAACCACTGACCTACCTGAAGGGCTACAGAGCCCCCATCTTCCTTTGCAGAGCACCCTTGGACCAGGCAATCTCCTCTTCCGTGGTGGGTCCAGAGAAAATGACAAGTTTCTCCATGTATGTAACCCATCAGCTTGTACAGTTCTCATGTATGAACACTGACTGCATTAAATCACCTCAAGTGGCTCTCTGCTTGACTGCTTCCTTCCTTCTATGTCCCCATCTCCTGTACCCTCCCTTTAGGGAGATGTGGAATGGAGAGATTTGGGTGAGAAGAAAGGGGGAGAGCAAAGGAGAATGAACTGTTTACACTCCCAGGGACTATCTCACTCACATTTTCTTGTGTAGAAGGAAACATCAAGTAATACATCTAATTTGCTTTAATAGTTTTTAGAAGCCAAGCTCTGGGCTGGACATTTAGTTCTAAGGAATGTTGGGACATACAATAATACAGTTATTTTGGTCTATCAAAAGAAAGCTTAGCCAAGGCCAAGAAAGAGGGAGATGCTGACTTGTTGAAGAATCAGCCCAAGGAGACCAGTATGTAAAATAAATTGGCTGTGTAGAGCTAGAGAGAGGTATCCCTACTAGGGGAAATTAGTTATAGCTACCTACAAACTTTGGCTGGCATCTGACCCACTGGTCAAATACCTCATTGAACCTTTTGCCTTTTATAGCCATTGTTGCTCTGAGGAAGGGGTTTGAGTGTAGAAGGCAAGAGGCATGTCTAAAAATCTGATGCCCAAATCCTCAGTACTGACAGTAAAAGTTGAGAACTAGTCACCACGAAGGGGAGAGGTGGAAGATGGGAGTCCTATCAGGAAGGAGACCTCCAAGAATTTGATGGCAATGATAATGATCACGACACTCTATTTCTCTCTTTAATGATCTAACAATTTCGTCCAGCTCAAGTAAGCTATGAATTAAAAATCATTCAATACTAACAAAGACAGATATTCAGAATATAACGAACATTTCCAACAGACTTCACAACGAGGTTAAGAGGCTTTCAGTAACTGGTATTTATTATCAAAGTCATAATGTCAACAAGATGCCACAACTACAAAAAAAAATTGCGTACATTGCAATCTCAATGCAAACAGTCAAATGGAATCCCAGTCATTAAAAAAGTAATTAAAATCACCCCAGAAAGCAACTGAATTTTAACATCTTTATACATCCAGCCAACAAATTAAAATGGTTAACAAGGAAAACAAAATACAAATTTGGAAGTCTGGTATTGATGTTAAAAAAAGGCAACTGCTTAAGCATTTCTATCAATTCGCACATCAATCTCTCTGCCACTGAGTTTTATCCCATTCATCATCCGGCAGGCTCTCTCTGCCACCTCTGGGGACTCAAACTTAACCACGCCACAACCCTTGGATTTGCCATTCTCCATCTTGATGTCTGCATACAACACATGGCCTGAAGAGAGGAGGAGAAAAAGACCAAACCAGATCAGGCCACCAGACCCATAACAAAGTCCCATGTTCTCAGCTTTCTGAAGGTCAAAAGCTACCACCTCCACTCAGTCCAGAACATCTGATGGATTCTGGGATTAATAATCACACAGAAGTAATTCCTTTTGAATTCTGCCACACTGACAAATACCCAGAATACATACACTTAAAATATAAGTGTTTTCTGTAGCTGACCTGCTATCCTAAGATGTCTATAATATTTGTAAACCCATCAAAAAGCTGGCTAACATCTATACTGTTCTTTAGGTTTCAGAAAATGTCATATAATACCTAATGCTTCCCAACCAGATTTTATCTCAAAGGCTTTGGATTGTCCCCCCCCCTTGATTTAGGCAGGTATATCTTTTAGGCAGGTATATCTACACATTTTTACATGTTATTTATTGAATTGTTCAAGGAACATTATTTAATGATAGGTCAACTATTACAAGCACTATCAAATCAATGTAAA
Organism: Phascolarctos cinereus; assembly: GCF_003287225.1. NCBI lineage: Eukaryota > Metazoa > Chordata > Mammalia > Diprotodontia > Phascolarctidae > Phascolarctos > Phascolarctos cinereus. Next base: position 682,814,930 of record NW_027555847.1, on the reverse strand, counting down.
AGTTGATCTATCTATACTTACCAAATATGCCCACCATGCATAAACCATAATCCAACAGGTCACAGTAATTTAGTTGAGATTTAAAGAGAAATAACCTCATTTATCCACTGTTAAGATTGTCTCAGCAACAAGAATAATTTTATGTCATCTTTAATATCAGTTATTCTTAAATGAGCAAGCAAGCAAGACAAATTTACCAGGTCTAAAGAAATTTAAAGATCCTCTTTTAAAGACAAAGTCAGTTTTAAATGAAGCTTTGTCTAGCCTCATTAAATAAAGCTGTGACTAACTAATCAGTTATAATCACCTAGGCAGGATTAACAAGATCTTGCCCAGATAATAATGCGATCTGCTCATTCATGGGGGTGGGGGGAGAAGGGAACAACTTCTTTAATCCCACAAGAGTACAAGAAAGAACCAAGACATGAGTTTCATGAAGGAAGAGAAAACTTTAGAAACTACAGGTATTCAGAGAGGCACGCAAATTGAGTAAGATGACACCTGACAAACCTAGAGCTCTCGGATAACATTTATCAAGCATTTAAGTACAGAAGACTGAAAAATTGTCAGCTGCAGATAAATACAAAGGTGACAATTTTTTAAAAAGCATCTACTCTGAGGCAATTTAAAGATGACCTATGAAAACAAAACACTGGCAAACTAACAATATGTACCTGACTCAAAGAACCAAGGAAGTATTAAAATTAACATGAAGTGATTCTAGATGGGTAAAAATCTTCACAGAGGAAGGTAAGACAGAAAGAGAAAGAGTGTTCTAAAAGCTTACTGAGGAAAGGCTGGTGCAAAAGTTTAGCGACAGAAGTAAGCAGCCTTGCTAAGCAGATGTGGAATAAGGACTCAATCAGGTAGAACATGGATAATGGTCAACAAAAGTCAATCAACAAGCATTTATTGAGTGTCTACTGTGTACCTATCACTGTACTAAGAGCTGGGGATGCAAAGAAGGCAAGAACTGTAGGTTCTCAGGCTCATGAGAAGGGCTGGGGAGGGATAAGACAGCATGGACAATCCGAAAAGAAACCCATCAACAAAACTAGGAGAAAAGGATAAAACTATCAGGAAATGCTTTATTTAGTAGAGTGCCAAGGAAGAAACAGAAACTAGGCACCTTCTAATAGGATGCCTGGTTAAAAAAAAAGCTTCACTTGAAGCACTTTGAGAGTTTCACATTTGCCAACAGAACAAAACCTTTGCTTTGAAGTGTTAATCCAGTGTAACCAATCACCAGCAACTTTCACACAGGGCCAACAAGTCTGATGGCAACAAAAATGTGCTCCATGCTGATAATTCTGTCATGGGGAGGAGAAGCTGTAGTGACAGGAGAAGGGATGGCAGCATGTATCAGGCCAACTGGGCCCTCAATACCACCAGGACTCCTGAGGAGACTCAAGGAGGCATGACTAGGGAGTGCTTACTGGATGGAGACAAAATCGAGATCAGACCAAGGATGTTTCTAGTGTGTACTAAATATTTTGCATAAATTCTATGAGTTTTCTACTAAAGCAGGAAAATTCCAACCTTCTTGCAACAGATGGATATTGGAATGCATCACTGATTTCCCCTCAAAACAAATATTTTCATCCCCAAACCTTAGGGTTTCACATAACCTGGAAACATGCTTATCAACATCTTAAAACACTTACCACATTCATTGAATTTGTCTTTTAGCATTTTCCATGTAAAGTCAAAAGGAAGCTGAAGGAGAAAAAAATTACCACACTGTAATTAAGGCACTACAGTTGTGCAGCCCACAAAAAACCTCAACATGCTTCAGTAATATTATTTTTGAAGTTAAAAATACTGCTTATTATAGAGAAGCCAATTATGTCACTGACTTCAAGGCTAAGAAATTCTTGATTAAAGATGCAAACAGTCCGATGAACTATTTGTTAACATTCCTTTACTATCAGTTCTGTGAAAGGAAGGAAGAAGCTTCCTGAGATTTAACATAGAAGCTTTCCATGGCAATGGAGAGGGAGAGGAGGGGGGGAGTGAGAAAGAGAGAGAGAGGGTTCCCTCTACTGACTATCTTTTAAGCAGAAAAAGTGGATGATCACTCATCAGACATGAATTACACTATTCAGCCAATGAAGTGCCTTCCAACTCTAGAATTACAAATTTCTATTTTGCCAATTCTTGTGTCAGAAGTATTGTTGAGGAGAGAGAGAGAGACAGTAAACAGAGGTTCTCATTTCCTGTCCCTTTCTGTGAGTGATTAACAAAGAAGGAAAAGGAGAGACAGCACACTGATGCTCAGTTTGGGGTTGTTTTTTTAAAAACCACTGAAAGCAGATAGCTCCACAAACTGGTTACAAGCCTGGCTGCAGATCACATGGGAACGTAGAACACAGGACACCTACCACTGTTATGCTATTAAATTCCTATGGGAGCTGTGTGCCCATGAATCTGATCAAGAGAGTCAAGGGCTCATGTCCTGGAAAGGACTAGAGGGGCCTACTGGATTCCCAGTGCATCCAATCACTTCCCTTACGGAGTAGGCAGGAAACAAAGCAAGGGAAGAACACTCGTCTAGTTCTTGTGAAGGTTAACTAGAACAATTTTAAATACAGTTGAAAATGAAGGTCCCATGTACATGAAAACATAGCAGATTTCTTTTTTTGGTAGTAGTAAAGAATTAGGAACAGGGCTCTATCAATTGGGGAATGGCTAAACAAATTATTGCACATAAAGTACGTATGCAAATGATACTGGAGATTTCTGCAGTAGGGATGACTACATCTACAGCACAATTACTGTGCTATAAGAAATGTTCCTTTCATAGAAGCATGCAAAAACTTATATGAAGTTTGCAAATGCAAAGTTAAGTGAACAGAACCAGGAAAATACACACAATGTAAATGGGAAAAAAAAAATCAAAATGGAAAGCCAAGAAATCAAAATTAAAATGACCTCAAAGATATGAGAACAAATCACATCTCCCTCTCTTCTTTGTAAAGATTCACTCTCTGGAGAGTGAATTAGTAACTTCTCTAGCATGAAATATGAATGCAACATAAAACCTCATTGGTTCAAAATTTATCAGATTTTAAAAAGCCTTCCCACTGAAATTCCAGGGTCTTATAAAGACTCCAATTGCTTTTCAAACTACCCCACCCTCCACCCACCTCTGGCACAATGCCTACCAGAAAAAGCACTTTAAATGTTTGTGGAATTGCTTAATTTAATTCAATTTGCAGGTCTGATGATGCATTCTGGTATGTTAGAGAAGGCAGGAGTTTGTGAACTTCACTGTTTACCACTGATTTCATTTTAACGATCAGTTGGTCCACATGTATGTGTTATGCCTAAAAGTAAATTTGATTTATTGAAAACTATTCCGATGCAACACATATTACCAAATAAAATCAGTCTGGCCTCTTGACTGCATTGATACTGAATTACAGAGGGTTTCCTGGGTTTTGAGACACTGAAAGGATAAGGCAAGAGTGAAAATAAAAGGTAATAGACTTACATTTCTCACAAATATCTGGCAGGCTTTTCGAGCAACCCCAGGTACGTGGCCACCAGCACCTCCAAAAGACCCTGCAAAACTGCCTCCAAAATTTCCCCTATCCATTTCCATAGCTCTGTCAAAGCTACCTCCCATGGCAAGTCCCATGCGCTCCATTCCAGAACCTAGGGCTGGACCCATAGTGGGACCCATTCTCTCTATGTTGTTGGCACCCATACGGTCCAATCCCATGCGCTCTATGTTATTGGCACCCATACGGTCCAATCCCATGCGCTCCATGTTATTGGCACCCATACGGTCCAAACCAGTAGACATTCGATCCATAACTGGGCCCATGCGATCTATGCCAGTTCCCATGCCAGCAGGCACCATACGATCCATACTTAGACCCATGCGATCCATGGTGGTGCCCATGCGATCCACACCTGATCCCATCCTCTCTATAGTTGAGCCAACCCGATCTATAGGAGCAGCCATTCTCTCAATACCAAAACCCATGCCAGCCCCCATTCTCTCTACACCTGAACCTATCCTATCCATGGTTTGGCCCATCCTTTCAATGCTTGTAGTCATGTGGTCTATGCCAAGAGGACCCATTCGTTCTATTCCTGACCCCATTCTCTCTACAGTTGACCCCATACGATCCATGACAAGGCCCATTCTCTCCATCTCGGACCCTACTCTATCCATTCCATGGCCTAGGCCAGAACCCATTCTTTCCATCCCAGCACCACCTATGCGGTCAATCCCAGGGCCCATCCTCTCGATTCCTGGTACACTGCCACCACCACCACCTAAAATAAGAAAAAACAGGGCTAAGTATTAGGGATTTGGGGAGTGGCCAATGGAGGAACACTCTATCTGGCTTAAAAGGAAAGTAATAAAACTTCCATAAAAATGGTGACTTCTTTGGGAAAGACATGGGGGGCAGAAGCAGGGAGAAGAGATGCTTAACAACTCCAAATTTCACAACAAAGGGAATTAAACCAACAAACTTTCAAATTATCAAACAAAATTTTTCTTTTCAGGCCTTGGCTTATTTTAAGAGAACTATTTTGTTACTCTGCTAGTGCTAAGTAAGCACTTTTTTAGCAAGTTGGAAAGAGCTGATTGTAAGAAGAATAATGTATCCAATATAGATAAATAATAAATAAGGTAGAATTGTTGTTCAATTATTTTTCAATCGTGCCTGACTCTTCATGAACCCATTTTAGGTTTTCTTGGCAAAGATAGTAGAGTGTTTTGCCATTTCTTTCTCTAGTTTATTTTACAGATAAGAAAACTGAGGTAAACAAGATTAAATGACTTGCCCAGGGTCGCTAATAAGTGTCTGAGGACAAATCTGAAACCAGGAAGAAGGAGTATTCCTTATGCTAGGCCCAACACTCTATCTACTGTGCTACCCAACAATGTAGATAAACTACTTTATTTACTAAATTTAAACCTATACTTTGGAACAACCCTTCCTCATCTCCTACACTCTTGGCTGATTCCTTTACCATAATTAAATGATCAGATGTTAACAGGAAGTCCAAAAGACAGGAATTTGGTTTAAAAATAAATCATACATTGTTTCTGTGCTATGAGTTCACATTTCCAAATACATGTTATTCAACCAACTTGAGAATTAAATAAAGATGTTAACCATCAATGGCTTTCTAAATCAATGAGAAATATGGGAATTGAGAATGCAGTCTGATTTAGGGCATTAAAAAAAGGACCATTAAAACCTTTCCCTAAGATCTTAGAATTGACCATTGGTAACTAGATGGAAACTAGGTAGGCTTTCTGTTTGCCAGATACCAATGAAAAATGGCAATAGTGATTAGTATAAATAACAACAGGCTAAATCACACAGGAACCACATGTTTGTATGGAAAAAAAAAACCAAACCCAAACCCAAAAACATGTTATATCTTAATAATTTTAGGATATTCAAAACTAAGGGGGCACAATTTAGTTTAGAAGACTCAAATTATTACACTAACAGACTGCTTTCCAAACCATCAGTAACACCTCTCTTAACTGGTTGATTCAAATGGCTTCTTACCCATTCCCCTGCCAAGAGGTTCTCCAAAACTCCGAGCCATTCCCATCTCATTCCGAGCAAAGTCTCTCTCAAATCCTCCACCCATTCCTCGATCCATTTCTGTGGAAAGAATCACCTTAGGGGTTACAAAGCTCCCAGGCTAAGTTTGGGGCATTCCCCAAAGAATCAACTATCACAAAGATGAAATGGTTATTTCTTCCATAAGCAATTCTCTTTCTCATCCTTATTTCTTGAACAGTTTTCTTCAGAGAAGCTCACAACACTGCATGAGTACCTCTCCAAAGTATGTGAATTCTGTTACTTGTCCACTTAAGACATATTCCAAAGGCAAAGAAGGTGATTTTGTTTTAATTGACATCTATTTCTTCTTTTAGGCAATTGGGGTTAAGTGACTTGCTGAGGGTCACACAGCCAGTGTTAAGTGTTTGGTCTGAAGCTGGATATGAACTCAGGTCCTCCTGACTTCAGTACCGCTGCTCTATCCACTGCGCCACCTAGCTGCCCCTTTTAATTGACATCTAGTCAGCAACCCAAAGGACAATCCCAATCTTCTGACTGGATGTCTGATGGCCCACCCACTAGAAAGATGGGCATGGCAGAGAGGAAAGGACCTGGGGCTTCAAATTACAACAAAGGGAAGTTCAAGTGCCCATTTGCTACTTCCTAGATATGGGACCTTCTCTTCTCAGCACCTCAATTTCATCCTTTACAAAATGAGGATAATTCTGCATTGTCCTGCTTCCCTTAGAGGATGTTTGAAGGACCAATGGGAAGAATGTACATAAAGCACTCCTGACTTGATACAGCACTACTGAAAAAGTCAACTACTAGCTCTCACAGAGAGTTGCAGTTTTAGGTATTTCCTCTCTAAAGAAGCAGGCCATTGATGAATTAATATTGCTCTAAATAAGCCTATCTTTTTTCCTCTTGAGATTTGGAAACTTCTTTAGCTGATATAGAAGCTGGTATTAGAATACTTGTTACAACAGGATTTGACCTACAGCTCTGCTCTTATTTAGAAACAGGTTTATTTTAATCAGCTGGCCATTCCCTCAGCACTGAGTAACAATATTTTTTAGTATCAACGCATCCTCTAAGTCTAATCATATTAAAGGGAATTAAAAATTCTTAACCATTTCATGTTCCACTTAGCTTAAAAACTTTTCTCAGACTTATCTACCTAAACCCGTAAGTGAAGTTTAAAGTCACTCACTAGAGAAGAGGAATAACACATCAATTACAGCTATATTAACATATAAATAACATGTATTTTGGGCACAAGTTTATAAGAATCACACTGAAAAGGTTCAATACTTGGCATTTATTCTACTGCATGTGCTTTGCAGACACACTCCAATTTTAATTCTCTATCCCTTAACTGGCCAACAAAGACACTAATAAATTACTTTTACCCCAGTCTCTTTCTTCCTTTATAGAACCTTTTGTGAACTTATTCAATGGCCCTGTCTTTCAAAGCTTTTTTAAATAAAGGCCATTGTCTTTCATATGCTAAAAAACAAAAAATAAAAACAAACCAGCAGCCGCTAACTTTTATTTTTGTTTTATTTGTTTTTGCTAGGCAATGGGGTTAAGTGACTTGCCCAGGGTCACACAGCTAGTAAGTGCTAAGTGTCGGAGGCAGAATTTGAACTCAGGTCCTTCTGATTCCAAGGCCAGTGCTCTATCCACTGCTGCTCCCCAGCAGCTAACCTTTAGAGAGCACTTTACAGATATTATCTCATTTAATCCTAAGAACCAGTAGGTATGCAAATATTACCTCTATTTTAGAAATGGAAAAATCGAGGCTCAGTGAAGTCAAGAAATATTGCCAGGTCACACAACTAATAAGCATCAGAGTTTGGATAAGATCTTATGACTCCAAACCCAGGGCTCTATCATCTAGTCTGTCTAAATGAGTTCTAAGTTCCCTGCCAGCTCTAAAAGTCTAACTGAAAGGATCTGAATAATCATGTTTTAGGGAAGATCATCACATACCATAATATATCTGAATTTATCACTTGCATGAAAATGGAATTTTGTTCGGGGAAAAATTTTCTTTAAATTTCTTTACAGGAGTTTGTTCATATTTCTCTTCTCCAATAGGAAAAAATCAACTGTCAGACTGTACATAACATCTTTTAAACCAATTATATTCATGTTTAAATTCAAACACTTGGAAGGAACTTAAAACTATTCACTGCTCAGCTGGAAATTAACTACATGAGGCATTGTGCTGTTTAAGACAACATATGAAAGCTTCATCAATTGTCTGGGAAATTCCTGTTAAGCCTGGAGAACCAAAGGAAGCATCTACAATAAATGTACATTGCATCTCCTGATTCATTTAGCAAATCCAGTATGTGCTTTACAAAGCCTTTGCTGGTTTAGCGGCAGAGTGGAAGTGGAAAATGGTTTTACTAATAGTTTTTTGGGGAAAATACTGCTTCTGCACCAAGCTGTGTCTTCCATCTCAAAACAGAAGACTGGAGTCTAAATACTATAGCAACCAGATCCTCACCACTCATTCGGCCCATGTTCATGCCAGATCCAAACCGACCCATGTTTTCCATGCCGCCACCACCAAAGGGGCCCTCCATGCCTGAAATTAAAATGAAACCTTTAATCTCACTGCTAGGGAGCCACGGACACTAACTGGGGAAAACGACACTTTCATATGCTTCCAGCTGGGAACTGACCAGCACGGGTGTTTGAGCCTTTGGAAACAAGCACGTCACCTACCGTACTGGTTCTCATACCAGAGGGTATAAGGGGGCCTGCTGAACTAATGTCAGGGGGAAAGGTAGTTCCTAGACTCAAACTCAAAAGTTCACAGAGGGTGCTAAGAATGAGCAAGGGATGGAAGATAAAAGATGACACAAATGCTGGTTATATTAAGAATTTCTTACCTCCCATTTTGTTTATTCCAAATCCCATGCCTTCCATTCCCATTCCTTAAAAAGAAAAATTCAATGCAAACAAACTATATCAAAGTAGTAAATGATGTACGTTAGTTGAACAGTAACAGTGTGCCAAAAAGGAAAACGCCATTCTCAGTAACACCTCACATTTGTATAGTGCCTTTTGTTACAAAGTACTTTCACGTTTAATCTTCAACAATGCACAAGTAAATTAGCCAATTTTATAAGCAAGGAAATTGAGGGTCAGAGAAATAGTGACAAGAATTAAGACCCAGAAGGCTCCTCTGACCTGAGGACCACAACTCTTTCTACGACACATCACAAAAGCATGGCTCCATCAAGTGGATAATAAAGAAAACATTTCATTCAGCCCACTGCTCTCTCTAGCCCATTCAGTTTTTGTTAGACCCTGATTTTATCATCCAACATATCCCTCCTAGATTCCATATCACTTGCATATTTGATATCTGTTATTTATGCCTTCACACAAAGCACCGCTAAGGCCATAAACACAGGAGCTCCTTCATGTACTGTACCATGTTGCTAAACTAGGAAGCTGAAAAGGCACAAGAATTCTCAATTATGACGATCCCAGACTGAAACCACCAGACTAGATGGGAGCTGATACACCCAATGTTACACAAATGATACTATTTCAATACACGTGAGTGTTATGCTTGTTCTATTTTAAGTATATTTATAAAACACAGTTTTTCAACTGCCTAATAAATGCCATTTTTGATAACAGAAAACTGAATACCAGGCTCAGGAAATAAGAAAATAGGGAAGACCAAAAAAGTCTGAAAACCAAACCATTTCTTCAAAATATTGTTTACACCTCAATTATCTGACACCACAAGAGACTAGACTTACAGAATGCAATGAAACTATTTCACATATTAATTTTTCAGATAACTAAAGCGTATCCCTTTTAAGAACTATAAAGTTTCTTTTCTCTAAATTTAATGATAAAAATCTTTCAACAATGTTATCACGTACTTTTCTTTCTTAAAAGAAACTAAACATAAGCACCTCTTTCCCTAATAAAATAGTTGTGACCATCAAGGTTCAAAAGCTATTGGTATTCACAGGGCTGTTTGCTCCAACACTAAAGGGCACCAGACGGCTAGGTCTTTCAGGTTTTGACTTTTTATGGTTTGTATTTTTTCTCTTTGTGGCCAGGAATCATTTCTTGTCATAAGCTGTGTGTTTACCTTTTAAGAGTAGGCTTTAAAATGAAACCACAATCAATCAAATGGTTTATATACACATCACTGAAATGATTTCACTAAAATCTCTTATAACCTTGTTTGTTTTGGGAGGGTTTCCTTAGAAACTGGCAACAAGATAACAACTCTAATAACAAGGAAATTCATGAAACTATAGGGGTCAAGTCATGGAATCCAGGCCTGGCTCTATCACCATATGACCTAAACAAGAACACTCCTCTATCAGCTTCTTCATCTGTCCAATGGAAGAAATAACTAAATGACCAATTCCAAAAGGAAAGGGCCTGTTGTATCTTTTGTATTTCTATTTGGTAGGTATTATAGCCCATTACATATACTAAGTGCTTTTAATAAATAGGTTCAATCAACTTGCCTACCTATTTTAGGATTATTTTAAGAATAAAGCCAAAATATGAAATCACTTTTAAAAAATCATTTTCTGTAAAAATGTGAGGCACACACTGACCAATATATTTACTTTCACTATCCCCTAGAGGAAATCTTGCTTCTTTTCAACACAAATAGTACAATGGAATAAGGTGAACTTTCCTTACCTGCAGGTCCTATGTTGCCCATTCCTATGCCTTTGTTCAGATGATTAGCATCAATGGGCTGTCCTCCTGGTCCTAGCCCCATGCCAATGCCACCAAGTCCATCTGGAGGGAAGAGAGAGAGGTCACAAGTATGAATTTTCACATGTAAGAAGGCTATAGGAGCAAATCCATTTTGTTACCTGGAATCTTTAATACCTGTCACACTTCTTATCCCAAAATGCTAAGTACATGTATTATAGGTATATGTTGCGGAAGATCCTCCGAAACTTCATTTGTTCAGAGCAGTGAAGTGCTTTGCCTAGAATTATCAAGTATCCAGATATACATAATCTATTAATTATCCATAACCTATCTTTCCCCTCTCCCCCACTTAGGCAGTTAGGGTTAAGTGACTTGCTCAGGGTCACACAGCTAGTAAGTGTCAAGTGTTTGGTCTGAGGCCCCGTTTGAACTCAGGTCCTCCTGACTTCAGGGCCAGTGCTCTGTCCACTGGGCCACCTAGCTGCCCCCATAACCTACCCCTGCACTCCATTTCAGAACCAGAGAGTGACTGATCTATAATTACACATTAGGAAAAACATACAGCAAATTACTAGTGGTCCAGGAGTTTCTATTCAGAAATTTTCTTCCCCCAACTGAAACCTGGGGATAAAGTACTTAGAATGGAACTGTATAATGCCATATGTTACAAATACATGTCTATATCTCAGGAACACCATAAGCTTCTATGAGTTGACCTAGGAAGTCAGTCATCAGTCACAGAATCTTAAGAGCTGGGAATGCCATACAAAGGAATAATGCACTAAGAATTATATACATTGTCTGGTTAATAATATTGACTGACAGTCAATGGTCACACAATACTACCTGATGTGAAGGGTAATTACAAAGGAATAGCAACGCAATTCTTTTCCTAAAGCAGTTACTTACAAAGTTGTTATCAAATACAACCAGCCCGGAATATATTTACAGATTAGCAGGCTTCAGACGTCTGTATAGTATACACTATTGGGCTGTAGGACTATCCACTGTTGTGCTATGTTTTGCACAGTATCTTAGAGCTGAAATCAAGGTTAATTAGGCTAAGAATAGGGGAAAAAAACTCTAGAAGGAAGAAATATTCACGGAAAGATCCTTTCTGCAAGCCAACATGGTTGCCAGCAGCCTAGCTGTTTCTATTATTCTTAATCAAGTAGCACAAAGAGTTGATCTCTATGGTTTCATGGTCCCAAATCACACAGGGCTCTCTAGACTCAAGTCAACACCTGGATATGGACTTGGGGAGCCAAATAAGTAGCCAATGAAAACAGGAGAGCACAAGATTAATGAGTTCCCTGGGACCAATATCCTATTATAAAGTTCTGCACCAGCTGAGGTTGAAAATGAGTCACCTTCTATATTAACAAATGGTTTCCAAAGAAAGTTTACATTTATTTCTTATAACTTGGAAAGTCAAGTTAAGCATTTCACTATGGAATAATAACTAAATGATTTATAAAACACCTTCCTCACTATAAACCTATGAAGTAGCTGAAGTAACATTATCACTATTGGGGCAGTTAGGTGGCGCAGTGTATAGGGCTCTGGCCTTGGAGTCAAGAGGACCCGAGTTCAAATATGACCTCAGACACTTGACACTTACTAGCTGTGCGACCCTGGGCAAATCACTTAACCCTGATTGCCTCACCAAAACAACAAAAAAAAAAGGCACGGGGCCGGGAAGATTTGTAGGGACAAGGCCAGTCTAAATCAATTCAATTGATTTATTAAATTCCTCAGCAAAAAAATCAGAATTAATGAACATCTTGAAAAAATGCTTCCACTTAGAAGACTACTTTGTCTCCTACTCCAAGTAGATTTGAGGCCCTTAAGCTGAGCTTTCCTTACCTGGCCCATCTTCTACCTTAGAGAAAAAAAATAATTTCTATTTATTTGAGAATCATTCTTTAAAAGTTTCTAGGGCCCAGCCAATGGGGAATTCCTCAACAGTATTCCTGATGATAATCCATACAACCCAGGCTCTGATCACTTCTCTCCTATATCTATGATGATAAAAACTAGCATTTACATAATTCTATGGTTTGCACAGTGCTTTACAAAAAACCATCTCATTTGCTCCCCCCACAACCCTCTGTGAGGCAGGTGATATTATTCCCATCTTATGAGATGCAGAAACTGAAGGAAACAGAGGTGAAGTGATTTGTCCAGGGTCACACAGATTGTATGTGTTTGAAGCCAGATTTCAACTCAAGTTTTTGTGACTCAAGGTCCAGAGCTCTATTCACTGATTAATATAAAACTAAGGCCGGAGACAGTATATTATTTATGGATATTCACAGCTATACGAGTAGGGTGGTCAAGTAACTTCAAGTCATCTCCAAGTTCTAGTTTCTTTATCTGTAACATGGAACATACCCACAATGACCACACCTGGTTACTGAAAAAAGCACTTGGCAAATCCTTTAAGCCTTTTAATAGAAATTAAGTTGTTACAAGCTGCTGGATTTATATTTATTCCTTATTTTATACCATGAAAATTAGTGCAAGATAGAAGTGTTTGTTAAATATACGTGTGCCCACACACAATTATCACATCAATGGACTTTTCATCAGATATCTACTTGCAAACATTCAAAATAAATAAAGAGCCATGGAACTGATACTTACGAGGGAGTTGTTGGGGGCGCTCGGGAGGGAAAAAGTCACCCTTTGGCAAGGCCCTCTCATCCTGAATAGGAAAAAAACAAGTTTACCCTCCTCATAGACAGAAGAGAACAGAGCATCAACCTGATCAAAACCAATTATTTTATACAAGTTTACTGAATGTAACCATTATGAACACAATTTTACTCTGAAACCAAGTTGTTTGGAATTTCAGTAGCATCAAGAAGCCAACTTCTAATTAGAGAATTGTCTTGAATTCTGACTTTCTCCTCTAAAACCCGAATATTTACCGAACCTCTAAAAGCCAGAATATTTAAAAAGCCTTTTAGACTTCTACATAAGAATGCAGAATTTTCTATTAAGAAAATTGAAAAACTTTTCTTGACAAAACCTTATACAAGTCTGTTAATTTTCTTAATGGATGCCTTCCAGAAAATCATCCTTCCCAAGGTACCAAGAAAATGCCATACTTAACTGACAAATAAAAGCTATTTGAAGGAGTAATAAAACACAAAATTATGACTTATCCATCCAGAACTTAATTCAGTCCTTCATTTGCTTCTTCAGAGCAACAGTCAATATATGTTAGGTTCTATCAAAGGTCCCTAAACCTTTTCCAGAAGTGAGCAACCTTAAACCATCAAAGTATGTCAATTTGTACAGTCCTAAATGTAAAGAAAGACTTTCTGGAGAAAGGTGGCAGACAATAGCAGCAACAACAAAAATTAAGAGCAGCACCACTGTGACCAGGTCTTGACTGGGAGCCCTTGTAGCTTTGGCAACAAGAGACAATTTAAATGAAGCACAAAGTTTTGCTTGATGCAACTTTGTGATACTCATAAGCCCGATAAGCCAAATGTTGGGGGACACTGGTTTTTTTTTTTTATTAGCTGGTCAACTCTTATTTTATCCATGCCAATGGCACAAAATCAAGTGTTTTTGGCTTAGGCAAATATTACTTGAACTTGAATCCCTTGAACAGATGTACCCAAATGAAAGCTGGAATAGTCCAGAAATACTAGGTGGAAGGTAGAAACCAAGGATATGTTATCTGTTCAAACAATCTACTAATCATTACATATTGTTACAAGGGACTAAGGGGACATGTTTCAGTAAGAATCAATTCTATCTTCAGAACTAAACCCGTTTTCCCAGCCTGTGACTACGTCTCTAACATAATAATTACTAGTGGTTCATTTTAAAAGGTCAAACATAGTAACTGGCTCACTATTTGGTCTCCTATTCATCTAAACTGTCTTAATAACTGGCACTTTTGACAACCAAACATAAAAGGAATATTTATGATGATCACAAAGCATAATTTGATATTAAGATTCAAACATATTTGATATACTAGTATTTTATACTTAAATATAGATATACTGTAATCTAACCCATTATAAATCCGGAATTCTTTTATCTATCCATCTATTTATTTATTTGTTTTTAGTGAGGCAACAGGGGTTAAGTGACTTGCCCAAGGTCACACAGCTAGTACATGTCAAGTGTTTGGTCTGAGGCCGGATTTAAATTCAGGTCCTCCTGACTTCAGGGCCAGTGCTGTATCCACTGCGCCACCTAGCTGCCCTAAATCAGGAATTCTTATATATACAGTAACTACCGATGCAACACACCCCATTTTCTACCTACAACAGATAACAGAAAAATTTTACCAATGCACTGCAAATCTGTTTAAGCTGCCATAGATGGTTTTTTTAAAAATAGGTTTAAAAAAACCCCATCAATTGCACATGCTCAAAAGGTTCTTAGCATGCATTAAAACCTTTAGCTACTTCTTTATAAACTGTCCCATTATCTAGATTACTGGATTAGACAGTAATATTCTCAGAGAGAGTAAGAACTAGATAGATATTGATTGTTAATGGTTCAATGGCAAGTCTCCAGCTGAATATCCCTGGTATATTTGACATTTTAATCTACAACCTGGATGGATAAAAGCATAAATTCTATTTGTATCAAATCTGCAGCCAAACAAAGCTGGGACGATAATTAACACACTAGTTAACAAGCCAGGATCCAAAAGGATTTTGATAGGCTTAAGTACAGGGCAGAATCAAAATGACATTCAATAAGAATAAATGTAAAAGCCTTGCACTTGGGCACAAATTAGCACCACTCCACAAATACATCTTATTTGAGAGGAAAGCTAAGGCAAATCCCAGTCTGATTAAGAAGTGACTTAAGCTTCCAGGAAGAGGAAGGAGTGAGTGCCACTGTACTCTGCCATCATTAAGATTTTATATGGAGTACTATGTTTAATTCTCGACACCAGAATGAAGAGCCTTGAGTTCATGTCATAAAAGAATCAGCTGAAGGAAAACAGCATAGTTAGCTCAGAGAGGAGAAAACCTAGGGAAGTCATGATAACTATCTTCAAGTATGTAAAGGTCTCTCACATGGAAGAATGATGATTTATTCTCTTTGGCCCAAGAAGGCAAAACCAGGAGCATTGGGGGCTACATTGAGGATGGTCAGGATTTAGGCTTGCTACCAAAAAAAATTTCCTAACAACAAGAGCTGCCCTAAAGTGAAATAGGCTACTGAGAGGTCCCAAGTTTCCTCTTTTTGGAGGTCTTTACGTTAAAGCTAAATGATCATTTGTCAGGTATATAATAGAAGGATTTCTTTCACATCTGAGACTAGATGGTTACTGTGGTCCTAATTCTCAAATTTCATGATTCTGAAATTCTAAAGTAATACATATAATGGAAAAACCCTTGTGTCAAACTTACCATCTTCACATGCATTGGTCTGTCGAACAGCAGCTGGCCATTGAACATTGCTGATATATTAGTTAAGGCCATCTATTTGCTATCTTCAAATCAGAGATCTCAAACTCATAAAGAAACCCATGTGATTCATCTTCAACTATGTCCAAGCTATCATGAGCACCACCACAATGTTTCATACGTACAACTTTTCTTCTTTTCAGTTGTCTTCTCCAAATGAACTTTTTCTCTAACCATGGCACAGTGGCTACAAGGGTCATGGGTTTTCAAGGTGAACCCTGGATTAATAGGTCCACATACAAAAATGTGAGCTTTTTGAAAGAAATACAGTCCAATGATTATACTGGGGTACACTAATGTAAACAATGTAAATCAATAAACACAAATATGAAGAATACAAAGAAACCTGCAAAGATTGTTACAAAATAATGCAAAGTGAAAAAAGATAAAACAGAAGAACAGAATGCATGTTGAATTTGTACAACCATATCATAGGAAAGGTGAGTAAGAAGAAACAATGGAACCTGGATATATCTAGTTACCAAAGAATCATGCTGATACTTTAGTGTTGAAATTTAATAAAGGTTACTAATAAGCAAGTTCAGTATTGATGTTATTTTTTAAAATTTAAATAAAATGCATACTATGATTTTAAGGAATATAAAGTCCATTTAACCCATAATAGATACTATTACATGCAATAATGATGATCACAATTAATATCTGTATAATGATTTCAGGTTTCATTTTACCCTTATAGCAACCCTGGGAGGTCTAGTACTACAGGGTTTATCTTCATTTTACAAGTGAGGAAACAGGGCTGGAGAAGCCACAGCACTAGTCCACTACTCCACGGTCACACAACCAGTAAAAAGTATCAAAAACAGGTTTCAAATCTTGAATCTCTCCTAAAGTAAACCAAGTACTCTTTCCACTTTGCCATACATATTCTCTCCAACATTAGAACATTTTCTATTGAAAAAGTACAGAAGTCCAATCTTCTTAGTAAATAGTAATTGGTATTAAAAATTTCAGGATTATTGGTGATCACATAGTGAACGGAGATGTAATTAGGTGCAGTAGAAACTGGCCTACCCTGTGTGAAATCAAGAATGGGTTTTTCCAGTAAACTCACTACTAATCCAAAGGACTGAACTGACAAAACACGGGTATTTTAGCCTCTTTTTTGTTCTCCCACTTTTCCATAAAAGTGAGGGAGGACAGGTGTGGAGCACTAAATATAACACCAGACTTTCTGGGTATGTTGGCATCGTTCTTTGGGAAGAGATGCAATACATTAATGCAAGCAATGAAATTAAGACTGAAGGTGAAAACTGTCAATAAAAATATAAAGAAAACATTGAGAGAAATCAGGAAAAAAAACAAAACAAAACTCAGGTTCATTACCTATCAACCTTCTTCAGTCTATTTCATACCAAAGTACTTTTTCAAATTCCTCAGTGGTACATTACTCTTTTCAAACAGATGTCTCTCATATCTGAGGTAAAATATGATATAGTAACTGTCCCCCCAAATCAGACGTGCTTTAATCATTAGGATGGTAATGATACAGATTCAAAAGGATACATATAGCCTGAACTGCTTCAATTGACTGTTCAAAAGTAACAGTTCCGATTCCACGACTTTTCCCGTCTTTATCTTCAAGAATGTCTGCTCTAACCACTACGCCAGCCATACAGAACACTTCCTTCAGTTTCTTCCAGCCAACTTTATAATCCAGCTGAAAAGGAAAGGACTCTGTACATCATGGAATATTTACAAGGAGTTTTTACTTCATAAACAGGATATAACATTTGTTGGGAGCATGTGTTAGAAAAAAAGACAGGGTAAGAAGACTAAACCAAGTGCAATGTAATTTTTGAAAGGTGGAGATACCTCATGGCACACACTTCAACATATTCTAGCACAATTTTTTGAAGGAAGTTGCCTTGTACATCCTTATTGCTATAAAAGGCACTTTCAGAATTCGAGACACAATGTTTTATAAGTTAAACATGGGCCTCACCTGCTTTTCTCCTTTTTTTTTTGCCATTCATTATTCATTGATCTTAAGTTTCCAACACTGGCACAGTCATTTACTTATTAATGTTTGCCCTGCATCCAAATTATAGAAAATTATATTTCTTAAGATTAACTAAGTGCAAGAGTACAGAACCTCTGCACCTCCCATTTTAAAATATATTATGTTTCATTAAATTATTTCCCAATTACATAAAAAATTTAACACTTATTTTTTAAAAATCTGATTTCCAAATTCTCTCCCTCCAGCCTTGAGAAGGCAAGCAACATAGTTATTATACATGTGAAGTCATGCAAAACATATTTCCATATTAGCTATGGGCAACTCCTGCTTTTTAAAAATTGCTATTAGGCCATGAGGTCCTATGTGTGACCTGAGACCCAAACAAAAAAGATTATCAAGAATATTACCCTAAAAGGTGGCAACAATGTACTAAGAAGAACAGATAAGCCCTATCCTTAAAAATAAGTTTTGTTTGCTCAAAACTTCCATTTTCAGTTTTCTCAGTCTGTTTGGAACGTAAAATGCTTTTTCCACACAGAAACTACTGCCCTAGAAAGGCTGTTAGGTTTTCACAGCACCCTACGAATGCTTATTTAACCCAAAGGAGAACTAAATACATGCAACAACATTTTAGACGTATATTCTGAGTTCCAGTTTAGGACCAGTTCCCAATCTCCAGCTTCTGTCAGTTGGTTCTGGGACCTGGGGTTAAGGATTTATAGGTAGAGTCCAAGAACATACCAAGTCTGAAGGTCCCTCCTTCCCCTAAGCCATTTTTTTTTTGGGGGGGGGGGAGTGAGGGGTAAGGAGAGAAAGGCAGGAAAGAGAGATATTGGGGAGAAGGAGATAATTGACATGGAGTAGAAAATGAGTTTATTTCCCTGAACAGTTGCTTCTAAAATAGAATTTCTCACCATGGAAGACTGGTACAGAACCCTATTAAAGAAAGTTTTTTTTTTTAAATTTAAAAAATAAAACCAGATAGTAACAAAGAAGAAAAGGAATAAAAGGGCAACCCTATTTGCAATCCCCTCCCTGTATACTCCCTTTGTCCTTTCAGGTGAAGATAAAAGCCTAAAACAGATATCTACATTTCAGGCTTAGGCAGTCCTGGTAGAAAAGAGGCAAAATATTAGGAATTAGGGAGCTGGTAAAAGATTAGACACAGGGCTTATCTTTTCCCCTAAGATAGAAGAGTCTAAAGCCCTTCCTGCAAATTCTATTTTGCGGAGGTTAGGAACTTGCCATAGCTCCAGAAGCTCAATACAAGGGTAAATGGGTATGGAGAGGAGTTACATGGCCATTGGCAACTCTTATGTAAAGATAATAAGCACTCTCATACAAGTCCCATATGTTACCTACTCCATACTCCATATAGATGTCTCTCAGAGACCATTCAGTCTATTTCCTTCATTTTACAGATGAAGTGACTTGCCCAAGATCACAGAGGAAGTGATGGCAGAGCTGACATTCAAACTCAGGCCCTCGGACTCCAAATTCAGCATTCTTTCTACCATACCACAATGTGTAATAATCATGTCCTCTTCCTTATATTTCCCCAGTAACAGTAAGGCTCGTCCAAGGTCTCCCTTATATACTGGTTTTTCCTTTCCAAGCCTCCCATCCAATCAGAGAATTAATTACCTTGATGAGGTCAAGTTCCTATACTAAAAGACCTGAACTAAACCTAACTGTAGGTTAGAGAGAATGATTTGAATCATTTTCAGTTCAATGAACAACTGTGAATTTCCTAAGAAAGCTGGGAATGGGTAGAAGATGGACAGGAAAGAATGCCTCATGACCCCATGGGCATCATTTACCCCAAAGAATAGGAGAACCATTCAGGACTGTATCAACAAAGCAGAGGAGACCAGTACTCAGCCAAGGACATGAACTGACCCTTGGTCATTCTCATGCCTTCTTCTTGGCCCAGCCCTCCTTCCTTTGTGGCATTAGGAGAAGGAGAGAGAACGAAATGCCAAGCCCAGATTTTCTGGTACTGTGGAATATTCTGAGAAGCAGTATTATTCGCTATAGATTTCACTGATCCCAACAGAAATTGTTTAAAAAAAAAAACAACCAGAACACACAAACACACCCAAAGGCCATGACATCCCTTTTCTTTCCTACATTCTATTAACCTACAATACTTCTGCCCATCTCTGTTCTGTCCAGAATTGATACATAAACATTAGCAATAAGAACCAAACATTTAACACTAAGGTGCCTGATCTTTCTCAATCCTGCATATTTTCCTTTTCTCCAGTTCTTTAGTACTTGAATAATTACTTTTGTCCTATAAATTGTGATACATTAATAATTCATAACATCTAAACTTTGCATTTTAAAATTTACTTACATTCGCTACAAATACTGTGCTTCCAAGTCTTCCGGCCTGTAATGCATGGATAATCTCATTTGGGATGTTAGGATTATTTAGGATACTGGGTGGGATATTAATCATTCCTGGGCCACCTGGTCCCATACCCATCCCACCAGTTGTAGCCATCACCTTTTGCATTGCTCTCCTGGCATGTTCGCCATCAGGATCCTAAAACAAGCAAAATTGTATTTGGCATATGTAATTCAAGAATAACAAACATTAAGGGGTTGTATTACAATGTTTTATATTTCCTAATACTTCAGACATTAAATATAAATTATAGAAAAATAATTAAGGACCTTAATAAATTAAAGAAGTATACTAGCCACAGCTTTCCAGCAGAAAGAGTACAAGTTGACAGTGCATACCCACTGTGTACTCAGTGGCTTTCAATAAATTCTTGAAAGAGAATCTAAGAATGAGAGAACTATAGTACAGAATTTTAAAATAATCCACTCCTCAGTTTAACTTAGAAAATCAAGCACCATGGGGCTCATTGCCTTAGGACCCATCCATAAATAGAAGTAGGAAATACAAAAAAGGGATGAGCTTCATTTTCAAAATAAGACCTGAATATAATGTTCTTGTGGGTACCACCCATCCTTTGTACTCACAGAAGCTAATACTGGCCACAGAAGAAATGTAATAAAAATTTGCTGGAGAGTTCACTTCTCTGCTACCAAGTTCTTGGTAATGGGATTCAGGGTTAGGCCAGAGCCTGCTGCACCACATACACACTTAAAAAGAAAATTCTATGATGCCCCTATGATTCACCAGCACCCTTGCTTCCCCTTTTTGAATTGTGAGCAACTGTACTTATAAAAACAAAACTTGAAGGCTGAGTACATGTGAAGTCACATAAAATCTGCACAAGTTCACCTGAGACAGGCAGCATAGTGTAGTGGCTAGAAAGCTTAAATCCAGGTCTTCTCAGCTCCTCACCTCTAACACATGCCAGCTGTATAACCTTGGGAAAAGTCACTTATTTCTTAGTGCCTGCTCTCCACAATTCTCTAAGATGCAGTGAAGATGCAGACATGCACTGCACTAAAGAGAGAATTCCACATACTAATGGAATCACAGATTTGATACCTATCCCCTATAATCTAAAACTGGTGCTATAGCTTATAAGTTAGAAACTAGAGATGAGGTCAAAAGACTGATTTTTGTATACTCATTAACAGCTAATTCCATTTTTAAAGCTTCTCATTATTTTCCCAGAACCTATAAACAACATCAACTTTTCTTGTTACTATATAGTTTAATTTTTCTCCACACACAATTTACGAATTCATACATGCTATACAAGGTAAAGGTGTTAGTTCATAATAAAAGCTAGCTTTTATAAAGCACCTTTTTTTTTGGACATTTTTTCTGATTCTTTATTATTCATATTGACATTCAGGCATGTTAATTTTCTTCAGTAAGTATTTTAAATACAACACAAAAAGAATTAGCTTTAACCTTTAACTACACACTTCCCTTTTTTTAAATACAAATTTATTTATTTTTAGTTCTCAACATTCACTCCCACAAGTTTTTGAATTCCAAATTTTCACCCCATCTCCCCCCACCCCAAGATGGCATGCATTCTGAATATCCCTTCCCCTAGTCTGTCCTCTCTTCTATCTCTCTCCCCTTCTCTTATCTCCTTCCCCTTCTATTCTCCTGTAGGGCAGGATAGACTTCTGTACCCCATTTCCTGTATTTCTATAAAGTACTTTTTAAAGGTTTGTGAAGTGATTCACAAGTATTCTTATCTTTGCAACCAACCCAGGAAGTAGGTGCTATTACCTCATTAATTGCCATTTTCCATTCCCCAATTCTAACCCATCACACTACCTCCTGCCCCCAGTAGCTTCCACTGAGCCTCAAGAAAGATCAGGGAATAGAGGGAGCAAAGGAACAAGTTTCTGGTATCAAAGACACTAGGAAACGGGCCTGAAGAATCAGACTACAGGAACGGAGAGGCAATGGTCTTTAGCTCTTGAGCATCTGCCAGTTTACAGGCTTCTAACAGGGAGGGCACAAGGCTAAATTCAGGGCCTAAAGGAGAATCCACACATTCTAAGTATTTTGAACGATAGACACTGCATTTCTTTAACACAGAGCCTAATGACTTACCCTCAAAGTGCCTTTTTTAAAGAGCCTTTTTTCTTTTTTGGCTGTGAAGCAATTGGGGTTAAGTGGTTAAGTGACTTGCCCAGGGTCACACAGCTAGTAAGTGTCAAGCGTCTAGTTTGAGACCAGCTTTGAATTCAGGTCCTGCTGACTCCAAGGCTCTATCCACTGCGCCACCTAGCTGCCCCAAGAGCCATTCTTAAAGTAGGTGTTGGCATGATATATGGATGGAGGGAAAAAAATCTCTTTAAGAAACAGAAAAGCATTTCAACCAAAAGAGGAAAATGCAAGCATGACAGAAATAAACACCCATAATCATCTAAGAAATAAAACAATCACACATAAAATCTACTTTTTAGGGGAAAGAAAAGGACCAGAAAGTAGCAGGGTATAAATTTTTGAAAAGTAAACAAAACTTGGAAAATCTGAAATTAGCATTTAACAATACAAAAAGCATAACAGCTCTTGGATTTTGCATTAACATTCGGTCTCGTCTTGCCTTCAGAACCCAGTGGGACAACCAACACTAGTGAATTTCCTCTAGGATGCCAGGCATTAATTACTGTTGTTTGGTCATTCAATAAGCTCCAAATCCCTCTAATTACACTATTATACAAGCTCACAAGGATAAAATGATCGACCAATGTACTAGTGAAGTCTATGCCATCCCCTTGGGAGATAATGAAAAAGGAAATCTGACCATGCAGGAGAGCATGAGGATGACCTGGGTTCTCATTCTGGCCTGAGTACTAACCAGCCTAAACTCCTGAGTATTCAGCTTCCTTTTTATAAAATGAAGGTGTTGGACCAGATGGATTAAGATTCCTTCTAGCTCTAATATACTAGTCTCCCAATAATCAATGCTACAGGAGGCTCTTATACCCACCACTCATGTTTATAGTACAAAGCTTGAAAAGTGAGACCAATTCAAAGGATACAAACAGGCAGTTTCCAAATGAAGAGATTAAAGCTATCTATAAGGGGCAGCTAGGTGGCGCAGTAGACAGAGCACCAGCCCTGAAGTCAGGAGTACCCGAGTTCAAATTTGGCCTCAGACCAAACACTTGACACTTACTAGCAATGTGACCCTGGGCAAGTCACTTAACCCCAACTGCCTTAAAAAAAAAAAGCTATCTATAACCGATGAAAAAATGTTCTAAATTACTACTGATTAGAGAAATGCAAATCAAAACCAATTCTTAGGTACCACATCACACCTATCAGACTGGCTAACAAGACAACATAGGGAAATGATAAATGCTGGAAAAGTTGTAGGAAAACTGGAACACTAATGCATTATTGGTGGAGTTGTGAAATGATCCAACCATTTTGGACAGCAATTTGGAACTATGCCCAAAGGGTTATAAAAATGTATACACCCAGCACTTCTAAGGCTGTACCCCAAAGAGATCATACAAATGGGAAAAGGACCCACATGTACAAAAATATTTATAGCACCTCTTTTTGTGGTGGACAAGAACTGGAAATGGAGGGGAAGCCCATCAAATTGGAGAATGGCTGAACAAGTTGCGGTATATGAATGTAATGGAATACTATTGTGCTATAAGAAATGATGAACAGGCAGACTTCAGAAAAACCTGGAAATACTTGTATGGTCTAATGCTGAATGAAGTGAGCAGAACCAGGAGAACACTGTACACAGTAACAGCCATGTTGTTTGATGACTAACTTTGATAGACTTAGCTCTTCTCAGCAATGCAAGGATCTAAGACATCTCCAAAGGCCTCATGATGGAAAATGCTGTCCACATCAAAGAAAGAACTATGGAGTTTGAATGCAGATCAAAGCATACTATTTGCTATTTTTTTTTTGGTTTTGTTTTTTCTTTCTTGTGGCTCCTCCCATTCATTCTAATTCTTCTTTACAATATGTTTATTAGGAATGTAGGGAGCAGATAGGTGGCACAGTGAATGGAGCACCAGCCCTGGAGTCAAGAGGACCTGAATTCAAATCCAACCTCAGACGCTTCACACTTACTAGCTGTGCGACCATGGGCAAGTCACTTAACCCCATTACCCAGCCCCCCCCCAAAAAAAGAATGCATACGTAGAACCTATACTAGATTGCACGCCACCTTGAGGAGGGGAGAGAGATGGAGAAAATTTAAAACTCAAAAGCTTATGGAAGTGAAGGTTGAAAAGTAAAATTAAAGTGAGACCAAATTGACTCATGAAATACAAAGCTAATATAATCACAATACATTATAATTTTCCCACAACAACTCTGTGAGGCAGGTAACACAAATATTATTACCCCATTTTTGTTTTATTTTGTTCAGTCGTTTTCAATTGTGTCTAACTCTTCCTGGGTTTTTCTTGGCAGAGATACTGGTTTGCCATTTCCTCCTCTAGCTCATTTTACAGATGAGGAAACTAAGTGAAACAGGGTTGAATGACTTGCCCAGGTCACAAAGCTACTAAGTGTCTGAGGAAAAATTTGAAACCAAGAAGATGATTCTTCCTTGTGTCAGGCCTGGTACTCTATCCACTGCGCCAACCCCATTTTAGAGATGAGGCAACTGAGGATAAGGAAGGCTAAGTGACTTGGCCCAGAAAATATAAATATCTGAGGCATAATTTTATTCCAAGTCCTCTTCACTTCAAGTCCAATATTCTATCCACTAAATGCCACACTGCCTCTTAAAATTGGGGTAACAAAACCCAGTTTTAATTTCTCCCTTCTGATGACAGGGTAAAGTAGGCAGTTACGCAGGTCAGGTAGTTGCTTGCTGTAATAATCAAGGTTTAGGTAAGGGGATAAAGAGCTGAATCAAAAAAAATTAACAGTGAGAATGACAAGAAATACTAACAGGACCCGACACACAGAAGTGATCACTGAACTCTTTAGGGAATGAATGAATGAATGAATGAATACAGTTTTGCTCCATGGTATTACTTGTTTCACACAACAAGAGTGGCCTGAAGATGTTATGACTATAATAAATTGCCTATATGGTCTCTTCCAATTTTGATTCCATAATAAAAACAGCAATCAAAAAGCCCTCCCTTTTTTCTCCCATACAGCTCAGCAGCTCCATCGTCATTACTTTCTGCACAACCGTTTGGAGATAAATGTATTCAATTGACAGGTTTATGAAGGCTGGTTATTACAAGTAACTCTTTACCTGTACTCTTTTCTCTCTGAGAGATCAGACAGAAGACTTCCAGAGTACCACAAGCAGCCCAAATAATTTTTCCTATCCTCACTACTCTGTACTTTGAGATAACAAACACACTTATTCTACATTATCACAAAACTAAAACTGCTCTCTTCATCAACTGTCTTTTCTCAGTGTTCACCCCCTTTGAGCTCTATGTTGCATTTGACACTGACCATCCTGTTCCTAGACAATCTTTTTGTGACTTGGTTCTGTGACCTGTGACAACTGCTCCTCAGTTTCCTTTGCTGCTTCATCATCCTTATTCTGCCCTCTACATGGGGAATACCTCGATATTCCCGAGGGCTTTGTCCTGGGCCCCCTTTTCTCTCTTGGTGACTTCATCAACTCCTCTGGGTTTAATTATCCATCTCTTGTATATGACTTAGAGATCTATATAACGAACCCCAGTTAATCCCCTAAGCTTCAGGCCTACATTCAATGTCTCATTTAGATGTTTCAGACTGGACATGCCAGAGAGATCTTAAACTCGATTTGTCCAACACAAAATTTATTTTTCACTACCCTTCCAACTTCATCAACGTCTTCAACTTCTCACTCACTTCACATCTCCAATCAGGTGCCAGATCTTGCCATCCACTGAGGTAGATAGAGAGCTGTCTCTGGAGTTCAAATCCTGCCCCAGACACTTACTAGCCATGTAACCCCCAGGCAAGTCACTTAACCTCTATCAACTTCAGTTTCCTCATCTGTAAAAATGGGGATAATAATAACATCTATACCAATCAGGGTTATGAGGAGGATGAAATGAGATTATTTGCAAGGTGCTTAGCACAGTGCATGACACAGAGTAGACGCTATACAAATGCTAGCTATCATAATTATTTCTCTACTTGCACACTGGTTTCCCACTCAGCTAATTCTAATGGCCTCTTAACTGGTTTCTTTATCTTCCACATGGCTGACAAAATGAGGCCTGATCTTGTCACTTCCCTACAACCTATCTGCTGTTTAGCTCCTTCACAATCTGGCCCCAACTTATCTTTCCGGCCTCAATGCACCATTACTCCTCACCTCATATTCTGCCATCCATCCAAACTGGCCTTCTCTCTATTTCTCACACAACACTCTATCTCTATGCCTGGAACACATTCCCTTCCCAATTCTTACCTACAGAATCCATCTCTTCATTCAAGTTACAGCTCAAGAAACACTTTCTCTACGAAACCTCTCCTGATCTACACCCTCCCAACTGCTGATGCCTTGCTTCACTATCTACTATCTATTCTCTTTTTCGTTACTGGGCACGTACATTCACACGCATATTTGTTTCCACTAAGAACGTAGGGATTGTTTCATTCTTTGTATCCCAAGCCTGGAGCACTGTGCCTGGCACCCAACAGCTGTTTAATAAGCCATTATTGATTGATTCTCTAAGTCAGCGATAAAAATTTTAAATAGCAGAGGTGCAAAAACAGATCGAGGGGCACTTCACTGGAGACTTCCTCCTAAGGCCATGACAAGTGCTTCGGGCCCTAGCTACTACTTCTGTACAATGAGTGGGGCTGGACTAGATGGACTCTGAGGTCCCATTCAACTCCTGATCAAAGATCCTGTGAGTTCTGCCTTACATGCTTTAATAGCACCCGCTTCCCGGGGTTTTGTAAAGATAAAATAAGCTAACATTTGTAAAGTGCTTAACATAATGCCTGACACACAGGAGGTAATTAAAAAACAAAAATCAATACCCCCCCAATACCACCTTGTACTTTTTTTTTTGCCTCACTTATTCTGTACATACTTATATATACTTTTTGCTTTCCCCATTAGATACATGCAAGCTCCTTATAAAGACTGTTTTTGGCACCAAGGACAGTGCTTGGCACTTAGGGGTTTTAAACAAATAGTTAATTTCATTGCTGACTGAGAGAGGAAAGCAGAAATATAATTTGAGTTCCCTCAGCAGCAGGCCATTTAATCTGTGCCTGCCCCTAAAATGAATCTAACAAATATAGAAAAGAATCTGGTTCAAGTACCAAGGAAAAAGGCATTCTCAGATCAGGTAAAGCACTATCAATAGTAAAGCATTTGTAATAAAGAACCACACAAAATAGACCCCCAAATGTGACACTGACAAATTATTCAGAAAACAGGTGAGATAATGGATCAAAAGCTGCAGACAAGAAGGGTAAAACTCAAGGGAGGATGGCAAAATGATACCAAGTATATGCTGGCTCTTAGTATTACGAAGTCAGTTCCTTGCTCAGGGACTCACAAAATCCTATCAGAAGGTGTCTAGTGACCCATCAAGGTTTGGTTTAGTCCCCTAAGTGGGCATTGGTACTACTGTTTAGGATTGGACCAGGATGAGAGACGGAGGATTATTCTCAAATCTGCTGAAAATATACCAGGGACTGGAGCTTTCTGTGAATTTGCAGTCTAGGTTCATTTAGAGGCAGCATGGTATAGCAGGAAGGGCACTGGACTTAAGTTAAAAGACTTGGGTTTAGATCCTGCCTCTGACATTTACTAGTTACCTAAATGACCCATCAGGAAAACGGAGTGGGAATATTTCCAATTAGATATCTCATGAATGTGAAGTGCTATAGAAAAATGTCACTCTTAGGTTCCATAAATTAATATTAGAGGTACTAAAAATCTTACTTCTTTGACTTTCAGAGGTCTTCCACTCAGACTATGCTTGTTCAAAACTTCAGCAGCTTTTTTCATGCTTTCTTCCATCTTGAATTCAACAACACTATAAAGAATATCAAAAAGATATGAATGGAATGTCTTGTAACTTTGAAAACCCAATCACCAGCAAGTAATTAAAGAATACTTACGCGCATCCCTTTAGATGCAGCCACACCAACCAGAAGGGCAAGGAAAGAGAAAAAGAAAAAAAAAAAGAAAGTAAGTGCAAAGAAAACCATTTTTTTTAACAAACTAAAAATAAAGTTCACATAAAATTAGTTTAAAAATTAGCCCTTTTAAGGGGGAAGGTGACAGAAGAAATATCTTACCTATCCTTCCTTACTAAAAGCTGGACTCCATGATATCCTAGCTTCTACACATTACCAGGGTTGCCTTGTAGTTTCTGAAGTTATAATAAGCAGACCTAAATTCAGGTTCTCCAAGAACACTCCACAAACTTTAGATCTGCTCCCCTCTGTAATCAATCAATTCCTTATCCTACTCATCCTAAATCCGTCCCTTCAATACATTAAATAAGCTTGTCCTATTGATTCTTCTAAGCCATCCTATTACGCTCGACAGAAAATAGTTTAATATCTATTTGCCAATTTTAAACGTTCAAGTTTTAAGTATATGAT
The DNA here is from genome assembly GCF_003287225.1 of Phascolarctos cinereus. Classification (NCBI taxonomy): domain Eukaryota; kingdom Metazoa; phylum Chordata; class Mammalia; order Diprotodontia; family Phascolarctidae; genus Phascolarctos; species Phascolarctos cinereus. The sequence continues at coordinate 682,786,253 of NW_027555847.1, read as the reverse complement.
TTATGCTTTACTGGCACAAGGGCAACTTTTCAGAAACATTTTTTCACACAACTTACAAATTCAGCAAACAACCAAAAATAACATTTTCTAGAACAAGAACACACGTTTTACATTAATATGCCACCGCCAGAGTTCCATGCATAATTCACACACAGCCAACTCCTCTATTAACAAAGAGACGATGCTACTATTGGTCCCCAGGTACCCAAGTTAAACATCCAAACAGAATGCCAAAAAGCTCTTTGGACAACCATTTGGAGCAGTGGGGCCCCCATTTGCAAACCCTCCCCATCCCCTTTCAAAAGTATGGCAATGTCGAATATTACCTATTGGTAACATAGCACTCGCTACCTTCCTGAATTCATTCCACTCCACGCCACCATACAGTTACATTTGTCATGTAGTAAATCCACAGAAGAAATTCTCTCAAACACTTACCCTTGACTTTCCTTCAGCGTCCATTAAGAGCTCCACGTATGTTACCTCACCAACTACAAATCAGATTCCAGACGACACATATACCAAGGGAGAAAAGCCAAGAAAACAATGGGAATTTAGAACAATCATCAGCAACCTTGTATGGAGCCTCTGCCTTATAAGAAAGCCCAGAAACACTCCATATTCTCTAAACCACCAAGCTAGGCATTACAGGTGTGCAGTAAAGGTAGATAAGACTAGTTTAACAATATGTCCTTGATTTTCCTCCCACCACAAACAAACAATTTCCACAGACTTCCTTCCATGATATCAATTTCCTGTCTGGAATACTCATTCATGACTAGAGGCAATCCAAATCTGTAGGAAATATGTCTGCACATTAACTTTTTGGGGAAGGGAGGAAAACACATTTTGATGGCTATTTAAAGAATGCAGGTGAACAGTACATATTAGAATGCCACTAAACAGAAGATTCAAATGAGCACACAGATCTTGGCTCAGCACTTACTCTGGAAACAGGGTTCAACTGGTTTGCTACAAAACCACAAAACCAGAGCAGCATCTAGATTCTCTTCAACGAATCATGATAGGCATTTATTTAATCCTGCTGCTTTCAACATTTCCCTTCAGGTGACAGAAATTTAATACTCACTTTACATCTACAGCAATAAGCCTTACACAATTCTGATCTTTACAAAGGCCAAAACCAAAGAGCATTTCAAAAAGCTAATTCTGCAGATTTTCCTCGAGGTTTGGATTGCCAATTCATGACCACCATAACCAGACTGTTTACCACCAAGAATACAACTACCAAAATGGCTGCTGAGTTTGAAGGAGATGGCTTACTGAAACTATAATTTTTAAAATCTGGCTAAAAAAAATCAGGTAGTCTATCTGTAAGCCAAGGGTTTTTATCCCCCACAAAGTTTAAAGAATATTAGTTTAAAGAATATAGTGCCAAAGACCAAGTTTATCTTTGTTTGGTTTTGAACATTTCCACAAAAGTACAAGTTTAGAGGGGGCTAGGTAACAAGCTACTCATGTTTCATATCCTTCCTTCATAGGATAGTTAAGATAAACATTTCTGAATTTGATATGACAAACTATTTTAAAAGTCAAAGAAAAACACTAGCATTTTCTCAGAAGAAAGAAACATCTTGCTTTCCAAAATACAGTCAATAAAATTAAGTCCTAACTGATATAAAGTGTTCATGGTCAAGACAAGCAAATGAGTCCAAGTCTAATATCCAGGGTACTTAATCCCACCTAAAGTCTCCTAGAACAGCTAAACTGACAATACTGTGTGCCAAAAGCAGAGAAAGAGATGACTAGAGGAAAAAGAATTTTCAAAAATCAATGGACCTTGTGACAAAGTTTAACTTTTTGCAAATATGCACTGGTTTATGTATAGCATAAATTGAAAAATGCCCAAGCATTAACAAAACAAGTCCAGCCAAAAGCCTAGGTACACTTTATTAAATTTAGATGGCCCCAATTTTACCATCTGAAATAAAAACAAAAACAAGTCCCTGAGGCCAATTTTTTTCAATTGCCATTCATTTCAACAGCAGCAGCCATTAGAGGACCAACAGCCCTTGTCTCTATTTTAATGACATATTATGTCAAACTGATTAAGACGAACCCCCAAGTTTATTAACAATAAGAACATGCTCAATTTACCAGTGTCCTTAAAAAAAAAAGGAAAAAAGAATCACAAGGTCTGACTCAAGTCAGCTATAACTTACTGCCAGATTTCAAATACTGGTACAAGTTAAAGTCAGTGTCCATGTTCACCATAAACCTTTTACAGAACTATGTGACTGCTAGCTAAAAGCCAAGACCAATCTATCCAAACCATACCTCCTTCCATGGTCACATAAACATTTTATAACACTCTTTTCTTCTAGATTACAAATGAAATAGAAGGCTACTCATTTATTTCATGTAACTTTTGATTCAACAAAATTCTACCTTTAGTTTCTAATTATTTTGAGATTTAATCAGAAAAGGGCTAGATTAACTCAGTTCTCATTCAACATCTTCAAAACAATGAGGTCTCAGCGAAACTTTAGAAGTTTTACCCTACAAGAGAATGGTTTTAAGAAGGCTTCTTGAAGCTAGGTTAGACTTTAGCAAATTAATAGCCTTTGTTTTATATTTAAGAGTACTTTAGCCTAGTAGTTAAAAGTACTTAGATGAATTTAAAAATAAAATTTGCTAAAGAATCCACAAAAACTTTTGATTTAAAAATGTTTTCTAGTGGAAAGGACAGACTCAGCAACTGACTTTGGTAACAATTCCAGATAAAAACCAATGTGCTCCTCTCCCCAGAACAGTTGCTGGTACATAGTAAGCACCTAATAAATGTATGAATGCACATTTGCTTTCTTCTTTCCCCCCTCTTTCCATGTGGGCTGGGCTGGAATTGCTCTAGTAGCTACATAAGTACTGGTGTTTATTAATGTTTAAGACTGTATCCAGTTTTAAGGATTATGCAAAAGCCAATTCTATGACAACTAAATCCTGCGATAAAAAGAACCTGAATACAAGATTCTGAAAAACCCCAAAGATGGCCTCCTTTATCGTGCATTTTTTTAAAATGGAAATTAAACAGATAACTAAAACCACTTTCTCACTGGGAGAATCAATGAAATCTTGTTGCTACAAGCAATATACAACCCAAATCAAAGAACTGAGACAACTATTATTTGTATGAATCTTAAATGTACAAAGCTGACAGTATTTCCCAGCTCTGATTAAAAAGGGATATGCTTCCCCTTTTCTTCCTCAGTCTGGAATGAGATGAAGGAAGGGATGTAATGTAGACAACACAGTGTCACTGAAGAGAGTTCTTATTAAGTACAATAAAAATCTACCAGAGATTTTATGGACAAGGGATATACTGTGGAAAAAAAAAACCACCCAAAACCAACAAAAAAACCCAGAACACACCTCTCACCTCAAAAGTCAATTATCCACACCCAATATAAAGCAGACACGGTTTAAAACTGGCTTTAGAATGCCTTTTCTGGGGACTCACAATATGTGTGACAAAATAACTTAAATCTGCCCATGACAGTTTGACAGAATATAGAAAGCTGAAGTAAAAGCTTCCTTTCCCCCAAACCCTAAGTAGGGATAATCACACCCTTCACAATGATCCAAAGGGTCAAGAACATAATGTTACAGATGTGTGTGTGTATGCGTATGTGCATTTCCAAATAGTGGACCCCAATTATAGGACTCAGCCTAATTCCTACTGGGCAGCAAGCTAGACTTAATATTATTAAGGAAAACTGTGTAGAGGAGTTAAGTAAAGAATAATGTTAGCTCTGCCCTATAAACTTTCAATGTAGATAAAATGTAAATTTAAACATTTTGCTAATCTAACCGTGCCCTGGATATGTTCATGAGTGTGCTTGTGTGCCTGTTTTCAGCCAGTAACAACTTCAAATTTATTAAGAACACTGCACAAATTTTATTAGGGGAGGATTAAGCACTTCAATAAACAAATCTTTGCTTACCGAGGTAAACTGGCCACTGCTATATGTGCTATTGAGAATAAATACTACTGACTTGCCTTCTTTTCTTCCTCAGACTGTGATCCATGAAGAACTTACTGGTGGTCCACAGTCCTGCCTCTGCTCCATCTGCCCCATTCCCCAGATAGTCCACGTAAGCTAGATGCTAAGAGATGAGTATTCTTCATCCAGGGATAGAGATTTTACAATCTCATTCTCATACAAACCTTATAATGTTCTATAACTGCTAGCTATTAAATCTAAAAGTTTCCTAGATCACCTTTAGCTCAAATAATCTAATATTCTTTTTACTCAGTTCTAATACTCAAACATTTCAAAAGACATACCTCATTTAAAAAAAAATACTTAAAATCAGGTCAACTCTTGAAATTTTAAGGGAATTTTAAAATTGTTTTTGTAAAGTTGCTTGTTTAACTTTTCCAACCAGTATCCTTGTTGCTGGTACCAGGACTGGTTAGTCCTGCTCACTCTCTCTATTCAGCAAAAACAGAAAGAATGAGAATCTCATCCAGGAGAGGGTAAGGGCAGTCAGGTAGTCAAAAGAAGTGTTTTGGGTAGCTAAACCTTCATCTTATCAGACTCTAAATCTAAGAAAGAGAAGGGCACTGGTAAAGGAAAGTGGAGAATGTTTCTAATCCTTCCAAAAGGCCCCTAGCCCTCTTCCAATTCCCAGCTGTCTGTCAGTGGGGAACACTGTTCTATGAAACTTCCTTTTTGAGCAATATGATTACTGGTAGCTGTACTTTCAAGTCTGCCAAAAATCCTTCTTTAATGGAGAAAGATTCTAAGTCACATAAAGTCCCAACTCTCCAAAAGTCTAATTATTAAGAATATTCTGTAATTTCTCATGTCATTATTAATAATGTAGAACTTTTAACATAATTAAAAGAAATAAACAAATGACCAACATTCAGAAAATAGACTGCAAATAAAATATTTTGATTACTTAAGCCATGCAAATCATCAAGGAAGGACCCAAAGACCTAAAAAAACTAGAAGAAATAAGATCAAAACAGCACAATATGTAGTGTGGGCAATTAGTCTGAGTAAAAAAGGAAAACTGATTCATAGCATTAATGCCAGGTTCATTTAAGGCTAAGAGGATCAGCTATACTGCTTTAATATTTACAGGTTAATTTTTTAAAAAGGTCAACAAGGCTAAATTAATACTCTATCTTCACCATCAACCAAAGCTACAAATTACAATGGTCTGTTTTATTTATGGACTCTTAGAGGTCATGCCTAAGAAAAATGCTAACACACAATTATTTGTCTTATAGATTAGCTCAATATAATAAATAGGTAGATCTATGGGAAGAAAGTTAAAATGGGGGGGGAACGAACACACACACACACACACACACACACACACACACACACACACACTCTCTCTCTCTCTCTCTCTCTCTCCAAGAAGGATGTCAAAGCAGTGTAGCCTTAACGTGACATCACTCTTGAAAAAAAGAACCCAACTCTGCTCAGCATTAGGTAGTATGTTATACTAGTCCAAAGACTTCAGTTTAGGGTCCCACTTCTGTGTCTCAGTTTCCTCATCTACAAAATGGGGATATTTTCAGCCCTATCTCCTATGTGTGGTAATCAAGTGATATAATGTATCCAAAAAGTGCTTTGTAAATAAGGCACAATGTTAACATGACCTATTATCTGGTAAGAAATTATTTCACATTTTCAAGTCAAGAATGCCTATAATTCTTATTTTCATTCCATTAGTTGTGTGACTAAAAGTAGTAGTTGACCCTAACCAGGGCCAATACTCTAAATACTTCTCAATGAATTGTGGCTTGTTTTATATAAACCAAACCTCTTTTGTTACTATATACAACTATCACATGCTAAATCTTTTCTAATGCTTTTATATTAATGTATTATCTGTATTTCTATACTGAGCAATAACCAATTTTCATAAAATGTACTGGCAACACGTATAAAGCACTTCTGCAAAAAAGATCTGTAATCACTGAAGAATAACTTTTGGGATGGTAAGATGTGGAAAGAAAAAAGGGTTCCTAGACACCTCTCAATAGAACAGTTTATCTTTTAAAGAGTCATTTGGTAGGTAAACATGGAAAAAAATGGTTATTTTTGTATTCAAATTCTCTTTTAGACTCCACACACTGAAACTAGGTATACCATTTAAAAAACCAACTTTCATTCTCTTTCTTATGAACCCCTTTACCAAAAGTCCAATACTGCTGACAGTTATTTAGTTCAACAGCAAATTCATTAACCAATACAGGGGAGCTCTAAACAAGAACATTTTATGGTTCATTAAAAATATTGATTTACTGCACACCTGTAATTCTAAATTTCACCACCAAAAAAATACACAAAATGACTGAACCGGGCATTCAAAGCAATGCACCAGGGGACTATGAGAACCAGTTTGGAGAAATCTGAGTAAACCACCGTGCCGTCTCCATACTTGATATATCCAATGCAAAATGGCAAATTGAGGTGAACTGCTTCTACATCCAGACACTTCACTGTTGCTACTAGCTTTAGATCTTCCAAACTTAATTGCTGAATGGTAAAGCAGTCAAAATGTCACCTACTTTCTCCATTAGGTCCCAAAACTGGTTCACACACTCCTAAAAAATGAAAAATTGGGCCTGTAGTCTCTTACAGAGCTCTAACAATTACATTTTCAAAGCTACATTCCTGGTTCTTGGAACTACTATACCTTATGTATCAAAAGAAAATATCAATTCAGTGGTTCAAACAAATCACAAGAGCACAATTTTGGGAGTGATTCCAAAGACTAGTTAGAATAAGACCCAACTGTACTGTACAGCAATTCTAAACAGTGTTGAAGCAGCAGTCCCAAAAACCAAGAACAATGCATCTGGGATATAACATGACAAGTCCTTCAGACAAAATGAATAAATTTCACTGTTGCCCTAGGAGCATGGCAGGAATGATTTGGCTGATCAAGGCAGGAAAACAAATCTCACACCCAACATTTTTCCATCCATGTTATCTGGAGAGAAACCACATAATACTTGGAACGGCATTTATAGTACTTGGGGAAAAACCATATAAAGATATTCATATTGCCTAATAATATTTCTTGCATATCATGGTTAAATTCAGTTACAGTGCAGTACTCTCTGTGATCATTCATAACTGCAAAACCAAATGTGATGAAACCTAACCATACCAAAATGGCCAACCACAGCAACGTCAGTTCATATAATTTAAACTATTACCAGTTTGAAAATCAAGCTCACACATTCAATATGAATGTCTCCACCCACCCCACCCTCAACCCAATACCCTGCAATCCTTCAAGAAAACCCATTACCTGTAACTTGACTAATTTGTCTCTAGGAAAGGAAAGTTCAAAACAATATACAAAATTTGTTTTTCCCACCCTCTACCAACACTTTATTCTAGAACAGGGCCCAAGCGACCTCTTATCTGAGTGCCACTAGTAAGGTCAAACCACTTCTATAAATAGTAACAGGAATAAGAACACAGAAAGAAAAACGAAAGGTAGGGAAAGGAGAACCTGGGATAGAAGGCAGAGAAAGTGGACACGTAAAAGGGTGGAAAATGGATCAAAAACCAAACACCATCAAGAAAAGTCAGATGCTGCATGGTAACAGTGCTGCTTAGGCTGCTTACCCCTATTCTAGAGGAAATTACACTTAAATTTAAAAGTTGTTACCAGGGCCACAACCACTAATCATCTGGAGGCACTAAATTTCAAACAGATGCCTATTTTAAGCCATCAAGTCTCCATTCTACTTTGCATTTTACATAAAAATGGCTATGGAATGTTTTTCAATTTAGACCAAGAACAAGTCAAGCTACTGAATTGTGATTCCAGGAGAGACATCCACTTGTACCAGGATCAGCAAACTACCTTGCCCAACTGCATTAAAGGCTTCAAAAATCCTCACTAATGTAGATAATTCAAAAAATATTCCCTAAGACAAAAAGGCCCCTTTCAAACTTAATCGAAGCCCTATAATCCATATTTAGCCAATAGTATCATTTGTAGGTCAAGTGACCACACAAACCACTCTCTTTGACACGCAGTTGCATGACCATGAAAAACCAAAAAGGGCTTTACTCTAAAGCCTAGACAAAAAAAACCACTTTATCTACCCCAAACAGCCTCAACTGACAAAAAGATTAAATTATAACCAAGGAAATAGCCATAAGGAAAGATGACAGACCAACCTTTTACCCTACTCAACACCAATACCATTACCTTTTTCTTTGACCAGGTCTTTAAGGGACTGCCATTTCACATCAAATGGTATATTTGTAATGAAGGCTCTGTATCTTTTAGTAGGGTTGGCATAGGGTTCAAATCGATTCCCTCCTCTTTTCACATTTTTCTCCTTCCTCTTCTCATTTTGACTTGATCGTTCACCTTCACTGTATTAGAAAGAAAAAATACACTTGTAAGTGTAAGGCATAAATGAACATCTTTACATTTGTACTTAAAGTCGTTACACTCATTTTTGATCTGGTAGAATTATCTAGTATCAAACTATGGTACTACACACACACACACACACACACACACACACACACACACACACACACACACACACACACACACACACACACACACACGACTGAGAGCTATCTACTAACCCTGACCTAAGAAACCAAAACACTTCCTCCTTCCCTCCCATCTACTTTTCAGCTAGGGAAACCAAAGCGGAAAAACTACAGCAATTGAATACCACTGGAAAGGACTGTAGAGAAACAATCTCATGGGTAGAGAGAGTGGAGGCTACTTACAATGTACCTTTAATATAGCACATGACTTACTCCTTCCCCTCAAATACCTTTGTTTTCAAACTATTTATTTACTTATTTTTGCATCATGTACTCTTTGCACTGTGTGGGGGATCTAAAGCTTTTATTTGTTTACACTCAGGAAAGAACCAAAATTTAAACAAACAAAAAAAACACACCAAATTTCTTACTATACATTTTAGAAACAAGATCCAAACATTTCTTTTGTCACACACAAAATTCTATAAATCTGATCAATCTTTCTTGGATTTCAAAGATGCCGCTGCTGCCTCCACCATACGTAGATCCCACTGAGCACCATCCATGGCTTTCCACACATCTCTCTGTAACCAGTGGCATGCTTTTATGAAACAGCTAGCTTAGAATAAGAGGCTTATGGTCATGGAATAGTTTTTGCTGTTTAGTTATTAGGCCCATATAATTCTGGCCTCATCAGGACACCATCCTATACAAGATAAATGGTTTGAACTTACTTTATACTTTATGTACTTTTTTTAGCCATTCATTCCATTACAGCACACCAAAGACTTTTCTTCCTCAGTGTAGGTATAAACTACAGGTACTTAATATCAGTACACAAAAGCAATTAGCTACAGTATTAAGACAGATTAAGCTTGTCCCACAACATTCTCCGATTCATTCAGAAGCAGTATTAGAGGACCTGTTAATGGAGACAGGCTAGGCAGAAAACAGAGCACAGAAATTTATGCGTGGCCCCCACCCCCACTCCCCATCAGACCACAAAGTACAGCTAAGGGTTACAAAACTAGGCTGGGATTCAAGGAAAAGTGAAACTGAGGGTTTGGACCCTTAATCCTTCCCCGACTCAAAACCGAGCAAAACTTTTCAAGGTCAAATGCTGGCTACAGGGGGGTTAAAGGTTCTCTTTAGCCACAGACCACCACCTCTCTATCCCTTAACAAACCCATCAAGCACATATACACCTGGGGGTGTATATTCAAAGGCTTGGCATACAACAAAAACAACAGTACGTCTAATTAGATTCTGAAAATTACTGTAATAATTAGATACATATTTCATGCTATGTCACAAAATGTCTTCCCACACTATTCACTTCTTTGTTACAGAACAGTATAAGGAAATGATTTCAGCTAAAAGAGAATAGCTAAGATTTAAAGGCATTTTATCCTGACCACCTATCCTAGTCCCTAACAAGTGCTGGTTTTCTGGTTTGGAGCTGATACTTTATCATATGCATAGTCTTTCAGGAATAAACTCACAGCACATAATTCCTACAGGTTCAGCACCATCACTAACAACCAATAGGTGATGGGAAAGGCAATTTGCTTATGATGTAACCAAAACCTTCATTTAACATTTCTGGGTCTTAAGTTTCTTTACCTTAAAAAAAAAATTCTAACTCTTTTCTAGTTGTAAAAATCTTGTATTGTGAACACGAATTTGAGAGGTTTTTTTTTTAATAAATAAGATCATACATTGGGCTTTAGCTCATTTTGTTACTGAAATTCAATATTTGTTACCAAGTTAAATCATACACATCCCCTTTATGACTTCCTTTAAAGTATAATCACATACTGCCCGCTTAAGCAAAACCAGAACAAAAGCTAGCTTATCTGTCATTCTATAAAAATGATTATTAATTTAAAATAATTTCATGTAATCTCTAGTTTCTAACTGAAATACTGAAAAATGCCTAATTTCAGAGAGACAGTTATTCTCAGAAGTTGGGTAGAAGAGTGCAGAATTTCAGGAGACACAGACAAACAGGACAGTGTCGGTACTACCATATTAGATTTAATTATTACCTTAAAAAACCCCAAACTGCACGTAACAGATTCATGGTTTCACATATGATTGCTTTTCTGCTCTTCTTTAAATACAGAAATGTTGATACTTAAGTTTACGTTGAACAAGAAAGGCAAGGTTAGGGATGAAATAGCAAAGCCAAAATTCAAATCCAAGTGCTTTTCCCACTACACCACACTACCAACAGCCTATGGTAGTGAACAAAGTTCTTCAAGTGCCTTTAATCTGCTTCCAGGGACTTTACAAAAGAAAATCATTCTCCTACCTCCTTTCCTCAAAGGCTGGAAAAAGGAATTTAAGAACTGTACTGGATTATTACACAGTAATCCATCATGAGTGTTTTTGCTTTAAAAATTTCATTAAGATTAATTCCTCTTATGAAAAAAGCAAACTTTTTAAAAGTCCCAGGTGAAATGGTAGGCCAGCCTTTATGCTTTCAAGTTACCATCAGATTATCTTTACATTAGAGAAACGCTGCTGCAGTCACAAATTCATCTATTTTCTCATGCTCAGGATTTAAAACGCAGTTTAGCAACTCAGGGAAAATAAACAGAAATTAGGTCATCTAATTGTATCAAGGCTTTTTGAAGATCCAAGGTAAACAGCGCCCTACCTCCCTACCCCAACTGGCAGGGGGAGCCAGGAAAAAGGGTTAAAAGGAGAAGACTTGAAACGAGGACAAGGCGAATGAATTTTGAGATTATCTCGTCCAACCTCTTTCTTCTCAGAGGAAACTAAGGCCCAGAGAGCGAACTGCCTTAAATCACACAAGTATTAAGTAGCACAGCAACTGAATCCAAACCCTTACGCTAAATCCAGGGGATCTTTGGGTACAATGACCGGGCCAGAGGGTGGGGATAAAATGCGGAGAGAGCAGTCTTCCCGGGCAGCAGAGCGGGGTGCAGTCCGAGGGGGGAGGGAGTGGACAAAAAAAGTAGAGCGCCCTTGCGAACGGCCTGTCCCTGGGCGGCGAGCGCCCTACCTTCCCCCTGAGTAGCCCGGCGCTAGGGTCTGAGCACAAAGGCCGCTTCGTTTTCTCATTTGCAAGTGGGGGAAATGAGCCGGGCCTAAAGCCACGCGGGGAAGTTGAGAGGAGGAGATTCGGGTGTGGGGGGGGTGTTGCAGAGGGGAGAGGCGGAGTCAGGGAGAGGAAAAGGGCGCGGGGGAGAGCGGGACTGTGCGGGGGGTGGGGGAGAGCGGGACTGTGCGGAGGGAGGGGGAGCTCTCACGGGAACGTGGATCAGAGGCGCGCGAGGAGATGGGGGAGTGCGGCGAACACACATAGAGGGAAAATGGGGCCTCGTGGGAAGGCTAGACCAGTCCGCGCGTGGAGAAAGAAGGATGGAGCCTCGTGGGGAGAAGGGTCATGGGCCTGCGGGGGAGGGGGTGGATGAGGCTCCGCGGGGATCAAGACCGCGCATGTGGGGAGGGTGAAAAAGGATAGGGTCTGTGGGAGGAAGAATGGGGCCGCGTGTGTCGCGTTGAGGGGAGGGGGATGGGGCCGCTCGCGGGTGGAAGAGGAAAAGGAAATCAAGTCGAGGCTATGGGGAGGGTACGAGGACGGAGGGGGATGCCGGGGCCCCGTGGGCAGCTGGAGGCTGCGCAGGGAGCCGGACGGGGGCTGTGGCCTCGCGGGGTAGGAGGAGGGTGGGACGGGATCGGGATCAGAGGCCTCGCGTAGAGAGGAGAGGGAGCCCAGCTAACGGAGCCGGGGCTGCGGGGAACGCCAGGCGGCACAGGCCCAGGTGATGTCAGGCGCCTCCCCACGGAGCCCCAGGCCCGAGAAGGACGAAGAAGCCTCACCTTTTGGGGGTCGGAGTCCCGTTCCCGCTTACTATTCCAGGCGCACCGCCCTCCTCCTCCATTTTGGATTCAGTCGCCGCCACCTCCACAGCCGCTTCCACCCCTGCCGCCATTTTCTCCGCTTCTGGGCTTTGTGTGAGGGAGCGGGCAGGAAAGTACTGCGCCTGCGCACTCACGTGACACCGAAGAGGTCCAATAACGCTTGAGCGAGGCCCCACCTTCTACCCTTACTTATATCCCTCGGTTTGCCCCGCCCCACTTCTGCGCAGGCGTAGAGCCGAGGGTGAGTCGCGTCTGTGCTTGCTTTCCCGTTTTCAGTTCTGTTCATAGGTTCATACATTTAAAGCCACTTAAGGTCATCAGTGACCTTAAAGATTATCTGGTCCAAAACTCTCACCTTACAGAAGAGGAATCTATGGCTCTGAGAGTTGAAGTAATTTGCCTTGTCATACAGGTAGCAAATAGCTATCTGGGATTGGAACCCAAGCCTTCTCATCTCAAATGCTGTGACCATTCCACACCACCTGTCTGAAGTTGTTAAAAGTTTTTTGAGAGGATCTATGCTTTAGGAAAATCACTTGGGCAGCTAAATGGAGGGTGGACTGCAATGGGAAAAGAATTGAAGCAGGGAGATAACCCCTTGAAGCAGAAGGTGATGAGGGCCCACACCAGAGTGGCTGTGTAATTGGAGAGAAGATGGAAAATGAAACATGTTGTGAGGATGAAAATAAGACACGGCGACAAATTGGATACGTGAGGCAAGTGGTGGCGGGGGGGGGGGGGGGGGGGAGGCAAGAATGACAGTGAAGTAGCAAGCCTGGGTAACTGGATGATGTTGATCTCAACAGTAACAGTAAAAGTGTGAAGAGGGGAGGATTTGGAAGCAAAGACAATACATTCTGTTTTGAGCATGTTCAAGTTAAGATGCCTACGGGACTATAATTTTAAGATGTCCAACAGACAGTTGGTGATATGAGATTGGTGCACAAGAGGAAGGTTAGTGCTGGTTAGAGACATCTGGGAATCATCTGCATAGAGATGATAATTGAACTCCTGGGAGCTGATATGCTCACCAAATGAGGTACCATAAAAGAAGAGAAAAGGGCCCAGGACAAGGCCTTGGGGGATACCTGTGGTTAGTGGGTATGACTTGGAGGAAGAATGAACAAAGGAAATTAGAAGAAATATCCAAGTAGGGGAACTGGGAGAGAGTAGTGTCACTGAAAAAAAAAATCTAGAGGACAGAAGAACCAGAAAAGTGATTGATGGTCAAAAATGAAAGAGTTCAAGAAGGATGAGGCCTGAAAACTGGCCATTAGATTGGACTGTTATGATCACTAGTAATTTTGGAGGTTGGGGTTTCTGGCCAATGGAAATAGACAGCTAGATTAAGAGGGTTTACAAGAAAGCAAGAAAGGAAATGGAGGCATTGATTGTACATGGTTTTCTCAAGGAATTTAACCACAAAAGAAAGCAGAAATATAGGATGTCAGCCAGCAAACTGGTCCCACCTCTCTGCCTATTCTCCAAAATGGGACCTGGAGCTCCAAACAGGCTTCTATTGGACCAGAAAATGCTCATATCCTTTTAGTTCAGAGTCCAATATCTCCCTTCTTCAGAAGAAATCAAGTCTAATTCTTCTAAGTTATGATGGGGATGTGAAGGTCTAATGGAAGATTAACTGGGCACCTGGGCTAGGCATTGAACAGCTAGATTTGTGGTTACAGAATGTCACAGCTGGAACACACCTTAATGACCATCTTTTTTAGAGGAGGAAACTGTCTCAGAGAGGAGAGAGGATTTGAATACAGGCCACATAGAAGTTACCTCGATGCTGACAAAATATTTGATAGTCTCTCTTGATGACTGTTTTGGAAAAGATGAAGGAGACAGACAGTCCAGGACCTACCCAGGTTTCTTGACACCTTACAGCAGTGCTTTCTCCACTAGCTCTATGCTTCCCTTTGGGCCAGCCATTCTTAGAACATGTTAATTGACTCTACACTGAAGTATTCCTCAGGAAGATAATCCAGAGTTTCCTCATTTTTTCATGAGACTTCAAGGAACCTCATAAGCCATCTATTGTTGGGGAAAAAATTTTACCTCTACAACATACCCAATCAATAGTTACCAGACCTTTGCTTAAATATGTCAAGTGAAGGGGAATCCACAACCTGAGACAAATTACACTTTTGGATAGATCTAATTTTTAAGTTACTCCTTATATCAAGCCTAAGTTTGTCCCCTAAGTCTTCTTTAGGCTCCACATGACTCAGTTGGGGCAGCTAGGTGGTTCAGTGGACAGAGTACTGGACCTGGAGTCAGGAAGACCTCAGTTCAGATCTGGCCTTAAGACACTCACTAGCTGTGTGACCCTGGGCGGGTCACTTAACTTCTGTTTACCTTAATCCACTGCAGAAAGAAATGGCAAACTATTCCTGTATTTTGGCCAAGAAAATCCCAAGTCGAGTTGGACACAACTGAACAACAAGCACTATATAAATGTTATTATCATCATTCTTTCTTTTCAGCCTTGTAATTGAATAGGATTGAGGCCTGTTAGCATTTTGTTTGCTTTCCTCTGGACACACTCCAGCTTGCAAATGTCTCTACTGACATACAGTGCCCAACACAGAAAACCTTACTACAGAGGTTGTCTGCCAAAGCAGATGAGAGAGAATAGCACTTCACCAGTTCTGGACACTGCGCTTCTCTGCATGAAGCCTGAGATTAATTGCATTAGCTATTTTGGCTTCCATGTTACCCTGCTAGCTCATATTCAGCTTGCAATCCACTAACACCTCCTGACCCTTCTCTCCTATCCCTACACCGTTGTCTAGCTTGTCAAAGTTAATTTTTTGAACCCAAATATAAGACTTGATATTTGTTATGATTAAGTATCAGATTCAGCCCAATATGCTTCCCTATCAAAGTCTGTTTGGATCTTGAGTCTATCAACCGTGTTTGCTATCCCTCTCAGCTTTGTATCATCTATAAATCTGATGAGCACTGTAGTCTATGCTTTTACACAAATCACTGATAAAGATATTAACAACATTAGGATGGAACCACAGAGCCTTAGGACTCTCTGCTAGAAACCTTCCCAGTTGATATCAAACCATTCATAATGACTCTCTGGATTCTGCAATGCAACCAGTTGAGTCTACCTAACTGTACTACCATCTAGCCCATATCTCATCTTTTCTATAAGAACCCCAAGAGACCATAAAGGCTTTGCTAAAATCTATGAATATAATAAATATAAAATTCTCCTGATCTATGAAAATAAATAGTAATACTATAAAAAAAAAAGGAAATGAGCTTAATCTTTATGGAAGGCTTTTGATGGAACAATAGAGCCCATTGTGATTACCACTCCTTTCTCCTCCCTCCTGTGCCTCTCTTTACACCACACATCATGGAACTAACTACATTTCAAGGTACTGGTAACGTATTGAATCAAGTTTTATATACTTTATTTAGCACTAAATTCCCAACCTTCTCCCCTGAAAAAGGATTAGCTATACTCAATAGAAAAATCTTGGTTTAAGCTCTTGGGCTTAAGACACTTTCAGAAACATATTAATAAGTCCATTATGTTCATTAAGAGCTCATTTTATTCCTTCCAGGTGATCTTTAAAACACAGAAACTTTTATAAAGTATGACACCATAAAAGAAAGTGCAGATATGAGGATAGCCTCCCAAAATCTTAGCAAACTCCTCCTAGGGCAAGGGCAATGTCAAACATGAATTGTCTTTGAGTGACTCTAGAACAGGGCATGTAATTAACCTCAGATGAGATCAAGCTGCCAGCTTCAGTACTGAAGCTTAAAACCAAGTCTTGTCAACATAATATACAGAACTTTTATGCAAGGAAAATTGAAAAATATGTACATACACAGAATATACTCCACTTAGTGTATATATTATAACACAGTCAACCCAGGTTTGGGTGAAGGAGCTAGTTGTGTCCTTCCTTAAAAAGCTGAGCCTTCCAAACCATTTCTCAAGATCCTGGGCCAGCTGATAGTGTGATTAGCTTTCCTTCTTCCTCTGGAGTCCCAATATGCCAGCTGATTCCTTTAGGTTGGACTCCTCTCTAGATTATGGTCTCTTGGGAGCCTCTCTCCCCAGGGCTACCAGCTCCAGGGCACTCACACAGTAGTTTCTTCTGCTGTCTTCTTGAGGAGCATGGCTGACAGCAATGAATGCTGGGCCGTCTTGCAGTTTTCAGAGTCCAGAATCATTAAGCGGACTTTTTGATTAGTCCTTCTCCACTCTGAATACAGCTGGCAATGGTAGCGGAATGAAACCTAGACAACAAGAAAGACAGGTCATGGTACAGGGTTCTTTCCCTTTCAGACCCATAGAGGGAATCCTGATAAAGAATTACGTAGCATCTCAATAGTGGAGAGGAAGCGACAGCCAACTGTTCCAACCTGGACCTGAACAGGAATCCCCTCTCTAACTTCCCTAAGAAATCATCATATAATCTTTGCTCAAAGACCTCAAGTGAAAGGGAACCCATTACCTCCTAAAGAAGTACATTCTACTTTTGAACTGCATTAGTTATGGTGAAGTTTTTCCTTTCATTGAGACTCAATCTGTTCTTCTGCAACTTCAACTGTTACTCCTAGTACCAAGGTATTAGTCCCTAATTCTTCTTCCACATGACAGTCCTTTAAATTCTTGTAGACAGCTATCATGTCCCTCTGTAATGCTTTCATCTTCCATGCTAAAAAAATTCCTAAAGTTCTTCCCATTGATCCTTATATGGCAAAGTGTCTAGTCTCCTAACTATCCTGTTTTCTTTCCTTAATCTTTCCAGATTAAGCTGGATCTGCTCCAGCTTAACAGTAGTATCTTTTCCAAAAATGTGGTGACCAGGGCGAAGCACAGCATAATGATCACCTTTTTCTTCTGGACATTATCCTTCTCTTAAGCTTAGGATAAATAACCTTCCGGGCAGCTAGGTGGCGCAGTGGATAGAGCACCAGCCCTGAAGTCAGGAGGACCTGAGTTCAAATTCAGCCTCAGACCAAACATTTGATACTTACTAGCTGTGTAACCCTGGGCAAGTCACTTAACCCCAATTGCCTAAAAACAAAACAAAACAAAGGATAAATAACCTTTGTTGCCTGCCATGTCACACTGTTGACTAATATTGAGCTTGCAGTCCACCAAAACCCTCAATTCTTTTTTCAATAAACTTGTCTAGCCACCTGTCCCTCTTCATCCTATATTTGAACACTTAAATGTTTTGAAACCAAGTGAGGGTGGTTTTACATTCAGCAAAGAGAAAAAAAGGGAAAAAAGCTAAAGTATGGAAAGACAGGTGTTAAACCAGTCTTGTTTTGGCGAGAGTGGAAATGCCAACTATTGGGTTGTAAGACTAGGGAGCCAAGATATAGGGTCCTCAGCTACCTCTTAATTTTTCCAAAGTAAAGATAAGGCTAGGCGTAGGGTCCTGCAAGCTTTCTCCATATAAACAGAGTGAATACTTCTTAGGGGGAAATTTTAATCTACTAATAGCCACGTGGTTACTATAGGGCTAGAAAACAAGGGTAGGGCCTTGGTAAATAAAAGGGTATTAAAATATTCCTGAAAGAGTTTAAGTGCTAAGGGAATCTATCCTAGGAAAGACAAAGGTTTCCCTCCAAGTCCAAGTTCGTACAAGAAGCTCTTTGCATCCTTATATAGAGAATCTTGAGGTTGAAGGGGCAAGTTACTTGCCTCATCACCCTAGCTGATAGTGTAAATAACCTGCCCCTCCAATCCCTCCTCTAATTATCTTGCATTTACTTGTGTACATGTATCCCTTAGAATATGAACTCCTGGGGAACAGCCACTACTTGTCATTTTTGTTTGCCTTGTACATAGTAGGTGTTTAATAAACATTTGATGAACTGAGCTGAGTTAACCAATCCCGTGGAATTGTTTGGAGGGGAGAGGGAGAGTGCAGTTCTCACAAATGCTACTGAACAACTCACTTGGAAATGGGGGAAGTGGACTAGAAAAATCTCTGCCAGCTCTCACATTCTAGACTACTGTGAACCTCTGTGGCAAGTGGCAATGTAGGCATACCTGAGTTTAATTCTTGCCTCTGATACATACTAGCTGGGTGGCCACAGGAAAGGCATGTAACTTTCCAGCGTCCCCAAATGATAGAAGCTCCCTGACTTGCATCAGTGCAGGGAGTTTCCATATAAAAGGAGTTCCTTATGCTGATGAAATCACAGTTATTTGAGTCCACAAAACCTCAGCCTAGACAGAAAAGTATAACCTATACTGGGCAAATTCCATACTTTTAAACAGACTTTTATTCAAGATGAATATCAGTTAATAGCCTGGGAATATTTTGAAAAACTAGCTGGTTTCCTTCACCTTTCTGTGTCACTCGTGGAAAGCACAGCTACCACCCATCTGTAAGAGTTCCACGGCTCCTGACCCAAGGAGAAGGCAGATAAGGGTACTGGTAGGAGCAGATTAGACCCTAGCCTAATACATGACCAACAACAGCTGCATGAAACCAGAGTTCAAAAATACACACATCCAGCTCAGTTAGTGGATGTTTACAGTGCCTTTACATAAACAAAGTATGCCTAGAGCACTGCAGTCTAGCCAATTTTGAAATATAGTTACAAAGTTGTAATAAACAATAACACCTTTAGTTTTCCTAGGATTCTAAGGCCTCAAAGCGCATTCCATGATTGGGATTGTCCCATTTCTACTGAGATAGGGTAGCAAAGAAAGAAAAGGGTCTTCAGGATGTCTTATCATAGTCCTCTACATACCAAGAACATCCTGTAATCCAGAAGGAAGAGTTTTTAGTCCCATTTGGAAACAACTCTTTTTCCGTAAGCCAGCATACTCACAGAAACTAATTTAGAAAGTGTTTTACAAATCTTACTGTTATGTCCCTATCTCTCTATCCCTCCAACCAATATCAACCCTATCCAGGAATTTATAGGGAATTAATATTCCTGATATACTTTCTTAGCAGAATTCAGAGTACTTGGCTCTTAATTCAGAGTATATATGGTAGGATTGCCAAGCCCTGAAGAAAGATGCCAGCTGCTGAGAATAAGCAGACAGGCTCTGTCATCTGAGCACCAAACGTACTCTCCTCCTGCTTAGCCATTTGCAGTAATCCTGTTGGATTGACCTTTGATTGTCATAAGATTTCCTTTCTGTCTTGTAATGTTCTTTATAGGATACAAAGCCCCTCGAGGCAGTGAGATACTTGGTATAATGGAAAGAGCATTGTTCTAGGGTAATTAAGAGACCCTAAATGCTAGCTTTACTTCTGCCACTGGCTAGGCATGTGACCAGAGACACTCATATTTTATCAGGAAAATGAGGAAGTCAAATGTCCCCCTTATCGAGGGAAGTGAACAATTGCTGACTGAACATCAGAAGACCTAGGTTCTCCTTGAGCTACCATTATTTAAGTAGGTAACACTGGGCAGATCACTTAACCTCCTGACCTCAAGTTGTCTCAGTTATATAATGCAGAAATTGGACTAGACAATGAAAATCCCTTCCAGCTCCAACATTCTATGAGTGACTTCAGCCAGGCAAAAAATCCCGCAGCCTATCTTCATTACATTCTCTCAGGCAGCTGGGTAGGAAAACACAAAGAACACTAGTACAGGGACCAGAAGGTCGAGGTTCATAGCTTGCTCCTCTATCTGTATGACCTTGGACAAGTCACTAATTTCTCTGTGCTTCAGTTTCCTCCTCTTTAAAATAGAGATGATCATACTTCACTCTCTCCCTCCTGTAAATTGTTCAGAGGCTCAAGTGAGACAAACATATCTAAAATGCTTTCAATAAAAGGCCAGTTGATGACTCCATAAAAATCTGACCTGGAAAAACCTGAGATTATCATAGATCAAAGATTTAAAGCTGAAAGGGCTTTAGAGACTATCTAATTCAAGCTCTTCATTGTACAAATGAAGAGATTTAAGGCCCAGAAAAGTTAAGTGATTTGTTAAATGTCACACAGGAAATAAGTAGCAGAAGGGGATGTGAACCCAAGACTTTTGGCTCCAAATTTAATCCTCCTTCCACTGCACTGTTAAATGACTGTGGTTAAACTATTAAAATACTAAAAAAAAAATTAATTTTCACTGCATATTAAATTTACTTACTCTTAGGACCAACCTACAGACCACCTAGAGATCCCTGAGGATCATAATTAGTAAACATCTGAACCATGAGGCTAGCAAAGGTCTGTTCTAGTCATCACAACCTCAAAGTAAGGGGATACTGTATACATATTTTTATGGATAGAAGTATAGGTCAGAAACTAGGTAAATTTCTATTTGTCTATGGGGAATGCCCATATACTCACTACACAAAATAGAGGAAAGGAAACCTGATATGGGAGAATGGAAGCCTAGTTTTATTGGCCAGCCTCAAGTTGACTGTAAAGCCTAAAGAAGGAGATTGTCCCTTTAGGAGATTGTCAAGGGGCAGCTAGCTCTGCTGACTCACCAATGTCCAAAGGATGTAGATAGTAAAAAGTGCTAAAGTGAGAGCAATAAGTCCCACAGCCTCCAGCCTGCTGTTAAACTGTAGGTGATCCTGGGCCCCTCGAAGGCAAAGCCAGCCTGAGATGGCAGCAAGAGGTGTGATGAACAGGAAACACACCATGTCACAGAAAAGGGTCCTCTTCTCATTCCTGGGCCCAGGGTCCTTCAGCCACTAACAACAAAGGAAAAGTTATAAACACTAAGAAAAGAAACATCACTTTCCCCTTGTGTTCCCCCAAATAATAAAATACCTCCTATTTATTTAGCATAAACCTATCCTCAAATCTTATTAATAACTTAAAGCAGCTAGGGAGGTAGGGCCTACACTGACTACTTTTAGGAGTTAAAGGTTAAGAGCAGCAGTTCTTAAACTTGTTGGTCTTAGGACCCCTTTACACTCTTAAAAACCGAGGACCCTAAAGTGCTTTAATATAGGTTATATCTATAAATAGTTACCACATTAGAAATTAAAACAGATAAAAAATTTTAAGTATTTATTAATTTTATAAAACAACAAATCCATTATATGTTAGCATAAATAACATGTTTTTATGAAAAATGATTATATTTCCTAAAACAAAAAAATTATTGAGAAGAATGGCATTGTTTTACATATTTTTGCAAATCTCTTCAATATCTGGCTTGAGAGAAGGATAGCTGGATTCTCATATTTATTTCTGTATTCCATTTGTTGTGATACGTTGTTTTGGTTGAAATATATGAAGAAAATACCACCTCACAAAAATATGTACATCTACATCCTAAAATGGAAGAGTATTTTAAGAGGCAAATGATGTCTCAGTAATATCATGAAAGTATTTTTGACCTCATGGATCCCCTTGAAAGGGTCTCAGAGACCCCTTGAGTCCTTAGATCAGATTTTGAGAACTTCTGGTTGGGATGAATTGGAAATGAGCTCTTTAGAAAACTAATTCCAGGACCTGTACAAAATGCTGTCATGTCACTCACTCTATCCAAGAGAGCACTTGGTCTATGAGGAAGCAGGGAATGAATGAAAGAAGAAGGAGAGACATAGTAGGCATCTGAATACTAGAATAGAGGGAGGATCACAGGACAGAAAACCTGGGTTCAATTCCACTTGCTAGCTATGTGACCATGGACAAGTCATTTGAATGGAGCCTCAGATTCCTCATTATAAGATGTACTACCTGCCCTACAGGAAACTTGTAAGAATCAAATAAGATAATGTATAGAAAGTGTTTGGAACTAAATAAATGTATAAAGATTACCCTCAAATGAGAGACACACCTTCTTGCAGCTTCTGTTCTAAGGTGAGTACATATACATGAATTCATGTCTTCAAAGACACCAAACAGAAACAAAGATGCATATTAAAGGAGTGGTTTGGTCAAATGAGAAAGAAAGACAGATGGCACCTAATATTTATATTCAGTTAATGATTTTTCCTCTTCTACAGAGGGCTAGGGCAGGTGAAGAAAGAGAGATAGCAAAGCTGAGTGAAAATACATGTGAAAATAGTATAGCAATGGCAGAAGAGATGGTAAGGCTAGGCAGAATGATAGCATCTGAGGCTGTAGTTAGATTCATGACCAGTTCCAGACAAAACTCTGGAGCAAGTGCAATTCATCCTTCCTCTTTCCCTACCTAGCCTTTGGGGTACAGTCCTGTCACCTACAGCCTATACCACAAGATCAATATGTCTTATCTTCTGGTTATGTCCTATGTCCAACCAGTCCTAACAGTTCCTGAATTAAGCCATTGCCTGTTCGAGTAGCTGTGCTTTAAGCCAGATAAAAGGGTAGTGATTCTGGTGAACAAACATCCAGTGCATTAAATCCTTTTTGTCCTTTCTCAGTGCCTATCATCAAAATTTCTCTAGCACCTCCTGGGCAATTGGACTCCTGGTACCTATGTCTATCAGTTGACAGAAACAGAGTTGACTTCACCCTCAGCTAAGGACTTGCTACAGTTTGCCCAAGTTAGTAATCAGCTTTTTTGGGAGACCTGGCACCTAGTGAAGCTACTCAGGACCCATGACTTCATAGCATATAATCAAGACTGTAGAATCTCCCCCGGGACTCAATCTGCTTCTTTAATAAGTACAAAATAGTGGTGGTCATCTCTAAAGACTGGCTTTATTCCCTCAGGTAAACATTTTCCCTTGGTAAGCATCCAGGATTGAGAACCCCCAAATGTGATCTGAAGCTAAAGATCTTACACATTTCAACAACCCGTCATTTCACAAGTTGGCTTTCTCCAGTCCCTTCTTACAGTAATTCCCTTCATTGTACATTATCCTCCAGTCAAACTAGTCTAGTCAAGAATCACAGAAGATTGGATTTAGAAGAGGGCATCTCATCTGAACCCATATCTCAACAAGAAGCTGCCCTACAATATACCCAACGAGTGGACAACTAGGCTTGGCTTCCAGACCTCTAATGAGGGACAATCCAATACCTCTAAAATCACTGTTCCCTGAATATATCCTGTTCATTTTCACCCCCATGCCTTTTGTTCATACTTTCCCTTATGCCTGGAATATCCAGCCTGTTGACACCTTACCCATCTTTGAAGGTCCACCTCAAATGCTACCTCTTCTATAAAGCCTTGTGCAGGCAGAAGTCTCTACCTACTCCAATCCATCGTCCATTCGGCTACCAAAGTAATTTACCTAAAGCATAGGTCCAACCATGTCACACGCACTCCCTACCCTTCACACGGTAAACTCTAGGGGATCCTTATATTCTCCAGGACCATAATTCTTTGTTTGGCATTTGAAGCCCTTTAAAACTTCCCCCCCCCCCCACTCTTCAATCCAGAGATACTGGCCTCCTGCCAGTTCTGTGAACAATGTATTCCATCTCTCACTTCCAACCATTTTCTCTAGCTGTCCCCCATGCTGGAATGCTCTCATTCCTCCACTCTGACTACTGAACTCCCTGGCTTCCTTTAAGTCCTACTTTCTACAAGAAGCCTTCCCTAACTCCTCTTAACTCTAGTTCATTCTTTTTATTAAGTATGTCCTGTTTATCTGGTATGTATCTGGTTTGTACATATTTGTTTGCTAAGTCTATTCCCCATTAGACTGTGAGCTCCTTGAGGGCAAGGCTGTCTTTTTGCTTTTCTTTGTATCTCTAGCACTTAGCACAGTGGACAGTACATAGTAGGTACTTAATAAATGCCAATTTTCTCTTATCTCAAAGTACCTGATGCTCCCCCTGTGCATTTATTGTAATTTAATTTGTACTTTATTTATCCTTGTGGAAAGTAGCATGATGTCATGGAAAGAGCACTGGAGCTAGAGCCAAGGAACTTGCATTCTAATCCTTGTTCTGCCACTTACTACCTGTGTGACCTTGAGCAATTCACTTCACTTTTCTGAGTCATAGTTTCCTATTGCCCTCTAATACTAAAATACTATGATCACTTCTTAATTGTGAATTTCTTGAGGAAAAAAGACTATGTCGTATTTATTCTTGTATGTAGCACCTAGCAGACAATTAATACTGAATGGATGAATTTCCCCCTAGGAAATATCCAAGGAGGGGACAGGTACTGGAATAGTTCAAAATCTCCAGTGTTGAGACTGTTTGGTAATAGGGCACTGACCTCAGTGTTCACCAAAGTAACTAGACCAGATTCTTGGATTTTCCTTCTTCCACTGGGCTGTCAAAGAGCCTCATCTACTTTTTCATTTATCTGTCTTATCTCAGTAAAACAAACAAAACAATCCCTGCTGGCCCAGGACAATACCTCTGTGAGGGGCCGGGGCCGCCTCTCCACCACAAATTCTGTGTGGCACAGCTCGCAGTAACTAGTGTTGGAGGAAGAAAGCCATTTCTCCAGGCAGCTCTTGTGCACAGTACCCAGCGTGCCTGTGCAATCACAGGGCGACAACAGCACCTCCCCACTGGACCCTTCATGGCAGATTCGGCAGATGGGTCCATCACTAAGGACAAAAACAAAACACATCATCACAAAGGCTTAGAACTGAGTGCACTCTTCTCTCAATTGTGGAGTCCTTGTGAGGAATGTGCTTTGTAAACTGTAAAATGTTATATACATGTTAGTCACCATCACTATCATCATCTTAAAGGTCTGGTATCCTTGCAGAAAAAACCAACAAGAACTCTGGAAAGGCCTGTCCTGTGGGTTCCTGCCTTGGGCATGGATTCCTTTGAGCACTGTGATAAACTGAGTGGGTGGTGGCACGTAGCTGGACTAGAATGCAGTGTTAGGACAACAAGCAATTGCAAATCCTCAAGCACCTAAAATCAAAGTATATCAATAGCTAGAAGTACCCTCTCATTTACAGATGGGAAAGCTAAAGTCCGTAGAGGGTAAGTGTCTTGCCCAAGATCAAAGAAAAAAATTAGTGGCTGAGGGAGACTAGAACTTAGGTTTGACTCCTACAGCTAGAACACCTTTCATTGCTTCCTTCACTCCAAAAATCCAGCCAAGATGAGATATTTTTGTGACTGTTCATTTGGTGGTAGGGAATACACCTGGAATATAACTTGGAGAAAAAAGTCATTAAGAACCCCTCTAGTTTCACCCTCCCTCCTCTTAAGATCATAAATTTAGAGCTAGAGTTCTTAACTTGTGGTCTAGAAATTTGGTTTTTTTAAAAAATATTTTGATAATAATATTTCAATATAATTGGTTTTCTTTATAATCCTATGTGTTTTATTTTGATTTTAAAACATTACTCTGTGAAGGGGTTCATGGACCCCTGATCTGGTCCAACCCCATCATTTTACAGTGAGAAATGGGGGTGAAGAGAGATCACTTGACCAGGGACACACAGATAGTAAATAATAGAGTTGGTATTTGAACTCCTGTCTGCTGACTTTAAGTCTAGCAGTCTTTCTACTATACCACATTACCTTGATATGGAGAAAAATTAAAAAAACAGACTTTCTGTCTGTTTTCTGCACAGGAGACAAGCTCTAAGTAACATAATAGGATTACATATTGCAATAAATTAGATGTTTTACACATTAAGCTTCAGAGACTGACAATGATCATTCTTTTTCTCTGGAGATTTTTGGCCAAAAATTTTTTTTTGGGGGGGTGGAGAGACTTTTTTAAACAGAAGACAAGGGGAGAGGGCGAAAAATGGTGTACATAAAGACTAGTAGTTCCATAGGTAACTTGTAACTTTATATATGATTTCCCATGGAACAGTATGCCTTTAAAAAAAATGCATCTCTTAGAAAATCTACCTTGGTTTTCACCCAAAATAAAACTGATGCAGCTACAATTAGAAGGAAAAGTTAACTGAGAAAAAAATCTTTGCAACTACTTTCTCTAATAAAGGCCTCATTCCCAAGATATATAAGGGATGTATTCAAATTTATAAGAATAAGAGTCATTCCTCAATTGAAGGTCAAGGTATATTAATAGGTAAAGTAGTAGGGCAGACTAGGGGAAGGGGTATTTCAGAATGCATGCCATCTTGGGGTGGGCAAGATGGGGTGAAAATTTGGAATTCAAAATCTTGTGGAAGTAAATGTTGAAAACTAAAAATAAATAAATTTATATTTAAAAAAAATAAGTAAAGTAGTTCTCAAAAGAAAAAATTAAAACTACCAACAGCCATATGCTTTTTTTTTTTTGGGGGGGGGCCCTAGGGCAATGGGAATAAGTGCCTAGGGTCACACAGCTAGTGTCAAGTGTCTGAGGCTGCATTTGAACTCAGATCCTTCTAACTCCAGAGCTGTTGTTCTATCCACTGTGCCATCTAGCTGCCCCCAGCAGCCATATGCTTTTTAAAATTAGGGTTTTTCCCCCCATTAATGAAAATTTTCTTTCTCTCTTTAATTTTCTTCCTTCCTCAACTGAGGAAGAAAGAAAAACAAAACTCCTATTTCAAACATGCATAGTCAAGCAAAAGAAATTCTCTCATTGCCCATATTTGAAAGAAATATGTCTTATTCTGCACTGAGTCTATCATCTATAGGTAGCACATTTCATCATATCATGAAGATTGTAGAATCATGGTTGGTCATTGTGTTGATTAGAGTTCCTAAGTCTTTCAAAGTATCAACAGCTATCTATGTAGAAAGTGCTCCAAATCACTAATAGTTAGAAAATACAAATTAAGGCTACTCTGAGATTTCACCTCAACCTCATCAGATTAGCAAAGAAGACTGAAAAAAGAAAATGATAAATGTTGAAGGGGCTGCTGGAAAATATGCATATCAATGCACTGTTATAGTTGTGAACTGGTCCATCCATTCTAGAAAGCAATTTGGAGCTATGCCCAACATGTCATTAAAATGGGCATATCCTTTGACCCGGGGACACCATTTTTAGGTCATAATTCAAAGTGATCAAAGAAAAAGGAAAAAGATCCACATGTAAAAAAATATAGCTGTTTTTTAGTCTTTTTAGTAGTAGCAAAGACCTAGAAACTAAGGAAGGACTCATCAGCTAGGGAATAACTGAACAAATTATGATCTATGAATAAAATAAGACACTATTGTGCCATAAGAAATTATGAAAAGAATAGTTTCAGAAATATCTGAGAAGATTTGCATGAACTGATACACAGTGAAATTAGCAGAAGTAGGACAAAACTATACAATAACAAGACTGTGAAGACAAACAACTTTGAAAGATAAGAACTCTGATCACTATAAGGACCAACAATGATTCCAGAGGACCAATAATGAAGTATGCTACCCTCCTCCAGACAGACAGATTCAAGATGCAGAATGAGACAGACATTTAAAAATATGAACAATATAGGAATTTGTTTGGTTTGAGTATGAATATTTGTTACAATTCTTTTGCTGTTTAACCCATTTTAAGGAGGGTGGAAAAGGGAGAGAAAACAAATGTTTGTTAATTGAAAAATAAATTTAAAATGAAAACAACAACTAAAAGAAAATCTCTCCCCTCACACCTATCAAAATGCTACCCATCCGTCAAGGCCAAACTTAAATGCCACCTTGTCTGTGGTGCCTTCCCTCAGCCTTCCTGATCCACATCTTACTAAATGTTCTCTCTAATCTGAACTCTCATAACACTCTGTCCTATGTAGAAGCATAGACTATAATTGCTTTGTGATCACTTGTGAAGTTTTCTCTCTTACCAGACAGATTATAAGCTCTTTGCAGGCCTGGATTGTATTCTTCTCATATTTATAATTCCCATAACACCAAGCACAGTATCTTACACGTATATTCAATAAATTGTTACTGAATTGGAAGTCAATACAGATCTGGCCTTAATGTTTTTAAAACAAAACTGAAGTTTTCTAGTCTTACATTGAGTTTCTACCCAATGCTTCCTTTGGGATTTTCATAGCACTATACCTTTGTTTTTAGCTTCCTACTTTTAGCCATATCCCTATCAGAATTCTACACTTGGCTACTTGAAGGAGAACTACTCTGGAATTAATTCAGAATGATAAAGAACTGGTTGATGAAATAAGTGACAATAATCTTGGGAGAAAGGTTCATGATGAGCACCTTGCAGAGCCTGAGATATTTAAACAAACAAACAAACAAAACTTTAGGTGAGTGGTTTCAAAGAGCTCACAGAGAAGATAAGTATGGGGGCAGCTAGGTGGCACAGTGGATACAACACCAGCCCTGGAATCAAGAGAACTTGAGTTCAAATCCAGCCTCAGACACCTACTAGCTGTGTGACCCTGGGCAAGTCACTTAACCACAATTGCTTCCAAAAACAAACAAATAAAAAACAACAACTAGACTTATAAGGGGCAGCTAGTGGACAGCACCAGCCCTGGAGTCAGGAGGACCTGAGTTCAAATTTGGCCTCAGACACTTGACACTTGCTGTGTGACCCTAGGCAAGTCACTTAACCCCACTGTCTACCCAAAAAAAGAAAAGAAAAAAGAAAAGATAAGGATGATCCCAAGGCCAGAGACTCTAGAAGAAAAGGTACTAAAAAGGAAAGGTGCTCTCAAGAACAAAATTCGAATCACAACAATTGCAAATCATTCCAATGAAGAAAGAAAGAAGGGAAAAGACTTCTAAACAGACTCAGACCCACATGGCTGCACAGATTTATTCAATAAGCTCAGACACAAAAGATGAGAAGACAGTGGCATTAAATCAAGGAATACAAAAAAATTAGTGAGCCTATAAAAGCTTTAATTTTAAAAATCTAAAGCCCACAATGACCTAAGCCTTGTGAAACATTAAGACAATAACAACAACAAAAGGCTTCTGGAACAATTCTGGGAACAAGAAGAAGGGAGGAAGAGTTTTACAGCTTAATGTTAATAGATAACAGAAACAAGGCAGAACTATCCAATTCCTATTTTACTTTTGTTTGCTTTCTTTTGACTTGAAAGAATAAGATAATTAAAGGTTGGGAATTGATTGACATGATGATAAGGAGTTGGTAAGAAAGCAAATAACTACTTTAAGTGAATCTTCAAGCCCAGGCAAAAAGCACCCTGTTGTTCAGTCACATCTGACCCTTTGTCACCCCATTTGGGGTTTTCTTGGCAAAGATACTTGAGTGGTTTGCCATTTCCTTCTCCATCTCATTTTACAGATGACGAAACTGAAGCAAACAGGGTTAAGTAAGTGACTTGCCCAGGGTCACACAGCTACTAAGTGTCTGAGGCTGGATTTGAACTCAGGAAGATGAGTCTTCCTGACTTCAGGGTTGGCACTCTATCCACTGTGCCACTTAGCTGTCTCTAAAAAAGCATCCTAGGGTATTAAAATTACTAATAGTTATGACAAAGGAAGAACTATATCAGTAATCTCTGAAGAATTATAAAGGAAAGGAGAGGTTCAAAAAGACTAACAAGTCACGTAATTAAGTCCACCTCTTTCTTTGATAAGGCTACAGTATCTTATCAGATCAGGGAAGAGTAACAGCCTTAGTAATAGACTAAGTGTCTTCCCCAATACATCTGGCAAAGTTAGTAGGCCCTAGTGACCAAGATAGATACTCACTGAGCATTGTAAAGTGGATTTATGTATAGTCAGTTGAATGTTCTTACTCAGAGACTGGATAACATCAAACAGCAGAAAGCTCTCTGGTGGCCTCCTGTAGGGCTCCCTCATTGGACCAATTCTGTTGGACAGTTTATCAATAACCTGATACTTACAGCATGCTAATCATAATATGTGCAAATAACATGAAGCTGAGAGGGACAGTTAACGTGTTGGATGATAAAATAAAGGTTTGAAAAGATGGGCTATGTTGAATTAGCTGAAATTAAAAAGGAAAAAATAGAGATTCTCAGATTCCCATAGTTTGAAAGAACCTCAGAAATTATCCATTTTCATCCCTACTCAAAGTGTGAATCTCATTTATGACATTCCTGGTAAGTTGGAATCCAGCCTCTGCTGAAAGACCTTCAGTGACAGGGAACTCACTAGTCCCCAAAGAAGTCAACTATATTTCTGGACAACTTTAATTGTAAAGAAATTTTTCTATATAGGGAGGTAGATTTAAGCTCAATATAATTCCCATCCATTGGTGCCAATTCTGCCTGGTCTTCAGAATCAAGCACAATAAGGTTAATTCCTTTTTCCCAAGAAGCCACAAGAATATAAAGCCTTGGGGCAGCTAAGTGGCACAATGAATAGAACACCAGCCTTAGAGTCAGGAGGACCTGAGTTCAAATCCGGCCTCAGACATTTGATACTAGCTGTATGACCCTGGGCAAGTCACTTAACCCCAATTGCCTCACCCCCCCCAATATATATACATATAAAGCCTTATATCCCACTAACTCTTACATAAAATATAATCTCCAGTAAAACTGAACTCCTTTCTCACTACTGCACTCGACTAGTCTTAAAAAAAAAAACTGAACTCCTCCCCATTTCCCAAAACCCTTCATTCACCTGTTTCCACTTCTCATGCTACTCGTATTATCTGGAAGGCTGCAGCCTTCGTTCCCTATACCTCCACCCCACTATCCTTCAAGGTTCAACTTCAATGATACCCATTCCATAATGCTGTCACTTGTCATTCTATTTGGAAATGATCTGTTCCTCCTCTGACCTCCTATAGTACTTTTATTATAGTTCTTGTTCAGAGCCCTTGTCATATTCTGCCTTATACTTACTTATTCATGCACATTTCAAATCTCCTCTAATAGCTCTTTGAAAGCAAGAACTGTATCATATACAAATTTGCAACCTCCTCAACCCCTCCAGTATCTTGAATAGGGCCCAGCACACCGTATGTCCTTGCTAGGCATTTATAAATAAATGAATAGTAACCTTTCATTTTCTGAGTAACAGCCTGGGTTATGGATTGAATCAGTGAGGTAACAACTGGGGCAGTACAACAAAAATGTAACAAAGTACTAACTAACTCTGCTTCCTCAGAGTAACTTCTGCAATTATCTAGCAATTTAATCCTCCAATAACTCTAAACTTCTGAAATAATCTTTTAACAGCTAGCCTTTACAGACATCGTCAACCACTTGGAACATTCCTTTATTTCTTGTTGGCAAACAGGCCAATCACAACAAGTCAAATGGGATCTTTAAGGCTTCATCTTCTCAGCTGCTTTGTTACTTCCCTCTCAGGGACTGTTTCTTTGATGCCAAAGGCCTATTTTGCATAATTCTGGGTTCAGAGAAGTTCCAGAATGTGAAAAGGTACCTGAGGTTTTATTACATATTCAGAGTTACCATATGAAGGACAATGAGATTTCTAGACTCCACTAGAAATCAAATGAAATAATATATGTAAAGCACTTAGCATAGTGCCTGGCACAAATAAGCACTTGATAAATGTTTGTTTCCATCCTGCCACCACCACCCTACCCCAATCCACTAAACACAGAATAAGAGGAAATAGGTTTTATACTGCATCAAGAGAGACACAGGTTGGAAATAAAGGAAGAACTTCCAAGCCAATGAAGAACTGTCGAAATACTACAATATTCAGGGCAGCTTATAGCATTTCTCTCTTAAGTTTCAAAACAGGATCAAGAGTCTTTTCTTAATGACAGGATCTTAGCATTAGAAGTGGCATAAAGGTGATCTTGTTCAATGCTCTCTACAATATATGGATTCCTCTATAACATTCATGACAGATATTTATCCAACCTCTACTTGAATATCTCTAGTGAAAGAGAAGTTACCCACTCTTAAGGCAATAATTCCTTTCTTCTCTCCTCCCTTCCCTCAAACAGCTCTAGTTTGTTAGGAAATGTTTCCTAATATTGAGCTGAAATCTGATTCTCTGGAATTTACTCCCATTGGTCTTTAGTTCTGCTCTCTTGGATTACATATAACAAGTCTGCTTCTTTTCCACATGAACACCCTTCAGATATTTGAAGGTAATGATCACCCTGCACCACCGCACACACATAGCGTTACTTTGTCTAAGCGACACGTTCCCAATTGTTTTAACTGATTCTCACATAAAATGGTTTCCCCATCTTGGTCGCTTTTTCTCCAGTTGTACTCCAGCTTATCAATGGCCCTACTAAACTGCGGTACCCAGAACACAGCACGATGTTTTAGGTGTCACATAACCAAGTCAGGAGGGTAGCAAGATTATGGCTCCCCCTAATCTGTACACTAGACTACTGGATTGTACTTCTCTCTGGGACGGCTTGGGTATAGTCTTATGCAAAAGCAGAAAGAAATCAGGGCACCAATTCATAAATAAAATTATACTGACAAACAACTCTGAAAGACAAAAACTGATCCACACAATGACCGACCATGATCTCAACAGAGCCATGATGAAACATGCAGTCCACATGTTTCTTCTGAAAAAGAGTGGCAGTGAGGTGATGATCTCAGGGTGCTGAGTGAGACTTTTTTTTTTTAAAAAAACATGGACTTCTTCTGGAACTTGTTTTGCTTTACACTATGTGTTTTTGTCACAAGGGTTTTGTTTTTCTTTCTTTTTCAGTGGGGGGGGTAGAAGGGAGAGAAGATGGATTTTTGTTCATTGAAAAAAGATTTACATTCTAAAATAAGCAAAAGCAAGAAGTAGACTCTTTCAGCACTTAATAATTAAGAGAGCCAGACCCTGACATATGAAAAGGGCTTGACGTTCCCCAACTGTGGTCCTAAAATTGTCCTTTTTATTAACTAGCTTTTGGCTCCAGCATTTTCGAATCTGTATTCCAAATGAGCTCAATCAAGATCCAGGTGGGGTGGAAGGAAAGAACCTTAGAAGACCCATGTGCTAATACCCATAAATCTGATTAGTTTCACAGCTCAGAAGGCTTTATTGTGTATCAGTGTGGTATCATTTCTATAATTTCAATAGGTTTTCTTCTTTTGTGATGGATGAGAAGACATTTTTGAAGATCAGACACAATGTATCCCAGACCCAAGAAACAGAGAAATGCAAGATGCAGATTACAAAAGAACACAAACATCATTAATATTCATTAGTCACCCAATTAATTCACTGGCTTTTTAGTATGACAAAGTAGAGAAAGAAAATGATCAGCGATTTATGGCCCTTAGGGAATAAAATTCTCTAAGTTTTTATTTTTACAACATGCCAATTTCCCACTCCTCCTCAAACATGCCTTATTGCATAGACAAAAGTGGGGGTTTTTTTGTTTGTTAAAGTACTCTCAGATAAACTGAGTTCCAATCATTGACTTTTGATACTACCACTAAGCTAATTAAAAGTACCCCTAGAGGTTGCAAGTCAGAATTGACAATTACTGCCTTGTTCTACTATCGGATCAAGAAGAGAATGATGGGGCCTGTATCCTCTTCTGGGTCATAAGGGAAAAACACTTTTGGATAAACTCCCAAGACACTTCTGTAGAGTCAGAAGGCTGGATCATCTGCTTCCAGACACAACTTGGGGGGAAGTTTTACCTTTGCGTGCCTAAGGCTTTGATGACAGTTGAGAGGAGCCGGCCATCCTTGGCTGTTACCTGGGTCACATATTGCGGATGCCCAAG
Source organism: Phascolarctos cinereus (assembly GCF_003287225.1). Lineage (NCBI taxonomy): Eukaryota > Metazoa > Chordata > Mammalia > Diprotodontia > Phascolarctidae > Phascolarctos > Phascolarctos cinereus. The sequence continues at coordinate 682,752,468 of NW_027555847.1, read as the reverse complement.
GTCCGGGTCGGCCACGATCTTAGAAAAGGCCGTGTTTCCAGTACAGTCACACAGTGAGCCAGGGAGATGACAGCAGTCGCCTGTCGTCATGGCAACAAGGGACACATAGGCCTTCACAATTGGGGTTCCATGATCACAAGAGCCTGCAAAGAAACCAGCTGGAGCTGAAGTCCTACAAAGGAGCTAGCCTTTCTGTGCTTTACTGTCCTGGGCCCTCCCTGTATGTACTTTCCTGCCCCAACCTCAATCCCTGAACAGCTAAACCATGCTCTCTAACAGTTATTATGAATTTTCCTGGATCCTCAAACACCACCCACCCAAGACCAAGCAGCTATAATCTGGGGAGTTATTTCAAACAATTTCCCAAATTTTTCCTTTCCTTTTAAAATATAGGTCCCAGGTTCAGCTAGAAGGGAACTTAGGTATCATCTAGCTCAATACACTTATTTGTACAGATGGAAAATAACTTGCTCCAAGGTTGCACAGAAAATAAGTGGTACATAGTACAGTAATAAGCACCAGGAAATTTCCTAGAATTTAGTCAGACTATACGCCAACAGCAATAATATTCATAACTGTTCACATTTATACAGGTCTTTGTGGTTTACCAAACACTTTCCTCACAAAGCTCTATAAGACAGGCAGTAAAAGTATCATTATCCCTCTTACACAAGTCAAGAACCTGAAGCTCAGTGAAGGGAAGGAAGCTGCCCCATGTCACACCACTAGAAGTGTTCAAGCTAGGAGAAGAACGCAGGTCTCCTGATTTCAACTCCAGCACCCCAACTAGCATAAGGTGATGTTTTCAAGAAGCACTGAGTTTTCAAAAATCCACTTGGTTTTCATCTCACACCTCGGTGTTTTGATCTGACTCTAATTCTTAGAAATAAAGCATCAAAAGTACAGTCCTGTTTCCAGCATCAGCAAAGACTCCTACATTAAAGAAAAAAAAAACAAAACAAAAACCTGCAATTCCCCTATTTCACCAGACTGTTCACTGTGTTTACGGGAGAACAGGATCCAGGAGGGATCTTAAACCATGCAAGTCTAAACTACACATACCTTAATCCAGAGATACCCTAGGAAACAAGCCAACTGACCCTGTACTTAATGTCTTTTTCTTCCCTAGAGGCTGCCAATGCTTAGAGTGTAACTAAGAACACACATCAGCACAGAAAAGGGGTTAATCTAGGCTTCAGGGTAAGCAGGTCACCATATTATCCAAGAGCCTAGAAAGAGCTTAGTAACAAAGACAAAGCAAAGGGCAGAACACTCAATGGATTTGGGTAAACCTGAAATCTACCAAGTAAACAAACCAATTCTATCAAAATCCCCTTTACTCTTAAACCTGTTTGGAACATAGCTCATAGCCAGAGAAGATACCTACAGGGTAGATCACAAGTCTTCAAGGGTTCCTGGGTACTTTGGGTATGTTCCAGGTCTGAGCCTGCTCTCACATGAAACATGATCTTTCCGCGGGTGTTTGTGAGAATATTTAAATGACTGGACCATCTACCCTGCCACTAGGTTACATTTAACTTGTCACATGTGTTATCACGTAATTGTTACTCCAGGTATAGCTCTAAGTAGACAACCAAAAGGGAGGGCAGGGACAATGTAGCATATACCTCTTTGGAAATCCCTACTTCATGGTACAGAGCTGAGTGCCTCAATATTTACTGAGTTAAGTTGGAATCCAGAGATCTGGGTTCTGGTTGCAGCTCAGCCATTAACTATGTGACCTTGAACAAGTTATTTAATCTCTCTGAGACTCAAATTTTGTCATCTATAAAACTGTAACAAAAAAAAAGCAGTTTGGGCTGAGTAATCTCTAACACTTCTACTAGGCTGGAAAACCTGTGTTTTTATTAATGGGCTTTGTTTAGCTTCTTGCAGATATTTCTCATGATTTTCTATGCAGCAAGGTATTAGAAGACATACTTCAAAGAGTGAAGGAGACAAATGAGGAGAGGAAAGAAAAGAAAAACAGTAGAAAAAGGAAATCTTTAATGGAAGGAGTAAGAGGGAAGAGAGGACAGCTGAGATTTTAGGAGCTTTTTAACATCAGCCTTAACGTATGGCTTCCCAAGAAGAGCTATGCTTTTGATCTACTTCCATTTACAAGATTAAGCTTCTATAGTTTCTGAGATTATCCTTGCTCTGTACCATTTTGTACATTTTGCACATAACGGAATTAATCAATGTTTGTTAAATGTATGTATTAATGAAAGGAGACATGCTTTCTAGATCCCTTGCCAGCCTGGTTTCCTTCCTTTGGACACAATCCCTTTAAAAATGTGCCATCCATCAGCAATTAGGATACAGCTGAACAAATAATGGCACATGAATGTAATGGAATATTACTGTGCCATAGGGAATTATTAATATGAAGAAGTCAAAGAAACAGGGATGACCTTGTATGAGAAAATACTGACTACAGAAGACAAGTCAAAAGAATACTGTGTAGTGACTAAAACAATGTAAATAAAGTCAATGTGGACAGGCAACAACACTGGTCAAATGTAACAATGTTAGTACCATATTGTCAAAGTTAAAGGACGCACCCCTTCTTTTTGTTCATTGAAGCCATGTGGATAAAGTGCTAGACTTGGAATCAGAAAAACTTGGATTCATATCCCACTTCTGACACTAGTTGTATGACCACAGGCAAGTCATTTAATCTCTGAGTCTCAGTTTCCTCATCTGTAAAATAAAAATAACATCATATATACTTCTCATTTCACAGTATAACTGAATGAGTACAAAATACTTCCGCAAACTTTAAAGTGCTTGATAAATGTCAGTTACTAATAAGTGATAAACTTTTCTCAAATTTTTTTTCAAAACGGTTTCTGTGTTAATAAGTATTTGTTTTGTAAAAACAAAATTCATCAATGCACTTTTTAAAAAGTTAAAGTTCGGGCATCTGGAGCACAGAGGAACTCCCAATTATCATTAATCAAATCAGGCCTTTTTCTGATTGCCTAAACACCCACGACTCATACTGACCTGGCAGTCGACTAAGTCCTTCATTCTTTTTCACTTGAACTGTATCTCTTTATTACACATCAGTAAAAACCGATTTTTAAAAAAAATCCTAAAGACAAAGTTTAGCTCAAGCTAACTTCACATTGTTAAACTTCTACCAATCTAGCTTTGTTGGATTCCAATTCCTGTCATCCAGTCAACTGACTAATCCCAACTTTGTGTCATCTCTAAATTTGATAAGCATGCCATTTGTCCCTTAAACGGAGCCATCAATAAAAGTACTGAAGGAAGGAGTGAGTCTTGTGGCCCACAACGAACACCTCCCTCCAGTTTAAAACAGATGCTTTAAGTCTCCAGCACCCTTCCTTCAACTTGGAGGATGGGGGTTGGGGGAGTGGGAAACATTGCAGCTGACAGCCTCGGAGTGGCTGTGGAGGCACTGTTGGAAACTCTGTCTGGCTAACAGAGACATTGCCCAATCGTGGCCTTGAGGATGGGGAGGAGGCATTCGGGTCACAACCTTGGTTGTGGGGAAGAAGACTATCTTAGGTAGGGGTGTTGACAATGAACTTGGCAAAAAGCGCCTACTAGGTACTAGGTACTGTTTTAAATGCTGGCACTGTGAGGTAGGAGGTAGAACTACAGATCACAGCTTTAGATCGTGGGAAGACAGGTGTGCGCGCTGGGTGGGGGTCAAGGCTGGGGGTGCGGGAGGAGACACCACAGGTCACAGACTCGGGGTGGGGATGGGCAGAGGGGCAGACACACCGCAGGCAGCGGGAGAAGGGGAGGGGGGACACGCGAAGCGGGCCATGGCCAAGGGCGGGGTAAAGAGGAGACACCGCGAGTCCCGGCATCCGCTGGGAGTGGAGGGTGAACTCTCTGCAGGTCACGGTCACAGGGAGGGGTCATGGCCGCCGATAGGAGGGGGTCAAGGGGACACAGCAGGTCACTCCCTCGGCAGGATAGGGGAGGAAAGCCATTTCTCGTCCTTCGCCACGCCGAGAGAGGAAGACTGCTCAGCAAGGGCGGCTCCAGACTCGGACACCGCCCCGACCCGACCCGGAGTCGGGAGTCAGGAGGCCTCGGCCCCGCCCGGCTCCGGTTCCGGTCAGCCACCGCCCCAACCCGGCTCGCCTCTTGTCAGACACCGCCCCCGGCTCCGGTCAAGCCTGGTCCCCGGTTCCGGTGAGCCACCGCCCCGGCTCTGGTCAGGCCTGGCCTCCGCTCCTGTCAGACACCGCCCGGCTCCTGTCAGGCCTCGCCCAGGGCCCCGTTGGGCACTGCCGCAGAGAAGCAGCGGCTCCCGCCCCCCCCCTCCCCCGACAGCTGAGCTTGAGGACCCCGGCCCTACCTGGTCCCGCGGGCCGGGCCGGGACGAGCCGTACCGCCCAGGGCTCCACTCAGCGCGGCGGCGGCGGCCCCGGCCCGTCCCGTCAGCTCCAGTCTGGCCGCGGCTCCGTGGCCAGCCCGGGAGCCCTCTATCCTGCGTCCAGGCCCTGGTCTTCCCTCCGCCCCCACTGACAGCTGCCGCGGCCAATGGAGACAGTCACTCGCAAGGCGCGGACCAATAGGTTCCCAGAAAAGCGGCACAGGAGGCGGGGCATGGAAAGCGTCACGGATGGTTGCTCGCTCCCGGTCGCCCGCTGGCTCCTCCCCGCGCACGAGACTCCACCCCCAGGTCCGGGAAATGTTGGAGCAACTGCGGCTAGGACGGGACTGCACGCGCCTGCCCAGAAGGGCCGGGAGGAGTAGGGCATGGAGCAGTCCAAGAAGCCTGTCTGGAAGAGATCTGTCCACTAGACTACGGTTCAAGACATGTCCGTTACTTGGTGTGCGTGACCTCGGGGCAAATTACTTTCTCTGGGGCCTCCGATGCCTGTCTACTGACTTTTTCTCCCGGCTGTGTCATAAACATCGTGATGATATCTGCAGCTAGCTTTTCCGTAGCGCTTTAAAAGGTTTACAGAACGCTTCCCATTTCATCTTAAGAATGATCTCCCTGGAAGGGCTTTATGTGTTGGTTCAGAACCAGTGGTTTTAGATTCTGGGCTAAAAGGAATGTTCAAACACCTTTTTACTTCCATAGCATTATAGTCCTCCCTCAACACCTTCAACTCCTGTGGCTTCCTCTCCTATCTGAATAAATCCCAGGCCCGATAACATATAGCAGGCAGATATTATGACAAGGGCCCTTTTTGAAGCTTCATTCTACCAAGAAGCAGCTGGATGCAGTGGACCAAGGTCCAAATTCTCACCCTGCTACTCCTCTTTATTACTCCTGTAACCCCGGACAGTTCACAATCTCTCCACGACTCCTTCCTCATCTCTAAAACCAGTGTTCTTTGGTAGCAGATAAATTCCTAGATTAAGTCAGGAAGACCCAAGCTCAAATGCCACCTCAAATTCTTATAAATGATTCCAGCAGAGTCACAAGCTCGAGCCTGTTTCATCTGTAAAATGGGGATAATTGTTTCCAATTCCATATTGTCAGGATCGAGTAATACATGTACCAAATGCTTTGCAAACCTCACAGCACTATTCTGAAACCCTAAACTCTAAAGCAGGGGTTCTTAACCTTTTTCCGTGTCACTGTGGACCACTTGGCAGTCTGGTGAAATTTATGAATCCTTTTTCAGAATAAAGTTTTTAATTGCATAAAATGTAGTTTTACAAAAGAAACCAATTAGATTGATGATTACTATTTTAAGTTCACAGATTCCAGAAGGTTAAGAACTCTCTTGCTCTAAATCCTTAAAACATCTCATTAGTTGCTTATGCTCTGGTAAAAGTACTATGGAAATAAGATACCTTTTTATTACAGTGATAACACTCCCAGTCCCACCCTTAGAAGGAAAGTCTTCTACTCAGAAGTGTTCTCAGGACAAGTAATGGAACAACACTCCTGCTCCGGCACTCGATCTCCATGACACCCATTTGAGAGATGACTGGCTAGTGAAGGTAAGGGGGAAGCATCAGATGACAGGAAACTGGAAATCAATTTAACTGGTCTACAAAGCCACATTGGCAATTCTGGCCTTGATGAAAAATTATTCTAGATTGCTGGATGAAACCCCAGTCTTACCTGTATGTCCCAGCTTTGCAGGGGGTGAGGAGATGCTCTTGGTGGCTGTCAGCCTCTAACTCCAGACAACTTGGTTTCTTCAAGGTATTACAGCAAATCATGGACAATCTCAAGGGTAAAGGCAGTGGCATGTTTTCTTGGGGAAGTAAGGGCTCTGCTGAGGATGGCAGTTCCAAATTTTTGTGACCTGACAACTCAGTGTCCCAAACCATCACCCTTCATGACCTGACAGAGACCTCCTTTCTTCATGTGGGGCTAGAAGCAGTCTAAGTTTGTTCCCAGGCTGGCCAGCTATTGAACATACAATTAAGTCAGGCAGGAGATTTCAAATGGCATTTTCTGCAGCGGGTACAATTCCAATAAGAGCAAAGCCATCCTGAAGGACTCAGGAAGAGTCTCCTACCACTGCTAGCTTTCAAGTCTAGAGGGAAAACAAGGACCCCTAGGAGGAGTGTTAGGTGCATTCTGGCCAATCCAGAAAGTCTTCCTGAGAGTGGACTGGCCAGATTTACACATTATCAGGCCTGGGTACAGCTGTACACCTTAAGGAGTGAGCAACTCAACCAACTCCTGTTTCTAACTATCTGGAGCAGCTTAACCATCCTTTCCATCTAATCCCCTTCTCTCATCACCATCACCTTCCCTTCCCCACCCCCCTCCAACCCCCTCTCTATGGGAGAGAAGGACTGGGCGGAGACAGACACTTTGGTATGGCAATCTTTATATCCACAACACAGAATAACCATGCACAAATCCAGGGATGCAGGGCTCTATTTACAAAGAAGGTTGCACTCAACTAAATACAAGTGCTGTGGAATAGAAGAAACAGATATATGAATGAGCAGAGGTCTGCACCAGCCCTGGCTTTCCCATGCAGACTAAGCCCGCTTGTGGCGTAGCAATTACTCAGCAATGTCCACTATTGACCAACCTGACCACACCCAGAAATTTGGCCTGTGTCAGGAAGACTCCTTACAGCTAGCTTAGTCACCCTACCCGTAATCCCAGTAGGTGGGTGTTGGAGGAGTGGGGGGGGGAGTAGGGGATTCTGGTCAGTTTCCCCAACCCAAGCATACTTCCTCTTAGTTGCTGTTCACTGGCTCAGGGCCCTTGGTGGCTTGCCAGCCTGTCATTCCAAAGAAAAGCATCTTCCAGAACTGCCCATGAGCTAGAATACTGAATCCCTCAGAACTTGAGGGCGTGTCTCAAGCCACATGACTCACATTTTCTGCCCTATGCCACTTAGGTCAGAAGTCTCTTCTCCTAGGCAATAACTTTTTCATAAACACCTAGATGCAAGTTAGCTGCCAAAGAAAGTCAGCAGGTAGCAGACTTAGTATGCTACCAAAGTGGAAGTGAGGACCAATAATGCCAAGGAAGAGGTGGGAAAAGGCCAACCCCAACTCTTAAGCAGAAGGCACCAGGTGGACCCAGGCCTGCTTGTCTCATGGCCAAGGCTAGCTGGGACCCTATACTCCTAACTTGGATTATCCACAGGGATAATGAAAGAAGAGGCCAAGAAAAAATAAAAGGCCTTAATCTTCACCCCCAGGCAAGAAACCAGATAGCAGCAGCAGGGTCCTGGAAGACAGCTGTCCAGGACAGGATAGCTAAGAGTCATTTCACACTGCCCTGGAGAGTGGCTGTAGTATGAAGGCCTCTAAGCTGGTGAAACTTGAATAATTTAGTCAAAGGAAGTCATAACCTAGAAGGGTTATCCAGAGTCCATCTTCCCTTTCTGTGATATTGGCCCTGGTCTGAAAGAGAAGGGGTGGTCATTAGGCTGTTAGATAAGCTGTCAGGAACTTGGTGGTGTCTTGGGAGGCTTGAATCCTGAATAATTAATGTTCCTGTACATGTCCCAGAGCTCTACCCCTGCCACAACCACAAAACCATTTCTACATCTTCCTAGAAATCTCAGAAAGGCAGGCTGAAGGACTGAGTCAAATGGTTCCAGTTTCAACAGTCCTTCCTACCCACGGCCAGCAGCAGCCATTGGCTCCTGGAGTCTTGGGGGCCCCGGAATGTCACCAAGTTAAAATTTCCACCAACCCATCCCAACAAGCTCCAGTCTCAGCTCAAGCTTTGGGGCAGAAGGGAAAGACCCAATTAAATTGTTGAGGGCTGGAACAATTTCCTACCGTAGAGCTGAGAAGCAAGTCAAGGGACTTTGAATAAGGCCCGGGAGTACTAAATATACTACCCTGGCCTGAACTTTCATGGAGGCATGGAACAGGGCACTTCAAAGGGAAAGAAGCTGCATTTCCTAGCCTGACTCCTCCTCAAAGGAGCGGCAGTTTGTGAGGCCAACAAGAAGACAAATGACTCCTGAGTGGCTCCTCCCTTACCTCCCCTGCCCAGAAATCACTGGCCTTCCTCAATAAAGAGCAAACTCCCTGTAAATTTAAAAGACCAGTACATTAAAAGCAGCCCAGGGATGACAAGGAAGAGAAACTACACCAAAGGGCCAACAGAGCAGAGATTAAGGCCCTGCCTCGCCTTTAAGGCCAGTGAAAGTACAGATTCACTGACTCCAACACACAGACAGACCCTCATCCATTCTACTCCAGCCACTTCCAAAATGCTGCTGCCAATGTTGGGACCTCTGATGTAAGGAAGAGACTTCACGCAACAACCTGTGCTCTGAAGCTGGCAGCTGGCTGAAACCCAAGCCTCACATCAGCCTAGGAGACCCATCAACGAAACCCTTCCATGTAGGAGAGCAACAAGGCCAGGGCCCTGGACACCTTCCTGAATCCATAGCACACACACCTTGAAGGCTAAATGCTCCAGAACAGCTAGTTCTCACTTGGCAAAGATTCCAGAGTAACTCCAACAGGTTATCAACTAACCTTGGGAAGACGTCTTTGTCTTTTACACGCACAACTGGAAAAACCCCTCCGTCTTATTCCAAAAGCTAGCTTTCAAACAATGCCTGGAATGTTAGCTCCACTTTTCCCCTGTCACCCATTCACAAGATGCAGGTTGTACCACTAGGACAAGGTCCTGACATGCAAAGGGGGTGGAGTAGGGCATCCCACCCCAGCGAGAGCATGTGACACTAGTCTGCCTGCAGCCAACATGCTCAGAGGCACAGCTAAGCAGTCCTCCCTCTTCCTTCGGCTAATCTCAGTGTACTATGCAAACAAGCACACATGGCTGGGGAAAGCTCACTGCCTGACTGGACCATTACCAACTTTAGCCTGACCCTCTAGAAAATGGGAGTGTGATCAGGTTTCTCTTGTTGTACCAGACAAAGATGTGCAGTGGTCAAGATTGCTGCTGAGGCTAGTGGGCATCAGGAAAAGTATAACTGTTGCAAATAGCATCCTGGCACTGAGGAAATGAGGAAAGGGCGAAGGAACACAGTTGCATACAGGAAATAGAATCATACATTTTAGTAAAGGTCAAGAAAAATTATAGCCCATGAGAGTCAACTGTTAAAGAATAAAAAGGTGAGGGAAAGGGTTGAGATGCTATGATTTGGCATAAATCTTACAAAATGTATAAAGAATCTATGTTTTTCTACAATAACAAAACCCAAAAACTCTAAGTGCAGTTATATACAAAACATGAGAATATTGCTTCCCTTGCAAATGGGTCTCAGGCAAGATGGTGGATTGGAGAGGGGGCTGTGGGCAGAAAGGAGATTACCAAGGGCCTGCACAGGCTGAAGCTGGTCAGGGTTCTGGGAGCGGAGGGAGAAGCCGCAAAGGAAGGGCCGGCACTTGCTGGATGCTCTGATTGAGGAAGAGGATTCTCTCTGGTGGCTGACAAATCATTCCATCATCTCAGCCTGCCCCTGGACTCCTGAGTCTCCTCCCTGGGGCAAGAGGTACCCAGTAATGACTCTCCCTAGGACCAGGCCCAGAGGCTAGCCACAAGGAAGGGAGGAAAATCTGGGGACTGTGTCACCAGCAGCCTCACCATGGGTCTTCCACCACCAAATGAGAACCCCCAGTGCTCATCGAAGGATCCCAATTGGACACAACAGGACATCTGAGGAAAAGATTTTTTCCCTCTTTAATTTCAGCACACCTCCTCCCTTCCCTGCTCCCCATGTTCCCCAGAGATCTAAGAGTTTAAGAAAAAGTTGGGCTAAATGCAAAAGCAAATCAGTGTAGGTATGTCTTTCTTCAGCCGTGATAAATGAAGTCTTGGTTCCTCCTCCTCCTCCCACCAATCACTAGACAACCAGGCCCAAGGTCAGCCCACTCCCCTGGGAGCCTGAGAGGAAAGGGGGGTTTGGCCTACAGTTAATGCTCGAAGATGGACGTTGGGGATGGGGGAAGAAACGAGGATGACAAAGAGTCACTGAATCACAGGAGACAACTGCAAAGACGTGCACACACGTTTCTAACTGAAGCACAGCGAGGTAAGGGCGGGCAGGGAAGGCGCCTCTGGGCGCGGGTGGTCACAGGCTCTGGCAGCACTGGAGCTTGTTGGATTTCTGTCCATCGGTGGTAGGGGGGACACTGATGTCTACCACATTGTTGCCGGGAGATTCATCATGTGCAGAGCGGTCAGCAATCTGCTTCTGGGATACGATGCGGTAAATCTCTGTGGGCATACAGACTCTGGGTTAGCAAAGCAGGAGAGGGCCCTGCCAAGGTCAGCAGAAAAACACACAGCTCAAAGCTGTGCCCCACAGAGCTAAACATTTTGTCCCTGGTTCAAGACAAGAAGCAGAAACAGACATAAGCAAAGAGGGAGCCCAGGAACACAGAGAGATGCAGTCCTGGCAACCCCCTCTTTCCCTTTACATAGAATCAAGCAGGCCCTGGAACAAAGGTGTTAGGGGCCATCACTCCCAACCTTAACACCAACTTTCAGTGAAGATGGGATTCACTCTCAACTCCAACACACAAAACTTCCATTCTTCCTTCAGCTATGCCTCAACTTTCCAACAGTAAGATGAGCTTCTTGTTTTTGTCTCCCTCTAGTCACCAGGGAGCTTGAGGAATGCATGCATTAACAGGTCAGGTGCTTCTCATACATATTTCAGGTATGTCATGCTAAGGTAGCCTTGGGGGAAACAAAAGGACATATGTGGAAGGGATCCTGAGCCAGTTACTTGACCTCTGTTTGCCTCAATTTCCTCAACTGTAAAATGGGGATAATAACACCACCTACCTGGAAGGGCTTCTGTTTGTTTGTTTGTTTCTTTGTTTTTGAGATGGCTGAACCACAAAGCAGTTAGCTGTTTAGTAAAAACAGCAACGGGGTCCTGGGAGAGGGAATTAATGTACCCTCCTGGGTTACTGCAATGGCTTCACCTAGACTTCTCTGCCACCCCACTGAACATATATGTGGTCAGGTCTGGGGCAGGGTGGCACAACTCCCTCCTCCATGATTCCTGTGCCAGGGGCTTCCTGGAGGGAGGCTGAGGATGGGGATGCGTCCAGCCTCAGGACCCAAAGGCAGTTCTGGATCACTCTCACTCTCTTCTCCCAGGGGCCAACGCTGTCTAATCTGGTCAGCTCCTGTCCTTCCTATACCCCAGGAGGTAGGCAGCATAACCCTAATGGTAACACAGGCATTGGTAACAGAATCCTACAGATATGACCTCCCACCACAAGATGACCTTCCCTGGCAATAAAAGATGCTGGGCTACATAACTAATTCTGGCACCCCAGAAGAGCGGTGAGTTTCTGGCAGTAACAGTATAGCTGAAGTGATTTTTGCTGCATGTGGGACAAGGTACAAGGGGCTGGGAATGCCACAGCCTCCACATCCCATTCACTGACTCCCCAGCAACTCCAACTTCTGGCTGTTCCCAGGCTTCCCCAAACCCTTAGCTTTCATTTCCCTCTGAGTTTTGCTTTAGGTAATTACTTGCCAAGTTATCTAAATGTATTAGAAAACTGACAGAGAGCTGTCCTACTTAGGCATACCTCTGCAATAGGTCACACCCTACTTCCGCCCTTGCCACCCTTCCAGTGACAGTACATTCGATCATCTGGAGCCACTTAGGCTCTGATTGTCAAATACAGACAGAAGAATCACCTGGATCTCTCAGGCAGTGATATAGTCTATTGCTTTTGCTGAACAGCATGTTTACCATCATCACCTCCTATCTCTACTTCCTGGACCTAAATGTATTCACGGCATCTACACCAGGGACAAACAATGGGCTGCATACTATACTACATATTATACCACACTACACTATACTTACATCTGTATGTTAGCTTAATTTCATCAAAAACCTATGAGAAAATACTATTCTGACTATATCCTACAGCCTTATAGTAACTCCACACCTAGAGAGTTACTATGACTGTCCCGTTCAGAGAAGAATTTCTAGGGATCTGATTTAAGCAGCTGTGGAGCTGTGAACAAGTACCGGAAAGCCTCTAGAGGGGGCTTTCTGCCAACAGCTGGGACCAATCAACCCCAGAAGGAGGAGGGGAGGGGAAGAGGGAAGAGGGGGGGAAATTCCAAACAACTAAACAAGTGCTATTTCTAAGTATAACCTTCAGTCATTTTTTTTTTAGCGAGGCAATTGGGGTTAAGTGACTTGCCCAAGGTCACACAGCTAGTATGTGTTAACTGCTTGGTCTGAGGCCGCATTTGAACTCAAGTCCTCCTGACTTCAGGGCTGGTGCTCTATCCACTGCGCCACCTAGCTGCCCCTACCTTCAGTCATTTTAAAAAAAGCAGTATTAACCTCTGGATGATCCACCAATCTGAATTTTTTTTTTTAAAGGCAATTGGGGTTAAGTGACTTGCCCAGGGTCACACAGTTAGTAAGTGTCAAGTGGTTGGTCTGAGGCCAAATTTGAACTCAGGTCCTCCTGACTTCAGGGCCGGTGCTCTATCCACTGCACCACCTGGCTGCCACCAATCTGAACTCTTTTGAATGTCAAAGGGACTTTTATAGCTTAAAATTCCTAAAAACCTAAGTCACATAAAATTTTTAAAAGCTTTTTGTGAAATATAAACATTGAAGCTTTACTTTTGAAATAAACTTTTAAGCCCGGAAACAAGAGTAGACTAGCTATTTCCCCATGTTGTTGTTGTCCAGATGTGTCTGACTCTTTGTGATCCCATTTGGGGTTTTCTTGGCAAAGATACTGGAGCAGTTGGACATTTTCTTCTCCGGCTCATTTGACAGAATAAGGAAACTGAGGCAAACAGCCCAGGGTCACAGAGCTAGTGCCTGAGGCCACATCAGATTTTCCTGACTCCAGGTCTAGCACTCTATCCACTGCTTAGATTTCCCCAGGAAGATGTTTTTCTAAACTACCATGTTCCCCCTGCACTTTTTCTCCCTTCTCCCTTTTTACCTTCCCTACAGTTTTTTCTCTCTTCCTTCAGTTCCCTCTCTCCATACTGACCATAATGTAGCAATATGGTGTATTTCTTATTACAGAATCTCCAAGAATGTTACGCTGGAAGGGATCCTCAAAAACCACCTAGTTCAAACCCTTATTTTATAAAGAAAGAAAGAGATTTACCTCAGGTCATATGTAGACCTGAGGGCATCCCTAGCACTAGAACCCATGTCTCCTGATTCTCCAGGCCACAGCTCTTTTGACTTTGCAAAGCTATTTTTAGTGACTAAAAGTTTGTGTTCTTAATTCTTAAGAGTACATCAGTGAATAAATGAGTTACTGGATAAAAAACACTTTGTAAGCAAGGGGCTATAGATGATGTATGAGCTATTCATAATTTCTGCCACTAAAACCACCGAATTGCTTCCTGGATTCCTGCTTCAGGCCAAGGTTTAACCAGCCCTGCCACGCCCACCCCAGGCCAAGGCACTGCTCACCTGTGAGAATGTTCTTAAAGGCTTCTTCCACGTTGGTTGAATCCAATGCAGATGTCTCAATAAAAGACAAATTGTTTTTCTCTGAAACAAAGAGCAGGTAATTCTAGTTAGTGCCTGGGAACATCCTGACACCCCCTCTTCCTTACTATGACCTCTTAGTGAATTAGTTCAGTTTTACACAATCCCCTGCTAGCAATCCTGCCCTCTAACCCCAACCTTGGCTTGCTCACAGCATGACAGCTTTGCTGTGCATGGCACTGGAAGAAATCACAAACTGGGTCCACTACAAATTTATGTTACATAATCTCACCTGGGTCCTCACTGTTGGAAGGCAGTGCTTTTCTATCCTACCAACCCATTTGTTATCCCACTCATGACTGTGGCTATTCCAGACTCTCTCCTTCTGGAGTACCATTTTCTCCCCACCTTCTTATCTGGGGACCTTGACTCATACTTCCCTGAAAAAATTGAGGCCACTTGTTAAGAGATCCCTCTTTCCCCCCCCCCTTATTCAGATATCTCCTGTGTCTTCCTTCACCCCTCTCTCACACCAAGAAGCGGACTTTCTCCTTGCCAGGCACACCCCTTTTCCATGCACCCTTGACTGCATCATCTCCTGTTTTCTCTAACAGGTTGCTCACTCTTATCATCTCCATTTTCTGTATAATACTCAATCTCCATCTACTGGCTCCTGCTCCGCTGCCTACAAACATGCCTATGTCTTCCCCATCTTTAAAAACCCCTCACTGACCCCACCGTGCCAGCTACTGCCCTGTAATTCTCTTCATCTTTTCCACTAAACTCCTTGAGAAAGCTGTCTACACTAGTGCTTCTACTCTCATTTACTTCTAACTCTTCTGCGATCTTGCTTCGGACCTCATCAGTCAGTTGAAATTGCTCTCTGCAAAGTTATCAATGACCGTTTACTTGGTCACAATTCGAATACCTTCTTCCTTAGCCCCAGCACTTGATGCTGTTGATTACCTGCTCTTTCCTGGTTCTCCCATCTGACAGCTCCTTTTCATTCTCCTTTGCTGGATCTTCCTCTAGGATATTCCCACTAACCACAGGTGTCCTCTCAAAGGGTCTGTCCTGAACCCTCTTCTCTTCTCCCTCTTCATTATCTTGCTTGGTGATCTTATCAGCTCCCACAGGTTCAAATAGCACCTTTACACAGATAATTCCCAGGTATATTTGCCCAGCCCTTACCTCTTTCCTAACCCTAGTCCTCCATTATCAACTGCCTTTTGGACATCTCAGAGGCATCTCAAACTCAACATCCTGAAAAACACAACTCATTATCCTTCCCCAAAATCTTCCTCCCTTCTTCCAGCTTTCCTATTACTTTCTAAGGAACCACTATTCATGACCCAGGCTCCCAACCTCTATGTCATCCTCAGTACAGCTTTACAAGTTGACAAAGCATCTTCTATTCGTTATCTGATTTGAGCCTCATAAGATCCCTGTGAGGTGGATACTAGATATTATCCCCATTTTACAGTTGAAGAAATATGCTTAAATGACTTTGTCTGGGGTATCCCAGCTGTTAAGTATCCGAGGTGGGACTCAACTCCAAGTGTGACTGACTACTAAGTCCACCATGCCAGGAAAAATGTCCTGATCAAGATTTATCAAATCTCAGAGGCGGAGCCAAGATGGTGGAGTAAAGGCAGGGGCTTGCCTGAGCTCTCCCCCAAACCCTTGCAAATATCTTTTTAAAATAACTCTAAACAAATTCTAGAGCAGCAGAACCCACAAAAAGATGGAGTGAAACAAATTTCCAGCCCAAGACAACTTGGAAGGGCAGCAGGAAAGGTTATGTTACGCCAAGGTGAGAGAGGAGTGCAATCTAGTGCAGCCCATGCCAGCACAGCCCTGGCCCCAGCCCCAGCAAACACAGATCAGGCCTTGGGAGTGATTGAATCAGCAGCAGTGGCAGCGGCTGCTTCCAGAGCTCTCAGCCCACAGATGGTCAAGGGGTTGAAAAACTGGTCAGAAGATTACAGGGGTCTTTTTGCTAGCACTGAGGCAGGACTCTATTGCTTTTGCCCATACGTGGATCGGGGTCCTCAGCGGCAGTTCCAGGGCGAGGAGGAACACTAGCATAGCAGAGCTTTGGGCTTCAGTGAAAGAGGGGACCCTCCTCCCAGTTCCAGGGCAGAAAAGAGTGCTTGTGGTCGCTCACAGATCAGAGCAATAAACACCTCTCCTTAGATCATACCTCCTTGGAAGAACTGAAAACTCACAGGTCCCTACAAGTATCTCTGAAAACAGCTGCACAAAACCCCTGAAGCTTGGGACAGTGTGCCTTCCACCCTGGGTGCACCTTAACAAAGAGTTAAAAATCAACTAACAGGCTGGGAAAATGAGCAAACGATGGGAAAAAAAATTTATCAAATCTGTACAAGTTGGATTTTTTTCCCCTAAAATAAACTGCATTACTTTCAAGTATGAAGCTTACAAATGCATGTCAATGCTGAACACAAGGGTACAAATCCTTCCCTACTGGCATGTTTCAGTGATTGCAATTTAACTGAAGGCCCCACTTTACTACCATGCTCCCTCAAGTATTTCCTGAAGGACTTTGGACAGCTGTTCCTCTCCCTATTTCTGTTTAGCTTCATCTGCACACGTTCCATAAAATCTCTAACGTCGTCACTACCAGTCACTGTCATAAGCACTCACTCCTCCAGCTAGGTTTCTCTGGATCTGTATCCTCAGAACTCACTCCCAGGAGCTTTACTCTTTTGAAGTCTTGCCCTTTTACAATGCATCCCCTTTTCCTTTCTTCAGCTTGCAGATCCAATTCCTAAAGAACCTTCGTAGACTCCCAGGGCACAGGCAGTTGCTGACCTCTCTTCTCTTCCTCCCTAGTCTTCTGATGACTTATCTTTGGAGCTTCCTTCCTTTTATTAGATCAGTCTCCCCTCTGCTTCTGGGCAGCCAGACTGTTCCTCCTTCTTGTACTGCAGTCTCTCCTCATGGGCTTTGTACTGTACTGCAGATCTCTCTCCTCCTTTACTTGCTTCTGGCCACATTATAAATGTTTGTTGACTGACTTACTAATTAACTCTGGAGTCCTTAAATACCGTGTTTACCTTTAGGACCCAAGAAACCTACAAAGCTGTCTCTTACTCTCACAGTGAACACAGGAGCTTCCAATGTATGTGAATTTATATGGGTCAATACATATACATGAATTTCTAGGAACACATACATTTGTCCATGTGTGTGTGTGTATGTGTGTGCGCGCATATATATGTGTGTGTGCATGCATACATACACACACACACAGACACACACACATCTTTGGAAGAGCAGTTTGGCACAGGGGACAGGCTCAGAGTTAGGAAAACCTGAATTCGAGTCCTGCCACTCACATGTACTAGATGTGTCACCGGATCAAGGCCCTTACCTTCAGTGCCCCAGACAAATCTCTAATAAAACAAGTTGCAGAGTATGGCTGATCTGCATTGGTGGAAGGAATTTTTTACCCGAAGTTCCATATATCATTGAAATCTCAGGCCTAGTTAGTTTTTGGTTTTTTTTTTTTACACATGTCTGCGCATATGTTGTGATTTATGGGGAGTAACCACCCTTTCTAAAAGTCTTCCTACAATGACTCACTGCTTACGGAATAGAAGCAACCCTGGCATCCCAAAGGTTCTGTCAAGTGGGTGAGGTCTGGCAGCTCCCAACCAAACTGAAGAAGCTCCCAAGACAGGCCCCAGGGGCTGTATAGGGCTGTGGGTTGAGGACCAAAACCAGTTAAGTAAGCTCAATACCAGCTCACCCTCAGAGTGATGAATTTTTCATCGTAGAAACTTTTGAAGACTAAGTCCTAAAGGGGTTTTGACCTGCATCAATAGGGATTGTCCACCTGCGCTAATGTAATTACACAACACTGAAGTAAGCATGTGTAAATACGTATGTCTGTATATTGTAAAGTGAGGCTCATTAATATACAACCTATAAATATTATGCAGAAAGCCCTACTATATAATAACAATATGTGGGAAATGGGAATCTATGAAATGGATACATAAGCAAAGTAGTTCTCAGTATGGAAATCTTTGCTTGATAAAGAAACTTATTACTGTCCCTTTAATTGGGAGTCAACCCTTTAAATATCTCAACTGTGATTCAATCTTCTTCTCTCTCCTTTTTCTTCCCTACTGACAGGGTATATAACTCCACATGGAAAAGCTCTGACCTACAACCATCACCCAATGCAAACTTAACAACCTCTTAGCAGGCAAGATGGGAGGTTTTGCCAAGTCCACACATATGAGGAAAACTGCATGTGGGACAAACAGTGTAAGGTAGGTACAAACTCAGAACTTAGGGTAAGTGAGTTAGAGGGTATTGATGGCCCTGCTCTACAGGCTAAAAGCACTTTCAGCAAAGCCAGTATTAAAAAATTACCAGCCATTCAAGAGAAGACAAAGTCAATGGGAAACCAGGATTTAGTCTATAAAGAATTATTTAGAACTGTGTCAAGAAAGGCACACATTTACATGGCTCTGAGGAAAAAAGAAAGCCTGACCTTCAACACATAGAGGCTGATACCTTTACATTAAAATTTAACCCAGAGCTCATATGACTCACATATACTTAGCTGAGTTTTTCCACTCAAAAGTATTTATTCTCCCTAATAGGCAGAAAATTCTTTTGGGCAAAGGGAAAACTTTTTTTTTTTAAAAGGTAAAGCTTCTCATAAATAGACCAGTTTTATTATCTTTTACATTATGGAGAAACAGAAGATGAAGGTCTGCAATACAAGGCACAGTGGAGAGAGCACAGAACTAGGGATGAGAGGGCCTGGATTTGATTCTAGCCCCTGACACCTACCAGCTCTGTGATTACAGGCAAGTCACAACCTCTGTGAGCCCTGGTTTCCTTATACATAAAATGGAAATAATTATAACTGTACCACCTACCCTCACACGGTTATTGTGAGGCAAGTGCTTCGTAAATCTTAAAACACTCGAGATCAAAGAATTATGATTTTTCCCCTGCTATAGTATAATAAGTTACAAGAGGACAGAGACTGAGTCATGTTTAATGTTTCCATTCAGATACCTAGTACAGGGTCTAGCACAGCAGCAAGGGACTAAGGAATTATTTGTTGAACTGAGTTGAAGGCACTGAGCTCAATCCCAGGGCAGGGCAGAGAAAGCTTCCAGATTCAAGTTCCCCACCTTCTGGAATGCCCCTAGACCAAGGCCACCCACCTGCGAATGCCCGGGCCTCATCAGTGGGCACGGCACGGAGGTGGCGCAGGTCACTCTTGTTCCCCACCAACATGATCACAATGTTGTTGTCAGCATGGTCACGGAGTTCTTTCAGCCAACGTTCCACATTCTCATATGTCAGGTGCTTGGCAATATCATAGACCAACAGGGCTCCCACAGCCCCTCGATAGTACCTGAGAAAAGATCAGCAGGACATTAATTTGGCCAAGTAACCACACTGCCTATTCCAGTCGGGCTTTTGCTTCAAGCTATATTCTAGCACCACGTATTCTTTAAAAACCAGAGATTAAAACAAAACCCAGAAACTCGGCCAGGAACTACCTTACCAAGGGCTGCCTAAAGTCAATGATCTCAGCCCCATAAAATAAGGCCTTTCTCATGCTTTCTGGCGCCACTGCACCAAGGTCCCCAGAGTCCTCACCCACCCAAGACTACTTCCTTTGACAAGTACACCATACTCTCATGCTATTTTCTCCCACATCTCTGTTGTCACGTGGAATTTTACTCATCAGGAATGTACAGAATCACAGAATCTGAGTTGGACATGACTTCAGAGGTCATCTAGTCCAACACAAACCTGAAGAGAAATCTCTACCAATTGCAGCCCTAAGCTGGGAGTCAGGAATACCAGGTTCTATTTCTAGCTACGTCCCACCTCATTGTTTGTTCTCCCTCTCCCAACCTCAGTTTCCTCCTCTGCAAGTGCTCATTCAGCCTCTACTTAAAGATTGACAAAGAAGAATGCACTCCCAGCCCTCTCCCAACTATGCCTTTACTTCTCAGCCTGTTGCAGACTTCCAATTACCCTACCACCCATGTGAAGCTGCATTTACTACGGGTGCGCCAATGACTTACTAGCTGCTAAATCCAACAAGCTGTTCTCAGGCCTCAGCTTTCGTGATGACTCTGCAGCGTCTGACACTGCTCACCACCCCTTCCTCCAAGGCTGCGCTTTCCTGGTTCTCCTTCTCAGCGTCCTGTGGTTATCATCCACGTCCCACCCTCAAAAGACCCAATCCTAGGCCCTCCTCTCATCTGTTTGGATAGTCTGCGCTCTCATCAGTTCCCGTAGGTTAAATCGTTCTCTGCAAGCAGATCACTACCAAGTCTATGTATCCTGAGCCACAACCACGCATCACCACTTGCCAGCCTGCCAGACATTTCTATCTGGATATCCCAAAGGGATCTTAAACTCAACAGTTTCTAAACAGAACTCGGGATCTTCTCCTAAAACCTACCCCACTTCCTAATTTCCCTATTTTTATGGAGGGTCCTCCCTGTCACTTAGGGTTACATCCTGGGATTCTTCACTCTCCCTCACATCTGCTCCACCTCTTCACTCCCATATCCACCAGTCTATTTCTAACCCTCATTATCCGTCATGCTTTACAACTGGTCCCTGCCTCTAGTCTCCCTCACCTCCTCAATCCCTCCTCCACACAAACTATCAGACTGGTATTCCACTGCCTTGCTCACGAAGCTTCAGGGTTCTCCATTCTCTTTGGAATCAAATACATCCCCTTCTGTGAGGCATCTGAACCTCCCCAGCCTGGCTGTAACCTAGCTTTCTGGACTGATTCACATTACTCCTCCTTGCACACATTATCACACAGTCAGCTTCTGACCTATTGGCTGTTTCCTAGATACAAACTTCCATCTCCCACCCCCACATCTTTGCGCAGGTTACCCTCTATTTGAAATATTTTCTCTTACACGTCTTGTAGAATCCCTAACTTCTTTCAAAGCACAATTCAGGCGCCAAGCCCTACATGTGGCCTTTTCTGATCTCCCTGGTTTAATGTTTTCCTCTTTACCCAGTGAAATTACTTTACTCTGCATATATCTGGCATACCCTTATCCCTTTCCGTCACATCTCAAATGTGGTCAGCCTATAGGGATTCACAGGTCTCGTGGCCAATATGCATCACTCTACATCCCCCAGCCCCACCGCCAAACCTCCCAAGTCTCCTAACTCAGTGTTCATCTACAGCCAGGCAAAAGAATGGATCCCTTCCAAACTGGGGAACTGGTATTTAGATAGGAACATCACTGAAGCTCAAGATGAAATATGTGTCTATACAGTAATGCAGAATCACAGTGTGGAAAGAAGATTGGCTTAGGGGTCTCAAAAACTGTTTCCTAGTCTCAGTTTCATCCACATTTTTACTAGTCATATGACCTTTGACAAGTCACTTACCTTTTCTAAGACTCAAATGTCCACATCTATAAATTAGGGAAAATATTATCGGTTGTGTCTACGTTATAAGTGTCATCAAAATCAAATGAAGGTACTTTTTAACTCTAAGGAGCTATTCAGATGTATGGCAATCACAATAATAATTGTAGTAAGATTAAATGACACATCCCTAGCATAACAGCTGCAATAGCTCTATGCTTATCAAACTGGGGATGCTGCCTGGATAACTGGCCTGCAGGCCAGGCAAGAATTTCAAGGACATCAGGTCAGTCTTTCCCTCTTGCAGAGGCAGAGGTATTGAGGACAGGGCCCTCACAGAGGAGTTGGACATTAAAAGCTGGGCTAGATTTTCATTCAGGAATAACTACTATTATCTAGGAAGTGATCCTTTGACAGCAAGCACGTATTCAAAAAGGAAAGAAAGAAGGTGCACAGATGGGGAGATTAGTTTCTTACTATTAGCAGGGATTCTCTACCAAAATGCTGTCCTGGTGTTTTGCTTCAAATTGACCTGGTCTATCCTGTTGAAGGGAAGACTCAATCAAGAGTTTCCTTTCTCTCAGGAAGAACCAGGATTTCTCTAGTCCAGCAAGAATGCTATAGTCCTCAGGAGACAGGGCTTTCCAAGTACCCTCTTACTAAGAATGTGTCATCAGGGTCTCTGGCCTTTATCTTCACTCAGGAGCAAAAGGAAGGGGTCCTTTACTGCAGAAAAGGAGAAGTCCAAACAAAGACTGGAAAAGATCTTTACAGTCTGGATGGGCAGAATCTAGATAATGAATTATAATGGTAATAAATGTGAAGTTAGGTTAAAAAAATGAGCTGACAAAAATAAAAGATGTGGGTGGTGTGGCCAAACAATAGGTCATATAAAAGAACTGGCAGTCTTACTGGACTGCAAGTTCAATTTGAGCCAACAGTGCTGGTTAGCACTGTTGGCCAAAACAGAAATGTGATCTTAGGCTGAATTAAAAGATTTACAGTGTTCAAATCAAAGAAGATAACAGTTCTACTATACTCCATAAATATCCTTCTTAGGACAGGATATACAACAGAACCAAAACAGAGAAGGGCAACCAGGCTGAGGAAGGGACACCGTCATAGGAAGATTAAAGAAGATTTGCAGGCAAGGGCACAATCGTGATCTTCAGTTGCCTGATGGACTATCATGGGCAAAGAGGACACAACTGGGACTGCTGGTGGGAGTAGGGAAGTAAAGGCAGAGAAAATATGGGGAGATAGACTTCAGCTCAATACAATAAGCATGTGAGCAATGAAAAGTGGTCCCTAAGGGAACAGATAACCTTGTAAGGTTCTACTACAGGTATTTCAGCAGAGGCTAGACCTGTCAGAAATGCTGTAGATGAGATTCCTAAATTGGATGGATGGATGGATGAGGTGATCCCCAGGACCTATGACCTTTGACAAAGTCCCACTGACACCCATACTCTTCGTGCAATGGGAACAAAAATAAGAGAACTCATTCTTCTCACTTCTTACCAAAAGTAAGCCAGGCGTGAATATAGAAAGGTAAGAAATCTAGCAGTGCTCAGAAAATGGGCAAAAGTGTAACCCACTTTTTTTCAATCATTAATCAGAAAACAGAAAAAAGGCAGAAACACGACTCAAGCCTATCTACCCAGAATGCTGAGGAGGCAATTCTCACCGTGTGGGAGGCAGGATGAGATGAGATGATCTCTAAGGTCCCTAACAGCTCGGAGAACCTATTCTCTTTGCTTGCTCCTCTGCACTGTTCTAACAGTCTGTCTCAGTCACCTGGTGCCTGGATCACATTCTCCTTTACAATGTTGTTACTTAGCATAGACCTTACCTCCCTCTCCAGATGTTGGAGTAAAAATGCCTCGGTGCTGAATGGCATTTTATGACTTAGTACTTCCAGACACACTGTACCTCATTTGATCCCTCACAACCATGAAGGTGTCTGCTGCAGTCCCTTGATGCCAGAGTGTCATATGCTGGTGACCCCAGATTCTCAAAGGATATGTCTGAGAAAGGCAAGCTCTGGCAGGTCCAACCAAGCTGGGAAAAACTTCAGCTTTTTGATCTCTATGTCCATTGTCTGAGAAGCAGCCTCAACAAAGTCAGTCAAACAAACATATACTAAGTGGAGCTTGTTGTTGTTTTGGGTTTCTTTTCGGGGGGGGGGGGGGAAAGAGGTGGGAATGAGATGTACACAAACAATTATAGTCCAAAGCAGAGAATGAAAAAGTGCACAACATTACAAACCAAGTGCCTGTGAGGCCATCTGGTTATCTCTGGGAAATTTCATCCTCTTGGTGCCAGTCTACAAAAGTATTTTTTAACCTGGAGACTTTGTAAATTAGAATTTTGTGATTTAACTAGGCATAATGAGGAAAATATTACTGTTATTTTTGGTGGGGAAAAACAATTTTTGTATAGTTTATCTCATTCTGAACAAAATGTGAATTTTCCTAAAACAAAAAAAGTATTTTTAGAAAAGATCCTCATTCTGTTATCTTTCTTATTAGTTATGCCTTCCAGCTGCAAATTTGGTTAATTAAGTTTGCCATCTGTGTTTTTACCCAATAACATAAAAAAAATTACAAAGAGCAGTGTCAAGCATCAGGCCCTATGCCAGCAGCCTACAGAGACCCCCTTCCAGGCAGACGGCAACACAATCATTTAATCAGCTCCAAACCCACCTCGCAGTTTTCCCTTTTGGCCACAAAGATATTCTGAGAGGCGCTGACTGTCAGATGCTGAAACCTCTTTGCTAGAAAAAGATAAATGCAACTTAGGAGCTAGACAGGTCTACACTTCTTCCTCTTTGGAGGGCACTGGTCACTCTTTTGCCTGCCTCATTTAGCCTCAACAACCCTCATCAACTGTGGCTTTCTTTTACTTCACCTTGAATCCCACTACCCAAAACACGGCATTATTGGAGATAGGTAATAAATCCTGTCACCGAGCATGTTACAAAATGATCTCAAGTGTAACAATTAAAAGGGAAGACTGACTCAAAACCCAATGTAGAGGCACACTGAACTCCCAAAAGGAAGGCATTCCACTAAGGAGGTCACTTCTTGGCTGTCAGGGTCACTAGACCATAGGAACTACAGGACTGATAGCATCTATCGAATGTTGACCAATTTGTGACCCCCTGAAGAGAAGTTACTATTCTAGACAATAGAAGGTGACTTACATTTAAAATTCCATAGCTGGAAAAATTTCAAATTCAGTAAAACCTCTTACTTGTAATTTTGGGTCTCGAACCTTCCAGGACACCAGCTAAATTTTGCTTCTATAAATGGATTACACATTTCTATTTTGCACTGACTCTGTGATCTCTTGGCTGTGGGGTGAGTACTCCCTTTACCTGTATGGAGTGTAGCACCTCATGCCTTCCCAACCCACACAATTCTCGCCCTCTGCTGGGGATCTGCCCTTACATACTAGAGGCTTTCCTCCATATCTTTTAACATTTCAGAGACAACAGTGGAATGCCTGGGCTGTGATCTGCTATCCCTCAGTCTCTACACTACCAGCCCACCTCCTTTTCCAGTTATACATGTCTTTGATGATGTCTATTTATTTATGTAAACAACATATATGTTTAGGCTGCTTAAAGATTAACACCAATATGAGGCACCTAGTGTGTTTATGTTCCCATAAAACTACTTTGTATAGAAACACTGATGAAAAATACAGAAGGACCTAATTATAAATGACTGCATGAAAACCATTTAGTAGTGTCTCCAGTTCCCAGTGACTTGGAAAATATGATAAAAGCAATTCTTCCCTACCAGCTTCCTCCTCGTGTCTACAAGGACAGCAGATAAGAAGCTCTCCCAGGGGTCTCTATAGCATGTTGTTCTGGTGGATTGCCTTAGACTACTGGCTGGAAGGAGCCTTTGGACAGACTGAAACTGCCGAAATGCAGACAAACTCTGACATCTTCCTTGCTAGATCCAAATCTTGCTTTCACTGTGAAAGAAACACTTTTGGAGAAACTTCCTAGATATGAATAAGCTAAGGAACGAAATGCAGCTCGACATAGGCAGCGTTTTGTGTCTGAGCAGGCTGAACTTACGCTGACGTGATTGCCCGGTACCGCTCCTGACCAGCTGTGTCCCAGATCTGGGCTTTTATAGTCTTCCCATCCACTTGGATGCTCCTGGTAGCAAACTCCACACCGATGGTACTCTTACTCTCCAAATTGAATTCGTTTCGAGTGAATCGTGAAAGGAGGTTGCTCTTCCCCACCCCAGAGTCACCAATCAGCACAACTGAAAAAGGAATAGAATATTCTGTAAACTTAGAATCATTTCAGGGCCTAAGTCTCTGCCTCTAAAGACAGGGTTCTTTCCACTAAATCCTATAGATTCTATTTGAAAAATGTAGCCAAGGAATTAACTAGCCACATTCTAATTGTCACCTAGGACCATATCAGCTAGGGACCAGAGAAGCAAAATTCTTTTCCTCCCAAGCACAGACATCCTAGGTTAATGCCACCAGCCCAAGATACCTCAGGGGTATTTTGTGAGGAGAATTAAAATAGCTGATAGATGAGAAAGGATGGTAGCATGGTGAAGTAGAAAACTCTCCTGAACAAGGAGAGCTGAACTCTGTTTCTGGCTTTGCTAATTTACTGTGTGATCAACTCTGGGCAAGTTTCTTCCCTGCTCTGGATGTGTTTCCTAACCTGTAAAATATGAGGTAATAGGACTAAAGAGATGTTCTGTAGCTAGGCTATTCTCTATTTTAAGGGCGTGGGAGGTAATGTACGTAAGATGACTCGCAAGCCTTAAAACACTGGGTAGATATCAGCCATGCTGGTGCTGAAGGTCCTTTTCTGAGGTTCCCTGATTCCTTCCAGCTCCATAGGTAAGGCATAAAAAGGCATAAAATCTATGCTGCCACCACACTTGAGATTTCTGAGCACAAATGCCTTGGAAAAGAATTCTTTTTCTTTGATCTAAGACTTCCAAACTGCTAGCTCCTCCTGGGCCTACAGGGACCCCCATCCTTAGGTCTTCCACTACCTCATTCATAGGCATCCCCTCCCTTCCACTCAATCCCACCTTCAAGACACATAGAAGAAAATAGATTCGTGTATTTAAGAAGAAAAATCACCCCAAGCAGCTTCTTGAGTGAATTTTTCCAACAGGCAACATCAGGAGTGTCTCAGAGAGCAAGGCAAGTGAGCAAAACTTACTCCAGACCTTGTCTAGGCAGGCTGGATTTTACCTATCTGCTTTTAAAGAACAAAATCTCCCTATGGTAGAAACAGATAGCAACAAAGAAAAACTGACCTAGAATCGGAGAGTTTTTGAGCTGAAATGGATTGGCAGAAATATATATTCTAACTCCTGATTTTACAAAATGAGGAAAAGCCCTGAAAACGGAAGGAACTTGTCCACAGTCCAAAGTAAGTCAGTGGCAGCACCCAGACTGGCACCCCAGTCCAGTATCCTTGTGCAGTGAAGTGATCATCTGGCATCAAACTGGTTCTTGAGGCCCAAGGTCTTGTTAAGT
This sequence comes from Phascolarctos cinereus, assembly GCF_003287225.1. Classification (NCBI taxonomy): domain Eukaryota; kingdom Metazoa; phylum Chordata; class Mammalia; order Diprotodontia; family Phascolarctidae; genus Phascolarctos; species Phascolarctos cinereus. The sequence continues at coordinate 682,725,652 of NW_027555847.1, read as the reverse complement.
CAACTTGTAGGATAGAGGGGATATGAACTGATTTTTAATCAGTTTTTTTAAAAATAGTACATCTAGCACAATTAATTCTGGGAATTATAAAATTCTCCCTCTCAAGTGAAATGCCATACTTTCCGCAAGTAACTAGCCTAAAAGCCCCAGGGAATGGTGAGGAGGAGATCTAAGTCACCACCCCTTATCAAACTGTTCTTCCTTAGAGCCTTTGAAAACTAGCTTTTATACATCTAGGACCCAAGCTGGGCTCAGTTTCCCCTGCAGTGACTCCTCAGAGATTTTGGTGCTGCCTCTACTCTATCTGAAGTGCCTTGGGCGAAGTCTGGGATGCTATCAAACCCTGGCCTCACAGAATCTATCTTCAAACAAGACCACCTTCCTTTTCAATAAACCAAATGTGAAAGACACAGCAATGATGATTCTTTATTTTACAAAGAGACCATCATTCTTCCCCATTTTGTCTCATCTCTTGCTGCCATAGAATGGTTAGACTTATAGTTAAAAAGAATTTCAACCTAGATGGCTCCGGGAGGAGAAAGTAAAGCTGGTGACTTTGCACAGCCCTCCCTCACTTAAATCCAATTCACTTCCATGTTACAGCCTCACCTCCCTGAATTCACAGTCCTCTCTGAGAAGGAAGGACAAACAACAACAACTTCCCCTATCCAATAATAAAGCCTAATTTGATTGCTGTTTGATGGACCACCTGCTGCACTGAAGGGTATATAAACTATAAGTCCACCACCATAACTGTCTTTGGTCTAAGCCAAATGACCATCCTTTTATTAATAACCTGCTGGCCTCATTAATAAAAATGATTAAATTACTCAGAAAAAAAAAAGGTCAATTTGACAGCTGTATAGAGGGATGGATTAGAGAGGGAAGAGACTTTAAGAAGAAAGAAAACAAGCATTTGCTAAGTGCCTACTATGTGTCAGCCACTGTGCTAAGCACTTTACAAATATCACATTTGATCTTCACAACCACCCTAGGAGGTGGAAGCTCTTATGACCCCCGTTTTACAGTTGATGAAATTGAGACAAAGAGTGGGTTAAGTGACTTGTCCAGTGTCACACAGCTAGGCTGTAACTGAGGCTAAATTGGAATTCAGGTCTTTCTGACTCCAGGCCTGGCACTCTATTTACTGCTCCACCTAGCTGCCTCTTTACGGGGAAGGCTATTGCAATAATCCAGGGGGAACTCATCTCTAAGTACCTAAAGTTTTAGAGTTTCCTGGGGGCACCGAGAGGCTCAGTGACTCATAATAGTACTTCAAATCAAGAAGCATTTATTAAATGCTTACTATGAGTGTGCTAAGTGCTGAGAATAAAAATACAAGTAAAAATTAAAGATCCTGCCCATAAGGACCTTACATTTTAATGGGGGAAGGCACATATAAAGGAAGCTGAAAAAAGGTTGAGGGAGGAGGACAAGATGAAGGTACCCTATCACCAGTGCACGGTAGAGAAAGATCAGAGAGTTAGGAATACAGCCTGGAAAGGAATGAAGACATGGCTGGCCTGATGTCATCCTCCTTAAAATGGAGGCTCTGAGAGGAATCAGTCAATCAGAGGGAAAGGCCACAGGGCAGAGGGTATTTCTAGTGTGAGAAACCCAAGGGTGAAGTGAACTTCCAGGGTGAAGAGGTTTCTAAGACATGGTATAGAAAGTCTGAGGAGTGTTACATGTATTATGATCCCCATTTTACAGATGATATAATAGAGCACTGGACCTGGAATCAGGAAGACCTTAGTTCAAATCTAGACCCAAACACTTAGTAGCTGTGTCACTTAACCCTTCTCAGCCTTAATTTCTTCACCTGTAAAGTGGGAATAATAATAATCCCTACCTTCCATGGCTGTTGTGAGAATCAAATGAGATATTTACAGGGTGTTTTGCAAACCTTAAAGTGCCACATAAACGCTATCTGTTATAGCTATTATTATTCTTGTTGAAATTCCTTGCCCAAGACCACACAACTAAAAAGAGAGCTGAGACTCAAACTCGGTCTTAATTATATTGCTTGAAACCACTAATATCTCAGTCATGCATGGTTAAAACATTTGAGTCACCTTTGCTGGTGGCGGTCCCCACGTTCCACCAGTCACAAAGTCTTTTCAATTCTATCTTCAATGGTTCTTCCCAAAGTGTCATCTTCCCATTCCCACTGCAGTCACCCTACTCTAGTCCCTCATTACCTCATTCCCAGGCCATTGCAATAAATCCCCATGGGTCTCTGCCTCCAGTCCACCCTGCCAGGGTAATTTTCCTAATACAAGGTCTCAGCAAAATGGTACTTCACTGCTCCCCCTGCCTATTGCATGAAGTTCAAACTTCTTTGCCTGGCCTTCAAAACCCTCTGCAACCTGGTTCCAGTCAACATTCCCAGCTTCATCTCACACTATTTGCCTTCACATAATCTACATTAGAGCCAAATTGGACTCTCTGCCAAGGCCCTTCCACTGTACCAGCCAACATCATATTGAAATGTGTATCCTTCAAGATTCAGCTGAGCTGTTATCTCTTCCACAAAGCATTACCCCATCCTCTGTCCTCTTCACACCTTGGCCAGAAAGGCTCTTTCCCTCCTAGAATTTCTCACTCTACTTTCTTTGTCTGTACTTTCATGCAATCATCACTTTCAAATGTCTGTTACAGCAATAATAATGGATTAAGTGTCTCAGGTACATTATCAAGTCTGATGCTTACAACACCCCTATAAACTTGGTGACAGTACTGATATTATCACAGAAGTTAACAAACATCAGCACCCACTATGGGCCAGGTATACATACACCTGAACCCTAATTTCACAAAGCCCTAATGAAAGGTTCAACAAAAGTGCCAACTAAAACCTCTGGGAAACTCCTGACCTGGAGCAACCCAAGTTGCAGCAGACTGTTGTTCAGATGCTGGCTTAGAGGTCTGTAGAGTGGAAAAATGGAACTCATCTGCAAAAGATTCATTTTGCCATACTGGGAGTCTGCCCTTCACAAATTCTACATTCTTCCATAGTAGGTAATCTTCATGGCCAAATCCAACAACAGAAACTGTAAGTACCCCCAATCACTGGAACAGCTTTGAGCTTGCTGACCCTGGTTATTATGTGATGAGATTAACAGAATAACTTATATAATAAGTCTACGGACTACCTAAGGCTACTGCAATATAGTTTTCTAAAAGATACACATGTTCACATGGAATTCTCTTGGGAAGCTCCATTGTTTTCTGCCTACTCTGGAAAAAGCTAAAATTAATTAGCTCAAATACTTGGGGACTGGTTGATCAATTTTCTAGTGAATACTCAGCTGAGAGTTCACCAAAAAATCCTTTTAAATTTAAAATTTTTTAACAGTCTTTCTAAATTGTCTGAATCTCCCTTCTTGTGATAGTCAGGCCAGGATACTGAACTGAGCTAGAGTTAAGATGTCGAGGAAAGCCCATGGGATTTTTAGTTAGAAAACAATGGAGTCTGAGTGTTGGCTCTGCTCTTTGTTAGCTGTGTGATGTTAGAGAAATCACTTCATGTTTCTGAGCCTTAGTTTCTTCACTTCTAAAATGGAAATAATAATACTTGCCCTACCTACCTTCTGGTGAGGGTCAAATGAATGTATATAAAATGTTTTGTCAACCACTGAGTAAATGTCATTGTCATCAGATGCCTTTGATGACTTGAGATTCTGTGGTACAAGAATCACCAGTCTGGACAGGCCTAAAGGTTTTGGTTACTAGGCTGCATTTGCATTGACCCCGGAATGTATCCTGACCCTTGCTTTTCTGATCAAATCCCTCTTAGTAACTATTTTCTTGCGACATGTTACTTTCTCATAAAAGTATGAAGTAAGATAAGGGGGGAAAAATCCAGCAACTCAAGGCTGTGAATAGCACAGGCCTCAAAGAGAAAACATAAAGTGTAGCAACCTTCTCAGAATGTGTCAATGTGAAGCTCAGGAGAGTACTCTGGGGTAGAGGTGGGAGGGTGGGGTGCCAGTAGCTTCTAACCCCAGCCTTGTCACTGATCTAGGCCAAGTCCCTTACCTCTTGTGTACCCTGGTTTCCTCACCTATGAAAAGAGGAGGTTGATGTAGGTAATAGCTGAAGGCCTTTCAGTCTGACATCCCCTAATACCACGTTCTCTGGCTCTCTTCAGCACACAGTGGGCCTCCCTGACATTTCCTATCTTCAAAAAAATGCTAGGGGTTCTCTTCACATTACTGAGACACAGATTTCCCTTTCTATTTAACATTATGGCTAGAAGTCATTCACTCCTTCCTGTTTTGGTCCTAATTTCTATTTTTCCAGCCTAACCCATTCTATTCTAAAGAAAAAAAAAATCAGGAGGCCACTAATTCAGCCAGATGGAAAGCTAGAGGAAATGGTAGAGGAAACATAGGCAGAATTATGTAGAGTTACCCTACTCATATACAGAAGCAACAGAAAAAGCAAGGACAGTTTTGAAATTTGGGTCTGGGAGATAGTACTATATGGTCATCTCAAGGAGGAAAGAACTGAAGACAGATTATTTCAGAAACATGAGAGTTTAGCAGATGTCCTACATTTATACTGTTGCTGATCATCAAAGAACTGGTAAAAAAAAAAAAAGGCAGACCACAACGTATTCCAAATCATCCAAGACAGAATTAGTTATAAGAACAGGTGGTTTATATGTGGAGCTCTATGGTTCATAAAGATTTTATAGACATTCTTTCATGATTCCCTCTAGCAAGACCTTACTGAATTGATAGACATGAGACAGTCTAGTCCAGTCTTATTTCAGTTCCCTGGTTCATAGCCTTCAGTAAGTTTCTTGGCCTCCCTCAGCCTCAGTATCTTCTCCGGGAAAAGAGAGAATAATCTATCTCTTCAAGCTCTTGGGAGAGCCAAATGAGATAATCCATGTTTCCTGGTATTGTTAATAGGGGAAAGAGAGGATCAAGACATCCTGGGCTGGTGAGCACCAGGCAGCTTCCCCCTACAGTTATGAGGAGAGCAAGTTGAGTGACTTGCACTGATCTGTATTGATTGTAATGTATTTACATTGACTATTTATTACTATAGGGCACTGAAACACCCGTGGTCCCTTTTTCAGGGAGAATAAAGGATTAGACAGCAATCCATGCTCAAGTTATGGCTTGAAAGGTACAGCAAATCCTGACTTTTGTCTTAAAAACTTAAGGCCACTCCCACCTCCCCTCCATCCCTCCTGGGCCACTAGACAAGGACAACAAAAAGGAAGTTGAGTCAACACCACTGTCCACCAAATGCTCCCAAACTCTAGATACCTAGGGATACTGCAAGATAAACCCAAGATTGCCTACCAACTCTTTTTAATCCAGCCAATACAATGGAGCCGTACTCCTGACTAATCCACATTGCCAATCCAGATTTGCTACTCCCTAAAACCACAACCAAAAAACTAAGTACTATACCTACTTGAGTACCTCTTAGGGATGAGGCAAGGGGGACTTGAAACCATCAGAACAAGATTAACATTTTTTGTAGGCTTTCAAGTTTGCAAAGTGCTTCATATCCATCATCTCCCCACAGATGTTTAGTATGGAAAAGAGAAGACTGAAAGGAAGCGTGAAGATGAAGGGCTCTCACAAAAGTTAGAGCGACTACTTGTTCTGCTGCTGCAGAGGAAGGTGAAGCAGAAAGCATTTACACAATCAATGCAATAAAGGACAATAACAAGATTTCAGAATTCTGACCATTGTTTGATCATAAAGTGTAAAGCCCACTTCCTGTCTATGGGCAAAAAGGTGGCAGGCAATAGGTACACAATGAAGCCTACACTGCCAGACCCTAGCAGTGAGGTGACTGGCTTGGTTTGATTGCACTCACGTGTCATAAGGGAGGGAAAAAAATCACAGTGATTTTTTAAAAAAGCATTAATAAAACATTTTTTTAACAAGACTTGTTTTGCTACATTTCAGAAAGTAAAAGTAGGAAAAAATGGGAAGGAACAATTTCCTAACAACTAAAGCTTTCCAAAATAGAAATAGGCTGGCTTGGAGGGTAGTGAATCTTCCCTCACTAGAGGTTTTCAAGCACAGTCTACATGACCACCTGATCTGCTGGGATTGATGCAGAGGAGATTCTGGCATGAGTGGACATGATGACTTCTGAAAACACTTCCAGCACAAAAACTCTGTGATTGTTCTACTGTGCTCCCAAATGTGTAAGGAAGGTGGGGAGGATCATAAGTCAGGTGACTAGTCTGTATGGCATAGGTTGTCAATTACTGACAACAATGCCTTTGACTGAAGTGTAGCTTCGTAGGCATAGCAACATGACCTCACCTGAAGCTCTCTGCCTTCCTGTTTGGGTTAAGAAGTAAAAAATAAAACCCACCAGCTACCCAGACAACACTTTCCATCTACGCTTGCCAGACCTGCATGTCTGTCAAGAGACCTGTCTGATACTGAGTTACTGTGTGGACTCAGGCAAACAACTTTCCCATTCTGGGCTTCCCTGGTCACCTTAGCTTATCCTTCCCGGCTTCCTATCACTGCAGCTGTGAAAAGAAGGCCTTCCTGATGTTCATCTGAAGAACTCGTTGAAATGTTGAACAAGGCAAGGCCAGCGACAGAAATGTGTGACTCTCCACTGAGACCACAAGGCCGTCATGTCAACTGCCAAAAGCTTTGCTGACACCTAAGTTTATTCCATTCAAAGAGAGGTCAGTGAAAGATCAAACAAAGCTGGAAAGTTACCAGGCCTGGCACCAAAGGCCCCTTCCTGTCTTCTCCCTTCTCCTGCACCACCCTGTGTTACATGTCCTTGTGAACACGCTTCTCCTCCCACCTCTAAAGCATGTTCTCCTGCTACTTTGTCTGAACTCTGGCACTTTCCTTGACCATACTGACAAAGACTGCCTTGGGGCCCCATCAATTCTGGAGCCAGGCTTTGAGTAAATAGTGCTAATCTGCAACCGGGCAGCTACTAGGAAGGCCTGGTACACAAGCCATGTCCAATGCTAAGACTGAAGCCTAGCCTTCTCTAAACATACACTCGTCAGTTGTAAGACAAACAATCCCCTGTGTTGGGAAAATAATGCCCCATTAAGGCTCTGGGCACCACAGCCTCTTTTCAAATAGGACTAAGGCCCCACTGGCCAGGAAGCCAATCTCTACTGGAAACGGCTACTACGTCTTGGGGTCATGCAGGCAACACTAGTCAGAAAAATTAACTCCTAGTAATTCAGAAAGAAATGTGCTTTCCCAGATGCCCAATATTCTCAATGATCTCTACCAAAGTTGATCCAAGATGCACCACATCTGGATTGGGTATTAACAGCACTCCTGTCTGACATCTGGGGCCACAGAGCAAGTAACATTCACCAAACTGCTGAAAGAGCAATGAGACCAGGAATGGTTCTTTCTTCTGGGTATCAGCAGAGAAAACCTGGCTAAGTAAGAGCCCTATACAGCCACATCACACTGCCCAAGGGAAAAGAAACTGCCCTGACCTGGCTGCTGAACGTTCCAGGGGCAATGAAGGAACAGATATTCAAGGACTTAGGGGTTAGGGAAAAAGGTACTATCTGCTGGAGAAAAGATTAAGACAAGCCAGAAGAAGCTGGTAACATGAAAACACTTCCTCTAGTTAATAAAGTCGCTTCACTCAAGACTCAGCTCAAATCCTACCTTCTTCAAGGAGCTTTTCCCATCCTCCCCCCAACTCCCCTCTATGATTATCTCTAATTTGTCCTGTATATATTTTGTATGTATATAGTTGTTTGCATGTTGTCTCCTCCATTTGTTCAGATGTGACTTCCCTAAAGGGAAAGACAGTGATGTTTTTTACCTTTCTCTGTATCATAAGTACATAGCACAGTATCTGGCACAGAGTAAACACTTAATAAATGCTTGTTAACTCAATCTGAAGTTCAACCCATCCTCTTAAGTTCTATAACAGACAGGACCAGGAATAGGCATCTTTGGCAGCTAGACCCCAACCCTGCACTTACTAGGCACTTCTCACACATTTGTTGAATTAAACTTATGAAAATGACAAAAAAATTGTAAAGCACTTAGCCCAGTGTCTGACACATAGTATGTGCTGTGTAAGTGTTAGTTATTACTATCATCAATAAATTGACTTGGACATGCTGGAGGCTTGAGAGAAAGGAAGAAGATAAGGACACTTTCTAAGACTTTTAAAAAGTGTACTTATTTTTAATGCTAGAAAATTCTACTTTCCAGGGCAGGAACACATATGCTTTGTGAATAAGTGTCCTCCACTGAAGGCCTTTCCTCCTCTGCTGCTTCAGAAGGTGACCATGGGTTCTCTCAAAGGTTATGCCAGCAAAGCAGGAGCTGAGTAGGCTTCCCAACAGATGAGCCCTGAGATAGACTAGGTTTCTGTTATCTGAGGACTTCTTTCACCTGTGTGCACGTCGGCACTAGAGGGCTGGCCAACAGGTGAAGAAAATTTTCCACCACAGTAACTCACAAAAACTATCTTCTAAAGTACGGAGCGATTGCAATCTTCGACATGGATGTATCCCCCCACCCCCAAAGTCTGGAAAAAGTGCCATCAGCCAAGCTCCAGGTTAGAGGGATAGCTCCAAGGAGGCTAAGCCAGACCTACCCCACTACAATCCCCTACCTCAGGGACTGGGGGCTTCACATGGCCACACAATTCCCAAACCTCAGACTTGGGAAGGCCCTTTTGGTGACATCTTGTCTTCCTTAGCTTTTTTCTCCCCCAACTTCAGTTCGCGACAATTTTCTTACAGTATCATGCCTTGCCTGGTAGCCATCCTGTTGTTACCTACCCTTGCTTCCATCGTGTCTTTTTAAAAACTCTAGGTGTGCTAGCAGCCTGAGTTCTACCTTCAAACATATCAGAATCATGTTAAACAGCACATCCCCGTCCAATCCCCATCCCCCTCCTCAGAGCTGGTTTCTCTTTGGGTGTTTCTTCCTGAGAGCTTCCCATCACTCCTGGCAATGACTACCCCTCTGGATTCTTTGAAATATGCTCACCTAAGGGGCAGCTAGGTGGCGCAGTGGACACAGCACTGGCCCTGGATTCAGGAGGACCTGAGTTCAAATCTGATCTCAGACACATAACACTTACTAGCTGTGTGACCCTGGGCAAGTCACTTAACCCCACTGCCTAGCCAAAAAAAAAAAAAAAAGAAATATGCTCACCTAAATTCTACAGTGCCTCTCTCCACTCCTTTGCAGAAGGAACGTGTCTACAGGTATGGAAGGCTGCATATAATGTCTTTTGTTTTTTTCATTGTATTGATTGGTTTTGCTGATTTTTTTTCTGCTTCCTTGTTATAACAGGGGCACAGGGAAGAAACCTCTACCAAAGGTGATCCAAGATGTGCCACATCTGGATTGGGTATTAGCAGCACTCCTGTCGGCATCTGGGGCCACAGAACAAGCAATATTCACTAAACTGCTTGAAAGAGCAATGAGGCTAGGAATTTTTTTTTCCTTTCTCTTGGGTCTCAGCAGAGAAAACCAGGCTAAGTAAGGGTCCTGTACAGCCACATCAGACTGACCAAGGGAAAAGAAACTGCCCCAAAAGATATTTTAAAACTCCCAAAATCTAGAGTGCAGATCAGACTAACCCTAGTTTTCACCTCCTCTCTCTCTCTTTTTTTTTAAAGTGAGGCGATTGGGGGTTAAGTGACTTGCCCAGGATCACACAGCTAGTAAGTGTCAAGTGTCTGAGGCCAGATTTGAACTCAGGTACTCCTGACACCAAGGCTGGAGCTCTATCCACCTTTCTCCTTCTCTCCATGTATTCTGAGATGGAGCAGTCACTTTCTTTTCCCCCTCCAAAAAAAATTTTCCATCATTTTTACAACAGTAACCAGGCTCTTTGCCCTTAGTGAGAATCAGACCCAGAATAAACCCTTATTAGTTCTTTTGCCTTTTTGAAGGATGAAATTAACATCAAGACTAGCTGATAAACTATTAGTTGCTTCCCTTTTAAGTAAGAGCACTATAATCAATATCCAGATAAAAATTCCCCCTCTAATTCCCGGATTTGCTCATGTGAATATAGTTTATAAAATATATCTTATATAATACTACTACTACACACACCTTTTTTACCTATCTTCTGTCTTTAGAATAAGGTATATCCTTGTAGGGCTATATTCCATCATGTCTCCTCCCACCAAATAAGTGATACATAGGAGGTCAAATCTATTTCCTTGTGTTAAGATCTCTAGTACATCTAGCTAGTTACCCATACTTTTGGCAAAAGATTAGCATCTTCAAGCCTTACTCAAAAGCCTGCATAAAAATATGAATATCTAAAAATCAGTCCCCACCTAAAGATCTCTACTCTAAAGATCACTACTCTATGGGCTTCAGTTTCCCCCCCTGTAAAACTCCTTAGGGTGCTCACAATTCTAACATTTTAAAGCTTTAATCTAAACATGAGAATACTTCAGACAGCTTCTCTTTTAAGAGGTAAAATCACATTCATATTTTCAATGGAGAAGGTGGAGCTGCAATTTAAAAATCTTGGCAAAAGACTCAAATGTATTATCTCCACAGCCTCAGCCCTGCTAAACCTGTCTAGACTATCCTTGTCCACAGTAATCACGCTCTTGGGAATCCCTAGCTTCCTTCAAGACATAGGTCAGGTGCCTAGTAGTACCTGCACAGAACTCTTCCTGATTCTCCCAGATTTTTAAAGCTTTTTCTTCTTAGTACTCTCTCTTTTTTGAAATTTGTATTAAAGTCTGCACAAAACTTTGTATTTACTGATCTACATACATGTTGTATTGCCTACCCCCCCCCCCAACTCTTCGCACTCTAATAAATTAGAAGTTCCTTGAAGGCAGAGATTTTTTTTTCTTTTTTTTTGGGTCATATAGTTCCAGCACCCTGCACCACACCTAGAACACACAGGCACCTCATAAATGTCTTTTGAATTGAAATTCTAGTGCACTGTCAATGTCACACAGCATATCTGCATTTACTAATGATTATCTTCAATCTGGCAACAAATTAATTTTTAATAATCTACCAAGACACACAAAGAACTCTATCAGAGATATACAAATGGGGGTGGGTTGGTAGGGTGGATACAAAGCAACACAAGACATGGTCTCAGCCCTAAAGTTGCCGGCAACGTTATATTTTCCTGTCCCAAAAAGTTCCTTGCATAGTAGTGGGAAGGGGGAGATATAAAGCTGGGTACTCGTTGAAACGGGTGAAGCAGAGGTCCCCAAGTTACACAGATTTTTTAAAAACATATTTTTTTTTATTCAGAATTTAACAAACCCCAAATGAAATAAGCATTTCCATATCCACTGTGGAACAGGAGAGGGTTGTATATGGACCTGCAAACCACTGTTACATAAAGGTTGCTTTTCTTTTTTAAGTACATAACAACTTTGTATAACTTTAAAAGCTGTCCTGTGATTCCTTCTGCTCTCCTCTCATTTGGGAGATAGGAGTGGGTGGGGGTGGGAGGAGACCTTAACCTAACCTTCTTTTCCTTCCCACCTCCCCCAATCAGAAAGTTAAGAGAACTAAAACCCTTATAACAAATATGCATAGTCAAGCAAAGCAACTGCCAGAGACTTTCCACTCATTTGAATTTCCCTTAATTTTAATCTAAAAAATCAGATTTGACTTTTAACTGCAATCAAGCTATTAAAAGAATAGGGAGACTACAAAACAGAAGAAAAACAAAGATAATTCAGAAAAACTATAACCAAGTACCACCTGATCAAGAGGAGACTCCAAGTACAATGTGAGCAAAAGAGATGGTCTGGACTTCTGGTACATCCTGCCATACTTGCCCTAACCTCTCAAGAATTTTTTTAAAAAAGTTTTTCAGTTTCAGGTGTGCTAGAGGTGATTTCTGCCATATTGTAGTTTTCTGGTCTAGTTAAAAATATAAAAAGGTCATATTTGTATAGCACTGAAGAGGCTTTATAATTTCCTTTGATCTTTTGTAATAACCATGCCAAATAGTATAAATGTTATTATGCCCATTTTACAGTTGGGGAAATCTGGGCTCAAAGGTTCAATGATTTGCTAAATATCACACCCAAAAGCTTTCACATTAACCTTCTTATTTTTGAACCCTAGCCTTTTATTTCAGCACTCTTTCCATAGCGTACTCTAAGAAAAGTGCCAATAGGCCTACTTTTCAAAAAGCACAAAGGGAAGAACTGCTTAATTACATCCAAACTGTCACTGCTCCTCTAACTGAGATCTGAACTTCAGAGCTGTCTCCGTTTTGCTTGGGGTCCTGAAGAGCCCAGACCCAACGCCCCACAATCCTCCCTGGCCACCCAGCTCTAACCCTCATGGTCATCCCCACATATCCACTCCACTGCCAAAGCTTCTCATTACTACCTTTACAATGTCTTCCCTACCAGCCCCCTTCTTTACTTACAGTCACAACCCTATTTCAAAGTTTTTATCATCTCTTACCTGGACTATTCCAATAGCCTTCTACCTGGTCCCTTTGCCTCAAGCTCATCCCACTCTAATATATCCTCCACTCAGCTACTAAGGTTATAAAGTCCTCTGCTTGGCATTTATTATCTGTTCACAACCTGGTCCCTTACTCTAAGCCCTATCTTCTTACGCTTTCCTCTCCTTCAAGCATCCTACAATCCAGCCACACTAGCCCATTTGCACTTAATCGAACATGGCTCCCTCTCCCTTTCTACTGCTATGAGCCATGCCTGTACTGCTCCATCCTCTCACTTCTAGCTCTTAGTTTTCAGGGCCTCCTCCAATATGCAGCTCAAACCCTGCCACCTTCTGCAGGCCTTTCCTGGTCCTCTCAGCTGCCACTGTCCTCCCCTCTCATATCACCTACCATCTACTAAGCAGACAGCTTGAACATGCCTCGGTTACAGACATACTGTCTCTCCCATTTGAATACCCCTCAAGGGCAGGGACTGCTTTTGCTTTTCTTTGTATCCTTTACAGTCTAGCATAGTGCCTGGAACATACTAAGTGCTTAAAAAATGCTTGTTAGATTGCTTTGTTAACTAAAAGGCATATTACATTGCTTTTCATCACTGACAGCCGTTCCTGACATAACGAATATACCCCTTTGGGGGGGGGGGCAGAAGGCTTGAATAACTGGGATCCATGAAAGCTAAGGGACATAAAGAAAGAAGGCTGAAGACAGTGGATGTATAGATCCTATGTAACTCGGGAAAGAGCAATCTTTGAGCATGGATTCAAATAAAAACCAGGTACCTGAAATCAGTGCTGAGCAGGGCAGGGCTTGTAGTAGCCCACATACAGGGCGTTTCAAAAGTCTTAGTGCAGTTTTAAACTGTTAAAGCCTAATACTTTTGGACACCCTGTACTAAGTGCATGCCAACACACACCGAGTATTTCAGTTATTATAGTACAGAAATCTAGAAGTGTGTGATCAAATTCTTTTTATTTCTAAATCATTGTTACTGAGAAAATTTGGGGGAAATCAGACTAATTTCTTTTCTAAAATGTTTCATTTGAACTCTGGCATGTACAGATTACTTTAAAAGATTCTTATAAATAAATGGCTTTTTAAAAAATAGATATATAAGTAACTGACATTTCAGTACAGAAGGATTTCCGGAGCAGTGCTTCTCAAGTCAGCTGTGAAAAATGAGCCCTTTCCATTTGGGGTCTCTAGGAGTTTAAGTAATAAAGAGAATGTTGGAAAACTAGAGAGATGATAGGGTGGAGAGCAGAGGAGGTATGACTCAAGCAAAGGAGCAGAGGCCGGGAGGATCTGTAGTTCAGGTACAGCAGGGATCCTATGCACAACAAAAAGAAATCACATCCTGGATTTAACTTGCAGAGTCTCAGATGAAAGAAGAACCAGGAATCAGTATTTTGAAAAACAAACAGTCCAAGGTACTGGACCCAGGGATAAGAAAAGTAGAAAATTTCCATGTCTAAGTAGTACTTCTTTGCTGGCACCCTTGGGCACTTCCAGGCTACCCTGTTGGCCACTCAATAGTAAGAACCTCATTTTAGGAGGTCTAAAGCTTAGCCCTCTGGCTTCAGGAAAGGAAGCTTATTGGGGTTCCTCCCCTTCAGATCAGTCAGAATCAGCACTTCCATCTCCAGGTCAAGGGATTCTGAGTATATCTGAGAAGTAAAGGTAGCGAGGAAAGGATCTCAGTTAATCTGGGGACCCTCACTCTAATCCCCTTGATTCTTTTGGCTCAGAGAAGTTTGTCTTTTATCTAGAGCACAAGGTTGCCCAGACATCCCGCTCCAGGAACAAAGTCCTGTATACCAACACCGGATAAGTCCCATTACATAGGACTTACATAAATCACTCCACATTTCCTTTATCTTCAGCCCTAAAGCTCTCTTTCCATCCTGTGAACCTTAGTCCTCTCTGCCTTTCCCGTATCTGACACAATCGCTCCTCTTAAATGTGTTCCTCCTCCATTCAACCTGTCTGGCCTCAATCTCCAATCCTCTTTTCTACCCACACTCCATTCAAGTCTCTGCTGTCCTTTCCCCACCTCTCTCCCTTGCCCCTGCAGCTCCCTGCCTCTCTCCATTCTCTAATTTTTTCTCCCCCTCCCCCCATTTTCCTTCGAGTATATCCTCTCTATTTCCTCCCCTCCACATCTGGTCCTGCTCCCCAATATCTCCTCCCTACTCCCTTTCTCCTTTCTGGATCCTCAAGAGTCTTCAATGACCCCAACCCATTTGTTTGGTTTTCCTCCTTGGTCTCCCCGGCGCTTAGCACAGGGTCTTTCACATAGCAGGGTCTTAACTGGCCTAGGAAGCCGGGCTGGAGAAGGCAGGAGCTAAGAGTCAAGTCAACAAGATGTGCCCGGACTCAGCCCGTCTTGTCTCCGGAGTGTCTTCCTGGCCAAGAGTCGCCTTCCTGAACATCTCGCACAGCTTTTCCCTACCCCTGGTCTTCTTTCCTCCTTCCTTCTTCTCGCGTCCTAGAAGCCCCCCTCCCAGGGCCCCACCAAGCTATCCGACCCCTACCCACACTCTTTTCGGCTCCCCGGTCCCCGCCCCCCTTTCTTCCCAGGCTCCTTCTCGAGTTCCAGGACCATCTCCACGGTTCCCAGCCAGGTGTCAGTACCTACCGCGCCCCGCCCCCCGTCTCCTTTTCAGAAGGCACCAGCCCCCTCCCCACCAAGCGCAGTCCACCCCTCCCCCACCTTCCAGCCGAGGCCCCCGCAACCTCTTGTTCGGTAACCCCGAGGGCTCTATGCAGTCGCCCCCTCCGAGCCCGGCACCCCGTGTCAGCTCCCCTTCGGCCTCGGCTCCGGTCCAGGCCTCGGCTTCGGTTCCGCCGCCCTCGCCGGGGCCCGCCGAGGTCCCTTTCCAGCAGGGCCGAGAGCGACGCCGGGACTGAGGCCCCCGGTAGTGCCGGGGTCCCACTCTCCGAAGGGCCCGCCCTCTCACTCAGCCCTCCCCGCCTCAGCCCCGGGCACCTTTGAACAAGTAGTCGTACTCGTCGTCCCGGGTCCCCATTGTCTCGGCTCTTCCGGCGGGATCGGGCCCGTCTCCGCAGCCCCACCACAAACACCCGACTGGGGGGCGGAGCCCGGCCAGCCGCCGAACGACAGTTCCGCCGGCCTATCGGCCGCGGGGCGGGAGCGCGACTGACACCGTGGTTGCCCTATCAGAACTAGCGGTCAGTGTGGGACCAACCCACTGCTTCCACCTACCGCGGGCCTGCAACCGAAGGAAGAGGAGGGGAGGAGCTTCCTGAAGTGACAGCGATATTAACCTATAGGAGACGGGCGCAAGAGCCGGGAGGCAGAATCGAGGAACGGAAGGAAACTGATGGTCGGCTAAGCTAATGAAAGGCAGGAGTCCGAAAGGTTTACGGGAGGAAAGGGGCGTAGGCCACGGGGAAGGGCTGGGACTGGAAGGGGAGGAGCCAGGAAACGGGAAATGATCTATTAGGTCTGAGAACTGAAAGGGGGCGACGTTGCAGTGACATCACGCGCAAGTCACTGGTCCTTCCTCTAGGAGTACTTTGACGTCACTAATTCACAGAGACGGAAAAGACTGACGAGTCTCCCCATTGCAGACCACTACCTCTGAGTCGCTGTGGCCACCGTGACAGCTGAGCACCCCTTGAGACCATTCATCACCCTCCTGCAGACCACCACCTCAGAGTCCCACTAGCCACTGTACTGATGACCCCCTCCTAGATCACTGCGTCACCTCACTACCGAACGTCATTTCAGGGACACACTGGTTACCCCTCTGCTGAGCATCACCCCAGAAATCCAACAGTCACATTGTCCAACACCCCCGAGACCCACTGGTCACCCCACTCCATCTCACCATCCCAGAATCCCACTCATCATCCTGCTATTGACCATCACCCCAGAAACCCTACTTTTTACTGCCACCTTGGACAAATCACCTAATACTCTGAAACTGACCATCAATCATCATCTCATATCCTTCCTAGTCACTCCCCCACTGACTCCCACCTCTCACATCCACCCAGTTGATGCTTTACTCGACCACACACACCGAACTGCTTACTGGTCATCTAGCCCCTGGCCACTATCTTGTCCAGTCATGTCCCCTCCATCTCAGAGACCTACCAGCCAAGCATATTGGGTGGCAGTCAGTAGCGGGCATGACTTGGTTAAGTGTCTGGTGGGGCAAAGAGGTGTCATAGTGCAGTAGAGATCAAGCACGTACATGAAATAACCATGATGTAAATTAGATGATAGAGGCACTGCGTGGCAGTGGCAAGAGGGCTAGAATTAGGACCAGCCTTAACCATTTACTATGTGACCTTCAGCATGCCACTTGTCCTTTTCCTCTCTGGGCCTCATTTTATTCATCTATGAAATGGGGAAGAGGGAGTTTAGACTTCAAAGATCTTGTCCAACTTTAAGTCTCTGACCCTGTCACTATTAAAAAAAAGAAAAAGAAACCTAAACAGTCACATTGCTAATGCTGAGACCTGCCTGGTCACCATTTACCATTAACATGGGCTCCACTCTTAAGCTTGGCATGGGCAGATAGGTGGCTCAGTGGACAGAGAGCCCTAAATTCAAATCTAGCCTGACACTGAATTGTGTGACCCAGGGCAAGTCAATTAACCAGACTGCCTCAGTTTCCTCACTCATAAATGGGAGATAATAATAGCACCTACCTCCCAGGGTTGTCATGAGGACAAAATGAGATATTTGTTAGCACCTTTCAAACCTTAAAGCTCTATATGTGTTAGCTATTATTACTGCTTGCCTAAAATTTTATTAAGTTTCCTACCTCTAGGGAACTACAGAAAGAGGAATCAGATAAGCAGTGTCCTCCCAGCTAAGTCTATCTAACCTAAGATCTAGTCACTGCCTATGCCATCTGTTTAGTTGCCAACACCACCTGTTTGTTTGAGACTCTGGATCCTAAGTCTTTATATAGATTAGTACACCATGAAAGAGGTTAAAAAGGAAACAAGACCTTCCTTCCTTCCTCAGATCATTGAGTCTGAAGTGGTGAGCAGCAGAGTCACCAGGCAAATTTGAAAGATGGTAGTAAGGAGGGGTGGGTGCAGGGAGAACAGGCCAAAGACCTTGCCTTACAGTGTTTTCTGGAGACTGAGGGGACTCTAGCTAACTTCACTCTGGTTAACATGGGTTATCTTTTCCTGCCCTGCTTCTCTTTCAGCTGTTGACCTGCATAATGTCATGAGTACCCACATATAAAGCACAGTGCCTGACACATATTAATCGAGGCTGGTTGACTGATTTCTCAAAAGCTGAAATACAGCCAAAGAATTCAGTGAGACAAATGGACTCTAAGTCAAGCTATATGAGGACTGGTTGAAGGACCTGGGGATATTTTGACTGGAGATTTGGGTGAGTGGGGGTTTGTGAAAAGGAAAGACGTTACTTGAAGGGCTGTGATGTGGAAAACAGAGTGTTCTGCATGGTCTTCTATAGCAGGCAAATTTCAGCTTGATATAAAGAACCTCCTCACTAGCAGAGCTGTGCAAAAAGAGGCCTCTTTGGGATAAAGTGGTGAATTCTCCATCCCTGAACATCTCCAAGGAGGAGCTACCTGAACA
Organism: Phascolarctos cinereus; assembly: GCF_003287225.1. Lineage (NCBI taxonomy): Eukaryota > Metazoa > Chordata > Mammalia > Diprotodontia > Phascolarctidae > Phascolarctos > Phascolarctos cinereus. The sequence goes on along the minus strand of NW_027555847.1, from coordinate 682,707,625 downwards.
CTTCTGGAGATTACATTAGTGATTCCTGTTTGGGCTGAATGAATTCATGACCGTTCCAATCTTGAGATTCTTTCATTCCTTTTATTACAAACACATCTGAGGAGGCCTGGTAATCCCAGCCAGACCCTACAACCCAAAAGATAGTAAATCTTTGTACAAGGCAGTTATTTACAAATTACCCTGACCCTTCAATAGGCCCCAGGGCTGGGCTTTGAAATAGAGGTGCTCTGAGGTCACCAGTCTAGATCCCCCACTTCTTGGTCCCATTATCCTAGTCCAGTCAATATGACTGAAGACAGCTAGGCAAGACTCCTAGTCAGTCATGAGCCCAGGATCTGGGCTTCTTCCCCACTAATCCCCAGGGTTAGGCAATCCAGCCCCTCCCATTCACTTGTGCATATAACTCCTCTGTGTAACAGGGTGGATGGTGAGAGGGAAAGCCCTTGCCCATTAGCACTGTTAGTACCATAGGTTTACCCTTAAGAGGGCAATAGATTAAAGAAGGGGAAGAAAGGAGTAAACAGTGTCTCTTCAAGAGGAAAAGGCTAGATTCCAAGGCCGGGCCTGGATCCTCTCATTCCTCTCTCGGTGAAGTATCTTTTTCAGTCCTGACCCTGGCCCAGGCATGTGTCCAAGGAGACTGTTGTCACCATGGGTGTTGGGAAAGGGGAGCGTGAGAGTTTTCTTTTTGCATTTATGTTGAGTCTTTGGCCCATTGAGCTCTGGCTCTTTTGTTAGCCCTGCAAGGCTCTCAGAATGAGGCTAGGAGGTGGTATCCTCTGTGGGCTGGATTAGCATAGTGGTGGCCTGTAGAGGGTAGTAGCGTCCCCGCCAAGTCTTCCAAAAGATGCCCTGCTTCCTCTGGTGCCGCTGCCGAGGAAGAGAGTGAAAATACTTTCCATTGAGGTTGGAATGGCCACAAGTACTGAACCACCAGCCCCCTGAAAAAAATGAAAACAGGAAAGTAGGGTCAGGAATTGTGTGGGGAAGGTAGAGCTACAAGGTCCTGGGTCTGCTGTAGAGGTCTAGGTAAAGGGCTGTGAGAATAGAGTTAGAACTCAAGGAGGTAGGCATCATGGTAGAATGAGAAAAAAAATACTGACTCAAAAAGTACTAGACTACAAGTCAGGTGCCTTGGGTTCTATTCCCTGTTCTCTGTGTGACTTTGGGCCTCTCTCTCTGGTCCTCAATTTCAACATCTGAAAATGAGCAGTGTGGAATAATAAAAAGAACTCCAGATCTAGAACTACATTCAAATCTAGGTTCTGCTCTTTATTACCTTTATGACCCTGGAAAAGTCCTTTAACCTCTCTAAGCCTGTTTTCTCATCTGTAAAATAGTGGGAGTTGGAGTAGATGACAGGTTTAGAGCTAGAAAGGTAGAGGTCATCTAGTTTAACCCCCTCATTTTACAGATGAGGAAATGGGGGCCCAGAGAGGTTATGTGGTTTTCCCAAAGTTGCATAGGAAGTAAGAGGCTGAGCCAAGGTTTGAACTCGGGTCCTCTGACTTCAAATCCAGTGCTCTTTCCATTGTCCTACCATGGTGACCATCAAACTCTTTTCCAGCTCTAAAGATCGATGGTCAAGCTTTGTGGCATAGTGGAAATGGCCCTGGATCTGGAGTCTGAGGGCTGAGGTTCCAACCCTATCTCTGCTACTTATTAACTGTTCAGTCTTGGGCAAGTCACATCACTTCTCTTGGCCTTAGTTTCCCCATCTGCAAAATGAGGGGTTGGACTAGATGATCTTCAAAGTCCCTTCTAATTCTAAATCCATGATGCTATCCATGATGCAGAGTTTCCTATCTGTATGTTGACGGTCATCTTTTTAGTTATAAATGTAAGTTGAACTGATTTCATTATTGATGAAATTATTGCAGTGCATAGAATGCAGAACTTGGTGTTGGGAAGACCTGCATTAAAATCTGGCCTCAGCCACTTTCTACCTGTGTGATTTAGGGCAAGTCACAAACTCTGTTTGCCTCAGTTTCCTCAGTTATAAAATGGGGGTAAAAATAGCACCTACCCACCAGGGCTGTGTGAGAATGAAATGAGATACTATTTATAAAGTGCTTTACAAACTTCAAAGTGCTATATAACTGCTAGCTATCATTATTATTATTATGTAGTTATTGTATATGTGAACAGGATGAGGGAAGATTCTGTTTCTGCATCTCCCCTGCCCACCAAATCAGTTGATATAGCCCAGAAAGTAATCGAAGGTGATGAGTGGATAGAGTGCCGGGCCTGTAGTCAGGAACACTCCTTTTCCTGAGATCAAATCTGGCCTCAGACACTTCCTAGCTGTGTGACCCTAAGCAAGTCACTTCACCTTGTTTGCCTCAGTTTCCTTATCTATAAAATGAGATGGAGAAGGAAATAGCAAACCACTTAGTATCTCTGCTAAAAAAAAAACCTTAAGTAGGGTCATGAAGAGTCAGACATGACTGAAACGACTAAACAATATTCTTATACACATGTACAAACACATGGGGGTGGAGTTTGAGGTTGAAACTAGAATTTGATTCCAGATGGGAGATTACAGATGGGTTTGAAGCTATATAGGGTTAGGGGTTTGTTTATAGTTGGGGACTGAGTATGGTTTCATGGCTTTCAGAGAGGGAGAAAAGGTCATACAGCTGGATATGGGATTTTGTTTAAGATTAGAGTGAACTCTAAATACAGGATTTTGACTGAGAAGTTGCTATTAGAATTGAGATTGTAATTCAGGATAAGGTTTGAGGCTCAGATAGAGGCCATGTTTTGGGCATGGATAAGAGTTGGGGATTTGTGGGTGGGGCAACAAATGAGGCCATCAATTCAGATAAGGATTGAGTGCCTACTATGTATAAAATTCTGCTTTAGGCACTACAATTGGAGTGCATTATTATACAAGTTATTTAAGGCTGGGTTTGGGAAGCAGAGTTGGAGTAAGGGAGAGAATTGAGATTGAAATTGGGATAGTTTGGAGACTTCACACTTACCAGAGAGGTTCTCGGCACAGTTCAGGTCTGTCCTGAGGTCATGATCACGGTCCCAAGTGGAGAAGGGTAAAGATAGTCCATCCTCTGTGGCTGGACCCAGCTCTCCAGCAACTGGTCCTGTGAGCTTTAGGCTATACGCTGTGTCCTCTCCTCCCAAGTGGAAGGGGATCTGGACAGACTGGGCATTGCCTTCCCAATCCAATAGTTGTACAGCAAGACGACTTCCTCGATCTCCAGTGATATGATGTACCTTCTCCAAACCCAGCCAAAATTCTCCTGAATTCAGAAACGACCACTCAGCATGGGGACAAATGCCAGAGAATGCACATAGGCAGGTACAGCTAGCTCCCTGGCTCTGCAACATTATTAGGCCCAGAATGTATGCAGAGAGGGTGGAGAAATGTATAGGAAAAGGAGAAAAACACCAAGAGGATTCTTGGACCCCCCCATCAGAAAAGGCCTAGCTTAGCACTGAGTGTTTGCCTGGTCCTTCCTGTTCTTATAGACCTCCACATCCCCTCTCCCTCCATCCCCACCCCTCTTCCCAATTTAGTGATTATTTCCTTGGGTCTCAATTTTGTCCCCTGGAAATGCCTACCATTAGGGTCTCCAAAGCCTGACTTGTAGGCCTCCCAGGGCTGGTGAAAGTCCACTGAGCCATTCAAGCGTCTCTGGATCACTGTCCAGCCACCCTCTGCCAAAAGAAAGCCTAGTTACTAGGATTTACCTATGTAACAAAGAACAGAAACACCACAGCTAGCCTAGGAAACCCAAAACTTCCCAAAGGCTTCTACCATAAGCCATAAGATCATAGGATGTGGGTGCTGGAAAGGACAACCTTAGAGAACAAGCTTAACCTCTTCATTTCACAGGTGAGGAAAAATCAGGCCAAGGGATAGTTAGTGATTGGCCAAGGCTACCTAGAGACTAAGCGAAAGCACCAGAGTCAACCCTCTGTCTCCCAACTCCAAATCTGGTGCCTTTCCTACTATACCATGAAGTCACAGTTTATAGTTTATGGTTTTCAAGGCATATTACACTTCACTGTCAAGGTGATTTTCCTAAAACATAGGTCTCACTGTATCATTCCTCCTATACTTAGTAAGGTCCAGGAGTTCCCTGTTATCTCTCACATAAAATAAAAGCTCCTCTATCTGGCACTGAGAGCTCATCACAACCTGGCCTCTTCCTATCTTTCTAGTCTTCTTACAGATTACTCTTGATCACATACTCTATAGTATCCAGGGGTGTGAAGTTTGGATTCAGTCAAAGGACCACACTTGAGGACCTAGAGGACCATGTATGGCCTTGAAGCTGCAGGTTTCCCACTCCTGGATAGGCATGCTGGCCTATTTGCTGTCCCTTATGTGTGGCACTCCATCTCCTTTCTCAGTGCCTTTGCACTGGCTATACCCTATGCCTGAAACACTCTTCCTCCTCACCACTGACAAGGTACAGAATTGGACGTAGCCAATGTGGGAATTTGTTTTGGTGAACTATGCATATTTGTTACAAACAGTCAACTCTTATTTATTAACTGCCTACTATGTGTCAGGCACATTGCAAAGTGCTGGGGAATACAAAGAAAGGTAAAAAGCAGTCCCTTCTCTCATGGACCTCACAGTCTAATGAGGGAGACAACCTGCATATAACTATGTACAAATGATATATATTGGATAAATTGGAGGTAGTCTTACAGGGAAGACACTAAGATTAAAGAAGACTGGGAAAGGCTTCTTGCAGAACAGGATTTTAGCTGAGCATCAAAGGAAGCAAAGAGGTAGAGAGAAGTAAAATGTTTCAGGCATGGAGGACAGTCAGTGAAAACACGTGGAATCAGACAATAGAGTAGCATGTGGAAAGAACAGCAATGAGGCCATTGTCACTGGGTTGCAGAGTAAGTGGAAAGGACTAAGATATAAGAAGTCTGGAAAGGGCCAGGTTATATAGCACTGTAAAAGCTCAACAGAGAAGTTTATATTTGATCCCGGTGATAGGGAGCCACTGGAATTTATTGAATAGGAGGGGAGGTGATATGGTCAGATCTGTATTTTAGGAAGATCAACTTGACAGCTTAATGGAGGATGGATTGGAATGGAGAGAGATTTGAGGGAGGGAGACTAAGTAGAAGGCTGTAGACTAGGTGTGAGGCAATGAGACTACACCAGGGTGGTGGCAGTAACAGAGGAGAGGAGGCATATTTGAGAGATTGTGGCAAAAGTCGAAACAAAAGGACTTGATGACATATTGAGTATGGGGTAGGGGGAAGAGTGAGGAATCAAGGATTACACCTAGGTCGTTAACCCTGGTGACTGGGAGGGTGGCAGTACTCTCTATAATTATAGAGAAGTTTGGAAGATGGGAGGGTTTGGGAGAAAAGTTCAACTTCGGACATGATGAGTTTAAGAAGTCTATAGGGTATACAGCTCAAGATATCTAATAGAGTTTAGGATGGAACAAGCATATAAAATCATCTGCGAAGAAATATTAAAACCACAGGATCTGATGAGCTCATCAAATGAAATAATACAGACGGAGAAGGGAAAGGGGCCCAGGATAGAGCCTTTGGAGACCCCCTACAGTTAGTGGGAGTAGCCTAGATGAAGAAGATTCTACAAAGGAGAAAAAAAAGGAATAGTCAGATAGTAGGATGAGAACCAGAAGAGAGGCATGTCATGAAAACTTGGAGAGATAGGGGCATCAAGGAGAAGAGGCTGATGGACAGTGCTGAAGCTGGAGAGAGGTCAAGAAGGATGAGGACTGAGAAAAGGCTATTAGATTTGGCAATTAAGAGATAAGTCATTAGTAACTAACACTAGTAACTTTGGAAAGAGTAGTTTCAGTTGAATGATGAGGTCAGAAGGCAGACTGCAAAGAATCAAGGAGAGGAAAGGAAGTGAGGTACCTGTTGTGGATGGCCTTCTTAAGGAGTCTAGCACAAAAGGAAGGAAAGATAAAGGATGATAGCTAGCAGGAATGAAACAGGGGAGGGTTGCCCCCCCCCAATTTGGGAATGGGAGGGAGAGAGGGAGTGAGTTAGGGCTGCCTCCCCAAAAATGAAAGAGAAAGGTCATTGAATCATATTTAAAAAGATAAACAGGGACAGCTAGGTGGTGCAGTAGATAGATCACTGGCCCTGGAGTCAGGAGGGCCCGAGTTTAAATCTGGCCTCAGACACATACTAGCTATATGACCCTGGGCAAGTCACTTAACCCTGATTGCCTCAAAGAAAGAAAGAAAAGAACAGAAAAAAAAAGCCCAAAGGAAACTTTGAAAGTTACACATTAAATTTAGTATATACTTAAAAGTAAAAGCAAACTATAAAATAGAGATTTGCATATCATGTGAAATCCTCCTTTTCCACCCTCCTGTATGTAACACCTTAATATGGAAATGCTTATTTGGTGTTGAAGTTCTGAATGAAAATTTTTTTTAAATGCTTATCTTCTGCAGGCTTTTCCTGATGCCCTCTAACAGCTAACGCTTTCCCCCCTATAGTTACCTTATGTCTATTTCTTAGGTATCACATATTTGTATCTCATGCCTATATAAATACATGTTGTCTTCCCCATTAAAATCTAAACCCCTTGAGGGCCTGGGCTTTCATTTTTAGGCTTTGTATCCCTAGCATCTAATACAGGGATAGTGCACATAGTAGGTGCCTAATAAATGATTACTGATTGATCAAGGGGGCATATAGCAGAATGGATTCAAAGAATGTACAGCTTCAAAGACCTGTCACCTCTTTGAAAGTATATTTATTCTAGAAGCTGAGACTTTCCAGCTCTATTAGATAATATAGGTAGAAGAAACAAGTTTAACAGATGGAGCCTAGGGCTCTCTAGACATGCCCTAGAGAGTTAAACAATGGGAAAGGAGTCAGTTTCTGAAATCCCTCAAGCTTGCTGATGGCCATCTTAAATCCTCCATCCCTATTTTCAAAGCAGGCTACAGGGATGTTACTCTTTTTCTCACCTCCATGGTAGTAACATTTCTCTGAGCTTAAAAATGAAGCATTGGGACAATAGAATTCACCTTGCTAAGGAGACCATGGCTAAGTGGAAGTTACACTTTTTCTCCTAAGGGCCATTAGAATGTAACCTCTTTGAGGGCAAGGACCACATTTTTCCCTATCTAGGTATTAACTCTTAGCATGTTGCCTCACACATAGTAAATACTTAAAATGCTTGTGGAGCAATGGTCAAGGCCTTACTATAGACCCCTCCTCCCCAACAGACCTTCCTTCATACCTGGGGTCATCTTGCAGTTCACCAGGAAAGGTGAAGAACCTTGGGGTTGAATTTGGAAGAGTCCACTCTGGCGTTCTCCACCCAGAAAGAGCTGATGGCAGTCCTGGGGCAGCTCTATAAAAGAGAGAGATGGATGTGGAGATTAGAGAAAAGAGCTGCAGATGGTCCTCAATCTACTCCCTGTGTGTGTACAGAGGAACAAGAGAGAGGGAGAAAGAGAGTTGTATATAAAGTTATTTATATACACACACACACACACACACACACACACACACACACACATATATTATGTATCGTTATATATCTTTCCCAAGAGGAGATAGGTTGGGGGTTAACTCCAAAACTCTGAAGGATGGCTTCTTGCCTGGGTCATAATTAAGTCTTCCCACTCTTGACTAAGCTGAAGGAAAGAAGCCATGAATCTCTGCCTTCTCTCCCCCACTCCTCCCCTCCAACCAAATACACACATGTTCTTTGTCTGGAGATGTGTGCAGAAGGGCAAGATCAGAGATTTTTTTATTTTTTCCTAGGGCCCATTTGCCCAACTAAGGAATGACTCACATCAGAGCCTTTCCAGACAGGAGGGTTTAACGTGGGAGAGAGAACATGAGGGCCCCAGGGCCTGAAGTGTGTGATGTGTATATGCAGGTGGGTATAAAGACAAACTTGGCCAACTTTATGATTTTTCCTGGATTGTCCCAGACCCAGACCCCATCGATGCCCTTAACTCCCTAAGGGTAGAGGTGACCCTAATGAAGCCCTCCCTACCCCCCTTCTGGGGTTGAGGCTTATTTTTTCTCCCACATCCCTCATTAGAGCCCCAATGTGGTGAAGGTAGCTAGGCATTGAGGAGATGTTAGAAGGAAAGACCCTGGGAAGACAGAATCAGGCAGGCCCTGGGAGTAGGGGAAAGGTCAGGAGGGGGATGGGACTGGAAGGGCTGAAGCTATTGAAGGACAGTGTCTAGAGGGGGAGGAAAGAGTGATAGGAGGACATTTCCTGACTGTTCCCCTTTCCCCTACTTTCCTCTCTTCCAATCCCAGTGGCTCACAGCCAAACTCCCAATCTGGCCTTGATTACAACCAGAATGTTTGTCTCCACAAGCTCTGAACTTTCCCCTACTTGGCGCCTACTCTAGGAGAAACAGGACCTTGTCTCCCCAGGCTCTCCCTGTTTCCCTCCCCCCCCTTCATTCCTCCTTCTCCTGTTCCCCTAAGTAGACTAAGTAGCCTGGGCCACTCAATTCTTCTTGAGAGAGCTACCCCCCCCTCCAACCCCAGCTTTGACTAATAGATTCTTCCCAGGAGCCCTCTACATAGTAGGTAGGGGCCACTGGGTTCTCCCAGACAAGGAAAATCTTGGGACAGGAGAAGCTTGAGACCCTGAGAAAAAGTAGTTTAGATCTGCCTCCTCAGCTACCAGCAGCCTTGGCCCCAGTAGGCCAGAATAGGGATGGGGAAACCAACAGGTGACAACCAGGCCATCAGGAAGTCACCAAGAATTGCTCTAGGCTAAGTGAAAAGAGAAAGGCAACTTTCTCCCAATTGGATGTCAGCCTTGAGATACAGGCATATTATGTATGGGAGAGATACAAAGTAAATATATCAATGAAGGACAGTACATGAGAGAGAAGGAACATGGCATTTTTGACAGATGCCCCAAGATTGGGTGTGTGTATGCATGTGTGTGTGTGGTGTGTATGTGTGTGTGTGTATGTGGGTGTGTGTGTGTGTGTGTGTGTGTGTGTGTGTGTGTGTGTGTGTAGCTGTGAGACTGTGCTGAAAATCCTGAGGTTTCCATCATCTTCTACAGTTGAAGTGGTATTTCTTCCCTTATTTCCTCTCCTTCCTGTCCACCCAGGAGCTCATGCTAGATGAGTCTTCCTAGGATATGATCACGTCACTCAAAACTTACAGTGGTTCCCCATTGCCTTTTGGATAAAATCTGAATTTAGCATGGCCTTCAACAGGTCTCCCCAAACCTTCCCCTCATTATTCCCCTCTACAACAGGCTTATACTCCAGCCAAGCTGTTATATTCTAGGCTGAGTGGTAATTTCTCCTTGAAATTCCCTGAACCTCAAGTAAATAGCTATAGCATTTCACTTGTTCCATTTGGGTTTTCTGAAACACCCTATTGACTTCTCCCCATCTATCCATTTGTATCACTTCCTTTAACACCTCATCTAAAAAGACCTCCCTGACCAACTTACTGATCACTTCTCAACTTGTATTCAACAGAAGTCTATATGGTTGGAATCACATTTATCCTTCCTCTTGTTCCCTGGCTGTTCTATATATGTATCTCTGCTCTATAAGACACTGAAGGCAGAAAAACAGGCCTTATTTCTCTCAAGGCATGACTGTGGACACACAGTAAAAACTAGGCGAGTGGAAACGAGATGTGGAGTTCCTACTGGGGCTAAGTATACTTTATCGGAGGAAAGGCAGAGCAGAAGCTGCCTTCATATCTCTTCTCCCTGATTAGAGGGAAGGCTGGGAACAGCTGTTTAGGTAGGGTAGGACTAGGCAAGAGATGTATTCAGGAGCAGGAGCAGGGTATTCTGAAGACACTAGGCAGCAGGGGAGGTGGGTGTTTTATAAGACTTCTTCCCAACTCTAGACTAGCAAGTCTTCCCCAAGACTGGCTGAAGGTAAGTCCAGAAACTCATCATGTCCTGAGGCTGGGGCAGAGGAGGTGCAGGAGCTGGAAGTCAGATGAGACCCAGGACTTACTAGGCTTGTCACTGCTGTTGGGGACTGGGTGAATGTGTCGAGCCATCTTCAGGGCATTCTTCTTTCCCATAGGCCTTAGTGGTATCTGCCCCAATTGTAAAGGAGTCAGGCCCTGGAGCTGCAGACAGAAGAGAAGTAACAGCTAGGTCCAGGATGAGGAGAAACGGATCAGGGAGAGAGAGAGAAGGTGGGCTCAGAGCCTGTTTGAGAAATTGCAGTTCTCAGTTCTGAGAAGCAGAAGCTGAAAGGCCTCTGAGAGCTGCCTTCATCCCTACCCCATCCCTACCTTAGGTTCCAGTCAGTTCAGGAGCTTACCTTGCTCTGCAGTGTTTGAATCTTCAAGTTCTGCTTTTCCAAGTGCTGCTGTTGCTGGGCCACTTTCTGAAACAATTCCTCAATTCTGCTGTTCTGAGCTCGAAGCTGGGTCTGGGGTCATGAAAGAAAGGGAAATGGGTTCATGGGGTCAGTTGGAGGGAGCTGGTGTCATGGATAGGGAAATCTCTTGTGACCTGAGGGTAAATGGGACTCCAGGCCAGGGATGGATTGAAGGGGCAAGGCAGAAGGAACCCTGGGGGAACAACCTGATTTCGAGGGGTTGGGGAGCATAGGACCCAGGGACAGCAGATAGGAGGAGATGGAGAAGGTATTAAAGGAGTGAAAGAGGGGAATCTGAGGGTTAGTAGCATCAGAGATTTAGAACTGGAAAAGAGTCTAAGAGAAAGAACACAAGCAGGCTAAAATAAAGTGCCAAAAGGACCTTGGGAGGATGTATAAAGGAAGATCAGCCAGCCTCGGAAGGAAAGACAAGGGAAGAGAGTACAGAGGGAGTGTCCCTTACTTGCAAGCTGTGCACAGCTCTCCAGACGGCGCCCCCAGTGCTGGTCTTTACCCTCTGGCCATCATCCACTTCCAAGTGCTGGAGCTCGGTCTTCTGTTGGGCCACCTCTTTCGGCTCCAAGTGGCTGTCAGTGCCTTGGGCAGCCAATTCCACTGGGCTCTCCTCGGGGCTTTGCAGTTGGGTGCCCTCAGGGCTGTGACAGGCGCGGCGCAGAGGATCTTCGCAGGCAGGGTCACGGGCTTGGAGACGACGGTAGATGTCGTTTACCTGGCCCTGCGTCCGCTCCACGTGCTCCCGAAGCCCGTGTCCGAGCTGCAGGAGCCCGTGAGCGATCACGTTCACCTCGTCCCACGAGGCATACTTGGCGTCTGGCCCCGCGCGGGGCACTCGGAGCTCGGGGGCCCCCGGGCGGACCTCGCTTCGGCTGGCAGCGGCTGCGCCCAGTAGCCCCGCAGTGGCGGCACATAGCACCAGCGCAGCTCCAGTACTTGGGGCACAACGCATCTTTTTATTAACCGAAGTGCTGGGCTCCAAGAGGGTGGCCTGGGCGCTGTAGCTGAGATGGAGACTCACTAGAGATCCTACTCTCCTTTACTTTCAGGTGCGCCCAGTGTCCGTCCTGTACTGCAGCTGTCCACTCAGTGAACGAGCCCCATTTTATGAGCTGTAGCCAGGCCCTGGGGGACGGGTGGGTGTGTCCTGAAGTGGGGCGGGTCTCAGGTTTCCAGCTTCAAAGAGACGGTGCCGAAGTGCCCTCTTCCTCCCCCAATATCCTCCCTCTTCTTGGAGATTGAAAGGGATTCGCAGCTCCTCCCTCTAGTTGAGATGTGGGGACTCCTGGCTATCCCCCCAGACCTCCTAGGAAGGCCGGGGGAACTAGGGAGCTAATGTTCTTCCCGTCCTCGGAGAAGTGCCTCCCCCCCCAGGGTGGAGATGCTTGGCATTGCCCTCCTCCTCCAGGCCCAGGGACTCAAATACCAGAGCTCTTTTCCCTCCCCTCCACCCCCCACCCCCCACCTGGGCTGGCTCCTTCCTCCTAGCTTGAGAGGCAGATGTGCAGTCCTGGCAGCACAGCTTAGTAGGGGAAAGGTCACTGCTGTCTGAGCCGCACATCAGCCACTGGGAGGGCCTACCCCCTTCCGCAAAGTCACTTGGAAGAAGCTGACTCGGGAAGTTTGAGGCAAGGACCAAAGAGGCTGGAGCTGAGGCTGAGTCAGCCCTAGCCTACGTGCCCCGGACCCTGTACCAGAACCAAAGGCCAAGGCAGCAACTGGGCCTTGATTTAATTCAATAAACCTTTGTCAAAGAGGCTTACCGTGTGCAGGACATGTAAAGAGCATCACGTGTTACCACTTCTAATAACATACATCACATTTCTGTAGAATTTACAAATCGCTTTCTTAACAACAGCCCTGAAGGGTTGTAGTACTAATATTATTGATCCCATTTTACAGCTGAAGAAATCAAGGTTGGGGGGGATGAGATAACTTACTCAGGATCACACAACTGATAAATGGCAGGGCCAGTCCCTCGATATTCTGACACCCAGTCCACTAAAGAAAAAAAGCAATAATTGCTCACATGTATGTGGTGCTTTTTGAGGGAATTATTATGAATCCTCATTTTACAGATGAGAAAATCAAATGCCAGAGAAGGGAAGTGATTTGTCTCATGGTATCACTGGTAAATCCGTAGCCAGAGTCAAAGCTAGGGACTCCTGGACTCTCCTGACAATCAGTCAACCTATCCATAGGTACCAGACTGAGACTCTCTTACTTTTGCAGATAATGATACTAAGGTCAAGAGAAAGGGATGTGTTTTGTCTCTGATGATAGTGAGTTAGTGGCAGAAATAGGATTAGGTGGCTGAGGTCTCTAAACGCAAGACTATTCTTCCATAGAAGGGCACAAAAGAAAAGAGTGAAATATGAATCTCTTGGGAAAGACCATAAAGGAAAAGCAGTAAGTTCAGAAAAGATCTGAAAAGGCAGAATGACTGAAAAGAGCTACTTAAACAATAACTTTATTGAGGGTAAGTAAATGCCTTGGTCTGAGTGGGTCAGGGTAAGCCGGAAGTTGGTCACAGTATTGGCATATCTAATCCAAATTTTCTTTGTATTAGAATTATCTGGGAAATGGGTACAGAGACCAATCATCAACCATACACAGAATACCCTGAAGTCATGCTCGGGAATTTCCGGGAAAGGCTCAGAAAATGTACAAGTTTCATAAGAGAGTAGGGAGGTGGAGAGAAGTTCTGTGGCTTTCTCTTCTCTGCCAGCCCCCATGTCTTGGGGCAGCCTCATCAAATTCTTTTATCTATAGACCTACGCTGTTCTCTCACCTTGCCTTTTTCATGTTGCTTTGTCCCCTGGTTTTGTGCTAAGGTCCACCACAGTGTCTAGGATTGTGCCTGCACATCTTACCCTGCCTTGATTGCCCCCCTCTCAGCTTTGTGCTCCAGTCTTAAGAAGCTCCAGGGTTGTGCCCTTCCAGCATTCTGCCCCCTCCTCAACTTCATGCCCTGGCCTTTGGAGGTTCCAGGGCTTTGCCCAGCTCTCTGTTCCTGAGCTCGGTGGCACAATGACCTCATTTGTTTTGGGGATGAGAGAGGACATTGGATTCCCTCCCACATGTTTTCCCAATGACATTCTGTTGTCCTCCCTGTCCTGAGTCTGGGCCAAGGGGGAGGCCTGTCCTGTCCTGGCACTGGGGCCAGAGGAGAAGGCGGGGTGCCAGCAGCCACAGCTTGCTTTGCGTTCTTCCTCATCCACATCTTCCCAGCAACGGGTGAGAGTTCAACTTCACAGCAACTGAACAACTGTGAGGAAGATGTCGGGGAAGGGAGAGGGTTGAGGGAATAAAGAGGTCATACAAGGAGAGGAGAATGTAAAGATGGGAGGTGGATTGTAGGATCATAGATCCAGAGCTAAAATGAACTTCAGAGGTCATCTGCTCCAACCTCTTTATTTTACAGATGAGAAATCTGATTGAGGACATGGATAGGACCAGCACAGAGGAAGCTGATAATTCAGAGGGAGGAGAAATTCTATGCCAAGGATGTGGGTTCCCACATGCTGAAAAATGGAGAACAAATGCAGAAGGCTTTCTTCTTCAGCCTTCTCTGTTGCTAAGAAGCCTTGGGGGCACCTTCCTCTTGAATGGGATGTCCCAGTGAAGACTTCTCAGTGTAATTAAGGTAATGAGTTCAGAAGGTAGTGTGAAAAATGAACTCTCAGAAGTGAAGGCTCCTCAAAGGGTCAAATAATTCTTGATATTATTACTTTCAAAATCCTCCCCCACTCAGACCCTGTTTTTAAGCACTTAGCAGAAAGAATAAGCCCTGCCCCACCCCCAACCTTTCAAGCTTAGAATGTAAGCCCACCCCCAGGTAAGGGGGCAAGGGGGTAAGGGATAGTGGTGGGTAGAGGCTTGTTTGCGCGGTGGGCGGAGATTTGCTTTTATAAGGCGGCCTCTGTTACCGGCTCCCTCTCTCTCTCTCTCTCTCTCTCTCTCTCTCTCTCTCTCTCTCTCTCTCTCGTACTCCTCTCTCCTCTCTCGAGCAGACAGTCATCTCGCGGGATTGTAATAAAGGTAACCTTTACTTTCCACCATGAGGTCTCTGAGTTTAATTTGGGTTGGGGTCGCTGTCACACACACTCTTATCTCTTTTCTTTGGCAACATGCTGGTATTGTAACAACCCATTCTCTCCCTGCTATCTCCGCCCTCCTCCCAGGGTCTGAGGGCAGGAAGTCTTTCTGCAGGAAGACAGACAGAATCTGGAGGGGTTCAACTCAGGAATCCTTCAGTCTTTATCCCTCTCCATCCTTTTCTTCCACCCCAGGTCCTGGCTCTCCGTGATTTCCTGTATGTTTTCCTCTGGCTACCTCCCTGCTGCTTCCCCAATACATACTCCTAGTTTGAAACAGAACAGTCCATAAATCCTTTTTTCCTGCCTCTTCAAGGGCCCTTTGGCCCCCTCCACCTTGGTCCTAGGCCATACAGAATTCTCTCCTGCTCCACCCACCTGTGCTCCCCCTCTCAATGGAACATTTGGGTTATACTCGTCTTTTTTTTTTTTTGAAGTTAATTTTTGGTATGGTAACATTTTTAATGTGTTATATAAATGTTGTACGATGACAATGTACTTGAAAAATCTCTAACAAAACAATCAATAAACTCCCAGGAGTGCTTTAATAAAAATGCCTTTCATATAACTGATTCAGGGTTATATAAGCACTTCCCTTCTGGACTTCAGTTTCCTAACCGGTACTATAAAATGGGATAATCAGTTTCCTAACCGGTACTATAAAATGGGATAATTCCCAAGGTCCTTTCCAATGCCAACACTATAATCCTACGGATACTGTTGTATTCTATGGTATATTGCTGCATATTCTACAATACTATTGTAGTGCTGTTACCATATGACTAGTTTTTCCCATTTACATGGCTTTAAGAAGTTTCTTTAGATATGACCCTGACCACTAGGTTAAATATCAGTGGCAGAGGTGTGCCATATTGGCGTGACTCAAGCCACATTTTTTATTCAAATTCATGGCACTGGCCTTATTCCCTTCATTTTGAAAACAGCTGGCCCCAGGCAAGTCTGTGTGAAAGGATCTGTCCACCTCTCCTCTTTCTTTCAGTTCCCTCTCTTTTTTTACTTGAACACCCCACTCCCATCCAAGTCAGCAGTGCTATTATGTTCCTGACCCCCACCTCCTTCCCTCACCCCTGTCCTTGATTTCCCCTAAACCCATCCAGACCTTTGCTCCTTAGTAATGATGTCTTAAGGGTAGCTAGGTGGAATGGTGGATAGAACACTAAGCCTGGAGTCAAGACTAATTTTCATGAGTTCAAATCCAGCCTTAGACACTCACTGGCTGTGTGACCCTGGGCAAGTCACTTAACCCTGTTTTCCTCAGTTTCCTCATCTGTAAAATGAGCTGGAGAAGGAAATGGCAAATCACTCCAGTATCTTTGCCAAGAAAACCCCAAATGGGGTCGTGAAGAGTCAAACACAACTGAACAAAATGGGTTATACTCTTCTTAACCTGACTGAACATTCCAGTCACTCCACTCTCATCTCAAGACTCTGATTATTTGATAAAACATCACCTCTATTTATCATCTCTCTCATTATCAAATAAAAACTTTAAATCCTAACTCCAATGCCACATGATCCAGGAATTAATCAATTCAAAAAGTGTTCATTAATACCTGTGTGCTAGGTACTGTGTGAGGCACTGGAGTTATAAAGACACACAGACACACACACACACAGGCACACACATACACACACACACACAGAGTCACTGCCTTCAAGGAGGAGTTTGCAATCAATATTACTCATCTGAAATATATACAAAGTAAATACAAGGTGGTCATATCATAGTGAGTGAAATGTTGGTTTCAGAACCAGGAAGGCCTAGGTTAAGTCCAGCCATCCTGGCTGAGTGACCCTGGGTAAATCACTTAACCTCCCTGTACACCTCAAGCAATTGCCTATGATTGTAAGTTACAGGATATTTGTAAATTTGCATTGGAAGAAGAAATTGCTGTACAGAAGCTTCCTACACCATTAAATCACAGGTCTAAATTAAAAAAAACAAGGTAATTTGAGGGAGGAGGTAGAATGAGGAGAGAGATGGGAAGGGATAGGATCAAGGGTACAAGAAGAGTGGTCAGCCTTGGCAGGGAGAAGGGTTACCTCTTCGTGGTAAGATAGAAGTGAAGGAGGAGAAAATGAAGGGTGATTTCTAAGGGTTATAAGATTTAGAATTAGGGAGAAGACCTTACAACAAATAGCCTCTATTTTGGATTTTGAGGAGGACCCTGAACAATCTATTAACCTGCTTCCCTTTAAGGGTCTTTTGTCCAACCACTGATACTCTGCCTGGACTAATTCCTCAATAATTAGCATACTCCTGCATCCTTATACTTTCCCCATTCCAGGGATTCTGAACCCCCAGCTACCAATGTACAAACCCTTGTCCTCATCCTCAAATGCTGCTTCCTTACTTCCATCTACCTCAGCTCCATGAACTCATTATTCAGCTCCATCTCTGATGAAGAGCTAGTCCTTCTCTTTACCAAGGCCCATGCCTCCACATACATCCTTGATCATGTCCCCTCTTGTCTTCTCCAGCACCATCATCCCTACTCTTTCTCTAAACTTCAATCTCTTTCTACCTATTGGCTCCTTCCCTGCTGCCTACAAACATTCCCATGTCTCCCTCATCTTAAATAATCTCACACTTGAACCAATCATCCTTTCTAACTACCATTCTATACTTTTCCCTTTCATGGCTAAGGTTAAAGTCTTAGAGAAAACCATCTACACTAGTTTCCTCCACTTTCTTTCCCCATTCCTTTAATTCTCTGTAATCTGGCTTTTATCCTTACCATTCAATTGAATGATGAAATGGTGACACTGTCCTCTGGACAGAGCTGCTCCAACACTAAATTTCTCTTTGCTAATCTGGTAGGTATAGTAGTTTTAACTTGCATCTTTCTAGGGGCAGCTAGGTGGGGCAGTGGATAGAGCACACTGGCCATGGAGTCAGGAGGACCTGAGTTCAAATGTGACCTCAGACACTTACTAGCTGTGTGGTCCTGGGCAACCCCAATTGCCTCCCTAAAATGAACAAACAAACAAAAAAAAACCCTTGCATCTCTCTAATTAGCAGTGATTTGGAGCATTTTTTTCATATGGCATATTCCAATCAATCCAGATTAGATTTCTTTCCTGTTCATATCCATTTGGAAAATGGTTGCAATTCTTAAATATTTGAATCAGCTCCTTATATATCTTGGATATTAAACCTTTATCAGAGAAACTACAAAGATTTTCCCCCAGTTAACTGTTTCCCTTCTGGTTTTAACTACATTGATTTTGTTTGTACAAAGACATTTCAATTGTATATAGTGAAAATTATTCACTTAATTTAGGCAGCAAGATGGTGCAGTGGATAGAGCTGGACTTGGAGTCAGGAAGATTGGAATTCAAATCTGACCTAGCTGTGACATTTACTAGCTGTATAACTCTAGGTAATTCACTTAACCTCTCTCTACTTCAGTTTCCTCCTCTGTAAGGTGGCGATGTACCTATCTCCTAGGGTTGTTGTGAGGATAGAATAAGTTAATATTTGTAAAGCACATTGCAGACCTTAAAGTTCAATGTAAATGCTAACTATCATCATTATCATCCTTATCATCATCTTATATGGTCCTTTCTATCATTTGATCATGAACTTTACCCCATTCATGGTGGTAAAGGGTATTTTATTCCTTGCCCCTCTAATTAGCCTCAAAACTCAAGAAGCATGCTTCCTCAAATTACCAAAAATACAAAGTCTCTGTAACCCTAATTCTATTTCTTCTCTTGAGCCCTCTTCCTGAGGTTGCCTTCCCCTCTCCTTAGTTATAGCTCCCCTATTTATAGGATTCAACAATTCACACTTTAAAAAAATAGATTTATATCAATATCTTTTTATTTTATACTCTCTATATTTTCCCTCACATCTCAGCCTTTTCCTCCTTCCAGGAAGCTATCCTGTCCCTCCCCACTTAAAAAAAAATCAAGAGTGAAAAAAATACAGCAAAATCTATCAATACATTTCTAAAAAAGGGCATTATATACAATATACCACAATATCCTCTGCAAAGTAGCAGGGGGAGGTCAACAATTCTATTTTAATAACTATGTGATTTGTTGAAATAATCAGGTAACATATATATGCAAATAAATTATAAAAGGCTTTGAAGTAGCAAACCTCAATCATCAAAACTATTTGGTACTGTTTAAAAAAATAGGAAAGTACACTAATGGAGTAGGCTAAACAAGGAAGAATCAGTAATAATTGAATTCAATAAGTGAGTACTAAATAAACCCCCAAATATAATTTATTTAGGAAAGCACTCCTTGGAGTATTGCTGGGAAAACTAGAAAACAATTTGGCATGAATCGGGTTTAGACTAACATCTTACACCATATTTTATAATAAATTCAAAATGGCTATGTGATTTGAATATCAAAGATCATACCATAAAAAATTAAAAAAGAAGCAGATCATATACCTCTCACAGGTAGGGGCAGGAGGTGAATTCTTTATAACAGAGAAAAGATAGAGTCAATCATAAAAGGTGAAATAGATAATTTTGATTGCATGGAATTGAAAAGCTTTTGCATGAACAAAATTAATGCAACTAGGACAAGAAAGGGTGTTGGCTGGGAAAAATTCTTGGCATTTAATATTTATAATATATATTATTTATACTATAATAAGGTATTAATATAATATTTATAATATAAGGTCTGATATGCAAAATATAAATTTATAATTATGTTACATATAAAACAAGTATGTAATATAAAAATTCATTCTCTAAGAGAAAAATTTGTTCATATCAAAGGCTATGAACAAATAGTTCTCAAAATAAGAATTGCAGACTAGTAATAACCATTTAAAGAATGCTCTAAATTAATAATGAGAGAAACATGAATTTAAAAAATCTTGAGGTTTCACTTCACATCTAGTAAATTGAAAAATATGAAAAAAAAAGAGAATATTAATGTTGGAAAGATAAGCACCCTAATACATTGTTGATAGAACTGTGAAGTAGTCTACCCATTCTAGAAAGCAATTTGGAACTATGCAAAGAAAGTGATTAAAATATACATAAGTATAAATCCAAGGAAGCCAATGACAAAAAGAAAGGTCCCGTATGTACCAAAATATTTACGATGGTTTTTTGTGGTTCCAAAGAATTGAAAACAAAATAGATGACCATCAATTGGGGAGTGGCTAAATAAATTATGGTGCATAAATGTAATAGAATATTACTATTCTGTAAGAAATAATGAACATAATGAATACAAAGAAGGATGGAAAGACATATGAAAGGCTGCAAAGTGAAGTAAACAGAATAAAAAAAGTATACATGATTACAACAATGTAAATGGAAAGAATAACAACAAAATAATGACAACTGAATGTTGTGAAATTATATTGACCCAGTTTGACCCCAAAATAAAAAAAGAAGAAGAAACCATAGAAGTAAAGGCTCATGGGCAGGGAATACTGCATATAGCATCAGACTTTTTTGATATATTGGTTAGTTTTCCAGAACTTTTTGTCTTCCTCTTTTCAAAACCTTTTGTCTTCCTTTTTAAAAAAATTTATCATTATAAAAGACTGTGGGAGGAGGTGGGGGAGAGACACATTGGGAAATGTAGATGATGTAAAAGGAAAATATGTCACCTCCCCTTTCCCTCACCCCTTCTTACAGCTGGCAAAAGGCTGGGGTGGAGAGGGATGAAAACGAAAGGATATGGCAAGTTTTTGTAATTCTTGGAGATTTCCTCAGCAAATTTTCTGAGGGAACAGGGGAAGAGGAAGCTCTGTTTAATCTCACCATGACTGTTTCATGGCAGGGTTCTGTCTCTTTTCACCCTGGTTAGTCTTGAATCCAGCTCCACCTCTAGATAGATTCCCAGGTCTCTTTGCAGCTCCATGTTCTCTAGGAGCAAAATCTCAGTTCTTGCCAACCTGTATCTCATCCTGTAGCAGCATGGAGGTGTCCTGCCTTATTTCATCTGATCTGAAAGAAAACCCCAAATGGAGTTGAGACAGCCGTCTTTCAGACTAAAAGTCCATAGAAGAGCCAAGGTGTAGGAGTCTAGGACCCAACCCCATATGCCTATGTGGGCAATTCAGCTCTTTTCCTCTTTCTTTCATGGTCTTCTGGCATCTTGAATACATATTTGGGGGTTGAGTGGGCTGCAATGGGTGGGGGATAAACCTACTGCACTGAATTATAGTTGAAACTACTTGTGTTTCATAATGTGAATTTTGTCCTCTCCAAGGAGCATGTAAGCTCCTGGAAAATATATACTGTGTAGGTATAGTCACCTTCCATGCAAAAAATGCCCAATTTACAAAAATCTGCTTTAGAAAATACAGTCACCCTTCCCTCTCCCCCTACTCTTCCAGCAACTTCCAAAACCAACCAGGCTGTCCTGAGCCAATGGCAACATCTGGTGGCCAGCTTTGGGAATTTATAGTCCAAAATCTCTTTCACCACCTTTCCTTTCCACTTGGGGATTTTGTACGCAGGCTTCTAGGCCCTTCCTTCACCTTTACATTTTAAACATCATTTAATTCCACTTCTAATACTTTATTTCTTATGAGTGCATACACATATGCTCAACTCTCCTCCTTTCTCCTCTCAGCTTGTGTCTATTTGCTTTTCTCCATATTATCTCTTTATTTTGTCTTTCCACATGTTATTTGAGTTCTCTGCATTTAATATTGCTAAGCACTGGGAACTGGGACATTTCCAAGGCCAGGAAAAGTGAGGGACAGGGCAAATCATTGGGACTGGGAGATATCAGGAGTGTGGAAGGGTTGGGACCTAAAGTTAGGAAAGTTGGTCTGGGAAACAGCTACAGTGGAGATATAGCCCTGCCATGACTGTCACAGCCAAAACCAACCACCCCAGGCTGACTAATCTTTTTTTTTTTTTTTGTCTAGGCAATGGAGTTAAGTGACTTGCCCAGGGTCACACAGCTAGTGAGTGTTATGTGTCTGAGATTGGATTTGAACTCAAGTCCTCCTGACTCCAGAGCTGGTGCTCTATCCACTGTGCCACCTAGCCATCTAGCTGTCCCCTCAGGCTGACTAATCTTAACGCCTATGCATTGAAATACTGAGAAAGAAAGGAGGTGAAACAAACAAGATAGGCAGAATGACCACCAATTTCCTTCAGAGCCAAATCAAATCAACAAGTCAACAAACATTTATCAAGCATTTACTATGTGCCAAGCACTGTGCTACTTCGTAGGAACAGAAATAGAAGAAAAATGACAGTACCTGTCCTTGAAGAACTCACGTGGTGGAAGACAACATGTAAAAAAAGAAAATTAAAGAAGGGGAGGTACCCCAGCAGGGGCATAGTAGAGGGAGAAATCTGGTTCAGAGTCAAGGCCTACAGAAGATTAAAGTAGTGAACGCGGCCAGCCTGGGTGCTCTTCCTTAAAATGAGGCTACAATGAGAGGGGGGCCATCTCCAGTCATCCTAAATCTATATCTTGCCACTGGACCCACATGGCTCCAAAGGAGAAAGTGAGGCTGGTGACCTTGCACAGCCCTCCCTCACTTAAATTCAATTCACTTGCAAGTCATGGCATCACCTTCCTGATGTCATAGTCTTCTTCGAGAACGAAGGACAAACAACAACGATGACCAATGAAGGGAAAGTACTAGAGGGACAGAGGTATATTCCAAACTGAGAAGGCTGCTAAAGCCTGGCAGTGAAGGCAATTTCCATTTCGAGAAGACTACTGCAGAATCCAGAGTCAGGAGCAGGGCCTCAAAGCAATGAAGGGGAACCTTGACCCCTTGCTCAATCGCCCAATGAGTAGCAGCATCTACATGCCATCCAGGGGAGCAAATCTAATGGAGACACAACCCACTAACTGACTCTGAGCACTGAAGTCCCAGAAAAGAAAATTCTCAACATCAAAGTCCTTGGCACTCTCAAAAATCTCAATGCCATAAACTGGTATAATTTTATCAGTCAAAATGGTGCTAAACAAGATTTGCTTGTCCAAATCTTATCTACAAGGCAGGCAAACTAAATTATTTGTACTTTGCCATCTGTCCTGCCACTGAGTCCTAAAGGAGCACCAAACCTTTCTGTGAAGCTAAGTCTTGGGGGTAGCTAGGTGGCACAGTGGATAGAGCACCAGCCCTGAAATCAGGAGGACCTGAGTTCAAATCCGACCTCAGACCAAACACTTGACACTTACTAGCTTTGTGACCCTGGGCAAGTCAGTTAACCCCAATTGCCTAAAAAAAAATCCCAAACCATTCATGAGAAGCTAAGTCTTCCTTTATATGTTGTCTCTTCCATTAGAATATGAATTTGATGAGAGCAGAGACTCTTTTTAATTCCTATTTCTATCCTCAGCATTTACCACAGTACTTTGCTTAGGTCTTAATAAATGCTTTTTTATTTGTAATGTACATCCCCTTTAGTATTTTGGTTGTTGAAAGGGTCAGAAAAAAGAACATTTATGAAAACAATACTGATAAAATCAGCTTGAGAAGAAACAGCCCTAGATAAAATGTTAAGGAGAAATATAAACTTCTGAAAACCAGAGGGAAAATTTCCCCTCACTTTCTAAGATGAGACCTGTTTGAAGGCAGAATGCTAACTTAAAGATGACTGCAGGGTGTTATGGTCCATCAGTTCCTTTGCATGTGACTATTTTCAGTGTTTTAAAGGATATAGTTGATAAATTATAAATCAAATAACTTGGGGCTGTGGGGAAATTATATAAGGACTGTTGGAGTCATACTTGACAGAAATATGGAACTTTTGAGTTTCAAATCATAAGTTAGAGACAGGTCATTGCTTAGGAGGAGATACTTGTTTCAGGAATTAGAATCTGGAATATGGAAGGGGTAGTAAATGCTCAGATGGAGATAAAGGTAGGAGAAGTTGATAGGAGATGATGAGAGAAGCTATTTAGAGAAGACAGAATGCAGTAACTGAACAGGGGCTGATCAAAAGCTGACAAGCAGCACCTGCCACTATTTTGCCGAGAGCCATGCTGATTGGAAAAGAGATGCTGCTTTGCTGAAAGCATATTGGGGGGCAAAAGGAAGACTTGCTCTCTAGTTTCATCTGTAGCCTAAGAGAGGAGATCCTTTCACATGGTTTCCCTGCATTTTACACTTTGTTGCCCTTTCTAGCCTGAGAGTGAGAAACACAGGGAGACAGGCTTTGTATCTGTTTTGCCAAGAGGAGTGGCTTTGCTGAGAGATGATTGGAGAAAAGAATCCTTTACTATTTGAAGAGCTAACTAGGGAAAGGATACATAGCCCTATTGCTAACTATAGCTTGAGAGAGAAAAAATCCTCAAAGCTCCAGAGCAGATCTTAGGAGTTTGAAAATTCTCTGACTGACTCAAAGAATATAACACTTTCTTAGCACCTTGCCAAAGGTGGCTGTGTACTAAAAGAGTTTCACTGCCAGCATCCTAGGAAGTAGCAAAGATTTGGCTTTGCTTAGCAGTAGTGAGTGCTGTGAAAACCAGAAAGGGAGCAGAGAACAGGGAAGTGGTTTTTCCCAGTAAGTAATACATGCTGCAGACAAGAAGGTCTTTAGTCCATAGTTGTGAGCTGTCCGTGACTCTTGGGCTTCTCTATTCCTGTACCTCCCTGCTAGGGTTCTGGAAGTGTGTATCCACTCTTCCCCACACATATTGTATACAATGGTGGGACCCAGGTTTACCAGCAGACTGTTATATTTTGATTATTCCTGTTCTGGTCTTTTACTGAATAAATGTTATGACTATTTCTGCCTTTGCTTTCTGTTGAGTTAATATTCTGGTTATTCTTGCTTTATCTTTTAGTAAATATTTTATATTTCAGAGTTAATAGTGTCATTGTGACTGATTATGTAAATTAGAAGCACACCTATCAGGGATTAGATTCTATGGTAATCATAGTGGATCTCTCACCCCACTCCCCACCACCCAAAGTAGCCTCTAGGACTGAGTTTGAGCAGTAGTTGCTAAGCCACCCATTTTGGGGACACCATTCAACCTGACAGAATGGGTCCAGGTTAGGTGTGTGCATGCCAGGCTTATCCTAAGAGGAGAGAGAGCCTGAGGAAAGTTGGGGATCAGTGCCATGCCCCAGGACACATATTAATTTATTCTGAAGAAAATGAACTATCAGAGAAAGTCTGGGTTTAGAAAGGTGGGTTAGGAAAAAGATGAGGAGAGCCAACCCAGGATATGCTGATGGAAATTGGTGGCTCAACCCTCAGGGGATTTCTATAGGCAGGGGAAGGATTCTGCTGCCTTTGAAGAGAACAATTCCAATTTGAAAGTGAGGAGGTAAAATTGGGTGAAGGAAAGGACCTTGCTCTTCTCTGAACATAGTGAGACTTTTTTTGAGATAAGGGTGACTGGGAGTAAAGCCAAGCCTCCCAGATCCAGAAAATGGGTCAGGTCCCCTAAGGCCCCAGTCCAAGAAGGAGTTTCTACTTTGCCATTCCCAGACTTTTCACCATTTGGGTCAGTTATTTGTGCCCCAAGAATGCACTTCCTCAGGCTTCCTGCAACCTGTCCTTAGGATTATAGTTTTTAGAGCTGGAAAGGACCTTGAAGATCAACCCCTGCATTTTTTTTTTGGTAACCCCTGCATTTTACAGAAGGAAACTAAGGCTCAGAGAAATGAAGCAATTTGTCCAGTTATTCTAGTGGTAAAGCAGCAAAGGGAGGATTCACTCCTAAGTCTCCCAACTCCAAATACTTTGCTCTTTCCATGTCACCAGGCTACCTCCTGCTTATGTCTCTGACGTCCCTTCTAACTTTAAATCTATAATCCTGTGAGTAAAACCCTCAAGGGTTCATGCAAATCTACTTCTGGCCTTTTTCCCCTCTCTAGTCCCTGCATGGACCTCAGTAAGCAGGCCTGGGCAAAGGAAGAATCCAAAACCAGCCATAAAAGGAATGGATCACCTTGTTAAATAGTGAGCCCCCTTCCACTGGAGGCATTCAAGTAGAGATTGGGTGCTGCTCTGTCATCGAGGCTTTAAAGGGGATTTTGTCCCTGGGAGAAAGCTTGAACTAGGTGCCCAGCTCTGAGATCTTAGAATTTTGCATGAGACTGTGAACACAGATATTTTGCTCACTGGTAAGATCTTGCTGTGCTTGGTGTTCCCACCTCCTTTGAGGCTTTAGACTAGGCCACAGCTCTAACATGCTCCCCTCTCTCTACTCTGCAGGGGATTTTCTGTTTGTATTTGTATAAGTAAGCACACTTCTTTGGACTTTTCCATCATGCCCTCAGGAACCTCATCACCCTGCAATAGAGGGTACCCTTCTCAGTGGAAGGTATAATAAAGAGCTCCTCCCTAACTCTTCACTTGAGGGGGGTTCCCAGGCCAGTCATATCTCTTCATTTCCCATCCAACTCTATTCCTTTGGACTTCATTACAAGTATCTTCTCTACAACCCGCCCTCTCCCCACTTTCAGCTTTATCTTATCAGATTGCAAGCCCTTTGAGGACAGGGCTTTTCTTTCTTTTTCTTATTTGTTTTCCCTGCACTTAGCACAGTGCCTGGCATATAATAAGTGCTTAATAAGTGTTTATTGACTGACTGACTTACTGTGGTGTAGTATGGAAAGAGCCTTGGAGTTTGGTCAAGAAACTGGGTTTTATTCCTGGCTCTGCCACTGATTCTCTCTATACTCTTGCTCAAATCCCTCTCCCTGAGCAAGGATGTTGGATTAGAGGGGTAGGGAACCTGTGGCCTCAAGGCCACATGTGGCCTTCTAGGTCCTCGGGTATGACATTTTGGCTGAGTCCAAGTTTTACAGAACAAATCCTTTATTAAGGGGGTTTGTTCTGTGAAGTATGGATTCAGTCAAAGGGCCACACTTGGGAACATAGTGGGCCACATGTGGCCTCAAGGCCACAGGTTCCCTATCCCTGGTTAGAGGATCTCTGGGGTCCCTATGGTTCTATGATCTTTTGGTCCCACTTCAGCCTCAGCCCTACCTCCTAGACATTTTTCATCTCTTTGCCATGTCACCCAGTCTCCTCCAATCCCAGGGCAATCTTCCAAAACTGTAGTTAGAAGCAATGCTCTCTGACCCCTCCTCCTGCCCTGCATGGTGTATTGTTATAATTACTGGTAGAAGGTTCCTTCCAGTATCCACACTCACACTCATTCCTACTAACTCACCCCACACGGCCTCTCAGGGATGCTTATGCCCTCCTACAAGCCTAATGCACTACAGCTGACCTTGCTTTCAGGCTCACACTCTTAAGCCCTCTCTTGGCTTTCAGTGCCAATTCCGAAAATACTCTGCCCTAGCTCCCAGGCTCTACCCTTATCTTCCTTCTAGCATAAAGTTCTTTCTTTCTTTCTTTCTTTCTTTCTTTCTTTCTTTCTTTCTTTCTTTCTTTCTTTCTTTCTTTCTTTCTTTCTTTCTTTCTTTCTTTCTTTCTTTCTTTCTTCCTTTCTTCCTCCCTTCCTCCTCCCTTCCTCCCTTCCTCCCTTCCTCCCTCCCTTCCTTCCTTCCTTCCTTTCTCCCTTCCTTTCTTTCTTTCTTTCTCCCTTCCTTTCTTTCTCTTTCTCTCTCTCTCTTTCTCTTTCTTTCTTTCTTTCTTTCTTTCTTTCTTTCTTTCTTTCATTCTTTTTCTCCCTTCCTTCCTTCCTTCCTTCCTTCCTTCCTTCCTTCCTTCCTTCCTTCTTTCTTTCTCTCTCTCTCTCTCCTCTCTCTCCTCTCTCTCTCTCTCTCTCTTTCTTTCTCTTTTTCTTTCTTTGTCTCTTTCTTTCTCTCTCTCTCTTTCTTCCTTTCTTTCTTTCTCTCTTTCTCTCTCTTTTTCTTTCTTTCTTTCTTTCTTTCTTTCTTTCTTTCTTTCTTTCTTTCTTTCTTTCTTTCTTTCTTTCTTTCTTTCTTTCTTTCTTTCTTTCTTTCTTTCTTTCTCTCTTTCTCTCCCATAGAACTTTCTCTACTACTGCTAATGCAGATGGCCTCCTTCTATGTCTAAGAGCCTTGAAGAGTTTCCTAGGGGCACTAAGAGGTTGAGTGACTTGCTTAGGGATATACGGCTAGGGTGGGACAGAAGTAGCATTTGAATTCAGGTCTTCTTGGCTCCTAGATAAACTCTCTATTTACTATAACATGTCGCCTCTGCTGCTTTTCTTTTCTACTCTCAGCACTATAGTAATCTAGGCTCCTGACTTGGAGAGAGTATGATAACAATGTTCAAAAATTGGAAGGATTGTGCAGAAGAAGGAGCAGCCTTATCCTGCTTGGCCCCAGCATGCAGAACCAGGAACACAGGAGGGGAGTCACAAAGAGGCAGATTGAGGCCTTATGTCCAGGAGACTGGGGGGGGGTTAGGGGGGATGGGGCGGGGTGATTTGATTTGCAGGGGCCAGCCCAAGGAGCATGCTCCAAATTGTCCTCTGTTCCAGTCATGGGAGCAATGCAGCTTCCTCCTCGCTATGTGGTGACCCAGGGTTGAAAGAATTTTGCATTTTGGGATGATGTGACAAAACTCCTCATGGTCCTTTCCCAGCCCTCCTCCCTCAGTGGGGGTGACAGCAGTTAAAAGAAGGCTCAGCTTCCAGCTTGTTCTTCCTTCCTTTGACTCTCCAGGGGACACCAGATAACTATGAGACTTCCAGTGAGGGGAGCAGTGCAATGGTCACTGTGCCCATAAGGAAGTCAGCTCAGAGGGATTCCACTGAGGCAAATTTGCACGCTGACCCCTGGCTGCCTTTTTGGCTTTTGTGTTTGCTCTAGACAGCTAAGTGTGGCAGTGAATAGAATGCTGGACCTGGAGTCAGGAAGACCTGAGTTCAAATCCAACCTTAGATGCTTACTAGCTGTAGGACAGGGAAGGTAGGTGACATAGCAGATAGAGCACTGGTCCTGGAGTCAGGAAGACTCATCTACCTGATTTCAAATCTGGCCTCAGACACTTACTAGTTTTTGACTCTGAGCAAGTTACTTAGCTCTGTTTGCCTTAGTTTCCTCATCTGTAAAATGAGCTGGAGAAGGAAACAGCAAATCACTCCAGTGTCTTTGCCAAGAAAACCCAAAATATGGTCACAGCTGAAAACAACTGAACAACAACAAAGCTGTGTGATCCTGGGCAAGTCACTTAACCTCTGCCTGCCTCAGTTTCCTCAGCTGTAAAATGGGGATAATAATCACACCTACCTTCCAGGGTTGTGAAGATAAAATGAGATAATACTTGTAAAGTGCTTTGCAAAAGTAAGATATAAATGCTAGTTGTTGTTATCATTATTGTTATTCTTTAATCACAGATGAATGAATGTCTGTCCTGAGACAGATGTGACCAGGATTAGAGGTGATTTTATGAGTGCGAGAAGTCTTGGGCCCTGACTAGTCAGACCTGAATGGCAGCAGGAGAGGGGACCCGGGCAACCCTTCTACTGCTTGTGAAGAAGATGGTCACTGACAAGAGGACTGGTCCAAATCTGGTCATTTTACTAGTCAATGTATATACCAGGAGTTGTTCGAACAGTACAGAGCCAAATTTTACATTTCATGTAAAAT
This sequence comes from Phascolarctos cinereus, assembly GCF_003287225.1. NCBI lineage: Eukaryota > Metazoa > Chordata > Mammalia > Diprotodontia > Phascolarctidae > Phascolarctos > Phascolarctos cinereus. The sequence continues at coordinate 682,678,694 of NW_027555847.1, read as the reverse complement.
GTCTTAGCAGCAGTCCTGCAAAATACTTTATATTCTAATGAGGTTTCATTAATGTTCTAACAGATTTTAATAGTAATAATAGTCAACTTGCTGGATCCCACTTTAAGTAATTTTGTTAATGCATTTTGTTATGATTAACCATCTTTTTGTGTGTGGAAATAAAATACTTGTTTTATACCTGATTCATATCATACATTTAGTATCTTTTGGGGAAACCCTAGATGTGAGCTGTAGTCTAAGCTATAAGTAAATTTGTCCTGAGTGGGGGGGTGGTTAACAACCCAAAGAATATAAGAAAAAGAGAGCCTAGTCCTCTTTTCATTAGAGGCTGGACTCCCCTAGGACCAGACCAATCCAAACCATGTGTCTGGGTCTACAGCAGAGGATCCCTTTAGTGGAGAAGGGAATGGTGCAATACTTGGGTCCCTGTTGACCCAGAATTAGTTTTCAAAGAAATCTTCCTAAATTGGGCTGCTTCAGAAGGAAGGGAGTAAAAATAGCCGTATGAAAAAATGTTCTAAATCACTAATAATTAGAGAAATGCAATTAAAATAACTATAAAGTATTGCTTCATACTCATCAGATTGGCTAAGATGACAAAAATGGAAAATGAAAAATTCTGAAGAGGATATGGGAAATTAGGTATACTAATCCAATCGTTCTGGAAAGCAATTTGAAAGTATGCCTCAAAAGCTATTAAATTGAGCATACCCTTTGACCCAGAGATGCTATTATTTGGTTTATAACCCAAAGAGATCAAAGAAAGAAGAAAAGGACCTACACACGCAAAAATATTTATAGCAGCTCTTTTTGTGATGGCAAACAATTAGAAGCTAAGAGGATGCCCATTAATTGGGGAATGACTGAATAAGTTGTGGCATATGAATGTGATGGAATGCTATTGTGCTATAAGAAATAATGAAGGGAATAGTTTCAGAAAAATCTAGGAAACTTTCTATGAACTGATGCAAAGTGAAGTGAGAAGAATCAGGAGAACAAGTTACACAGTAACAGCAATATTGTAAAGATAATCAACTTTGAAAGACTTAGTAACTCTGATCAACACAATGACTCACCATAATTCCAAAGGACTCCAGATGAAACTTGCTATCAACATCCTGATGGAGATCTGATGCAAATTGAAGCTTAATTTTTGCTCTTGGTGCAAGCTAGGTGGCGTAGTAGATAGAGCACTGGCCCTGGAGTCAGGAGGACTTGAGTTCCAATCCGACCTCAGACACATGATACTCACTAGCTGTGTGACTCTGGGCAAGTCACTTAACCCTGATTGCCTCACAAAACAAAAAAAACTTTGCTCTTTTTTTTTATCTTCCTGGAACAGGGCTAATGTGGAAATTTGTTTCACGTGACTACACATATTTGTAATGGTTTTTTTTTTCCTTCTCAATGGGTGGGGGAGTGAGAGGGAAGAGAGACAGAATATGAAACTGAAAATAAAATAAAAGTAAATAAGTAAAAGGTGTGATTGAAAAAATGACAATATATAGCTTTGTTATACTCCTTTTCTAATCTTAAACCAATCAATTGTTCCATGTTTGGTTCTAACTGTTGCTTCTTGGCCTGCATATGGGTTCCTCAGGAGGCAAGTAAGATGATCTGGTACTCCCATCTCTTTGAGGATTTGCCACATTTTATTGTGATCCATACATTCAAAGACTTCCGTGTAGTCAATGAAGTAGAAGTAGATGTTTTTCTGGAATCAAAGGCTGGAATTAAGGTTGCTGGGAGAAATATCAACAATCTCAAATATGTAGACAATACCACTCTGATGGCAGAAATGGAAGAAGAATTAAGAAGCCCCTTGATGAAGGTGAAAGAGAAGAGTGTAAAAGCTGGCTTAAAACTCAACATCAAAAAACACTAAGATCTTGGTAACTGCTCCCATCACTTTCTGGCAATTAGAGGGAGAAGAAATGGAAGTAGTGTCAGATTTTATGTGCTTGGGCTCAAAGGTCACTGCAGACAGTGACTGCAGCCATGAAATTAAAAGATGTTTGCTCCTTGGAAGGAAAGCTATGGCAAATTGGACAGCAAACCAGAAAGCAGAGATATCACCTTGCCAACAAAGGTCTGTATAGTCAAAGCTTTGGTTTTTCCACTAGCAAGGTATGGCTGTGAGAGTTGGATTGTAAGGAAAGTTGAGCACTGCAGAATTGATGCTTTTGAATTGTGGTCCTGGAGAAGACCTTTTTTTAACAAAAATTATTTTTAATTTTCAACATTCACTTTTATAAGATTTTGAGTTCTAAATTCCCAAGCCTTCCTCCCCTTCCTCCATTCCCAAGATGGTATGCGATCTGATATAGGCTATACATGTACAATCATCTTGAACATATTTCCACATTAGTTATATTGTGATAGAAAAATAAGAACAAAAGGGAAAAACCATGAAAAAGAAAGAACAAAAAACAAACAAAAAAAAAAAGAGAAGATAGTATGCTTCGATCTGCATTCAGACTCCATAGTTCCTTCTCTGGATGTGGATAGCATTTTCCATCATGAGTCTTTTGGAATTGTCTTAGATCATTGCGATGCCAGAGAAGTCTTTTGAGAGTCCCTTGGACAGCAAGGAAGTCAAATCAGTCAATACTTAAGTTAATTCAGAGTATTCACTGGGAGGTCAAATACTGAAGCTGAAGCTTAAATACTTTGTCCCCATAATGAGAGGACAGGATTCATTGGAAAAGACACTCATGTTGGGAAAGATTGAAGGCAAAAGGAAAAGGGGACACCAGAAGATGAGATGAATAGTGTCATGGAAACATAAAACATGAATTTGGACAGACGTCCAGAGGTAGTGGAGGATAAAAAAGCCTGGCATGCTATGGTGTGTGGGGTAATGAAAAGTAAAACACAACTGAACAACTGACCAAAAAAAAAGAAAAAGAAGGTATGGAGTTGCACAAAAAAGCAAGGTCTTCAAGAAAAGGATCCATGAAAAGTCTGGCACAAGGGCAATCTTGCTCAGGTGCACGTTGGGCTGGAGAGATCCCTAATGTACTTATTCCATTCTTGATGGATAGACAGAAAGTAGAGAGATTCTGTGACAGTTCCCTCCTGTAATCCCTCTCCCCTTCTTCTCTCTGGGGAGGGGGTGGTGGGATCATGCTTCTTCACATACCCCAGAGAGCAAACTCTATTTCTTCTGAACTAGTGGGTCTGTACAAGACAAGGCCTTTGTACTTTGCCTAAGTGTTTCTTTCTATTGCTCCCTCCCTCTACCCTTCTCTTGGAAAACTCAGTTATGCTGAACATGACTGTATCTTTCCTACTCTCTGTCATCCTAGAATGGAAGCCTGCATTTAAAGCTCTTGTCCACTAGCATTTCTTTCCACTCTCCTCCACCTCCAACGTATTTCAGATGTCCCTCTTTCTCCTTAGAGCAAGAAGGAGGTTAATAAAGTCTTTCTTACACCCACCCTTCATTCTGGCCACTTGTAGCCTCTTCCACCCACCTGTACTTGCATCAACATGGCATAGGTATATTGTGGAGCCAGCTTAAGCCAGCTTGCAAGAACCAATCATTAAATTTTCAGTGTGAGCAAACAATGAGGGGTTAATTTATTGTTTTGTTGATTTCTGGATTTAAGAAAGCATGGAAGAAATGTTAATAATGCCAGTTAAACTGAAAAGTGTATCCTGCAGTAAAATTTTTTTGAGGGCCGTTTTTCAAAACATTTGCCAGTACAATGCTGACATGGGATTCTTACAAAGAAGGGTACAGATACAGGTTGTACTAGATAGCCTTTGAGGCTTCTTCCAATTCTGAGATTCCTTTATTATGGTAGAATCATGGAAGAGGTCTCTCCTTTGTGCTTATCTTGTGGTGGGATATTGCCCAAATCTTCCATAAAGAGGTTGTCTGTACCTTTGGACCAGCTGCCATAGGCCCCCCAGTGAGGAACTTCCAAGGGTTGGAAGACAGTACAGGAGAACCCTGGGGAATTGAGACCTCAGTCTGACCTCTAGTGGACATTTCCCCAATTTTTCCTTTTTCTTTAGACTCTCTTTTCCTCTCCTGAAAAACAGACACTGTTAGCTGACTTGCAACTCCACACTCAATATATATGTCATGCCCTGTACTTCTTTTTTCCTCCCCTGAATAATTTATTTTTATTTTTCAAGTAATAAGTATTTTTTAAATTAATCTCTCCCTCCCATTACCTCCACACTGAGCAAATTAAAAAACAAAAACAAGATGCTGAAAACAAATCTCTAAAAATACAGCTGTAGCGTCCAGCAGAACAGATTCCCACATCAGTCCTATCTCAGAATGTGTGACTTTTCCTGCATTTTAAGCTCATCACTTCTCTGTCAGGAGGCTGGAGATGTGTTTCAGGGTTTATCATCATGAGTGTTCTAAAGTCAACATTGTTTTTCTCTACAATGTTACTGTCATTGGACAAATTGTTCTGCTAGTTCTGTTTACTTTGCTTTTCATCAATTTATAAAGGTCCTTAACAGAAATTTCTGCAACCGTTCCTTTAATCCTTTCTTAGTACACAATAATATTCCATTACATTTATATAGCATGATTTGTTTATTCATGTCCCAACAGGAGGCCATACCCTGTACTTCCAAGCCTGGAAGGGCCAGCATGGGCTCAAGAATCTGTTGTCTTTCCATCTATCCTTCTCCCTACTCCCACCTCTTGGATCCCTGCTCACCCCATTTTCTGATATTTCAATCTGTTGGGCAGCTAGATGACACGTCCATTGACCCTTTCAGGTTTTCTTGGGCAGGTTGCCCCACTAGAATCCTCTTTAAAGATCTCCATCATGATTGCCTCTGACCTGCCCAAAATAGCTTTTAAGTTCATTCCTATAATCAAGTAAGAGGATCTTATACCCTGCTTGATGCTTAGCCAAGTATCTTCTGCAACTTGACCCTAGAGCCCGGGGTATGCCTCTTCTGCATCAAGGCCTTAGTCCAGTTAGGTACAGCCCAGGGGTGTTCTGGGGTCAGCTCTACCTCATTAGTAACAGCCAATTGTTAAATTTTCAGTGTGACCATTTATATCTCAGAAATTACAAATGTTTCAAATCAGGATTTGATATATTGTTTCATTCATTCCCCACCCCCTAGGCCCTAGATTTAACAAAGTGATGGAGAAAATATTCATAATGAAGATTAAACGTAAAAGTATGTGTGCTGAAATACTCATTTTCAGAAAATTGGTTATTAAATATTAACCAGTCAGTTGTTAATGTTTACCCTATTGCAGCCCCTACATTTGTCCCAATGATGAAAGCTATGCTCACCTGGTCAGCTGAAAATTTGTCCCAAAGAATAGATGGGAAAAAACACATACATACATGCAGACACACACATGCACATGAGAAAATGATACTACCCCAAAAAAGCAGAGAGCAGGGGGCAACTAGGTCTCTTCTCTCCAGATCTCACCAACTCAGCCTTTTCCTTTACACAGATGGTGGGACATTGATCTTTTCCGATAAGGAGAGAGTTCCACACCAATGAGCTCTGGAAGTAGGATTATACACACATTTCTTTGATGATCCTATGTCCTTTATGCCCTGTCTCTTCTATAAATCTTTGTTGCTAGAGTACTCCAGGCCCACCTTGCACCTCTCCGTTGTTGGGGGGGGAGCCTCAAAATCAATTCTTTTGGTTGTTTTTTTTCTTTCTTTCTTTTTTTTTTTTTGGTGAGGCAATTGAGGTTAAGTGACTTGCCCAGAGTCACACAACTAGTAAGTGTTATGTGTCTGAGGCCGGATTTGAATTCAGGTCCTCCTGACTTCAGGGCCGGTGCTCTATCCACTGCGTCACCTAGATGCCCCTCAATATCAATTCTTTGGAGACTGTAGTGTTGAATGGCCAGGGATATGCTACTAAATGTATAGGCATTTGTTTCAGGAAGATGGCCTTTATGGGCTTGTGATTATTCAGTCTTTACTTAAATATCACTAGTGAGGGGGAACTCCCTACTTCTGCAGCCATTCTGTTGCACTTCTGGATAACTCTAATTATGAAGTGGAGCCAAAAACCAGCCTCTTTGAAACTTTTGTCCATTGTTTGGAATTCTGCGCACTGGGGCCAAGCAAAACAAACCTAATCTCTCTTTGACATGACAGCCTTTCAAATTATTGAAGACATCTCTCAAGGCCCACCTACCTAGCCTTCTTTTCTTCTTCAGGCTAAATAAACATTTCCAGTTCTTCCAGCTGACCCTCTTGTGCTATGATCTTGAAGCCTTTGCTGTGCTGGTTGCCTTTTATCTTATCAATGTCCTTAAATCATAATGCCCTGAACTGAACACAGAATTCCAAATGTGGTATAACCAGGGCAGAATATGGTGAGATGATTACTTCCATCTTTCTGGACACTCATATCTTGAAATGTAGTCAAAATTGTATTGATTTTTAAAAAATTTATTTATTTTTAGTTTTCAACATTCACTTCCACGAGATTTTGAGTTCCAAATTTTTCCCCCATTCCCCCCCCACCCCAAGATGGCTGATTACCCCTTTCCCTAATCTTCCCTCCCTTCTGTCACCTCCCCCTTCTCTTAACCTCTTCCCCTTCTATTTTCCTGTAGGATAAGATAGATTTCTATACCCCATAGCCTGTGTATCGTATTTCCCAGTTTCATGTACAAACAATTTTTAACATTCGTTAAAACTTATTCATTAAAACTTCTAAAACTTTGAGTTCCAAATTCTCTCCCTTCCTCCCTGCCCACCCACCCTCATTTAGAAGGCAAGCAATTTGATATAGGTTATTCATGGGTAGTCATGCAAAACACTTCTATAATAGTCAAAGACTAACTATATTTCCTTCCATCCTATCCCCCAACCCCATTTATTCTATTCTCTCCTTTGACCCTGTCTCTCCCCAAAAGTGTTTGTTTCTGATTACCCCCTCCCCCAATCTGCCCTCCCTTCTATCACCCTCCTCCCTCTCTTATCCCTTTTCCCCTACTTTCCCGTAGGGTAAGATAGATTTTCATACCCAATTGAGTGTGTATGTTATTCCTTCCTTAAGCCAAATCCAGTGAAAGTAAGGTTCACTCGTTTCCTCTCACCTCCCACCTCTTCCCCTCCATTGTAAAAGTTTTTTCTTTCTTCTGTGTGAGATAATTTACTCCATTCTACCTCTCCTTTTCTCCTTCTCTTAGTATATTTCTCTCTCACCCCTTAATTTTATTTTTTAGACATCATCCCTTCATATTCAACTCACCCTGTGCCCTCTGTTCATATATATATATTCCCTACAACTACCCTAATAATGAGAAAGGTCTCATGAGTTACAAATATCATCTTTCCACGTATACAGTTAAACTTTAATAAATCCCATGTGATTTCTCTTTTCTGTTTACCTTTTCATGCTTCTTTTGAGTCTTGTATTGAAAGTAAAGTTTTCTATTTAGCTCTTGTTTTTTCTCAAGAATATACAAGATACTTCTGTGTCACTGAGTGCCAATTTTTTCCCTTCATTGATTACACTCAGTTTTGCTGGATAGATGATTCTTGGTTTTAATCCTAGCTCCTTTGACCTCTCAAATATCATATTCCAAGTCCTCCGATTCCTTAGTGTAGAAGCTGCTAGATCTTGTGTTACCCTGATTGTGTTTCCACAATACTTGAATTGTTTCTTTCTGGCTGCTTGCAATATTTTTTCCTTGATCTGAGAACTCTGGAATTTGGCTATAATATTCCTGGGAGTTTTCCTTTTGGGATCTCTTTCAGGAGGTGATCAGTGGATTGTTTCAGTTTCTATTTTACCTTCTGATTCTAGATTGTCAGGGCAGTTTGATAATTTCTTGAAAGATGATGTCTAGGCTCTTTTTTTTTGATCGTGGCTTTCAAGTAGTCCAATATTTAAAATTATCTCTCCTGGATCTATTTTCCAGGTCAGTTGTTTTTCCAATGAGATATTTTACATTGTCTTCTATTTTTTCATTCTTTTGGTTTTATTTTATAATTTCTTGATTTCTCATAGAGTCATTAACTTCCATTTGCTCCATTCTAATTTTTAAGGAAGTATTATCTTCAGTGACCTTTTGGACCTCCTTTTTTATTTGGCCAATTCTTCTCTTTAAGGCATTCTTTTTGGACCTCTTTTGCTATTTGGTCTAGTCTTTTTTTAAGGTGTTATTTTCTTCAGTATTTTTTGGGTCTCCTTTAAGCAAGCTGTTGACTCGTTTTTCATGATTTTCTTGCATTACTCTCATTTCTCTTTCCAGTTTTTCCTCTACTTCTCTTACTTGCTTTTCAAAACCCTTTTTGAGCTCTTCCATGGCCTGGGACTAATTAATATATTTTTTAGAGGCTTTGGATGTAGGAGCTTTGACTTTGTTGTCTTCTTCTGAGTGTATGTTTTGATCTTCCTTGTCACCAGAGTAAGATTCTATGGTCTGACTTTTTTTGAGCTGTTTGCTCATGTTCCCAGCCAATTACTTGACTATTAAACTCTTTGTTAAGGTAGGCTCTGCTTCCAGGATGGAGGGTGTACTGTCCCAAGCTTCAGGGATTTTGTGCAGCTATTTTCAGAGATGTTTTAGGTACTTATAAATTTTTAGTTCTTCCAAGGTGGCATGATCTAAGGAGAGGTGTTTACTCCTCTCCTGGCCTGTGCTCTGGTCTGTGAGTGATCACAAGCACTCTTCTGCCCTGGAACTGTGAGGAGGGTTCCCTCTCCACTTCTGCCAGAACCTTTGCTATGCCAGTGCTCCTCGACCCAGGACCACCACCCAGGACTGCAACCCAGATCCAACTATGGGCAAAGCAACAGAATCCTGCCTCAGTGCCAGCAAAGAGACTCCTGTAATCTCCTTCTGATGAGTTATTTGATCCCTTTACCTTCTGTGGGCTGAGAGCTGGGGCCTGTGCTGACCTGTGCTCCTCTCTCGCTCAGGTGTGACAGACGTTTCCTACTGACTTTCTAAGCTGTCTTTGGCAGTGTGGGTTTAGAAGTCTGGAAACCACACAGCTGCCTGTAATTCAGTCCCCTTAGGCCCGCTCCAGGTTCACTGGTACCGGTCTGAGCTGGCACCTTACGCTAGACTTCTCTCTTCTCCCAGACTGGAGCAAGAAACCTTTCCTGTCAACCCTCCAGGTTGTCTTGGCCTGGAAATTTGTTTCACTCTGTCTCTTTTTAGGTTCTGCTGCTCCAGAATTTGTTTAGTGTAATTTTTTACAGGTATTCGGAGGGGTTTGGGAGAGAGCTCAAGTATGTCCCTGTCTTTACTCCACCATCTTGGCTCCTTCACTCTTGATTTTTTTTTTTTAGTGACTATATCGTGTGTATTGTTGATACTTACTGATCACTAAAACTCCTTGAACCTTGTCAGACTGATGTCTAATCACGCCTCCCCTACCTTATTATCCTTGCAAAATTGGATTTTTGAATCAAAGGATAGACCTTCACATTTCTCAAATTCAACAAGCATTTATCAAGTACCTAGTGTGTTCCAGGCACTGGGGAAAGGAAGAGAGAAAGTACAAAGGGGAAAACATCTCTGCCATCCACAGATAAGTATATCCATAGTAATGAGGAAGAGGAGGAAGAGAAGGCAAAGGAGGAGGAGGAGAGAATGAGTAGAGGGAGTAAGGAGTGGAATAGGAGCTGAATCTGTCCAGCTGTTCCCCAATCGATGTGCACTACTTAGTTTCCAGATCTTTGCCACCACAAAAACCACTGATAGGTTTTTGCATTTATATAAAATATTCCATTCCTGCTTATGCTTCTTAATCTCTTCAGACTTTGACACCATGACTGCCTCTTTCCATGGAACTTTCCTTGCCATGCCAATTCTCTTCTCCCAGTTTCTTCAAGGGCCCCCATTTTGGGGACAGAATGGGCCCAGGTGGCCATGATTGTTCCCCACCCAACTGTGCTCTGCACTCTCCAGTCTTCATCAACTCTCTCCTTACCTTTTCAATTCTCTTTTATGTGCTGTTTCCCTCATTACAACATAAGCTCCTTGAGGGCAGGGAGAAAACAAAAAGGTTCTTTTTGCTGTATTTGTATCTCCAGTGCTTAGCGCAGTGCCTGATGCTGTAAGTACCTAATAAAAGCTTCTTTCTATTGCCTCTTTGCCTGATTGACCCTGTGTCCTTTTCTTCTGCCTTGATCTCTTTGGGTTATAGACTTAGTCATGGTATGGCTGGGTCGAGAGTGTAGGGTTTAAGTCCATGTCACATGAAGATATGTTGAAGAACCTGGGGAAAAGAAAAGACTTAGGGTGAACTTGGCAGCTGTCAAGTATCTGAAAGGCTGACATGTAGAAAACGAATTAGCCTTGTCTTGCTTGGTCCCAGAAAGCAGAACCAGGACCAATGAATGGAAATCACAAAGAACCAAATTTAGCTTGTAAGTGAGGTCAGAACTTTCTGACAATTAGCGCTGCCCAAATGTGGATGGAATAGGCTACTTTGGGAGGCAGTCAGTGGGCTGCTCTTCACTATGGGGTTTTCAAGGAAAGGCAGGATGGCCACTTGGTGGACATGTGGTAGAGAGCATCCTTGACCAAGTACAAGCCGGATTAAGTGGCTTCTAAGTCTTCTCCTACTTTGAAATTCTGGGATTCTATAATGTTTGACGAATGAATGAACAAATTTAGTTCTCCCTCCCAAACGGGAGGAAAGAAAGCTTGTCTTCTCAAGCTTCACCAGTAGGTGACACCCTCTGACACCTAAAGGTATGTTTCCCAACTCTCAGCTCCAGGTGGAGGATTAAATATTTAAATTCTCTACTGTTGCCCTCTCAGGCCTCCCCCCCAGCCCCACTCAGAGGGCATGGACTGAAAGGAAGGAGTTAGGGAATAAAGAGGCAGTTGTGATTATATAATAGAGCTCTGGGTTCTAGTCCCAGCTCTGGCATTTACTGTCTGTGTGACTTCGGGTAGTGGGTACTGTTGCTGGGGGTGCAAGGAAAAAAATGAAGCAGCCCCTACTCTTGAGGAGCTTATATTCCATCAAGAGAAGCAACATGTTCTCACATAAGTAGAGACAATATTTGTAGGATGTATTCCTCCCCCACCCCGGGAGAGATATTAGCATCTGGGATTTAGGGATCAAGAAAAACCTTATGCACAGTGTACTTGGTACACAGTAGGTGCTCAATACTTGTTGGTTGGTTGATTGATACAGGAGGTGACACCCGAACAGAACTTTGAGGGGAAGAAGGGATTCTTAGAGGAAGAGGTAGGGGAGGAGTTGGAATGTATTCCTAGTTACGGGAGATACCCCTTGTACAAAAGCATTGAGATTGTGAGGAATAGGAAGAGGAGAGTTTGGCTGAACCAGAGTAAATGAAGGGGAATAACTAATGTATAACAAGCCTGGAAAGGTAGGTTGGAGTCAAACTGTGAAGAATTTTAAGGACCAAACCAGAGAATTTGCATCTGATTCTAGAAGTCACGGGAAGCCACTTACAAATCAAAATCCATCTTCTCTCCCTCTCACTCCTTCCCTCTGCCACTGAGAAAATTAGAAAACCAAAACAAATCTGGTCTCAGACACTTAGTAGCTGTGTAATCTTGGGTGAGTCACTTAACTGCTGTCTGCCTGTTTCCTCATCTGTAAAATAGAAATAATAATAACACCTACTTCCAGGGTTGTTGGGAGAACCAAATGAGGTAATATTTATAATATGCTTTAAAACCTTAAAGAGCTGTAGAAATGCTAGTTCTTACTATTGTTTATGGTCAAGCAAAACAAATTCCCACATTGGTCATGTCCAAAAGAAAAATACGTCTCAATCAGCACTCTGAATCCACGAACTAGATGTAAATCTGGAGGTAGATAGAATGTTTCACTATGAGTCCTTTGGAATTGTAGTTGGTCATTGCTTTGCTCAGAATTCCTAAGCCTTTCAATGTTATATTGTTTTTATTGTATAAATTGTTCTCCTGATTCTGCTCACTTTACTATGCATCAGTTCACACAAGTCTTTCCAGGTTTCTCTGAAACTACCCACTTCATCATTTCTTACATCACGATAGCATTCCATCACATCCATGTACTATAACTTGTTCAGTCATTCCCCAATTAATGAGCATCCCCTCAGTTTTCAATTTTTTGCCACCATAAAAAAAGAGGTGCTAGAAACATATTTGTGCATATGGGTCCTTTTTTCTTTCTTTGAGGTATAGACCTAGTAGCAATATCACTGCATCAACTGGTATACATAGTTTAATAGCTTTGGGGAGCATAGGTGTTTTGTTTTGTTTGTTTTAGGCAATTGGGGTTAAGTGACTTGCCCAGGGTCACACAGCTAGTAACCATAAAGTGTTTGGTCTGAGGCCAGATTTGAACTCAGGTCCTCCTGACTGCAGGGCTGTTGCTCTACCCACTGTACCACCTAGCTAAATTGCTTTCCAGAATAGCCAGACCAGTTCACAATTTCACCAATATTATGTTAAAGTATCTATTTTCCAACAATCCTTCTAGCATTTTTCATTTCATTTTTTGCTCAACCCTACCAATCTGATGGGTGTGAAGTAGAACTTCAGAGTTGTTTTAATTTGTATTTCTGTAATTATTAGTGATTTTGAACATTTTTTTTTCATATGGCTATTGGTAACTGAGATTTCTTCCTCTGAAAACTGCCCATTTATTTTCCTTGGGCCATTTATCAATTGGGGAATGTCTCTTATTCTTATAAATTTGCATCAGTTCCCTATATATCTTAGAAATGTGACCTTTTATTAAAGAAAATTGCTGCCAAGATTTTTTTTTTCACCACGTATCTTCTCAGCTAGGTGGCACAGTGGAAAGAGTCTTGAGCCTGGAGTCAAGAAGACCTGAGTTCAAATCTAGCTTCACACACTAGCTATGTGACCCTGGGCAAGTCACCTAACTTCTGTCTGGCTGTTTCCTCAACTATAAAATAGGGATAATAATAGCACCCACCTTGAAGGGCTGTGAGGATCAAATGTGAAAATATTTGTCAAAAAACAGCACAGTGAGTGGCACATAGTAAGTGCTTTATAAATGCTTATTTCCTTTTCTTCTCATTCTAACTGCATTGGTTTTGTTTGTGCAAAAACTTCAGTTTTATTTAATCAAAATTGTCTGCTTTGCCTTCTGTGATCCTTTCTATCCTTTGTTTGGTCATCAACTCTTCCCCTGTCTATAGATTTGACAGATAATTTCTTCCATGTTCCTCAGATTTACTTTACTTATGATGTCACCCTTTATTATTAAGTCATTAACCCATTTGGAGCTTTTCTTGGTATACGACATAAGGTGTTGGTCTATACCTAGTTTCGCTGTACTACTTTTCAGTTTTCCCAACATTTTTTGTCAAATAGTGAGTTCTTGCCCTCCCACCTCCACCTCAATAGCTAGGATCTTTGGGTTTATCAAACACTGTACTTGTTTGCTTCTGTATATTGTATACCTAATCCATTCTATTGATCAACATCCCTATTTCTTAACCAGTAACAAATTGTTTTGATGATTATTGCTTTGTAGGATAGGTTGAGATCTGGTGCTACAAAGCCCCTGTTCCCACTTTTTTCATTCTTTCACTTGATATTCTTGACCTTTTGTTTCTCCAGATGAATCTTTTTATTTTTTTCTAGTTCTATACAATAATCCTTTGGTAGCTTGATTGTTATGGCACTGATAAGTAAAATTAATTTAGATGATATTATAGTTTTTATTATATTGGCTTGGCCTACCCATGAGCAATGAATATTTTTCCAACTATTTAGATCTGTCTTTATTTATGTAAAGAGTGCTTTGTAATTGTGTTCCTATTTCATTGAAATTTATGAAGCAAGGGAGTGACATGGTCAGAATATTGTGCTTTCAGAATATCGCTTTGGCAGCTGAATAGAAACTAGATTTCAGATGGGAGAGATGGGGTAGAGAGAACAGCTGAGACTCTGTAGGCCTCAGCTTTCCTCCATGTCAAAGAAAAGGGTTGTACTCCATGAATTGTAAGATACCTTTCACCTCTGACATTTCTGTGATTGTTGGCAGAAACAGGGAGAAACAGGACCAGTCTGTTTAGAGACTAGAAGAGGTAGTGAAACATTTTATGGCTGATAAAAATTTGCTACAGATCATCCAAAAATCACAATCTTTCTGGGTTTGGAAGAAGAATTGCTGCCTGGCTTTATCAGCCCTTTTGTCTGAATTTCTGTAGGTGGGGGGTTCTTAATCTGGGGTCTGTAAAGTTGTTCTTTTTTAAAATTGTTTTTCAGAAACTGAATTTCAAAAAATGGGTTTCTTTTGTAATCCTCTGAATTTTATTTTATGCACTAAAAAATATTATGAGAAGGGCTTTATAGTCTTTACCAGGCTGCCTAAGGCATCCATGACAAAAATGGTTAATAACTTCTGCTGTAGAGAGAGTCTTCCTGGAATGAAAGATCTTTTTTTAACCTCTCAGATACAAGTCCAAGTTTAATAGTAGAACATGCAAGTGTTAAAAGTTCCTTAATTCAGAGGGCAGCTAGGTGGTGCAGTAGATAGAGCACCCGTCCTGAAGTCAGGAGGGCCTGAGTTCAAATCTGGCCTCAGACCAAACATTTGACACTTACTAGTTGTGTGACCCTGGGCAAGTCACTTAACCCCAATTGCCTAAAAAAAACAACAACAAAGTTCCTTAATTCACGTCATACACAGACATACAGAGTAGGAAGGCTCTGCACCATTACTGAGTATTTCAAAGCAGGGCATGTTGGAGTCTCCTGTATGCAAGACATGCTGGGAGGATGGAGGTGATGTGGCAGCCTTTTCTTCACACATCACCTACACCAACTGAATTGAATCTCACCTTCCCAGATCCGCAATTGTTTCTACATCATTTCTCTGATCCCATTCCCTCCTAGCTGTCCATTTATGTCAGCCCCATCTCCCCGTAATGCTTGCTCAGATCCCCATTGCTGAGGTAACTAAATTCCACTGTATTTGTGGGAATGAATGGGGACTTCCCTCAGAAGGTCATCATCTTAACAGATAATCATGTATCTGTTTTAGGGATTACCAAGTACTTTCTGAGCTAGGAGAGATTTTAGAGGCTGCCTAGGCTAATGTCCCTTATTTCACACCTGAGGAAACTGAGGCCGACAAAGGAAAAGGGACTTATTCAAGATTATGAAATCTGGTCAGCCTCAGTCCTCTGTTTCCAGGTTCAAGGCCTGATGGCTGCTTTTTAGCTGGTGACTTGGCAGCTCAGCTTAGAGTAAAGGTAATATGGTAAAAGAGAAAAGTCAAGTCACCCCAAAAAGCATTTATTAAGCACTTACTATATACCAGGAACTGTGGTAAGTATTGGGTACAAATACAAGCAGAAAGATAGTTCCTGCCCTCAAAGAACTTTCATTCTAAGGTGGGGGGTGGGGAGAAAGGGACACGTGAAAGGGAACTGAAGGGGCAGCTAGGTGGTGCAGTGGATAGAGCTCTGGCCTTGGAGTCAGGAGGACCTGAGTTCAAATCTGGCCTCAGACATTTGACACTTACTAGCTGTGTGATCCTGGGCAAGTCACTTAACCCCGATTGCCTCATCCCCCCCCAAAAAAAAAAAGAAAACAAACTGAAAAGCAGGGAGAAGTTACCCATGAGGGGAGTGATAGAGACTAAGTCTGGCGTGTCAAACACGGGTGGCCTGGGTGCTTTTCCTAAAATAGAGGTTCTGAGAGGAAGGAGAAAATCAGAGGAATGGGGCACAAAGGTGAAGTGTGCCCTGGAGGCCGGAAGATCTGAGTTAAAATATGTGCCTCAGATACTTACTAGCTATGTGACCCTGAGCAAGTAATTTAACCTCTCTCAGCCTCAGTTTCTCCATTTGTAAAATGGTGGTAATGAAACAGAGCTTCTTCAAGATGGATGAAGGCTTGAACATGGAAAATGAGTGGGGGAAAAAGAAATAAGAATTTATGTAGTTCCTATTATGTGAGGGAGTGTACAGGTATTCAGAGAAGACTTGTACTTCTGGTGTGACAGCTGCCAAATGCTTTTTCAGGGCTGCATTCCACGTTTAGTATCTACCTGCCACCCAACTCTTACCTGTAGCTCCAAGAAGTTATAGCATGTGCAGGGAACACACCCCAGTAAACCATTTTGGTAGACTGGCTAAATCAGGTTGAGAGTAACTGACAAACCTCAAACCTATCAGTGAGTTAGGGAGTTATGTACCCCAAGCATGTGAAGACTTCCCCCATCAGAATGGACAGATGTTTGTTCCAATAGGCCATGAGGCAATGGAAGCAGATGTTGTGGAGTGCTTAGAGCTTGGTTAGAAATCAAAGATGCCAAGGTCATCCGCGGCATCATGAGCCGTTGCCAGTTGTCTTGACTTTTGTCTTGCCGCTGAACTCTGATGACTTCCGGCAACTTTGCCTCACTCAAGTCCAATTTATGCTCCAGTTAAAAGACATTACCCATACCATGCATGTTACCATTTTTACCTATCTCAAAGCCCTGTGGCAACAGGAAAACAGGCAAAGGGCAAACAGACAGAGCGGAAGGTGAGGATACCCTGAGAGCTGTAGTCACAACGCTGCACGTAAGCAGCCAGGCCATAGGGTTTTCTTCTCACTGGACTGCAGCAGTGCTGGCACTCAGCAGCCCCCTGGGTGTCTGAGCAGCCTTTTCGAAGGACCAAAATTGTCTGTTTCATCTAACCTAAACCTGGCCTGCTTACCACAGCAGGCAGGGATCCTACCCTGCGGTTGAAACAAAAAAATGTATAAAAACTTTTGCAAAGATGATTCCACTCACCATCAGTACATGGAATGTGTACATGCTTGTGGATAACACTAAAGCCAGTAGACCTGAGAGACAAACAGCTCTAGCTGAGAGAGAACTCAGCAGATCTCCCATCTAAATGGCATCCCTGAGTGAAACAAGGCTGGCAAATGAAGACCAGCTTACCAAAGCCAGAGCTGGATAAACTTTTTTCTGGAGTGGTCGCTGCGATGAGCAGCTCTGTGAAGCTGGTATAGGTTCTGCAACCGGATCTAATCTAGTCAACAAGCTTGTACGCCTCCCAAATGGGGTGAATAACAATGACATTCATGACAATACATTTGCCATTTGCAGAAAAGTGCCCCACCATTATCATTGGTATATATGCTTCCACCATGATGAACCCTGATGAAGTCAAAGCAAAATTTTATGAAGACCTGGAGACCTTCATCGTCAATATGCCAAAAAAAAGGACAAGCTTGTAATTCTGGGTAACTTTAATGCCAGAGTAGACAAAGACTATCAGACATGGCAGGGAGTTTTTGGGAGGAATGGAGTTGGAAACAGTAACAGCAACAGTCACTTATTACTGAAGTCTTGTGTGTCTCATAAGCTTCTTATCACCAACACTGCCTACTTAAATGCAATAAAACTTCATGGATGCACCCTCGCAGCAAACAGCATTTAATAGAGGATGTATGTCATTGTAAGGAGAAGGGAAAGACAGAATGTGAGAATGAAGAAAGTGATGTGCAGAGCAAAATGCCAGACCAATCCCAGATTTACCCTCTCCAAGCTACACATTTGCACAAAACAAGAGCAATGGCCCTGAGGCAAGACGACTAGAAGACTTAAGGTCAACAATTTAGAGTGCTTCTCTGTGTGTGAACAGTTTGTTGATTGTCTTAGCACTTTCTCAGTCACCAATGAAGCAAAGCAAGACCCCGTGCTTGCTCCCATGCTTTTTAGCATGATGTTTTCAATGATGTTGTCAGATGCCTTCTGTGAGGATGAAACAGCATCAAGGTCAGCTACTACACTGACAGTAAATTATTTGATTTGAAAAGGCTACAAGCCAAGACTAAAATGAAGAGAGAGTTGATGCTCGACTTTTTGTTCACAGATGATTATGCACTTAATGCAGCATCTGTGTCTGAGATGCAACAAAGTACAGATTGGTTCCCTGCTGCTTGTCTAATTTTGGCCTGACAATGAACATCAAGAAAACAGGTTCTCCACTAGCCAGCACCACATGGAATCATCAGTAACAGCAGGTGGAAAAATTTTGAATGTTGTGAATAAGTTCACTTACCTTGGCAGTATACTTTCCAGGGATACACACATAGATGATGAGGTTGAAGCACGCATTGCCAGAGCTAGCGCAGTGTTTGGGGGGCTCCAAAGGAAAGGGCAGGAGAGAAGAGGTATTAGGTTGCCTACTAAACTGAAGGTCTACAGAGCCATTCTGCTGACCTCATTGTTGTATGCCTATGAAACCTGGCCACTCTAGCAGTACCATGCCAGGAAACTGAATTGCTTCTGTGTTAGGAAGATTCTGACGATCCCCTGGCAAGATGAGGTACCAGACATTGAAGTCCTTTCTCAAGTTGGACTGCCAAGCATTCAAACTCTACTGCAGAGAATGAAACTCTGATGGGCTGGTCACATTGTTTGAATGCCAAACATACATTTGTCTAAAAGACTATTTTCTGGAGAACTATGCAAGGCAGGCGCACACACAGAGGTCAGAAGAAGTGATATGAGGATACTCTCAAGGTCTATTTGAAGAACTTTGGAATTGATTGTGTGACATGGGAGACACTGGCACAGGACCGTCTAGCATGGCATGCCCTCATCAAAGAAGGTGCTGTGCTCTGTGAGGGAAGCAGAATTGCAGTAGCTAAAAGGAAATGTGAGATGCACGAATTTAGAGATGGCTTCACTCCAAATGTTCCCATGGACTATTTGTGCCCCACTGTGATAGAGTTTTCTGAGCTCATACTGATCTAATCAGCTACAGTTGGACACAGCATACCTTGACTCCAACACAGTGATTTCATTTTGGTCGTCTTTGAGAATGAAGGACAACAACCATCTACGTGACAGTCTCTGTGCTAAGTGCTTAACAAATATGATCTTATTTTATCTTCACGTTATTATCCCCATTTTATGGGGACCTGCCCAGGGGTAGAAAGCTAGTGAGTATGTGAGGCTGGATTTGAAATCAGGTCTTCCTGACTACAGGCCTGATGCTCTGTGCACTATGGGGCCACCTAGATGCCTTCCTTTGTACACTGCACCCTGTAAATATCAGTTATTATTAACCTAACTAAAGGAGAGATAGGCTTGGAAGAAAGAGGAAAGTGGGGAGTTGGGAGGGAACAGAGATGGCAGTCTCATAAAATAGCAGAAAGAACACTGGATTTGGGGTCAAAAGACCTGATCTAGGCTGAGTTCTGTCACTTACTGGCTGTGTGAATGCTAAGCAAGTCACTTTCTAATCCTTGGCCTCAGTTTGTTTGTCTGTAAAGTGGGGGTGTGGGGGGTATTTGTATTCAATGGTCCTCCTGCTCAAAATCCTTGTTGTTCTCATTTGGTCATTCAGTCGTGGCTGATTCTTCATGATCCCATGGACCACAGCATGCCAAGCCCTTCTATCCTCCACTACCACTGGAAGTCTGTCCAAGCTCCTGTTTGTTGTTTCCAACAAGCTGCCGCCTGTTGTTATCCATCTCATTCTCAGCCATCCCCTTTTCCTTTTGCCTTCAATCTTTCCCAACATCATGGTCTTTTCCAATGAGTCCCATCTTCTCATTATGTGGCCAAAACATTTAAGCTTCGTCTTCAGTATTGGACCTTCCAGTAAATAGTTTGAATTAATTTCTTTAAGTATTAACTGATTTGATCTCCTTGCTATCCAAGAGATTCTCAAAAGTCTTCTTCAACACCATTAATTCAGGGCTCAGCTTTCCTTATAGTCCAACTCTCATAGCCATACATTGCTACTGGAAAAACCATAGCTTTGACTATATAGACCTTTGTTGGCAAGGTGATGCTGCTGCTGTCCAGATTTGAGGAGCAAGAATCTTCTAATTAGATCTCCACCATTTTTGTCTTTTATCATGTCCATTTATGCATGAAACTTTCCTTTGGTATCTCTAATTTCCTTGAAGAGAGCTATCTTTTCCATTCTATTGTTGTTTCCTCTCCCTCCCTCCATGTCTTTGCATTGCTCATTTAAGAAAACCTTATCTCTCCTTGCTGTTCTCTGGCATTCGACATTCAGTTGGCTCTATCCTTCCCTTTCTCCTTTACCTTTCATTTTCTTTCTTTCTTTAGCTATTTGTAAAGCCTCATCAGATAGCTATTTCGCTTTCTTGCTCTTCTTTCTCTTTGGGATGTTTTTGGTTGCTGCCTCCTGTACAATATTATGAACCTCTGTCCATAAGTCTTCAGACACTCTACCTACCAGATCTAATCTCTCAAATCTATTCTTCACCTCTACTTCATACTCATAAGGGATGTTATTTAGGTCATGGCTATATGGTCTGATGATTTCCCCTATTTTCTTCAATTTAAGTCTGATTTTTTTTTTTAGGCAATTGGGGTTAAGTGACTTGCCCAAGGTTACACAGCTAGTAAGGGTCAAGTGTTTGGTCTGAGGCTGGATTTGAACTCAGATCCTCCTGCTTTAGGGCTGGTGCTCTATCCACTGCACCACCTAGCTGCCCCTAAATCTGAATTTTGCAATCAGAAGCTCATGATCTGAGCCACAGACAGCTCCAGGTCTTGTTACAACTGACTGTATAGAGCTTCTTCACCTTTAGTTGCAAAATATATAATCAATATGATTCTATATTGACCATCTGGTGATGTCCATGTGTAGTTGCCTTTTGAATTGTTGAAAAAGAGTGTTTGATTATAGGATCAGTGGTTACCTTGACCATACTCTATTAGTCTCTGTCCTGCTTCAATCTGTATTCCAAGGTCAAACTTGCCTGTTATTCCAATTATCTTTCGATTTTTTTCTTTAGCATTCCAATCCCCTATGATGATCTTTTTTTTTTGGTGTTATTTCTAGATGATGATGTAGGTCTTCATAGAAATGATCAACTTTGGCCTCTTCAGCATCAGTGGTTGGAGCATAGACTTGTATTACTGTGATATTGAAAAGTTTGTCTTGGATTTGAACTGATATCATTGTCATTTTTGAGATTATACCCCAGTACTGTTTTTCTCATCCCCACCTTTTTTTTTTAACTAAGAGGGCTACTCCATTTTGTCTAAGGGATTCTTGCCCACAGTAGTACATGTAGTGATCACCTGAATTAAATACACCCAGTCCCATCCATCTAAATTCACTGACGTCCAAGGTGTTGATATTTAATCTTTCCATCTCCTATTTGGCCACATCTAGCTTACTGTGGTTCCTAGATCTTACATTCCAGGTTCCTATGCAATGTTGATCTTTACAGCATCAGACTTTCCTTTTGTCACCAGATGCATCCACAGTTGAGCTTTCTTTTAGTTTTGGCCCAGATGCTTCATTAGTACTGGAGCTACTAGTAGTTGTTCTGGGCTCTTCCTCAGTAGTGTATTGGGCACTTTCCAACCAAGGAGTTCATCTTCTGATGTTATCTCTTATCATTTTAGCTCTGTCCATGGGGTTTTCTTGGCAAAGATACTGGAGTGGTTTGCAATTTCCTTCTCCTGTGGATCACTTTTTGTGAGAACTCTCCACTATGATCTGGCCATCTTGGATAACCTTGCATGGTATAGCTCATAGAGCTGGGGGTCAGGTGGGGGGCTGAAAATCCTGAGTCTGTAATTCGGCAAGGGAAGGAAGGTTCCTATAGTAGCTAGGGCAGAACTATACATAGGAGGCAATAAATAAACATTTGTTAAATTTGGGGTGCAGACCTGAGGGAAAGAGAAATTATTTACAAGGCAGGCAAGCATTGGAACAGATAATGAGTACAAGTCTAGCTTAGGTGATGGTTCTTACTCATCTCCTATTTTAGTCTGAGTCCTAACATCTAATTCCTTAAATCTAGTCCTTTCTTAGGGTTTTGTGATCTAAAAGCTGAAGGTAATGAGGGAACAGAATGGGTTCTGGAGGCCTTGTCCCACTCTGCCCCTCTAGGGCTCTGACCTTCCTAGGGTTGGTTGGGGGGAGAGAGAACAGATAAGTACATAGAGAAAGAATGAACAGTCTAAGTATTAAAGGTGGCTGCAGGGCTGGTGAGTGCCTCTGGAGGGTGGGGTTGAGGTGATTGCCTGAAGCAAGGCAGAGGAGGAGGGTCTAAAATTCCATTCTGGGTCTCCTGACTTGGTTCTGAGCTGGGCTGGCTCTGAGCTTTAGAGATTCAGTTCTGGGGTAAATTCTGGGCACTGCAGTGACCCCAAATGGCCAGGGCTGAGCTCTGTCCTCCAAACTGGCATCTGGTCTGATTCCTGGTCTCTACTTTAGGGCAGGCTCTGGTCTTCAATTTGGGCTGTATTGTGGTTTGCACTCTGAACTTTCTGGGATGGGTTCTGGGCTTGACTCTGACCTCTGGTCTCTTCCCAGCACTGGGTTCTGGTCTTGACTCAGCTTTGGGCTCTCTGGGTTGGGTTCTGGTTTAGTTGTGTCTCCCCGGTCACTGCGCTGTGTTCTAGGTTATGAGTTCTCCGCCAGGCGCTCGGCACAGACAGAAGTGTTGGACTGGGGCGGCTGGGTCAGGATCAGCCAGTCTGGCAGAAAGCACCCCGCAGGGAGGAGCTTGGAACTCTGTTCCCCTCCTCAGTTTGGACTCACAGAGGCGTGATGAGCTTTCGGATCCCCCGCCCCTCACCAGCCCTTACACTGCTATTGGTCCTTCCGGAACCCTATGGCTGATGATTGGCTGATGCAGTTGCCAGTTCTAGTCCCGGGTTTATTAAGGAGAGCATCGTATTCTGGCGGAGGCTCCGGCGTCGGGGCCAGGAGCAGTTCAGGTAGGAGTTTGGAATTCCCGACGGGACTGGAGGGAGGGAGAGAGACACGGGAGCATCGGAAGAACCAGGGATAGGGATGTCAGGGTTGAGGGAGCAGGAGATGGGGAGCGGGAAGAGGTGGGGACCTAGGGTTGGAGGTTTGAGGTCGCATGGACTGAGGATCTGGGGCGGAGAGTTGGGGGCGGGGGCCCGAAGTGGGAGAAGACTGCGCTGGAGAAGACTGGAGTGGTGGGGGCCCACGGAGTAGATGAGGGTAGGAATGGGGTTGCAAGTTCAGCCCAACTTAGGGAGTATTTCCTAGGCAGGTCGTCTTCCCCGCAAGGTTTGAGGAGAAGGGTACGAGGGAGGCCCTTGAGAGGTGTGGGCTCTCAAAGATGTTCCAGGAAGGACTGAGTAGCAGGATAGAAAGGGTCTGCTCTATTTTTGTCACCCCCAGTAGGAGAGGGTGTGATTACCCATCCTTGTTGACTAGGCGGAGATGGGAAGAAGTGCGTGTTGGGGAGGGGGGGAGGTTGTTAAGCCTTTGTCCTAAGAGAAGGAGGGGGCTGGCTGGGTTGGGGGATGGCTTGGAAGCCTCTGACCATGTTGCTACTCCTTCCTCAGGTGGGGCTTACACCTGGAAGCCTATATTGCACAGCTTCCTACCAGGGGGTGGTACCAGACCTCCACTGCTTAAGCTAGCAGATGCTTTGATATCACCTATCTTTTCCCCGCAGCCCTGGAGACCAGGCCTAAGGGGGGGGGGTGCCCTAACCTCTCCGGAAGCTGGGGCCTGGGAAGCAGCCCCAGGGGCCCTGAGAGACAATGGGCAGCGGATGAAGCCGCCTAGCTAGGAAGGAAGAATCTGTCCCTTCCGTCCCCTCCCACTCCTAGGGATAGTGAGGGAGCTCTAGGGGGGCTTGGGACATCAATCCCTGAATGGGGTGGGGCCTCACTGAGGTCAGTTCCTACAGTCCTTCCTGCAGGAAGGGAAAAGCCAGGCTTTCTTCCTCTGATCTTCAGGTGGGCAGCCTCTAATACCTTTGGGCCCTTCATAATAGGGTCTGAGACAACTATCAAAGTCTTAGGACCACAGGGTTTAGAGCTGGAAAACAGGGGCAAAGTCTTCTAGTCTACTCATGTAATAAAAGGGGGAAAGGGAAACTCAGTAGGGAGAATATTTGCCTCAAAGTATTCAAATATGCAGATAGGAGATAGAAGTCTGTAGCTGCAGACGCCTCCCCCATTGGAAAGAATGCCAGTCTTCAAATCCTAGCTCTTTCTGTCATTTATCCTAATAAGTAATTTTGCCTCTTGAATCTCAGTTTCTTTATCTGTAAAATGGGAATAACGATACCTACTCAACTCTCTGGGTTGATGGGAGGAAAGCACTTTGTAAAACCTTGGAAGTGTGAGCTGTAAGAATTTATCCTCTCATCAGTAGTTAAGGCCTTTCTTCCTCCTTCTTCCTCCTTTCCCCTCTCCATCTTGTCACCCAGTGATAACAGTAGTTCAGGATCCCAAAATAGCTGGCAGGGCCCTCAGAGTCATGATGAGCTAATGAGGGGCTCTCAGGCAGCAGAATCCAGCTTCCTTGACAGCCGAGGGCAGGGGGTAGGCGGGTGAAGCAAGGGGGGCTGTTTATTTAAATCAGGGCTTGGATCCCACTCTAATACACACATATACACACAGGGACATGCTCTATAAAGTGATGGGGTGGGGATGTGGGTGGTGTCATAGGACACTGATAGGCTGTGGTGGTGATGGTGGTGGTGGTGGTGTGGTGGGGAAAGAGGGCTGTGTTTTTCACCCATACATCACGGAGTTCACAGAATTCTAGAATCTCAGCCCTGGGTGAGACCTCAGAGGCCTTAGTGGTCCTGTAACCTCTATTCAAGAATTCTAGTTTACTATTAGAGACAGCCAGTTCTATTGAAAGGGGCTGGCCCAGAGAGCCAGGGTCTACATCAGGCCCCTTCCTCCTCCCCTCCAAATCCCAAATAGGCTCAGCCCCTGAGCTGTAACTGCCAGAGACTGATCAGCTCCAAGTATTTTTGGTCCTGTTTCCTCTGGCCTTTGGCATCTGGCTTTGCTGAACCACAGCCATCACCACTGGGGGCAGGGGTGTGGGGAGGGGGAGGGTCACTTGCTCTGGCCAGATGAAAGAATCAGGGAGGCTAGAATGGAAGACTCCTGACTGGAGGCAAAGTGAATGGGGTCGGAGAATTAATTTGTCCAAATCAAATGACGTTTGTTATGAATCTGTTTGTTGTATCTAGGGCTCTGGACTGGGAATACAAGAACACACGTTTATATAGGTTTATAAAGCATTACACATTATAACCCCAGACCCTAATCCCAAGCTGCTTCCAACATGGCATCTAACTAGAGAGGAAAAAGTAAACAAATAATCCTGCTGCTAAGGAGGGTGAGAAGTGTAGAGGAGAGTGATGAAGGCACCTGGCTGAGAGTCATCCAAGAGGCACGTTCTTTCCTGCAGCTGGGTCAGAGAAGGCTTCAGGCAGTAGTTGGGACTTGAGTTGGCCCAGGTGAGGGTGGAGCTTACAGGGTGTTGGGGTGGATGACCCTTGGGAGACCCAGCATCAGCATCCATCTCTTGGGTCTAGGCCCCTCCTCCTTCCCCCTTGGTGCCTGCCTGTCCAGCTTCAGGGAGCTGGCATGTTTCCAGATGAGACTGGAATGTCTGAACTGTGTATCACTAGCTTGGACAGGGGAGGAGTCTTAGATCCTTGTTTTTTCTACTGGCCCCAGCATTCCTGATCTCCCCTTGGCGAGGCAGGGTGGACCGGCTCCCAAAAGACCGCCTTCTTGACCCTGTGGTTGTTTTGGCCGCTTAGAGAGCGCAGGCTGCAGTGGCAAACAGATGTTTCAGCACCCTTGGCTTTGTACTATGTGCTCAGCTGTTCCTTTTGGCCTCCTCCCTGATTCTGGGCAGTGAAGTCACTTCTCCCATTTCCAGGATGTTACACTCACACATTGTTCCAGCTGAGAGGGCAGGGAGAGGCCAGCTTCCTTCTATATAGATAGGGAAAGTGGGGCCCAGAAAAAAAAAGGAGGGACTCCGCTAAGGCCAGTGTTGCAGTCAGAACTGGAACCCCGTTCCTTGGGTCCCAGGCTGGTCCTTTCCTTCCCTCCTAGCTGGTGAGAGTACCGGACATAAGTGCCCTTGGAGGTTAGGTCTCTCGGGAACCCAGGGCTTGAATGTTCTCTGCCTACAGCCTTCCTCCCCTCTCCTCCTGCTTGCCTGGATGCCTCATAATGACTCATTTGTAGAAAATGTCCTTAGATTTTTCATCCTAGAATCATGAGATTTTAGAGCTGGGAGGGATCTTGGATGCTATCTGGCTCAGACCCCTTCCGCCATTTTACAGCTGGGGTACAGAGAAGAGAGGTGATTTACCTAAGGTTATAGAGGGTTTTTTAAGCATTTTATGGGCAATATAAATTTGACTTTCTTTCAGAAGCATGTATAAATATGGTGACCAATTATTTCTAGGTCATGCAATCATAGGGGAATGAAGGATTAGGCATTTGGATATCATGTGCCAAGCACTGTGCAAGTGCTTTACAAATATGATCTTCTCCAGTGGGGTCCTTGTAATCAAGGCAGAAGCATGATTTGAACCCAGATCCTCTGACTCCAAATCGAGTGTTTATTCATTCTGTACCACGTAATCGACAGTATAAGCATTATGGTTCCTACTTTTCAGAGGAGAAAATAGAAGCTCAAAGGGATTAAGAGGTTTGCCCCTTAGGTAAAAGGCAAGAAACTGCCAAGTCTGCAGTTGAATCTGGGTCTCCCAATTTTTAGTGCCAGGTCAGTTCTTCCTAGCTAAGCAGCTGGTGGTGGTGCAGTGAACAGAGGTGCTCAGGAAGACCTGAGTTCAAATCTTAGCCCCAGACACTTACTAGCTGTGCAACCTCGGGCAAGTCATGTAACCCTGTGCCTCAGTTTCCTCAACTATAAAATGGGGATATTAGCACCTACTTCCCAGGGTTGTTGTGAGGACTGAATGAGATATTTGTGAACAAAAAAAACAGAACCCACTTCCCCTAGTGCCTAGGATAGAGGAGGAGCTTTATAAAAATGCTCATTCCTCCACACCCTTTCCCATACTGTGCTATCTCAAACAGATCTAACATTCAAACATGGTTATAGGGACCAGTTTTCTACCTGTACCCTTCCACCCCCTTGGTTTCTGGCTCCCTAAAGGTGACATAAGGCCTTTGGGATTCCTACTAGTCTCAGCAGTAATCGTGTTAATAATAATAATAATTGGGATAAGGGGGAGGAGCTTGGTTTTGGACCTGTGATGTCACCAGCATAGGGGATTCCTGGTATGGAAAGTCCCTCTACCCATGCAAATCAACAGCTGTTCTGTAACTTTTAATCTCAGTTTCCTAAGAAACTTTCTGAGAGTTTTAATTTATGAAGAAGTTAAGTGACTTACCCACGGTCATGCAGACAGTAAATGTCAGACTTGAAACTGAGGTCTTCCTGACTATAAGGCTGACTATTAGACCGTGCTGCAACTCAAGCCTCCTTTTTTTTTTTCCAAATCTGTGATTTATTTGGCAACTGTCTACTAATACAATAATTGGCACCTGCTTTGCAACCTGTGTGCCTGGGCATTAAATGATTTGCCAAGATTCATTTAGAATAATATACTTTTTAAAATGGGTAGCCATGGTATATAGGTTTGGATGCTGCATCTGGTTGCTAAGGTTTGGATTCAGGTTCTGCTGCTTGTTAACTGTGTGACCCTGGACATTTCCTTTCCCCTTTCGGTGCCTCAGTTTCTCCACATGTAGAATGAAGGGGTTGGGCTCAGCAGATCCTAAGGTCCCCTTGAACCTCAAATCCCATGATGATAGCTCCCATTTCCACATGAGTTTGGAGAAGGCAGTGTTTTCTTTACAATAACTAACTCTGTGATAGGTCCATTCCATTTTTAGAGAAGGAAAGTGGAAGTTTCCTTCCTTTAGCTTGGAAGCTCTGGAGCTAGGAATTGAACCTGGGTCTTGTGACTCAAGTCACACGTTCTTGCTGCAATGGCCAAAGGCCCAGTGTGGGGTGTGTGTTCTGAGTTCTAACTGTGCTTACTAGAGGTATCAGATTCTAGCTGCCAGAGAGAGCTGTGCCTGGAGGTCGCCCCATCCGCTTAGAGTTCACATCCTGTTTCCTACTTACCTTTCCAGCCCTGTTATGCCTTTCTGCCCTTCATGCCTCTGTGGTCCCTCCACACTGGCCTTGTGGCTATTTCTTGAACATGATTCTCAATCTCCCCTCATCAGGCATTTGCACTTGCCTAGAGCACATCCCCTTTTTGTCTCTGACTCTTAGAATCCCTTATTTCCTTCAAAGCTTAGCTTAGGCTCCCCCGGCCTCCCCCCATCATGAGACTTTTCCTCACCCTCCCCACTGTCAGGGCCTCCCCTGGCCCCTATTAATTACTATGTATTTACTTCATTAATATTGCATATATATTCATATATGCATATGTTGTTTCCCCCAAGGAATATAAGCTTCTTGAAGGCAGGAACTATTTAATTTTTCTCTTTGTATCTCTAGCACCTGGCACACAAATGGTGCTTAATAAATGCTTGTTGATTGATTTCAAGGATCCTGCTGGGGATAATCCTCATGCCAGCTTCTTTCTCATCTTCTTCAATGCTGAGAGAGGGGATCTGGGGAAGCCCTATCAGTATAGGAATCCTTTCAAGTCTCACCCTACTCTGCCCCATCAGGAGGTAGGTGACCATGTCCTAGAGGCAGCCAGTTGAGTAGAAAAAGGAACCTGGAAATTCCACTATACTTCCTTTTGGGAGCCATAGACTTGGGACATGAACTCTCAGCTAAAATGGGAAGGAGTACCTTTGGCAGGGGTTGGGTGGGGAATGGGGTACTGCCTTTAGTCTGGCTTCTTACTGTGTTTGGTTTTAGTTTGGTTTTGTTTTGATTGTTTTTAGGCAG
This sequence comes from Phascolarctos cinereus, assembly GCF_003287225.1. Classification (NCBI taxonomy): domain Eukaryota; kingdom Metazoa; phylum Chordata; class Mammalia; order Diprotodontia; family Phascolarctidae; genus Phascolarctos; species Phascolarctos cinereus. The sequence continues at coordinate 682,650,056 of NW_027555847.1, read as the reverse complement.
TTGGGGTTAAGTGACTTGCCCAGGGTCACACAGCTAGTAAGTGTCTAGTAAGTGTCAAGTGTTTGGTCTGAGGCCGAATTTGAACTCAGGTCCTCCTGACTTCAGGGCCGGTGCTCTATCCACTGTGCCACCTAACTGTCCCTGGTTTTAGTCTTTAAGGGGCTTAGTACTCCCTGGGGAAATCTTTATTTGTGATAGAATTGGAGTCACTGGAACACAGAATGTCTGAGCTGGGCGGGACCTTAGGATGTTGCAAGTCAGAGTTGGGAGGGATCTCAGAGATGATCTCATTCAGGGATTCTTAAGCCCAAGGGGCTTGAGGTTAGATTTCAAGTCTGTCAACTTGGACAAAGAAAAAAATTATATTTTTATTTCTACTCATTTCTAACTGAAATTTATCATTTCCTTCAATTATGAGCGTAGGTAACAAAACATGATTCTGAGAAGGGGTTCACAGGCTTTACCACACTGACAAAAGGGGCTATGTCACAAAGAGGTGAAGGACGTCCAAACTCGTTCAGCCCCTTCATTTTTCAGAGGAACAAAATGAAGTTTAAACAGGTTGAGTGATGTCCTCAAAATCACACAGGTAGTGAGTGATTCAGGGCAGGGATGTGAACTGTGAGATCTTTCTGACTTCAAATCCAAGGGTCTTTCCACACCCCTCCAAAGAACGCTGCCTTAGGCCAAAAGGTCCCTGGTACTGGAAGGCTGGGGAAGGGGCTCACTGAAGACCCCATAGTTCCAGGGGAGAGGGCAGATTGGGCAGGATCAGAGTTAAACATTTCGTAAACTTGCTGGCCTAGGCTAATCCCTTTTTTCCTGCTTGTCCACACAGAAAATGGCGAAGTTTGCCATGAACCAGAACCTGCCAGGTGAGAGGAATTGGGGGCAAGGAAAACTTCCTTCTCTTCCCAATGGGCTAAAGTGGCTGGGGCTGGTGAAAAGGGCAAGGAAATTCAGGCCGTCCAGGCCATTTCCCTTCTGTAGCCAGGAAGGGGAATTGGTGGGAAATGATAGTCCAGATATTCCCAGCAGGGCATCCCTTTTGCTGTCCTGGATAGGAGTGACCTCTGGGTTCTCCCTCCCTCTAGCCTTTGGCTTTGGCCCTATATTTGCTCCCCAAGTACTTGGGTCTGACCCCATGTTTCCTTTTTGGTCTCTAGCCCTGACTGTTACTAGTTCTGAACCATGTATCTCTCCCCTCCAGACCTGGGTGGCCCCTTTCTATACAGGGACCAGGACGGTGGGGCTCGAAGTCCATATTCAGTGGAGACTCCTTATGGCTTCCAGCTGGACCTGGATTTCCTGAAGTATGTGGAGGATATTGAAAGTGGGCAGGGCCTCCGTAGCAGAGCCCCATTGCCCACCCGCCGACCCCGGGGACCCAGGCCTTCTGGCCCCCGAAGTCCCCGTAGCCCAGGACCCTGGACTTCTACAGAGTCTTTAGCCAGTGAGGATGGACGGGGATCATCCCAGAGCCTGGGAGAGTCTGGGGGAGCCTTGTCCCTCGCCCCAGGACCTCCCCTTAGCCTTGGCCTCCCGCCACCACCATCACCCCGAACAGTTTTAGGGAGAAACCCCAGAGTGGAGAAGACGCTGCTGGAGACGAGTCGGCGGCTGGCACAGGAGCAGGAGCAGGTGCCCGTTGGCACCGGACTTGGCCCTGGGCTGGGCTGGAAGAGTCCACTGAGCTCTGGCCGCAGCAGCCCTGCCCCAGCTGCCAGCCCGGCCCAGCTGCAGCATGTCCGGGAGCAGATGGCGGCTGCGCTGAGGCGACTTCGAGAGCTGGAGGGCCAGGTGAGGTCGCTTCCTGCTCTGCAGCAGCAGCTGCGCACCTTACGTGATGAGAGGGCCCGTCTGATCCAGGCTGGGCACCAGCTAGGCCCCGAACCTGAGCTGGAGCTGGAGCTGGACTCCGTGGCTCGGCCTGGGAAACTGGCTGAGTTACGCCGGCTGACCGAAAGACTGGCCACATCAGAGAGGGGGACCAAGGCCCGAGCTCAGGCCCAGGGGGCTTCCTGTGAGACGGGCATGGTAGCTGTGTCTGACACCCGGGAAGTGGGCACATTAATGGCGCTTGAGACGCAGGAGGTAGGTGTGTTGGCAGCATCGGAGACCTGCGAGGCAGGCATGCTGGCAACACCCAAGACTTGTGAAGAGGGCACACTGGCAGTGCCTGACACCCATGAGGCAGCCACATGGGTGACAGAGGAGCTTTTGGGGGTGCCGGATGCAGCTGAGCGGGAGCTAGAGATGCTGAAGAACAGTCTGGAACACCAGCGTGGGGTGAGTGCCTTCCTGCAGGGGCGACTCCAGGAGCTAGAGGCTGTTCAGCTCCTGAAGGAAGAGGAGGCAGCATCGCGGTTACGACAAGAGGCTGCCACCCAGACCCCCAGCCACGCGGGGCAGGGGACCGTGGCTGACAAGGGCACGCAGGCTGAGCTGGGACCCCTGGAGCTGAACCTGGGAGAGGCTGCCCCCACTGGGCATGAGGTCCCGTGCCCAGCGCCAGCTCAGCAGGGCAGGGTCACAGCCCAAGCTGGTAGGTTTGGCTTGCCCCTCGCCTTCCACTCTGCCTAGCTGTGGGTATATCCGAGGGTGTTGCCCAGTCTAACAAGCATACTTTGTCCTTAGGTACCCTCCGATCCATCATGAAGAAACGGGATGGAGCAGCAGAGCCCAGCTCTGGCCCTAAGAGCTTGCAATTTGTGGGCGTCCTCAATGGAGAGTGAGACTCTAGAACCAATTCCCTCCTCCTGGGCTCTGGGTTTTCTCTTGGTCCCAAGTAAAGAACACTGGATTTGAAATCAGAGGCCTGGCTTCCTGGTCTAGCCCTTCCACTCACTAGTGGTGTGACCCTGGGAAAGTCACTTGCCATCTTTGGCCTTAGCTTCCTCATCTACAAAAGAGGGGGCTGGGACTAGATAATCTCAAAGGTCCCTTCAACTCTAAATCCTATGACTTTCCCTTGCTTAGATCCAACTCCTTCCCTTGTTCTGGCCTAGAGCTTCCTTTCATGATTCAAACATGGTATGGGCTTCCTTGGGCAGAAGCAGTTTCCTCCTCCCTAGAGAATGTTTGATTACTGGTCGGGAAGGTTGGGCAGGGATGATGCCAGTCCAGGAACATATCATGTGGCATGCCTGGAGATTACATTCCATTCTGAGACTTTGAGATTCTAGGCTCCTGTTTGGCACTTGGGGCCTCTCCTCTTTGTCTTCCTCCACCCACAAGCCCTTCTCCCGTCAGGTATGAGAGCTCCTCGTCCAGTGAAGTGGAAGAGGCCAGTGATGTGACAGTGATTCAGGGCCAGGGGACCCCGAGGGCTCCTCAGATGACAGCTCTGGCTGTGCCGGCCACTCCCCACCTCACTCCCCAGTGAGCAGTTCTGGTGTCCAGGAGCAGCCAGAGCCTGGACATGATGCCCCTGACAGCCGGGAGAAGTGAGTAGGGGTGAAGGGAAGAGTAAGTCAGTTTTGTTCTGTCTCTGGGAGGGTCTTCAGCCTATCCAAAGTCTTGCTCTGCCCCCTTTCCACCCCTTCAGGAGTCTCTTCCCTGTGCCTTAGGGCCCCATTGTCTTCCTTGCTTCAGGTTTGAGCTGAGTCCCCGCCTGAAGGAAGCCTGCCTGGTGCTTCAGAAGCAGTTGAGCCAACCCAGGGGCAGCTGGGACCGGGAGGGGGTGAGTGCTCGGTCCCCCAAGACTCCTTCCATCAAGGCTCTGAGGAGGTGAGTAGGGCCACGGGCAAAATCTCCCGTCATTCTCTGCTTTTTCATCTCTCTTCACAGACTGCCAGCACATCACGCCTGGTACAGCAGGAATGGTTTCGTGTGTCCAGCCAGAAGCACTCCCGCCCTGGTCCTGTGGCAGCCCTCTTGGCCACTCTGAACGCACACTCGCCAGCCTTGCTGGCCCACGTGGTCAACCTGGCTGATGGTAATGGCAACTCGGCCCTGCACTACAGTGTCTCCCATTCCAATTTTGACATTGTACGCCTGCTGCTGGATACTGGTCAGTGGAGCCTGGGGCCTGGGTTGAGGCATGGGGAGCAGGGCTGGGAGCTGGTCTGTGGGTCCGGAAAGTCCAGGTCTAGCTGGAAGTTGTAAGGGGTTTCCACTGAGTATGTACTTTGAACCTGGCCATCTTGGTTCCTGTGGGGAAAGGAGCTACCCAGGTCTGAGGGAAGAGACACATGGTTCAGGAGTCAGGGCCAGAGATGGAAGTGAGAGATATGGCTAGGTCTGGTCAGGGGGCCTGAGAGCTGGGATTTTCCATAATTGTCACCGCTTTTCCTTTGGGGGTTTCATTCTATCAACCAGTCTCCTTTGAATAGTCATTTGTGATGTGGAAGAGGCAATGCCTTTCTGCTATTTGGAAGTTCACATCCTTGGACATGGGAGATGATCTGTATAAGAGTATAGAATCCAGTGCTAGAATGGGTGTTGTGATTCAGACTCAGGGCTCCAGGAACCCAGAGGAGGGGGATCCATGAGGGTTGCTGGATTAGTCAGAGCCTGAGAGTTCCTGGATGAATCAGATTCCTACAGCCAGAAAGGAACCCTGGAGCTCTCTACTGTAATGCCATTCCCCAAACAGGAGTTCTCTTTACAATCTCCCCAAAAAGGAGCCCTCCACCTCTGCTTAAATAATTCAAATGACAGGGAGCTCACTACCCAGAAGAATTGTAGAATTCAGAAATGGAAAGGGGCATTCAATTCAATAATTCAATTCAGTCAGGACTTATTAACTGTCTACTACGCAACAGCTCTTGTTCTAGATGCTAAAGATACAAGGACAAAAATGAAACTGTCTCTGCTGTCAAAGAGTTTACAAGGCATTGGTGGGAAACAACATATACCAAGAAAATTGAATATGAAATTTATGTCAAGCTAATTTCTGGGGGTGGGCACTAGAAAATAAAAGGATGAGGACAGACTTCGTTTATGAGGTGATACGTAAACTGAGCTTTGAAGGAAGCCAGAGATTCTGAAAGCAGGAGGTGAAGGAGGGCATGGGAGACCAGCTGAGGCTGGAGATGGAGTGAGTGTTGGGGGAACTACTAGTTGACCAGTGTGACTGGATCACAGTGTGTATGAAAGAAAGAAAATAGCACATTATTATGCACAATCGGCCTGGAAAGGTGGGCAAGAGCAAGACTCGGAAAAGCTTTCTGACCAAATAGGTTTTAGATACCACCTAAGTCCAGCTGAGGCCGCTAGGTGGCGCCATGGTGCACAGAGCGCTGAACCTGAAAGTAGGGAAACTCATCTTCCTATGCAAATCTGGCCTTAGACTCTTAACTAGTTGTGTGACCTTGGGCAAGTCCCCTAACCCCGTTTGCCTCAGTATCCTTATCTCTACAATGAGCTGGAGAAGGAAATGGCAAACCACTCCAGAATCTTTGCCAAGAAAACCTTAGATAGGGTCACGATGAATTGGGCATGATGGAAAAACAACCATACAATAACTGAAAGTCCAGCCGAGCCTTACAGAAGTGAGAGCCCAAATTTGAACTGGGGTCTTCTGGCACCAAATCCAGTCCTGTCCCCCTTCTATCTCTGTGGATGGTGGGGATTTGATGCTGATTGTTTCATTGTGGGATGACTCTGTTAGGAAGTCCTTCCATCTATTAAGCCAGACTCTGGCTGTGTAACTTCCACCCTTTACCCCTGGTTCCGTCCTCTGGGGCCAGGCAGGATAAGTCTTCTTCCTCTTCCATATGAAAGTCCTTCAGAGATTGGAAGAAAGCAATGAATCTGAGGCTGTATGGTTAACCTTTACTGGTGAGGTACAGGGCATCCTCATCTAAGTCAAGTTGCCTTTATTGGGCTTCATGGACTGAAGGGGTGGACCAGGGAGTGGAACAGAATCCCATCCTATTGTTGGGGTCTAGTGAACACATCTTATTTGAGCCCCTTTGTCCAGCACTGTAGACTTACTTTATCCCCTCTTCTCTCCAGGTGGAAGAGGCCTCATTCTTTTAGTTTGTCCCTGTCTCGAACCCCCAAGGATTTATCCAGCCCTTTTTCCAACTCCCTTAGGTCCCCCCCCCTTGGGGGGCGGGGCAGACCCAGAGATGGAAGGATAGGATGTAGAGCTGAAAGAGACTATCCAAGTTGCCTAGTCCAAGGCCAGCCTCCCCAATTTACATGGATGGGGTCCCCTGACCCAGAGAGACCTGTGTCAGAAGTAGATTTACAGACTGCGTTTGTGGGGTGCCTGTTCAGTGCTTATTCTACTATATCATACTACCTCCTTCCCATAGTCAGAACCTCAGAGCTGGGAGAGACCTCAGAGGCCATCTGGTCCACCTTTCTCCAATTTCTGTATTTTATAGATGGGGAAACTGAGGCTGAGAAGAGGGGAAGGACTTAGCCACGTCAAAGAATTTAAGAATTGGAGGGGGGCTCAGTGGGCATCTAATCCAGTCTTGAATCCAAAGAAATCCCCCACTATACCAAATACACGGTAACATGTACAAGTGGTTATCTAGCCTCCAATGAAAGGAAACCCACCGCCTCTAGAGGCAGCCCATCCCCCTGCTGGACGGCTTTAGTCTTCAGGAAGTTTTCCCTGACATCAGACCTAAATTTGCTTCCTTGCGACTTCCACCCATTGTTCCTGGGCCAAACAGAAGAAACCTAATCCCTTTTCCACACCACGGCCCTTCAGACACTCGACAGCAGCCATCACAGCCTCCTGAGCCTTCCTTCCTTCCGAATAAACATACCTCGCTGCTTCAGTCGATCCTCAGCGGATGTGGACTCGAGGCCTTTCACCATCTTGATTGGCCTCCTGTAGACACTCTAGTTTTTCAATGCCCGTAGACTGTGGTGCCCAGAATGGAACCGAGGCTCCAGAGGAGGTCTGATGAGAGCAGAGGGCTGTGGGGCTATCGTGTGTCTGCTGCGAGAAGCTAGGTCCCTCAGCGCAGGCCAAGGTAGTGTCAACTCTTCTGGCCGTCGTATTACACCGCTGATTCGTACTGTGTCTGCAGCTGTCCATTGTTGTTCTGTCATTTCAGTTGTGACCACATTTGGGGTTTTCTTGGCAAAGAGGCTGGAATGCTTTGCCATTTCCTCCTCTGGCACATTTACAGATAAGGAAACTGAGGCAAATAGGGTTAAGGAACTTGCCCAGGGTCCCAACAGCTAATAAGTATGTGAAACTAGATTCTAACTCAGGTCTTCTTGACTTCAGGCCTGGTGCTCTCTCTACTGTGTCATCTAACTGCTCCTACAGTCCTCTATACCAATCTTTTTTTTTTTTTTGGCTTTTTGGTGAGGCATTTGGGGTTAAGAAGTGACTTGCCCAGGGTCACGTGGCCAGTAAGTATTCAGTGTCTGAGGCTGGATTTGAACTCAGATCCTCCTGATTTCAAGGCCAGAGCTCTATCCACTGCACCACCTAGCTGTCCTACACCAATCTTTTTTCAAAACAACCACTGTTTATCCATGCCTCTGACCTTCTGCCTCCTTGTGAAATTGATTTTTTTTGTACCTAAGGTTGAGACTTTACATTTATCCCTATGGAATTTCATCTTATTAGATTTAGCCCAATCTTTCAGCTTTTCAGAAGTCTTTTAGATCCTGACTCTGTCATCCAGGGTGTTAATTCTGCCTCTCAGTTTTGTGTCTTCTACAAACTTGATGAGCTTGCCATCTATGTCTTTATCTGGGTCTTTGATAAAAATGTTAAATAGCACAGGGCCAAGGAAAGATCCCAAGGAGGCCTCCTAAAATGTTGACATTGAAGTAAGGACTCTTTTGAGTCCAGCCATCCAACCAGTTCTGAGTCCATTGGGTTGTATTATCATCTAATCTGTGTCTTTCCATCTTTTTTATATCTTCTGTACTTTATCAAAAGGGTGGCTGAAATCGAGACAAACTATACCTACAGTATCCTCATCTGCTAGTTTAATAATCCTGCAAAAAAAGGGCGGCTAGGTGGCGCAGTGGAGACAATGCCAGGCCTTGAGTCGGGAAGATTCATTTTCCTGAGTTCAACTGTGGCCTCAGATAGCTGTGTGACCCTGGGCAAGTCACTTAACCCTGTTTGCTTCAGTTTCCTTATCTGTAAAATGAACTGGAAAAGTGGCAAACTACTCCAGTGTCTTTGCCAAGAAAACCCCAAATGGGGTCATAAAGGGTCAATAACTGAACAATAAACAACAACAAAAAAAGGAAACAAGATCAGCCTGGCCATGATGAAACCACCATGCTGGTCTTTGTAATCACTGCTTCCCTTTCTAAATGTTATGACAACCATGTCTTCAATGAGCCATTCTAGATTTTCCCCAGGAATCCAAGTCAAGCTCACTGGCCTATAGTTCGTAGATTCCATTCTCTTCTGTGATAATTGGGACAGTGTTTGCCTTTTTCTCATCTTGTTTACCTCTTCCATTTTCCATGATCTTTTCATTGTTACTGATAGTGGTTCAGCCACCACATCTGCCCCTTCTTTCAGAACCCAAGGATGCAGTTCTTCAGGGCCAGGCAATTAACTCAGCAGTTAAGTGCCCTCTCACTAGCTTCCTACTCATCCTCTATCACAGCTCGCTGTTAGTCATTTTTGTTCTGCTATTTCCAGTAAAATCCAGGCCTCCCAATTCCCAGTCCAGTGCTCCTTTGGGCATTCATTGGGTGCCACCCCTCCATCTCTGTACTGTCCCTTTCTCAATGACGAGGGCAGTGTTGAACTCCAGCCTTCGAGGCAGGATACGGTGAGGTGCCCTGCATTCTGTGCTCCTGCAGTGGCAGTCAGGGCTCAGTGTGAGTAACCTTGGGTTGCTGAAGGCAGCTGGAGATACATTTGGACAATGTGCCAAAGTGGGAAGCAATAAATAGGGAGTCAAAAGAACTGGGTTTTAGTCACAGATCAGCTGTTTAGGGTCAGAGCTTCAAACCTGGACAATCTCAAGCTCAGATGACCTCAGACACCATCTAGTCCTACCTCTTCATTTTACTAGTTGGGTGACTCGGGCCAGATTTTTCCCCTCCCTGTGACTCATTTCCCCTATCTATAAAATGGGGGAGGAGAGGGTTTGGATTCAAATGCTCTTTTAACTCTAAATCCTGTTGTCCTGTGTTTGAGTCCTTGCTCAGGCATTTACTAGCCAAGGGTAAATCACTTACTCCAATCCCCAGTTTTTTCAGCTGTAAAATGCGTGTGACAAAACATGCATTACCTATCTTTGAAGAAATCAAAGTAAACCTTAAGGCATGGTGGCAATGGGAGTTATTTACAGAATCTCTTGACATCATTCACACCTTCCTATATTTAAATCCTACGATACCTAGATCATAATGTGTAGAGGGTGCAACTGATGTACTGATCCCTGTCGTCCTTGCCTGGAGATGACCAGGCTCTCCTTAAGGTCTGCTGAGAAGAAACTTCTCTTCCTCCAAGGCTGTTATGGCTGTGAATTGTAGTCCCTAGGGAGGTGTCTACTTAACAGTTTGCCTAGTGAGACCCTAAGCCTAGTACCCCACCCAATGGTACTGAACCGGGAACTCTCCCTGGTGCTGATACAGTACCCTGCCAATAATTGTGCCTCGACTAGGTAATTGTTCCCTTACCTTTGCTCTTCCACTGACTCCTTGCTTCTCAGGAGTCACTGATTCATGCAATCAACAAAAATTGATTGTGCCTAATATTTGCAAATCATTGAGTTGGGCACCAGGGATATAAAGGTAAAAAATGACATGGTCATTGGTCTCAAGGAGCTTATATTCTGCTAGGCAGCATGGGATTTAAGGGATACAAATCTTTTGTTTTTTTATTTTATAAATCTGAGCTTAAATACCAAATAACCTGTATTTCCACATACATAGAATAATATAAAAAGAGGATTGCATAGGAAATTGCAGATCTTCTCTGTTATGTTCAGTTTACATTTCTTTTGAAATATATAATGAATTCAACCTATAGCTTTCAAAGCTGTCCTGCTTGTCTGTCCCCCCGCCACCCCGTTTTTTTCTTCCTCTTTTCTGCATAACAGCTCTAAATCTCAGAGAGCTAGTCTAGGGCCCTAATTTTACAGGTTGAGACTGAGGCTCAGAAAAAAGAAAGGCCACTGTTTCGATCTTGTCCCCTGTTTGAGGAGTTCAAATCTCCACCTGCTGATCAGTGGATCTTGCCTAGTGTGATGTGTGATGTGTGATGAAGCTTACATGCTTGTCCAGTTCCAGCCTGTGCCACATGCCCAATCTCTCACCAGCCTGTGATGGTACAAGCAAAGGCACAATGACAAGAACGAGGGGCAAAGCGATCTAATTGGACTGGGATGTAGAGAGTATATGGGAAGACCTGTGGTGTTGTGGATAGAGGGTTGGTAGATGGAGTTTGGAGAACAAGCAGCACAGACTGTGTGAATGGGAGGAATAAAGCTGGAAGGGTAAGCTGAAGCCATAATGAGGTGGCCCCTTGTCCTTGCCAGGGTGGACCCCTTTCCCACATGCACAGAGAATCCACTGTATCCCATCTTCTCTTAGCAGGTTGCTTCCTCTCCCCCTGTCTAATGGCTGTTTCTTTACTGCATACAAACATGCCCATGTCTCCCTCACCCTCCAAAGATCCTCACTTGATCCTTCCATCCCTGCTAACTATTGTCCTCAATCTCTAGTCTTTTGTGGATAAACTCCTTAAAAAGGCTGCCTACAGTAGATGCCACCTTCTTCTCACTCTGGTCTAAACTCTATGACCTAGCTTCTGACCTCATCATTCAACCAACACTGCTCTCCACAAAGTCACCAGTGAGCTAATCTTCAAATCTAAAGGCCTTTTCTCAGTCCTGCTTTTAAAGCACTCTCTCATTTGTCCCTCAGAGTAACCCTGTGAAAGTAGATGCTGCTATCATTCCTATTTTATAGCTGAGGAAATTGAAGGTAAGGTTAGATTAATTGCCCAGGGTCACTCAGCAGCATCTACCAGAGTCAAGATGCCTACACGCCCCAACCACACCCACGTGCCTCCCTGGTCAAAACCCGTGCTCAGGAAAAAATGTGAATGATGGATAAAGCAGATTTTTACTGAGTTGTCATTGCTCATGAGGCAGGATCCAAATTCAGATTTTCCTGACCTCAAGCCTGACCCTCTACCCCACAATGCTACCTAAGCTGCTTACCTCCTTATCCCCATATGAAGTATACCTCAAAATTAGAAATGTATTTGTTATCTCTTGAAAATACTAACGGGGTCAGAAATCATACCTTTATCAGATACTTATTTGATGCTCTGGATTCTGGCTGCGTGCTGGCTGAGGGTCAAGTGCAGGCTGGATGACCACTTATGTTGGGGAGGCTGAGGTGGCTCTTGGGGTAGTTTAGACTGGAAGCAGGGCCAACCAGTATTTGGCACATTGGCTAGGATGGAACTTGGTGAAGAAGCCGAGGTAGAGAGAAGGCATTTGAATTACACAAATTTGAACCCCTTGAGATATTGCTGACTAGAAAGAACTTAGTATTCCAACCCCCCCCCCCGAAAATGAGGGTCAGAATAGGTTGCGTGGTCAGTAGCAGAGCTTGGACTCACGAGCCCCACACTTCAGGTCCAGTGTTTATCTTCAAGGGCGTGTGAGAGAGGACAGGTCTGATGCAGAAGTTTGAGATCAGAGGATAAGAGCTAGGGCATCACTCCCACTTTGTCTTTTCTCCCTTGCAGGAGTATGTGATGTGGATCATCAGAATAGAGCAGGGTACACAGCCCTCATGCTGGCTGCTCTGGCCTCTGTGGATGGAGAGGATGACATGGATGTAATTAGGAGGCTGTTCAGCTTAGGAAATGTCAATGCCAAAGCCAGCCAGGTGAGCCCCCTTCCCTGCTCGTAGGGGAGCCCACGATCTCAACATCCAAGGGATCCAAATGAATCCATCCACGCTGCTTTAGGGTGTCCAGTCTTAACAGTTCTTCCTTAATCTGATTGGGTGACCATGCGTGGCCCTGGTCTGGTCCCTTCCCCGCTGAGCTGGGATAGGTGCTCCCAGCCCAGGCTCTATCCTTGGTTTCTTCAGGCAGGACAGACAGCCCTGATGCTGGCAGTGAGCCATGGTCGGCAGGATATGGTGGCTGCCCTGCTGGCCTGCGGGGCTGACGTGAACCTGCAAGATGAGGAAGGCTCCACAGCCCTGATGTGTGCCAGTGAACATGGGCGTGTGGAGATGGTAAAGCTCCTCCTGGCCCAGCCAACCTGTGACCAGGCCGTCTTGGACAATGTGAGGCTGGGGCCTGCATGGTTGGGGGAGAAATGGGATTTTGAACACCACCCTCTTCTAACTTGCCCAGAATTCCAGCTCCATTGCTCACCTCTTCTCCCTTAATTCCTGGGATCACTGTGGGGCCCATCGTATCACTCTCTCCCTCCCTGAGGCTACAATGGGTCTAGTCTACCCTCAGGAGCTGTCAGGGTTGGCCTCATCCCCTGAGTTAGCTTGTCCCAATTCCTTTTCCTTCCCACAAAGGAAGGCACTAGTGCCCTGGCCATAGCCCTGGAAGCTGGACAGGAAGAAGTCGCTGCCCTGCTGCATGCACACTTAAGTTCAGCTAAACCAGGGCCTTTGGTAAGCCACCTTTTCATGAACTCTACAAAAGAATCTTCCAGCACCCATTATCAACACCCTGTGGAGGAAGGAAGACAAGGCAGATTGTGTTAAGTGCTTTGAGACTTTTATTTGGCTGTATGGGGCAGACTGGAGTAGGAAGTCTTAAGTCAGGTGAAGTAGTAAAGAGACCATTGTAATTCTACAGGACAAAGGTGAAAAAGGCTAGGGTAATGACAATGGAAGGGGCCAATATGAAGCATTTCAAAGACATGATAGAACTGGCCACTGGCTAGATTGAGAGTGGGGGCAGCTGATAACATAACAAGTAAAAACCAACCAGCTTTTCTAGCCTTAGCCACTAGAATGGTGCTCATTAACTATTTGGGGGTTATTTGGTGAAATGAACGGCCACATTTTAGACATCCAGATGGTGTTGAACATATACTTGGAAACATGGGAACTTTAGGAAAAGTCAGCTAAAAATAGAGGTTCAAAGAGGGGAAGCTATGGGAAGGATTGAAAACAGAAAAAGCATACTAAATTAATAGAAGAATAAATCCTCTTGCATAAAGCCTCCTGAATGTGGGCAGAAAACATTTCAAATGTAACCTTTTTTGTAGGGGGAAGGGATAAGTCAGATAGAGTTTAGCTTTTTTTTTTTTTTAAAGAAGACATCTAAACATATATGCAAGTGGGGCAGTTAGGTGTGCAGTGGATAGAGCACTGGCCCTGGAGTCAGGAGGACCTGAGTTCAAATCCAGCCTTTTATTTATTTATTTAATGTGTACCCCTGGGCAAGTCACTTAACCCCAATTACCTAAAAAGAAAAAAAAAAAAACAAAACCCAAAAAAGACACATATGCAAGCAAAGGAGAAGCAGCCAGGGGAAAGACTGAAGTTAAGAGATCACATCTGGAATATGGCCCTAAAGTAGGAGAGGATGGGAGGGAAAAAGAGGTTAAGATTTCATGTTCAACACCGCTTATCCCAATAGGCACAAGGCTAGTAAATGGGCGGGTTTAGGATATATTGAGGCTGAATAAAAGATGGATGGACTCTCCAACCCCTTCAATTCATAACTATAATCCTATCTTCCAGACACCACCAGCTTCTCCTGATTCTGAAAGCAGCGATACTGATGACAAGTGTTGTGAGAGCAAGCAGGATGCTGGGCCGATGTGATTGGCCACATCACCTCCTGGTCCCATCCCAGCTAAACCTAATTTGATGCTCTTGTTCTCTTTCCACTAACCCACCTGATAGTGAATAGCCTGGACCTGTATAGGCTCCCAGTTAGTGTTCCACAAAGCACCTTATAGCGAAAAGCCTTTTTAAACTGGTGGGAGCAAGCACAACTGAATCCCAAGGTTCTCAGGGAAGGGTGAAAGTCACCCAGCGATAACTTTGCATTCCCCAGTTCCAGGCTTGTAACAAGCCAACAGATTTACATGAAGAATCTCCAAAAATTATCCCTAGCACTTTCTCATTCTGTGAACTGCTAGTTCTTATTTTCCCCAAGTGCTCCATCTAGCCACCGTGCCATTTTAAATGGTTTCTCATTCTTGGTTCCTGTCAATTAAAGCCCTCCAGCTACCACACTCAGGACCCAGAAAGGGAAAAAGATGGTTGTAGTATAAAGCACACCAGTTTGGGCTTGGGTGACTGTGTACTGGTGTCTTACTGCAAGGTCAGGCCTCATTTCTTTACACAGTCCTCTATATAAGGTCTCTCCTACTTTAGACCTTACAAGGCAGAGCAGATTAGCTCTACAGTCCCGAATAGCCAGGCCTCAGTTCTGTCCTGTTCTGAAATAGGAGGTCCCCAATCCAATCTGGGGAAACAGAAACTTTCCAATAAAATGCAATTATCTGGTTACATTTTCTGATTTCTGTTTTTGGGAGAGAAGAGGCTATATCAGGATATTTGACCTTGATACTAGGTTACAAAGGATACTTGGTTTGCATCCTACTTGGCTCTGTCCAGCATTCCATCCTCCCCTTCCTCGCTTTCAAGATACCAGGTACCTCACGGGACAAAAAGGACTTGGGTCTACCTGATTACCCCACCTTTAAAAGGTCACACTACTCAGCAGCTTAGACAAAACTCTTTATTTTACACATCCCTTAGCAGTGCTTCCACGACCAGCAGCCTAGGGGCCTCCACCTGAAAATAAAGTCAGTGTAAGGTACTAGGACTTTTCTAGTATAAGTTCCAGCTCACTGCATCTACCACTGTGATCCCAACCACCACCAGCCTTTAAATTTTACTTGTTTCAGGCCCTCTTTGGGTCTGGCCTAAAACCAAGCCTATTTTGAGAGCCCCAGGACTACCTCCCCTTGGTACTATCTGTTGGGCCTTGCCCTCCTAGCTCGAACCACCAACAGCCTTCCCCAGCTCTCCCACACTGTCTGGGGCTCTGGATAAAGTCACTTCTCTCTGGGGCTCAGTTTCCTCCACTGTAGCATGAAGGAATTGAGTTGAGGCTGCAGATTCAAGGGGCATCGTGAGGATGGTCGGACTTGACCAGTCCTGTCCCTGAAGACAATTCTGGAAATGATCAAGCTACGTCCCATGTCCCTTCCCCTCTCTGGGCCTCGGTACTCTAACTCTGTCACAAGGCGCTTTGGGGGACAGAGCGGTATGATGGACGGGGTTAGGGAGAGACCTGGCCAGGGTTGGGCTCGATCACCGAAGACCCCACCCCCCCTCCCCAGGGGCAGGGGCGGCTAGGCGGCAACTCACCGGTCGGTCTCACCGCAGCCTCCGGGCCTCCCGCTCCGACTCCAGCAGGGTGAGCACATCCCCCTCCCGCACGGGGCCCTTCACGTTGCGGATGATGGACCGACTCGTGTCGTCCATGAACTCCACGCGCACCTGGACAGGAGGCAGAGTGGCCTCAGGGGCGCCTGGCGGAGGAGGGGCGGACAGCTGGGACCGGGGCCGAGGCAGGGGACGCAGGGAGGGGAGGGGGCGCTCGGGAGGGGCGGGCGTGGACTTACCTGGGTGCACTGGCCCTGAGAACCGGTCCTGCCCAGCACCTTGGTGACCTGCGGACGGACGGACGGCGGAGAGCATGAGGCCGGGGCCACCCCCTCGATCCCTCGCTCCCTTCTCGGGCCCAGGAGCGGCTCGGGTTCCCAACTCCTCGCTGGAACCCAGGCAGCCGCCCCTTGCATCTCCCTTCCTCCGCCCCGATCCCCGGTCCCGGCCTCTGCTCCTCACCCGAGCCAGTTTGATGGGCTGCACGCGGCCGGTGTCCATGATGGCGACGGCAACAGAAGCTGGGAGAGGCGAGAGGGAGTCACGTGCCCCTGGCGCCTACTTTATAGGCTTCCTCAAGTCCCGCCTCCGGCGCTCGCGAGACCACGGCGCTCGCGGTCCCTCCCTCCCTTCCCAGCAGCCTTTGCGGCTGCAGTTGTTGCCCTTCAGCCCGGATACAACATGGCGTCGGCCACTGGCCTCATCCAGTGGCTCCGGAATGCGGCCTCCGGGGTACGGCGACGACCCTAGGGACGAGGGCACGATAGGATGACGCTGGGGACGGAGACCTGACGGACTCACACCCCCGTATTCCTCCTGTGTATCCCCTGCCCCCCCCCGCCCTTTACCTGTACCTGCACCACCTGGCCTATAACCCCGCCCCCAGCCTCGTTTCTGTCCTCTCCTGACCTGTGGCCCTCCCGCTGCAGCCCAACCTTTAACCTTGTCCCTCCTCCTGCACCCCCGTTCCTGCCGCTGTCTCTGGCCCCGCTCCTCGTCGAGCACCCCTGTTTCTGCCCTCATCCTCAGCAGCCCAATGTCTAACCCTAAGGCCTCGTCTCCCCTACCTTTGACTCCATGTCCTACACCGCTGTCCCTGTCTGCGGTCCCTGTCTGACCCCTCTGTCCATCCCTCACTCCTGACCCTGAACCTCGGCACCCTTAGGTCCTTTGTCACTGGTCCCACCTCCAACCTCATAATTATATCCCTACACCTTTGACTCTGTACTTAGGCCAAACTCTGACCTCCACTTCCTCCGTGGTACCTTACTTTACTCCTCTCCAGTGCATCCACATCCCTGTTCTAGGCTCCTGTTCTACCACTGTTCCTGCTCTCCATACCCTCCCTCCTGTACATTCCACTTCTCCCTATGCCTAGGGATACGCTTATTCCTCCCAGGGCTTTTTACCTCAGATTTACCATAGACTCCAATCCTGCTCTTCTCCCTTGCTCTTTCTTTTAGCTGTAACCTCTTTCTCCTTTTCTCTTGGATATGACCTCATCCCAATCTCTACCTTCTAACTTATGGTGTACACCTACCTCTTGGAGGTACTTCATCTCTTGCTCCAGAGTGTGCCTCTATCCTCATTACGTCCTCCTGCCCTGAGATATACCCTCGATTAAACTCGCCTGGCACATCCAAGCTATATATTCCTTTGTACTTATCCTGTGGTCCCTGCTGTTTTCTCATCGTTTTCTCTTCTTCACAGCGTAATCTCCAAGTGAAATTGCAGTTACGTTACCAGGAGATAGCTAAGAGGTGAGCAGGTTTACTACTCTCTCTTCCAATTCCTATCACTTCTTTCTTTGTCTAGCTGTGAGGTCAGCAATTTTTGTAGCTCTGTCTGTCAGGAAATTTGCCTAAGGTTTAGACAGGAGAGGAAAGGAAGAAAAGTGGGAGGGAAGAAGGGAGAACAAAAAGGAAAGGAAAATAATGATGATTCCATATTCCCCACCACCCCCCCATTACTATTTTCTGTATGCTTTTATTTTATTTTTTGTCTTATTTTATCCAGACAGCTCTGTGAGAATTTTGGAGAATAACTGACTTGTCCAAGGTTATACTGGCAGTAAGCCTGAGGGATGGGATTTGACCTCAGAGCTATTACTCTTTCTACCTTTCACTCTGCTTTTGCACCTTCCTGGTTACCTAATTGACTGAGAAATGAAGAGAATACAAGATCTTTGTCTTTTGTGTGTTGATTACAAAAAAAAAATTTGTCTTGGTAAAACAAAACACAGACTCAAATATTCTTTCAGTAAGGTGTTTCCTATTTTTATATTATTTATATAGTAATAGAAGATTCCTTCATGGATAACTTGATATTCAAAAGAAAAAATGAAAATATCAAGATGCAGTTTAATGTCTTAGTTGAAGCTCCTGGCTATAGGGTAGGAGAGGATGACTCATTATAATAAAAAAGTCTTCGTATTTTTCATGAGAGGACTTGGCTACTTCTCACTTTTATGATCTTAGGCATCATTCACTCCTTCTTAAAGTCTTCCCTTGAGCAGAAAACTGGGAAATAATTTTTACAACCAATGTCTCTGATAAAGGCCTCATTTCTAAAATATGTACAGAGCTAAGTCAAATTTATAAGAATACAAGTCATTCCCTAAGTGATAAATGGTTAAAGGATAAACTAAAGCTGTCTATAATCATATGAACAAATGTTCTAAATCACCATTGATTAGAGAAATGCAAATCAAAATGACTCTGAGCTGCCACATCACACCTATCAGATTGGCTAACATGACAAAACGGGAAAATGGTAAATGTTGGAGAAGATGTGGGAAAATTGTAACACTAATACGATGTTAGTGGAGTTGTGAAATGATCCAACCATTCTGGAGAGCAATTTGGGGCGATGCCCAAAGGGCTGTAAAATTGTATATACCCTAGTTCTGTATCCCAAAGAGATCACAAAAATGGGAAAGAGACTCACATGTACAAAAATATTCATAGCAGCTCTTTTTGTGTTGGCAAAGAACTGGAAATTGAGGGGATGCCCATCAGTTGGGGAATGGCTGAACAAGTTGGGGTATATGAATATAATGGGATACTATTGTGTTATAAGAAATGATGAACAGGCTGACTTCAGAAAAACCTGGAAAGACTTGTATGGTCTGATGCTGAGTGAAGTGAGCAGAGCCAAGAGAACATTGTACACAATAACAGCCACATTATGGAATAACTGACTTTGATAGACTTGGCTCTTCACAATAAGTAAAGAATCTAAGACAACTACAAAAGATTCATGATGGAGATTGCTATCCACACCCAGAAAAGAATTATGGAGTCTGAATACAGATGGAAGGGTACTATTTGCTCTCCTTTTCCTTTGATTTGTTTTATTGCTTCATTCTTGGGATTCCTCCCATTATTTCTAATTTTCTTTACATCATGACTAATGGGAAAATATGCTTAACTTAAATGTATGTGTAGAGCCTATATCAAATTGTATGGGGGGGAGAGGTGGGGAGGGGGAATGGGAGGGGAGAAAATTTAAAACTCAAAATCTTATGGAAGTAAATTTGAAGACTAAAAATAAATAAATTAAAAATTAAAAAAAAAATAAAGTCTTCCCTCAAGGAAGCGCCTTAGAGGTGGCAAAGTGGATAGAATGTTAGATCTGGAGCTAGGAAGACTTGAGTTCAAATCCAGCCTCATATATTAGCTTTGTGACAAGCCACTTAACTTCTGTGCATCATTTTCCTCAACTGTAAAATGAGGATGATGGCACCTACTTGACAGAGTTGTTTTAAGCACCAAATGAGATATTTGTAAAGCTCTTTGCAAATCTTAAAGCATTAAATAAGTGCCAGCTATTATTAAATCCTCAAGTCAGAAAGATGTGATTTCAAATTCTCTCAGACACTTGCTAGCTGTATGACCTAGGACAAGTCACTTCACCTCTGTCTGTTTAGTTTCCTCATCTGTCAGGTGAGAGTTCTTATGAAATCACATGATATTTGTAAAAGCCCTTTGCAAGCTTTAAATCACTATGTAAATGCTAGCTATTATTACTATTATTATTAGAGGAGACTCATTAGGGAAGTGAAGAAGCTGGGCTGGGTCGTGTCTAAGGTCCTTCCAGCTCTAAATTGTAAGCCATTTTGTAGTTAGCAGATAAAGCTATAAATGCTGTGAAGGCTTTTGTTCATTCTTTTCACATCAAGAACACTGGACTAAGAATTAGGAGTTAAGCCTTGTTACTGCAGCTGAAGTCATCTGGGCCTTAGTTTCTCTATCTAGAAAATGGGGGTAATAATTCCTGTCCAGAAGAATCAAACGAAATCCTGTACTTAGAAGCAAAATAATTCATAAAATCCTCAATGGAGAGAAAATATGGGACCCTTGCCAAAGAGCCTGATTTCCTGAGCTGGCAACGGTGCGTCGGATTTAAGGGCTGGGGTACTGTGTTCTCTTCTAAGCAACACATTTCAGGCAGAATGTTGGCAAAGTAGAGGAAATGCAGGACCAGGGACTAGAAAGCGCTACATATGAAGGGACATGGGAAGAGCTGGGCGTGTTTGACTTGGAGAAGATGTGGAGGACGAGGGCCCAGACTTCTTTGGTTTGGCTTCAGAGAGCCGAATTTGGGTTAGTGGGGAGGGAGCTACAGAGGCAGATTTGGGGCTCAGTATGAAAAGACTTCTTGGCACTTAATGCTTCCTGGGAGGACCGGAGGCCTTCTCAGGTTCCTTTCCACCTGAAATTCTGTGATTCTTTGTCTGTAAACCTTTCCAGATAGAAGAAAGCTCAACTCAGCTGGTCAGCAGCAAGAATAATGAAGAACATGATTTCGCTGTGCAGTGGGTCAGCTCCCCTTCTTTATTTTGCCCTGGATATCTGTCAGGCACTCCAAGGCACCTAGGCAGCAAGACTGAGTTCTAATTTAGCCTTACCAGCTTCATGACACTAGGCAAGTCACATGACCTCAGTTTGCCTCAGTCTTCTCATTGTAAAATAGGGATGATAATGGTACCTACCAACCAGGGTTGTGTGGAGGATGAGATAACGTACAGATGCCTTAGTATAATGCCTAGCATATAGTAGGTGCTTAATAAATGCTTATTAAAATTTAAAAAGTGTAGAGACATAGGATTGACATTGACAGATACATGTGAGAGCTGTTGCTAGCAGATTATAACTGACAATTCAAGTGTATTATTTTCTTTAGAACTCAGCCACCTCCTAAGCTGCCAGTGGGTCCTAGCCATAAGTTTTCAAACAATTACTATTGTACTCGTGATGGACGTCGACAAGCCTCTCCTCCTTCAGTCATAATGTCTACTGTGAAAGTTTTAGAGTCTGGTCTTCCTGGTAAGAGGTAAGTCTTCTCTGAGGGACGCTCAGGGTCCTCTCAGAACTAGATGACCCTGCCCAGGTTCTTCTCTACGTGGCTCATATTTACCCATTGCTTCAAGATTTGTGAAGCATTTAATCCTCACAACCCTGGGAGAAAGGTATCCTAGATGAGGACAATGAGGGTCATCAAGATGGAGGTACCCAGAGTTACCCAGGGCATTATGTCATACTACCTTCTCCTACCCCAGATTTCATGTGTATGAACCTAAATTTGCCAACTCCCTTGCTGATTTTAAAAATTTTGTAATGTAAGACAGTCTGACCTCACCAACTACTCTTTGACCTCATTCATCTTTCAGGCAGGCTGTGTTTTTTTTTCCCGTCTTTTCTCACTTTTCTTCATGCTCTTGTTTACCAGTAGCATACCTCACAAGAATCAATTAAAGAAACTGGGGTGTTTAGCTTGGACAAAAGAAGATTTAGAGGGGCCTTGATAATTGTCTTGAGATTGCAAAAGCTGTCTTGTGATAACCTGGGGCTCATTCTGCTTGGCCCTACAGGGCAAAACTGGGGACATAGGCTAGAAATTGGTGAGAGGCAGATTCAGCCTAAATGTCAAGAAGAATTTCTGAGCCATGACAGGTGTTTTAAAGTGAAATGGATTGCTTTGAGAGTCAGGCCTTTCCCTCATTACAATCTTCAGGGAGAGGTGGAGTCATTACTTTTCTGGATATCCTTGTTCTGGCAGGGGTTGGCCTAGAAGCTCTCTGAGCTCCTTTCTAATGCTGAGATTCTGGAGATACTAGTTTTTTGTTTTTTGGTGTTTTGGGTTTTTTTTTTTGCATTTCATAGAGCACCTCATAGTTTTCAAAGTCCTTTTACCCCTTGTTTGATCCTATAATAACTGATGACTTGAATCCTCACAGTGACTCTGAGGTTGGTGAGTAGGCATTATTCCCACTTTACAGGGGAGAAAGTGGGCTTAGAGTGAGATAGTAACCTAGTGATGTTCACTGGCCTCCTTGCTGTTCTGCATATAAGACTCCCATCCTGAGACTCTCCAAAGTTAGGCCAGGAAAGAGGAAGACGTGCCCGTGGTAAGTTATTGGAAGAGCCAGGGCTCCTCATTTCTATTCTACTGCTTTTTCCACTGTATTCCACCATCCCTCAAGGGAGGTTGTAGTACTGAGTCCTGGAGACCCTGTTTTTTCTTTAATCAGCTAGACTAGAATCCTTCTGTAGGTGGAAGGAAGCCTGTAATGAAAATGACCAACGTGTAACTGGGAAGAAGCACCATGGGGCTGACAAGTCATTGCCTGTTTTTCAGAACTCCTGTAATGTAATCCCACCCTACTTCAACCTTTTTCATTAACCATTTTGTAACAATCGACAACCTAGATCATATTTTAAAAATAGGGAAATTGATTCTTCTTTTTACACAGGTTGGAGTATAGCAGCTCACAGTGGTGTCAGGTCACATAATTGTTAGATACTAACTCTTCTACCATGTTCAGCTGCCTCATTTAAACCTGTTTATGAAAGTAGAAACTACACCCCACTCTCACGCTGCCCCCCAGTTTCCAAGATCTCAGAGGACAAGGACAATGTTTGTCTCATTTAGACTTTAGAGCTCTATTAGCATTGATCAGTTTTCTTCACACAGGGAGGTTATAGTACAAGTATGTTGAATTGAATTTAGTGATTGTACTTCCTGTTCTAGAAATGGAAATCTCCCAAGCTGCTTGTCTCCTTACCCAAATATGGTCGCTTGTGTGCTGTCTGTTTTTAAAATCTTTTATAAATTAGATCCTCTCTAAAACTGTCTTTTTTCTCTAGTTCAAATGAGACTATGACAACTTCTGGGAAAAAGCCAATGATACCAGGACCCCCCTTGAAAAAGTGGGAACTGTCAAAGGATGAACCATATTTGTGAAATGGACATGGGAAGATGGACTTGCAGATGCTGAGAGATTGTGTCTTTAGGGGACTGACTTGAAGTCACGAGCTCAGCCGCAGAGGCATCAAGGAGGATCACACAGTGAACATTATATCATAATATTTTATCTTGGGGTAGGGGAGAAGCATATATCCTAATACATGATAAATACACTGACCTCTGGTATTTTTTGCATTTTTATTTGATTCATTTGAATTGCTTGAATTCCAGTGTAAAGACACGGATTGTTAACTATTGTCTGGGAACTGTCATCTCTGAAATTTGTGGATCCTAGAATAGGATAGCTAGGCAGCACAGCAGATAGAGTGTGGGACTTGGAGTCAGAACACCTGAGTTGAATTCTGGCCTCAGAAACTCCTAGCTGTGTGACCCTGGGCAAGTCATTTAACATCTTCCAGCATCAGTTTCCTCATCTGTATGATGGGGATAATAATAGCACTCACCTCTAGGGTTATGATGAGGATCAAATGAGATAATAGTTGTAAATCACTTTGCAAACCTTAAAGCATGATGTCAATGTTAGCTGTCATTATGTCAGAGCTAGGGAGAAGAGAGCATCTAGTGCAAATGAGGTTATTTTACAGATGGAGATACTGAGATCTAGGCAGAGAGAAAGAGCTGCCCAAAGTCTTTCCCTCATTCGGAAGTGTCAGAAGCATAACCAAGACTAGAGCCCAGGTTTCCTGACTCCTAATCTAGAGCTCTTTTTACCACATCTCATTGCCTGCTTTTCATATGAGTCAGTGGTGGACATGTAAGAAAATCCTCCTCACCATCATCATAGGGAATGCTTCTCTGGGGCTTGCAAAATACTTTACATCTCTGTCTCTGTCTCTCTCTCTGTCTCTCTGTCTCTCTCTGTCTCTGTTTCTCTCTCTCTCCCCCTCTCCCTCCCTCCCTCCCTCTCCCTCTCCCTCCCTCCCTCCTCACCACATTCCTATTAGATGGACAATACTGAAGGTTTTTATACATCTGGAAAGAATTGGCTCACAAGGTTAGGTGACTTGTCTGAAAGCCATTGTTAGTAAGTGATAAAGCTGGCCATGGCATCCAGACTTCTTGACCCTAAATCATAGAGCTTAACAGTATTTCTGGTGCCCTCAGAACTGGGTGTGTGGGTGTGGGTGTGTTTGCAAACCAAATAGAGGTATGCTTGAATACTACATAATAGTTCTAGGCCACATTCTCATGGCATTGCCTGTGCTTGAAGCATAGCCAGTAAGGAACTGGCCCTTTGAGTCAGGAAGAGCTGGGTTCAAGTCCTACCTCTAACATATATTAGCACTATGACTCTGGGCAAATAAGTCACTTGACCTCTTTGGGCTCCAGGGAACTCTAATTGAAGAATATTGATAAATTTGAATTGGTAGAGGGAGTTCCTCTGCCAGTAACGTGACAGGTTCAGGCTAAAAAAATAAATGCTAATAGATATTTGTTGAATTGCATTGCAAGCTGGAGCATATTCAGACTATAGCTATGGGGAGGTTTGTGGGAATTCAAAAAAAATCACACAGAGAGCAGTTGAAGGTCCTGCCCTATTTAACTTTTAGGTATGTGTGAGTACTGTCTTCACATCCTGAAGAGCTGTCATAGAAAAGAGGGAGCAGATTTACTCCTTGGGCCCAGAGGGCAGAACTAGGAGTGGTGAAATAGTATGGAGTAGCGAAGTACAATTCACTATAAGGAGCTGTTCAGAATTTAGATAAGCTGTCTCATAAAGTGGAGGAAAGGTCACCATCTTTGGAGGTTGTCAAGCAGAGTCTGGGGTGGCCATTTGTGGGAGCTGTCATATGAATGTGGCTGAACTGAATAAGTTCTGGAGTATGAGGGCCCTATTTTAATGTAGAAGTTTGAAGACTCATACATGATGGTAACTGCACAGTTAGTAGCTATGCTGTTAATGTTCATTGACTATATGTATGGCAGTGTGACAGGTGGTGGGGGTACTGAGACAAAAGGAAAATAGGTGTCTTCAAGGAGCTTATCTTTCTACTAGGGGTTGGAGGAACAACCAGGTGACTTTGGGAGGGAGGGAGTACAAACAGTGGGGGTGGGGAAGGGATCTTTTGAGTTGGGCTTTGACAGAAGCTTAGGATTCCAAAAGTGGATAAGCCATCGAGTACATTCCAGGCAATGGTATCATCCTACACGCAGGTAGGGAGATGAGGTAGAATGTTTGGGGAACCACTATCAGGCCAGTTTGGTTTGGTATTCAACCTACACAAACAAAAAGCAAAAACCAGTGCCTGCCTTCATGGAGTTTGCCTCTTCCATCAGAGATGGGGAGAGAATAAGATAACCCATAGTGTATGAAGGTGGGAGGGTGTAATATGTGCCTAGCATGTAGTAGAAGCTTAATGTTTATTGATTGATGGGCTGGAAAAAGTAGTTTGAATGCCAAGATTAGGAGTTTGTATTTTATCTAAAGGCAGCTGGGAGCTCCTGAAAAGTTTTGAGTAGGAGAGAGACATGTTTAGTCCTCAGACTAAACTGAGCTCATACTGGAAGGCTTTCCAGCGTGGCTGGACTTGGCAACAGCAGCTGGGGGTGGGGGGGTGCCTTTAAGAATAATAGCTAGCACTCATATAGCCCTTTAAGGATTAAGAAATGCTTTACAAATACCTCACTTTATCCTTCAAACAACCCTGGGAGATAGGAGCTATTATGATCACGGATTTACAGTTGAGACTGAGGCAAACAGGTTAAATGACTTGCCCAGTTTCACAGATCTAGTGACTGAAGCTGCATTTGAACTCAGGTCTTCTTGATTCCAGGTCCAGCGATTTTTCCATGGGGGCCACCCAGTTTCCCAAATCCTCCACTAATGTTCTCTGATACCTCATGGCAATAATATTAGCCAGTATTTATATGACATTTTAAAGTTTGCAAAAGTCGTAACATACATTGTCTTATTTGCTATGCATAAGGCAGGAACTGTTATGCCCGTGATGGAGAAATTGAAGCTGAGATTAAGTTAGTGCCCAGGGTCATACAGCTAGTAAGTGTCAAGACAAAATTCACACTGAAGCCCAAACTTGTTACCTCAGTGGTCACGTGGAGGCAGGGTAGGGTAACACAAATAACTTTTCTTTCTGTGTGCTGTCTTTAGGAGATTTCCCCCACCCCTGACCCCAAAACCACTTTTTTTAAAGGCAATTGGGGTTATGTGACTTGCCTAGGGTCACACAGCTAGTAAGTGTCAAGTGTTTGGTCTGAGGCTGAATTTGAACTCAGGTCGTCCTGACTTCAGGGCCGGTGCTCTATGCACTGCGCCACCTCGCTGCCTCTCAAACTGCTTTTTGAGCTAGGTAGTAAAGCTGAGGCTCTGAGGGAGAATTGCCCGGGACTGATTCAAGTCTCCCCGCTCCCCATCTCGTGCTCTCGTGATGCACTGAGCTCTGGTGGAGCCTGGGTGAGCGAGGGCTGCTGCACGAGGAGGTGGCTCGAAACTTTGTTGGCCTTGGGCCCCTGCCTTTCCAGGTGAAAGGGGGACGTGCAGCCCCGCCCCGAGTCCTGCAGAGGTGGTGGTGGGTGAGGGGTGAGCCCTGCTGCTGCGAGCCAGAAACCACATGGAGTAGAGCCAGGGCTAGTACGGGAGCGCATGCGCACCACGGTAAAGGGGCGCTCAGGGAGACTTGACCGCTAGGTATCAGGCGCGGGGCGCGACAGCTGCGCACGCGCTCTTCCTCCCGCTCGTCCCGGCGGGTCGCAGATGGGGGCGCGTGCGTGTGCTGTCCGCTGGGGACGAAGAGAGGAGTAAACTCAGGTCTGCTGGTCAGTCGATCAGGCGCAGGGAAATGGCGCGTGCGCTGCTGCGGCTATTGCCGCTGCTTCTGGCGGGACTGCAGCGAGCTCTGGCCTCAGCCTGCCTTCGACCCCGGCACAGCCCCGGAGCCTAGCCCGCCGAGAAGGTGAGTCGGACCCCGTCCTTCAGCCCCTTCCTCTTTCCCCCCCCCCGTCTCATTTCTCGCTGGGGGGGGACGTTCTTTCGGCGCCTGTCGGGTCCCGCCCCCGCACCGGCCCTCGCCTGTCCCGCCGCAGCCCGCTATTGGCCCTCGCGCCCGTCAGTCAGGGTCACTCCCCCCGCGCCTTCACATGGCCGGGAAGCTTCTGCTGCTCGCGGCTCTGTGCAGACTGGGAGGAGGCCGGGGAGGTCGCGGGCCTAGGCAGCGAAGAGCCTTGTGACCATCCCCCAGCCGGCACTGAAACCCTGCTCCGATGAAAAGGGCTGGACCTAATTAACCTTATGGTCATCTGGTCCATGGCCTCTATTGTACGCTTTGGGAAACTGAGGCACAGAGAGGTGAAGGGACTCGCGGTGGGTGACTCAGCTGGTCACTGGGGAGCCTCTCCCTTCCGAAGGCTTCAGGCGCTTCCTTCCTGCCGGCCCCCAACCCCAGCAGTCATCTTTGGGCTTTGGGCTTCCCCATCCCTCGGGAGCCCCTGCTTTGGGAGAGCCCTGTTAGGTGGTTCCTCCTCATGAGAGCTCAGATCTGTCTCTTGAGCTTCCACCTGGGGCCACGCTCCAGAAGCCTGGCAGGGGGTGCCCCTGTTTGCTCGTCCTTACCCTGTCCCTTTGTTAATTGTGTGTCTTATGTCTGGCCAGCTTACTGACGTCAGCCCAGCCTTCCTCCTCACATCCCCCCTTCATCTTAACAGTTATTAAGTGCCTACGGGTGTAAGGCCCTGTTACAGGGGTCCAAGGGCAAAAATGGAACCCGACAGCCCCTGCCCTCAAGGGGCTTATATTCTGCATGTACACAGATAAGTAAATCCTAGATAGTTTGAGAATCACTGGAAGAATCTGGAAAGGCTTCTCTTGGGAGAAGGGGCAACTGACTTCAGCCTTGAAGAAAGCTGTTGCCCTAAGGATTCTAGAAAATAGAAAAGGTGAGGAGGATGGTCATTCCAGCTTAAACTGTCCCTCTTTCCTAGGAAACTCAGGCCTGTTGGAAAGAGAGGCATTCCCAAAGTTCGGCCGGCAATCACAGTACAGGCGCAGTCATTGACTGTCTCTGTGACCTTGGAGAGCTCTGTGACCTGATTTCCACTGTCCTCTGTAAGAGGAGTGGGTTTGAACTGGGTGGTCTCTGAGGGGTGCTATGCTTCTGCTGTCTAATGCTCCTAAAAGCCTCTCAGACCCGGGGAAAATTCCATTCAATTAAATTAAAGAAACATTTATTAAGCACCTACTGTGTACCAGGCACTGTGTTAAGCTCTGGGGATAGAAAAAGAGGCAAAAGACAGCTCCTGCCCTCAAGGAGTTAATGGAAGTCTAATGGAAGAAAAAGCACGTGGAAGAATGCACACTCTGGGATGGCTGGGGTGAAGAATCATGTCAAAACTGGAGGAGCTGTTAGAGATCACCTAGTCTAACCCTGCTTTTACAGAGGGAGAAACAGGGCTAGGAAGGAAAAGGCTTTTTGAGGAGGGGAAGCCTTCCTACACTTCTCTTGGTGCCACTCCTAAAGAACTGGGAATTGTTGGCTCCTCAGTGTTAGTTTGCTTTTTACTGTTCCCCCTCCCCACACCTATCAGTTTTACTAGCCTCAAAAATTATTTTGTTTGACAGCTACAACTGCCTTTTGGGCTTAAAAGTTGCACCTGTTTTCTCTGCAATAAAGTTTTTGGGCTGCTGCTACCCTGGGCCATGGGTTTTATGACCTACCTTTATTCAGTTGTTTGAGATATCCTGAGCATAGGGGAGAATGTCTGGGCCCTGCCTTCTGGTCATACAATTAGAAAAAGGAGACACTGTACATAAAGAGTATAGTGTCTCAATATAATCAGAGTTAGAGAAGTCTGGGGTCCCTCCCTGGACTGGAGATATCTTCGAAGGCTCCAGAGAGGTCAGGCTAGACCATGGTGAGGAGATAACATTTGGCTTGGCAAAACTGAAGGTGACTGAGGAAATAATGAGCAAATGCTGAAGAAATGGAGGTAACTGTTTAAATAGCACTTTGGAGATATTTTGTTAATGTAAGAGACTTGTAGTGGGAAGACAAGACCTAAACTCATGAAATATCTTTGGAAAGAGCCCTGTACAGGAAGTCAGAAAGCCTGGGTTCAAGCCCCAGCTCTGTGATGAACTCAGTGGGTAATCTTGAACAAATAGAGCCTTATTTGCTTTCTCTGTAAAATGGAGGAGTTGGAATAGAAATTCTCTAAGGTCCCTTTCAGGCCTAACACTGTTTTGTGGAGCTTCCTTGCTTCCTTCCTTGCTGGGTATATGATATCTGTTCCAGCGATATGGTGACAGAGAAGAGTGTGTGCACCCGAATGTGCGTGTATGTGCATGTATGTATGCATGCACTTATCCCCTTTCAGTTTAGCCTAGAGTCCTCTGCTGAGATCCCAGTGGGAAGGAGTCCCTGTGTGATCCATCCTGTGGTTCTCCTTGGTGGCTGGGAGAGGAGATTTGGTGGATGAGACTGTGTGCTTAGGTGGAATAAAGGCGGGAGACAGAGAAGGTAGGGGTGGTTGTGTGACAGTAACAGTGGACAGTAAACATTTATTAATTGTAAAGTTCCAAGCCCTCTATAAAGGGAGGCCTTTTGAGGAGTTTATTGTACTGCCTCTATGGCACTCTAGTCCAGGGAGTGGCTAAGGGAGATAAGGAAGTTCTGAGTTAGTCTGCATGGTGATGAGATTTCAGGTGGTGAGGAGGCAGGATAGAAAATGAAGAGCTGACAGGGTGGGATGCAACCTCCACTCCCTGGCTTCTTCTGATACCAAGAAAAGAACTTTAGTTTGTCGAGGGGCCCTGGCGTGGGTCCCTCAGGTTGGGTAGCCTCTGGGTCATCTTGAGACTGTGAGATCTCCAGTGCTGGTAGTCTAAGCCTCGGAGCATTAGCTCAGATGTGTCAGGTATAGGGGCTAAGACTCCCATTTCCCTGAGGGTTGCTGAGCTGGGGCTGGTTCCATTTCAGTGGTCATGGAAACTCTTGGAGGCCACAACACCTTATTAGCTGTGTCTCCCAAACCAGGTAATGAGGGTCCTGTCCATTCAGAAAACAAATGGACTAATCACTGCAGCTGGTAGCTTGGCTTGGCTTTGCTCTGCCTGCACTCTGATTGTTGGCTCCACCAAGTCTGAAACCTTTATTGATTTTACTCTTCCCTTCACTGCACAGGGCTGTAGGATATATTCAGGGGCCTGTTATCCCAGAAGGGGAAAGGTTCAGGGCTGGGTTAGTCCTGTTCCCTTGCCCAGTTTCCCTGGGGCCCCCTTACTTTGGGAACAGCACCTGGTTGTTGGAGAGGATATGTAGCCTGGGGCCAGTACGTTCCGCCTCCCCCCAGGAAGTACAGTGGGTTCTCATTATTTGGAAGAGTTTCTTCGAAGAGCTTTTATGAGGGCAACTGAGTTCATGAGTTTTGGAGATGGAAAGTGACTACTGGGAACCAGGCTGAGAATAAGGGATGAGCAGCCCCCCTTCTTTGCTTCCTTCAGGGAAGTCTCTCACACAGTTCAAGGGGCAGGTGTGAAAGGTTACTAAGGCTACTCTGGTAACTGGGTATTTGTGAAGTGGTATGTGATGGTAATGTGGGGTTAAGTTCAGTCCTTGAATTTAAGTCAAGAACTTAAGTAACTTCCCTGTTTCCTCTAAGTCTAAATTCAGCCCTCAATAAAGTGAATTGGTTTGATGATCTTCTTCTCTGCCCTGGGGTGCATCATCTCAGTAGCTTTAATAATAATAATAATAACAGAAACAGATGTTTATAGAGCACTTTATAGTTGCAGAATACTTTTATGTACAGTATTTCATTTTAGATGTCCAACATTTGTTTGAGGTTACTGTTATCATTATTATCAGCTAGGTATTGCAGTGGATAGAATGCTGAGCCTGGAGTCAGGAAGAGCTGAGTTCAAACACTAACTAGCTGTAGGACTCTGGGCAAATCACCTGACCTCTGTCTGGTTCAATTTCCTAACCTGTAAAATTGGGATAATAGTAACACCTCCCTCCCAGGATTAAATGAGATAATATTTGTACAGGGCTTTGCAGACCTTAAAGCACTGTGTAAGTGTTAGCTATAGCTATATTTTATTCCCTTTTTATAGCTGAAGAAACTGAGGCACAGAGAAGTGACTTACCTGTGGTTGTACAGCTAGTGTCCAAGGGAGGATCTGAATGACGCCAGGTTCTTTAGACTCAAAGTATAGTACGCTATTTGCTGTACCACCCTGGCCCCCTCTGTTCTGGTGCAGCTCATCTAGCTTTGGCATGGAAAGGTGGTCCTGCAGCTTCCCCCTCCCCAAGCCCCTCCACTAGAAATGGCATACAACCCCAGGGAATCCTTCCCCCTTTTGTAGTAATGCTGAAGTGGCCTCAGCTGGTCAAGCTTCCACCAAGGCTCAGTCAGTTCAAGTGAGCTATTTCCCTCATAAGTCTCCATAATAGGCCATTTAGCTTAGAGGGTCTGTGCTGAAGGGGAAAGCCTATGTAATTTTGAGGAGGAGAAACTTTGGAAGAGGTGAGGTAGAAAGGCGTACACAGCTTCCAGGAGGAAAAAAACCCAAGAATCCTTCCTTGCTGTCAATATTTCTACATTTGATTCTCATTGGATTTGGCTTAAGGAGGGAATACCATACACACTCCATTGAGTATGGAAATCTATGTTACCCTACAGGAAAATAGGGGGGAAGGGGATGGGGGGGTGATAAAGGGGAGGGCAGATTGGGGGAGGGGGTAATCAGAAGCAAACACTTCTGAGGAAGGACAGAGTCAAAGAGAGAATAGAATAAATGGGGGTGGGGGGTTGGGGTAGGATGAAGGGAAATATAGTTAGTTTTCCACAACATGACTACTATGGTAGTGTTTTGCATGACTACACATGTATAACCTGTATCTAGTTGCTTGCCTTCTCAATGAAGGTGGGTGGGGAGGGAGGAAGGGAGAAAATTTGAAACCCAAAGTTTTAAAAACAAATGTTAAAAATTGTTTTCACATGTAGCTGGGAAATAAGATATACAGGAATGGGGTATAGAAATCTATCCTGTCCTGCAGGAAAATAGAAGGGGAAGAGGATAAGAGAAAGGGATGGGGAGATAGAAGAGAGGGCAGATTAGGGGAAGAGATATTCAGAATGCACGCTGTCTTGGGGTGGAGGAAAGGGGAAGATGGGGAGAAAATTTGGTACTCAAAATCTTTGCAAGTGAATGTTAAAAACTAAAAATAAATTAATTAATATTTCTACATTTGCAACAAACTTATTTATGATTAATGAAGGTCTGGCTGTTCTAGTAGAAAGTAATGAGGCCCAGGACATTATTTTGTTATTTATTTATCTGTCCCTCCAGCCATCCATTCTGTCCTTGCTTCTCTTCTCTTCTCCCTCCCTCCCCCTCCCCTTGCCATTTTAGAGATGATAATCCAAGAGGAAGAAAGCTTAGAACTGGTATGTAGTAGAACCAGGAGTCAAAGACAAGGGCTTTTGATTCCACATCAGACTGCCACTCACCCCACTTGTGTGCTCTGTCTCATTGCCATCCCAGCAGTGCTGCTTTGGCCTGGCCTGTTAATGCCCTGTTATCTTGGTTTTCTTTTCACCTGTTTCCCAGGCACTGAGGAGCCATGCCCACCCTCTGAGTTCCCATGTGGTGGTAACATCTGCATCCCCTCTGAGTGGCTGTGCGATGGTGACAAGGATTGTTCAGATGGCAGAGATGAAACTCACTGCCGTAAGTGGATTGTACAGGCCTGGAATGGTGTGGGCTGGAGGTCACCTTGCCTGGAGCAGGGCTGAGTTGAACCAGACTGTATAGGTACCCCTTTCCCCTATCTGGCTCCACAGCTTTTTATGCTACACTTGTTTGTTTGCTAACTGTCCTCAGGCTAGTAAAGGATTACGTTTGTGTTATGGAGAAGGGAGTAGAAGTTTCTATCAGGATAGTGTAGACTAATCCTGGGGTTAATCACTTTACAAATTCTGGGAAGTGAAATCTATTTGGGGCAGAGTAAGTGGGTACCATCAGTTAGTTCTATCAGTATAGATTACAGTGGTCTGAAGAGTGTCCAGTATTAGTCCTCCTTCTTTCCACTCACTAAGGCCATCCCACCTTTCCCTGGACCCCACAGTGTTCTCTCTGTCTCTCTATGTCTCTGTGTCTCTGTGTCTCTCTCTCTCTGTCTCTCAGCTGGCAGTGACATTCTAAGGCTTGGGGGAAAGATTTCAGTTTTCAACATAATTCCTTTAGCCTGTAGCCTGATTCTGCTATAATTTAATTTCCATTAGGGTGATCTATAACCTTTCTTCTTACCTGTGAACAGGGGCAGAGTCTTGTGCCCCTGGGGAGAAGCGTTGCCCTTCTGAGACATGTTCCCCAGTCAGATGTGAGGGACCTGAATGTGCTGACATGTGGATAGAGGCCAGCTGCCCCCCACCTCCCTGCCTGGCTGAATACCGATTTTGTGACAAAGTCAATGATTGTCCCAATGGCACAGATGAACAGCTTGCGGACTGCAAGAAGCACCATTCAAAGGTGCCCTCACTGCTGTGCACCAAGCAGGAGTTCCAGTGTACTTCAGGAGTATGCATCCCACGTACATGGGTGTGTGATGGACACCCAGACTGTGCTAGTGGCAATGACGAACTTCATTGTGGTGAGTGTTCATGGGGATGTGTGTGCACGTGTGCTTGCAAATTGTGCTTTCAGTCAGCTAGAGAACCAGAGAGAGGGAGAGCTTAAGAGCCTTATGCCTTGGGTGTCCCAGGAAGGAGAGACTTTCAGAAGCCCCTGTGGGATTCATCCTTTGACTTTGGTGGTAAGATGGAGACAGAGACTGGACAGTGGCTTAGAAAAGCCTGAGTGGAATGATGATGGGAAACGGAGGAAATGTGGGTTGTCTTCCAATCCCAGCCAGCTTCAGTGCCATGGGCCATTAATTGAGAGAATTACATCTGAGAGAGAGACTCTCCTGGAATCTAGATCTGGCCAGTGCTGGCCTGGGTCCCTCAGGCTGCTGGACTCTGGTGCATCCCTAAGGTTAGAGACGCCCTCCAGAACACTGACCAGGGTAGATTTCCCCACCCAGCAACTGGCTCTTTGGTCTCAGATGTAGCCAGCCATAGTCAATAGTAAACATTTATTAAGCACCTACTACCTATGTACCAGGCACTGTGCTAAGCACTGAGGATATAGATGTGAAAAATGTGCCCTCGAGGAATTTATAATCTAATAGGGCAAGCTGAAAGGATGCTGAAAAGCTTGGGGGTGAGGAGGAGCACTTGATTTGGGGATATAGGGGCTAAGTCAGTCAGAGATGTCCCGAAGTTGTTCAGCCAAATGAGAAAGGAGATGTTCTGAGCTGAGCTCTCTCCCTAAGGCGGGGGGTGGGGGGATGGTTGGAGTTCATGGCTCCCCTTCCACCTCCAAGCAGAGGGACAGAGGGTAGTGATGAGGTAAAGTCCCTCAGTAGGATGATGAGGTCTTCCCAATAATGAGCTCTCTTAGGCATGGTGGAAAAGTCAGTCAGATAAGTCCCAAAGTGAAAGACAGGAGATTTCTGTAGGGACTGAGGCTCCCTGTCCCCCCAGGGCTGCTGACCTGAGGCTACCAGGTTTCATTGTAGGGACAACAGGAGCTCCCAGCAATCAGGCTACCACCTTAGCTGTGTCTCTCACCCCAGGTAATGGGAGTGCCATCCCTTCAGGAAAGCAGAGTGCCAGTGGGATAACTATGGCTGCTGGTAAGTATCCTTGAGTATGGGCAGCATCTCTGCTCTGTCAGCTTTCAGAATATTGGTTCCATCAAGTCCGGAACCTTCATGGCCTCCTTGCGATGCCCCACCCTGTAGCAGCAGGTATAGATATTTTTCTGCTGTGGGGAGGTCGAGGGCTGAGGTGGCCATAGCCTCTTGTGCATCCTATAAGGAGCCTTCACTGTGAGAGATGGGCCACCAGCTGCTGGACTGGATGGTCCTTCCTCCTGCCCAGGCCAAGGGCCAGCAATCACTCTCTCTCCTGCCAGGAAGCACATGGAGTCCTCAGCCTTTGGAACAGTTTCTCTGAAGACGCCCTGGCACCTCTTTCTCTGCTGGGGGGAGGGGGTAGAGAATGCTATAAGGCATCTCTTTGTGGCTTCCTTCAGGGACTTCCTTGGCCCAGAGAGAGGTGGAAGGGCCAAGCCTAGTGAGGTGTACTGTCCTTGAAATGTCTGCCATGACTGTGCCTAGTGGCCTTGGGCAGCCTCTTTTCCTTTTCTTGCCCTCCATGTTGTCCTCTTTAAAATCACTTAATTTTCTCTAAGGGCCTTTCCAAACCAAAAGTTCTCTGAGTCTTTGATTCTCTTCCTGTCCAACTGTCTTGTTCCGGCAGAGATGGGCACTGAGTCAGACAATAAGTGTTGGTAGAGTAATGATGGAGGACAGAGGCAGTGGTGGGAGTGGGGGGAGGCTGCTGACTCCCATTCCAGTCTCACAGTTAGGGGCCTGGCAGGGAGCTCCAGTTGGGGAGGTGTGTGTGACTGTGTGTCCACATCTGACTAGCTCTGGCCTGTACTGCTCAGGTGGCATCTCCAGGCTGAGAAATGCAGGAAGCCTTCGATCCCTTTAGCTCTAGCTGTAGCTGACCATGGGGGCTAAGGCTATCCCTCCTCTTGGGTGCTGCTTCTGTTGCAGGGGTGACACAAACTCCTGGAGATCAGACCACTACCCCAGCACGTGGAAGCCTCCCACCTTCAGAACGACGAAGCGCGTATGGCCTGGTCACGGTGGCAGGTGAGGCCCCTTGGGCAGGCAGCGCAGCTGCTCTGCTCTGTCTGTGTTGTGACTTAGGAGTCTTGCAGGCCATCTAACCTCGTTCCACAGCCTCCTCAACAAGTAGTCATCCAGCCTGTGCTTAAAGACCTCCACGGAGGGGTGACGCGCCTTTTGGGGCAGCCCCTTCTCCTTGCTGGGAATGCTTTCCTGACATCTAAGCATGGTTTGCTCCAAGTTTTGTCCATTGCTTTTATTTCTGCCCCCAGGGAGAAAGTGAAAAAGTTCAGTCCCTTATCCCATGCTAGCCCTTCCAGTCTGCCCCAGCATTTCTTGTTTCTAGGCTGAACATTTCTGGTTTCCTCAGTGGATCCTTCTGAGGTAGCTAGGTCACAAGTGGTTAGAACACTGGACTTCAAATAAGGAAGCCTTGAGTTTGAACCCTGGCTCAGACACGTATTCACAGTGTTGACCCTGGGCAAGGCACTTTAGGACAACAACAACAACAAAACCCTTTTCCTGCCTCAGTTTCCCCAACTATAGAATGGAGATTATAACAGCACCTGCCTACCAAGGTTGTTGTGAGGATGAAATATCAAAATATGCAGAATACTGTGCAAACCTTAAAGCAGCAGTATATGCATGTTAGCTATTGTCACGATTTCCAGGCCTTTTACTCTCTGGACACTCTAGGTTGTCAGTATCTTTCCTTCACTGTGGTACCCAGAGCTGCCGTCACTACTCCAGATTTGGTCTGACACGAGGACACGAGACTAGCTCTCCCTAGGCGTCCTTGGGACCTTGGATGTCTCTGAATGTCATCTGACATCACATTAGCTGTTGGAGCTACTGGAGCACATTGCCGTCCCATTAAACCTTCAGGCCACTAAAACTGCCGTTCTCAAGCCTGCTTCACCCATCTTGTACGGGAGAAGTTGGTATTTTGAGCTCAAGTGTAAACCTTTTCATTTATCCCTCTTAAAATTCCTCTTATGAAATTCAGCCCAGCATTCCAGCCTGTCAGGGTCTTTTCTATCCTGACTGTCATCTGATGGGTTAGCTTTCCCTCCCAGCTTTATGCCATCTGCAAAATTGCTAAGCATGTTTTTTTGCCTTTATCCAAAGCACTGATCACACAGGCCCAAGCAGAGACCCCCAGGGTGCTTGATTGGAGAGATTTCCCAAAGTTTACATGGAGCCATTAACAACTACTTTTTAGGCCCATCCATTCAGCCAGTTCCATGGTTACCTTGCTGTGTGATCGTCTGAGCCACATCTCTTTGTCTTGTCCGCAAGCAAGGTACAAGACACTTTGTCTTGTCAGACATGTTTTTTTTTTTTAAATATTGGGTAAGCCATAACAGTCTAGTAGCTTTTAAAAAGCAGCTAAGATTAGTCTGCCGTGACCTATTGATGAAGCAGTGCTGCTTCTTGTGATCAGCACTTACTTCCTTTTCTAAATGTTCACAAAGCGTCCCTTTCCTGACATGCCCTAGACTTTCCCCAGGCATCAGAGTTCTGTTTATTGGCCTGCAGTTTGTTGATTCCATTCTCTGGCCCTCTTTGACAGTTAGCCCATATCTGCACCTCTCCAGGCTGCGACAGCTTCCCTGTTTGCCACAGTCTCTCAGAGGTCAGGACTAGGGCCTCAGCCTTCCATCCATCCATCCATCCATCCATGCATCCATCCATCCATTCATTCCCTCAATCCCCACTTCTACTGCCTGGTGACCTAAAATCAGGCAGGTGCTTTCCTTCTCTCATCTCCCTACTTAGCTTGGGTTTCAGCTTTCTATTAGCCATTCCCATCTGATGCTTATTCTTCTTGGAGGAAGCCAACATGTAGAAGCTGCGAAGCCTTCTCTGGTGGAAGATCAGGGAGGGGCTCCCTGATGTCCCTTTCCTATCCTCCCCCCCCCCACCTCCTGTAAGAGGGAGGAAGTGGCCCCCAGGGCAGAGGGGCCTGAGGAAAGGTAAATTTCAGAGTTGATGTCATCTTGCAGAATGCAAAGGAAGTTTCTGGAGAATATGAAGTCCAGGAAAGTATCCTGGTTGGAAACATTCTTGGCTTTCCCACCAGCTATAGCTCTTCTGCACATTAGTGCCCAGGGTGCTCTCCCTGCAGGCTAATGCCCCCTGTTTATATTTATCCTCTATTACATTTTTGAAACCTGGACTAAGCCCCTCCTTCCTGCTCTACCCCATGGGAACAGCTCCCTCTTCTGCCACCTCCCTGGGAGTCTTGGGAGTTCCCAGCCTTCAGAGCAATGTCTGTTAGGAGCCTAAGGTGACCTTTGCTAGTGTGCCCTGGGGATCGTGGGGTCAGAAGGCATCAGAGTAGGGCTGAGTGTAAGGTGCACTTGCCCTGTGCCTCCGATGGTGGTCCTTTGGATGACCCAGGGGATAGATGTGATGGTAGTGTGGGGCAGATGGTGAGCTCTACACCTGGAGTCAAAAGACATGGGTTCAGGTGCAGGCCCTACCACTAATCTGCCATGTGGCATTGGGCAGGTGACACCTTTCTGCAATCCTTATTTCAATCCTTTGTAAAATGATGGGGTTGGACCAGATTTTCTTTAAGATCCTTTCCAGTGCTGACCTTTTCTGAGTCTATGACTTTTTTCCTTTTCAGCTGCCCTGAGTGGAGTTTTGGCTGCTGCCTGTCTCCTTGTATGTTGCCAGACATGGGCTCAAGACCGGTGGCGCCTCCTCCCCCAACCAAACCTGGTGGAAGCTGTGAAGGAGTCATTGCTGATACCTGAGAAGATGCCTTCCTTAATCTGAGGGCCAGCTGCTTGGCCTCCAGAATGGCTTTTGGGCCTGCAGCTCCATTGTGAAACTGGCCCAGACCTCCCTGGGGCTGAACAAGAGTCCTCCAGGAGGAGGAATAGCAAAGAGAGGTGAGGGAGAGACCATTAGCTACACAGAACTCTCTTTCCCATCGGCCTTCATCACAAGCTACCTCTCTTTTGAAGGCAGTCAATGGGTCCTGACCTTGTTGCCTTTTTCTGCCACCCTGGGAGGCTCTGCGTCCGGCACCCCTTGGATAGGGCCGGATGGGTGTGGATGCTGGTTCCCTCCAACAGAAAACATCCTGCCTGCATGAGGGTGGGGGTGGGAATTGGCCATTCACTCTAGAGGTGGTCACACAGCCTGATCACTCACTCAGGCAGCTCGTTTCAGGGCTGTGCTCTTTGTTGAGCAGGGCTGGGTGTCCCTGGTGTTAGTCACAGGGCAGGTGATGCCACAGGGGTGAGACACTCTGTTCAGCTCCCAGGTGGGCTGCAGGTGAGGGGAGGCACAGCCTCAACGCTTAGGATGATCTACAGTTCAGTAATTAAAATAATTCCTCAAAACTTAAGACCTTTCCTCCAGTCTGTCTCCTGAACTCCTTTCTAGATCCCCCCATGGAAGAAAAATCTGACCTAGAGCTCATGGGCAGTGGGATGGATGCAAGAAGAG
Source organism: Phascolarctos cinereus (assembly GCF_003287225.1). Taxonomy (NCBI): domain Eukaryota; kingdom Metazoa; phylum Chordata; class Mammalia; order Diprotodontia; family Phascolarctidae; genus Phascolarctos; species Phascolarctos cinereus. The sequence continues at coordinate 682,611,324 of NW_027555847.1, read as the reverse complement.
AAAGAAGGCTCACCCTCACCACAAAGAAATGTACATCCTCCTTTGGGCCAGTGGAGTGTCACATAGTGGGAGCGGGACTGGATGGTCTCTGAGGTTCCAGGAGTGCCTGTTAACAGTTCCCCACCCTCTTCCCTTCATTGTAAGAAGTTAACAGTTGCAAAACAAACTCAAGCCAGGCAATTTGAAGGTAGCAGTAACTTTTACTGCACACAGAAAGGAAAATAGAGGCATAAACGTTTAAGTCAGACTGACCTAGGTTCATAAGAATCACTCCCATTTTGATCTCACTGTAAGGTATACAAAGTACTTTCCCCATAGTAATCCATTAGGTAAGTAGTACAAGTGTTATTATTCCTAATTTTTGGACAGGGAAACTGAGGCCTTGAAAGGTTAGATGGTTTATTTGTTGGGTTCATGCAGTATTAGAGCTGGGATTTGAATTCTGATCTCTTGACTGCAAATGTATTTACCATATTTCCTCCCATTGAATTGAAACCCGTTGAAAGGGATCTTTGAAAACTAGTTCAACTTTCTACTCCAGATGGTAATTCCATTGATAGCATCCCTGCTAGGTAGGAGGAGGCAGGGTAGCATGTGGAAGTCAGAGGGTCTGCCATTGAAATTGTTTGACCTCAGCCAAGTAACCTGGAGTCTGTTTCCTCATTTGTAAAGTGAGGGCTTGATTTAGATTCAATTCAGCATTTATTAAGCACCTGCTATGTACAAGGTAATGTAATAGGTACTGGGGATAAAAAGACCAAATTGAAATACAAGGAATTTACTACTGGGGGGGAGACAATACTGAATCACAAGAGTTAGGTGAGACCTTGGGGACCATCTAATTCAATCCATGCCCGACGAGTGGTCATCGTGTCTTTGCTCAAAGACCCCCCAGTGAGAGGAGCCCCTAAGACAGCATGTGCCTTCAAGGAGCTTGCAGTCTAATGGAGGAAGCCAACACGTAGAGAAGTCAATTCTGTGTAATTTCATGAGGGAGAGGGCTTTCCTAGGGTCCATCAGGAAAGGCTTCTTGTAGGAAGTGGCACCCAAGCTGAGCCTTGAAGGAAGCTAGGACTGCTTTGGGGTAGGAATGTCTTCCAGGCATGGGTCAGGGAGGGGAAGAGAGACGGTGACCACCTATGCACAGGCATGGAGAAGGGAGGCGGCATGTTGTGATTGGGGATCGGTAAGCCAGCTTGTTGGAAAGCATGAAGGGAAGTAACATGAAGTTAGTCCAGAAAGGTAGCAGGAAGCCAGATTGAGGAGGAATTTAAATTGCAGCCTTGGACTTTCTCCTAGGGGCAATAGGGAGCCTTTGAAGATTTTAAAAGGAGAGTGACGCGATTAGACCTATGTGTTAGAAATAGTAATTTGGTGGCTCTAGGGAAGACAGAGAGAGTGGAAGCCGAAAGACGACCAACGAGCCTGGGTGGGGACACTGATAAAGGTCTGCACAAGGATAGTGGCTGCATGAGTGGAGAGGAGGGGTGTGTGAAGGGAAATGGGTCTGATTTGGAAAATGATTGAAATGTGTCAGATGAAGGGAAAGGAAGAGTCAAGGATGACCCTAGGCTTTCAAACCTGGGTGACTGGCAGGACGGCGCTGCTCTCAGCAGAAATGGGGAGTCGGGAGAAGGCTTGGGCTAGGGGGAGAATCGCGGCCCATACTGAGTCTTCAGTATTCACTGGAGCCCGTGGGGTGAGTGGCCCACAGGAGAGGTTTCAGGAGAATATCCCGGTCTCCTGGAACTCTTGAACCCAGACAGGCACTTCGAGCTAGAGGGATAGCAGGAGTGTTCGGGGTGGGGCTTTTGCTCAGGGATCCTGCCTCTGCCAGTTTGCTAGCCATGTGACCATGGGCTACCTGACCTCTGATTCCCAGCTTCCTCATTGAGAATTCCAGGGAATTGTCAGCCCACTGCCCTCTGCCCTGGTCTGACCACTTGTATTCAGAGTACCCTGTTTTAGGAAGTACATTGAGAGCCTGGAATATCCAGAGGAAGGCAGTCAGGATGATGAAGGTGTCTGCTATTATACTGCATGAGGAGCGGTTGAAGGACCTGGGAATATTTAGCACATAGAAGAGAAGGCTTACTGGGGCTGTGATATTTGTGAGAGTTTTGACTTATTCTGCTTGGTCTCAGAGGGCAGGTCCAGGCACAGTGGGTAGCAGTTGTAGGAAGGCAAAGTTAGAATTTGCCTAAAGAAAAACGTCCTAAAAACGAGTTACCTTAAAGTGAAAGGTATTTGCTTGGGAGGATGTTTCGCTTTCCTGGAGGTCTTCAAGAAATAGCTGAATGAGCAGTTGAAGGGTATGTTGAGGGGATACTTGTGGAAGTCCAGGATGGACATGTTGGCCTCTGAGGCGCCTCCCAACTCTGAGATTCTCTGATTCCAATGAGTTCTGTTTTACACATGGGATCAGTCAATCAGTAAATGTTTATTAAGTACCTGCTATATGCTGGGCACTGCTAAGGAAGGTAGAAGACAGTCCCTGCCCTTGAGGCTCTCACAGTCTAATGAGGGCGACAGCATGCAAACAATTATGTACAAACAAGTTACATATAGGATAAACAGGAATAATCAGCAGAGGAAGGGCACTGGAATTGGGAGACTGGGAAAGGCTTCCTACAAAAGGTGGGATTTCAGCTGGGACTGGAAGGAACTGAAGATAGGGGTAAAGAGGGAAAGCATTCCAGGTACAGGGACATCCAGTAAAAATGTGAGGAATCAAGAGATGGGAGTGTCTTGTGTGAGGGTCAGCGTGGTCATCTTGAATCTGAGATGCTGCTGAGACGTCCTGGTGTTTCGTGATGGACTGGAATTTGGGAAGGAGGATTAGGACTGAAAATATACATCTTGGAGTCATCTTCACAGAAGTATGATAATGTTTGGGAGCAGATGAGATCTCCCAGAGGAGGTCCCAGCTCTATCTAGATGGATGATCCTGTGATCATCCAGCCTCCTGGGTTTGAACATTTCTAGTGATAAGAAAACTCATCATCCTTTAAGGCAGACCATCTCACAACCTTCTGTGTTGGAATGGCCTTCAGAAAGCCAACCCATACTGGCCCAAGAATCCCCTTGTTCAGCACACCTGGCAAGGGGTATCCAGCCATTGCCTGAAGGCCTCCCTCCAGAGGCAGCCTGTTTACATTTGCATGGCTCTAATTATTATAGCAATCTCATGGTGTTTGTCATGAAGGTTAGTTAATACAGGGCATGCAGAATGCTGTGTGAGCCTTCAAAATCCATTGTTTTACAGAGGCAGGGTGGCAAGGTTTATTTGACTTGTTTCTTCTGCTGTAAAATGAACAGATTAGTCTAACTCAAGGGTTCTTGTATTTTGCTAGCTGTATTTCAATGTAATGGATTTCCTTTGTCATCTTACATATTGTACACATTCAAAACCATTGTTCTGAGAAGGGTTCCTTAGGCTTCACCAGATTGCTAGAGGGATCCATGACTTCGGGTTAAGAACCCCTGGTCTAGATGACCTCTAGACACCCTTCCAGCTCTGACAGTCTCTCTCTCTCTCATGACTTACTACCCTTGTCTTGGTGACCACCTATGCATCTACTCAATTTCTACCCTACTGAAGCAACAGGGAAGTTGACAGTCTCAACATAATGGGAGTTACTTCTGGTACATGTAAGAGAATCCAGGAGGAAAAACCCATTGCCACAAGGGCCAGATGAGCAGAAAGTTATGAACCTGCCATGTCCTCTCTGGACACTGGGGGTCCTCAAAACCCAGGCTGTTGATGCAAGATGGTATGGTGTCCAAAATACCTGACTTAGAGGTAGGAGATATTTACAGTCAAATCCAAACAAGAGGGCCAGTCCCCCAGTGGATGACCATGGCCAAATCACTTCTCTTGTCTTATTCGCAGCTTCCTCATCTGAAAAACGGAAATCATGATAACCTGTTATACCTCCTCCATTGGGTTGTTATGGGGATAATGAGATAACATGGTGTTTTGCAGGCCTTCCAATTCACTCGATAAATAAATATTAATATAATTAATATAGCACCTGTTAGGCTGTGTGTTAGGGACACAAGTACAGTGAATGAAATAGTAAAAGGATCAGATTCCTCTCATTGGACTCAGTCCTCTTGGGTTAATAACCATTTTCAGATGGGTCCAGTTGTTAGGAACTTAGATCAAGCTGAAATCGACCCTCCTTGTGACTTTTACCAACAATTGAGCTTACTTTTGCCCTTGGGGTGCTCTCAGTTCCAAGATAGATGCTTCTCATCTCCTCCCTACTCCACCAAGAGTTGAAAACTAGAATGAAAATCATCTCCTGCTTAAGAAGTAGATATATCATTGGACCTGAAGTCAGGAAGACCTGAATTCAAATTTGGCGTTAAGCACTTAGCTGTGTGATCCTGTGCAAGTCACTTTCCCTCTCTCTGCCTCAGTTTCCTCACCTGTAAAATGGGGAATAATAATAATAACAATAATAATGATAGCATCTATCTCCCAGGATTATTATGAGGCAAAAATGAAATGATAATTATAAAGCACTTTGCAAACCTTAAAGTATCATTTAAGTGCTAGCTATTATTATTATTTTATTATTATCTAATTTTCTCCAAGCTAACCACTCCCAGTTTCTTCAACCAAACCTCATATGACATAATTTTGAGACCTCTGATTACCCTGGCCTCCTTCCCTGGGGACCTAGAAGGAACAGAACTAAGTATTTTGGGTGTGGTCTGACCAGGGCAGAGAACAGTGGGACTATCACCACCGCCCAGAAATAGATTTCAGATTTTGTTGTTGCTAGGCTTATTTCTCCTCCTTCCCCACTTCTTGATTTTTCTTTTTCCAGTTTCCAGAAGGAGGTCGGTCCTTTTCCAGCTAAGATTCTCAGTCCTAATCTTGTTAACAAAAAATCTTTTAAAAAATTTTTCTCTTGGCTGTTTTCCCATTTTTCCCCACTCCAGAATGCCTCATTCCAGCCACAGTCCCTCTCCAGGAGTGAGTGGCCTAGTGTTTCCATCTATCCTGGAGGAAGGAGAGAGAGAGGGTTTGGGGACTGATCCAGAGTGTAGAGGTATATGAGGCTTATTCAGTATTTTGGGCGGGGAGAAGACAGGGAGAGGAATTTTCCAGAAACAGGTGATGGGAAATGGGGGTGGTGGTGTTGAACGAAATGTTCTTTAAGGTCCCTTTTAGCTATGACATTCTGCGATTTTATATACCAAGTGTTAAATGACTAATACAGACATTAAATACCAAAGGAGTTTAGAAGGAGGGATTACTTTCAATGGGTACAATCCAGAAAAACTTCACAAAGGAGGCAAGATTTAATCTGTGCCTTGTAAGATGGCGAGAATATTAAAAGGTAGAGATAATGGTGTTGGGGGCTAGAGGTTGTTGGGTATTTCCAGCAGAGGAAAGTTGTTAGCTAAACAGAACAGCTCAGGAAAGTACAAGATATATTTGAAGAATGAGCAGTAGAGCAACTAGTTGGAGATCAGGGTTTATGAAGAGTAGGAAATCAGACTGGAAAGGTAAAAAGGACTGGGGAGGACCTTGGATACCAGGCCAGAATTTGGCTTCTTTTTGGAAGTCAATGGAGAATTATTGAAAATTTGGAGTAATGGAATGACCCAGTCAGAACCATGCAATAAGAAGACTGGATGAGAGGATCTGTCATGGTCCCTATCACTTCCCTAATCAAGTTATACTTTCCTGGCCACCACTCCCCTCTAAATAGGGTCTGTCTTGCTTTTTGTATTTGCCAAACTCCTGGATGCTCCCTCCTCCCTGGTTTTCATAATACTGTTCTCTCTTGGTTTCTCTTATATTTGACTGCTCCTTTTCTGTCTCCTTTATTGGATCTTCATCCATGTCATACCTTTTAGCCACAGATATCCCTCAAGGCTCTGTGCTGGACTATCTTCTCTTCTTCCTCTATAGTATCTTGCTTGGTGATCTCATCAGCTCCCATAATTTCAATTATTATCTTTAGGCAGAGGATTGCCAGATTTACGTATCCAGCCCTTGTCTTTCTCCTGCTCCCCAGTGCTATTGTATCAATTGTCTCTTGGACATCTCAACCTAGATGTCTCATAGGTACCTCAAACTCAACACGTCCGAAAGAACTCATCTTTTTCCCCCAAACTCTTCCAGCTTCCCAACTTTTCTTATTGCTGTTGAGGGTATCTCCACCCTCCTGAGTCATCCAGGCTTGCAAACTTCAGTGAGGGGGCCTCCTTATTCAGATTCACTCCATTTATCTAATCTGTTGTCAAATCTTATTCTCTCATCTTTACATTTCTCTGCTCACAGAACCACCACTCTGGTTAGTATAGGCCCTCATCACCTCTCACCTGGACCATTGCCTCAAGTCTCTACCCCACTTCAATCCATCCTGCTCTCAGCTAAGTGCAGGTGTGACCTTGTCATAGCCCTACTCAGTAAGTTTCAGTGACTCTCTATTATTTCCAAGGTCAAATGTAAAGTCCTCTGGTTGGCAATTAAGACCCTTAATAACCTAGCTAGCCCTTTCCTAGCTATCTTTCCAGTGTTCTTATACTTTACTCTTCTCCAAGCATTCTGTGATCCAGCCACATTGGCCTCCTTGTGTTCTTCACACAAGATATTCTTATGTCTTCCCTCTCTCTCCTCTTCCCTTTCCCATCTCCTCTCTCTCTCTCATTCTTTCTGTCTCTGTCTCTCCCCCTTTCCTCTCTTCTCTTTTCTTCTCCCTCCTCTCCTCTTCTCTTTCTCTCCTCTCCGCTCCCCTCTCCTCTCTCTGTCTCCTCCTCCCTCTCCCATCTCTTCTCCTCTCTCTCTTAGTCTCCCCCTGTTTCCTCTCCTCTCTTAGTCCCCCCTGTTTCCTTTCAAGGAGGTTAGGTCTTCAAGCAGAGGATGGGTGACCATTGGTTGGGATGGTGGGAGATAGACTTCTAGTTTAGGAGCAGGTTGAACTAGATGCCTTCTGAAGCTACTTCTGTCTGTGTCTCCATCTCTGTCTCCATTTCTCAGTCTGTCTCTCTCTGTGTCTCTGTGTGTATGTCTCTGTCTCTCTCTGTCTCTCCTCTCTATCTCTTTCCCTCTCTTTCTCATGCCTGGAACTCTCCTTCCTCACCTCTGATCCTTACTTTCCCTTGCTTTCTTCAAGACTCAGCTCAAACCCCACTTACTGTGGCAGGCTGCTCCTGGTCCTCAACACCAATGCCCTCGTTCCTGAGATGCTTTTATATATCTAGTTAGTTCCATGTTGTCTCTCTCATTCCAACATGAATACAAAGGATAGTGGTTTTGTCTTTATTTCTCAAGTGCCTAATCCCGTACTTGGAACATAGTATGCCTTTAATAAATGCGGGTTGACTGACTTCCTGGCACACAGTGAGTGCTTTTTCATTCATCCCTAAGGTACCTACAGTGCAAAGAACACTGGATTTGGAGTCTGATGACCTGGCCTTGAACCCTAGCTTTAACACTTGCTGTTTGACCTTTTCCTTCTTCTTTGACCCTGAATTTTCTCATCCTAAAATGAGGGAATTTAGGTAATTTCTAAGAGTTTTCCCAGCTCTAAATGATGATAGCTCTGACAGGTTTTGGTGGTGGTGGTGGTGGTGTTTTTTTTTAAGGCGATCAGGGTTAAGTGACTTGCCAAGGGTCACACAGTTAGTAAGTATCTGAGGCTGAATTTGAACTCATATCCTCCTGATTTCAGTGCTGGTGCTTTATCCACCTCACCACCAAGCTGCCCCCAGAAAAGAGTTTTGTTTTTTAAAAAAGGACAATTGTTCCTTTGAGTAAGAACTGAGAGGGAGACAAGAGGAAATGGCTTCCCCTACCCCCACCTTTGTCTGTGACACGTGGCATTATGTTAATTTGTCCCTTGAGAATGTGAAGGTTTCTTTCTCTTACTCCCGTAACTGCTGGACCTTAGACATACTCAGCCTAGATTAGAGGGGCTCTGTCTTGGTTGTCATTCAGGCATTTTTTAGGAGCCTACTATGTGCCAGGCCCTGTGCTGCGGATATAAAGTAGGGATAAATCTCTGCTCTCAAGGGGTTCACAGTCTAATGTCACATGCAAACAACTGTGTGCAAACAAGCTGCATGCAGAATAAATTGGATAGGATCAACAGAGAGAAGGCACTAGCATTTAAGGAAGTGAGAGGTTTTGTTCATTTCGTTAGATTGTGAGCTTCTTGAGGGCAGGGACTGTCTTTGGCCTCTTTTTATATCCCCAGCACAGCACAGTGCCTGGCACGCAGTAGCCGATGATAAACCTTTATTGACTGACTTGATATCCTGGCCAGGGTGTGGATCAGAGGAGACCCAAGGTCCTGTGCTGGTGGGTGACAGGCTTTCTTGATTCTAGTTGACCTATTAGGAAAAAAGGGTGGGTACTGTGCCTTGCTTGAAATATTTTCTTCCTTAATTCAGCCTTTTCTGGAGGAGATAACTGATCTCTCTCCTGCTGCTTAGCTAGGGGAATCTGGATGAGTTTCCTCATCTGTAAAACTCAGTTCAGCAGGGGCAGCTAGGTGGCACAGTGGATAGAACACTGGCCCTGGAGTCAGGAGGACCTGAGTACAAATCTGACCTCAGACACATACTAGCTGTGTGACTCTGGGCAAGTCACTTAACCCTGATTGCCTCCCAAAACAAACAACAAACCCTCAATTCAACAAAGATTACTGTACGCTAGGCTTACAAAAACAAAGGCATTGGCCCTCAAGGAACTTCCTTTGGTGGTGTTTGATGGGAGATCAGGAGGTAGGAGGCAGAGGCATATTTATATAATGCATATTATGTGCCAAGCACCGTGCTAACCACCTTTATGTTTCATTTGATTTTCACGACAACCTTGCAAGGTAGGTGCCATCATTATCCTTATTTTACAACTGAAGAAACTGAGGCATATGGAATATGTACAGCTAGTGCGGGCACAACTAGTAAATGTCTGAGGCTAGATTTGAACTCGTTTTCCTGACTCCAGGCCCAGAGCTCTAACCATTTTGCTGGTAGTTGCCTCTAAGAGATGAAATAAAACTGGAACACGGGTAAATATAAAATAAGGTCACTGGAGGAGAAAGTGCACCAACAATGGTGGTGGTGGTCAACTGGGGGTTGGGAAAACTTCACCTAGGAAGGAGGGGGTGAGCCTGGCTAGAGCCTTGAAGTACTAAGTACTCAGAAGGCTTCTGAGAGGCGGAGGGAGTGGTGCATTCTAGGCAGGGGAACAGTTTGTGCCAGACCGTGGAGGAAGGGGATGGAACGTGAAGTTCGGGAGACAGTTAAATGGCTCAGCCTTCCTGGAACATGGACTACTTGAGGGGCAAGGAGGGCGGAATCAGACAGGGATAAGCATCGGTGCACCACTGCCCTCATGGGGCAGCTGGAAGCAAAACACGTGATAAATCTTCAGGTGCTAGAGGATTATGATGTATTTGTCAAACCAGGGTTCCTGGGGTGGATCTGATCGTGGTCTCTCCAGGAACAAAGATCAGGCCGGAGTATGAGAATGTCAGGGAAAAAACAAAGGATCTAGATGGAGTCAGGACTACAGTGGTTGCCCATAGACCCTGAGATGATGCTGGGGGTGGGAATCAGACTTGCTTGGACCCTGTCCCCAACCTAGGGTTAGGGCTCTGGGTTGCCCCCATTGGGTCCCTGTACTCACTAGGCGGGCAAGCCCTGAGAAGGTCCTTAAGGTCCTGGAACTGACTTTGGGACAGGGAGAGATGGAGGAGCCAGGGCTGCCCTCAAGAGCCACAACTGGGCTGTGGGTTCCTTTCCATGGCAAAGATCAGGTGAGAGCCAACCAGCACCTGGGCCTGACAGAACTCTGGAATGGAAGTAAGGAATCCTAGTCTCTCTTCTGTCCTCGGCTTCACTAGATTAGCTGCATGGGCATGGACCTGTTTCTGTTTAAATGAGGTGACTGGACTCCGCAGTCCCTTTGAGTGTACAGAAGGCTCATGTCCCTAGAGCACACTGGTCATTCACTTCCTCAGCTTGACACCAGCTGCTTTCTGAGAACTCCCAGGGAGCAACCCTTGAATAAGGGAGGGTTGCTCCCATGTGGGCTCCTAGAACACACTACTTTGGGGGCAGAAGGTTGTAAAGACCTTTGATGAGCAACCTTCCTAGGATCATAGAACCTCAAAGCTGGAAGGAACCTCAGAGTTCATTTAGGACAACACCCTCCTGAACAAGAATGCCTTCAACTTCATAGAGTCATGGGATTTACAGCTGGGGAGGACCCTGGAGACGCTCATTTTGTAGATAAGGAAATAGGACCAGAGAGGCTAATGTCACTCTAATAATTATCTAATAATAGTAAGCAGGGCCTGGATTCAAACCTGGGTCATTTGACTCCAAATCCTGTGCTTTCCCCACTTTGTGAAATCTCCTGTGGGAGGCTCTGGCCCCGAGGTCATCATTACCATCATAATTGTGAAGAAGAAGAATGAACATGAGTTCTGTGATAAAGAAAGCTCCAGGGACATAGAAACAGAGGATGGGGTTGTATCAACGAGACCCTTAGACTATATCTTATTCTTCATTTTACTGGCAACAAGAAAAGCAGACTAGTTCTGTCTTGAAGGAGGTATCCTCTATCTTAAAGATTATTAACTATATGGTGGGTGAGATTTTTCCCTGGGTTCCCACGGAACCCAAGCTGGGAAACTCCTATACCATCACCATCACCACCACCACCACCACCACCATTATCACCATTGCCATCACACATTTATTAAGTGCTTACTGTGTGCTAGGCACTGTGCTAAGCACTGGGAGTACAAAGAAAAAAATATCCTTACCCTCTGAGAGGTCATATTCTAATGGGAGAGATAACATGCAAACAACTATGTAATACGAGGCATATACAAGAAAAATGGGAGGCCATCTCAGAGAGAAAAGGCTAGGGAAGCCAAGAGGCACAGGATTCTAGGAATAGGAGAAAGCTGGCGAAACGGAGATGGAGCACCTTGTATGAGAGCAAAGAAGGCCAATGTTATGGAGAAGTCAGATGGAAGAAGAGTAAGAAGCCAAACAGAGGCTTTTATATTTGATCCTGGAGGTAATAGGGAGCTACTGGAGTTGAATAGGGCAGTGACATGGCCAGCTCTTCAGGAAGATGACTGACAGCTGAGTAGAAGATGAACTGCATTGGGTGTGTGATGGATGTGAGGTAGGGAGACCAACCAGCAAGCCTCTGCAGCAGTAGCTTGTCTCTTCTGGCTCTAGCTTTGAGGTAGGGGTCACATGTGTAGGGACTCCTTTCTAGGCAGCTCTCTGATGTTCCATCAATCCACAAACATTTATTAAGTGAATACTGTGTGCCAGGCACTATACTACAGCTTTCGATAAAAAGAAAAGCAAGATGGTCCCTGCTCTCAAGGAGCTCACATTTTACCTGGGAGACAACATATGTATGTAAATACGAATGGACAACATAAGAGTGGATGGAAGGGAAACTGGGGGTAGAAGAGCATATCTCACGGCCAACTGGAGTCACCAGCCCACTGCTTAATTTTTGAGACTGCTTCCATCTCTGGGATGGAGCCGATAGAGCAATCACCCAAGATGTGTCCGGGAGGCGCAGCTAGATGGCACAGTGGATAGAGCACCGGTCCTGAAGTCAGGAGGACCTGAGTTCAAATCCAACCTCAGACCAAACACTTGACACTTAACTAGCTGTGTGACCCTGGGCAAGTCACTTAACCCCAATTGTCTTGGGGGGGGGGAAAGATGTGTCTGGGGTAAATTGGGCTGATGGTGGAGAAAGCAGGACAAACAGTTCAGCGCTCCACACGTGTGCAGCTTTGTGGGAACGCATCCTCTCTCTCTCAGGGATGCCCCTCCAGCTAGTCCCTGAACATCATCCCTTCCTCCATCCCAGTTTCTTATCTTGCCCAAGGCTTGTGGAGGGTTGAATCTGAGGTAGCCATCATTTTAAGGAAAAAGGGTTCAAACACTTCTTTTGAATTTCAAGCTTTATCAAGCTGCCACTCTGGACTGGCCATTTCCATGGGATTCACAATGGAAGCTTTAGTCCCTAATGGTGTTATATAGGAATGAAGGGAGCTGTCAGTCCAGGCAGGGGAGGAAAGGGCAGCTTGTGGGAGGCAGGCTGTCTAAAGAGGTAGAGGGAATTAGAGGGAGGCAAGTGTGGCTGGAGGAAGGACCATTTTAAGATCAGATGTGGAGGCTAGGATTGTCCCCAGACCCTCTCCGACACTCTCAGCTTTATGCTGTTACTCTGGCCTGTTTGTTTGAGGGACAGCCCTGGAAGAAGGGCTCCCCAGGCTTCCCTAACCCTGGGAGGCCTAGGTTGGGGATTCTAGCTGGCTAAGCTGGCACCTCACTCTCACAGCCAACATTCAAATCCGGGGTTTCTGACTCCTCTTTCAGGGGCAGGAGATGAGGCTTTACATGTACAGTTAGGTAGGTCACTTGTTCCTTTCTGGGTCCCCATGCTCCATTATATGCCCTCTGCTTCCTCCATCGGGAGACCCTCCCACCCCACTCTGGCTGTGACCACCCACAAGTGCCCAAGGCCAGGCTGTTTGATCTGAAACATGGCTGGATCTGGATTCATTCCTTTGCACAAACATGCACCGTTAACACACCCACATCAGTCTCTTGAGCAAAAGATGTGAGGATTGGGAGCCAAACTCCTTCCTTCTGTTTTCTTTGAGTAGAGACCACCTGGGAAGCCCTTCCTTCCTGTTTAGCAGAGACCAGGTAGGACAGGAAATAAGTGGGGGCAGCCAGTAGCTCCAGTCATGGAGACAGAAGAAAGGAGATGAGGGGGAAGCGACGGGGAGTGTGGTATGTTATAAAGCATGCTGCATCAGGTGTTAGAAGACCTGAGTTTGAAAACTGGCTTGGTTGTTTCATCAGTGTGTGACATGGGATGAGTCTCTTCTCTCCCTGCCTCATTTTCCCCACCTGTAAAACGAAAGGGTTGGATTACATGAAATCTAAGGTCCCTTTTCTGAGCCGAATGCTTATGGCCCTATGAGCTTGTGGGGTTTAGACCACCCAGGGATATCTCTCCAGCTCCTTACCCCAACCTGGAGTTCATTTCCCACTCTCATTCCCAATACCATGTCAGAGACTTACTTCCTACTTAACAGTGGTCCTACTTCAGGCCACTGAGCTAAGAGGTAAGGGAATCACTAATGTGGGGGAGATTTTGCCATGTTTTCCCTCTGTATACCCAATTTTCAATTTTGGATGTTTAAGCGGTCTGCATTGGGGAGGTAAAGGAGAGTGTGTATGTGGGGGGGAGCCTCTGGTATACCTAGACACCATTGTCTGCTTTGCTTTGTGGTCAAATGGTCCCAAACTGAAGTCCACCAAACAGTTTCTCTCCCTGACTCCAATGCTATCCCATGGTTGGGGGGTGAGATTGGGAGTGGGCAGCCTTGGTAGGAGGACTCAGAGGGGTGAGAGAGATTTGGGCTTGATAGAGTAAAGATCTTTTAAATTCTTAGCAATAAGAGCTGCTCTACAAAAAGAATGGGCAGTGAGCTCCTCATTGTGGCAGGTATCCAAGCAAAAACTGAATGATCACGTGCTGATCAAGATGTAGCTGCTGAAGTAGGGCTTCAAATAGGGGCTCTCTGAAGTCCCTTCCAGTTCTGACGTTTTAGGACTCTATGATTAGTACCATCATAGAAGAAGGCTCTGGAAGAGTGAGCAGTGAATGAAAGAGGCTGGTATCTCAGAGACAGTGAAAACTACTCCAAGTTTTATTGTTCCCTCTCTGGGTCTGGGGAAACCCAGAATGCATACCCCGAACCCTATCCTGAACAGGCTTCCCTGTTCCCTAGGGTTTGCAGAGGTAAGGCTTCAGGCTGGGATGGGGAGAGAGGTCTGAGGCTGGTCAGCCCAATCCAGACTCAGGCCTAAAAGCCCAGGCCCCTCTCACTGACTCAGAAAGAAGCCTGCTCCTTCTTAGCCTCCATGGGGATGTAGGGCAGCTCTGGGAAGGGGGGCTGTGAGGGGTCCCTCAGCTCTCTCCTCAGGGGTACCTGCACAGCAGAAACAGAGCCTTTCCCTAGCATCCCCCATCACCCTGGCTTTCTAAGGCCTTTGCAGCCAGTCCAAGGGTCACTGGCTCAGGGTAAAGGCTGTTTAGGAGAAAGATCATTAAGCCCACCCCCAAATCTTCTGCAGAGATTCTATCTTTCTTCCTCCTCCCTCAGGTCCAGCAGAGGTGGGGACAGAGATGAGAGGGATAAACAAGTAAAGGGTCCTAGTCCAGGCTTATGAGTCCATGCTCCATCAGATTCTGGGAGATTTCCCATGACAACTGAATCCTCAGGCAGGCTGCAGACCAGTCATCCAGGTTTCATCCCTGAGCCAGACCAAGCTATGTTGCTGGGATGTGCCCATTGGCCAGCTTGCTGGGCCCAGCCCCCTGAGCACTCCTAGCCCGGGGAAGGCTATAAGTGTCTGTTTTGTCACTGAACTGGAGTCTCCCATTCTTCTGTCGGGGTGCCTCGGACTGCTCATCACTTGTGTTCTGTTCTTCCAAGTCACTCCTTATGTCATTCTGTATCTGAAAACCAGAGGCCGAGAGGAAGCATGGAGAGGGATGAGAGACAGGGAGGGGAAGGGGGAGGGGAGGGGGAGGGAGGGAAGGAGGGAGAGAGAGAGAGAGGGAAAGAGAGAGAAAGAGGGAGGGAGAGAGGAAAGGGAGGAAGAGGAATGAAAAGAGACAGAGATGGGGAGAGGAGGACAGATCAAGAAAGAAGGGAAGAGTGAAGAGAAAAGAACCGGGAGAGAGACAAGCAGAGAAACGGGAGGAAAATATGCAGGGGAAGAAATGAGAAGAGAGATGTAGGGAGAGACAAAAAGGGGAGATTGTCAAGGGCTCGGGATGAGACTCCTTGCCTGGACCACCTGGGTGCCTACTGGCACTAGGATGCCAGGCCCGAGTCTCTACCTTTTCCACAACCCAGACTCCCCTGAGTTCAGTTCCCAGGCTTCCTGTTCACTTGCCCTTGCTGTGTCTGAAATGGGCCTGGGACAGGAGGCTCTCTAGGTACTAGAGCATCAGGGGCCAAGGCCAGGGATACAGCCCAGCTCCAGATCTGTACATACCCTGCCAGCTAAAACAAACTTGTAGATCATACGGAGGATGAGGCCGGACCAGAAGACATGCAGAACCTGAAGGACCATGAGGAGGGCATTGAAGAAATAGTATCCAAAGAAGGGCTGGAATTTGATCATGGAATCGTAGTAGGTAGTGTAGAGGATTCTGCAGGAGAGAGAGGACCTTGGGTCACTGTGGGGCCAAGCTCCAACACATGGTAAGGGCTTGGTCTCTAGACAAGTCTTGGTTTTCCCAGAAATGGGAGGGGATGGAATAGAAACCCCAAGATTCAGGGGAACAGCATCCTGAAAGACTCTTAGACCCTTCCAGTCTGGCCAGGGCCCTGCTCGTACCATTATCAGGCAGGAGCCACACTTCTCTTTGGAGGGACAGCTCTGGGCAGCAGAAAGTCCTAAATGAGGAGGGTGTGGGACCCCAGGTCTCTCCCATGGATCATATACCAAGTCCCCCTATGCCCACCCCAACCCATCTCTTGAGACCAGGCTCACTTGGTTGGGAAGAGAATGAGCCGGCTCACGATGAACACCAGGGCAAAGATGATGAAGAGCGTGTCACAGATAAGCCTCCGCTGCGCATAATTAAACATTTTACAGGCCTGGGATGGGAGGGAAGAGAGAGAGGAAGAATTTTAGAACCACCTAATATCAAGATTTGGGAGAGGCCTCAGATGGCATCTAGTCCAACCCATCCTGGACCAGGAATCCCCTTTAGAACTTGACAAGTGGTCATCTAGAATCTGCTTGAAGCCCTCAGATCATGAAAACTTACTACTGGGGACAGCTCATTCATTCTACTTTCAGATAACTCTCATCCTTAGAAGTTTTTCTTCATACTCAGCCTCCACCTGCCTCTCTGAAACTTTCCCTCATCGTTCCAAGGTCTGGTTTCTTCGGCAGTCCTGAACAAGTGACCACTTTTTAATCAAGTCTTCTAATTCCTTCATTCGATGCACGTTTGCCACGTTCCATTTGGCATCCTGGTACTCCACTCCAATTCTTTTGTTCCTAAGACGCCTCAGTCCTGTCACTCTCCTTTCTACGAGTGTCTCTTCTCATCACCGAACACCACGTTCGAGATGTGGTCTGACCAAGGCACAGCCCAGAGAGGCTGTTACCTCTCTCGTTCTGGATGCTGGGCTCTTCCCAATGCAGCCCAACATCACATTGCCCTCTCCGGGGCCCACTGCTGGGGCCCCCACACCCCACTGCTGATTCATACTGAGCTTGCCATCCATCAAAAGCCCCTGGGGATTTTCGGAGCCTAGCCACCCCTCCCCATCTTGTACTTGGAAACTTGACAGAATAACGGCATGGTGGTTAAGATCTTGAGGGACCCCTACTGTCATCTAGTCTGCTGAAACTGCACCCCACAATTTGTCTTCTGCAGATTTGCTAAGCTACCTCTGCTATTTTTATGGAGCCTCTGAAGGTTTTCCTGAATTAATACCTGCCCTGTTTTCCCTTCTTTCAGACTTACCCTCTGTTCAATTATTCAATAAGCTTTTATTATGTGCCTGCTATATGTCAAATACTGTTCTGGGGAATACAAATACAAATAACAAAAAAAAAGTAACACTTTCTCTCAGAGCTTATCTGCTCTAGGAGAGATAACAGGTACACATATAGGTACATAAAAATTATATTTAAGTAGCAGTTGGGAGGCAGCCTTGAGTTAAACATTCAAGGAAACTCAATATTCTAAGAGGTGGAAATAAGAGGGAAAGTGTTCTAAGCACGGGAGATGGCCTGTGTAAAAGCAAGAAGATGAGACAGATCACCTTGTGCGAGGAGCAGTGAAAAGACCTGTTTGGGGGGACTGGAGAATACATGAAAGGGGGGAGGCATGGGATCAACCTGGAGAGGTAGGCCCGAGCCAGGCCTGAACAGAGGAGCCGTAACGAAGAGCGGCGGGAAGCCATTGAAGCTTTTGGAGTAGGTAAGTGAAATGGTCAGACTCTTTCAGGAATATCACAGAAGGTGGAGAATGGCTTAGAGTGGGGGGAGGTTTGAAGGCAGGGAGACCAAGCAGGGCAGCTAGGTGGTGCAGTGGAGACAGGGCCAGGCCTTGAACTATCTTTCTGAGTTCAAACCTGGCCTCAGACACTTACTAGCTGTGAGACCCTGGGCAAGTCACCTAACCTTGTTTGCCTCAGTTTCCTCATCTGTAAAATGAGCTGGAGAAGGAAATGGTGAACCGCTCCAGTATCTCTGCCAAGAAAACCCCAAATGGGGTCACGAAGAGATGGCTATGACTGAAACGACTGAACAACCATCACCACTACCACAATGACCAATCAAGAGGCTACTGTGAGAATCCTTAGTCCAGGCTAGAAGCAATGAGTCCTGAATCAGAGTGGTAGCTATGTGAGTGGGAAGAGGGAAGGAACATTTATTAAGCACCTACTACGTGCCAGGCACGGCACTCAGCACTTTACAAATATTATCTTATTTGAGCCTAACTACCACCCTGGGAGATAGGTGCTGTTTATTATCTCTTTTACCGATGAGAAATCTGAGGCGGGTAGAGGTAAAGTGACTTGTTCAGGGTCACACAGCCAGTAAGTATCTGAGGCTGGATTTGAACTCAGGTCTCTTTGACTCCAGGTCCAGTGTGCCATCTACTACGTTACTTAATTGCTTTGGAAACAGCTAGAAGACCATCAATATGACCTGGCAATTGGCTGCATATGGTGGGGGTGGTGGAGTGAGAGGGTGAGGAGAGATTGTGGAGCAGCTGATCCCTTGTGTGTGAGGGGAAGTGGCAGTACACAGGGCACCTGCTCTGGTCCGGAGGTAGCAGGCCAGAGAGAGACAGGAGCAAAGGCCCAAGGGTACAGATTCATCCGCCTTGCTCCTCCCCCTACTACGTGACAAAGCTTCGTTACATACTGAAGAATCCCAGAATATTAGAACTAGACAGGCTCTTAAAAACATCAAAACCAGCTGCACCAATGTAATAAAATTGACAACAGAGGAAGACCGAGGGAACACGCATTTATTAAGTGTCTACTGTGTACCAAGCACTATGCTTAGCATTTTACAAATATCTCATTTGGTAATAAGCTAAATTTACAGATTTAGTACTATATTAATCTGCTACTTTGTGGAACCAGCCACAATAAAAACAGATTTATTTTAGAAAGACAAAAAGTCTAGAGTCTCAAGGGAAATAATAGGGAAAAGTGGGAACGAAGGAAGCAAAACATTTCTAGACCTCAAATTATACTATAAAGAGTAATCATGAAAGCTACTTAATACTGGTTTAAAAAAAAAACAGAAAAAAGATCAGTGAAACAGATTAGCTGGGAATCAGAAATGACTAAACACAATTACCCAGTGGCTGGATAAACCCAAATTACTTATGGAAGAACTCTAATTGACAATAACTGCTCAGAAAAATGGAAAGCAGTATGGCAGGAATTAGATATGGGCCAACATCTCACACCATTTACCCAATATACTCAACATGGCTATATAAATTGAGTAAAGGTCACACTATAAAAAATGAGAAGAGAACCAGATTGAGTCCCCTTCATAGCTATGGTTCGGAGATTCTTAAGCAAACAAGGGACAGAAGTAATCATACAACATAAAAATAGAGTTGTATAAAGCTTTTACACTAACAAAAATCAATGCAAGTAGGGTAAGACGGGAAGTTCTTGATTGGAAAAAAAATCTTTGCATCAGGTATCTCTAATATCTAAGATGTATTGGGAATGCATACAAATGCTGAAGATAAAAAGCTATTCCTTAATGAATAAGTGGTAAATGACTGTGAACAAACTGTTCTCAGAAGAAATGTAAACTATTAACAACTATATACAAGATTATCCCAAATCACTAAGAAGAAAAATTCAATAGCCACTGCAGTGCGTGGCATAGTGAGTTGATAAGGGAGGTATGGTAGAATTGCCTTGCAGCAGTGAAGACCTAGTTGAGGTTGTGCAACATAAATTTTAGTGAACCCAAGCAGAAAGGGGATCGCTGCTACTGTGTATGTATATATATGTGTATATAAAATAAACTGGATAAGCCTCTTCCTCCATAAAAAAGAAGAAGAAAAATTCAAATCAAAACAACTTTAAAGGTTTAACCTTAACACCCATCAAAGCGTCAAAGATGACAAAAGACAGTAAACAGTAAGTATTGGAACAGCTTCAGGAAAACAGGCACACTTTTAGTGAACTATGAACTGGTTCAACTATTTCAGAAAGCAATTTAGTGTTATTCTAAAAAAAGAAAAAAATGAAGGGGGCAGCTAGGTGGCACAGTGGATAGAGTGGACCAGAGTTCAAATCTGGCCTCAGACACATAACACTCACTAGCTGTGTGACCCTGGGCAAGTCACTTAATCCCAATTGCCGCACCTCCCTCCCCCCACCCAAATGAGTAAAATATCTACTTGTTGACCCAGACAACCAGTATGGAATGGTGGAAAAAGCAATGGCTTTGGGGCCAGATGACCTGGGTTCAAATCTTTACTCTGCCATCTTGTTCTTTCTCTCTACTACCTATATGACTTTGGGCAAATTACCTCTGTGCACCTTAGTTTCCCCATCTGTAAAATAAGGGGGTTTGACTAAGTGACCCCTAAGGTTCTTTTCAGCTTGAAATCTATGATCTCACTGCTAGGCAACTATGTCATAGACAGAAAGGATAGAAAGAAAAGTCTCATCTATACCAAAATATTTATAATAAGATTTTTTTTTTGTGGGAGCAAAGAAGTACAAACAAAATATCTTCTCACTGATTGGGGAATGGCTAAATAAATTGCAGTACCTCACTGTGAAGGCCCATTACTGTCCTATAATAAATGATGAATATGAAAAATCCAGAGAAATATAGAAATGCTTACATAAACTGATACACAGAGCCAGGGGGGAAAAACATACACACCAAGACTACAACAATATTAATGGAAAGAACAGAAAGCCAAAACTGAACACTGTGTAATAAATAGCTAAAAGAAGAGATGAGAAAATGGACCTCCCTTCCTTCTGGGTGGTGGTGGGGGACTGGGAGGATTGAACACTACATGTACTGTATTGTTATTGATTTAGTTAATTCTGCTGAACTGCTTTTAAATAATTCTTTGTTACAAGCGGTGCCTCTCTGGATAGGGGAAGAGGAAGGATATATTCACCACTGAATGGGACATGACAACAAAAGATATCAACACAAAAATTTTTTGTATCGATAAATTCAAAAAAGAAAAATAGAAAGGTAAGCCACGACCACAGGAAGGCCAAGCAGGGAAGCCTAATTATTGGATTGCCATCAAGGTGGGAGATTTGGGGACAATTCTGTGGCCTTCTTTGGGGCTCTAATTCTGCTTCCCCAAACACGCAGCTTCCTTGGACCCAGGCTGACCTTGGGAGCACTCTGCTGGGACCTCCACACTCCTCCATTAATCCATTCCTATTTATCTCCACAATTATACAGTACTTTAAAGGTTTGCCAAGTGTTTTATATCCATTAGCTCATTTGATCTTCACCTTCTCTTCCATGTCTTGGGATTGGAGCCCAGGTTTTCCGGCTCCATGTGCTGTACTCTTTCTACCGTGTCCTAGTATTTGATAGAATCATGGAGTCTTAGAATTTGAAGGGATGATAGTGGCCATCGAGTCTCACCTAGATCTGACCAAGAATCCCTTTGACATCCCCAACTGGGAGATGTCAAGAAGGCTTGAAGACCTTCAATGAAGGAGAAACCCTTCACTTTCCAAGGCATCCCCTCCATTCCACTGTTAGTTCTTATTGTTAGGAAGGTTTTCTTGACCTCAAATCTGTCCCCAAGTCCAATCTTTCTTCTACACAATGGTCTTTCAGACACTTGAATTAAAGACTCCCAGTTTCTTCAGTCAATATTCAAAAGGGCATGATCTAGCATCCCTTTATCATCCTGACAATAGATGATCTGATTTACCAATGACCAGGTGTGTTTTGACCAGGGCAGAGTACAGTGGAACTAATACCTTCCTGGTACTAGAATTCCCAATGAAGAAACAGAAAATGAAGGAGCAGCTAGGTGGCACAGTGGATAGAGCTCCAGACTTGCAGTCAGCAGGACCTGAGTTCAAATCTGACCTCAGACACTTGATACTACTAGCTGTGTGATCATGGGCAAGTCAGCCTCACTTAAAAAAAAAAAGCAGAGAATGAAGGGAGTTGGGTGAGTTGCCTAAGATCACACAGCTGGTAAAATGGTAGAGGCAAGATCTCTGAGGCCAGTGCTCCCTGAATGTTCCTGCTGCTTCTTAGACTAGAGGCTCTGACACTACCTGGGTTGATGAGTTCCAGGGGGGGAGAGAAAGAGAGAGACCTTATTTCCCTGCAGCTAGGGGTGTGCTGGTAAATGTTTAGTAATCAGTTCTCTGGTGGGGGGAAAAATACATACAACATACTTAAGTTTAATCTACATTATTAAAATTTTTTCCATCACTTTCTTAGGTCTAGACAATCAATGGAATGATAAATCAAGTGCCGACCTGTCGTGTTTGCCAATTTCTGAGATATCAATGCTCACCCCGAAAAGTTAATAATTAGCTCTTATGTGCTGGTTTGAACTGGCTCTAATACACCCCTGCCTGTAGCTCTTTCTTTAAGTCATGCGCTCTCATCTGTTAATATAGATGTTTGGCGTAGGGCCTGGAAGATCAGACAAGAAACTGACGTCTTATTCACTCACCTCCATGAAAATGTCAGCTATGTCGTGCAGCAGTAACACCAAGGTACCAATGCGCAGGAGATTGGCAGAATAAGAGAATCCAATCAAGATGATTGTGACAAAGTGGTGAATGACCTGCTCCTTTAAGTCCTGGGAAGAGGAAGACAGCCATCACACCAGGACCACACTGAGATTAGCCAAGTCTATATACCTAGGGTCAGACCCTCCTATTCAGGTGCCACAGTGAAGAAGCCCAGGTCTGCCAAGGGTCATCAGATACACTCCAGATGAGGCCCATAAAGGACAGGTTGGAAGAGGAAATCAAGAGAAGGAGAGGAGACAACATGGTGGGAATTGGGAGAAAGTTGGAGGCAAGATTTGGTGAGAGATTGGCAGGCTAGGCTTCCCTGAACTCCAGGGGGAAGGCACTAAAATTGGCACCTAAGTTCCAGGAATTCCTTGCCCAGTCTCTGGCAGAGCATGCTGAGCTTTGGCTGAACGGACCTGCTTCCACAGGCCAAGGCCTGGCCTCAGGGAAGGGCCTTTAGAGCCAAAGCCAAACTTGATACTTTCCCAAGGAAGGCAGGTATGAAAAGCTGGCATCTCCATCAGACTAAAGGAATGGGGCCTTTCCACTCTACCTGGGCTCCCCCTTGGCTTGTTTTATATCCTCTACATCTTTCACAGGCCACCCAAAATCCTTTGGCGGGCCATATGTTGTGCAGGCCTGCTTAGACTCACCTTTCTCTTAACATCAAAGGGGAGAGTCAGCAGCAAAGAGAGGTAGAAGCCAAGTTCAATGAGGTACCACCAGTACATGGCAGGCTGCAGTGGCTGAGGGTCAAAGAAATAATGTTGTTAGATGGTGTGGACTGGATACAGAGCTAGAAAAGTCAGAACTGTTTCATGGGGGTAGGGATGCTACCTTGCACCTTCTCTGCAGAAGGCACAGGTCACCAAAGACTTGTCCCCACCTACGTCAAATCATGACACACTAACTTCATTTCCTTTAATGAAAGGGTTACAAGACTGGAAAATTGGGGAATGCCACAGATAGGGTGTACCCAGATTCTAGCCAAGCACTTATCAATAAATCCCTTATTTACTTCTTGTGGAAAAAGACAAAATGTAGACTAGATAACAATACAGCTAGGAAGATTCATGATTGGTTGAATAGTTGGGCTCAAAGACTAGTTCAACTTGTAAAGAGGTCTCCAATGGGATACCCAAAAGATCTATGCTTTGCCCTAAGCCATTGAAATTTCATTTAAAAATAATCACTAATTTTGATAAAGCCACAGATTGCACGCTCATAAACTTGCTTTATAAACATGAAGATGGCAAAAAGGAAGGGTTAGTTAATACACCGAATGACAGTCAGGATTCAAAAAGTTTCTGCCAGGTTAGAATGTTTGGCCAAATTTAATGGAGATAATATAAAGTCTAACATAGGTTCAAAAAATCAGCTTCGCAAGTAGGTAGGGGATGGGATGGCTACATAGCAAATTGCCTGAAAGAGATCTAGGGTCTTTACTGGACTGGAAGCCCAAGATGAGTTGATAGCCAAGAAAGATGCTGTTATATTAGGTGTGTAGAGTGGCTTAATTTTTGGGACTAGTGAGGTGATAAAGGAGTCCAGGAAGGTAACCAAAATGGCAGAGGGCCTTGAAATCATGTCATACAAGATCTGTTGAAGGGACTGAAGATGCTCAGTAAGGAGAAGAGATGAAAGGGAAGAGGGGTCAGTGGGATGTATTTGGATACTATGAAAAGTGTAGTTAGGTTTTTGAAGGGCTTTCATGTGCAGAAGGCATTAGACTTGGTCCCCTTGCCCCCCAGAGGGAAGAAGTTGAAAAAACAATGGGTTGAAGCTGTAGGATTTAGGGCAGATTTTGGCTTGTTGTTGGGAAAGACTTCGTAACAATCAGAGATATCCCAAAGTGAAATGGGAGGGTTCGTGTATGGATTGGATTAAATGGCCTTTGAGATCCCTTCCAACTTTGAGATTCTAAGATTCTTTGTGGAAATCTGTTTAGTTCCAAGGCCTGTTTTACTGTGCATCTCAGTCATCCATCCTTGCTCTTGGGCTGCTTACCTGGAAGGGGTATCTATCCCAGCATGTCTTGGGCTCCCACAACCATGTTTCCTGGAAGATAAATAAAGGATGAGTTTCAGGAAACTGCCCTCAGCATCGCCAGCTTCCACAGGTAATAGCTTTGACCTGTAATTTTGGGGCTGCAATCAACAGAAATGATCTCATCCCCACTTAACAGCATGTTTTGCCAATTATCTTGGCCTCCCCCGTCTTCATTATCCCACGCTGTAAGAAGGTCAGAATTAAACCTGAGCAAAACCTGATCTGAGAGGAGGTTAGATGCCTGCCTCCTGCTATCATTTCCCCCTCCCGCCTAAAGGGAAGGTCTTACCATGTCAAAATTCCAAGCATCCTATTACCTCCAGGATCAAGTATAAAATCTCTGGAAAGCCTTTCAAAACCTGGCCCCTTCCTATCTTTCGAGTCCTACATTTTCTCTACCTTTGCTTCCCTCCAAATACTCCATGATCCAGTGATACTGGCTTCCTTGCTGTTCTTTGAACAAGACACTCCATCTTCCAACTCAGTGCATCTTCACTGGCTCTCCCATGTCTGGAATCCCCTCCCTCTTCATCTCTGCCTCCTGATTTCCTTCAAATCTCAGCTAACACCCCAGATACCTTCAACTTACCCTGTATATGTCTTGTTTACATATAATTACTTGCATGTAGTCTCCATTAGAATGGGAGCTCCTTGAGGGCAGAACTAGTTTTGCCTTTTTTTGTGTCTCAGCTCTTAGTACAGTGTGCTAGCACAATGACTGCTTGGTGACTGACTTTGGGCCATCTGATGGCTCTGGCAACAGACGGTGGCTGGGCAACCTTTATTCACCTCCTGGCTATGTTTCTGACTCTCTGGACCTCAACAACTCCCTCCCTTCCCACTCCCAACCTTCATTCCCCAGCCTGATTTTTAGTTTCCTTTTTGTATGTCTTCTCCCATTACAATATAAGCCTCTTGAGGGCAAGAGCTTATATTTGTATTGCCCAGTTCTCAGCACAGTGACTGGCACACAAATTGACCACCTGACCATTCTGCCTGTCTCTCTACCTCTTTCTATTCCCAGTAACCCTTGTTCACCATCATACTTGGCTCAATCTTGTGTCCCTATCTGACTTAGAGCTTCCAATCCTTTTTTATCATGCTGGCCAGTTAAGCTACAGGCCTCCTAGAGAGGCTGTGGCCAGGATGGCAATCCCCCTGTCTCTCAGAGACTTGGAGGAAGGGTATAGGGTGGGAGAACCATGAACAAGGAGATGGGAAGGGGCAACAAGGTAACTGCTAAGGTGAGAGGAGAACATGATTGAGGTGATGGAGACAGAGGGAGATGGAGAAAAAGAGCAGAGAGGGATAGAATGGAATGGAGTAGAGGATCAGGAAGAAGGATGAAGGTGAGGATTGAGTTGATAAGAAAGTACAAGAGGATGGAAGGAGAGGGATGAAGAGTATGGGGTCATAAAGGGGTTGAGAAGTCAGGGAGAGATGGGATGGGAAAGGAAGGGATAAGAGAGACGGAGGGAATGGAAAGAAAAATAAAGGGAAATGAATATGCAGATGTAGAGGATGGTGGAACAGAAAGAATGGGGATGACGAATATGCCAACAGGCGGGAACAAAGAAAGAAGGGATGGATGGAGAAGATGGGAGAGGGATGGAAGAGGACATA
This sequence comes from Phascolarctos cinereus, assembly GCF_003287225.1. Lineage (NCBI taxonomy): Eukaryota > Metazoa > Chordata > Mammalia > Diprotodontia > Phascolarctidae > Phascolarctos > Phascolarctos cinereus. The sequence goes on along the minus strand of NW_027555847.1, from coordinate 682,585,786 downwards.
ATAGTGTGAGGGGGAGGGATAAAAAGGATGGAGATGGAGAGGATGATGGCACAGAAAAGGTCCAGAAGGTGAAAGGAAGGAGAACGGAGGTGGAAGAAGGGATGAGAAAAAGAGGGGGACAGAGGAATCTGTGGTGAGGATGGGAGAGGACATACTCACATTGTAGAGCACGAGGAAGCCTCCAAAGAAAGAAGAGAAGTAAAATAAAAATCTCCAACTGAAAATACAGAACAGAATATGGACTAAGTTTGGGGAGCCCCAGTCCAGGGATAGGAGAGATGAAGGAGGGGATGGATAGAAAGGGCTACTTCAAGGGAAAGGTCAGACAGACTTAAAAAGTAGGACCCCCGATTTCCTAATTAAGCATGCCCCCCCCCCACACCATGGCCTAGTTCCCTTTTATGGGCAGCACTCCCCCTAGGCCCTCCTGAGCTCACCAGGATTCACAGAATTTCTTGCTCAGTAACGGTCGCTCCTGGTTTCTCCGGCGCCGAAACCAGCGTTGGGCCTGCCTCACAGAGAGGCCGCACTGGCTGGCCAGGTGACTCAGCTGAGCCTGGGGACAGAAGGACAGGGAAAGGGGATAGGAGGAAAAAAGGGAAGACCTAAGCTCCTAGTGATAGTGGGGGAGATGTCCCCTCCCTCAAGCTCACGCAGGCCACTGCCCTCCTCATTAAGTTGCCACTCTGCCTCCAGGAACCTGGAACCTCACAGATCCAGGTGAGGACTACAGCATAGAGCTTAAGGGACAGGGGCTGGTGTCTGGGGTCAGGGTTAATGGATCTGTTTCCTCCCTTGTCAGGGAGGGCAAGTCCCCAAAATAAAGCATTTCCCAAGTCACACCCAGGAAGAAAGGACGTGGAAGTTGGGGCAGAGCCATATGCTGGGGAAATCTCCCTAAAAGAAACCCCCTTGAGAAGAAATTTAGAACAGGGGCTTTCAGAGCTGGGAGGATCCTCAGAAATTTTCAGGTCTAACCCTTTTCTACTCCCTAGTTTTACAGATGAGAACACTGAGAGGCTCTGAGAGTTGAATTGAGTTCAAAGTCATCCAGGCAATTAGTGGAATAAATGGGATTACAGAGCACTGGCCCTGAGTTCAAATCCAGCCTTAGACATATAACACTTACTAGCTGCATGACCCTGGGCAAGTCACTTAACCCCATTGCCTAGCCAAAAAAAAAAGAAAAGAAATGAGACTACAACTCAAGTTTCCTAGACTCCTAGTCCTCTCTGATGTTAGAGATTGGTAGATCTTGGTACTTAGATCAACATGAGGCTGAGTCTACACTGGGCAAGTACTTGCTTAACCCCTCTAATGAACTGAGGAACAGCAGGGATTTCCCACAGGGAAGAGTTTAGGCACCCAAGGCTCCTTAACAGCATCCAATCCTGGGACCTGCTCACCTCTTTTGGATCCTTATTATGCGTCCGGAAAAAGGACTCCAGGATAGGGTTGGGGGCAGCCTTGACCCTGAGTCGATCGCGCACACCTAAAGCCTTACTCAGGGGCATTGCAATGGCTCTAAGAGAAGAGACAGAAGGACGTGAGTACCCAAGAACCCCTCTCCCCATCTCTGGTCTTCTGGGAGCTCTTTTTGCCAAATCCTGCCCCCCAACTGGCCTGCCCCAGCTAACTCATACAGCCTGCAGGAAGTGGAACATGGGCAAATGTGAGGGGGCTCTGTGAGTAGGGGAGGAAGAGGCAGCGGGTTCTCAGCAGGGGCAATTATAGGGTGATAAATCTAAGCAGAACTCTGGGATGTTGGGAAGGGGAAAGGGGCATCCCTGCAAACGGGTTCCTGATCAGAAGAGCCTCTTGAGATGCGAGGCCATAGCCAAAGAGCAAACATTCTCCTCCTTTCAATTTCAGCAAGCATTTATTAAGTGACCATTGTGTGTGAAGCCTTATGCTCAGTGCAGAGATATGTACTTCAGAGCCCACGGTCCAGAGAGGGATGAGGTACCAACACAGCTACATATAATATGCAATATCACATAGTACATCAAAGCAGTGAAAAGGAACCTTCTAAGAGGGAAGATCATTACCAAGTTGGGGAAGGCTTCCTGGAGGAGGAAGAGGAGGCATTGGAGTTGGTCTGCAAGGGTTGGAGATGAATTTAACAGGCGAATAAAGGGAGGAGGATATTCCAAGTTGTGGGTAGATGTGGGAGTGTGCGAAGGTGTTGTCCAGTTTAACTGAAACCTCATGTGCATGGAAGAGAGTAAGGCAGTAAGATCCTCCCCACTTAGTTTTTGTGGTCCAACAATATTCCACGCGATTTATATACTGCTATCTCATGGAATTGCTAGGAGAAGAAACGCTATGTGAGCTCTTCTGTCAAAAGGTATGGTACGTGGGAAACAGCCTATGTGGCTGAGAGCCAGAGGGGATTAGGTTGGAATCTTAGCTTGGCTAGTTGTTGATTGAGTGACTTTGGGGGAAGTAATTTCATCTTTCTAGGACTTAGTTTCCTCATCTGTAAAATGATTGGGGTTGGACAAGCATGGTCTAGTTCTAGGGTCCTTAACCTAGAGTCCACAGACCCTCAAGAAGAGATTTCAAGTCTGAGAACTTGGATGAAATACATCTTTATTTCAATATAACTGGTTTCCAAACACTGGCCTTGAAGTCAGAACATGAGTTCAAATCTGACCTCAGATACTTACTAGTTGTATGACCCTGGGCAAATCACTTAAACCCGATTATCTTAAACAGAAAAAAAACAACTGGTTTCCTTTGCAATCTGATCATTTTATTTTATGCATTTAAAAAGATTCTTCTGGGAAGGGAGTCACAGGCTCCCCTAGACTACCAAGGGGGCTCCTCAAGTCTAGCAGAAAAAAGTGTTGAGTCAGACCCAAGGATCAAATCGCTTGCAGCTTCTTGTTACCTGTGTTACCTCGGGCAAATCTCTTCATCTACCGGGCCTCAGTTTCTCCATTTGTAAATTAAGGGGGTTGAACTTGATGGCCTCTGAGGTCTCTTGCAGCCCCAGAGCTGCGATCCTGTGTAAAAGGAGGTGGCCAGGCCAGATGGCTTTTTACGGCTCCTTCCAGCCCTAATTCAGTGAGCCAGAGCCACAGAAGTAGGCACTAATTATCTTAATTGGCTTCTATCTAAAACTGCTTCGGTATGGGGACTCGAATTCTTGTAGGTTGGAAAAGATCTCAGAGGTCATCTTAGTCCATCCCATTCTCCCAAATAAATATCAATAATAAGAGCAACAATAATGCCAATAACAGTAATGATGATAGCTAGCATTTATATGGGGCTTTAAAATTTATAACGTGATTGACATATTAATCCACTTGATTTTTCACAACCACCCTGTGAGGTAGGTGAAATTATCATTCTCATTTTATAGAAGGGGACACTGAGGCACAGAGTTTAAGTGACTTGTTTAGAGTCACACGATTGGTAACTATCTGAGGGATGAACAGTCTTCCTGACTCCAAATCCTGCCCTATCCAATGAGGCACCCAACAACTGCCCAAAGATGCCTTCAAAATCCCCCTACCACTTAAGTTTTCTGTAATAAATGTTTGACTGGACTAGGGAAGGTGCATCCCAGTGATGACAGACAACAATGGACACAATCCTTGTGTAAGGATCAGGTTTGTTTTGAATAGGTTGCCAAGACCTGACAGACAAATCCATCCCCTGAGGGCAACTCTTTGGTGATGAACCCCTCTGACGTTCTCTTGGTCTGGTTTTTAGACAGTATCTCAGCCTGTTGCCCAAAGGCCCTTCTAGCTCAGGGGGCAATCCAGAGCTTGCCCTATACTGACGCAGCCTATAAAAACTAAGGGCCACTACCAAGCTACATTAAATCACCAGAGAAGGGCTCCATGTGACACAGAGTCCCTTGTGGACAATTATTAACATTTTCTTGGAAAGTGTCATTCTTTCCTTATATCAGTTGTAAATTCATGGGCCTCTTTGTTTATGTGGCAAACTCGTCTCCATTTTTATAATGGAAGTCCATGGGAAAATAGGATCTGGTTTAAAAAAGCTTACTTTGCAGTCCCCATCCTGGAATGCATTGATTCCTCTGCTGTGGGTATCAGGGCTATACCAGGTGGCTGGTGGTCCTGAAGAGGTGAGATGTATGGAGCTGTTAGCTCATGTGAAGGGTTTATTGAGCCGGGAAAACTGACAAATTGTCCCTCTTTGGTGCTCAAAGACGATCATCTTGGTTCTATTAAAAACACCTTCTTTGCGATGGGTCAGAGGCTGTGATGAGGGCACGAACCACCAGGACAAAAAGGAGGGCAATCCTCCCCTCTCTGGTACTGCTTGCTCTATAACAGCCCAGTAAGGTCAGCAGAGCACGTAAGAACATTTCCATTTGTCCTCCTATTGGTTTTCATTCTTTACAACACCACTAATGTGAAAAGATGTTTAATAGGAATATATATGTAGAGCCTATATCAGATTGTGCACCATCTTGGGGAGGGAGGAGGAGAAAATTTAAAACTCAAAAGCTAATAGAAGTGAATGTTGAAAACTAAAAATAAATAAATTTTTAAAAAAAGAATATTCGCATTTGACAGATGAGAAACTGAGCCTCCAAAGGCTAAGTAACCAGCCCAAGAAGAGACATGATTTATGAAACTAGGTTGGCTCTGGTTGGTTGTTATGCCATGATGATTACTGACAGATACGAAAACATGAATATTTTTTTTTTGCCCATAGGTGCCCATGTCCCAGTACCAACAGGGAAGGAAGCCCACAATTGACTTACCTCTCAAAGCCAAATCTGACGACCATTAAGACCAATGCTATGGGAATGGATGCCAGCAGGTCCCTGGGGTGAGGGTAGATGACCCCATCTGAATCCTCTGTGTCAGCCCATGAGTACCCAGGAGGGAACCAGTACTCATCCTTCCAAAACCACTCATACAGTCCGGTCAGCATCCTGGAGGCAAAAGGCCAAGAATTTTACTGGAAACATCCCAAGAGGGAGGGGACACAACACTGGCAAGGAAGAGCATGTGTCAGTTAATCAAAAAATCAAGGCACATGGATCATTGATTTTGGAAAGGGAGAATGTCATAGATAACAGGGACTTTGAGGGAACTCTGACCCCCTTATTTTACAAAGGGCAAAACTGAGGCCCTAGGAGAGGAAAGAACTTGTCCATGGTCACACAGTGAGTCTGGTATCCAAATCTGACTCCTGACAGATGTCACTAGCTATCTCAAGGCCACCAGAGTGGTGGGCATCATCTAATACATCAGCTGATGCCTACTCTCCCTTGGCACAAGAGACCCTGCTGTTCCAGACTTTGTCCAGCATTTACCAGCTCCTAGCTTGGCCCAGTTGTGATTCTATCACTGATTGGGGAGATCATAGGGGTTGGGGAAGGCAGCTCCCTGAAAGAGAAAGAGACTCTAAAACAGTAGACATAGGAGAGCCCTTAGAAGATAGAATGTCAAAAAGCATATCACAGTCTAGAATGTTAGAGCTGGGAAGGAATTAGAAGGTAGATGGGACTTTGGTCTGACAGTGCGCAATCTCATACACTGGTTGCAGAGTACAATTACGTTCATTTACAGCCATAGCTTCAGGTTGGCTCCTGGGACTGGTTGGTCCAGGGGGTCAGTGCCACCACTGGTTTTCTCCCTTACAAACCTGAGTAGGAGGCCCAATTTCTGTTAGGAAGAGGGTCCTTTGGAAAAACAAAAGGTGGCCCTCAGAACAGGCCGATCCCTCCAAGTTTTCCAGATGGGGGATAATCTTCTTGGTGGCCTAGAAGCTAAAGTTAGCTCAGCTGTCTAGGAGAAGGGGCTTAGGGCTTCAGTGATGCTCCCCAGCCCAGGCCAAGAGTGGGTAAAGGTCCTTGGATCAAGGAGGGAGAGGTGCTGGGATGGTGCAATAGCCTCAGATACACCAGGCTCTGCCCAGTGAGGGGGGGGAATGTTTCCTGGCCTTCCCTTGAGTGAACCAGAGGAAGTGCTGAGGATGGGGTTGTGTTGATAAAATCAACCAGAGACAGAGATGAAGAATACAATGTGAAGTCCACCCACAGCCAAGTGTCCCCCTTGCTTTCACTACCTTCTCTCCTCTACAGCTCAGAGAGCTTTCCTTGACCTGTCCTAAGCACACTGGGCCTTCCTGGACTCAGTCTGTTAGACTTGAAAGGAGTTTTAAGGTCTATCAAACCCAACTGGGGCCAGGCTTTAGAGCTGGAGGACCTGGGTTTAAATTCCAACTCTTACTACTTGTGTGATTTTGGACAAATCATTTAACCTCTCTGTGCCTCGGTTTCCTCATCTGTAAGATGAATGTGTTGGACTAGATGACCTCTGAGTTCCTTTCTACCTCTAAATCAGTGACCCTGTTTCTAAATAAACAGAGGCCCAGAGAAGGGAGGGGCACACAGCAAGCCAGAGGCCCAAGTCCAGGGTTCTGTCCTCAGCCTTCCTTTCCTCCACATTTGGTCAGGAACCAAGTCCTGTCTGTTGTATCCCAATCAATCCTCTACCCTGGCCTAACCTAGTCTTACTACAGCCCCCTAGCTTACCCCTCTGCTTTCAACTGTTCTTACACAGGATATCAGTCCTTTTGTTAAAGCCCAGCTCAGACAAGCCCTTGCTTGGTTAAGCTACTCTCCATATTTCTTCTGGGGCCCTTAAAAGGGCAGTCCAATTTTCTAAGCCTGGCGTTCAAGACCTTCCACTGGCCCTAACTTATTTGCCCAGCCTGAATGCTCCTTGGTTCTCCCTCATGCCTCAGCCCAACCAGGTCTCCCTTCCTTATAGAGGATCCTCACACGAAGGCTTCTGGAATGCCCTTCCTCCCCAATTCCTCCATACCCTCCCATCAAAGCCCAGCTCAGGTGCTACCTCTTCTAGGAAGTCTTCCTGAATTCTCCCGGGCCACAGAATCCTCTCTAACGCTCTTATCACGGAGTAGTGTGAATGCTAATGCTGCCGTTCCTCACACATAAGTATCTACCTAAGAGAATGGAATGGAAGGATCACCTGGTTCCAGTTGAGATGTAGGAGACAGTAGGCGCCCTCCCCGTTCCAAAAGACCAGGTCAGCCAGACTCACCCGGGCGATCCTTCCTCTAATGAGGCTCAGAGGAGGGAGGGCTAAGCTTCAGAACAGCCACTCCATCCCTCCCCTATCAGGCCTCCCTGGCCCCACCCCTTGCCCCGCCCAGCCAGCCCCTGGCCCTGCCCTAACCCTCCTCCATCGGCTGATGCTACCGGAATTCAGAAAAGTCAAGTCCCCAGGCCCCAGCTTAAGGTCTTTGGGCCACCTGGAAGCTCGGTGATAATTCAGTTTTCTCCCGAGAGAAGTGGAGGCGGGCGTGGGGCTCTTAAGTCTTGTCTGCAGGATCCGTTCACGGACCATTAAATTGGGAGGCGCTTTGTGGTCCGTTCACACCCTCCGATTTTCTTAGGCTCCACCCACCCACCTCCACTCCCTTCCAGTGGGAGACAATGAGATGGGGCCCGGCAAGAAAATGAGTGAAGCTACTTGACAAAGCCGTGAACACTAAGTGCCTCCAAATCTCTCGGTAGTCTGGCCTCAGATCTCATCTTTCAACTAAAACTGCTTTCTCCAAACTTCTTGAGACATTGAATATTTTATTTTTCCCCAATTACATGCAAAAACAAATTTTAACATTCTTTTTTTCCCCTCAAAATTGTGTTCCAAATTCTCTCTCCCTCCTTGAGAAGCAATTTGGTTACACATGTGCAGTCATGCAAAACGTATTTTCATTTTAGTCATGTGGTGAAAGAAAACACAAGCCAAAAAAAAAACACCCAAGAAAAACAAAGTTAAAAAATAGCATGCCTCAATCTGCATTCACTTTTATCGGTTCTTTTTCTGGAGATGAATAGCATTTTTCATCAGGAGTCCTTTGGAATTATCTTGAATCACTATATTACAGAGAATCACTGAATCATTCACAGTTGATCATTAAACAATATTGTTGTTATCGCTTACAAGGTTCTCCTGGTTCTGCTCACTTAACTTTGCATCAGTTCATTTTCTAAGCCTTTCCAGGTTTTTCTGAGAGCATCCTGCTCATCATTTCTCACAGCACAATAGTATTCAATCATAATCATATACCACATATACCAATCAGCCATTCCTCAACTGATGGGCCATCCCTTCAACTTCCAATTCTTTGGCCCCACAAAAAGAGTCGCTATAAACATTTTTGTACATAGAGGTCCTTTTCCTTTTGTTTTTTTTTTTTATCTCTTTGGAATACTGACCCAGTAGTGATATTGCTGGGCCAAAGGGTATGCATGCTTTTATAGCCCTTTGGGCATAGTTCCAAATTGTTCTCTAGAATGGTTGAATCAGTATACAACTTTACCAGCGGTGCATTAATGTTTTAATTTTCCCACATGCCCTCCAACATTTGTATTTCCCTTTTCTGTCATATTAGACAATCATAGATGTGGGGTGGTTCCTGAGAGTTGTTTTAATTTGCATTTCTCTGATCAATAGTGATTTAGAGCATTTTTTCATGATGATAGCTTTGATTACTTCATCGAAAACTGCCTGTTCGCATCCTTCGACCATTTATCAATTGGGGAATGACTTGTATTCTTATCAATTTGACTCTACATATTTGAAAAATGAGACTTTTATCAGTTATGGTTTCTGTTTATTTCCCTCTACCCCATTTCCCCCTGTTCAATCTACTCTGTCTTTCCTTCCACCCAGTCCATCCTCAAAAGTGTTTGTTTTGTTCTTGACCATCACCTCCCTCAATCCACCCTCCTTCTCCTATCTCTTTCCCCTCCTACTTAGGATAAGAGTGTGTTATAGTTATTTCCTCTCTGAGTCAATTTTTGATGAGTAAGATTCAATGCTCCTCCCCCATCTTCTTCTCCCCTGTGTCAAAGCTCCCTTTCAACCTTCTTTAATGTGGGATATTTTACCCCACTCGACCTCTCCCCTCCCCCTTCTCCCAGGGCATTCCTCTAACCCTTCCCTTTTAAAAAAGATCACCCCATCATATTCAACTCACGACAGTGCCCTCTGTCTGTGTATACTCCTTCTAACTGCCCTAATGAGAAAGTTCTTAGGAGTTACAAACATCATCTTCCCATGTAGGAATGTAAACAGTTTAAACTTATTAAACCCCTTATGATTCCCCTTTCCTGTTTACCTCTTTAGGCTTCTCTTGAGTCTCGTATTTGAAAAGTCAGAATTTCTATTCAGCTATGGTCTTTTCATCAGGAATGCTTGAAAGGCCTCTATTTCATTGGATACCCATTTTCCCCCCTGAAGGATTATACCCAGCTTTGCTGAGTACGTGATTTGCTTGTAATTCTAGCTCTTTCATTCACACAGTCACCACCCCAGAACAAGCCCTCTTCACCTCTTGCCGGGACCAAGAACCTTCTGACTGGCTCTCTGCCTCACTTCTGATTCCCCTCCTCTCCATCTGGAACACAGCTGTCAGTGAGTTTTTAAAAGTGAAGTTCTGCCCCACTCCCACCCAGTGACTCCCTATTACCTCTAGGATCAAATAAAACCCCTCTGGCGGGTTATAAGCTAGCCCTTTCCCACCTTTCCAGCCTTCTTAGTCCACAGTACAGTTATCCCTTCCACATTGAGGGATTAAGCACCCCCTTTGTTCTGGAAAATCCCTGTAAAATTTTTTGGCCCTCCCTTTGTCCAGACAAGTCTGAATTTTTTCTTTAATGGAGTGTTTATATTAAAAGATAAAATATGTTGATAATATGCAATACTATACATATATTTTATGCACTTTTGAGTTTCTAAACTTTTTATGTGTGGTCTGCTGGCCTTCACATGAATTCCACAAAACTCCCAAAAAATTCCCATTTAATTTCTTATGCCAGCCTGATATATATTGAAATTGAGATGGGGAAAGTCTCCATGGGGAAGGGATAACTATACAAACCCATGTAGCCTAAGCTGATGCCTTGTTTTGGTTGGGTTCAGTCAGAGAAGATTATATGGAACAAATAGACAAGTACTATTTTACTAGAGCACTCAGTCCATCTTGTAAGAATTTCAAATGGTAAAGAATAAACTTGGGTCACTTCTAATCTGGCCACACCCATTTGGACACATTAGCCAACTATACCCCCAAAGCCCAGGTCTTCCTCTGTTTTCTGCCTTTTTACTGCCCCTCTGTCCATGACCCTTGACTCCCTTCCCTGCATGCTCTCATCCAGCCACACTGGCTTACTTGGGTAGTCTTCACACAAGACATTTCATCTCCTGACTCCATCCTGGCACTGGCTATCACCCAGGCCTGGAATGCTTTCCTGGCTGCCTTCAAGACTCAGATTAAATCCTGCTTTCTGGAGGAAGACTTTCCCAGTTCCCTCCACTGTTAATGCCTTACCTCTTCCACTTGCACTGTGTGTATATCTTGAAGGCACATAGTTATTTATACTTTGTCTCTCCCACTAGAATATGAGCACAGGGAAACCTATTACCTTTTTTTTTTGTAACCCTGGCACTGTGCTGGAGAATATTAGCATAGCATATGGCACCAAGTAAGTGCTTAATAAATGATTGGGTTTTCTATTTTTTTTGGCGAGGTGATGGGGTTAAGTGACTTGCCCAGGGTCACACAGCTAGTAAATGTCAAGTGTCTGAGGTCAGAGTTTAAACTTAGGTCCTCCTGACTCCAGGGCTGGTGCTCTACTTCGACACCTAGCTGTCCCTCAATAAATGCTTGTTGATTGATTGATTTCCTGGCTCTAAACAGGGGTGGATAAGGCATTGGATTTTCAAGCAGAAGGACCTGGCTTCAAATTCCGCCTCAGGCACTAGCTGTATGACCTTGGGCAAGTCACTTTACCATTCTTTGCCTGTTTCCTCAAGTGTAAAATGGGGATGATAATCTAGCACCTACCACCCAGGTTTGTTGTGAAGATCAAAAGAGAAAGTATTTGCAAAGCCCTTAGCACAGCGCTTTGTATAGAGTAGGTGTTGAATAAATGCTTGTTTCCTTCCTTCATACTGCCATCACAAAGTCTTCTTTATCCTCTGCTCCTGCGTATATAGTAAGATACTGCGTGTATAGTAAAGGTTGGATGACTGTTGCAACAACTCCTTTCCTAATCTTCCTGCCTCAACTCTCTGCTCTTCAATCCAAGCTCCAGAGATTGCCACAGTGAAACCCTTTCACTCCTCTACTTAAGAAACTCCAGCGGCACTCAGTGGTCCTTTTGAAAGCCCTTCCCAAACTGACTCCAACCTACCTACCTTTCCAACCTTATTGCATATTTCTCCTTTTGTTGTTGTTTTGTAATTTTCCAGTCATGCCCAATGCTTCATGACCCCATTTGGGGTTTTCTTGGCAAAGATACTGGAGTGGTTTGCCACTTTCTTCTACAGCTCATCTTACGGGTGATGAAATTGAGGCAAACAGGGTTAAGCGACTTGCCCCGAATCACATAGTAAGATCTGAACTCAGGTCTTCCTGACTCCAGGCCCAGCACCCTATCCACTGTACCACCATTCTCTCATTTCTCTATCTCCAGCCTTTGTCCTCGCTATTCCTCTGCCTAAATTGCACTCCCAGCTCACCAGTGCCCCTCAGAATTCTTTTGTTTCTTCCAAAGCTAAGCTCAAGAGTCATTACCTAGTTGAAGCCTTTCTGGATTCCTCCCTGATACTAATGTCTCTCCCTTAGATTACTTTGTATTTGTTTTGTTTTTATTTACATTTTTTCTTTGTTATTGTAAACTCAAGTCATCTCTCACGCACAAACATTTCAAGATACAAAGAATTGACAAGGATTGTATAAGAAACTGTAATTTTAACAAGGTAGTAACAAAGTGGCCCTCCTGGTGCCCTCTTCCAAAATTTTTCTTACACTTTCAAAAAATATTGATTGTGTATTTTAATACACTTATATATGTACTTAAGATCATAGCTACAGAACTGGAAGGGGGAATTGGAGGCGACCTGGTCTAATCTCATTTTATGAGTAAGGAAACCGAGGCAAAGTAACTGGCTTGATGTCACATAAGTAATAAGTGTCACAGGGAACAAGCTCCCCCAACCCTCCCCCCCCATAGCTTCAGGCCAGAAACTATTTTATTTTTGTTGTTACCAACCCAAGCACCTGGCATGTGGTTGGTGCTTAATAAATGCTTGATTGGATCAATGAGGGGCACAAGGTAGAAGATGAGGGTGAGAAATACTGGCACAAAGGAGTAGGACAGGGGCAGCTGGGTGGTACAGTGAATACAGCACTGGCCCTGAAGTCAGGAGGACCTGAGCTCAAATCTGGCCTCAGACCAAATACTTGTCACTTATTAGCTGTGTGACCCTGAGCAAGTCACTTAACCCCAATTGCCTTAAAAAAAAAAGGAGTAGGACTGTTAAGAAGGGAGAGGGGATCTTGAGACAAGGGGATGGTGATGACACAGTATTTTTCTTACAGTAACTCTAGCATGAAGACTAGGGCTAAAGAGCTGGCCTGGGCAGAGGGTTTGGTGGGGAAGAGAGAACTTGGTCCTGGCTTTGTGCTATGTTATTTCGGATAAGTCCCTTCACCAATCTAGGCCTCAGTTTCCCCATCTGTAAATTGAGAAGATCAGGACTTGACAGTCTTTAAGGGCCCTTCTGACTTCTGTGGTCTGAGTTGATAAACTAGAGTAAGGCTTACCAAGTAAAACACACAGCCCCTCCCCCCATCTCCATGGTAGCTTCACTTCCTCTACCCTTGGTCCTGTCTGCTGCCAACCACCAAGAGGAAGTACAGAAACGGTGCAGCCTTCCTTTTACATTCAAGTCCTTTGCCTTTGATAACCACTGATAAACAGAACTAGTGCTGGGGGGACAGGGCTCAGAGAATGCTGATCCACAGCCTAGAGATTGCTGTGGCTCCCCAGGCTGGATAAATCAGACAGGATGCTTTAGGGACAAATGTCAAGTATAAAGTAAATGGCAGGCAGTACGGTGTAGTGGATAGAGAGCTTCCCTTGGAGTTAGGAAGACCTGGGTTTAAATCCTGCCTCTGACATGTACTAGCTGTGTGACCCTAGGCAAGTCACCTACCCTTTCTAGGCTTAAGACAACTCTCCAAATTTGAGTTGAATAGAAGGTGAATTAGTAGAGGAATCCCCCGACATCAAGGAAGTCACAGGTCCAGGCCCTATCCTGAGATGTAAAGTCTTACCCTCAGATTTTTTAAAAATCAAGTACAAGGTGGGGGAGACTGTGGCCCCAAAAATCTTTGGCCAAGTCGCTTTACCTCCATGCATCTCAAGCATCAATGAAGAGGTTGGACTAGATGGCCCCTGAGACCTCTTTCCAGCTCTAACTAGTCCTAGGACTAGTCATTAACCCTCTCTCAGCCTCAGTTTTCTCATCTGTCAAATAGGGGGCTGGACTGGATGGTCTCTGGGGTCTCCTTCCAGCTCTAGATTGGAATCTTAAGATACATTAAGAGAGGGGCAGCTAGGTGGTGCAGTGGATAGAGCACCGGCCCTAGATTCAGGAGGACACAAGTTCAAATGAGGCTTCAGACACATAATAACACTTACTAGCTGTGTGACTCTGGGCAAGTCACTTAACCCCATCGCCTAGCCAAAAAAAAAAAAGATACATTAAGAGAAGCTTACAGGAAGGAAGTGGTAGTCTCCATACTCTTTGGATCCAGTCAAATCATACCTAGAGTATTATGTTTGTTCCCAGGGGGCTACATTTTGGGAACAACATGGCTGGACAGATGACTGGAGTCCATACCATCTGAAACTCCATTGAGAGAAATGGGGATGTTTAGCCAGGAGAAGAAAAGACTTGGGGGTGAGGGGAGGGGGACAGGCTTCCTCTCTTCAAGTCAGTGAAGTGTCATATGGAAGAGAAGAGGGAAGAAGAAGCAAGGGGTGAACATCACAGAGTGATAGATTTAGGCTTGACTAAGGATGAATGTCTTAATGAGAGCCAGCCCAAGCCCAGAGGGGAAAAGGATTTCACTGCAGGTCTTTGAGCACAGGCTTGATGATGACTTATAGGGTATGTTGAGAAGGGGCTCCTGGTCAGCTCCAGGTTGTATCAAAATGGTCTCTAAGGGGCTTTCACACTCTGAGGGTAGGTGACTTGCCTAGGGTCACACAGCTAGTATGTCAGAGGCAGGATTTAAACCCAGGTCTTCCTAGCTCCAAGGGAAGCTCTCTATCTACTACACCGTACTGCCTGTGATTCTCAGGGGAAGGAGGGGAGAGTGGGAGGAGAAGAAAAACCCATTCTACCAGGAGGATCCCATGTGAATTCCCTGGATAAGGATCACTGGTTACTTCGGGCTGTCCCAGGGATGGCCTACCCCATGAGAACTCATAGGATTTAGAATTGGAAGAGAGCTTAGAAGTCTCATCATTTGACAGATGAGGAAACCAAGGCCCAGGGAGTTAACTGACTTAGCCAAAGCATTTGGCTATTACCAATGTACACAATTACTAATTAAGAAGAGTTAGGACTCAAACCCAGGTTCTCTGATGTTAAATCCAATGCTCTTTCTAACTGAAACTGAGATTGGGAGGATCATTGGTTAAGAGGCCTTAGAAGCCATGTAGGGCCTCTATCCCATTTCAGAGAAAAGGAAATGGGGGCCCACAGAGGTTAAGCATCTCACTCAAGATTACAAAAACACTAAGTGGAAGAGGCAGGGGTTGAACCCAAATCCTTTGACTCCGAAGCTCTTTAGCTCCTCCAATGCAGCCTCTCCATCCCAGGAAGGCTTCTTGCTAAGTTCTGTCTTCTTCAGAGGCAATTACAAGCCCCTCATTGGCCAGAACAACTTTAATATTCACTTCCTTCCCCACCCAGGTCCAACAGATTCAAGTATCAGTTTTCTGCTACCTACTTTTCCCCATCTGCTTAGCAAGCTGTGCCTGATAAAACTAATGCCAACTATGAGACCCTGGCTCTCATGGAGCTGCCATGGAGAGCTTAGCTCCTTTTTTAGAAAAGCTGGCACCACCCCTTGGGCTAGGGCTCCTTTGTATAGGTAACCCCTAGGTATTGCCACTTGGATTCTCCCAAATAAAATGGCTGGATTGAAGATATAACTAGTGGTGCCCAATGCACCAATCTAGGGCAAGCAGAAGAAAAGTTACCCTCAATTCAATTTTAAGACAAATTCACTTGGGAGGAGAAGAAGAAAGAGAGATACCTTAGACCTTAAAGTGCTATGATGAGGATCATACAACCTGACAGTGTTACCACCAGGGGAGGGCTGTAAGAAGCCAGGTGAAGGAAGAACTCATCAGTGGAGGAGACTCACACCATTTGGGCTCACCAGGTGCCAAATTCGATTGTTTCCATTTGCTGGCAGAGTTATTTGTCAAAAACAGTAGATTCTGGGTACAGCTAGGTGGCATAGTGGATAGAGTACCTGCTCTGGAGTCAGAAGGACCTGAGTTCAAATCCAGCCTCAGACACTTGACACTTATTAGCTGTGTGACCCTGGACAAGTCACTTAATCCCGTTATCCAACAAAAAGCACTCAATGTTGGTGCCCCCAGGTAAAGCACTGATCATCATCACACCCTATTTATAGTTCTAGGCTGCCCTAAGTAGCCACTGAAGAAAGCTGGATAGAAAGAACATTAGATATGGACTCTGAAGACCCAATTTCCAGCAATGCTTCTTACTATCTTTGTGACCTTGGACTTCTTATCTCATATCTCCGGGATCCAACTTTCCCACCTGCAAACAGATGGTTTATACTAAATAGTTTTTAATCCTCAAGGTACCTTTTGGCACTCAGTGATTTTATGGCTTAAAATATCTGGAGAGATGAAAGCTCACAGTGGGTGTGGAATTCAGCTCTGCTATAAGGTTGATAAGGATCTTTGGAAGGTTTCCTGGGTCAGTGGGAGAGAGGGGCAGGAAGAAAATGGTGTAGGGCCCAGAAGTTGGGGAATCCCTGGGAAGTTTTTGCAATACAGAGTATAAGATCCTTGAGGGGAAGAATTAGTCTTTTATCATCAGCACCTGGCATAGTGCCTGGTGCATGCATAGTGGGTACACAATAAATGCTTGTTGGATTGAATTAAGATTGGAGTTGAGCTGGCTGGCTCCATTCTTCATTTGGCCCCCTCTTCTCCTCTCCTTAGACCAGGCATTTCCCTACAGCCCTGGGAGTCATCACCTCCTCATCACAGAGTCTATTGAACTCATACTCTCACTTCACTGGTGTCCCAGCCCAGAGGACCTTGGGGCCATTCACCCTGTTAGCTTCTGGTTGGTCATTAGGACAGCCCTTATGGAAAGTCTGGCCAGTATGGGAGGGAAGAAGGAAGAGATAGGAAAAACCTTCTGCCCCAGATACAAGATTGAGACTACGCCTAAGGAGGGGTCAGGCTGGGAGAAACCCATGAGTTACTCAGGCAGTAGAACCAAAAACAGGGTACCATCACAGCCTGCTACTGATTGCTAGCTGATAGGTAGCCTGGCCTATAGCCCTGTTCCTTATGTGGGGTAGTGACTGCCAAGACTGATTGGCCTCAGCATGTAATGCAGGCAGGAGTGGGGGGAGGTAGAGGAAACAAGGAAGAAGAGAAGTAAGTCAGGAGACACATGGGGAAGGCAGAAATGAAGGAGTGAGTGCCCATGGAGGGAAGGGAGACGGTTATTTTCCCCACTCAGTCAAATCCAGAGAGATCAGGGCTACCTGGAACAAGAATTGACCCAAGGCCAAGGGCACTCACAGTCCTCTGGAAGGAGAACAAAAAGGACCCTCCAGGGCACAGGGGCCCCATATCTTGCTCCTCTCATTGGAAAGGTGGGTAATAGCTTTGGATGTCACCTCTTCCAGAATGACACCCATCTCCCTTGCAGCAGAGGAAGAGAAGGCCCAGATCTTTTGGCAAGTTCATAAGGCAAGGGGAATGGGTGGTTTACCAGTAGAAAAATCTTATGGGCCAGAGGAGAACCTCACCCCCAACCCAGGTGAGGCCCCAAATGCCACCATTAGAAAACAAAGTGACTGGCCTTCTTTAGGATACCAAAAATGATTATGCACAGATCAACACTCATTCTGCAACTCAGAGAACTGAAAAGCCAAATGATTTACTTAGGGTCACACAGCTGGTATGTGGCTGAGGCAAGACTTTGACTCTTGGGGCCAGGCTGCTGTATTGGTAGAGAGAGTTTTCTATCTGGGAGTTCCCCACGCCAATGGTTACAGAGCTGGTTCTGACCCCTTCACCCTCCCTTCAAATAACTGACCTTATCATTATCTCAATGGATTCTCAACACAACCATGTAAGGCAAGGGCTACAGGTATTATTATAATCTCCATTTTATAGATGAGGAAACTGAGGCTCCAAAGGATTAAATGGTTTGTCCATTGTTGCACAACTAGAAGGTGCCGGAGACAGGATTTGAACCCCAGATCACACTTGACTACAGTACCAGGGTTTTTTCCCCTAGAGTTGTACCAAGTCCCTTGGGGAGGGATAAAGCTTTGGATTATTATTAACCATAGGACATGGAATGTCAGAGCTGGGAGGACACTTAGAACAGGAAATGTCAAAGATGGAAAGGACTTCAGAATATAGAATGCCAAAGCTGGTAGCGACACTAGCATATAGGATGTCAGAGCCCGGATTGTTGGTGTTTTTTGTCCATCATTCTTGAAGAGGACCATGACATCAGGGAGGTGATGCCATGACATTCAAGTGGACTGGATTTAAGTGAGGGAGGGCTGTGCAAAGTTACCAGTCTCAATTTCTCCTCTGGAGCCATCTGGGTCCAGTGGCAAGATATAGATCAGGATGACTGGACATGGCCCTGGTTGCACTGGAAGACGTAAGCCTCTTTAAGTTAAGGTCTTTCTGCAGGTCTCAGTTTGACTGAGACAACACCCATTCAGTGATTAAGGCTAGGTAAGAAAAAAAAATCAGGGAGGGGGAGACCCTTTGGGATTTCTGGCCCAAACAGAAATAATTACTATTTACATCCACACTGAGCCAGTCAGACCCATACAATGACCAAGTAGGGCTTGGCCTGGGACCTATTGCTGGCCACTCAAAGACAGCCGGAGTGATCTGGGATTAAGGTACAGTCCTCAAGAAAAAAAATATCTAGTCCATAGACTCCAAGATATCTTGCAAGATTTCAGTGATCAAAATTTACAGTCCTTAGGTTGGAGCACCCAAAGGTAAGGGTATGATACCTCATGTGGACAGAAGGAAGGGAAAGGAAGGAAGGGGTGAGCTGTATTGTCCAGCTGGCCAGTTGCAGTCGGGTCCCCAGTGGAGCAGTTCCCACTACTACTCACAGAGGTAGCTGTTTGTGCTTTGTTCTCGAACAGGAGCATGACATCAGGGAAGTGATGCCGTGACTTACATGTGAATTGGATTTCAGTAAGGAGGGCTATGCAAAGTCACCAGCCTCACTTTCTCCTCCAGAGCCATCTGCAGCCAGTGGCCAGATAGAGATCAGGACAGCACTCTAGACTGGGAAGAGGATTCATTTATTTCTTCCTTCAGGTAGCAAATACCTCCTACCATCTTCCTTAGTGGCAGCTAGGTAGTATGGTGGATAAAGAGTGTTAGGCCTGATGCCAGGAAGACCTGAGTTCAAATGGATTACACCTTTACTAGCTGTGTAACCTTAGGCAAGTCACTTAACTTCTCTGTCTGCTTGCTTCTTCAACTGTGAAATGGGGATACTAATAGCACGTACCTCTAAGGGTTGTTGTGAATATAAAATAAGACAATATTTGTAAAAAGTGCTTTTTATATACTTTATTAATTTTTCTTTTAGCACAGTGCCTGGCACATAGTAGGCACTCATAAATGCTTATTTCCTTCCCTTCCTGCCACAGCTAAAGGAAGACCAGAGATGTGTGGGACAGAGTGCAAGATGGGGGCCTTGCCCTCTTGGGGTACACAGTTTACCTAGGACAAATAAGATAGAGAAGAACATAAGTGGAGAAGGACTCTAAAAAAGATAAAGAAGCTGGGCAAAGGGCTCAGATTGGGGCTATGGGTTGGGGAACAGAGGGATGGGAAAGGGAGAGAATGCAGGTCAATGTTAAGGTTGGTGCAACAATCCTGTGGAGAGGCCTCAACCAGCCTGGGGTGGGGTCTGTGAGTGGAGGAAAGGGGGAGGTTGGAGGGAGCTGGCCAAGGTAGCCTGGCTAGGATTTGGTGACTGATTGTAGGAGGGGAAAGAGTCAGGAATGACTAGGAGTCTTAGAACCTGATGGGGATGATGAATAGGGGCCAACAACAGAAACAGGAAGCTTTGTTGAGGGGGAGGACAGGTTTCAGTAGATAATGATGAGTCTGGATTTAGACATGTTGAGTTTAAGGGTGCCATGGGCCTTCAGATTTAAGAGGCATTGTTATAGAGGGAAGAAGTGAAACCATGGGAAGGGGTGAGATCACCATGGATTTTGAGGTCATAGAGTAAGTGCTAGAAAGGACCTCAGAGGCTCTCTGGCTCAATCCCTTCATTTTGTTTTATTCTTTGTGAGGCAATCAGGATTAAATGACTTGCCTAGGGTCTAAGAGCTAGTGTCTGAGGCTGGATTTGCACTGAAGTCCTCTTGACTCCAAGGCCCGGTGCTCTATCTACTGTGCCACCTAGCTACCCCGATCCCCTCATTTTATAGATGAGGAAATTGAGGCCCAGAGTGGTGAGGCAACATAAGTAATAACCACCAGCAGTGGGATTTGAACCTAGGTCCTCAGATGCCAGAGCCAGTCAGTATTCCTCCTACTACAAGGACATGAAGGGGGGGGGAAGGGCAGAGAAGGCTGAGAGCAACAGAACCCTAGAAAATACTTAAATCATGGGATCAATGGGTAGGGGACAGGGAATGAGAAATAGGAAAAAACAGACATAGGCTAGACAAAGAGCTATTAGAGAGACGGGAGAATGGTATGGTCAAGGGAGACCTGGGTTCTAGTCCTCACTCAATTGACAACTGACTTCTTGCCCTTTGAAAAGTCCCTTCCTCACTGACTCTGGGTTTACTCTTCTATAAAATAAGAGAGCTGGGACTTGATGAACTCAAGACTCTCCCAGTTTCGGTGTTCTCTGAGTCAGTTTGAAAAGCATGATGGATGAGTAGTAAGATAGCCAACTCATGCTCTGCAATTCCTTTATGTCCAATCAGCAGTCTTCCAAAATTTGTCTCTACCCTGAAGCCCTGACAGTGCTCTCCAGGCTTTTAAAGACTTTCAAAGACCCCCTTCTCCTGTCTGATACTATCACCCCTCTGGTATAGGCTCTTATCACCTCATGCCTGGATTACTGCAACAGCCTGCTGGTGGGTCAGCCTGCCTCAAGTCTCTCCCTATTCCAGTCATCCTCCCCACTCTGCTGTCCATGATTTTTCTAAAGTAGTAGTCCGAGAAAAAAAGTACTAATCTGATTATGTCACTCCCATACTGAATATTAACTGCATTGGCTCCCTATTATTGCCTCCAGGATCAAATACAGAATACTGTTTATTGATCAAAGCCCTTTATAACAGTTTTCTTGTACCTCACATTCATTCCCCTCCTCCCACCCATATACTCTTCAAACCAGTGACACTGGCCTCCTTGCTGTTCCTCACACAAGACACTCGACCTCTTGCCTCCTGGGCATTTTTATTGGCTGTCCCCATATCTAGAATGCTCACGTCTTCTTCCTAGGCTTCTTTCAATTTCCAAGTAAAAGCTCACCTCCTAGAAGAAGGCTTCTCTTTCTTATTTCCTATTTATCCTTTCTATGGCTTGTTTGTACATATATGCTTGCTAGTCATTTCCTTCATTAGACTGTAAGCTCCCTGAGGGTAAGGACTCTCTTGCCTTTCTCTGTGCCCTCAGAATTTAGCCCAGTGCCCGGCAGATCATAGGTACTTACATTAGGAAAAATAAAATAGATAATTTTTATTAGATAAAAAGAAAAAAAAGTTTTTACACAAATAAATCTAATGACACCGGGCAAGTTATTTAACTCATCTGTAAAATGAGCTGGGTGGACTTACTTGTCTCTAAGGTCCTTTCCAATTCTAAATCCATTATCCTATGACCTAGATTCAAATCCTGGCTCTGCTCTTGACTATCTGTGTGATCTTGGGGCAAGGTGCTTAATCAGAAGTTCCTTTATTCATCTGGAATGATTTTAGGGTAGAAATGAAGGGTTAGGCTGTCACAGCCTTTCTTCACTCCTCAGATGCTCCTGGGCTCCCATCTGGCCTCCTAAAGTCTAGCCCAGCTAAAGTGTAAGGGAAGCCTAGCTGGTTGTGGGTTTATCAGCTGGTCCCCACTGGGCTATCGCTGTCCTTTTTAAGATAGGCCATGTTTAGTAAGACCTTCACCCCTCTTCTCTATTTGTCCCATCATTCCCCTTTTCTTCCCTGTATCCCTCCACAACTCCCCACTGCCCACCACTTCACTCTCCTATCTACAGATCATTTGCAGTCAAATGATAGAGAAAATCTAGGAAGCTTGAAAGCCTAGTCTAGAAATCAATAGCTTCCTTCAGGGTTTTTTGCTTCCCAGGTTCCTCCCCTATACCTAACAGAACTGTCTCCCCTGCCCTGCCTTGTCTCTCCCAAACTGGCAGGGAAGAAAGGAAGAAAGGGCTCTGGGCTTTGCACCCCCATCCAACATGTCAAGGCCAGCCCCAGTCTTCTCCTGGCTTGTCCAGGATCCTGGCAATGCTGTTTTAATTCCAGTCCACCCTGATCCTCTGGAATTCCCAAGTAACCTGTCTGTCCTGGAAATCCAGCAGCCTGGCTAGGAGTAGAACTGGGACTTGAATGAAGATCCCCTGACCAGACTTGTTCTATGTGGCACCAGGGGACATGGAATGCATCTCCCAGCCATTCCACCAGATTCCACTTTGAAATGGCTGGGGAAACTGAGGCTCATGGAAGTTAAGTTACCTGGCTATTCAACATCCCTTTAATTTTATTAAGCTTTATTGATATGCTCTCTTCTCTCCTCCTAACATTGCTATCATTTTCCAATAACTCTCTTCCTCATAGAATCCTGAAGGAGGCAAATTAAAGGTTGTGTGTGGAGAAGCACCCATCCTAGGGTAAGAAAAAAAATGGGTTTTTTTTTGAATAAAGCACAACCTTTCTGAGCCACTATTTCAGTCATGGGTTTTTCTTTTCCCACTAAATCTATATGAGACCAAATTTGCTTCCTTGCATCAGACTCTCTAGTTCATCTTACTTGCTACTCATACTTTGTGTACTTTCTTAAGAGTCTGCCTCCTGTGCATAACTGCTAGTCTTCCTTTATAGTAGCCACGCTCCATGATATCTAGCCTGGGATACGTAGACATACTTAATAGTTTCCTCCTTCCCCTTTTCAGTTAAAACCGCTTTGAGTAGATTCGCAAAGCATCAGGCAAATACAGTTTTACTAATCCTTGTTAGGTATATTTCATGCCTAGTCAGTAGCCTGTTGGTTTCATATTTTAAATCACGGCCACAGGATTATAGATTTTGAGTTGAAAGGTCCCTAAGGTCACTAAGTCCAACCTCTTCATTTTATAGATGAGAAAACTGAGACAGACTCCATTCTTAGAAACCATATTCTTCACCAGTCATAACATGCATTTCATTTCCAAATCTTTTGCTTTCAATGGACAGCGGTGATGAAAACATTGCCTAAGCCCCTGCCTGACATTGAAGTCTGTCTATAATCTGACTCCAGCTTGCCTTTCCACTTGTATATCACATCATACTTCTTCCTGTACTTTAAATTCCAGCCAAACTGCACTATGAAATGCTGCTATTCCCCAAAGTCAGCATTCCATTGACCACCTCTGTACAACTGGCACCTCACACTCAGAATGCACTCACTCATTATCTCTTCCTCTCAGGATTCTTCTCTTCCTGAAGGCTCAGGTGTTATATATGCTCATAAAGCCTTTCCTGCTTTCTCCAGTCATTAATTGTCTCTCCTTCCTCAAATTACCTTTTTTTTTTAAATCTGTAGACCTATTGTTAACTCCCTTTCTGCATCATCCAGTAGACTGTTAGCTCCCTGACGGAAATGTTTTTCTATTCATCTTGGTGTTTCCAATACCCAGCCTAGAACCTTATTCATTCCATTGCAGGTACTAAATATATGCTTATAACATTAATTAACCCAAACCTTACCAATAGAAAAACTGAGGTTTGGACAGGGAGAGTGATTTGCCCTCCATTACATTGTGAGCACCGAAGTCAGGATTTGAATCTAGAGCCTCAGACTCAAAATCCAGGACTTTTTTGCCTTCGATTACAATATCAATTTTGGGGTGAGTCACACCTGCCCTGGGCCACAGAGGCAGAGACCTAGCATGCCTGTGCCAAGCTATCAACATCATTAGTATTTACATAGCAAAGCACATTACAAACATTATCTCATTTTATCTACTGCTGAAAGGACATAGGGAACCACTGAAGGTGTCTGTATCACACCAGTTTCCTCTTCAATCTTTGGAGATTGCCCTCCACTTTTGGACAGCTCCAATTGCTACTCTGTTTTTTATGACATCAAACAGAGATCTCTCGGTCCTGGAGGGTTTCTGAAGTTGTTAGTACAAAGCTTAAAAGTTCCCCAGATTCTATGGATGTGCTCTAGACAGAAGCAGGACCCTTCTGGGTTAGGCCTGTGTTCTGTCAGGGCCAGAATTCTTTCTGAGCGGAGGGAACCTGTAGTTGTCTCCCCATTCAGCTCTCCAGTTAGATAGGTCGGTTCCCAAAGAGCCATGTTTGTTTTCCTCTGACATTCATCATAGGGAGGGCTCACCAGCTCTTAATAAGGGAAAATATTCTAACAAATGGAACCATCCCACATTGGAATAAGCTTTCTTGGTAGGCAGTGGACTCCTTGTCACCAGAAGTCCTCAAGTGGAGACTGGATGACCATTCATTAGAGATGTCGTCAAGAGAATTCCTCCTTGAAGGCATCTAGGTGGCAGAGTGGATAGAGCACTGAACTAGAACTTCCTGACTAGCTGTGTGACCCTGGGCAAGTCACTTCACCTCTGTTTGCCTTAATCCACTAGAGAGGAAATGGCAAACCACTCTGGTATCTTTGCCAGAAAACTCCATGGACAGTATGGTCCATGAGGTCATGAAGATTTGGACACAACTGAACAAAACAAAACAATCTGTAGGTTGGAAGAAGTGCCTCATGAAGTTTCACTCAGCTATCACGTTGTGTGATCATTATACAAAGAATTTCCCCATCTATGACAGGACATAATCCTCTCACATGATTTGAAAGGTTGGCTCACTCCACTCTGCATCTGCAGCTATGCCTAGGGAACAAGATTCCTGATCCAATCCATGTCCACACCAGCTCTATCATTGTTGTTGTTTAGTCAATTAGCATGTCCACCCTTTGTGACCTCATTTGGGGCTTTCTTGGCAAAGACACTGGAGTGGTTTGCCATTTCCTTCTCCAATTTTTTTTTTCAGAGGAGGCAGTTGAGGTTAAGTGATTTGCCCTGGGGTTACACAGCTACTAAGTATCTGAGGCCAAATTTGAACTCAGGTCCTCCTGACTCCAGGGCTGGTACTCTAACCCATTGTACCACTTAGCTGCCCCTCTCTCCAGTTCATTTTACAGAAACTGAGGCAAACAAGGTTAAGTGACTTGCCCAGGGTCATACAACTAGTAAGTGTTTGAGGCTGGATTTGAACTCAAGTCTTCCTGACTCAGAGCCCAGTACTTTATCCACTGTACCACCTAGCTGCCTGTACAAATCATGAGATGTTAAGATTGTTGTTCAGTTGCTTCAGCTGTGCTCAACAATTCATAGCCCCCTTTCGGATTTTCTTGGCAAAGATCCTGAAGTATTTTGCTATTTCCTTCTCACTTTACAGATGAGGAAACTGAGGCAAACACGGTTAAGTGACTTGCCCAGGGTCATACATTTACTGTTTATATGTTCACAGGCATGCCACAACTTCTCTGGGCCTCAGTGTCCTGAGCTGTAGAATGGGGATATTCATCCCTGTAAGACCTTCCTAGTAAGTGTCTGAGGCCAGATTTGAACTCAAGAAGGTGAGTCTTCCTGACTCCAGGCCAGGCACTCTATTCATGAGCCATCTAGCTGCCCCAAAACTCATCATCATATTTCCAGTTCAGACTTTGACTGACACTACTTCCTTCAGCTCCTCCTCCTCTGCCTGGATGGTGAAGTATCAAACTACTCCCAAGTCTTCCTTTATAGAAGGCAGAAACTAGACTTTTTGGCTCTCTCCATTCTGCATCTGTTGCTCTGCCTGGTTTCAATTCCTTAGAACAAGATGCCCTCCATGCAGGGTACCTCTTGGTGCCTCGTTCCCTACCTGATCTCCTGCCTCCTTTTGTGTGTTTGTCTCTCCCCATTAGATCGTAAGCTCTTTGATGGCACAGGCTGTCTTTTCATTAATTGTATCCCCAGGGCTCAACAAAGTGCCTGACACACAGCAGTTACCTAATAAATTTTATTTGGATTTGTTGGAAGGGCTGAGATTAATACACCCAAAAATTGAGCCTGAGGGTAAGCATTTTCTTTAAACTGAAACATTCCAGGTGCATTGCAGGCTCTGATAGAATAGGACTTTTTGGGTAGCTGGGTGGTGCAGTGGATACAGAGCCAGGCCTGAAGTCAGGAAGACTTGAGTCCAAATCTGGCCTCAAAAACTTACTAGCTGCTTGACCCTGTTTGCCTCAGTTGTTTTGAGCTGGAGAAGGAAATGTTAAACCACTCCAGTACCTTTGCCAAGAAAAACTCCTGGAATGTTTCAGCCCCATTCCATCCCACTCAGACGCACGTACACAGACCTTTCTAGTGTCTGTCTGGCTCACCTATGGACAGACACCTGGAAATGACTTGGATGAAATAGGGAGCTCATCCTGAGTACAATGAGAGTGTGTCCTACAGTGTGCTCAGGTCTGTGCTGGACAAACTGGAGGCTAAGGAAGGGGAGACAGGGATGAAGGAAGAACACTCCCTGCTTGCAAGGACTTCCCTGTCCTAACTGGGGGAGACAAGACCTTGCAAAAATAAAAGGCAGCATACAAAGGAGGGCCACAGTATAGGCAGCTGTGAATGTTGGGGGAGCTTTCAGGAAGTGGGCTAAGGACCTAGTCAGTCACAGAAAGCTTCATGGAGGAAGTAGGGGTGGAGATACTCTCCAAAGGATCGGGAGACTCTGGATAGGCAGGAAGACCAGATGAACAGAAGAAAAAAGGTGGTGAGGCAGGAATGAAGTCTGATGTGTGCCATGTGGGAGGCCTGGTGGAAAATATGTTAGATTATGAGTCCAGAAGACCTGGGTTTGAATCCTGGTACTGACTTCAAGAGTCTGGGTCTTAGTGGAACAAAAGAGTGAGCCACATGCAGGAGATAAGAGCAATGGGTTGGGAGTCAGTCTTGAATACCAGGTTAAATTTGGCCTTGCTGAAAGGACACAAGGAACCACTAAAGATAATTAGACTTGGACTTTAGCAAGATGAACTGGCAGACTGTGTAAAATAGCCAGGAGGAGAGAAGAGGAGGCAGAGAAGCCAGACTGGAGACTGGAAATAATCTAGGAGAGGGAAAAGTGATCAAATCTGGACTGGGGTAGGGGTTGTGGGATTGAGAGGAATCAACTCTGGACCTCTGAGGGCTCAGGTAAAAAGACAGAAGTAACCTTTTTAGGTGCAAAGTTTCCAGGAAGCAGCCTGCAAAAGCAATCCCCATAGGCCTAGGGTCCTAGAGGAGGTAGCTCCACCAGGGAGTCACCATCTCTGGCTGCTGCACCTACAAATGTATGAAGACTGGGGGAGGAAACTGAGGTGGCTCCTCCAATAAGGATGGGCTGCAGAGTAAAGTAGAAGAGATGGGGACCTTAGAGGGAGATGGCTATGTCCTCCTGGGATTTATGATAGCTAAGCAGAGGAAGTCCCTTCCTAAAGTAGGGGTCAGCATCCCAGGGCCTGTGGGCTATATCTATTGATGAGCTAAGAATGATTTTTATATTTTTAAATATAATAAAACTTGCCGGTGGGATGAGTAAATCTGCCCAAGATCAGGAAGAGAAAAAGCCATTGGAAAGTGGGAGGTTGTAGCCACCCACATCCAAGCTACCCCAGTATAATCAATATATCTCTCACATTATAATGGAAGCCTGAGATGATTTCCCCCTTCTTTGTCTTTCTATCCCCAGAGGCTAACACAGCGCTCACCCATAGTGGGAACTCAATAAAGGCTTGTCAGCTAGATTGAATAGTATCAGGAATGAGTTAGGGCTTGTAACAAATGCTCAGGAGGACAAAAAGGTCTCTTTTTAAAGCTATGTAGGGAGTCAGAAGAGCAAAGTCAGGCCTATCCCACAGTTTGGGAGGATAGAAGGAAAACAGACATGAAAATTTCTGACTACAGGGAGAAACAAGTGAAGTATTGTGTTCCATTCTGGGCACCACATTTTAGGAAACACATTCATAAACTGGAAAGTGACAAAAGGACTACTGGGAGAGTAGATAGAGGGCCTAGAGTTTAAGCCCTAAGAGGAGGAGCAGAAGAAAATGTAGATGCTTTGCCTGGAGGCTGTGGAGTGGGGATAATAAAGGTCTTCAGGTATTTGAAGGGAGATTAGATGATACTGCTGGTGTCCCAAGATCCAGGAATAATGGGTGAATAAGAACAAGAAGCAAAGTTGGGCAGGACATCAGAAAAAACTCTGAATAATCAGAGCTATGGGAAAGTGGAATGGGTTGCCCGGGGAAATAGAGCGTTCCTCCAATCCAAGCAAAGGCTGGAGGAGTTATTTCAGAGAGAGGATTGTTGTTCGTGTATGGGTTGGCCTAGATGGGTTTTCTTGTGTGTGTGTGTGTGTGTGTGTGTGTGTATGTGTAAATTTTTTATTCATTTTAAATGAATACATTTAAATACAAAGGGCAGCTAGGTGGCACAGTGGATAGAGCACCAGCCCTGGATTCAGGAGGACCTGAGTTCAAATATGGCCTCAGACTCATAACACTTACTAGCTGTGTGACCCTGGACAAGTCATTTAACCCCACTGCCTAACCCCCCCCCCCAAATATATATAAATAAACTTAAATGCAAACTGAGAAAAGGAAAAAAAATGAGAACATTTCCACGTATGCAGCAGAACATAAGAGAAGATTCAATATAAGACAATAAATTTCCATTTCAAGAAAACCTATGTAATACTAGATGGGTTTTCAAGTCCAAACTCTGAAATCCTGTGAAAGTGGAAATGTTCAACTACTATTTTTTTTCTTTCAAAAACAAGTTTATTTGTTTTCTACTCTGGTAGATATCAGGACAATACTATGGACCTCTCTCAGAATCCATTTTTTCATATGAAGGATAATAATGTTGACCCTACCTGCCCGATAACACTGTTTAAATCATAAACCAAAGCTCTTTATAGGATGCCTAGATTTCTTGAAAGGGATTTGATAAATTTCATATCTTGTAGACAAGACAAAGGAATGTGGGTTAGAAAACCATACTATTAGGTGGATTTGGAACTGCCTGAATGTCCAGCCCCAAAGAGTGATAATGAATGAATTGATGTCAGCCAGGAGGAAGGTCTCAAGTGGAGAGTTCCAGAGATCTAGACTTATCTCTGAATGAGTCAATATCCTTATCAATAACTTGGATGAAGACATATATATATATCACAGAAGTCTTGAACGAATTGATGTAGACCAAGGCAATCAGAATCAGAAGGGCTTATTTAAGGAAGGCCAGTGATAAGCTGGAATGTATCCAGAGGAGGGCAGCTCAGTTGATAAAGGGGGCCTGGAGACTGAGCCATACAAAGATCAGTTGGAAGAACTTGGGGTGTTTAGCCTAGAGAAGAGAAGGCTCAGAAGGGACATGATGCTGCCTTTAAATATCTGATGGACTATTCTAGGTCAGAGGAAGTCAGATCTGCTGCTCTTCTTCCTTGGTCAGTCTTGAGTTGGACATGTACATGCCCACTCTTTTCTGGCTGCCCCTCACTTGTTTGTTTCCCAGGTGTGTGTTGTGTGTGTGTGTGTGTGTGTGTGTGTTTGTGTGTGTGTGTGTGTGTGTGTGTCTGTGGTGTGTGTGTGTGGTGTCTCAATGCCTTGAGCTTCCCCTTCCCAACTCCTCCTCATACTCCAGTGTTCAGCGCAAGCACCACCTTGCTTTGGGGGCCTTCAGCTAGGTCTCCTTATCTTTTCCAGCACACCAAGAGCCTGTTTCCTTTAGTTTGGCCTCTAAGACCATCCTCCAACGCTCAAGTCAGGTACCAGGAGCTATGGGAAGGCAGAGGTCCCTGGCTATTTGGGCTCTGTCCCTCCTCGAATTATCTTGATTACTTCTGTCTGTGTGCTGTATACCCCAATAACACAATAAGACCAGATGTCTTTTGGCTTTTCCCAGTCCCTAGCATGGTCTCATTGTTGAACTGGACTGAGTGGATGTCTTCTATACAGTCTCCCCAAGCAGACCTACCAACACTGGTCACCTAGCACGTGCTTGCTGGGGGGGATAGGACAAGGAAAGAGAGGTGGAACCTGATTTTGCAGGAGTAAGGGAGAGAGGGGCCATAAGCAAATCAAGGCCCTTCTGCTGTTATCCCCCAGGGAACTGAGGAGGACCTGGGATTCAGGAGATCATTTCTCACAGCATCCCCTCAATACCCCCTCCCACCTCCCTGTCTGGGCCTAGCTTGGGGGCTTAGAAACTAGAATATCCTGATCTGAGCTCAGGAGATTAGGCTGGAGCTTGGAAGCAGGCCTGTGGGGCCCACATACGAAAAAGAGGGAAGCTTGCGGCTGCTTAGCATTTCTGCCTGTCCACACTCTACAGGGGAAGTCCAGGGCCACCCCTTATCTGCTCCCCCGCCCCAGGGTATATCTCAAAGTACTTCTGGGTCTTTCTTGTTAGGCACAACATAACAAAAACAACAGCTCACATTTCTGGTGGTACAGGAGCTAGGGCAAGGATTATCCCAGTATTAGGTATGGGATTTAGAGTCTGAAAGCACTTTAGCATTCATCTAGTTCAACCCCTCTCCATTTACAAATGAGAGAAATGGAGTCTCAGCCACAGCTCCAAATCTAGTGCACCTTCTCCTAAACTCTGGTTGTCCCAATTTCTCTCTCCATTTTTACGGGTGAAAAAAATAAGGTTCTGAGGAAGGAAATGACTTTATATAGCTAGCATTCACATAGCACTTTAAGGTTTGCAAAGTAAGTTACAAATATCTCACTTGATCCTCACAAACACAATCCTGGGAGGTAGGTGCTATTAATATCTCCATCTTACAGTTGAGAAAACTGAGGCAGACTGAGATTAAGTGACTCGCCTAGGGACACACAGGTAGGAAGTATCCGAGGCCAGATTTGAACTCAAGTGTTCCCGACTCCAGACCCAGCACTCTATCCACTCCAACAGTTTCTCAAGCACAAAGCTAGCAAATGGTCAGGAAGAAATTAAACTCAAGGCTCCAGATTTCATTTCCAGTCCTGTTTTTTACTATATCATACTGCTTCTCAGAAGCAACTGGAAACCATTCTTCCCAGTGCCTAATTAGCTTCAACTCAGATTTTGCATTCTCTAACCTCCTACACCTCCTTCAGTTTTCTCCTTGTTAGTGTGGAAAGAGAGCCAGATCTGGATTCAGAGGACCCAGGTTTAAATCAAGGAGACCAGATTCTGTTCCTTCCTAGTGGCATACACTCTTTGGGTTTCAGCTTCCTCCTCTGTAAAATGAAGAGATTGGACTCGATGAACCTTAAAATCCTTCCCAGCTTTAAATCCCAAGGCCTGCGACCTATCCCCCTTCTTGGCCAATCTATTGTCCCCTCTCTTCCTCCCACAGTCCTCTCTGATGATCTGTGTCAGACTCTGCACCTGTGCCTGGATATAGTACTGGGCTTGGTGTCGGGAAGATTGGTTTCAGATTCTGTCCAAGACACTGTTCCTCATACACAGGGTGGTGCTCTATCTCCCTTCTCTGTGACTGCCATGGCTGTTCCCCATGCCTGGAATGTATACTTTCCTCCATGACTACATCTTAGACTCCCCAGCTTCCTTAAAAGTTTGGCTTAAATGTCTCCTTCTACATGGAGCCTTTCCTGATTCCCCCAGCGGGAGGATGTTTCTATTTTGTATAAAGCTATACATACATACATGTACACATGGGGGCCATCTCCAGTTGTCCTGATCTATATCTTGCCCAGATGGTTCCAGAGGAGAAAGTGAAACTGATGACTTTGCACAGTCCTCCCTCACTTACATCCAGCTCACTCACAAGTCATGGCATCACCTTCCAATGATCCTCTTCCAGAACAAAGGACAGACACGAACGAACAACCCATATACATGTATGCATGTATGTATATATACACACATGCATATATGTGTGTGAATAGGTGCATGCATTGTCTCCCCCAATAGAACATAGGCTCCTTGGGGGCCGGAATTGTTCTGTTTTTTTGGTCTGCATCCCCAAGGACTCAGACAGTGCCTTTTAAATAGGTACTTTATACCCTCTATCACCCACAGTTTCTTATCTATAAAATGGGGAGTAACTGCAGCAATTATTTCCCAGGGTAGTTTTAAACATCAAAGGAGATAATGGTGGGGAAAGCAATTTTACAAACCTTTAAAAAAAAGCCTCAGTTACAATTACTACTATTTATGGCCCAAGTTTGTACTAGGCTGCTCCTTATTGTTCTCATTCTTATAGGTGGGCAGGGTGGGGATCCAGGCATCAACTCAAGAAGGTAGCATTAGGCCCTGTTCCATCTAGTCACCAGACTGAGGCTGGTCTCCTCCCTTCCCTGAGGCTCCAACTTTTCTGCTGCTGCAGGATGCCTCTAACTAATCTCAAGGAATCCCAGAATTTTAGAGCTGGAAGGAACCTCAGAGGTCAGGTGGTACAATGCTCACTACAAATGACCATCTGGGATGTGCCAAATTGGGTGACACCCCCTACTGCCTGAACCCATTCACTTATAGATGATCTCATAATTAGTCAAGTTTTCCTGATATCAAACCTAAATATACCTCTATACACCCAAATATCTCACTAGTTATTATTCCTAGTTCTGCCCCCAGGTCCCAACAGAACAAAGTGGAGCTGTCTCCTACATGAAAGCATTTTAAATACCTTTGACAAAATGTCTGTCTTTGAGCTTTCTCTTTTCTGGGCTAAATATTCCCAGTCCCTTCAACCCATTAACATATGACATGGACTCAAGGTCTTTTACCATTCTGGTTGTCCCCCCTCCAAAGTTAGCTAGACCATAAAGTCCTTCCTAAACTGTGGCCTCCAAAACCAAACAATGCTCCACCTGAGTTCTGATCTGAATAGAAGAAAGAGCAGAACATCCTGATTCTTGGAAGTTATGCCTATCTTAATGAAGTCTGACATCGTGTAATAATCACAGCTAACAGCTAACATTCATATAGTGCTTATTGTGTGCCAGGCACTGTTCTAAGTGCTTTACAAATATGATCTCATTTGATCCTCACAGCTCTAGGGGGAAGGTGCTACTATTATCCCCATTTTACAATAGAAGAAACTGAAGCAGACAGAGATTAAGTAACATGACCTGGGTTATACTGCTAGTAATTGTCTGGGGCCAAATTTGAACTCAGGTCTTCCTGACTCCAAGACCAGTGCTCTACTTATCACATCACATAGTTCCCTCATATTGAACTTGTAGTTCACCAAGACTACCAGATATTTCCCATGAAACCAGCCATGCCTCCCTTATCTTGTACTTGTGAAATTCCTTTTTTGAAATCATGAGTAAGATTTTGCAATTATCTATTCTGAATGTCATTTTATTAATTATACAGCTCAATAATCTCACTTCTCATGATCTTTATGAATCCTAAAGCTGCCATCCAGTGTGTTAGCTATCCCTCCCTGGTTTTGTGCCATCTGAAGATTTGATAAGCATGCTATCTTTCCTTTTATCCAAGTCATTAATAAAAATGGTAAACAGGACAGATCTTTGGTGCAGGAATAGTCCTGGTATAGATCCTTTTCCACTCTTACACAGCCCCCTCCCCGCCATGCTAGGTCATACCTGACACTTATAATCTAGAGAGTTGTCTGGCCACCTAGAGGTTAAGTGAATTAGGATGATAGGATTACTAATTTAAAGGTAGAAGGAACTTTGAGGCCATTAAGTCTAATCCCATCATTTTACTGGTGAGGACATTCAGGCCCTGAGAGAGAGGGAAAGTGACTTGTCCAGGGTGACACAGCTAGCATATGTCAGAAGTGGGATCTGAGGGGGCAGCTAGGTGGCCCAGTGGATAGAGCACCAGCCCGGAAGTCAGGAGGACCTGAGTTCAAATTTGGCCTCGGACCAAACATTTGACACTTACTAGCTGTGTCACCCTGGGCAAGTCACTTAACCCCAATTGCCTAAAAAAAAAAAGTGAGATTTGAAAGCAGGTCTTCCTGGATTTAAGTGGATAGATAATTTTATTTCAAGCATGACTTGTTCTTGATAAAGATGTACCAACCCTTTGTAATCACAGCTTCCTTTCTTAGATGCTTACTAACCAGCTCTTTAATGATCCATTCTAGAATTTTCGCAGGAATGGAAGTCCAGCTCACTGACATATAATTTGCAGACTCTCTTCTTTTTTTTAAAAAATTGGGTCATTTGCCTTTTTCCAGCCTGGTGGGTGGCACTGCTCTCATTCTCCTCTTTCAAATACCAGCTGGCTGTGCTTTGGTGACCACACCATCTAGTTCTTTTAGTGCCCCAAGAACCCAGAAGTTTCCTGCTTTTATCCTCTATCTCTTCCCAGGAAGTGATTTATCTTTTACTCCATCCTCCCTGGGGAAGCCACAGGGAATCCGAGAACTGACCCAGAATAACTCCTACCAGTGGACTGTGGGGACCTTCCATGGCTCAAGTGGTGAGAGAGGAGAGGTCAGGAGGGCAGGGCACCTCCCCTCTGGACATGAACTATGGGGAATTGTTTCCTTCCCCAAGAAGGAAAGCTGTATAGTGCAAAAAGCCCTGGGTTCCAATTCTGGCTCTGGGTCTGCTAAACTGGATGACTATTCTTGAGTCTGTTCTCTGGGTCCTAGTTCCCTTGTTCTGTAAGCTGGACATAATCACACTACCGCTCCTTACCTCACAGGATTGTTTTTTGAAATGTAAAAATGAAATAGAAATGGCAGCTGTCATTATTACTCCCTACCTATTTTACCCAGGCTCCATTCATTCAACATTAATTACTCAATTATTGATTAAGTGCCAGCTAGGAATATAAAACTAATTAAAAAACCCAACAATCTCTGCCTTCAAGGAGCTTATATTCCATGGAGGGGGGAGCGGGGGAGAATGATATACACCCAGGGGGATGACTCATACATAGATGAATAGAATTCAAAGAATTCAGAAAGGAGAAGATGATGATGGAATCTGGACTAGAACTGAAGTCATCTGACATTAGACAATAGTCTAGAAAGAGCATGATATCCACCAGCAAGGAATGTTTGAAAGGCTGTCATATGGAAGTTGGATCAGACTTGTTCTGCCTGGCCCCAGCCAAACAGCGGAGCTGTCCAAAAGGGAAATGGGTAGTCTTGGGAGGGAGTGGCTCACAACGTGCCCTCCCAAATAATAATATATAATAACAACATATAATAATAAAAGGTCACATTTATATAATGCTTTAAGGTCTGCAAAGCACTTTACTTGTTACCTCAAATAATCCTCACAACAGCCCTGTGAGATAGGTGCCTATGATTATCCCCTTTTCACAGAGGGTGAAACTGAGGCCTGAGAGAGATTAAATGACTTACTCAGGGTCACACAGCTAGTACATGCCTGAGGTACTCAGAGCTTCCTGAATTCAAGTCCAGTCCTCTAGCTACCTACTCAGATGCCTCAATGCTCTGTAGTTTGTAGAGGTAATTCCTATCTGGGTACCCATCTACCTGAGAACCCTTTCCAACTTCAGAGATGCTGTGATTCTGCAGTGGCTCTGAATTTATAGTCCAATCCTGGCTAAGCCCCTCAGTGAGGCTTAGTAAGGAGAACAGTGAAATTAGAGGGTTGGCCTTCAATATCCTTCCAGCAATAATCTAAGGTAAGAAAGTAACCTGAAGAGGTAGCCCAGGAGCAACAAAATCATTCAGAAGTTAAATTAGGGTGAAGTTCATTCTAGCAGAACAGAAACTCCCAAAGGATGGCATAGTTTCAGTTTGGTCTTTGTCTCACAACAAAGCCCTTCAAAGTGTGGTAAACTGATGGCCACACACTTAATCACTAATCTCCACTGGTTCGGGCTGTATTTGGATAAAAGGATTGAAGCTGACAGTTTCCAGGTCACTCGCTTAGCCAGTTTTTCTGATTCTTACCACCAAACATGTAGGGTTTTTTCCTCTGTCAGCAGCTTCTTCCCGATAACGGTAAACTAGGACTTCAGCGATGGGTGAATCTCACCCCTGAAGACAAACTGGATGGATTATGGGCCTAGTTAGAAAAAGAATTCCAGAAAGCTCCAACAGGGAACACCTGAGCTATTCTTGAAGGGTTGGACTGTCTTTGTTTTTTTTGCATTTTGGTGGACCACAGGCTCTCAGACCCTTTTTGCAGGACATCTATTCTTGCAATTTAATGGGGATACTATTTTTGACTCTTCCCTAAGTGATAGCTCTTCTTAATTGGGCTTTTGGCCAATCTTTGTTGTATATCTATCTATCTCTAGGTTTGTCAGCCTTCGCTAGTCATTAGACTCCACAACATTCTCAGGGATACTGTTTGGAATCTTGTGACTTCAACGCAGTAGGAAAAATATTGGCTTCACAGCCAGAAAGCCCGGGTTCAAAACCTGGTTCTACAATTGTGCTGCCTGTGTGACTTTGGGCAGGTTGATTGACTTCTCTAGGCCTCAGTTTGCTCACATTAAAATGAAGATGACACCTAAAGTTCCTTTCAGGGGTAAATCTATGATTCTACAAAGGTAGAACATGATGGGAATGAAGAAGAGATGTGAACAAAGTATTTTAGGAAAATTTGGGGAAGGAGGGTCCTATTCAAGGTCAAGGAAGAAGGGTAGGTATTCAACATGACAGACTCCTGCAGTTGTACCTGGTTTCATCTTAGCCGTTAGGTATGGTAGTGGACAGCTCTTTGGAACTAGAGGAGATCTGTGTTCAAATTTTGATTCTGACATTCACTTAATTGCTGTATGACCCAAGAAAAATAACTTTCTGAGCCTTGGTAACCATCTATAAAATGGGAGTACTTGCATGATCTATCTCTTAGAGTTGTTGGGAGGAAAGTGCTTTGTATTCCTTAGAAAAATCACTCTGATTATAATTATCATGTGAAGAAATGGGAGGACCCAGGGAAATCCTGCCCTGAGTCACTGGGGATAGATAGGTTGAGGTGG
The DNA here is from genome assembly GCF_003287225.1 of Phascolarctos cinereus. Lineage (NCBI taxonomy): Eukaryota > Metazoa > Chordata > Mammalia > Diprotodontia > Phascolarctidae > Phascolarctos > Phascolarctos cinereus. The sequence goes on along the minus strand of NW_027555847.1, from coordinate 682,549,439 downwards.
GAGGAGGGATTCTGGATGGACATGAAGGCATCTACTACTGACTGGACTCTCTTCTATGGGCCTGAGTGAGATGTAAGATTTCTCCTGCCAGGAACTGAAGCCTAGGCCTGGTGCAGGGAGAGCTCAGCATAAACAGGGCTTTAGCAATGCCATGTGCAGGGCCCCCCCTTTAATGCTCACACAGGGTGCAGTGGGCTGGCCCAGCTTGGGCTCTTTTCCCAGGCTTCCTCAACTCTCTCACCCCCAAGGCGGCAGCAGCTCACACTTGCCTGGCATATGCTGGCATCAATGTGCCCAATTTCCCCTCCAAATGAACACTCTCCTGCCTCAGAACCCAACCTAGGTGGGGAGCTGAGTCCCATGCACCTCCCTTATTCCTTCCACAAGTGGGAAATTCTCCAGGAATTTTGCCAGATTCAGGTTAGGTTTGTGAACTGGGAACAAACCTAGGCCAGTTAATGGTCCTAGGAGCCTGTGTGCCTGAGAAGCAGAGTGGTGGGTGATATAGGGAGGAAGGGTGTATGTGTATGTGTATGTGTATGTGTATATATGTGTGTGTGTGTTTGTGTGTGTGTGTGTGTGTGTGTGATCTAAGGGTACTGGAGCTCTATGGGATACCTGACATGCATGCACAAGGGTGAGAGAGAAGTGTATGTACAATTTACACGAGGGTGAATGTGACAGAAGGGTGGGTGTATGAGGCACAGATGAGGAGTTACATGATGGGAATAAGGGTCATCTGGGAGCCACAAGAATAGAACAACGAAAAGGGTGTGTGTTTGTGTGTTTTCCATTGTGAGGAGAGGCCTTTAAGGGCCCTTAAAACCCTCTGTGGCTAGGGGCAGCGGCAGCGTAGGCACTAGGCGCTGGGTCTGGAGAGCGAAAGGGCCGACTGTGTGGGTGTGAGTCGCAACAGCCCCTCAAGGATCGGGGTTGGTTATCCCAGTGGGCAGGGGTTAGAGGGACCCGGGAAGACCGTGCTTACCTGCAGCTGCGGCACAGACAGACAAGACAGCTGTTAGGACAGATGTTCCCCGCGGGCAGCCGGACTTAGGTGGTTTCCGAGTCCCTGCCGCCCAGGCAGACGTGGCTGCCCTGGATGCTCCCTAGCCGAGGCAGCGACCGGACGGGTCATCGGACACGTGTCTCCCTTCCCCTCCCACCCCCGGCAGCCAGGACTCGGTTCCAAGAGAGAGAAGGAGGGGCTAGGGCGGGACCTGGGCTGGGGAGGTGGAGGGGGAGCTTGGAGGAAAGGGAGGGGGGCGAGAAGCGGTGTTACTGGAAGGCGGGGGAAGGGCTGGAAAATCCGCGATGGGGCTGGGGGCTCAGAGCAACCGAGTCTTGGACCCAGGGAGCGCTGAGGGGGACCCAGAGGGGGTTCTGGAGGTAGCAGGGCCCTGGATGACAGAGGAAGAGGCTCAAAGGAGTTGGCAGGGGGCAGTTTGGGAAGGCGGAGGCGCAGGGAGCGGGCTTTGGGGTGGAGGGTCTGGAGGTGCCGATGGGGGGGTAAGGAAGAAACTAGATGGGGTTCAGGGTGTGATAGAGCCTGGAATAGGGGGGAGCTAAGGGCAATGGGGGCTCGGGCGGTGGCTGGGAGTGGGAGAGGCACGCGAAGCTGAGGCAGCCCGCGCAGGTGCTGGAGGAGGAAGGAGGCGGGGAGGGGGTAATGGGGAGGGGGAGCCTGTTCGGGGGTCCGTAGGAGATGGCGCTGGAGCCTCCCGGAGCTTGGGGCTGGAGCTTCGCTGCGAACAAACCTTGGCCCCGCCCCGTCCCGCCCAGTCCCTTTCCGTCTGGCCCGGCCTCGGGGCCGCCTCCACTCACATCGCTGGGCGGGCCGCTGGCGGAAAGCCCTGCCCCGAGGCCCCCCATTCTTTGCCCGCCCTCTCTGGCTTCCAGGGCTGCTCCTGAAGCTTCCGAGAGCCTGGAGCCTGCTTCACCCCTCCTCCACCAACCTGGCCCCCCCGAAGCCACCTCCGTCCCCCCACTTCTACATCAGATCCCCTCTCCTCCATCCCTATACACATGAAAAGAAACGTGGGGACACACTGCCAACCTCCCTTGGCCTTGGCTCTTTTTAGAGACAAGAGACACCGGTGGGCCCCAGGCTCCTGAACTCTGGTCCACAGACAAAGCCCTATATGCTCCATCGCCCTCCCACCTGTGCAAAGCCGTTCCAGACACAGGCTCGAGGCCCCTCTCATAATCTTCCCGGCTACAGCTAGATGCGTCCACGCGCACACCCTTATATTGACAATCTGTTTGGCCCAGGCCCGATCTCTCCTACCTTTTCCTTTCTTATCGTTCTTTGAACTTTGGAGTGAGCATCTGAAGCCAGCAAACCGTTGTCTGCCTCCGTTGTTTACAAATCAGACATACAGACACAGAAACGCTGCCTGGTCGGTGTATAAATCCTTCTCCCCACCCCCATTTCTGGCAGGGCCATGATTCTGAAATTTGGCTTCTGCCTGCCCCAACTTCGGGTCTCTGTGTCAATAGGGCCAAAGGAGACCTGTCCCTGACTTGTAGGCCTTCATTGAAAAAAAAAAAAAAGAGAGCCCACAGGTGGAGGTAAAAGAATCATTAAAAGATAATTTCCTCGGTACTGTGAAAGGTTGGACTCAGATGTCTTTCAGTTATGCCACCTGACTTTCAATAAATCCGAGTTGGGCAGGGTCCAGAGATGTGCTCACAGACCATACAGATTGCAGAGAAGGGAGGAGTGCCCAACACACCTGGGAGAGAACAGATTACATAGATAATGGGGTCAGACTGGAAAACCTCTAGAGGTTTCAATCTCCTTGGGTCTTTTTGCCATGGGGTCAGTTTTGGAGAGGAGGGTGGACAGCCACTAGGCAATTAATAGTGGAAAGAGCATCTAAATTAAAATAAGATCTGGGTTTGAGTTTCAACTCTTACTTATTGGGTTCCCATTCATCTCCGGCTTCAGTGGAGATGACAACACGGTTAGTCAGAAGAATTTAAGTCCTGCCATTTACTAGCTGTTTGACCTTGGCCAAGTCACCTTCCTTCTCCCATCCTTAGTTTTCCCCCTCAATCAATTCAATCTTTCTCAAAGAGTTGGATGAGTTGATACCTATGGTCCTTTCCAGCTCTAAATCCTGATAATCCTTAGAGTTAGTTGGTAGAAGGATAGTGGGGGAAGAGCAGTGTTTCTATGGTGGACATGAATCTCAGCCTCTTTTTTTTTTCTCAGCCTCCCCTCTTTTTCTTCTCTCCCACCTTACCAGGAAGTTTCTATGTGTTGTTAAAGCATAGGTGAAGTGTCTTGCACTTTAGACTGTCCCCTGTACGTATGAAGACCAGAGGCTGGAGATCAGAGAGAGGAGGTAACTGTTTTGACCAGTCAGTCACTGCTGTCCCCAGAGACCAGAGAGGGCATTGCCACTGGTTTAATAATCTGTTCCTGACCTTGTGATTATTTATTTAACTCGGTCAGTCAGAGATAGTGGCAGCAGAAGAGAAAGTGACCCCTAACCCAGGAGGCAGGAGGTTCTAATTTGGCTTGGCCACTGAGGCTGTGTGGTCTGGGGGAAAGGTACTTCCTCTCAGAGTTAAAATTTCTACCTCAGTACTGGCAAGACAGGAGAAGGATGATAAGGATTGAAATGGTGTTTGTAGAGCTTGGAATGTCAGAGCTGTGAGGGTCTTTAGAACCCAGAATGTCAGAGCTAGGGGGGGATCTTAGAACCCAGAATGTCAGAGCTAGGAGGGCCCTTAGAACAGTGATGTCAAACTCAAATAGAAATGAGGTCCCCTAATCTGTATATAAGTATCCTTGTGGACCACATATTAGCTTAGTTTTAAAATGTAATATCTACATTTTATTATATTTTTATTTCTTTTGTTAAATATTTCCCAATTACATTTTAATCTGATCTAGGCAGCCCCTAGGAGTGTTGTGGGCTGAATTGAGGATTGCTTGTTTGACATCCTTGCCTTAGAGCATAGAATGCCAGAACTGGGAGAATTCTTAGAACAGATTTAGAATAGCTCTAGGAGAGCTCTCAGAATACAGTCAATCAATAAACATTAAGCACCTACTATGTGCCAGGCACTATGCTAAGTGCTGGGGATGGGGATGGGATCTGAACCCCTGAAAGGAAAAGATCATGTCTCTGGGATTTAGACCCCAAAAGGAAAAACCCTGGATTTTCCCATCTGGCCAAATCTCTAGTGATCGCCTGAGGCTATAATCCTATCAACTGGCCTATGGCCCAATCTCCCAATTCTGTTCTGTTATCTCCCAATTGCCCCTGGCTGCTTCCCACCCTTAATCCTATCTAGACTCCATTCTCCCTTGGCCACATGGTCCATGTCCCTGGAGTTCTGTTCGACCCAAAGACTAGGCCACTCCTAGATCCCTCCCACAGTCTTTCTGTATATAAGGTCCATCTTGTCCCCTTAAGGTGCTCAGATTCTAAGATCTGGCCTGATTGCATTAGCGATACAAACAAATGTTCTAATAAACCTTGTCTTTGACTGAAAGAAGGCTTGGGTTGAATTCTTTGGGCAGGATTTTGGGGTCCCAGCACCCCTAAACCTCAACATGGGATGAGGATGGCCTCCCAAACATAGGAGGCCAGAGCTAGGAAAAACCTTGGAACACAGAATGTTAGAGCCAGACGGCCCTTAGAACATGTGATTTTTTTAAGTTAATTTTTCTTTTCAGTTCTAAATTCTCTCCCTCCCTTCAGCCTCTCTCCCACCTGAAGGCTGGAAACAACAATATCCATTAAACATATGATGAGATACAAAACGTTTCTGCATTAGCCATAGAACATAGAATGTCAGAGCTGAGGAGAACTTCAGAGACAACAGGTTCATAGATTTCAACTTGGAAAGTACCTTAAGAGTCCAACATTCTCAATTTACAGATGAGGAAACTGAGGCTCCTAAATAGATTTTACTGCCTGGGATGGGGGTGACATAGGAAGTAAGTAACAGAGCAAGGATATTGAGCCCATTCCTCACTCCAGAGCTAGTGTACCCTTTCTACCTCTACCATTTGTTTTTCTTTTTTTCTTTTTCTTTTTTTTTGAAAGGGGTTAAGTGACTTGCTCAGGGTCACACAGCTAGTGAGTGTTGTGTGTCTGAGGCTGGATTTGAACTCAGGTCCTCCTGACTCCAGTGCTGGTGCTCTATCTACTGCTTTACCTAGCTGCCCCAACCATGTTGTTTTTTTAAGACAATTCATTTGAACTCAATTCAAGAACTGAATCCAGCAGATCATCCAGTTTAATCTTCTTATTGAACAGTTCAGGGAGGAGAGGTGGATTTGCAGTTCTATGGTAGAGCTGCCCCCAACACTCTGTACCTTTTATTGTATCTATTTCTGGACATATGTCACTTCCAGTTCCCCTAGAATATAAGATCCCTGAGGGCAGTTGTTTGTTGTTTCACCTTGTCCAACTCTTACAGTGTGTGTGTGTGTGTGTGTGTGTGTGTGTGTGTGTGTGTGTGTGAATTGGGGTTAAGTGACTTGCCCAGAGGTACACAGCTAGTAAGTGTCAAATGTCTGAGGCCGGATTTGAACTCCGGTCCTCCTGACTCCAGAGCTGGTGCTCTATCCACTGTCTCACCGAGTTGCCCTGTATCCCACTCTTTGGGACCTGGTGTACTATACTGTCCTTGGGGTTTTCTTGGCAAAGATACTGGAGTGATTTGCCATCTCCTTCTCCAAAGGATTAAGGCAAACAGAGGTTAAGTGACTTGTCCAGCATCACACAGCTAGTAAGTGTCTGAGATAAGATTTGAACCGAGGTCTCCCTTAGCTATTTTTATCCTTGTAGCTCCAATTCCCTTGCACATTTTTCAGGGCTGCCATTCTACCTTTGGTGTCCACCTTCACTTAACTCTGACCTCTGGCTCCAAGAACATACAGCATGCACAATGGCCACACCTTGGCAAAACCTTGGCAGAAGGGCTAAAACAGGTTGAGGGTAACTGACATGCCTCAAACCTGTTGGTGAGGGGGATGTCTGCCCCAAGTATGTGAAGACTTCCTCTGGTGGAATGAGCAGATGAGAACAATTTGTTCTAATGGCCATGAAGGCAGCTGAAGCAGGCATTGTGGAGTTTGGTCACACACTGAAGATGCCAAGGTCATCCACTGCATCTTGGGTCATAGCCAGTTGTCTTGACTTTTGTCCTACCACTGGACTTTGATGATTGGAAAAGAGAGTGAGGCAACTCTGCCTCAATTAGATCCAATTCGTGTTGAGTCAAGACACCCTGTGATATCACTCAAAAAAGAAGGACAAACAAGCTTTGCACGTAGCGAGGACTTAAATGTTTGTGAAATTGACTCACTCCTTTACCTCGTCCCTCTCTGTACTTTGTATTATAGTTACCTATGTTATCTTTGTAATCCCCTAGTAGCATGTAAGCTACTTAAGGCATCGAAGGGATGCATTGGATGGACAGCTTGACCTGGAGTCAGGAAGACATGAGTTCAAATCTAGCCTCACATACTTAATAGTTGGGGAGACTGATGCCTGCAAAGGGAGAATGACTTGTTCAAGGTCACATGACCAGTTGGCACTGTGGCTTGTACAAGGTAACCTTCTACAAATATTTGTTGAATTGTGGAATTGAACTGGGGGGGAGGGGAGGGGAGGCCTGAAAAACTGACTTATAGTACAGGACGGACTCTGAGGATTTTGAGGCTGTTGGGAATGGCTGTAGTGTCCCAGAGGTTCCTGGTCCCAGGTTTGAGGTCTGAGCCTTAAGCTGGAAGAGAGCCTTCTGGTACTGGTGAAGAAGCTCAGGGGTTGCTCATGTGCACAAAAGGATCTTTGTTGTTGTTCAGTCCTGTCTGACTCTTTGTGACCCCATTTGGGGTTTTCTTGGCAAAGTTACTAGAGGGGTTTGCCATTTCCTTCTCCAGATCATTTTACAGATGAGGAAACTGAGGCACACAGGGTTAAATGACTTGCCCAGGGTCACACAGCTAGTGTCTGAGGTCAGATTTGAACTCAGGAAGACATCTTCCTGACTCTAGGCCTGGCATTCTTCCTGCCCTAAGGGAGCTTAGTGAGAGACAAAAAGAGAAAGACTGGAAGACAGCTGACCTGGTCTCTAATCCCAGATTTCCTCCTAACTGTTTGAGTCCCAACTTCCGCACCTATAAAATAAAGGAGTTAGCTTTCCAACATCCCTTTGTAGACCTGATGTGATATGATTCTAAGAAGTAGAGGGTAGCTCCATAGGGTACAGCTGATGCTTTTCAACCAACCATGAAACATTTATCACATGGCATCACCTGCTTTTGTTCAGTATGTACTTAGTTTACACTTTGGATTAATTGAGTGATTCAATACGTGGGCCTAGGAATTGTTTATCCCAGTACGCTTTTGACTGATCTATTGATGAACTCAAACAAAGAAGTACTCTTACCTAATAAAATTATCAGGGCCAGAGCATCCTGTTTGTTTCGTTAATTGAGGTTGAATGGTATAGAACATCCTTTTATACTTGTTTATGAGTCTTTTATGCCTTACACATTTCTTTTGTAGTGGAGTAAGTAAATAGCTGTCCTATACTTGACTACTCCTTGAAAGATTGAGAAACTTTTCTAGAATGGACCCTGTTTTATGAAAAAGTCTTGATGAATATATTTTGTTCTTATATCACTTAGATTTATCTTTTTATTCTTTCCTTCCCCCTCTTTGAGAGCCATAATAAGGTTTAAAAAGAAAAAGAGGAAAAAGAGAAAATGATTTAGAAAAACCAATCAACACATTGGAAAAAAAAACACCAAACCTGACATATGCAGTTTTCTACATCTGTGGATCCAAACTGTACAAAGTAGCTGAGTGAAAAGAAAACAGGGCTCAGCATAGTAAGTGTCTTGGGATTCACCTATGATGAAAGATTTGACTTAGATGAAGACCCAGCAAAGGAGACTGAGAAGGATCAGGTAGACAGCTAGGAAGAGCCCCAGGGCAGGTCACAAAAACCTAGAGAAGGGAGTATCTAGAAGGAGAAAGTGATTGAGTAGTGTCAAATGCAGCAGAGTTCAAGGAGGATCAGAATTGGGAGGAGGCCACTAGGTTGGGCAATTAAGAGATAATTGGTAACTTTGGAAATGGCAGCTTCAGTTGAATGATGTGTCAGAATCCTTTTGGGGAGACCCTAGAGAGTAGTCATATCGCAGCTTTCTGCCCCCCTTCCCCAACTCTCTGGTTGGGACCTAATGAGCCAGAGAATATGTGTGTGGAGGAAGGCTTGATCTCCTATCGCAGGGATCAGGCTTCGCAAGATGGACTAGGCTACGCTTGAGATCAAAGCCAGGCCCTCTTTGTAGGAGTTTTTTCTTCCTACTCTCAGTGTCTCTCAACCCAAGACTGATAATAAAATAATGATGATGGTAATAGAGCCATTCATGCTCCTTCTTTCACTTATAACAACATTTTCAATTCCATTCCCACATTTGATTCTCTCAACAAACCTCTGAGACAAGGGCAGGGATTATAATCCCCCATTTTATGGATGAAAGAACAGGTTCAGAAAGTTCAAGTGATTTCCTGAGGTTAGCTTTTGAGTGGCAATGCCAGTGAAAGAATCTAGGTATCCAGACTCCCAGGTCAGGGTCCTTTTCTTCTTGGTTTATGATTTGGGTTCCAGACCCAGCACAGTGACAGCAGGTCAGGGCACCTTTGTTTTCACCTCTGAAATGGTCTCTCTCTCTCTCTCTCTCTCTCTCTCTCTCTCTCTCTCTCTCTCTCTCTCTCTCTCTCAGTTTGAGATTTGGGAATCATAAGAATGGTAGACCTGTCCCATTACTGAGAGGCTTTCCCTTCCTGGGGAGGCAAAATGGTAGAGGTTCTGATTTGTAGGAGATGTCATAGATGGATCCAAAATTGTTATTGACTGAGGTCAACATCTTCAAGTGAATCAAGGGTTTCTGAAGAAAGACTGGGCTGTATTTCTCTGTGGCAACTCTTCTACTTAAAGTGGGGACTCCACCCCTAAATCAGGAAGTCTGGGATACTTCTAGAAAGAAGAAGTATGATAGTATGGAAAATGCTTTGGACTGTGTTCTAGCTCTGACTCAGAGCTAGAATTAGCATAGAGTGAGGGTCACTATACCCTACCACAATGTAGTAGGAATATCATTTCAGGCCCCTAACAGAGCCCTTGCTCTGATAGTTCTGAATCTCGCCTCATACCCAATTTTGCCACCTTCCAGGTTTCTTTGCATTTGCCCTTTCTGGGACTTCTTTCTGAAGTGGTAGCTGTCCTGTGCACCCACTTCCACAGGAGACCGTTTCAAAGCAGGGAAGGAGCTTTCTCTTCTGGAGTCAGGGGTGTGCTGGTAAATATTTAGCAATTCTCTCTCTGACACTTTAAAGTTTAATATTCATCATGAACATTCTCTCCATCCCACCATCACTAGACAATCATGAAACAATAAATCAAGTCCTGATTTGGAGTTTGCCAATTTCTGAAGTGAGAATGCTTACGCTGAAAATTTAACAATAGATTCTCCCAAGCTGGCTGAGACTGTCTTTGGAACCCTCCTGTGCATCATTGGAGCCCAGTGGTACAGTCTGGCTTGGGGATTCCTCTTGTAGGGTATCACCCCAAGGTGGGGAAGAGTATCAGTGAGAATGGCTAACTCTTTTTTTTCCCCCATGTTATTTTATTTTTAATTTATGGAAAAAAACAAGAATTTCCATAATGTAGTATAATAAAAAAGATAATTGCACATGAAACTGCTAATCTATTATATACAATTTCTTATTCTTTTAAAATATATAATAAAGTTATCATGTGAATTTCTTTTTTTTCCTTCCCTCCCTCCCCCTCCCTGCCTTAGAGATGGCTACCATTAGACACAAATAGTTATGTGTATATCTATCTATCTATATCTATCTATCTATCTATATACCTATCTATATCTATATCTATATCTATATCTATATCTATATCTATATCTATATCTATATCTATATCTATATCTATATCTATATATGTATATATATATATAGAGAGAGAGAGAGAAAGAGAGAGAGAGAGAGAGAGAGAGAGTGTACATATATATAAAATTATTCTATACATCTATTTATCAGTTCTTTCCCTGGAGACAGATAGTGTCTTTCTTCATATATCCTTTATAGTAAATTTGGATATTTGTAATAGTCAAAAAGAGATTCACTCAAAGTCATTCTTTTTTTTTTTTTTACTTTTAAGCAATTGGGGTTAAGTGACTTGCCCAGGGTCACACAGCTAGTGTCAAGTGTTTGGTCTGAGGCCGGATTTGAACTCAGGTCCTCCTGACTTCAGAGCCGGTGCTCTATTCACTGTGCCACCTAGCTGCCCCCAAAGTCATTCTTAAAACAATATTGCTGTTACTGTGTACAATGTTCTCTTGGTTCTGCTCACTTCACTCAGCATCAGATCATGTAAGTCTTTCCAGGTTTTTCTAAGATCATCGAGCTTTCTTATAGCACAGTAGTATTCCATCACAATCATATACCACAACTTGTTCAGCCATTCCCCGATTGATGGGCATACCTGAAATTTCCAGTTCTTTGTCATGACAAAGAGAGCTGTTATAAACATTTAAAAACATACAGGTTCTTTTCCTTTTTCCCTAATCATCTTTAGAAATAGGCCTAGTAGGGGTATTAAAAGAGTTATTAAGAATTATTAAACTCTTCCCCCCCATAGTTAATGCTTATAAATTTGTAGAACAACTAAGAAGCTGATGGTTTGAAAAAAGTGTTTTGCAAACTACAAAGTCCATATAAATGTGAGCTTAAAGTCCTGCTGCATTTCCAGGAAACAGCACAGTTACATAACGCTTTAAAGTCTGTAAAGCCTTTTACATGCATATCGAATTTGATAGACAAACAATATGATATATGGGATATCAGAAAAGAGCTACCCACTTCTCTCATATAACTTGGTGGGAGAGGGGATTTCCCTATCCATTTCTCTCTCAAGGTTATAGATTATAGAGGAAAGACATACGCTTTGGCACTTTGCTAAGAAGACAAATGCCAATGCCTGGTTGGTACCAGTGACTGGTTGCCACCAAGGTGATCAGTTGGCTAGCTGAACCTCAAGAAGCTACCATCTTGTTGTATGGCCTTCCCTTTCATCCTTTGCCTGAAAAGGAGAGCAACAGTTTGCCCAGAATCCTTTTAACCTTTTTCCTTCTGCTTTTCTCAAGGAGTTCCACAGGGGGAATTAGGGAAGAAGGAAATTGTCCCTCCTCCACCCTCAGCAGTTGATAGCGTTTTACAGCAGAAACACATGGCAGAGGCAGACATGGGCATACATTTAAAGTGAAAGGAGAGTCCTGGGACGGGATTTTCCCAGCCAAATGGATGGTAGCAACCAGGCAATGATGGATTTCCTCTCCATGGCTGAAACAGAGAGAGTGAGAGAGAGACGGGGGGAGTGTGTGCAATTTCCTGAATATCATGCTTCTTAGAGAAAAAAAGGGATTGTCGACGTGGCCCCAGACTGGAGAAGCAATTAAGAGTATACATGACTTGGGAAAGAAAGGGACTTGCATCTTATCTTGCCAGCTCTACCTCTCCCCCACCTACCCCAATAATCACAATGAGTGATTTGGGTAGTGAAGATCTGATGGGAAGGCGTGCTGCTCACTAAGTAACCCTAAACTATGATTTTCCCCTGAGGGGAGTTTATGGGCTCTTTATTTACTTTATGTACTTTTTGTGTGAGTTTATGAACTTCTGTGAGTCCTTTGAGTGCCTTCTGTGTTTTGTGCGTTGTTAATGGGCTCCTGTGAATACTTTCTATCTTTTGCATTTTCAATTGGCTGTAGTAAAACCTCCTTGTGTTTAATACCTGTATTACCTTGAGTGCTTATGTGAGAGCTGGGGAGCGGATAGTGTTTGAGAACTTTTGTTGTTTAGTTGTGTCCGACTCTCCATGCCCCTATTTGGGGTTTTCTTGGCAAAGATACAGGGTGGTTTGCTATTTCCTTCTCCACTTCATTTTGCAGATGAGGAAATTGAGGCAAACAAGGTTAAGTGACTTGCCCAGGGTCACATAGCCAGCTAGTAAGCATGTAAGACCAGATTTGAACTCAGGAAGATGCGTGTTTCTGCTTCCAGGCCTGGCATCTAGCTACTGTGCCATCTAATTGCCCTTGGAAAAAACTTGACACAGGCTATTTCTAAGCAATACTATTTGGAGATTTCCCAGCACTAAAGTCTATTTTTTTTTCTTTTTGGTGAGGCAATCAGGGATAAGTGACTTGACCAGGTTCACACAGCTAGTAAGTATCAAGTGTCTGAGGCTGCATTTGAACTCAGGTCCTCTTGACTCCAAACCTCTATCCACTTTGCCACCTAGCTTCCCCAGTAGTAAATTCTTGATTGGGGCATCATGAGCCAAAGGGAGAAAATCATTTTTTTGGGGGGGAGGGGTGTTAGCCTCCAGAATCAGATCAGGAATATGTGACCTCTCAGGGCTTTGGGAGACTCTCTGCCATAGGTTTTACACAAATGACAGTGAATGTCATTGAAATTAAGTTTAGAAATTATATAGTCTAACCCTTTTATTTGAGAAATAAGGAAACTGAAGCCCAAAGGCAGTGACTTGCCTTGCCCATATTACACAGCTAGCTAGGTCATTGGAGCTAGAGCAGGTCCTGGACGTACCACTTTTAATGATCTCAATGATGCCCTACAGTTGTAGACAGCCCAAAACCAATGTCTTTTTGAGGCATTCAGCACAACCTGCCTTGATCTCTGGTTGTTTTTGTACCTGTCCTCTTCCTTAATGAATTTAAGCAGGAGCAGGGCCTGGCACACAGTAAATGCTCAATAAAGATTTGTTTGATGAATGGAAATGGGTGGATGATCAAATATCATGTATGCATACAGGAATTGCTTGTAGTGTGTATGAAGAGGTTCAGTTAAGGAATCATATCCCATTCCTACCAGGAGGGAAATAAAAGTTGGCAAAGAAGTGAGAAGTAGAAGTAATTGCCCGTTGTGATGGAGCATAGAACGGAACTGGTGACCCTTTATTGTGTCCTCGGTGCAAACCATCAGAAGATGCTCTCTCAGATGGTCATAGATTTATTTTGAGTTGGCAGAGCCTTAGAGATAAAGTTTGACTCCCTGAATTTACAGATGAGGAAACTGAGGCAGACAGTGAATGACTTGCCCAGCATCTCACAGGATTCAAACTCCAGGTCTGGTCCTTTTCACTACAACACATCAACACTTTGCCTCTTGTTAAGTGCATTCTCCTTCAGCTTTAGAGTTGATCAGAGTCTCTTTTTACTTCCTTTTGCTTTTCAATATCCCAACATGCTTAAAACTGTGTTCATCATGAAAATACTGGGATAGCCTGGGGAGTGGTGATATGGTCAGATCTCTGTTTTAGTAATATCAATTCACAATGTCAATGGGAGAAAAAGACAGGAAAAACCACAAGTGGGGATATCAATTCAGTGGTTATTGCAAATAGTCCAGGAAAGAGGTGATGATGATATGAATGAGGTTATGGGAGTACAGAAGAGAGGAGATGTGGGAGATCAGTAATAATTGGGAACTGATTAGATGGATGGATGGATGCGGGGATGGGGAGGGTTGGGGGGTGGGGCAGGGAGGTGTTAAGAAGACCAAAGAGACAAGGCTGACTCCAAGGTTTCAAACCTAGGTGACTGGAAGGATGCTCTCAACAGAAACAGGAATGTTTGGAAGATGGGTAGATTTTTGATGGAGGCAGGAGAGGGGGATGTAAGGAATTTTTTTGTTGGACATGTTGAATTTTTTATGGATATTGAGAGCTGATGGATAATTCAGGTAGAGATGGGCAACAGGCAACAGACAATAGATTTTAGAAGAGAGATTAGGATTTGGTTAATAGAGCTGGGAGTCATCTGCGTAGAGATGATAATTGAGAGGTTAACAGGAGTGGATAAAGATGCCAAGAGAGAAAAAGTAAGGAGACAATACATGACCCAGGACTGAGCCATACTCTCTGGGAGGGAGGAGAAGGATGAATTAGCAAAAAAGATAGAAGAGAGGTCACACAGGCAGGATGAGAACTGAATGTACCAACTAAGGGATCATTGGTAACTTTGGAGAGATCAGTTTTAGTGGAGTAGTGGGGTCAGAAGTCAGATTGCAAAGTGAGAAGTGATTGAGAATTGAGTGGAAAGTGAGAAAAGGAGGTGACAATTAGAGAATATTTTCCAGGATTTGGGTTGTGAAAGAAAAAAGAGAGATAGAATGATTGCTTTTGGGGATGGATGGTAGGGTCAAATGAATGTTTCTTTTAAGGATGGCAGGGATATGGACTATGTAAGCAAGAGAGGAGAAATTAAAAATGACAAAAGAAGAGAGCAACCTCTTAAGAGGAGACAAGATAGGATAGGATAGAGACCCCCAAGTGGAGGGATTAGTCTTGACAAGAAGGGCCACCTCTTTTTCAGAGACTACAGCAAATAAAGACAGAGACTAAGGGATGATGGAGAGAGGTTTTGAGATGTAAAGTTGGGGAGAAGAGGGAGATTGCATGGATGGCTTCTATTTTTGTCAGTAAAGTAGGAGGGAATAATTCTCTGTTGAGAGGACCATTATATAGTCTCACTTTGCCTTCTTATTGATTTGAATGTGACAAATGTTTAATTGCATGTGGCACTCAGTCAGTCGACAAACATTTATTAAGCATTTTCTATGGGCCAGGCACTGTGCCAGACTCTGGGGATGCAACGAAAAGCAAAACCACAGTCCCAGCCCTCAAGACACCCATATTCTAATAAGGAAGAAAACAGGCAAATAATTATATATATGCGTAATGGACACGTACATGGAAATGGAAAGTAATCACTGAGGGAAGGCAACAGTAGTGGAGTTGGTGAGCTGAGCCTGACTGGAAAAGCCTTTTGCAGAGGGCGGGATATGAGCCTTTTTTTTCCTATAAAAATTGTTTTTGCCTCACTTAATAGTATTTTCTTTTTTCCAAGTACATGTAAAGATAGTTTTCAACATTCACTTTTATAGCTTTTGAGTTCCAATTTTTTTTCTCCCTCCCTCCTTCCTCTCCCTCCTCCCCAAGATGGCAAGCAATCTGATATAGGCTATACATGTACAATCATATTGAACATATTTCCACATTAGTCAAGTTGTGAGAGAAGAATCAGAACAAAAGGGGGAAAACCACAAGAAAGAAAAAAGCAACAACAAAAAAGAAAATCATATGCTTCAATCTGCATTCAGACTCAATAGTTCTTCCTCTGGATGTGGATAGCATTTTTCATGATGAATCTTTTGGAATTGTCTTAGATTATTGTATGGCTGAGAAGAACTAAGTCTATCAAAGTTGATCATCGTATAACGTTGCCGTTACTATATACAATGTTCTCCTGGATGTGCTCACTTCACTCAGCATCAGTTCATGCAAGTCTTTGCAGGTTTTTCTGAAATCGATCTGCTCATCATTTCTTGTAGCACAATAGTGTTCCATTACATTCATATACCACAACTTGTTCAGCCATTCCCCGATTGATGGGCATCCCCCAATTTCCACTTCTTTGCTACCACAAAAAGAACTGCTATAAATACTTTTGTACATGTGGGTCTTTTCCCCTTTTTTATGATCTCTCGCTATGAGCTTTTTCTTGATGGAATCCAGGGAAGCTAAGATGTAGATGTGAGGAAGAAGATCATTCTGGATACAGGGGACAATTGGGAGGTGGAGGGTTGTGTTTGAAGGACAGCAGGAGATCATGATTATGAGATCCTAGAGTACTTACAAGGGAGTATAAGAAGACAGGAAAGGTAAGATTATAAAGAACTTTAGATGCCTATCAGAGAATCTTATGTTTGGTTTTGGACATAATAGAAAATAATGGGAGTTTATTTAGTAAAGGGGAGGGTGAGGTAGTAGACCTATATTTTAGGAAAATCACTTTGGAAGTTGAGTATAGTGTGGACTGGAGTGGGGAGATACTTGACATATGGAGATCAAGCAGGAGCCTATCGTGATGGTCCAATCATGAGGTGATGAGGGTGTGTGCCAGGATGGTGGTAGTGTCAGAGGAGAGAAAGGGACATGTATTAGAGATGGGGTGAAGGTAGAATTGATGGATATTGGCAACAGATTAGATAAGTAGAGTGAGTTCAAGTGCAGAGTTGATGATGACACTAGCACTGTGAGTCTGGATGATTGGGAGAATGGTGATACTCTTGACACTAAAGCGTGGAGAAAGGAAGAGCTTTAAGGGAAAGATAATGAGTTGTTTTGTACACTATGAGTTTGAGGTGCCTACAGGACATCAGTTTGAGATGTCCAAAAGTCAGTTAGGGAATTGGGACTGGTGCTTAGAAGAGACTAGAGTTGGATATACACACACGTACCTATATACATATGCAAAATATACAAATATGTGCATATTGTATGTGTACACATGTATATCTGAGAATCATTGGCACAGAGGTGGAAACTGAACCAATGGGAGCTGCTGAGATAACTAGGCAAGACAGCACAGTGGGAGAAGAGAAGATGGCTAAAAATATTGTGGTATATGTTTGTGATAGAATATTACTCTGCTGTAAGAAATGATGAACTCAATGATTTTAGAAAAAACGTGGATAGACTTGAATGAAATAATGAAGAGTGAAATGAATGGAACCAAGAGAATGTTATATACAGTAACAGCAATATTGTTTTAAGGGCAATTTTTGGCCACCAAGTCATTCTAACTATCATAAATACCCAAATTAACTGCAAAGGTCCTATGAAGAAACATGCTGTTTGCATCCAGAGAAAGAACTCACATACACAAACATATGTACGTACGTACATATCTTTCAAACATATATTTGTGTCTAATGATAATCATCTCCAGGGTGGTGGGGGAGGGAGGAAAAAAAAAGAAAGTTAAGTGATAACTTTGTTTTATTTTGAAAAGGAATAGCAAGTTGTACGTAATAGATCTGCAGTTTCAGGTGCATTATTTTTTTTTCTATTCCACTTTGTTATGAAAATGCTTGTTTATTTCTTAAGTTCAGAACAATAATAAAAAAAGTGCTATAAACAAAGAAAAGTAATAAGGTGAGACACATGTGTCTGGGATCTCAGGAAAGGAAAGATGGGAAGAACAATGGGAGAAATCAGTCTTTCCTTCCTTGCTCACCAGTAGATGAAGTTCTTAACAGCTGGCAGTCTTGAGACTTGAAATCTTTGTCCCTCACACTCAGGTCTTCATCTCTGCTTCCAACATCTGGTTGCCTCCATAGGCAGACTTATTCACTGCTTGCTTGTGTGTTGGGATAACACAGCAGTAATGGCCATAACCACAGTCTCAGTTACTCCTTTGGAAGTCACTGATTGACAGTTGCCTCCAGGGAGGTGCTCAGAAATCTGAATATTAAAGGCTGTAGAAAGGAAAATTAGCAGCCAAGCCATCATTTGAAGATATAGGTCTCCTAATCTTCTATCCTACTGTGTAGCTTCCTGCCCATTGACTGTGTGCTCTCTGGGACTCCTGGTAGGGTTGGGGATGAAGGCAATTACAGTCTCCTGTGTACTGGGATCATCAGAAATTACTCTGCCAGATTCTCTTTCCCTGAATCATCGACAACCTGGGCCCAGAGGAAGATAATAATGCAGATGACTGAGAGGATGAGGCATGATTATGCATTTCAGAGAATTATAATCCTGGAACGGATTAGAATTAATATGACAGTTATAATGGACACATTTATTTGGTACAACTGTTACCATTAATCAGAACAATGTAATAATGGATTATTGTTCTCTGCCCCCATATCAATGAGCAAGTCTTGTTGATGTTACACCCCTCCCTCCAAAATCTCTTCCAGCTGGCCACTTTTCTCCCCTTTCCTCAGTCCTCCCCCAGCACCCAGGATGTTATTTTCCCCAGGCAAATTTCCTCCTACTGTTGTAATTGTAATATAGCCTCAGTGATCTCCAAGGTCTTTGTCTGACTATGAGACTGGAAATCTATGGCCTGGTACCTTTTGCTTAAACCCTCACTTTTGGTGAAGTGATGCCACCAGTGACCCAGAGAGGGCAGTAAGGGAAAAGGACCAGTGAGAACTGGTGATGAGTTTAAGGAAGCCAGCTGTCAGCAAAAAAGAAGCCCGGGGTGACCACCTTTCCCCTGGAAGCCTAAGAGGAAGGAAATATAGAATAGGATGGATAGAGAACTATGTAGGATGGGTGAGGAAGTGGGAAGAGAGGGATGGTGGTCCTGAGAGTAGAGTGGGTAAATGTGTTCACTTTTAATAATTACCCACAGGGCACAATTAATTCAAAGTAAAGGCATTTAGTGAAGTAGCATAGTAAGAAAATAGTGACAGGTGATAGTTGCATCTAAATATTTGAAGGTCTCATGAGGAAGAGAGATTAGACTTGTTCTTCTTGACCTCAGAGGGCAGAACAACGGGGAGAAATTTCAAGGAGGAAAATTTAGAATTGATATAAGGGAAAAAACCTTCCTAACAATTAGCACTGAGCACAGGTGGAATGGGCTACCTTGGGAGGCAGTGAGTTTCTTTTCTCAAGTAAATCCTGGATGAACTCTTATCAGGTTTGTTGGGGAAGGGATTCTTTTTCAGATGGCCCCTTAAGACATTTCCAGTTCTGAGATTCTCTTAATTCTGAGGTCTCCATCCTGAGGGCCCATGCCGGGGGATCCCAGCCTTGAACTCCTCTCCTTAGCACTGACACCTGCCAGTTTTTAGGGCTGGAGCAGAGGAGACCATATTATATAAGGGAAAGATTACTTGAGTTGAGTCATCTGGTTTAATGCTGATTTTGTTATTTATTATTCATATGACTTTGAGCAAGTCTCTTTCTCTTTTTGGGCTTGTTTCTTCACTTATAAAATGATATATTTGAATTAGGTAATCTCTAAGATCTCTCCTACCTCTAAAGCCCATGACTATGGTATAGCAGGGGCTCACAGTACCAATAAGTATAGGATTTAGTCAAACCTTCCTTCCCTAGGTTCAGGGTCAGGAAAGAATACAACTTTCTAGACCCAATTGCTTGTCCTGAGGAGTTTAAGCAGTGTTGGGAGGGAGTAGGGCTTAGAATAGAAAGTGCTGGAAGGGCCAAGAGGCCAGCAAACCCTGAAGCCCGGAGTCAGTCACTGTAGGCTGTTCTAGTTAAAAAGGCCAAGGAAGAAATCAGGAAGGCCAGAGCGGATCTCAGTAAGAAATGTGTCAGATAAGAGGAAGGACTTTCTGACTGTACTGGGGTGAGTCTATAGGCAAGGGAATGAAGGAGTTTCATATCCATCTGTTCTTTTTATCTGACTTTCTATTCATGTAACACCTTCTGTGGACTCTGGGTGAAGACAGAGAAAAAGAATTCACAGATCATAGGGTCATAGGTCAGAGCCTTAGAGTCATCTAGTACAATCATCTCATCTTACAAATGAGGACACTGAGCCTCAGATTGGTAAAGTGACTTGCCCAAGGTCAACACCAGTGGCAAGTGACATGCAGAATTTGAATCAAGGACTGCTGATTCCAATTCCAGTGGTTTTTTCCAATGTTGCACCATGTAGTACCCTGTACTTCTATTGTTGGTGCCTGAGACCTTGTGGGAAAGTGAAGAGACCTGTCCTGAAGCTTTGGGAGAGCTTTTTGTGGAGACTGGGAGTAGGAGTCACAAGGAGGAAAGATCCAGAATTGCCAACTATTGTGAATCTCTTTGGGTAGGTGAGTGAAGGAGTGTGTGTGTGTGTGTGTGTGTGTGTGTGTGTGTGTGTGTGTGTGTGATGACTCATTTCCCCCTATGTCTTCCCCGCTTTCAGTTATTTCTACTCTATGAGCCTGAGACTGTGTGTAGACATCCCCTTCCTTTTTTATTTTCCATGAGTTGCTGATGCATGTGATCAAGAGCTCCATTAGCTGTACCCGAAGATCTGAGAATATAACTGAACGAAAGAGGTTTGGAAGATGGCTGGAGGGGAATGCCTCCATTTTGAAAAACTTGCTCTTTTCCCATTATACTTTATATTATGTTAAACAGACTATGTTATTATATCATACGGATTCCTGAATCCAGTGAATGTAGGGGTGCTATGAATTGAGAAAGGGGAGTCTAGAAAGGTCAGAGACTGGTGAATTACATATTGCTATTCGGTTGTGTCTGACTCTTCGTGACCCCATTAGGGGTTTTCTTGGCAGAGATATTGGAGTGGTTTGCCATTTCCTTTTTCAACTTATTTTACAGATGGGGAAACTGATGCAAACAGGGTTAAGTGACTTGCCCATGGTCACACAACTAGTAAATGTCAGAGGCTAGAAATGAACTCAGGGAGATGAGTCTTCCTGACTCTAAGACTAGTGCTATATTCACTGTGCCAAATGGCTTTTATATCTCAACATTTTATTTCTTGCTTTGTTTCAGGCCTAGCCAGTAAGTCTGAGAATCCAAATGAATCCTTGCTGCTGAAAAAAGTTTGGGCTTGGTGATAACGATTGTTGTGGTAGTACTCATGGTGACGAGGGGCAACTAGGTGGCCCAGTGGATGGAGTGCTGGGCCTGGAGTCAGGAAAACTCATCTTCTGAGTTCAAATCTGGCCTCCAACACTTACTAGCTATATGACCCTGGGTAAGTCAATTAACTCTGTTTGCCTCAGTTTCCTTATCTGTATAAAGTGCTAGAGAAGGAAATAGCAAACCACTCCAGTATCTCTGCCATGAAAACCCCACAAGGGGCCACAAAGAGTTGGATATGACTGAAAACAACTAAGTACAACATTAACAACAAGAAGTATTGGCAGAGGTGCGTTCTAGGCATCTGCAGGCTGAGCTCCATCTGACGGCCAGCAGGGTAAGCCATCTCATCAGAAAGGCATATGCTAGACAAAACCAAAACCAAACCTAACAAGACCACTGTGCTGATGGCTTAGGCCCTGGTGGGTAGCAGAGATATTGCACTACCTTGCTGGATAACTCATACAGTGATAGTCTGTCTTCCTAAGGACTTAAAGAAGTCACTACTCTTGCCACGTGGCTGAGGTTCTAAGGGGCAGGGCCCAAAAGATCATCACGCTTGCAATGCTTTGTAGCTACAAAAGGTAATATATAATCATCATAACTTATATTTACTTGTCATGCTAAAGTCTACAAAAAACTTCATTGATTCAACAAGCATTTGTTAAGCGCCTACTATGTGCCACGTGCTAGACATACAAAGGCAAAAGTAAAAACAGTCCTCATCTTGAAGGAATTTATAGAGCCACATGTACACATGTAAGTCAGAAGTGTCTCCAAACTCCTTGCTCTTTCCACTGATCCACATTGCCTGCAGCCTCCTTTAATCATCCTTGCCAATCTCATTGGTTTTAGGGTTTCCAGCCTTCCACGGTGTTGACCTGTTCCTCCACCCCCCCTTTTTTTTTCTGTCCGATGGGATTGAAGCACGTTTCTCTGTGAATGCTCAGGACATTTTTTTGGGTCCTGACTCCTCCCCATTTTAATGCTGTTCCTTGGCTCCCTCATGTGGTATATTTCAGAATCACAGCATCCCAGAATCCCAGATTGGCTAAAAAGCTCACTGCAATCCTAGGCCTCCCTGTGTCTGTGCATGAATCCCTTCTACAGTAGCCTCACAAGTGATGGTCATCCAGCCTTTTCTTGAAGACCTCCACTGAATAAACCCACTCTCTCTTGAGACAGCCCTTTCCACAGTTGGGTATAATAAGTGCCTGTCAGCATAGCTCCAATTATTAGTAAATAGCATTACTTACTAATATCTGATTATCAAACAAGTTTGAGGTTTATAGCCATCATTACCAGTTCTGCCCTCTGGGACCATGCAGAACAAAGCTAACCCATGAAAGAAATGGTTGGAGAACATTTGGAAAGGAACACAAGAATCCCAAAGAGTCAATATGACTGCATTAAGAACTAGGTCAGTCCAATCTTATTTTTTTTTTTTGTTGACAGTGTTACAAAATGCTGCTAATATAATTTTTACCTAGATTTTAGGATAACACTTTATAAAGTATCTAGTCTCAAGATCCCACTCCTTAGTGTGGAAAAGCTGAAGAGTTACAGACCAGATAATAATACATTTAGATGGATTTGGAACTGGTTGCATGGCAGGTAGTTGTATTTTTAAAATATATTTTATTTGTTTTAGTATTTGTTTAAAAAAGTTTGAGTTCCAAATTATTTCCCTTCCTTTAGTCCCCCTCCCTCATTGGGAAAGAAAGCAATATCATATCAATTATACATGTGAAGTCATGAAAAATATATTTCCCTATTAGCCATGTTGCAAAAAAAAAAAGCAAGAAAAATAAAGTAAGTGAAAAAAGTAGGCTTCAATTTGCCCTCAGACTTCATTAGTTTTCTCTCTGGAGGGAGATAGCATTTTTCGTTGTGAGTCCTTTGGAATTATCTTGGATGATTGCGTTGATCAGAGTAGCTAGGTTTTTCAGTTGATTATTATTACAATATTGCGATCACTCTGTTCAGTGTTTTCCTGGTTCTGCTCACTTTGTTTTGCAAGTCTTTGCAGCTTTTCTGAAACCATCCCCTTTGTCATTTATTGCAGCTCAATAGTATTCCATCCCAATCATATACCACAACTTGTTCAGCCATTCCCCAATTAGTGGGCATCCCCTCAATTTCCAATTCTTGGAAGAAAAGTAACTATAAAATTTTTGTACATATAGGTACTTTCCCTTTCTTTTTGATCACTTTGGGATAAAGATCTAGTATTGCTGGGTCAAAATATGCAGAGTTTTATAGCCCTTTGGACAGAGTTCCAAATTGTTCTACAGAATGGTTGGACCAGTTCACAACTCCACCAACAGTGCATTAGTGTCCCAATTTTTCCAACCCCCTCCAACAGTTGTTATTTTACTTTCCTGTTATGTTAGCCAATTTGATAGTTGTGAAGTGGTACCTCAGAGAGGTTTTATTCATGGTAGGTAGTTGTTATGGGCTCAGTGTCAATGTGGTAGGATGTAGATAGTGGGGTGTCTACGATATCTGGGACTTCTTTAATCTTTAATATTTTTTCAATGACTTTCTTATGATACATGTCCCTAATAATACCCACAATCCTAGTCTTACTAGAAATTCTTCATTTGTTACATGTTTCAAGACTCTTATACCCATCGTGCTCTTCTCCAATGCTGCTGTGTGATACTCATTTTTCAATTCTTGATGCTCATGTTTCATCTCTTGCTATTTTATAACAATGTTAATGGAATATTGGTCGCAGCACTCTGTTCCTCTTCCTCCTCTCTTTTTGCTGTGTTCTAAGCCTTCTACAATCTGAATTCTAACCTTATCATTCAACCGAAACTATTCTTTCCTAAACCAAAGAGAAAAACTACACCCAAAGGGGAACTTGCCCAAAAGGGAACTTCTTTTACTCCATAAATGGTAGAAAAAGGCTTCCAACAAGTAGCTGGATTATCTCTCCTGAACTCTGTATATTTGTGTGAGAGTGTGTCATAGACTTTTGGGGGGATGTTGTATACTAACTATACCACCTTAGTAAATAGCTGTTTCTAAAGCTAATTAAGTTTAGCTGACTAATCACTATCACTGATAATCAATGGGGAGAAGCATTGTTGGGGGCTCATGAGCTATATAATATTAGGAAAAAACCCCAACCACTCAGGGATATCCCTACAGCCCTAAGGGGATATGATAGCCTTGCTCTGAAGACCTAGACTATCAGTGAGAATTGAGGTTTGGGAAGCAGCCTCAAAGCTTACATGCATCATATATAATAGTCAAGCAGAGCAAATCCCCACATTAGCCATGTCTGAAAATGTATGACTCATTCTGTACTTTTGGTCCATCACCCCTTGTCTAGAGTTGGGAGTCATGTTTCTTTTGGAGTCATTTATTGCATTAATCAGAGTTCTGAAGTCTTTCAAAGTTGTTTTTCTTTCCAGGGTTTAGTCATGCTCCTGGTTTTGCTTACTGGTAATCATTCTGTATCAGTTCATGTATGTCTGTCCAACTTTTAAAAAATCTGTCCCTTTCGTAATTTCTCATGGCAGAGTAATATTCTATTACGTACATAGACTATTATTTGTTTAGTCATTCTATAATTGATGAGCACTCCCTTAGTTTCTAGTTATTTATTATAATAAAAGATACTGCTGTGATTATTTTTTACATATGGCCTTTTCTCTTTGATCACTTTGAGGTATATGCCTTGTAGTGGTATCATTGGATTCGTGGATATGTAGAGTTTGATGACATCTGGGGGACAGTTCTGAATTGTTTTACAGAATGGCTGAACCAGTTCATGGTTCCACCAAGAGTGCATTAGTATACATAGAAGAGAAGAAAAAAATAGCAAAACAAACCAACACATTGAAAAAAAATCTTAAAATACATGCAGGGTTTTTCATACCTACAAATTTTCACTTCTGCAGAGGAGTAGGGGAAATGTTTCCTCATATCTCTTCTCTGGGGTTAACCTCAGTCATTAGAATTTTGCAACATCCAATTGTGATTATTTTGTGGTTGTCCTTTCCATTTATCTTGTGGTTATTGTGTGTACTCGGCTTACTTCATTTCTATAAGTTCATATGAGTCTTTCAGTCGATGGGAAGACATGAATTAAAATCTGGCCTCATACACTGCTAGCATTGGGACCCTGGGTAAGTCACAACCTCTTTCTGCTTCATTTTTCTCGTCTGTAAAGTGGAAATATTTCCTTGTTATCTGTAATTTTCTTGGAGATTATCTGGAGAAGGAAGTGGCAAACCACTCTAGTAGCTTTGCCAAGAAAACCCCATGGATAGCATTAAAGTGATAAAAGAAATGACATAAGAAGATAAGCCTCTCAGATTGGAAGGTGTCCAGCATGCTACTGGGGAAGAGCAGAGGACAACTACTAGTAGCTCCAGGACTAATGAAGTGGCTGGACCAAAGCTGAAAGAAAGCTTAGCTGCAGATGTGTCTGGTGATGAAGGGAATGTCTGATGCTGTAAAGAACAATATTGCATAGGAACCTGGAATGTAAGATCTAGGAACCAAGGTAAACTGGATGTGGTCCAACAGGAGATGGAAAGACTAAACATTGACATCTTGGGTGTCAGTGAACTTAAATGGATGAGAATGGGTGAATGTAATTCAGGTGATCACTATACATACAACTGTGGGCAAGAATCCCTTAGAAGAGATAGAGTAGCCCTCATAGTCAATAAAAAGATGAGAAAAGCAGTACTGGGGTATAATCTAAAAAATGACAGAGTGACATCTGTGCAAATCCAAAGGAAACTCACTGTAATATAAATCCATGCTCCAACCACTGATGCCAAAGAGGCCAAAGTTGATCAGTTCTATGAAGAACAACAACATCTTTTAGAAATAACACCAAAAAAGATGTCATATTCGTTACAGGAGATTGGAATGCTAAAATAGGAAATCAAAAGGTAATTGGAGTGAAAGGCAATTTTGACCTTGGAGTAATGAAGCAGGGCAGATATTAATACAGTTTTGTCAAGACAACTCTCTGGTCATGGTAAACACTCTTTTTCAATAGCCTAAAAGGTGACTCTGCACATGGACATCACCAGATGGTCAGTATAGAAATCAGATTGATTATATACTTTATAGCCAAAGGTGGAGAAGCTCTATACAGTCAGTTATAACAAGACTTGGAGCTGACTGTGACTCATATCAGGAGATTTTTATTGCAAAATTCAGACTTTAATTGAAGAAAGTAGAGAAAACCATCAGGTACCATATGAATATGAAATAGAGTTTGATTAATAGATTTAAGGGATTAGATCTGGCAGATGAAAAGCCTAAAGAACTATGGACAGAGGTTCAAAATACTGTACAGGAAGCAGCAATGAAAAACATCCCAAAGAGAAAGAAGAATAAGAAAGCAAAATGGCTGTCTGATGAGGTTTTACAAATAGCTGAGGAAAGAAGAAAAGCAAAAGGGAAAGGATAAAGGGAAAGATATACTCACCTGAATGCAGAACTCCAGAGAATATCAAGGAAAGATAAAGTTTTCTTAAATGAGCAATGCAAAGAAGTAGAAGAAAACAATAGCTAAATCTAACCATAAAATAAATAAGAAAGAAGCCAAGGAGATGAATAGAATCTTAGGAAAGTTAGATATGATAGACCTCTAGAGAAAAATTAATGGGAATAGAAAGGAGTATACCTTTCTCTTAGCTGTACATGGCACCTTCACAAAAATTGACCATATGTTAGGACATAAAAACCTTACAAGCAAATGCAGAAAAGCAGAAAGATTAAATACATCCTTTTCAGATCACAATGCAATAAAATTACATTCAATAAAGGACAGTGGAAATATAGATTTTAATCTATATTTTAATGTTTACATTAATTGAAACCAAGTAATCTAACCCTTTTTTTGAACAAAATTTTATTTTTTGTTTATTTATTTTTTAGTGAGGCAATTAGGGTTAAGTGACTTGCCCAGGGTCACATAGCTAGTAAGTGTCAAGTGTTTGGTCTGAGGCCAGATTTGAACTCGGGTCCTCCTGACTTCAGGGCTGGTGCTCTATCCACTGCGCCACCTAGCTGCCCCAAAATTTTATTATTTTTTTTATTATGAACTTAAAAGATACCAATAAACAGAAACATTTCGAGAGACAAAGAACAGGAAAAATATTGCATGAGAAATAGAACTTCTGTTACGTATGGTCTTTTAAAAAAAGAAATAACAAAATATGCAAAGGTTAATAAGGCAGTAAGAAAATGATGCTATTTGTGTCTTTTCCTGCACTGTTTTCTCCTTTATGTAGTATCCCCTTTCTGATCCACCTCCAAGCCTAAACTCACAGGTTGAATCCCCTGGGGAAAGATTGTTCCTAGGTCAAAGTACTCTGTGGGTCTGTACTCCTAAATAAATAATCTAATCCTAAAGAATAAGTGGGTTAAAGAATAAGTCATAGAGACAATCAATAATTTCATTAAAGAGAATGACAACAATGAGACAACATTCCAAAATTTGTAGGATGCAGCCAAATAAGTATTTAGGGGAAATTTTATATCTCTAAACATGTACATAAACATAAAAGACAGAAAAGCAGATCAATGAATTGGGCATGCAACTAAAAAAACTAGAAAAAGAATAAATTAAAAATCCCCCATTAAACACCAAAATGGAAATCCTGAAAGTCAAAGGAAAGCTTAATAAAATTAAAAGTAAAAAAAAAATTGAACTAATAAATAAAACCAGGAACTAATTTCATGAAAAAAAACCCAAACCACCCAGAAAAGCTACTGATTAATTTGATTAAAAAAAAAGAAAATCAAATCACTGTTATCAAAAAAGAAAAAGGTAAATGTACCACCAATGAAAATGAAATTAAAGAAATTACTAGGAATTGTTTTGCCAAATTGTATGCCAGTAAGACTGATAATCTGAGTGAAATGGATGAATACTTAGAAAAATATTAACTTTTCAGAATAACAGAAGAGGAAATAGGATACTTAAATGGCTGTATCTTAGAAAAAGAAATTGAACAAACCATAAATGAGCTCCCTAAGAACCCCCCCCAATTAAATGGATTTACAAGTGAATTCTACCAAATGTATAAGGAACAATTAATTTCAATATTGTATAAACTACTTGAAAAAACAGGTAAAGAAGGAGTCCTACTAAATTCCTTTTATGACACAAATATTGATACCTAAGTCAGGGAGAGCAAAAACAGAATCAAAACTATAGACCAATTTCCTTAATGAATATCGATGCAAAAATTTTAAATAAAATGCTAGCAAGGAGATTACAGCACTGTGTTAGAAAGATCATACACTATGACCAGGTGGGATTTATACCAGAAATGCAGGGCTGGTTCAATATTAGGAAAACTATCAGCATAACTGAACATATGAGTAACAAAACCAACAAAAATCAGATGATTATCTCAATAGTTGCAGAAAAGTCTTTGACAAAATAAAACACCTAATCCTATTAAAAACACTACAAAGCATAGGAATCAATGGAGCTTTTCTCAAAATTATAAGTAGCATCTATCTAAAACCAAGAGTAAGCATTGTCTATAACGAGGATAAAGTTGAAGCCTTCCCAATAAGATCAATGGTGAAGCAAAGTTATCCGTTATCACCACTATTATTCTGCACTAGAAATGCTAGCTATAGCAATAAGATAAGAAAAAGAAATTGAAGGAATAAAACTAGGCAATGAGGAAAACTATCCCTCTTTGCCAATGATATTGATGAAGGTTGAGAGGTTGGGACCTCTCAAAAAAACCAAAGTACAAAACGGGTTGTCTGGAATGAATTCACAAACTCAAGCAATCTTAAGCCAAGGTGGCAAAGTTTATTGTTATGCTTTTCAGCGGGCAAGGATTCTTAAAGGAACCTGCAACCTTAGAGAGGTACAGGTAATGTTTATGTAGGATAAAATGCAATAAAACACATGTCAAATATGCTAACTAGGTGATTCAGGGCGGGATTAGGGAGTGGTTAAGGAGTGATCAGTTCTCAATTGAAACTCAAGATAAGAAAAATCCCATTATTCAAGAGAGTATCTGGTCCCAGACATCCTGGGCCCAGTGATAACAAACAGGAAGAATATTGATCAGCTCTATCTGGTCCTGGAATTTGCAGACACAGGAAGGGGTGTTTTTAGTTCACTCAGAGAGAAAAAGATTAATTTAGGTTTTTGGCCCTTATTGGGGCTCAATTGATCTTAAATGATTATCAAGGGACAGTGTTTCTGAGGCTAGGGAGAAATTGGGGTCCGAGTACAAGCACCCAAACATAAGCACCTAAGCACCCCAACAATATGATGGTATACTTAGAGAATTCTAGAGAATCAACTAAAAAACTAGTTGAAACAATTAACAACTTCAGTAAAGTTGTAGTTGTAAAGTTATAAAAATAAACCTACATAAATTCATCAGCATTTCTAGCAGCAAGACTCCATTTAAATGAACTACATACAATATAAAATTCTTGGGAGTCTACCTGTCAAGAAAACCCAGGGACTATATGAACACAATTACAAAACACTTTTCATGCAAATAAAGACAGATCTAAACAATTGGGAAAATGTGAATTGCTCATGGGTAGGCCAAGCCAATGTAATAAAACCGACAATTCTACCTAAATTAATTTACTTATTCAGTGTCACACCAATCAAACTACTAAAGAATTACTTTGTAGAACTAGAAAAAAATAGTAACAAAATTCATCTGGAAGAACAAAAGGTCAAGAACATCATTGGAATGCTTCCCATTAACAATCAGGCATTTTCTTTAATTGGCAAAGATATTTACTATAGTGGTAGATTAAGAACAATTGGTATAAAAGTTTGGGAAGCACTGTCTCCCAAAACAATTCAGGTCAACGGGCAGAATGGACACAAACTTGGAATAAAGTGATGGTGTGGTGCAACAGCATGTTACACGTATGCCAAAGAGGTAGCTCAAAGCTCTTAATTACTGAAGGTCTTTCTTTAGTCCATAGCCAGGATTCTTTTCTGGTGCAAGGGTAACGCTCCTTGAAGCTGCTTCCTCCCTTAGGTGGGTATCTTTTACTATTAATATTTTGGTGTATATGGAGAACTTTCTCTTTATCAATAATTGCCTTGGGTTTTATGCCTAGAAGTGCAATCTCTGGTCAAAGGAAGGGTATGAACATTTTAGACATTTGATTTTCACAATTCTAAATTGCTTTCCAGAATGGTTGTGCTAATTCACAACTTCACAAATAATGCATCAGTGTACCTATCTTTACATGATTCTTCCGACCTTGAGTGTTTCTATCTTTTATCTTTGAGAATTTGTTGGGTGTGAGATGAAACCTCAGGGTTATTTTTCTTTTTCTTTCTATTATTATTAGTGATTTGAAGGATTCTTCCATATGATTGTGTAGTGATTATGTCCTGGCCTTTTCTTTTCTCTAGTATCCTACATCTCTTCCCTCAGGGCTTCAGGGCAGACTGAATAGTCTGAGGGTGTCTCTTTCTTCATTGCTATTGGATTAAGTAACCCTCTCCTCCCCCCCCAGCTATGTTCTCACTGTTAAGGGCCAGTAACACTCTAATTCTACTTATTTTGTAAATAATTTTTTAAATTGCTTGTTTTTACTTTGTAAGATTTCATCCAGTATTCCTTTACCTTTTAGAAAATTATTACACATAACAAGGAATTTTTTAAAAAAGGAAGAAAAGGGAAAAATCAGCAAAACTGAGCAATACATTGAAAAAATATGAAAATATATACAACGTTCCACCCGTATAGATTTCCACTTGTATACAGTAGTTGATTCTGGTGGTGGAGGAGGGAAGGCATATTCTTATTTGTTTTCCTTAGGACTATGCTCGTTCTTTGCAATTTTGCAATATTTTCTTTTGATTATTTGCATTGTTGTTGTTATCCTGTTATATTGCTTTCCTGATGTTCAGTCTGCATCAGATCGTGTAAGTCTTTTCGTGTTTCTCTGTATTCAACATATTCATCTTTTTTTTTTTTAAATAGCAGAGTAATATTCCATTACATTTATATACCACAATTTATTTAGGCATTCTCTAATCAATGGGCATCTACTTTATTTCCAGTTTTTTGTTGCCACAAAAAATGTATGGCTGTCTATATTTTGGTGTCTGTAGGGACTTTATTTTTATCAGTGACCTCCTTGGGAATATGTGCCTAGAAGGGAAACCTTTGGGTCAAAGGGTATGGTCACTTTTGTCACTTTATTTGCATAATTCCAAATTATTTTCCAAAAATGATCATGCTCATTTATAACTCCACCAGTTATGCACTAGTGTGCCTGTCTTTCCACAGCCCCTTCAACATCGACTTTTTCCTTCTCTTAATCACTTAATATTGATTAACTTTTACAAAGGTGTATTTACTTTGAAGATATAGCAAAAATATAGTATAAGCATTTCCCCCAATACCTCAGTGTATTCTCCTTCATATACTACCTTTTCCCTGGGGTGGAATCTTCTCAACTTAGTTCAACTCTTATACAGCATTGGTTTCACCAAGTTCACACCCAAAAACAACATTGCTGTTGGCCAAGGTCTTGTCTTTGCAGTTGCTGGTCTGGGTCATCCCAAAGGTTGCTTCTTGCTTTTTGTGGTAGCCATGCTGGGCTGGGTGCAAAACTTGGCCTGGAACACTGGAACACCAGCACAGGAAAAAAGCAAAACCAAATATAGACACTAAGAATCAAGGTCCATTTTTTGGGACCACATGACCTCAAAGGGGAGAAATCCCCAAAGCCTCTCCCCTTATATCATGGTCTCTTTCCAGGCACCTAGAGGAAAAGATTCATGCCACTAGGAATAGAGCAATTTAAAGAAGTAATGCAAGAGATGCCCCTGAAACCAATCAAAGAGTCTCCCAATGACCTTGTGGTTGGCAGATCAGAACCAGCCATAACATGTGCCCTTTAAGGCACCTCCCATACATGTCAGTGTCTCTTCTGGAAGCAAGTCCCCAGCCTCCCCATGTGAAGAGATACCATCTAAGACATTCTGCATATGTGTAAAATCCCTGTTATACTCTCCCCATTTGAAAAATGTGTCTCTGGGCATCAAGTCATGATTATGATCATGATGGCTGAGAGGTGGATATGGATATTGAGGGAGACCCAGAGGCAGTGGTTCTTCCTCTAAACAGAGGCAATGAAAATACAACATCTGGTTGTATCTGGTTGCAAGATCACTATCTTGATTCAACCTGGAGAACTGATAATAGCCTCATTCCTTAGACTCTAGAAAAGAGTGCTGAGAACAGGGCTGTCATCAAGAAAATGTTATTGGAAGAATATTTTATGTTTAACAAATCACTTCCAGACAAACTCTGACTTGATCAAAAAGGAAAGTAACAAAAAGTATATGAAAAGTCCAAAAAAATCAGGAAAACTCAAGATTCTAGTAATTTATAAAGCTGGCCAGTCATCCAGTCAAGTGCATGATGGGAGAAAAAGAGCCAGTTGAACAAGGTCTGGACAAGTTCATCCAGAGGTGGAAAAAAAATTTCAAAACTAATAGGTACCTGCACTGTTTTACAAGAGTTACACCAGACTACTTTAACAAGACAAATTAAACGGTCTGGAAAAAGGCCTGTTCAAACAGAAGAGCAGCAGTTATTATCTTCAGGCCCTAGATGAACTTTCAGGGGAGAAGTCTTGGTCCTCATTAGGCTTATGAGGGTGTGCTGAACCTAACCCGAATGCTGTAAAAATTGAGACATTATCTGATGACGAAGAAGTGAATGTCGCTGATGAATCAGATGAATTTTTTTTACATCCCCCTAAGGAATCCAAGTAATATTCTTTTATTTGATGTTCTCAATGATACAGACCATAAAATGGTCCCCAAGCACTCACTCCTCCCGAGGGACAAGACTGTGCCATTTCTGCAACTCCTGGGAAGGACCTTCATAGCCCTTCACAAGGTTGGAGGGAAGTGCTCTCTGCCTTGGGAATTGCTTCCTGCTTGCAGAAGTCCAGCAGCAATGGTGGGAGCTCTGATTGGTCACTCAATGAGACATCTAACCTTGGTATAGAAGGAAGTGCCAAGCAGGATGGAAGAGGAATGTTGGAGGACACTGAGCTTCATCCGGAGCCTGGAGGAGGGCAAAAGGATGTCATTGATAGTGAGATGCTTCTTCATCCTTCCTGCCAAGGAGATGAGATTAAACCAGGGGAAGGGGAAGGAGCTTAAATGGCCTGAACAGGAGGTAGAAGTAAACAAAAATGCCTTTCAGGAGGAAGAGAAGCAAGCTGTCCTTGAGTTTTTTGAGGGCCGCCAGACCAAGACGTGAGAATGATATTTGAAGATTAGGAGTTACATTTTGAATCAGTGGGAAAGATGCAACCTGAAATATTTGAATAAGACCTCAGCACATCCAGGACTGAAGAACTGTGGTAATGTTAACTATATTGGATGGATAACACATAGCTGGAATTAAAAGAGATGATCAATTTTTGATGTGAGCAGGCTTTGTGTAACAGACCTTGGCCAGCTAATAATATATGAGTCAGGGAAGGAAGAGATGCAGAAGAAGTGTACCAGCTAGCCTAGCTAGACCATTGATGCCCAGGTGACAAACAGGAGACTCATGGGGGAACTCATGTGATGCAAGGGACTTAGAAGGACAGACGTTTGAGTATCTCTCAGCTGAAGAGTTGGCCAGAAGAAGGGAAGATGGTAAAAAAAAAAAACCCAAAATGAAATCTCCCAAAGTGCCCAGGCAACTCAAAAAGCTCCTTTGGCCCCTTCTGGCTGATTCCTTGAAGTCTCTTCAGTGAAGCAAATTTCAGGTGTGAGTGGCTTCAGAAGCACTTCTTTTTTTCTTTTAGGCAATTGGGGTTAAGTGACTTGCCCAGAGTCACACAGCTAGTGAGTGTTATATGTTTGAGGCCAGATTTGAACTCAGGTCCTCCTGACTCCAGGGCGGTGCTCTATCCACTGTGCCACCTAGCTGCCCCTAGAAGCACTTTTAATAAAGGATTTGCATGCTCATATTTCTGTGGCAGAAGTAATTGGTCCCTCTTAGGAGGAAGATACTCTGAAGTTGATAGGGTAGTTGATATCTGTGCAGTTGAGCCTTGTAATAGTTTAAGCATAGGACTACAGTTTGAGATGGACCTTGTATCCCACACCCAAGCTTCAGAAACCTTGGCTTCCAGAGAGTACAGTGTGATTGGATGGTACCACTGTCATCCTACCTTTGATATTAGCTCTTCACTTTGGAATACAGACACTTGGGCCAATTTCCAGAATTCTTTTTCCAGAGGTGGAACAACGTTCATATAATTGAAATGATCCTTTACCATACTCCCAAATTACCTGCTTGGTTATAAGTGATGAAAATAGTTCAGGTGGTTCCAACTCTGTACATCATAAATTTGAAGTACAACAAGAGTTGGGAGAACCTCAACGGAAATTAGTGTTTGAAAAAAACAAGATAGATGATTGAAAAATACTGGCTATCTCCTAAAGGTGTTACTTTGGATAAAATATTTCACTGGGATTCTGACCTGACTTGTTTATGGAAACGCTTAGAGTGTCTGAGGAAGACTGCATGAAGTAACCAACTGCCACATTGCTGAAAAATTCTTAGCCCAAGTGGAGAATTTGTTCCTTTCCCCTTACAGAAGCAAACCAGAGAAGGACACATCTGGAGAGAACTGCCCTGTGTGTCCACTACAGCCATCGTTGTGATAGTTTTACTACTGGACATTTTCATTTTAAAAGTAAAATAGCATTTATAAAAATCCTACCTTCAAAGTTTTTCACAATTTTCCAATTTCCCAATGTATTATGCAGGCAGCAATGGTAGCTAGGAAACAAATGTTCTACCTAGTTAAAGAAATGCAGGCTATAACATATAAATCAATCATGTAAAACCATATGCAGTCAAAGAACTTTGGACTCTCACCTTGAGGATGCTTGCCAAAGGGTGGTCCGTAGCAGGTGTTCAGGTGGTTGAAGGGTTTATCTGTTAGCGGCTTAATGTTGGTGGTGTGGTGAGGTCAACACTTTTGTTTTTGCCCTCCTTTTTCATTTGCATGCGAGGTTCTTCACTGTTTTTTATCTCAAAAACATTGTTCTTTCCATTTCAGCTCATGAAGTTTTTTTGGTCTTGTTTCTAGTAAAGAAGTGGGGCAGGCCAGTGGTGGGATGGAAGACAGATGGACAACAGAAATGAGCCCTTCTATATAACATACATACAAGAGCCGTTATATATACAAGACGTTTTGGGACTGAAAAAAGTTGAGAGCCAAAGGTTTAGAATGTGTAGCAACTTGCAATCAAGAAAAAGAGAAAATGAAGGAGCCTCGAGCCAAGTTAGTTTTTGGCTGCAGAAGAGTGTCATTTCAGACTCTTCAAACTCAAGATTTCTCTGCCATGTTACTTAGTGACCTTAAAAACTTGCTATGGGTTCTCTCTCTCTCTCTCTCTCTCTCTCTCTCTCTCTCTCTCTCTCTCTGTCTTTTTTGGCAAGGCACTTGGGGTTAAGTGACTTGCCCAGGGTCACACAGCTAATAAGTGTTATGTGTCTGAGGCAAGATTCAAATTCAGGTCCTCCTGACTCCAGGGCCAGTGCTCTATCCACTACGCCACCTAGCTGCCCCTATAGGTTCTCTTGGTAACAAAGATCATTCCCTGCCTGCAGACTCTTCACATAAAGACAAATATTTTCTCTTTGTTGCTTTTAAGCAAGAGAGACAAAAGGCAAAAGAGGGTACCAAGGTAAAACAAAAACCAAGGAAACCCAACACTAATTATTTCTAGCTGACTCTCATGTCAGCCTCTTGTATGTGTACACACAGACATGTACATACTGCATGTATACATATACACACACATGTATATACCATATACACATGCACAAATATGTTGGCACACATGTTTTGTATATATATGCACATATATGCACAATACACATACACGTATACACATGAATGTGTGCATAGCTGTAGTTTTTTTTTTCACCTTTCCTATGCTATAGACAATAAGATATTCTATTGTGACTTTGACAAACCAGATTAGTTATTTTATTATAACAGTTGCATGGCTATAGGATTGTGTGCTTGAATTCTGATATCTGTTGGACGGCTGGGTATACTGTGATAAGTTAAGCTAAAATTAGCACTATGTGGGTGCAGATGTTGGAATGCTGGTGTGAAATGGTGGACTTAGATGCCTTTGGGAGAATCATATAATGAGGTATTTGAATATATAGAGAGACAAGGATATTGAGTGTGCTCTTTAAGATACTCTGGGATAGGGGCAGCTAGGTGGCGCAGTGGATAGAGCTTTGGCCTTGGAGTCAGGAGGACCTGAGTTCAAATGTGACCTCAGACACTTGACACTTACTAGCTGTGTGACCCAGGGTAAGTCACTTAACCCTGATTGCCTCACTGCACAAAAATGCTCTGGGAGATTTGAGGAAGAAGGTAGTACTTGTCAGAACATACAAGGGTCCAGACAAGGAACTGTTTGTGTTTTGTAAATTGTTCGAAGCAATGTTGCATTCTGGGATCTCTGCATATTTATTCATTACTTTGGTATTACAAGGCATGAAAGTCCTTTCCCTCCTGTGGAGTCCTTTACAAAGATCTCCCCTGCCGGGTATAGCATCTCTAATGGGTGAGTTGGTCAGTTGGGTTTCTAGGCTCTGTTCCTCACTGGGCACAGTGATTCTCTAGTTCATAGCTGCCTGGTTGTCTTTTCTCCTGTCAATTATTTTGCTTCTTGAAGCTGCTTCTGGCCTCTGCTGACTATCTCTGTATCCGTGTCTACCTGGGCAGTGTAACTTCTCAAAGAGACATCTCTTTCTGTGGCTAGATATCATCACACCTCCCCCTCAAGAGGTGAGGAGCTGGGTTTTTTTTTTATGTTTCTCTTTGACTGCTTTGAACTCTAAAACTGTCTTCTGAGAATCACCAGTCAGCCACTGAGAATTCCCTTTCTGATTCACTAAGAGAAAGGTGTTTAAACTTGGTAGCAGGAGATGATTGTTTCCTTCTTAAGTACAATCATACCTTTTCACCCGTGATTTTATCAGTCCCTCCCTCTCCCTTATACAAGATTCAAAAAACAACACTTACATAATTTATATAATCAAATAATAATGACACCCGAAGACTCTGGCCTCATGTGGCTGTGTGCAAGACCTAACAAGGTCCTTTTCTCTCTCCCTGGCTCACTCTACTCTGGCAAATCTACAAAGACAACTTCTGACAGGTTTATTCCTCTCTGGGCTCCACTGCCGACTTTCTGGACTTTCTCTACCACGCCACAGCAGCCTCCTCACCCTGGGAAGTACACTCTGCTTCTGAGGCCCTTTCCTCCGTTTGTTCAGCTGTCTTAGAATGTTGAACAGGGTTATTTCTGTTTTTACATCTTCTAAGAAATTCTGCATGATTTGGATATTTTGGTGGGAGGCACCTTGCTGTAAAGGAGCCTGTAAGTTGGTATTTCTTTCTACTGAATCAGATGCTTTTAAGTTATCATCAAAGAATTAGCACTGTGGGATCTTGGGGCAGCTAAGCTGCACAGTGGATAGAGCACTGGGTTAAGAGTCAGGAAGACCTATGTTCATATCTGGTTTCAGCTATTTACTAGGCGTATGACCTTGGGCAAGTCACTTCAGCACTGCCTCAGTTGCTCATTTGTGAAATGTGGATAATAATAGCATCTACCTTTCAAGGGGTGTTGTGAAGATCAAATGAGTTAGTAACTGTAAAGCACTTAGTATGGTGTCTGGCATATAGTAAGTGCTATGTAGTTGTTATCTGTTATTATTATTCATGTATAAACGACTCTCATAACACTTTTGTATAGACAGGAAAGTAAGGATTGGGTGGGCAGTTCATGATGTTTTCTTGATAGCTTTTCTTAATGGTGTTATATTTTCCCCACACCTTTGATACAGAAAATATCCCTCCTTGTTCAGATGCCTTATATATTGGCCTCAAAATCCTCTCACAATTGTGTTACTTCTATTATGGATTTGCTCCTTACAGAATTGGTCAAATCTGGCTGCTTTTCCTGTCTCTGCCCTATTTAGTTTGATTTCTTCCTTCTCTACAAGAACTTCTAGAATTGTACTAGATAGTGGTTCTACTGTCCTTGATGGAGAACTTTGTTTAAATGACTTTGGCAAACCTTTTTTTCACTCTGTTATCTTCCTTCCATTTTCATGCTTAAATGCCCTTGGGATGAGTTTGTTCAAGTAGACATCTTGCCAATCTTTGTTTAAACTGTTTTTTGGGCCTCTGCCACTTCTCTGTGCTTTATGAGATGGCACTATTCATAATCACCCATCTGCTGTCTTTGCAAAAATTTTCAGACAAGTTTATAGTGTTTTCAAAATTGGTTTTAATTTTTTAAGTGACAAGTATTTCGTATGAATTTTTCCTTCCATCAGCTACCCTCCCCCTCCATTGAGCAAATGAAAAAAAAATCTTTTAATGCGTATTTACATGGTCCAGCAAAACAAATTCCTACATTAGCCATGTCTAAAAATGAATGTCTCATTCTGTATTTTAAGTTCATCACCATTTATCAGCAGCTGAGTGGCATGTTTCATCTTCATTCTGATAGGTTTATGGTTTATTATGATATTGATCAGAATTCTAAAGTCTTTCAAAATTATTTTTCTCTGTAATGTAGTTGTAGAAATTGTTCTATTTCCGTTCACTTTGCTCTATATCAGTTCATAAAAGTCTTACAAGTTTCCTATGAAATTGTCATTTCATTATGTATTATGGCATAGCAATATTTCATTATAACCGTATACCACAATTTGTTTGGTCATTCCCCAAAAGAAGAATTAACCTTTAGCTTCCATGTTTTGGGCAAAATGAAAAGAGCTGCTATAAACGTTTTTTATGCATGTAGATCCTTTCCCACTTTCTTTGATTTCTTTGGAATATGGACTTCATAGCAGTATCTCTGGGTTAAAAGGTATGCGCAATTTAATAATTTTTTGGGCATAGTTTCAAATTGCTTCCCATAATGGGTAGACCAATTCATGGCACTATCAACAGTGTACTAGTGTATCTGTTTTCCCATAGCCCCTTGATGCATTTGTCATTTTTTTCTCTTTTGTTATATTTGCCAGTCTGATAGAGGTGAAGTGAAGCCTCAAAGTTGCTTTACTTTGTAAGTCTTTAAATATTAGTGATTAGATTACTTGTATTTCTTCCTTTGAAAACTGCCTGTTCATATTCTTTAACCATTTATCTATTACACAATGGCTTTTAGTCTTATAAATTTGAATTAGTTTCCTGTACATGGTATTCCAAAAGTCTTAGTGTTAAATAAGACCTATTGATAAATGACTAAAGGATATGAATAGGCTGTTTTCAGAGGAAGAAATACAAGTTATCAACAGCCATATGAAAAACATTCTTTAAATCACTAGTAATTAGAAAAGCGCAAATTAAAACAGCGTTGAGGTAACACCTCACACCCATCAGATTGTCTCAGATAATAGAAAAGGAAAATGACAAATGCAGACGGGGATGTGGAAAAATAAGTAGACCAATGTACAGTTGGTAGAACTGTGAACTGGTTCGATTATTCTGGAGAACAGTTTGGAACTAAACCCAAAAAGCTATTAAACTGTGTGCACACTCTTTGACCCAGAGACATTATTATGAAGTCTATATCCCAGAGAGGTCAAAGAAAAAAGAAAATGATCCATAGGTACAAAAATATTTATAGCAGCTCTTATAGTGGTGGCAAAGAACTGGAAACTGAGAGGATGCCCATTCATTGGAAATGGTTGGACAAGTTGTGGTATATGACTGTGATGAAATACAACTGTAATGTAAGAAATGATGGAGGGGATGGTTTCAGAAAAACCTGGGAAGACATCTGTGAAAACTGTTGCAAAGTGAAGAGAACAGAACAAGGAGAACAATTTATAGAGTAATAGCAATGTTATAATCAACTTCAAAAGATGTAGTAATTCTGACCAAAATAATAACCCACCATAATTCTGAAGGACCGATAAGGAAACATGCTATCTAACTCCAGATAGAGAGCTGATGGACCCAAAGTGAAGTATATTTTCTTCTTTCTTTTTTTGAACATGACTAAATGTAGTAATTTGTTTTGCATGACTCTACATATTTGTAATGGCCTTTATGTTTTTTGTATTCTCAATGAGTGGGAGAGGAGGAGTGGAGAAGGAAAATAAATTGTAAGAAATATTAAATGAGACTTTAACAGAGACGCTTGTTGCAAATAGTTCCCCTCCCCCCATACCTGTTTCCCTTCTAATTTTTATTGCATTACATTTGTTTGTGGAAAAACTTCTAAGTTTTATATAATAAAATTGTCCATTTATCTTATATAATCCTATCACTTGCTTAGTCATGAATTCTTCCTCTATCCATAGGTTGTAAAGGTAATTTCTTCCTTGCTCCTCTAATTTATTTATGATATAACTTTGCATCATGTACCAATTTGAAAGTTATTCTGGTATATGATGTAGTAGTTATTGGAACCTAATTTCTGTCAGACTGTTGTCCAGTTTTCCCAGAAGTTTTTGTTGAATAATGAGAACTTTCTCTAGTGACTGGGATCTTTGGGTCCATCAAATGCTACTGTGTGTTTGCTTTTGTATAATGTGTACCTTGGCAGTATACTTTCCTGGGATGTGCACAAAGATGATGAGGCTGATGTACGCATTGCCAGACCTAGCTCAGTGTTTGGGAGGCTCCAAGGGAAAGTGTGGGAGATAAGAGGTATTAGACTGCCTACTAAACTGAACGTCTACACAGCTATTATATTGAACTCATTGTTGTCTGCTTGTGAAGCCTGGGCAGTATACCAGTGCCCGTGCCATGAAACTGAATCCCTTGTATTATCTGAGGAAGAGTTTGATGATCACCTGGCAAGATAAGGTACTGGACACTGAGGTCCTTTTTTGAGCAAAACTGCCAAGCATTCAAACTGTACTGCAGAGAGCACAATTCTGATAGGCTGACCAAATGTAGGTTTGCCTAAAAGACTGGTTTATGGAGAACTCACACAAGGCAAGTGCTTACGTGGAGGTCAGAAGAAACAATACGAGGACACTCTCAAGGTCTCTTCAAAGAACTTTGGAATCAATTCTGTGACATGGGAACACTGGCAAAGGACTGCCTAGCATGGTCTACCCAAATCCAAGAAAGTAGTATTCTCTATGAATGAAGCAGAATTGTAGCAGCTCAAAAGAAATGTGAGATAAACAAATTTAGAGACGTTTCCACTCCAAATGTTCGTGTAGAGTATTTGTGCTCAACGTGTGGTAGAGCCTTCTAAGCTTATTTTGGTCTGATCAGCCACAGTTGGACGCACTATACCTTGACTCCAACATAGTGATGTCATTTTGGTCTTCTTTGAGAATGAAGGACAACCAATCAGATAACCAGTGTGTACCTAATCTATTCTACGGATCAACTTCTCTTTTTTCTTTAAACCAGCACCAAATCCTTTTGAATGATTACTGTATGTAGATTGGTTATGGGGTTAGCTAGGTGGTACAGTAGAAAGAATGCTGGACCTGGAGTCAGAAAGACTTGTCTTCCTGAGATCAAATCTGGCCTCAGACACTTAGTAGCCGTGTGACTCTGGGCAAGTCACTTAACCCTGTTTACCTCAGGTCCTCATGTGTAAAATGAGCTAGAGAATGAAATGGCAAACCACTCCAATATCTTTGCCAAGAAAACCCCAAATGAGGTCATGAAGAGTCAAACATGACTGAAATGACTGAACAACAACAACAAAGATATCTATATGGCATCTTTACAAATAACGGCCTCAACAAAAAACTGTAGAAAAGCAAAGTACTAGATGTGTTATTTGTTTATCATATCTGTGTTGTAACTGTTCATTCAGTTCAGGGTCAAGTTATTTCAGTGGTACCATATGTTTTCTCATTATTCTTTTGTGTGTGTGTGTGTGTGTGTGTGTGTGTGTGTGTGTGTGTGTGTGTTTTTCTTTTTTTTGAACTAGTTTTGATTTTAGCTCTGATGAGTCGATAGTCTAACTGTACATGGACAGCTCACTGAGGGATAAATCCCACATCAATAACAAATCTTTTCCTGTCTTTTAAAATATGATCAATCAATTTCATTCATTTTAATGCTTTATCATGTTGATTGATTCTCAAATGATTTATATATCCCTCAAGCACTAAACAATCACCCAGTTTAAACTTCTTTGCATCCATGCTCAAGATGGAGGAACCATATTTCCTGTCACCACTGAAGGACTTTCTCAGTAGAAAGGTGCTAGTGATACTCACTGTTGACCAATTTCTGGAAGAACATGGTCACAATGTGAAGGTGTTAGGTTCCTCTTTAATCTACAAGTCTTTTACCTCTCTCGTTCCCTCTTTCTGATCATGCTTTGCTATATATTTCTCTCTAGGAGTCAGATGAAGCCAGGTCCACATGAGTGTGGAACTGCTTGTTAGGGACATTTGAGCCATGGAGTACCCATTTCAGAGGGTGCAATATTTTAGGATGGCTCTTGATAAGGATAGCGGTAATTAGGGAAGATTCTGTGTGTTGCTCCTTTGGTATACTCTACATCCTATTCATGCAGAGAGAACATGCTAGTTCTTGAAATAATATTCTACTTTCTATTGAGAAAGGTCTTCCATGGTGATAGGAAATCTGACTCCTCCATCTTGAAAGTGGATCCAAAGAAGTTTAAATTGGGTGACTGTTCAGTGCTTGAGGGATATATAGATCATTTGAGGAAGAAGCTCTCAGGTATATGACAGCTGCTTATTTTACTCTGGAGAAAATGACCCCCAAAAGACTCAAAGAACCAAATGCAGGAAACATAAAACACTCAGCCCATTCAACTCATTATCTTCAACTCTCTTTGTCAAAGGCAAAATTTTGTGGGACTACCAAATAAATATTTCACTATCCAAGCAACTTCCTAGTTCTAAATCTCTTGGCCAGCCATGGCATAGCTTCTTCTTTCTTTTTTTAAACTTCTTTGGTTGTGGGATGATCCTTGCAGTGACCACCTTCTCTTAAAAGTGTGCTGCAGCAGAATTATCCTCTTGCTTTTTGGCTGATGTAATAATTTGGAGCTCAAGAACCCTTGACCCATGTCATTACTGCTAAGGCTGGAAATGTCAACTTAAAATTGCTAGTCACTGACCTGTATTCACATAAGGAAACAGAGAGACATAAGAAGGTAGCTAGGAACTTAGGCTCTCTGAGTCATACACATTTCCCATTGCCATATATTTATACTGCAAGCTGCCCTTGACATTGGTGGGGAGACAGGTGAGATACTCACCCAGAGCCCAGCTCTTGCTAGTATAATTTGTAGGAGAAAAAGCACTGGGGAAAGAAAGAGGGGTCCATATAAAGGAAGGGTAGACCTTTTCCCCACTGCTCTTACAGCTGGATAAGACTCCAGTCTCCTGAATGTCACCAGTCATCTTTGATGCAATCCTCCAGTCACTGGGATTTAATAAAAAGTCTGTGTCATCATCCCAGTAAAGTACATGTCCATAGTAAGGAGCCAGAGGGCATGTCCTGCTCCATTGGAGTTTCCCCAGTTCAGAATATCAGGGGCTCCTCTAATTGTCTCCATTGCAGATGGAAGGTCACAGAAGTCCCCCAAAAGGACTGAATGGACTCACCTCAGACACCCGAAGTCAGTTAGTGGGCAGGCAGCC
This sequence comes from Phascolarctos cinereus, assembly GCF_003287225.1. Taxonomy (NCBI): domain Eukaryota; kingdom Metazoa; phylum Chordata; class Mammalia; order Diprotodontia; family Phascolarctidae; genus Phascolarctos; species Phascolarctos cinereus. Next base: position 682,506,267 of record NW_027555847.1, on the reverse strand, counting down.
AAGAAGCATTTGTGGCTGTCCAGTCATTTTTCAGTTATATTCGACTCTTTGTGACCCCATTTGGAATTTTCTCGGCAAAGACACTGAGATGGCTTGTCATTTCCTTTACCTGCTCATTTTACAGATGAGGAAACTGAGGCAAACAGGGTTAAATGACTTGCCCAACACAGCTAGTAAGTGTCTGAGCCTGCATTTGAACTCAGGAAATTAGTCTTCCTGAGTCCAGCCACAGCACTCTTATCTACTGTGCCACCTAACTGCCCAAGAAGCATTTATTAAATGGCTACTTTGTGCCAAGCACTGTGCTAAATGTTGAGGACACAGAGACAGGCAACCCCTACTCCCCTCAAAAAACCACCAACCCAATCCATTCTTTCAAGGAACTCACAGTCCAATGGGGGAGACAATATTCAAAAAGCTATGTATAAATAAGATATACATAGAATAAATTGGAGACAATCAACAGAGGGAAGGCACTAGCATTAAGGGGGCTTCTTGCAGAAGATGAGATTACTATTAGGAGACCTAGGGGAGAAGATGGGAGGAAGACCTGTATATATATGGAACTTCAGTCTCTGTTCTAGGAACTAAACTGGGCCAATATACCATGCCACGAGTCCAGATCTAAGCAGCTAGGAACTTTCACTTATTGGATATTGGCAGTGGATATTATCAGATCCCAGTAGCAGAGAGGGGCAGACAGCCTTCATCTGATTTACATGATTCCACTGAGCTTCAGAAACTAAAGACCCTTCAGGCGTTTGGTAGCTATTATTCAAAACTTGTGAAGAATTATGCTACCATCATTAAGCCACTCAGTGAGCTCACTGGTAGTTAGATGAACTGAAAGAGGGGTGGAGAAGGGACAGTTAAGTGGTGCAGTGGATAGAGCACCGGCCCTGAAGTCAGGAGGACCTGAGTTCAAATCTGACCAAATACTTGACACTTAACTAGCTGTGTGACCCTGGGCAAGTCACTTAACCCCAATTGCCTAAAAAACCAAACCAAAACCAAACACAAACAAACAAAAAAAAGAGGGGTGGAGAGACAGGTCAGTCTATGGTCAGCATTTTTGACACCACTTGGAGTAAATGTCCAAAGCCAGATTTGAATTCAAATCTCCCTGATGCAAAGCCCAGCCTTACTAGGTCACCCATCTGAAACACCGACTAAAGAATAGCCAGATGGCACGGTGGATTGAATGTGGGGCTTGAAGTCAGATCTGAATTTGAATCTTCCTTCAGATGCTTACTATAAGTCACTGAGCAAGTCACTTGACTTCTCTCAGTTCCAGTTTCATCATATTTAAAATGGGGATAATAATAGCACCTATTTCACCGGATTGCTATGAAGATTAAATGACATAATGATGTAATAAACTTTGGAAACCTTAAAGCCCTGTATGAATGTGGCCCAGGGCTCAAGCCTATATATCTGCATGACGATTTGCATGATTACTTGAAGCTCTATTAAATGTGAGATGTGGAAAAACTTGAGGAGAGGAGAGATTTTCTTTTTCTTCTGGCTTCAGGCTTCCAGTCTCAAGAGAAGACAAATGCAATTTAAGGTTCTCTTCAGGAGGAGGCTCCTAAAGACAGAAAGAAAGCCTTTGGGTTGCCATACAGAGCAGCCAATGCCTTGAGCAATACCATTTCTTACTACACTAGAGGCTTTGAAGAATTATCCCTTGAGTGAGATCTCTAACTCTGCTAAACTGAGACATCTCATTCCTGGTGGGAGAGCTCATTTATTCTGTATATTGCCTAGTATGTTCTAATCTGCATAACTTCTCTGACTTCTGACTGCTATTGGTTTGGATAATTGGGTTTACTTGCTATTCACTGTGTGTGATGGTATTTATGTGATTAGCATTTGTCTGGAAGGGAGTCAAGACTTTGGATATAGTTTGAAACATTCATTTCTTATTAAGGTATAGCAATCAGGAAAAGTGGCCTGAATTCAATTATCTCTCCCCCCCACCCCCAACTCGCAATAATTCGGGGAGCAGATAGATATAATTGTAGTCTGACACCCTCTCTGTGAGGAGAGCAGAGCAAACTGGCCTTGTGGTCCCTTCTCTTGATCCCCTTCAGGTATGGAGAAGGGTAGGTGATATATATCTGTGCCTTCTGCATTTAGACAGACCCCTATGAAAATGAGCCTAATCTACCAGGGCAGTAATGCATCCTACAAAAACTCTAGCTATTATTATGAAGGATTTCTATTACTTAATTAGGGTCTTAGTTCAGAGGTGTGGTAGAATATGATCTCCATTTATGTTATAGTGTCACAGGAATGAAAATGGAAGAGGGGACGAAATAACTCAGCTTCCATAAGGACCAAATCAGGCTGTGGCAAAAGACCACCATTACTGCACTGAGTTGATGATTTAAAACTTAGAGAATAGACTGCTTTAGGGTGTTAATATTATAGCATGCCAAGATATCATGTCAGGCAGCCTTGCCAGAAGAGTATGCCAGAGAAAGACCAAGTGACAGTGCATTGACTACAGGCAGATTTGAATAGAGTTCTATGACCTAATTTGTTATTTATTAAGTACTTTTTGTGATAACCCCTGGGGACAGAAAGATAAAAATATAATCCCTTAATAGAGACAATTAATAGCTTCAGCAAAGTTGCAGGTTGCAAAACAAACACTCAAAAGTCAACTATGTTTCTATATAACAATATGAAAAAAATACAAGAAGCAATAATAGAAAGGGAAATCCCATTCCAAAGAACTACAAACTGCATGAAGTATCCAGGGATCAATCTATCAAAGCACACAAAAGACTTGCCTAGATTAAATTATAAAGTATTCCTTAAGGAAATAAAGAACAACTTAAATATTTGGAGGAATGTTCAGTACTGACAGCTGGGCTGTGCCAGTATAACAAAAATGATAATACTGCCAAATTTAATTTACAGTTTTAATGTTATACCAATCGAATTATAAAAGAGATGCTTTATAGAACTTAATAAAATAATCACAAAATCCATTTGGAAAAACAAAAAATCCAAAATATCAAGGGAAATGATGAAAAGAGGTAGGAACAAAGGAGGAATAACACTTTGAGACCTCAAACTAGACTATAAAGTCATAGTCATCAAAGTCTTCAAACAACGTGGCCAGCCCATTGGAGTTGTGCTCTCTGCAGCAGAGTTTGTATCCTTGTTAGTTTAGCCTGAGAAGGACCTCAGTGTCCAGTGCCTTATCTTGCTAGGTGATCTTCAGAATCTCCCTGAGACAGTTCAAATGGAAGCAACTCAGTTTCCTGGCATGGTGCTGGTAGACTCCATACTGTGTTACATTTCGGCCTCTGATGCTGCATTAAGTGCAAATCAACTTCAAACAAAAGAGTCATGCACCAACTTTCTCTCCACTTTATTCTAGGCTTGTAGCCTTTTCAAGTTAAATAATTTACCTTTTGTGTGGGAGCTGCCCATGATGCTGTTTTTGACCTTGTTGAAGACGTCTGACAACATTGCTGAAAACATCATGCCAAAAATCATGGGAGTAAATGCACAGCCCTGTTTTACTCCGTTAATGACTGGGAAAGCTGGAGAGTATCATCAACATCCAAAACCCATGCAAGCATGCGATTGTGAAACTGGCACACTATAATGATGAACTCCAGGTAGCCAGTTTTGCCATGATCTTCCACAAGCTCTCATAACCAACAGTACAGTTGTGTACAGACCTCTATTTTGCTCCTGGTATTTCTCCTAGAGTTGTCAGGCAGCAAATACCACCATATCAATTGTTCCTTGGCCTTTTCTGAAGCCACACTGGCTCTTGAGTAGGTAACCTTCTTCCAGGTGAAGCATCAGCCTATCAAGGAGGACTCTGCATAGAGATGGACAATGGAGGCATCCCTGAACTCCTTGGGGCTAACCTCTTCTTGCCATATAACCCAGAAGATTTTGATTGGCTTTTGTATGAGCAGTGGATCCCCTGCCTTGTAAATTTCAGCTGGAATAGGAGTGGCACTAGACACTTTGCTACACTTTTCATGATTTTGTGCAAGTCTTTTCATGTTTTTCTAAAATCATTGGGCTTGTAATTTCTTAGAGTGCAGTAGTATTCCATCATAACCTCATACCATAATTTGTTCAGCTATTCCCCAATTGATGGACATCCTTGTAATTTCCAGTTCCTTGTCACCACAAAGAGAGCCGCTATAAACATTTTAGAACATATAGGTTCTTTCCCTTTTCCCCTAATTATCTTTGGAAATAGACCAAGTAATGGTATTGCTGGTCAGAGGGAATAGATAGTTTAATAACTCTTTGGTTATAATTCCAGATTGCTCTCCAAAATGGTTGGATCAGTTCATAATTCCACCAACAACGAATTAGTGTCCTCATTTTTCCACATCCCCTCCAGCATTTGTCACTTTCTCCTATCATTTTAGCCAATCTGGTAGGTGTAAAATGATATCTCAAGATTGTTGTAAAATTTGCATTTCTCTAATCAATAATGATTTAGAGTATTTTTCCATATGACTATAAATTATTTTGATTTCTCCATCATACACTTGCCTATTAATATCCTTTGACTATTTATTAATTGGGTGATGACTAGTATTCTTATAGATTTGACAAAGTTCTTTATATATTTTAGATAAGATACCTTTATCTGATAAACTGTGTATAGAAGTCCCCCCCACCTCCAAGTTTCCTGCTTTCCTTCTGGTCCTGGCTACATTTGTTTTATTTGTACAAAATCTTTTTATTTTAGTGTAATCAGGATTATCCATTTTACACCCCACTTTGCTCTCTATCTCTTGTTTATTCATAAATTGTCTGCCTACCCATAAATCTTATAAGTAATATGTTCCATACTCTTCTAATTTTTTTTCTTCAGTAAAATCTCTTTTTATATCTAGGTCATGTATCCATTTTGACCTTCTCTTGGTAAATGCTATAAGATACTGTGCCCAGTTCCTGCCATACTGCTCAAGAGTTGGCCTCACTCTCCACAGCAGCTCTTCCAAAAAGTCTTTTATTCCTCAAACCCGTCAAAGGTGCTGTCATCCTTCCTAGCCTCCCAGACTTGTAACCTAGGTATCATCCTTAACTTTTCACTTTCTCCCCCCACCCCATATCCAATCTATTGCCAAAGCCTGTTGCTTTCACATATCTCAGATAGGTTCCCTTCTCTCCTCTGTTATTGCCATCACCCTCGTATAGGCCCTCGTTACCTCACACTTGTACTATTGCAATAATCTGCTTGTTGGTCTGCCTACCATAAGTCTCTTCCCACTCCAGTCCATCTTTTGTCATGAGAATTTTCAGAGTCCTTGCTGGCTACTGCCCAAATAAGTCAGCAGAGGATACAGACATATAAGTGAACTGCAGTTTATTTATTTACTCGAGTGTGACATATGCCATCAGTAAGTAATGGACATGTGTCTCAAAATTAAAATTTTACACACACATACACATATTCTCTCTGTTTGTCTGTCTCTGTCTCTGTCTCTCTCCCTCTCTCTCATTATATTCCAGGCTTTACAAATATTATCTCATTGTGTCCCACAACAGCCCTGGGAGACAGACAAGTGCTATTATTATCCCCATTTTACAGTTGAGGAAACTGAGGTAGACAGAAGTTAAGTGACTTGCCCAAGGTCATACACTAATAAGTGTCTGAGGCTGGAGTTGAACTTTCTAACATCAGGCTTAGCATTCTTTATTTGCTGTGCCATCTAGCTTCCTCTAAGGAAGATGGCAGAAGATATTTACTACCTGATGGAAGAAATAAATGAATCCAGTCCCCAGACCAACTCAAATCTTAGAAGTTGAGTTGATGTTGTTTCTAATCAGGATTCTCAGTCACAAAAAGCCAGACTTGATTCTGGGTGGAGTACACCCACATACTTAGCATTCAGGACAGCTCTCTCTTGGGAAAGCCAGAGATGGAACTATGTATTGTGGTGGTAACCCACAGGGGTGTTATATTGTTGGGAGTCATGCTGTCGAGAGGTCTGGATGTTTGCTAAAGGGTCAGATCACCCTTGCTTGCAGCTGGTCTCAGGGCACTAGCTGATATTTTGACTGCCTTCCTGAGGCACTTATTGTTTCTGGGCTAACGTCTATTATCTTACTGTACTTGGTATGAGTATTTCAGCTAATATGAGAAGTATGGATTTTTGTTTCCTAAAAGATTGATGACTAGCTGGCAAATGCTCGTGTTCCTTCTCCTTCTGAGATATGAAGCTTGACTTTTTTCTTTTTAAAGCCAATGATTAAGACTGAATAGTATGTGTGGTTCCAGAGTAAAAAGGCCCTTAGTGGGAAAGGAAGAGGGGGAAGTATAACAGACCAGGCGCCAGTTTCATTGTAGCTATTGGTGTCTGAGTAGAGGAGCCCCTCTTTGGGGGAGAGAGAGGATAAGGACCCCAGCCACCTTAAAGCTAGTAGACCTGGATAGAGTACCAGACCTGGAATCAGGAGGACTTGTGTTCAGATCTGGTCTCAGACCAGACACTGGACACTTACTAGCTGTATGACCCTGGGCAAGTCACTTAACCCCAATTGCCTCGGGAAAAAAAAAAGCTAGTAGACCAAGCCAAATAATTTGGAGTTCTCTCCTAAAGGATGAAAGGCTAACTTCCATTTGCCCCCAGGCCCCAAATCTACCACAGTATGGCAATCTGTGTCATTATTGATTTCCTGTGGTTCACCAATTTCAACTCTAATCACCTTAACTTCATGGGAGTCAGGGGTAGATTCTCCCAACCTGCCCACAGGTGTGGCTTGCCTCTCTTTACCTTGTCTTTTTTATTTCCTAGAAAAACCAGGTTATTTCTTTCCCTTGCTTACCTAAACACTGTAAAGAGTAATCAGGGGATGATCTTTCTTGACATACTTTCTCCTTCTGTGCCTTTCTCTTTACAGTTCTGTTGATCTCATATGTACAGGTCCTCAGACTCAATGAGATATCCTTCCTTTGATGGGTTTTATCTCATAGGGTCTATTGCTCTTTAATTGGGTATCATATATATCACCTACAGGCCACTAGATGTCAGAGTAGATCCGGTGCTGGTCCTGGAGTCCAGAAGACCTGAGTTCAGATGTGGTTTCAGACACTAGTATGACCCTAGGCGAGGAAGGCACTTAGCCTCTCCCTGCCTCAGTTTCCTTACTTGTAAAAGGAGGACTATAATAGAACCTACCTCCCAGGGTTGTAAAGATCAAATGAGGTGGTATTTGTAAAGACCTTGCAAACCTTAAAGCATCAGAGAAATGCTAATTGTTGTCGTCATGGTCTTATTTTTATGCCATAGTACTTTGGAGTATTGTCCTGACTTCCAACCTTTCTAAACCATAGGGATAATACTCCAGTGGCTTTCAGCAATGATCAGCTCTTGAAGTGCTGTGTGTCTAAGAAGATAAGAAAGCAATTACTTTACTGAAGTGCAAGGGCTCTAACCCATAAGAAGTGATGCAATGATATGGATACAATGACATGGTGATATTCCCACAGTGAGACTACCACCGTGACATTGTATCTATATTATTGCTTATATAGCATCCTCTTTTTCCTGTTACCCTGTGAAGATGAACTGTGTGAGACCAGGTGCATCCATCAGGTTTAAGAAGGTGAGAAGGACTAGAAAGGGTGGCCCTCATTGACTGCTTGGGCAGAAGGCTAGAACCTATCTCAGGGTGAAGAGGGCCCATATGCTTTTTCACTCAGGGAAAGGTTCTTATTGGCTCCTATTAGCTGTGTGCTGTTGCCTAATTCACTGTATTCTGGCTTGATTTCATATTACTGTTTGTGAGGGCATAGGAAGGGAAGATGTAGTCTAACCTGCATGTTTTTAATCTTTCACTTGGTTGTTGTGGTTGTGTTAGAGGTTTAGGAAGGAATTTTAGATTAATCCAATCCTTCTGGTCCCACCTTCCTAATTTCTTTTGTTTATTGATGTCCTTTGTTCTGACATCACACTCATTTCCTGATAGGTCTCCTCCCTTTTCCCTTTCACCCCTCAACCAAACCCTTCTTTGTTTACAAACAAGGCCTCCCCCCCAAAAAAAAAAGGGAAGGGAAAAACAATTAAGTAAAAACAACAGACACTGAGTCTGGTTGAGTCCACGAAAAGACTATTTGTACTTCCCCCTCTCCCTTTTCCACTTAAAAGGCTTCTCTACTCTGGACCCATACATACTGGTCAGTTTAATTAATCACGAACAGAGTTAAAGGAACAGAGTTAAGCTTCATATCTCAGAAGGCCAACTTAATTCCTACAGAGATTCCAGATCATGTGGGACTTTTCTCACAGGATTAGGGACTGAGGGTTGATTGAAAGTTACTCCTTCACCCTGAAATGAGAAAGCAAGCTAATCTGGCTTGGTGCTCGAACACCAGCTCTTTAGTTGCAGCATTTGGGACACTTTACTCTCTTTTTCATTAAAGGCCTCCTTTCCCCCATTCTGGACTCATACATACAGAGCTGGTTTAATGATGCAAAATTCTTTTGGGTCTCTGCAACAACATAGGACAACCCTATGGGCAACCCACTTCAGCTGAGAGGACAGATATATGTTCCAATGGGGAGCATTGAACGAGAGGTACATTTAGTTGTTCCGATTCCATTCCTCCTCTTTCCTTCCCATTTTACAGATGAATTGACTGAGGCCCAGAAAGACCACGTGATTTATAAAAGTTGACATTTTTAGTAAATATCAGAGCCTAGATTCAGGCCCAGGACCTCTGAATTCAAATCTAGTGCTTTTTCTATTCATCAAGAAAAAGTTCATCAAGAAAAAGTCTTGCAAAGTGAAATGAGTAGAACCAGGAAAGCATTGTATACAATAACAGCAATATTGTAAGGATGGGCAACTATGAAAGACTTGACTATGTTGGTAAAGACAATGATTCAAAAGGACCTATGATGAAAAGTACTATCCACCTCTACAGAGAGAACTGATGAACTCTGAGTGAAGATTGAAATATAATTTTTTGAAACTTTATTTTTCTTGGTCTGTGTTTTCTTTTGCAACATGGCTAATATGGAAAAATGTTTTGCATGACTTCACTTGTCAAATCGATATCAAATTGCTTGCCTTCTCAAGTAAGGAGTAGGGGCAGAAGGGAGGGAGAGAATTTAAAACTCAAAATTTAAAAAATAAATGTTAAAAAAATTTTTACATGTAAGTGGGAAATATTTAACAAAATAAATATATTAAAAAATACAAAAAGAACATTCTCCACAAAGGCATTTTGGACACGATGGACACAAATGAGTTGGATAATATTACATTTAGGTGACATCAGATGTGATTGAATGATTAGATGGAAATTAGTGGGTCAAAGTTAATCTGGAGGATGTGTTCTCAGTTAGATTTCAGTCAGCACAACATTCTAGGCATTGGGAACAGCCAGTACAATGACAGTTTATCTGAATTATCAAATGCATGAAGGGGCATATTATATAATAAAGTTAGATGAGTAGGTTGGGGTTAGGATGTATAGGTCTTTAAATGCCAACCAGATGAGTTTATATGTCAAGTAGGGGTGGAGGGTGAGGGGGATTCCTCCCCTGTTAGTTGATATAATTATAGAAAGTGATGGAATTATTAATATGCTCACAAAGTACAAAGGCACATGCTTTGTTATCCCTTTAGGAAGTGTGAAAAAGCCCTCTGATTGGATTGTAAGGAGAGCCAGGCCAATGGCTGGGGGTAAAATTGACCTTATCTCAGGTGGTCTTTAAAAGATGCCAACTTAACCATGATCTGAGGAAACCAGCTCTCGACAAGATAGGTGGCAGATCTAGAGGAAGGGAGGCTGTGAGAATGTAGGTATATCTAGAAGGTCAGAGTCTAGGAACAGATCATTGTGTGCCAGTCGGGCACAAAACCTCTCAAGACAGATGCTGTGCTGCTTTAAACTGTAGGCCCTAAGGCGGGGACTTTGTATTTCCTCTCTCTCTCTTTCTCTCTCTCTCTCTCTCTCTCTCTCTCTCTCTCTCTCTCTCTCTTTAGTGAAGCAATTAGGGTTAAGTGACTTGGCCAGAGTCACACAGCTAGTTAAGTGTCAAGTGTCTGAGGCCAGATTTGAACTCAGGTTCTCCTGACTCCAGGGCCAGTGCTCTATCCACTATGCCACCTAGCTGCCCCTCCTCTGTTTCTCTTTAGGATTCCTCTCCAAAAGTTGTGGTCCCTTTCAGTATCAAAGTCTTAGACTTTCTGGGTATTTGACCCTCAGGTAAAGTCTGACATCTCTTTGGAGTTTAGAGACCTTGTGGCCTTTTCCCTGAAGATACTTCCATCCACGTGTTCTGGCTCCTTTCCAAGCTCTTGTGGTAAAGTTCCTAAAGGTGGGCTACATTCTTTGCTCCTAGAGGCAATAGGGAGCTATTGGTGTTGAATGAGTGGGGAAGCAATATGGTTGATCTAACGCTTTAGGAAAATCACTTTGGCAGCTGTGTGGAGATCATTCCTAGGAACTGGTTAAAGGTTAAAGGACCTCTAATGAGAGAAAAACCACTTCCTCATTCATGATCTCATTCTTCTTTTAGATGGATCTACTTGTTGGGGATAGGAAATTTCTGCCTGACATCAGGGCTCAAATTTGCCTTCTTTTTAGCTTCCACCCCATTGGTTAGTTTCTACCCTCTGGGGCCATCCGAAACAAGACTAATCTACACACACACTTCTAGATGCTTGAGCACACCACTCTCATGGTTCTTCCTAAGTTTTTTTCTTCCTGAGAAGGGGCTTAGAGTAGTGGCCACAGTCCCACAGGGTACAGGGTCTTTGAGTTAGGTGAGATCTAAGTTTGTATCTTGTCTCTTATACTTACTAACTGTGAGGCAGTGGACAAGTCGCTTGATTTTTCTCTATCCTTATTTATGAAATGGACATTTATAATACCTGTCTCCAGGGTTGTTGTAAGGATCAAATGGATAAATGAATGTGCACAAGATAGCATCGGGTGGTACTTCTGCCTAGCTCAGTGCCTGACACATAGCTATTAGGATTATGGTTATTAGGCACTTTAAAAAATGTTTGTTGATTGAGTGGTATATATTATGCTGTCAGGACTGCACGCATGTACCCAAATATTGGAAACCAGTAGATGTCTCTCTAAAAGGCAAAGTTAGGCTGAGGACTCTCTCTTTTGCTTCCTTTTCCTAAATGACAAGCAGAAGCAGTTGATTCTTCCTTGACTATAGACAGTTCTTGCTTTATGTAAGCAGACTATTCTGCAGACCTCTATGTAAAGCAATTTGCCTGAGGAGGTGGGAAAAGGAGGAAGGGAGGAAGTTAGGGTGCACATCTCCCTGGAGGGAGTCAGCACATGGTTCAAGGACATGTGTGGGCCTGGCCAGAACTGAGAGGAAGAGCAGGTGGGGGAGGCAGACACATAGGGGCTGGACACAGACAGGAGAGGAGAGGATTGGGGACGCATGGGCTGGGGACAGACATACTGATACTGAATGTGGACAGACATAAGACACACATAAGGAAGACACGAGGGACCGGGGCTGGACAGGTTGGCAGAGTGGGCAAAGGTGTCTTCTTTTCTACCAGAGGTTCAAGTCAAGCCTCCAACCCAGTGGTGGTGGTTCTGTTCTTTCACTTGGAGAGTTGTATGTGTGGTGTGTGTGTGTGTGTGTGTGTGTGTGTGTGTGTGTGTGTGTGTTTGGGGCGGGCAGGGGAGGGTTGGGTGAGAGGCTGCACAGCTTCAAGCTGAGGGGCAAGAGTAGAAGAAGAAAGAGCACAGTACTGTACAGTAAAGTTAACAAGGGTGTTTTTTTTAAACAACAACAACAACAACAATGACAACAAAACTTTATTCATTAATGTTGAGGGCTGGACAAGAGTATAAGAAAAAAAAAAGGAAAGGAAAACAGTCTGTGAAACAGAGTCCTGTACAGAAAAAAAGGAGAAGACAGGTTATGAGGAAGGGAAAAAGATAGACGCACACATATACACGTACACACAGGATGAAGGAGGGTAGGCTGGGCAGCCAGGGTCAGGGCTCTTGGCTACTCACCTGCTTCGTGTAGGTTTCCAGCAGGTACTTTTCAAAGGCTGTGGGGTTTGTCCGAAGTTCAGCAGCATGTGTGTTCAATGGGCTGTCAATGTTGGGTTCTCCCAGCAGGCTCTGGATAGATAGCAGGATGGTCCTGACATCATACAGAGCTGACCACTTGTCCTTGAGGATGTCCAAACAGATATTGCCTTGGGTGTCCACATTAGGATGGTAACGAGGTGTGACAAATTTCACAGTGGGAGCATTATATGGGTAGTCACTGGGGAATTCCAAGGAGAGCTTGTACCTTAGGTCTTCATATACTGTTCCAGCTGCCCCATGGATGGTCCCAACCCACTTGAAGAGATTGTCTGACTCTGGGAAGGCAGAGATTCCTTTGTCTGCAGACATCATTAGGGTCATCAATTCCTGCTGTAACCTCTTGCCCACAGACCCGCGGGCAGCGCCCGCCCCAGGCTCACCTCCCTTACGGGCAGCTGCGGTGGCACTGGCAGTGGCCGGGTCGCGGTTCTGCGAGGCCATGGGGGACTGGAGATAAAGGAAGAGAAACTCCCCGGCGGCGACTGCCAAGGGTGTGTTTTTGGAATGCAGATTTCTTTTCGAATTCTTTGCTTAAAGTCAATTGTGTAATGTGAATTTACATAAAGTAAGAACTGCCTGTATTCCTTTCTCTTCACACAGGGCAGGCTCAGGGGTGTTATCTTCCCTTTAGACACTGACTTCTCCTTCTAGGACCCTTATTTTGGAGGCTGGAGATACCTGAAGGCACTTGTCATGTAAATGGACCTAGCTAGAGCAAACAATGAATTTATATTTTTTGTCTAAGTAGAACAGTCCAGATCTACATAGAATTCTTTCGATGTAATTTTAGGGATTTTAAGAATACCGGGTTGTTAATAAAAGACCCACAGCTCAGAGCCCCCAGATTAGAATCATCTCATCAGTAGGACCAAATTTAATTTCCTGACCTGTTTAAATTCTTGTGCATTTATGCCAGTCGCTGATGTCCTTGCATAGGCACTCTCTATACACAAAGATACACGCTGCTCAAAGATGATTGAAATTGATGTTATTGAAATTGATGGATTTCAAGTAGTATTGAAAACCACAAATGAGTAGCTTACAAGAAACCAAGAACTTTGGATTTAACCAGCCACCCTTTTGGATGGTAAAGGGGCAAGAAAAGGAAAGAGACACTTGACCAGCTGCTTAGATTCTCAAGACAGGAAAATTCTGTCTCCTCCCAGCAGGATTCTTTCACTGAGCAGAACAGCAAACAAGGGAAGGCTCCAACTGTTCAACAGTTACTTTTCAAAGAATCCCGTATTGCTTCTGGGATTGCTGCTCTGTGCCAGAGCCCAGTCTGTGTGTCTTGGCCTGTTCTTTTTGAATAGCAATTCAAAAGCTTCCACTGAGGCAGAAATTCTGCCTTCTAGCATAAAGCCCAAGATAATTCAGTCTCAGTCTTGGCTGTGAAGACTACAGATCGTAGGAGACTGTGCAACTATTCTGAAACCTTTTTTTTGACTTGTAGGAACTGGTCCCAAGATGGCTTATTCCTTGACTTTCTGCTACTTGAGAGTGTGGCAGGCTGCCCCAAAATTAGTTAACTGAGAGGTTATAGTGCATAATTTAGCCACTAGATGGCACTCGGATTATTCACAGGCAACGTATTTCCTTTAGTGGCTAAAGTTTAGGGATATGAGCTGGAATAATTTGGGGGGAAGCCTCCTAAAGTCCTGAAAATACAAAATCCCTCTCCTTCCTGCTCTTCGAGCTCCCATTCTGCATTTGGATGCTTCTTTCCTCATTCAGTCAGTCAGACAACAAGCATTTATGAAGTGCTCACTACGCTTCAGGAATTATCTTCTCCCCAACCCCGCCCCCTACCCCATTTAAAAAAAATTGCTCTTCAATAATTTCTTCTCTGGGTTCTGGTCACTTCCCTCAGTGATGGGGTCCATTGCAGTTTGGGTACAGCCTGTCTCAATTCCCTCTTCTCTTTATTCCTCCTTGAAGCTGGCAAAAAGAAAGAAGGAATATTTAGCAAGTGTTTAGAATTCAAAGAGATACCTCAGCAAGTGTTCGATGGGAAGACAGGGTTGGGGGGGGAAGAGGAAGTTCTGGAATCAACTCCTCCTCCTCCTCCTCCTCCTCCTCCTCCTCCTCCTCCTCCTCATTCTCACTTAATAGTATTTTATTTTCAAATTACATGTAAAGATAGTTTTCAACATTTATTTTTATAAGATTTTGAGTTCCAACTTTTTTTCCCTTCTTCCCTTCCCTCTCCCCTCCTCAATACAGCAAGCAATCTGATATAGGTAATAATGGCACCTACCTCCCAGGGTTATTGTAAGGATAAAATGAGATAATATTTGTAAAATGCTTAGTACAATGCCTGGCATACAGTAGGCACTAATAAATGCTTATTCATTTCCATTCACCTCTCTAAATGAAAAGGAAAAACAGAAATCTGGAGACTCTAAGAAATGGATGTTCACACATATTTCCTACCTTACTCAAGCCTCACTTATCTTTTACCCCTGCCATTTCTGGGAGGTACCCCCTTTGGGCATATTAATAATAATACCCAACATTTAAATAGAGCTTTAAGATTTGCAAAGTGTTTTACACATATTATCTTATTTGATAATATATGTTATCCTCATAACAATCTTGAGAGCTAAGTGCTGTTATCATTCCCACGTTAGAGGTGAGGAAATTGAGGCTTAGACAAATTTAGTGACCTGCCCAGAATTACATAGCCAGTAATTGTCTGTTGCAGGATTGAAATGTAGGATTTCCTGACTGAGTCTAGCATTCTGTCTACTGTGCCACTTAGCTACCTTGTCATACTCTCATTATCTGTCTCAGAAGTCTTATTATTCTCTAGGTTAAATACGCCCAGTTCTGTTAACTCATCCGCATATGGAATTACGTCCATTTTAATTCACCATCCTTATTTTCCTCCTCCAGATATATTGTAGTTGGTCAATGTCCTTTGTCAAAGAAAAAGTATTGCTAATAATGTATTCTTCAATTTAGGCTCATCTGCTAGAAACAATTTTTACTGCATTTAACATTAATCTATTAACAAGCCATTTCTAACTTGGAGAGAGACATGCCCAAATTGACATAGTCCCCCATGTCCCCTATGTGATTCTTTGTCTTAAGAAGATTTTAGGTAACATGTAAAGGAATCTTTTTTTTTTTGAGGCAATCAGGATTAAGTGACTTGCCCAGGGTCACACAGCTAATGAGTATCATGTGTCTGAGGTCAGATTTGAACTCAAGTCCTCCTGACTCCAAGACCAGAGCTCTATCCACTGGGCCACCTAGCTGGCCCTATTTATAGGAATCTTGAGTAAGGAAAAGGTCACAATATGTTAAAACACAGTTTTGGGTTAACATTCTAGAATACTCTCTGCTCAGTTTCTTCCTGGACCATGTCCCATGATCAGTATCTTAACCTTGAATTTCAAAAAAGGAGATATTGTCCCCAGTTGGGTCTTGGCACCTTTCACTTCAGATGGGTGAGAAGGCAATGCTTAGACAAGAGTTGAATTTCTTTACCACATTTACTACATTTCAAAGGAAAACTCTAGCTGTTGATGTCCCCACTTTCTGCGAGTCATAAGCCTGGAAGGGGTTTTAGGCTGGAGAAATAGGATAGCTTACTTCTGAAAGAGCACACAATAAATTCAGTATGTTTACTTTAAAAGACGTCCTGACTATTTCCTTGTGAAATCCCTTTTGCCTCTTATGTGTATTTCAAAAAAAAAAGTGCTTCAATGACTTTCTTTTCAATCTTTTGAGCACCTCTATCGATAATTCCTATTTTCTACCTGGATCATTCGCTCTTCCTCTCCCAAATGTTCCTGCTGCTGTCCGTAGGCTATGTTTTCTTTACCGCCTTGCCTCTCTCTCCTTTCTTTCCACTATTTCCTTGCTTGTTTCACATGCTCAGGCAAGTAAGTGTTTTGGCATCGGCCACTACCACCGACAAAGGGAAGCGCAATAGGACCAGACGGTGAGGGCAATCAGCAGTGGGAAGCTATGATGTTACTCTGTTTTTAATGGTACAATCCAAGGCCTGAGGGATTTTTCCTGGAGCTCTTCTTCCTCAGTCTTTCATTTGGACTTCTTAGAGAGACCAACAATGGCTGCTCCAGACTCAGCTCTGTCTGGGGAAGAAGACTTCTTCCCTCCTTACCTCACCTCCTTCTCTTTGTGGGATCCAGCTTCTCTCCTGGAGCTGTCTTAGGAACTGACAGAGTTACATCATCATCTTGCTCATTCCCCTGTCCTGGCCACTCTCTGACCCTCCCTCCATCTTCTCAGCTTCCTTTTGTATATTGCCTTCCCCCTAGTAGATGGTAAGCTCCTTGAGGGCAGGGGCTGTCTTCCTTTTTCTTATTGGTATCCCCAGTGCTTATCACTGGTAAGCTGCTACGTAGTAGGTGCTTAATGGATGTTTATCATCTCATAGTGACAGTACTCTGAGCAGCCTCCATCTTCTAGAATCTCACATTGATACCACAGTATTCTTTTTAACTTGCTGGGACCAGTAGAGCATCATTCTGAGCTCAGATATTAGCTACAACCTTGCTTAGGTCCTGGGGTTTTGGAGATGCCACCTCCACAAGCATCCCAGACCTTGTAATTTAACAACAACAAAAACAATAACAGCAAAAGTAATATTTCTAAAGCACTTACTGTACTAAGCACTCTACAATTATCTCATTTGATCCTTACAACACTGGGAAATCAGTGCTATTATCATCATCTCCATTTTACAGATAATGAAACTGAGGCAAACAGTGATTAAGTGACTTGCCCAGTGTCAGACAGTAAGTGTCGAAGGACAGATTTAGACTCAGGTCTTCCCGACTCCAGAGCTGGTGCTCTATGCATGGAGACATATCCCTAATTTGGGGGCTCATAGGGAATTTTTCTGCAGTGCTTTGCACAGTGCCTGACCACACATAGTAGGTACTTAACAAGTGCCTACTGACTAAGTGACTTCTCATGTGTCTTCACCAAAAGCAGCATTTCCATCAAAATCTCAATTTCTGTCTCTAGCTGTTGCCTGGTCATGTGGGTGTCATCAGCGATCTTCCTGAAGCCATGGATATCACTTTCTACACACTGTCTCATGGATAGGTCTGCCTCATACTTGGCTCTGAACTTAGTAACAGCCAGACAGGCATTACCAATTTGTAGGATAATTCTGGCATTGCCTACTAAGTCCTCATTTCAGTTATCTTGAAACAGTATCCCTCTGGTCTAAAATTCCTTCCTGTCCATATACTCATGATTTTCTCTTCCAGCATGTGATTCTTTGTCTCCAGGCTGTACATGAGATGGAGGCCAAAATGGAGATGCCATTGAGGTCTAGCATGGTTTCTTTCTTCCCTTGGACATTGAAGTGAAATGAGAGAATAATAGTCAAATATTTCTATAGAGTTGGATCATAGAATTAGAACTGGAAAGGACCTGAGAGTTAATTAGTCCTATACCCTCATTTTTACAGATGAAGAAGATAAGACCAACGAAGATTAAGTGAATCTTAAACATTGCAAATTGCAGGTTCTGCCAAAAGGTGGTGATATTTGTCTTTCAGCAGGAAGAAGAAACTGAGTAGCTTGGAGTAGCCTGGAGATGAGGAAGTTGGGTTGCCCAAGGTAACAACAGGAAGCCAATAGTAGAACTGGGATTTGACTCTCAACCAGTATTCTTCACAATTGTACCAAGGCATTTAGAGTTGGTTTATAAAGTCCTTTCCTCATGAATGAGAGGGTGGCATATGAATGAAATGGAATAAATGAAATGGAATATCATGGCACCATTAGAAATGAAAGAAAGCCATATCTCATAACTTCCCTCCATGCACTCTACATTCCAGCTAAACTGAATGACATTCTGTCCTCTGAACACTATTTCCCTCAATCTTCATTCCATGACTGTATTCCCTATGCCTAGAATGTTGTCCTTCCCTTTTTTTTGCCTGTTGAATTATTATTTTTTTAATCTTTTTAGGCAACTGGGGTTGTGACTTGCCCAGGGTCACCCAGCTAGTAAGCGTCAAGTGTTTGGTCTGAGGCTGGATTTGAACTCAGGTCCTCCTGACTTTAGGGCCATTGCTCTATCCACTGCACCACCTAGCTGCCCCATGTTGAATTATTTTGAACTTTTAAAATCCGACCCCAAAGCCACCTCTCAAGGGAGCCTTCCCTGAACACTCTCTCTCCCTTCTCCTATTGTATGAAATTCCTATTTGGCAGGTACACTTTCTTTTCAATACTTATTTGTATTTATGCACTGTGGATTATAGATGTATATTACAGATACAAGAGGCAGCATGGCATAAGATAGAGGATGGGACAGAGGGCTATCCTTAGCGTCAGAAAGACTTAGGCCCACCCAAGTCCTGTGTCTGACACATACTGGCTATTTAACTCCAGGCAAGTCTTTTAACCTTTCACTGTTCTAGGTAACTTTTTAAAGCTACAAACTGAGGAGATGCTCCTTTGTTAAACGGAGTTTCCAATTCAGGAGTTCCCTGTATGAAGTCACAGGTTCAGTCTTTCCCTATATTGCGGCAATAGTTAATGTCTTATCTGGAGCTTGTAGTTTATATTGGTTATGTCTATAGATATTTACTGTATTATAAATTTAAACTGATAACATTTTAAAGTATTTATTTTAAATTCATTTAAAAATAACAATAATAAACTCATTACACATGAACATAAATAACATTTTAATGAAAAATAACTATTTTTCAAAACAAAAAGAATGAGAGAAAAGAGTGGCACTGTTGGATATTTTTGCAAGTATAAATTGTTATTGCGCTGTCAGGACAAGTGTCAACACAGTTGCTTCAGGATGAACTATGACAGTAAAGAAGCTATTCCTCACCTTGACTATTTCACCATCACATGTTTATTGCCAAGTATTTATGTAAAAGATGTCACTTGATGTTTAACTGGTGCTGTCAGGATAGATACAGACAAGGTGACAAGACCAGTCATTGGTAGATTTAGCCTTTCATCAGGGAAAAGTACAATTCTGCAGATGAGATATTAATCCAGTCTTCATATTTGGGTCTAGATCTTTATTGCACAGGCCATGTAGCTTCTGGAAAACCCCACTGTACACTCATGGGAGAATAAGAGTGAAAAAGACAAATAATATCTTTGTATTATTATTAAAATAGTTTTGACATTGAGGAACCCCCTGACTGGGTCTTTGAGGGCCTTTTGGATAACACCTCAAGAACTGTTGGTATAACAGGAGGGCTGGCCAAAGAAAGCCTAGTCCTTAGAGCAGTCATATGTTCCCCCTTCCTGCTGAGTAGTTATACATAGTATGTGCAGTAGTCTCTGTCTACTGCCAGCACAATATGTGGAACTTGAAGAAGGCAACTTCTGGCTATGAATGACTGAGGGGCTATTACTTGGTGACAAAGAAGCTTCTGATTTGCTGAGAAACTGGAACTGAGTATGAATTCAAAAGGTTTGAACAGATGATCCTTGGTGGCTTTGGAGTGAGGGAAATTGCTATGAGCCACTGGGTGGGTGGGCAGCAGGCCATCTCCTACCCAGCAGCTGTATGTCTGTGAACACATGGTGCTTTTGTTTTTGTTTTTTTTTGTCTTTTTCTCTTTTAAAGGTGGCAACACTTTATTTCTTGGAGGGTCCTGGCTGTGGAAATAGGGACTACTGGAAAGAAATATATGAGGTTAAATGTTTCAAAGCTGTAATTAAAGTGGGTCCAGTACAGATATACCTCAGAATCACATTAAGATAAAGCATGAAGTGACCTAATAAACAATCTGATCTCCTTCATTTTACAGTTGAGAAAACCAATGTCCAGAGAGGAGAGTTAAGAGGAGGAGTGGGTGTAGGGGAAAAGACAATGTGTTTGGATTGGAAAATATTGAATTCAAGATTCCTACAGGATATCCAGGTGGGAATGTCAGCAGAAAGTGCAATTTCAGAGCTAGGAGGAACTCTATCAAGCAGCAACTATCCAGCCTCCTCATTTTACAGATGAGAAAACTGAGGCCCAGAGAGGGGAGGTGACAAGGCCAGCAAGTTAGTGGTAGTGTTGGGACTAGAATACAGGTCTTGAGGAGTTCCAGTCCTCTTTAATATCAGAGATTGGTAGATTTGGGTGATCAGGTTAATCATAATCAGCCCTAGGGAAAAGAACAACACAGAGAGCCTGTTTGGCAAACAACCCATTCTTCTCCCTAACTTCCTATTTTGTAACCACTGAACAGCAAGGACTGCCCATTGGGAAATAGAATGAAGCATATGGGACTCACTCCACCCTTGATTTCCCTAATGGCACCCAAATCTGGGATAGCTCATTTCTTTGGAATCCTGACTGTGGGTCAGAAAAAGGACTCCAAGGTAGGAGTGGGGACAGCCTTTAAAAAAGTTTTTTTTAATTCATTTTAAACTTAAATATAAATTAAGAAATGGGTAAACCATTGGTTAATATGATTAAAAAAGAGAGAAGAAAATCACAGTATCAAAAATGAAAAGGGTGAATATGCCCCTAATGAAGATGAAATTAAAGAAATTATCATGAGTTATTTTGCCCAATTATGTGCTGATAAATTTAACAATTTAAGTGAAATGGAAGAATGTTTACAAAAATAGAAAATGTTCAGGTTAACAAGAGGAAATAAAATGTCTTGATAAACTTATTTTAGAAAAAGAAATTGAACCAGCCATTAATGAAATTCCTAAGGAAAAAGCATCAGGACCAGTTGGATTTACAAGTGAATTCTACCAAATATTTAAAAATCAACTACATCCAATATTAAATAAATTATATGGAATAATAGGCAGAAGGAGTCTTAACCAAACTCCTTTTTATGAAATAAATACGGTGCTGATATCTAAACCAGAGAAAGAAAATGATAGACCAATTTCGTGAATGAATATTGATGCAAAAATCCTAAATAAAGTACTGATTAGGAGACTACAACAATATATCACAAAAATTATACATTGTGACCAAGTGGGATTTATGGGGACAAGCTAGAAGCCTTTCCAATAAGATCAGGAGTGAAGCAAGAATGCCCATTATCACCATTATTATTCAATATTGTACTAGAAATGTTAGAAATAGCAACAAGAGAAGAAAAAGAAATAGAAGGAATTAGAATCGGCAGTCAGGAAATGAAACTATCACTCTTTGTGGCTGATATGATGATATATTTGGAAAATCCTAGAAATTAAACTAAAAATTAGTTGAAACAATGAATGATTTTAGCAAAGTTGGAGAACATAAAATAAACCCACCACAAATCATCAGCATTTCTATATATTACCAACAAAGCTCTGCAAGAAGAGAGAGATTAAAATAACTTAAAATAACCATAGACAATGCAAAACACTTGGGAGTATGCCTGCTAAGACAAACCTAGAAACTATATGAACAAAGTTATAAAATGATTTTTATACAAAGTTATAAAATAATTTTTATACAAATAAGGTCAGATTTAAATAATCACAGAAATATTGTTTATGGGTGGGCTGGGCCAATATAACAAAAATGACAATTTTACATAAACTAATAGGCTTATTCAGTGCAATCCCAGTTAAATTATCAAAAGTTATTTTATTGAGCTAGAAAAACTAATAACAAAATTCATTTGGAAGAGCAAAAAGAATATTGAAGGAATTAATAAAAAAAAAGTAAACAAAGGAGGACCAGGTTTGAAACTGTACTATAAGGGGGTAGTTATTAAAACTATCTGGTTTTGCTAAGAAATAGAATGGTGGATCAGTGGAATAGAGTAAGTATGCAACACACATCAGTAAATGATTATAGTAATCTAGTGTTTGATAAATGCAAAGATCTAAACTTTGGGGACAAGAACTCACTGTTTGATAAAAACTGCTGGGAAAAAAGGATAGCAGTCTGGCAAACACTAAGTATGGAGCAATATCTTACATCGTTTACCAAGATAAGGTCAAAATAATACAAGACCTAGTGTGGTGGATAATTAATAATAACTGAGGAAACAACCCAAGCTATATGATTTACTAGCAAAAAAAAAAAGGCATAATAAAAGGGTCAATGGGCTCCCCAGTCAGTCCAAAGCCTCTGAATACAGAATGAGACAGATTTTTAAGTATTAAAAGCAATTGATCAAATAAGAACAATTAATTAAAAGAAAACAATAGGATACAAACCAGGATACAAAATTAGGTAAGCTGATTTCTAATTGGAGGAAAGATTAGGGGCTTTCCAAGTTGGGAGGAGGAAAGAGTGAGTTCTTGTTGTTTGGGGAAGACAGTGAGTAGGTTTTGGGGTCTTTCTTGTCTTAGAATTGAGACGTGCTGATTAATTGCATCCATTTGCATTTATGAGACAATAAATAGCTTATAGCATCTAGTTTCCCCATCAATGATTTGCAGAAAAACAAGAAGGATAATACAAGTGGTAGCACAAGATGAAATCAGTGTTCATGAGGTAGAATCTAATTGGTCTTCTCAAGACCCACAACAAACCAACTCCATTTTGTAACTGGTTTTCACTCCATTTTGTCAGCACAGAGAGGGCCAGTCTGAAGTGCCAGACACTGTTATCGTTGCCCTGACAACACCCAGTGTCTACATGGCATTGGTAGAGAGGCCGAAAAGAAAAGAGGGGCCAGAGGTTGGAAACCAAAACAGAGAACTCTTCCCATGGATCACAAAATAACAACAAAACCTCCATCCCATTTCCCTATTCAGTACCCTTCCTGGAACTGTCTTCCACCATTATCAAATGAGATAACATTTGTAAAGTGCTTATCACAGTGCCCAGCACCTACTAGGTGCTTAAAAATGCTTGTTCTTCCTTTTCCTCCCTCCTATCTATTATAATAAAATCCAGAGAGGCAATAGTTATAACAAATGATAAAAGAGAAAGAGGAAAAGGTAGTTTAGCAAAAACTAATGAACATAGCCATCATTTCTGACAGTGCATGTGATATTCCACTCCCATAGACCACTATCTCTCTGCAAAGAAAGCAAAAGAGTACATTTTCTTCCTCTTTTTTTGTGACGTGGCTTGATCATTAATCACAAAGTCATCAATTTAATTTCTTTTCTTTCCATTTCCAGGGCAGTCATGTTATATAATACTTTCCTGCTTCTGTTTGTAAGAAAGATTTTAGAGGGTGAGGCTTCCACAGCAGTATAAGAAATTCCAAGATATTGTGGATAGTCCCTCAACCAATCAGAAAGTACTCCAAAAACAACTAGTTCTTAAGAAAGAGCCCTAGAGGCTAAACCAGTTGCAACCAGCCGAGTTCAAGGATGGGCTTTGACCTGGCAAAAGCTTTTCTCCACTGCTTGCTTAATAAGCTTATTGAATATAAACTGACACACCCCAAGGGTGGAGATAGCTGCCATTTTTTTAAACATGGGACCCATGAAGTGGGTGGAGTTAATAGAATGTGGATGAACATGTAATGGGCTGTCCAGGAAGGGTGTAACTCAGATGAACTAGACCGATAGGAGCCCTGATGGGTGGAAGATGAATCTTACTAATGGTTTAAAAGTGATTCTACCACTGAACCAGTGCCCATGTGCTACTAAAGTGTGTCGTGCGAGGCGGAGCCAAGATGGCAGAGTGGAAGAAGTGACTTGCTTGAGCTCTCCCCCCAAACCCCTCCAAATACCTGTAAAAAATGGCTCTAAACAAATTCTAGAGCAGCAGAACCCGCAAAAAGACAGTGAAACAAATTTCCAGCCCAAGACAACCTGGATGGTTGATCAGAAAGGAATATTGTGCAGGGCTGGAAGAGGAGCACAGCTTGACTTGGGCTCACAGGCTGCAACAAACCTGGAGCAGGCCTCAGAGGACTGTATCGGGGGCAGCTGTGGTGGTTTCCAGACTTCTCAACCCACGAATGCTGAAGACAACTTAGAAGGTCAGTGGGAAAAGTCTGTTTCTACAGTGAGAGAGAGAAGCTAGATCCTAGCCTCAAGTCCTGAGTGTGGCCTGGGACGGTGGCTGCTTCCTGAGCTTCTGGCCTAGACTAAGGGGGAATCAGGTGGTTGATCAGAGGGGGATTGCAGGGATCTCTTTGCCAGTGCAGAGGCAGGAATCTCTTGCTTTGCCCGTGCTTGGATCTGGGTCACAGTTCTAGGTGGTGGTCCTGAGGTAAGGAGGAGTGCTGGCGTGGTGGAGCTTGTAGTGGTGGTAGAGAGAAAATCCGCCTCATAGTTCCAAGACAGAAAAGAGTGCTGGTGGTCACTCATAGAGCAGAGAACAGACCAGGAAAGGAGTAAACCCATCATCCCTTATCATATCACCTCGGAAGAACTGAAAATTTACAGGTTCCTAGAAGTATCTGAAAACAGCTGTACTGAAGCTTGGGACAGAACATTCTTCGCATTGGAAGCAGACTCTTTCCTTAACAAAGAGTTTAAAACTCAAATAATTGGCTGTGATCATGAGCAAACCTCACAAAAAGAGTCAGACTATAGTATCTTACTTTGGTGACAAAGAAGATCAAAACATAGACCCAGAAGAAGACAACAAAGTCGAAGTTCCTACATCCAAAGCCTCCAAGAAAAATATAATCAGTCCCAGGCCTTGGAAGAGCTGAAAAGGGATTTTAGAAGCAAGTAAGAGAAGCAGAGAAAAACTGAGAAGAGAAATGAGAGTGATGCAAGAAAATCATGAAAAACAAATCAACGGCTTGCTAAAGGAGACCCAAAAAATACTGAAGAAAATAACACCTTAAAAAATAGCCTAACCCAAATGGCAAAGAGGTCCAAAAAGCACTGAGGAGAGAATGCCCTAAAAAGCAAAATTGGCCAAATGGAAAAGGAAGTCCAAAAGATTACTGAAGAAAATACTTCCTTAAAAATTAGAATAGAGTAATTGGAAGCTAGTGACTTTATGAGAAATCAAGACATGTAAAACAAATCCAAAGAATGAAAAATTAGAAAACTGAAATATCTCATTGGAAAATCAACTGACCTGGAAAATAGATCCAGGAGAGAGAATTTAAAAATTATTGGACTATCTGAAAGCCATGATCAAAAAAGAGTCTAGACATCATCTTTCAAGAAATTATCAAGGAAAACTGCCCTGATATTTTAGAACCAGAGGGCAAAATAGAAATGGAAAGAATCCACTGATCTCCTCCTGAAAGAGATCCCCAAAGGAAAACTCCTAGGAATATTGTAGTCAAATTCCAGAGTTCCCAGGTCAAGGAGAAAATATTACAAGCTGCCAGAAGGAAACAGTTCAAGTATTGTGGAAACACAATTAGGATAACACAAGATTTAGCAGCTTCTACATTAAGGGACTGGAAGGCATGGAATATAATATTCTAGAGGGCAAAGGAGATAGGATTACAGCCAAGAATCACCTACGCAGCAAAAGTGAGTATAATTCTTCAGGGGAAAAAATATTAATTCAGTGAAATAGAGGACTTTCAAGCATTCTTGATGAAAAGACCAGAGCTGAATAGAAAATTTGACTTTCAAATACAAGACTTAAGTGGAACATGAAGAGGTAAACAGGAAAGAGAAATCATAAGGGACTTATTAAGGTTGAATTGTTTACATTCCTGAATGGAAAGATGATATTTATAACTCATGAGACCTTTGTCTGTGGATGTTTTCTGTCTGCCAGAAAAATTTTTGGGTAACTTTTGAGGTCTGAGATTGCAGAAGGAACAGTGGGAAGGAGCTCCCATCTCAGGCTTTCAGCAGGAGATAGAGATTAGAATCAAAAAAGGCAGAGAGAGAATCTCTTAGAAGGTAGTGGAAGGTGCAGCAAGCAGCCTTTACTGGTAAAGATTTGGAGCATGCCACCCAAGATGACTAGGGCCGAGAGAAAAAGAAAAAAAAAGGGCTGAGAAGAATTTGAATTCAGGTTTAATAGGATCCTAAGGCTAGGAGTTTGAATTTCTGTCTTAGTATCCCTCCTGCCAATATATGTAATATAGGGGCAATGTGTTTAGAGTTGGAAAAAAAATAAGGGTTTTTCTGTCTTTTAATATGATAAGATTTCAGTGACTTGTTTAGAATGCATAGTAAAGTTGTAAAAGCAGTTTGGGAAGAATAAGATGGTTCTTATCTCCCTTTGGATTTCAGAACTGCAAAGCAAAGCTGACTAGACTTGGTGAGTGTAATCTGAGTGGGGATAGGGTGTTTTGATGGTTGTTCCAGATAGCTTTAGATGGTAAGTTGAGAAGGTGTGAGGAAGTTTGGGGTCTGTTTTAAGTAAAAGGATTGAAAAATGAAAATTTTGTAGCTTGATTTGAAAACCAATAAAGTCATAGAAGGTTAAAAAAGGCCATCCACCTCTCAGGATAAACCTATAGGAGGACTTTAAGCTGGATGGGAACACCTGACTGTTTAAATTGCTGAAGCCTGAGATTTTCAGGAGAGTGGCTCTATTTGATAAGTCTCTGAGAAGCAGAGGGGACTTTTTCTTTGTTCCCTTAAAGAAGTAGGAGAGAAAAGGAGAGGGAATGAGAGCAGGAACTGTTACCACGCATCTTTTTAAGGGAACATATAAATTTGTGGAGAATATTTCCTTTTACAGGGCCAAGAGTATTGGATTTAAAACAAAAATGTTTTTAAATGTTTATCATTAGCTATTATAAATTCAGATCTGATTGGATTTAAGTTCACTGTTCTATAAAAGGAAAAAAATAATGGTTGTTATGAAAAAAAATGTGTGATTGTAAAATGCTTAATACAATGGCATGTGTTAAAAGTGGAAAAGTACTAAGACTAATAAGAGTGATAATTTCTATATATGATAATCTGGAAATGCAATTGATGTTATCTGAAGTTTACTGCTTGTGTTACAAAAGTT
Source organism: Phascolarctos cinereus (assembly GCF_003287225.1). NCBI lineage: Eukaryota > Metazoa > Chordata > Mammalia > Diprotodontia > Phascolarctidae > Phascolarctos > Phascolarctos cinereus. Next base: position 682,479,401 of record NW_027555847.1, on the reverse strand, counting down.
ATTACTGTATTTCTAAATTGTATTGTATTTCTAAAACTCTTAGATTATAAAATTTGAGGGACCATTGTGAGGTAGAAATGGTGTTAAGGTAACTCTTGACCTGGAATGGGTCTTTTGGTGATAAAAATGAGATTATTTGAAACTATTAAATGACTAATGAGGTATATTTGGTTATAAGATGATAGCAGATTTTCATTTAAAATCTTGACTATTACAAAAATATATGGTGGTTTAAAGTTATAGTTTTAACATAGTAATGATGAGATTAATGATTCTCTGTGCAAAGTGATTTGGGAGTACATTCATCTAAATTGATAATGGGTTGTTTAAAAGTTTATTACAATTGTGGAAATAATTTTATAATGTATGCCCTGTGGTACAAACATGTTTTATTGTGAAAAACTTATTGATATGTATTGATTTGGAATTAATGAGATACTCTCTCATACATCAGGGCCTCAATTAAAAATTAAAAAATATTTTAACTCAGGCCTCCTTTAGGCTAAAAACTAGGTTTGTCGGGGCATGGGCTGTATGGGCCAGGCTCTTAAGGCAGTGACTAGCTTGTGTGGGAAATCTAGGCCACTATTTGGCTGAGGTCTTGACTGGGAATGTCAGCAAGGTTGTCCGAGGTTATCAGACCAATAAGAGACAATGAAGGGCTAGCATAGATAATAGATAATAAAGAAAAGCCAGTCTATTGGGGTGGGAGTGGCCCCAGGAGACTGTTGGATCTGGTGGAGGGGTTCAGAAAGAAAGAGTTTTTAAAAAACTTTCTGATAATTATTAATTGGATCTGTTTCAAGTTTTAATATACTGATTAAATATTTCTGAATTTTCTTATGTGATATAATCTAGTAAGCAATTGTATTAGTTATGTTGCTGGAAGGGCAATTTCTCTTATAATCTGGAATATTGTTAGATTAAGAAAGAGAAAAAGGAATGAATCGGGACTGTTGGGGTATTCTATATGGTCCTATTTTGTAACATTTCCTTTTAAGTACTGTAATTTAAGAAATAAGAACTTCCAAGTTTTGTCTATGTTTAAAGGGAAGTTTTAGCTGAGATTATCTGGCTCTCACTTATGAAGTTTAAAATTGTTAACTAAGCTATTTGGAGTTATTGTTTAAGTCAAGTACTGGTAGAAGTATTTTGTGTGTGTGTGAAAAAAAAACTTGGTAATTATGTGAAAAAGAGATTTTGTAAAATCTCATAATTCTTATACAGACACCTTTTGACTAGAGAATTTAGGTAACTAGGAATTTTGTGGTAATTAGGAAATTGTAAGCTGTTTTTAAGAGAGGGAGATACTTTTATGAAGAAAATATTTTGATGAAATCTTTGATATTCTTTTAGAGGGCCTACTAAATGTCTATTTGTAAGAAAATTGTGTCCACACCTACAATGAACTTAGAGTTTCATTCCTAGGTTTGTTGTGTCCTTGGATTGGACTTAGCTGGGTGCTTTTAGAGAAACAGTCCCAATGGAAGCAGCATCAGAGGTTTAAGGCTAGTGATTAATACTAAAGCATTTAACTTTCTGTAATAAGCTGTAAGTAGAAAAGATCTTACTATTTTGATCCGAATTCATTCCATGGGCTAGCAAGAGTTTAAATTACTGTTTGAACTTATCATATGTATAGTATTCAAGTCCTGAAAGTGTCTCATTCTTTTAGATTAAGAATGGTTAGAGAGGAATAAATAAGCCTGAGAAATAGAGAGGCAAATTTATTTAGAGTAGAAACTTATGATCTTAATGGAAATTTTATTTTACTCAGGATGTTATTAGGAACCAGAACATGTATAGGAAGTTATGCAAACTACTTAGAGCTCACTTTGGAGGTGTTCCCTAATTAATGTGAAACTATAGTCCCACCCGAAACATTGATAAAGAGAATTTGCTATTTAAGACTTTGGAGACTGTTAATGAGTCTATTATTCTGAGTCTAACTCCAGGTATAGTTAACAAGGAACTGATTGAGCTACTGACCCATGAAGTCAGCAACCTGCAAAGAGGTTTGTGAGCTGCACCTATGAGCTGCAAGAGGGTGTTCTCATGGGAAGGTTGGGAGAATAACTTTTCTGAATGGCTGAGGTAGGAGTCTCCTGACTCAATTTCCCCACTATGACACCTGGCAGACTTTAAGCCTGGCTCAATGCAGTTGGTCATTACATAGCTTCTGCCTGGAACTGACATGAATCTAGGAAAGCATTGTTCTCTTTCTTTAGTTATGTCCTTGCTCTTTCATAGCAAATTCCTATAAGCATAAATATCGAATCTATTAAATCATAGGTTGATGCGGGCACATCTGAGGATATTATAGTAAGATGCAAGTATAGGATTGAGTAATTTGGCTTAGAATTTCAGGATTAAGTATTCCATCTTGACATCTGTTACTAGAATATTCCTGTATAAGCCAGGACCCTTTAGTTTTTCATAATGGTTAAGATGAGGTCCAGAGGTTTGGGGGTGCTAGGATTCCAAGGTCACATCATGAGGGCCCTACCTGAAGGAGTTCAGCCCAGGTCTTTCAGCCAGGGGGGATGTTTGTTAGAGATAAACTATATAAGCCATTTGAGTAATTTAGTATAAGGGTTTTCTGGGGCCTGTAGACAAATGGGGCAAGGGGCAAAGGTCTGGGCTTGGGCCCATACCCCGTCATTAGGGGACAATTAGGTCAGTCAATTGTGGAACTAGGATGTTATTCGGTTACTTAGCTAATACTTAGTTAATGTTAAAGTTGTCTCAGTTTGTTACAAATTAATGTTAAAAGAAGAATAGCCTGTGACTTATCTTGTAAATGTCTTGAAAGAAGCACCCATTTTAATTAAGGATTATTTATTTGTACACGTTTAGAAGTTGGGATTGTTTTAGTATTTGATATGTATTGGTTTTAAATTAATTACTATTTATTGGAGTCTTATTATTTCCTTAGTGGAATCTCATCCTCCTGATGGGGGAATATTAATAAGAATGAATAATGAATTAATAATGCAAGGTATAAAACTAGAGGTAATGCAGACTGTAAGGCTAGGTTCTAATTTTTCTAATTTGAGTTTCTTAAAATATGACAATTGGACTAGGTTCCAATTTTGACCTTGTAATGGTGGAGATATATGAGTCGAGTTAATTTTCATTATTTGTCCTGGTTATTGGCAAGGTAATTTAAAATTGCGTTAAGATCAATCTTGTAGGAGAGTAGACACAAGAAGGAGGATGTCTACAAGGAGAGAGTCTGGTGGACACTGTTTGAATGGCACTTAAACCAGAGGACTTTGCCAGATTATGTCCAGAGTATCAGCTGTATGAGAAAAGACTTCTGAAGCTTTAAATGCACAATTTATTGTTACTTTTGGATCTCTGTATCTGACTTGATAAGGGGACTGCCCCCTTTTTAATTTGTCAGTGTGTCTGTCAATTTCTCCCTTCCTTCTCCCATATTGTTCCCCCAAATCCCCCGATGAAATGTTGCCCAGTAGCACAGTCCCAGACAGAACTGTCACTAAGGCATTGCGAAGTTTAACCACTTTAACTGAGGAGTTAGCAGAAAACTCTGGGATAGATAATTCATTAAAGGAATGGTTAGAATCCTGGTTTGACAAATGGAAAAGGAATGGCTTTATCCATTATTGCTAACCTAATTGTGGCTGAAATATTGTAGGATGTTGTAGAGTTCCATGCATTAGAGGACTGGTACAACAACTGTTAGAGATATCCCTCACTAAGATTATCCCAGTAGAACCCACAGTGGGAGCTCAGATGGCAAGCTCTGGCAATATCAGGATGATGATTGAAAGTACCAATGAGACCTTCCCCAGTGATGGAGAATGGGAAATCATGTTAAAGAGATTAGAGGATAAGGAAATTGGGAATGTGTGGAAGTCAAATCTTTACTAGAAAATAGAAGGAGGGAATTGTAAGAAAGATTTTAGGGGGTGAGGCTTCCACAGCAGGATAAGAAATTCCAAGATATTGTGGATAGTCCCTCAACCAATCAGAAAGTACTCCAAAAACAACTAGTTCTTAAGAAAGAGCCTTAGAGGCTAAACCAGTTGCAAGCAACTGGGTTCAACGATGGGGCTTCAACCAGACAAAGGCTTTTTGAATATGAACTGACACACCCCAAGGGTGGAGGTAGTTGCCATTTTTTAAAACATGGGATCCATGAAGTGTGTGGAGTTAATAGAACATGGAGGAACATGCGATGGACTGTCTAGGAAGGGTGTAACTCAGATGAACTAGACCAATAGGAGCCCTGATGGATGGAGTATGGATCTTACTAATGGTTTAAAAGTTGATTCTACCACTGAGCCAGTGCCCACATGCTACTAAAGTGCGTTGTGCCTGCTTTTCTCTTGAGAAGGGTAATAAATGATTCTTCACTCACTCTGAGCTTAGTTTTGTTTTTAAGTAGAAGGCTTTATTTCTCTAAGGTCTTATTTCTAACACGTTTACTTCATATGACATCAGTTTCCAAGTCATCTGATAATTTCTGTGTTCTTCATTTTTATGATTCCTTATGGGACAGTCTGTAAGCACATATTTCTGGACCCTGCTAAACTCAGACTCAGTCAAAGTCTGGTGGTCCAGGAGAGGAGAGCTCAGGGTCCAATCCCTTATTGTACTAAGGAAGAAATGTATCTAATAGAAATCTTTTTATTGCCACCTGCCTGTTCTTTCCTGCTTCACTGGAGGGCTGGCTCCCAGAGGATAGGGACAGATGTCCTTCCTCTCTTCCCCCCCCCCCCCCAGTTTAGCACATAAGAAAACTCAGTAAATGTTGGCTAGTGATAACTTATACAAAGCAATGGCCAGCTCTCTTCAAGCCCTGATTAGAGTCTGATTGTGTGGGGCTTTAAAAACTAAACAGAGTAATTTCCATTTTATTCTGGGGACAATAGCAAACCACCATATGGATTAAGTAGGAGAGTCACATGATTAAATCTTCCCTTAAGGAAAATTACTTTGGAAACAGTATACAGGATGATTGGAGTGAGGAAAGATTTGAGGCAGAGAAACCAATTAGGAGGTGAGAGGTAATGAGGGCCTGAACTAAATTGGTACCTATGAGTAGACATAAAGGACTGGATGTGAGATAGGAAAATGAAACCTATAAGATTTGGCAGTTGATTGGATATGAGAGGAGAGAGTGGAATTGAGGGAGAGACAGGAAGATTGGTGATGCCTTCTGTAAAAATAAGTGAATTTGGAAGAAGGGAGAAAGCAGGCCCCCTGAACAAGATAAGAGAGATGAACAGAAGGGCAGAGACAGTCTTCTATGAGGAGTTAAACTGTTGACAAGAAGGGCAGCTAGAGACCACAAGATGGGCTTCTGCATAAACTCTGTGGGCAAACCATGACCAGCAAACTTGCAGTACAAGGGTCTCGGTTCCCAAACCTTTCAAGCAGAAATGATAAGCATCTTACAGAATAGGTAATAGGTCCACAACGCACACAAAAGTAATAAAACAAGCAAAATTACAATAGGGTGAATAAAGAAACCAAATATAGTTGCAGCCTTAGGGACGTCAAGTCCTTTGGCATAGTCCATGATCTTCAGGAGTATGGTAAGCAACTCCTGTGTCTCTCAAACATCTGTGCAGGGATTAGGGGGTTTGTGGAGGTATTTCTGAGACCAGCTCCAGGTTCCAGGTCACTTGTGGAGATTCTGTAGGTATGCTAATTGGATTGGCCTTTCAGTAATTAGTTCACATGGCAAAAACCTGTTCAGACCTTATCAATCTAATCCTATTAACAACAGAGTTATAAGAAAGAAATTAGGAACCCCTAATTCACCTGAAGCTTCAAAGAATTTAAGTTTTCACATTGCGCTTTCTCTTTCTATCTTTATGCAGACCCAGTATTTGACATGGACAATGTCATCCACAGGCTGAGGGAAGAGAACCCGACTTGGAAAATGAACCATTCTGTCCCTTAATATTATCAGAGACTTCATAATAGGAAAAAAGACCATTTTAAAATCTTTACGATTATTAATGTAATCTTACATGTAAAATCTTCAATCCAGTTGTAGAATTTATTACTAGAACATACTCAAAACCTATATATACATTAGAAACATTTGGAAGACAATAATTTATACATATCCCAGAGCTTTGATTTCTAACAGTTTAATCTTATTGCTTTTCCAAAATTTACAACTTCAGTAAAATTTTAAAACACTTTGCATCTTTATCCTATTTCTCTTTTTGAGGATAAATATATTATTCTCATAACATCCTGGGGAATGAGATACTTCAAGGAAACAATCTTATACATGAATATACGACTATTAGCAAGGGATGTCAAGCCTAAGAACTCATTTTTCATTTATTTAGTTGATCAGCATATGGAATTGACTACAAATTAAGATTAAAAATAGTAAAGTCTTAGGGGCAGCTAGGTGGCACAGTGGATAGAGCACCAGCCCTGAAGTCAGGAGTACCTGAGTTCAGATCCGGCCTCAGACCAAACACTTGACACTTACTAGCTGTGTGACCCTGGGCAAGTCACTTAACCCCAATTGCCTAAAAAAAAAATAGTTAAAGTCTTTCACCCTTGCATCCTATACAGTAAATCAGGCATTTTAGTATTAATATGTTAATAAATAGATCTAGTATTGCAATGACAAAACTTCCACCATTTGTCTACACTAATAATAAAATTTGCCCTGAAGGGAAAAGGGAGAGCCATGGTTATGACATTATCAAGACTGTCCCTTCAAGGGCATAGACTGATCTTACATTAGCCATAACAGGAGAAACTATCCCTTATTTCTGTTTGATTCCAGGTAAGAATCATAGTCAACAGCAAATCACATAGCAAAATCCCACATTATTCACAGGGTACCAAATCCAGGCTCAGAATTAACCAAATGGAAGATTTCCTGTTCAGAAAGAAAATAGCACAATGGGGAAATTGAGTCAAGAAGATGCTACCTTGCCTAAACAAGATCATTCCCTCACTTTTCCCAGGCACGTTCAGCTGTAGCAGTTCTCAAACCATGCTCCCTTTTGGTAGTACATAGCATTCCCCTTGAATGGTAGACTCATGGCTTAATGTCAATTCAGATAATCATTGTCCGAAATAAAAGCTCAGAACAATGCCAAATTACTGTTCCAAAGAGAGTTTGCTTCAAGTAGCAAAATTTCACTAACATAGCTTAAGTCTAGGACATTATTATTATCTTTCTCATGTTGGAATAATGGTTAACAATGAGTGCATATAGTGACATTTCATTTATCCTCCATTTATAAATTAAGAATATCACACTCTAGAATTTTATACATAGATCAAATACATGATAATTTACTCAAAACCTCAGAAAAATGCTGATTGCAGTAATCCTCCAATCTGTATTGCCTCATTACCCCTAAGGCAAAATGAAATCTTTGAATCTAAGGTCTATTGTTACTAAGTTGATTTACAGATGTAACTTCAAAACATACTGTCCATTAATAGATAAAATTTCATAATTTTCATAAGTGATGGTCAAACATCTCAGATGAAACTCATTCTGTAGTATAAGCAAACTTATAAGTCCCCTCCACTTCAGATGGGAGTGGTCCTAGTTTCTTAAATTTTATTTTAACATTTTATAACATACTGTCAGGGCTGATAGGATCTTATGACCCTGTGTGAATAAAAAGTCCTAAAAACTTCACAGATAAGAACAACTTAAGATGTCTTTGCTACTCCCCCTCTCCAAAGCAAGTTAGTATTATCATCCATTTTAAAGCAAAATGTACCTAATTAAATCTTTACTTCCTTCTCTTTCTGAAGTTCCTTCTTTTTTAATTATTCCCTACAAAAGCAGTTTTTTAAGAGTGCCAGGGTCTTTCTGTTGTTGTTGTTGTTGTTGTTTTTGAGAAATCTGGATTATATGGACATGGTCATGACCAGCAGTCTTGGCTTGAAAGTGTTTCCTCATAGTACCAATAATCCATTTTTTTTTTAAGGCTCCAGTCCTTCAGGCCTGGTTTTTACCATGTTCAGCTGACAAAAATCAAAGGTCCCACATTTATCTGGTCAAATTTGCTTTCCACAATTATCTAAGTGCCAAGTCCAGTCACGTGCTTTGGACATTCTCAGTTGAACATGCAGTTTTATCTTATCCCAGCCTTTAAGAGTTTGAGATTTAGCCTATTCCGGTCCCATATTAACATTAGCATCACCTTGCCTTGTGGCAACCTAAAGTTAAGGAAGACCATCTACTCACCACTGTTCCATTTCCACAATCATGTAGTTCTTTTTCTTCAAGCACAAAAGATAAAGAATCAGTTTTGGGTTCTGGACCTATTTCTCCTTATCCTTCCTGAGTTTAAGGAATTTAATTCTCTAACCATTTCATGGCTAACTGCTGAGAGAGTTCATCTGTGATCAGACAAAAGTCTGAGTGTCAGCTGTGCAGGCAAAGTAGACTTCCTTAGTGACAATCATGCTAGCAAATGACCCATCCTGGCTGGCTCATCAAATTGCTAAAAGGAATTATTTTTTTTTGCTCAGTCTGTATGCTGTAATGGTGAAAACTCAGGAAATAAGACAAAAGGAGTTTAATGTACCATACCAAGGCAGCAGTGTTGGGTGTGGCCTGGACCTGAATTCAAACTGCTTCTCAGGAGACCATTTATCCAGGGATCTTCACTAAGCTCGTCTAGGTTATGCTACAGGGACAGCCTCTGTGAGCTGGCCAGTCCCTCGAACCCCCCGGGCCCGAATATCTGTGGCATCATTGAACTGGAGTCTTCCATTGCTTTGTTGTCTCACTGTCAACTGCTCATCACTCAGGTCTGGCTCCTCTAGGTCACTCCTTACATCACCCTTTACCTGAGAACCATAGGGACAATCAATCAATAAGCGTCTTTTAAACCCCTGCATGCACTAATTACCATACAAAGCAAAGGAGGAACCGAGACTAAAATGCAACAGGCCTTTCTATTGGGAGAAATAGCCTGCACTTATAAAATTATATGTAGAATACATGCAAAGTAAATAGACGAGGAAATTTTGAGATGGAGGGCAGTAGAAGGTGGGGGTAGGGAGGAAATCAGGAAATGCCTAATTTAGGTGATACTTGAGTTGAGTCTTAGAGGGAATAAGGAATTCTAAGAAGTAGACGTGAGGCAGGGATTACATTTTAGGCATGAGGAGACAGCACATGTAAAGACAGAAAAATGGGACATGGACCATCCTGGGTGAGGGATAGCAAGAAGGCCAGTTTGGCCAAACAGAGTTGTGAGTAAAGCAATGGGAGCAATGTATAGTGAGGCTAGAAAAGTAGACAAGGGCTCAATGGTGCAAGGTTTTAAACGATAAATTAAGTCTATACTTTCTTTTGGTGGTACCAGGGAGCTACTAGGTTGGTCACTGTTGCCTGGTCACTGATGCTACCTGCTGTTTCACCCTCTGGACTACCAGACCTTGCATTTGCCCTGGCAATGTGTGAACCCTAAAACCCCCTTTTGCTGATTTCCAGCTTTGAAATATGCGTCAACATTCCATTGCTACAGGAAATGGCATGTTGATAGATTATGACTCCCTTCATAATCCCAATGGATTCCCAAATGAGGTAATGTTTGTAAAGTGCTTTGCAAACCTTAAATCACTACATAAATGCTAGCTATTCTCAAACCAAAACAAACCTCTCTGGCCCACTGCCCTCTATGTATTGTCTGCTCTTTCTTAAGGGTACAGTCTCAATTTTTTTTTACTGGTATTTCTGGAGCTTAGTACAATGTTAAGGCTTTTAATAAGTGTTTTTTCATTCATTCATTCACTGGGGAGGAGAGTTTATTCTTTACTCAGTGAATGAATTTATCACCCAATCTATGTCCTAGTGGCTATTATCAATCAACCAGAGTATTCTCCTTCCTTCTTTCCTCAATGAGTTCTGTGTTTCTTACCCCCACTCAAAACTCCTACTCTCATACTAGGGGACTTCAATATACCTGCTGATACTCCCTTAAACACCTTAACTTTCTAACTCAACTACACAACTCCCATGAACTATCCCTTCTCTCCACCTCAGCCACACATAGAAATGATCATATCCATCAGTTTGCTATCGCTCACAAATATTCCACTTTCATGTACATAAACTCTGAGATTCTTATCTAATCATAATCTTTTATTATTCCATTCTTCTCTCTGCTTTACAATGACCAACCTTATTCTTCTTCACAGTGACCTCCAGTTCCCTCCTCCCCAAACCCCACTCCTTGGTTCCTTATGAGGTTATCACCCCTTGCACTGGCTACACTCTCCTTCTTTGCCTCTCTTGACCCCTTGGTGACTCAGTCCAACTGGATGGTATCGTCTCTATTTTAATCTCTTGCCTCCTTGTCCTAATAGCTATCATACTCTCGCAAACCCTAACCTTGGATTACTCCCAACATCCATCTCCGTTATTCTTATTCATCTGCTGCTGACTGGAGGTCAAGAAGAATCAAAGAGCCATAATAACTGAGCTCCCCTACAAATTTATGGTACACATTATCAACTGGGTTCTCCCTGAAGAAGAGAATCTGTTTACACTTTCCTAATTGATTTGTAGACTACTTAGCACAATGGAAATTTTAAACCTTTTATCCCTTAGGATTCTCATAGTACTCTTCCCTTTACTCTCTCAGCTGAGGACCTACTTCACTGAAACAATTGAAGTCATGCAATGAGAGCTCCCTCATCTCCCCCTCTCTTCTTCTCACATCACTCAGGCATCTTCTCCTTCACCATTCTCTCACATAAAAATGGTGGTCTTCCTCCTTGCCAAGGCAAACTCCTTGATATACACCCTTGATCTCATCTCTTTCCATCTTCTTCGGCATACTGTTCTCTCTATCATCTCCTTTCTCTATGGTCTAACCTGTGGTTTGGGAAAACCACTTCTCAGTACTGTGAGGGATGATGGGTGTGTGAATGGAGAAGGGATTAGAAGGGTGAGATATTGTGGAAGTAGAAGTGATAATATTTGGCACCTGACTGAGTATGTAGGGTGAGACAGAGTGGAAAAGAAGGATGGACAGAGATGAGGTGATAGAAATGAGAGAGAGAGAGAGAGAGAGAGAGAGAGAGAGAGAGAGAGAGAGGGAGATTGAGATTGAGATTGGAAAGACAAGGGCATTGGGTAAGATGTCTTGCTGGTAGTATTTGGGTGCCTATTGGTACTAGGATACTAGGCCTGAGTTTCCATGCTCCACTTCCACCTCCAGTACTCCTCCTCTTTCCTCACCTTCTCCTTTGTTGATGGACAGGAGTTGGGGGGACAAGTTTTGTACTTACCTGGCCCTGTGATAAAAGCTTATAGAACATTTTGAGGATGAGGAAAAACCAGAAGAGATTAAGACTCTGTGCAATCATCAGGAGGGCATTGCAAAAATAATATCCAAAGAAGAATTGGTTGTTGTTCTGGAAAATACAGTAGGAATTGTAGATGACTCTGTAAGAGAGAGAGGAACTGGGGGTCACAATGTGGGAAGGGAGGAGGCAGGCTGCCAGGGCTCAGATGCCTTGGTCATCAGAAACAACTTGCTCTCCCCCCAAAAATGGCAGGGACAGAGTAAAAGCCACAGGGATCCTCAAAGGACCCCTGGCTTGACCTTATCTCATCTTTTTCCCACATAGAAGGACTTGTCAGGCAGGAGGCTCACTCCTCTTTCTAGGAGGCAGCTTTTGGCAGCAAAAGGTCCCTAGGACTCAAACTACTTTCCTCCTCCCTGCCCTCCCCCCACCCCACCCCACCTCCTAGAACCCAGCTTACTTGGTTGGGAAGAAAATGAGTCTGGTAACAAAGAACACCAGGCCAAAGAGGATGAACGTGACGTTCTGAGCTTGCTTCCACTTTGCGTAAGCTATCATCTTAGCAGCCTAGAAGGAGACAACAGAGGGAATTTTGGTAACACACAAACCCAGAGTTCAGAGGGAGCCCCAGAGGGTATCTAGTACAGCCTACACTTGTCCAAGAGCCCCCCTAGACAAGCCATCATTTCACCTGAAGGCCTACAATGATGGGGAGCTCATATCTTACAGATCATACGTTCTACTTCCAGAGAGCTTTGTACCTTAGGAAGCTTTTTCTTATATGCAGCCTAAAGATGCCCCTTGGAGGCTGGGCTGAGTTCCAGGGCATTGACCAGTGAGAAATAGCCCAACCCCATCCTTCTTATTTTGCAAAGGACAGAGCTAGTCACAGGATAAACCCACATGGATGGGTTGTAACATTTGTTGTAGATCTTATCCCCCTTAAATCCACCCTTCTCTGGAACTTCTCCATTTCTCTCAAAGGCACCACATCTCTAATCACTAGATTTGAAACCCTACTGTCGTCTTTTACTCCTCACTTTTGCCACCCCCCACCCCGCTCCATACACATATTCACAATATGTCTCATCTATATCTTTTTATCTCCAGTTACACAGCCACCAGAATTAAGGCTAGTTCCTCTTGCCTGGATTACCGTAAGCAGCCTCCTAATTGGACCCCCTGCCTCAAGTCTCTCTCCACTCCAGTCCCTTCTCCGCTCAGCTGCCAGAGTAATCTTCCTAAGGACAGGTCCACTGTCCATCAATCCACTGCTCAAAAATTCCAGTGGCTCCCTATAATCTCCAGGATCATATATAAATCCCCATGTTTGGCATTCAAAGCCCTTCATGACCTAGCCCCAACTTACCTTTCTAAACTTATTACTCACCTTCTTATACTCTATTCTCTAACCAAGTCTGGCCTATTTCCTGTTCCTCAAACTCATTCAAAAAATATAATTAATATATACAAACAACAATAATAGATAGCATGTATGTTTTGTTATTCTTTAGTTGTTTCAGTCATGTCTGATTCTCATTGACCCCATTTGGGGTTTTCTTGGCAAAGATACTGGAGTATAAGGATGAGGAAACTGAGGCAAACCACCTTAAGTGACTGGTATTTAGCAAGCACTTAATTGATGCTTGTTGATTGATTGATTCATGTCTGGATTAACTCTTACCTCTCCTGTTTTGGTGACTGGGTATTTCTGAATGCAGCCCAAACTGCATGAACTTTTATGGCTGACAGTGTCATCCCCTGAACTCCCATTGTATGTTTTATCCACTAACCCTGCAGGGCTTTTCCAAAGAAAGCATTGTTCAGACACACTTTGCTATTTTCTGCTTGCAAAGTTGATTTCTCCCTGCCCCATCTCAACTGTAGCCCTTTGCTCTGTGCATCCTTTCTCCTAGAGCAAGATCTTTTGAGACCCTGGTGGAATTCAACCTGTTGCTTCCAGCCTCTCTAACTTTCTGCCATGAGCACATTAGCAAAGCCACCATTGATTCTATTAGCCAAGTTATTCAGGGCCTCTGTGACCTGGGTAGGTCTATAGAGCTATGCTCAGCCTACCCAACTTTCCTGCTCTTTCAGCTCTATCCCCTGGCAAGACTTATATATCTTTTTCTCTCACCCTGCCTCCCCATGACTCCTGCCAAGATTTGACTATAGAGGGAAGAATCAAAGAATGCTGACCTGGAAAAGCCCACGCAAAGGTACCACCTGTCCCTATAGGAAGGCTAAGCAAGAGTCCTGATGACTGTACTGCTGTGTGAACCCCTCACAGGTAGAACTGGTGCCTGACAATTTTTTTTTTTTTACCGAGAGACATCGACTATGCCAGAATGATAGAGCAACTCCTGATTAGTCCTCATGACTGAGGTGTTGACTGTCCACAGAATCAGAAAGACAGACTTGGGATGGAACCTTGTTCCCTGAAGTGGGCCATGAAAATATCTGTGTCAACTCTCCTTTGGGACCCTTCACTGTCAGGTTCTTTGCTAACACTTTTGCTCCCTTGGACTTCTAGCAAGGTTGGGGAAAAGATTTCTCTACTATCCATCCCTCTGCAGGGCAGGTCATAGACCAGTGATCCCGAGAAATAGTTATTTCTATCCTTGGTGGTAACCTTATAGGAAAAGAGTTCCAGTGTTCTGAATTCAGATATCAACTTACCAGAAGGAGAAGAGTTTCTCAGAGAAGATAATCATTCCTATAACAGTCCTGTAGCTGAAGAACCAAAGTAATCCATGCCCTAGCTGATTAGGAGATCTGGATCTTGACAATGAAAGCCTGAGGTCAGTGTGAATTATCTGTCCCATCATTCCACAAAGTGCTTGTGCCTTTCAGGAGGAGTAAGATGAATGTAGAGAGCTAATGGTGGTGTTTTATGTTTCTGTATGGTCAATGCTGCTATAATGTGGCTTCTGAAAACAAGAATTTGTTCCAACATGATTGCTATATTAGGGAATTCTTTGAGCAGAACAGGAATTTCAAGTTTGCTTCTACTCAATTTTTTTCTGCAACGAACAGTGAAAGAGCTCAGAAAATGGCACCACTTCACAGTAACTGAGAAACTACAACCCAAGTTCTTGATATCTCCTCTGCTGCTGACCTTCAGGTCTTTGTCAAGGTAAAGTGTCATTGTGTATCTCCTAGTACAGCCAGAGCTAAGAGCAGAGAAAGGCTGGTCTACACCACTTCCTCCTTTGTCCCATTCCCTTCCGCTATGGCTACATGCCAGCTTGTTTGTGCACCTGGGGCCTCGATGGAGTAGTAACCCACAGCCAAGTGCACAGCCTCCATTTGTTGTACTATTTCTGCATTTCTTAACCACTTAATATGTGTAAAACTGTGTATGCTTTTTAAAAATTGGATTCCTACTTTTTTTTTCTGGTGTGTCACTGATAAAATTTTGAGTTTTGTGCCTTTAGCCTCATTATCCTCATAAACTCTGTGTTTTTTTGTTGGAGATTTTGAAAGGCACTGTGTTATTTGGGAATGCTTATGTCACATTGTCGTAGAATGACTGTATTTGCTAATGTACACTTGAGAGTCTTTTGCATCAGGCATTCCCTGTGGTAGGGGACATTAAGAGCTGTCTTACACCTAATACTCATATTGCATAATGAGAACTTTTTTTTAAAAGGGACCCAGTTAGTGTGCCTCCTCCCCTATTCTGGGGAGACACTAGATGTGAACCACAGCTAAGTTTTGTTTTTAGATATTTCCCTGGACTTTTACTCTCCAGTACGGCCAGAGCTGGGACAGCTAGGTGGTGCACTGAATAGACCACAGGGCCTGGAGTTAGGAAGATCTGAGGTCAAATCCAGCCTCAAATACCTACTAGCTGTGTGACCCTGGGCAAGTAACTTAACTTCTATTTGTCTCAGTTCTTCTTCTTCTATGAAATGTGTACACACTAGAGAAGGAAATGGCAAGCAACTCCAGTATCTTTGCCAAGAAAACCCCATGGACAAAGTCTATGGGGTGACATAGAGTCAGACGTCACTGAACAACAACCAACAGCAACAGAGGGACAGAGCTATGGAGACGACAAGTCTCATCTCTCTCTTTTGGGTCATCCCCCTCTCCCCAGGGAGGGCATCAGGTCCACATGAGCCTTGAGTCCCTTCTTCTGCTAGGGCCTCCTGACCCACTGGGAATAATGGAATATAATAATGGTGGGGGAATTTAGGGACAGCTCTGTTCCCTTCTCTGAGGCTGTGACGTCTGCACACATAAGGCTTCCAGGGACTCAGCTATATTCCTCCAGGCTGGACTCACTCACCTCCAGAAGGACATCTGACATATCATGTAACAGCATCACCAGAACACCAATGTATATGAAGTTCGCAGAATAAGAGTAGGAGATCAAACTGACAGCCATAAAATGGTGGATGATATACCCATAGAAGTCCTGGGAAGAGAAGGGTAGCCATGAAGACCTTGCTTACTTCCCAGAGGATGTAGCTCACTTTGCCCATATTCAGGGTTATACTCTGACCCACAGTCTAGGTATATGTTTCCTCCCACCTCTTCTGCCCTGATTATATTGACAGTCTTCTCAGGGAAAGTTCCAGTCTGTCAAGAGGATGAAAAGATTGAGGTGAGGTACAAGGAGAAGATGAATAAGGAGAGTCAAATGGCTGACAGTAAGTATGTTGGAGGGAGAGCTGGTGATTGGGTTGGAAGCTCCAGAGAAAGCACCTTGGCTATTGAATTGAACAGAATGGAATTGGCTCCTTAGCTTCTGGCCTCCTTACTCAGTCTTTAACAGAATCTACCAAGCTCAAGTGGAGTGGACCAGGTCTGCCCTTACGGCTTCTGTAGGACAAGGACTTGTGCTTGGCAGCAACTGGCCTTCAGGGCCAGGACCAAGCACGGCACTTTTCTCATGGGGGCAGACAGTAGAAGCCAGGCTTTTCTTCCCTCTACTCTTCTCCCTTAACTGGGAAGACAAGAGCTTTCCCCAAAACCTGGGCTCCTTCCAGACTCACCTTCCTCTTCACATCGTGGTTCAGAGTGAGCAGCAAAGAGAGGTAGAAGCTGAGCTCCAAGATATACCACCAGTATATGGCAGGCTGCAGAGGCTGAGGGTCAAAGCAGTCACTTGGTCATTGGTGTTGTCCATAGGTAGACACAGAGCTCAACAGGGAAAGAACTGTTTTGGAATTCCAGTAAGATGGGACCAAATACCCTGTCCCATCCTATTCTCCAGCCATGCTAGGCTGTGGTCTATGGTTAGAATACACCTGGGACCAGTCCTCCATAAATCAGGTCATGCCCGGCAATCAAGCAGTCAACAAGCATCTATTAAACTTACCTATATGTGCAGCGCTGGGGAATCAAAGACAAGAAACTTACATTCAATTAGGGGAAACAACATATACACGCACATATTCATACACATACATACATAATACATTCACAATGTGCCACATACATATACATATGCATGTATGTTTATAGTACATATATGTATATATATGTACATATATACATATATACACACACAATAAATAAAAGGTAAAAAAGAATTTGGGGGAAAGAAACTAGCAGTTGGGTAATCAAGGAAAACTTCATAAAGAAAGTGGCATTTGGACTGAATTTTGAAGAACTATAGAGATTTCAAGATGTGGTGGTGGGGAGGTAGTGCATTCCAAGCATGAGGGATGGGCACTGAGATGAGGAAGAATCATGTGTGAAAAGAGTAAGAAGTCCAATTTGGCTGTATCACAGTACACATGAGGAGGGGAGAAGTGTACAATAAAGCTGGAAAGGAGTTGGAGGTAAGGTCATTGGCTTTAAATATGAAATACAGTAGTTCATCTTTGACCTTTGAAGTATAAGGGAAACAATGGACTTTATTGAATTAGGATGTGATGCAGTTAGACCAATCTCTCTGGCAGCTGCATGTAGTAGGATTGGAATGGGGAAGAGACTTGAGGTCAATGAAAAGGCTAATATAATAATCTAGATGAGAGGTGAAGAGGGCCTGTGGCTATTTGAGTGGAGGGAAGGGGACAGAGGTGAAGGGTTTTGGGGAGGTGGAAGCAATAAGATGTAGGAACTGACTGGATATGAGGAAAGGAAAGGGAAGTGTTGAGAATGATGACCACATGAAATTGCAAACCTCATTTGGAAGGATAGAGCTGCTTTCAACAGAAGAGGAAGTTTGGAAAACAAATTGTTTTTTTTTTAAAATTTATTTTCTATTTAATTAATTATTTATTTTGACAAATTGGTTTCAGGGAAGGAGAATGAGTTGGGTTGTAGATATGTTGAGTCTGAGATGCCTGCAAGTCATCCAGCATGAAAAGTCCAAAAGGCAGTTGAGATGTGTGATTAAAGCTCAAGAAAGAGAGATTAGGGCTAAGTATAGCTATCTAGGAGTCATCAGCATAGAGATGATGATTAAATCCAGGCCTTGATGAAGTACACCAATATAATAATCAATAATAACTGACATTCACGCAATCTTTTCAGATTTGCAGAGCACTTTACATATGTTATCTCACTTAAGATTAATAACAGCCCTGGTTGGTAGGTGCTATGATTATCTGCATTTCTCCAGATGGAAACAGGGCTAAATGACTTGCCCAAGGTCACATAGCTAGGAAGTGTCTGAGTCAGGATTTGAACTTAGGTCTTCTTGACTCCCAAGTCCATCATGCTGTGCACTGCATCACTGATCCAGCAAGAGAGAATGTAGAGAGAGAAGAGAAGAGGGCCCAACATAGAACCTTACAGGTAAAGGGTGTGACATGGATGATAAGTGAAGAAAGAAACCTGAGGTGGAAGAACAAGACAGGCAGTATAAAAAACAAGGTAGTTTGATAGTGTAGTGGATAAAGTGTTGAACTTGGAGTTAGGAAGCCCTGGGTTCTAATCCTGCCTCAGCCCTTTGCAAATTTTGAAATATTGCATGAATGTTATTATTAAGAAAGTAATGTCACAAAAAAACCAGGAAGGAGAGCGCATCCAGGAAGAGAGGATGGTCAGCAATTTCAAATATTTCAGTCAAGAAAGGTGCAGATTTAAAAAAAAAGACCATTAGATTTGGCAATTTAGGGGCCACTGCTTACTTTGGACAGAGCTGAGTAATGATGTCAGATGCCAGACTGCAAATGACTGGAGAGAGTTACAAGTAGATTGAGGGGATGGTAGGGTCTAGGCACAGTTTCTCAATAAAGAAATGGACTTGCATATGTTTGTAGGGCGTGAGGAAAAAACCAGTAGGTAGAGAGAGAGTGTAGATTAGAGAAGGGATAATTAGGTGATAGTATTGAAGGAAAAAGGGATGAGATCAAGGGAACTTGTAGAAGGATTGGCCCTGCTGAGAAGGGCCATCTCTTTATTAGAGACTTATATAGAGGAGAGAATGGGGAATGATATGAAGGGGTTTTAAGATATGGACAAGGGAAGAAGAGGGAGCTCATGGGGATTGGCCTCTTTCCTCGGTAAATTGTGAGACAAAGCCCTCCTTTAAGTCAGGGTATGTAGAAGGGGTGACCTGGGCAGCTCAAAGAGAGAAGAAAATAATTGGGACAGTTGTTGTGGAGAATGCCCAAAACTATTGATTGCAAGGAGATTGCAGTGAGGGCATAATTGAAGTTACAGAACGTAACAATTAGCTTTTTTTTTTTTTCCTGAAAAGGTTACCAAACTGGAAAGTTAGGAAAATGCTATAGACAGTTGACCCAAAGGTTGGACAAGCATTTGACAAAATCTCTCAGGATATTCTTGTAGAAAAGAGAAGAGATGAACTTCTTTGGTTAGGTGGATTCAGAGATGGTTGAACGGCTAGAATTTTAGGAGTCATCATTTAATAATAGTTTCACATGGACTTGGAAGAAGCCTCCAGTGAGATATCCCAGGATTAATGGTTGGTCCTGTGCTGTCCAACATAACTTTTTTTTTTTTATCAATGAGTTGGATAAAGGCACAGATGACAGGCTAATAAAATTTCAGATGACACCAAGCTAGGACATAGCCAGCCAACTTGATGACAATTAGGATCCAGAGAAATCTTGACAGTCTAGGATGTCTAGATAAAACGAATAAGGTGAAATTTATGAAGTGTAAATATAGGAGGCAGAGCCAAGATGGTGGAAAAAAGGCAGGAACTTGCACGAGCTCTCCCAAGTTCTCCTCCAAACAACTTTAAACCATGCCTCAAAATGAATTCTGGAAAGGCAGAATCCACAAAAGGATAGAGTGAAACAATTTTCCAGCCCAAGACAATTTAGAAAGACTAAAGGAAAGGCTGTCTTATTTGGGTATAAGGGGAGCACAGCCCAGTGTAGGCAGTGTCCAGGCAAGCCAGTGGGAGGCCCCTAGCCCCACTACAGATCAGCAACTGAGGTCCTGTGTCCCCAGAACAGCAGATCAATGACAAAATGGGCTAGCCGTGAGGCTAGCATGTGAGGTGCCAGGCCTGGAGGTCCTAGTGCAACAGGTGAGCTGTCACAGCCTGGGAGGTCCCAATGCATCAGGCCAGTGGCCAGGCCCCTGGTATTCACATAAGAAGCTTGGGTTAGTCCCTTACACCCTAGGGGCAGAGCTCAACTTGAGCAAAAAAAAAAAAAAAAAACCCCAACCATAGACATCTACTATGCTGACAGGAAGATCAAAACACAAACTCAGGAGAGGACAGCAACATCAAAATGCCGACATGTGAAACCTCAAAGAGAAATGGGAATTGATCTCAGGCCCCAGAAGAACTCTTGGAAGAGCTCCAAAAAGGCGTCAAAAGTCAGTGGTAGAAGAAAAGTGGGGAAAAGAAACGAGAGTTATGCAAGAGAGTCATGAAAAAAGAGTCAACAGCTGGCACAGGAAGAGGCACAAAAACTCACTGAAGATAATGACTCCTTACAAAGTAGAATTGTCCAAATGGAAAAGGACGTACAAATTCCTTAAAATAATTTCTTAAAAAACTAGAATGGAGCAAATGGAAGCTAATGACTCTGTGGGAAAGCAAGACATGATAAAACAAGACCAAAAGAATGAAAAAATAGAAGACAATGGGAAATATCTTGGAAAAACAACTGACCTGGAAAGCAGATTCAGGAGAGGTCATTTTAAAGTTATGGGACTACCTGAAAGCCACAATCAAAAAAACGACCCTAGACATCCTCTTTCAAGAAATTATCAAGGAAAACTGGCCTGATATTCTAGAACCACAGGGTAAAATAGCAATTGAAAGAATCCACTGATCACCTCCTGAAAGAGATCCTAAAATGAAAATTCCCAAGAACATTATAGCCAAATCCAGAGTTCCCAGGTGAAGGAGAAAATACTGTAAGCAGTCAGAAAAAAATAATGCAAGTATTGTGGAACCACAATCAGGATAGCACAAGATTCAGCAGCTTCTACATTAAAGGATCAGATGACTTGGGATTTGATATTGCAGAGGGCAAACGACCTAGGATTAAAACTAATAATCCACCTGCCCAGCAAAACTGAGTATAATCTTTCAGGGGGAAAAATGGATAATCTTTTTTTTTTTTTTAGGCAATTGGGGTTAAGTGACTTGCCCAGGGTCATACGGCTAGTAAGTGTCAAGTGCTTGGTCTGAGGTCAGATTTGAACTCAGGTCCTCCTGACTTCAGGGCCAGCGCTCTATCCACTGTGCCACCTAGCTGCCCCCCCAAAATGGATAATCAATGAAATAGAGGACTTTCTCTTTCTTTCTTTCTTTCTTTCTTTCTTTCTTTCTTTCTTTCTCTTTTTTCTTTCTTTCTTTCTTTCTTTCTTTCTTTCTTTTTCTTTCTTTCTTTCTTTCTTTCTTTCTTTCTTTCTTTCTTTCTTTCTTTCTTTTTCTTTCTTTCCCAAGTTACTTTCCTCTTTCTTTAATTTCTTTTTTTTAGTTTTCAATATTCACTTCCACAAGATTTTCAGTTCCAAACTTTACCCCCATCTCATCCCTCCCCCACCCCAAGATGGCATGCATTCTTAATACCCCTTCCCCTAATCTGCCCTCCCTTCTATCTCCCCCTACTTCTCTTATCTCTATGTTAATATCACAGAACCAAAGTCAGGATTACACAGGACCTTGCAGCTTCTACATTAAAAGACTATAGGGGGGCAGGTAGGTGGCACTGTAGATAGAACTCTGGCCTTGGAGTCAGGAGGACCTGAGTTCAAATCCAGCCTCAGATACTTGACAATTACTAGCTGTGTGACCCTGAGCAAGTCATTTAACCCTGATTACCTCAAGGAAAACTACCCTAAACATATATTCACCACATGGTAAAGCATCCAAATTTTTAAAGGAGAAGTTAAATGAGTTATAAGAGGAAATAGTAAAACTATACTAGAGGGGGACCTCAACTTCCCACTCTCAGAGCTAGATAAATCTAACCACAAAATAAACAAGCAAGATGTTAAATAAGTGAACAGAATTTTAGAAAAGTTAGATATGATAGCTCTCTGGAGAAAACTGAATGGGGAAAGGATTATATTTTTTTCTCAGCAGTACATGGCTCCTACACAAAAATTGACCACATATTAGGGCATAAAAACCTCACAATCAAATGCAAAAAGGCAGAAATATTAAATGCATTCTTTTCAGATCATGATGCAAGAAAAATTACATGTAATGAAAGGCTATGGAAAGATAAAAATTACTTGGAAACTAAATAATCTAATCCTAAAGAATGAGTGGGTCAAAGAACAAATCATAGAAACAATCAATAATTTCATTAAAGACAATGACAACAGTAAAAGAACATACCAAAATTTATGGAATGCAACCAAAGTAGTACTTAGGTGAAAATTTATATTTTTAAACTCTTACATCAATAAAATAGAGAAAGAGCAAATCAATGAATTGGTATGCAACTAAAAGAAAACTTAGAAAAAGAACAAGTTAAAATCCCCAATTAAACACCAGATTGGAAATCCTGAAAATCAAGCGAGATTAATAAAAATGAAAGAAAAACTATTGAGCTAATAAATAAAACTAGGAGTGGATTTATGAAAAAAACCCAATAAAATAGATAAACCATTGGGAAATTTAATTTTGAAAAAAAGGAAAACCAAATTACCAGGATAAAAAATGAAAAGGGTGAATTCACCACCAATGAAGAGGAAATTAAAGTAATAATTAGGAACTACTGTGTCCAATTGTATCCCAATAATTTTATGACACCAGTATGGTGCTGGTACATCATGAAGAGCTAAAAAAGAGAAATAAAACTATGGATACATTTCCCCAATTAATATGGATGCAAAAATTTTAAATAAGATATTATCAAGGAGATAAAAGCAATATATCACAAAGATCACACAGCATGACCAGGTGGGATATGTACCAGGAATGATGGGCTGGTTCAATATTAGGAAAATTTTCAACATAATCGACCATATCAATAACAAAACCAACAGAAACTGTATGCTTATCTCAGTAGGTGCAGAAAAAGCTTTTGAAAAATACAGTACCCATTCCTTTAAAAATACTGGAGAGCATAGGAATAAATGAAGTCTTCATTAAAACCATTAGCAGTATCTATCTAAAACCATTAGCAAGCATTACGTATAATGAGGATAAGCTAGAAGCCTTCCCAATAAGATCAGGGGGAAAGGAAAAAGGCTCATTATCACCACCATTATTCAATATTATACTAGAAATGCTAGCTATAGCAATAAGAAGAAAAAGAAATCAAATGAATTAAAACAGACAATGATGAAACAAAACCATCACTCTGCAGATGATATGATGGTGTATTTAAAGAATCCTAGAGATCAACTAAAAAACTACTTGAAATAATTAACAACTTTAATGAAGTTGGAGGATATAAAATAAACCCACATAAACCATCAGCATTTCAATATATTACCAACAAAGTCCAACAGCGAGAGATAGAAAGAGAAATTCCATTTAAAATAACTGTAGACAATATAAAATACTTGGGAGACTACTTAACTAATACAAACCCAAGAACCATATGAACACAATTACAAAACACTTTTCATATAAATAAAGTCATATCTGAACAATTGGAAAAATATCAATTGCTCATGGGTAGGTTGAGCCAATATAATAAAAATGTCAATTCTACCTAAATTAATTTACTCATGCAGTGCCATATCAAACTACCAAAAATTATTTTATAGAGTTAAAAAAATAACAACAAAATTCATCAGGAAGAACAAAAGGTCAAGAATATCAAGGGAATTAACTAAAACAAATGTGAAGGAAGGTGACCTAGCCCTACCAGATCTCAAACTGTATTATAAAGTGGTAATTATCAAAACTATCTGGTATTGGAGTGGTGGATCAGTGGAAGAAAATAACTATACAAGATGCAGTAGTAAATGACTATAGTAATCTAGTGTTTCATAAACCCAAGGACCCCAGCTTTTGGGACAGCAAAAGCTGCTGGGAAAACCATAAAGCAGTTTGGCAGAAACTAGGTAGAGAGCAATGTCTTAGACAGTATATCAAGATAAGATCAAAATAGGTACATGTTTTAAACATAAAAGGTGATACCATAAGAAAATTAGGAGAGCAAGGAATAGTTTAGCTCTCAGAATTATGGAGAAGGGAAGAATTTATGATCAGAAAAAAGCTAGAGAACACTATGAAATACAAAAAGGATAATTTTGATTACATTAAATTTAAAAGGTTTTGTGTAAACTAAACCAATGCAACCAAGGTTAGAAGGAAAACAGAAAGAAGGGAAACAATTTTTACAGCAAGTGTTTCTGATAGAGGCCTCATTTCTCAATTATACAGAGAACTGAGTCAAATTTATAAGAATAAAAGTCATTGCCCAATTGATAAATGGTCAAAGTATATAAAGAGTCAGTTTTCAGATGAAGAAATTAAAGCCTTTGGGGGTGGAGCCAAGATGGCAGAGTAAAAGCAGGGACTTGCTTGAGTTCTCCCTGAAACCCCTCCAAATACCTGTAAAGAATGGCTCTAAACAAATTCTAGAGCAGTAGAACCCACGAAAAGACAGAGTGAAACAAATTTCCAGCCCAAGACAACCTGGATGGTTGATTGGAGAGGTCTGTTGCGCCAGGCTGGGAGAGGAGAGCGCAGTTCAGCATGGGCCACACCACCAACAAAGACCTGGGCCTCAGCGAACCTGGAGCAGGCCCCAGGGGACTGAATCATGAGAAGCTATGGTGGTCTCCAGACTTTTCAACCCACAAACACTAAAGACAACTTAGAAGGTCAGTAGCAAAGGTCTGTTGGACCATGGTGAGAGACAAGCTTGGTCCCAGCCCCAGTCCCAGCGCAACCCTGGGATGGTGGCTGCTTCCAGAGTTCTTGGTCCACAGATAGAGGGGGAATCAAGTGGCTGATCAGAGGGGGATTGCAGGGATCTCTTTGCTGGTGCTGAGGCAGGATTCTCTTGCTTTGCTCATGCTTGGATCTGGGTCACAGTTCTGGGTGGTGGTTCTGGGGAAAACAGGAGTGCTGGCGTGGTGGAGCTTGTAGTGGCAGTGAAAAGGG
Source organism: Phascolarctos cinereus (assembly GCF_003287225.1). Classification (NCBI taxonomy): domain Eukaryota; kingdom Metazoa; phylum Chordata; class Mammalia; order Diprotodontia; family Phascolarctidae; genus Phascolarctos; species Phascolarctos cinereus. The sequence goes on along the minus strand of NW_027555847.1, from coordinate 682,454,635 downwards.
AATCCTCCTCACAGTTCCAAGACAGAAAAGAGTATTTGTGTTCACTCATAGACCAGAGTACAGGCCAGGAAAGGAGTGAACACCTTGCATTTGATCATACCACCTTGGAAGAACTGAAAATTTACAGGTCCCTAGAAGTATCTCTGAAAACAAATGCACAACTTCCCCCCCCCCCGCCCCAAGCTTGGGACAATACATTCTCCACACTGGAAGCTGACCCCTACCTTAGCAAAGAGTTTAAAACTCAAGTAATTGGCTGGGAACATGAGCAAACTGCAAAAAAAGGCAGACTATGTTATCTTACTTTGGCGACAAAGAAGATCAAAACGTAGAACCAGAAGAAGACAACAAAGTCAAAGCTTCTATATCCAAAGCCTCCAAGAAAAATATGAATTGGTCCCAGGCCATGGAAGAGCTCAAAAAGGATTTTGAGAAGCAAGTAAGAGAAGTAGAGGAAAAATGGGAAGAGAAATGAGAGTGATGCAAGAAAATCATGAAAAACAAGTCAACAGCTTGCTAAAGGAGACCCAAAAAATACTGAAGAAAATGGCACCTTAAAAAAATAGCCTAACCCAAATGGCAAAAGAGGTCCAAAAAGCCAATGAGGAGAAGAATGCCTTAAAACGCAGAACTGGTCAAATGGAAAAGGAAGTCCAAACGCTCACTGAAGAAAATACTTCCTTAAAAATTAGAATGGAGCAAATGCAAGCTAGTGACTTTATGAGAAATCAAGACATTGTAAAACAAAACCAAAAGAATGAAAAAAATAGAAGACAATGTGAAATATCTCATTGGAAAATCAACTGACCTGGAAAATAGGTTCAGGAGACATCATTTTAAAATTATTGGACTATCTGAAAGTCATGATCAGAAAAAGAGCCTAGACATCATCTTTCAAGAAATTATTAAGGAAAACTGCCCTGATATTCTAGAATCAGAGGGTCAAATAGTAATCAAAAGAATCCACTGATCACCTCCTGAAAGAGATCCCCAAAAGAAAACCCCTCTGGAATATTATAGCCAAATTCCAGAGTTCCCAGGTCAAGGAGAAAATATTGCAAGCAGCCAGAAAGACACAATTCAAGTGTTTTGGAAACACAATCAGGATAACACAAAATTTAGCAGCTTCTATGTTAAGGGACCAGAGGGCCTGCAATATAATATTCCAGAGGGCAAAGGAGATAGGATTATAGCCAAGAATCACCTAACCAGAAAAACAGTATAATCCTTCAAGGGGAAAAATTGGACATTCAATGAAATAGAGGACTTTCAAGCATTCTTGATGAAAAGACCAGAGCTGAATAGAAAATTTGACTTTCAAATACAAGACTCAAGAAAAGCATGAAGAGGTAAACAGCAAAGACAAATCACAAGGGACTTATTAAGGTTGAACTGTTTACATTTCTGCATGGAAAGATGATATTTGTAACTCATGAGACCTTCATCAGTATTAGAGTAGTTGGAGGGGAAAAAAATTATATGCATATATATGAGTATAAGATAGATAGATAGATAGATAGATAGATAGATAGATAGATAGAGGCACAGGGTGAGTTGAAGATGAAGGGGTGATATCTGGAGAATAAAATTAAGGGGTGAGAAAGGATTATATTGGGAGAAGGAAAAAAGGAGAGGTAGAATGTGGTAAATTATCTCACAGAAAACAGACAAGAAAAGGCTTTTACAGTGGAAGGGAAGTGGAGGAAGGTGAGAGAGAATGAGTGAATCTTATTCTCATCAGATTTGGCTTAAGGAAGAAATACCATACACCCTCAATTAGGTATGGAAATCTATCTTACCCTACAAGAAAATAAGGGGGAAGGTGATAAGAGATGGGTGGAATGATAGAAGGGAGGGCAGATTGGGGGAGGGTCTAATCAGAAGCAAATGCTTCTGAGGAGGGACAGGGTCAAAAGAAAGAATAGAATAAATGGGAGGTGGAATAGGATGAAGGGAAATATAGTTAGTTTTCTACAACATGACTACTATGGAAGTGTTTTGCATGACTACACATGTATAATCTGTATTGAGTTGTTTGCCTTCTCAATAGAGGGTGAATGGGGAGAGAGAAAGGGAGAGAATTTGGAGCCCCAAGTTTTAAAAACAAATGTTAAAAATTGTTTTCACATGCAACTGGGAAATAAGATATACAGGCAATGGAATATAGAAATCTATCCTGCCCTACAGGAAAATAGAAGGGGAAGGTGATAAGAGAAGCTGGCGGGGGGAGAGATGGAAGGGAGGGCAGATTAGGGGAAGGGGTATACAGAATGTATGCCCTCTTGGGGTGGGGGAAGGGGTGAGATGGGGAGAAAATTTGGAACTCAAAATCTTGTGCAAACAATATTGGAAACTAAAAATAAATTAATTAAAAAAAGAAATCAAAGCTATCTATAGTCACATGAAAAAAATGCTCTAAATCACTATTGATTTGAGAAATGCAAAGTAAAACAACTCTGAGGAGCCACCTCACCTCTATCATATTGGCTAATACGACAGAAAGGAAAATAACAAATGTTGGAAGGGGTGTGGGAAAATTGGGAACCAATGTGCTGTTGGTGGAGTTGTGAACTGATCCAATCATTCTGGAAAGCAATTTAGAAATACTTTGAAAGGGCAATAAAACCATGCAAATCCTTTGATTCAGCAATATCCAAAAGAGATTTAAAAAAAAGGGAAAGGACCTACTTGTAGAAAAATATTTATAGCAGTTCTTTTTGTAGTGGCAAATAATTGGAACTTGAGGGGATGCCCATCAACTGGGGAATGGAAGAGTAAATTGTGGTATATGATTGTAAGGGATTATGACTTTGTTTTAAGAAATGATGAACAGGCAGATTTCGAAAGATCCTGGAAACACATCTAAACTGATGAAAAGTGAAGTAAACAGAACTGGGAGAACATTCTACATAGTAACAGCAACACTGTATGATGATTAACTGTGAATGACGTAGCTATTCTCTGTAATAGAATGACCTAAAACAATTCCAAAAGATTCATGATGAAAAGTGCTAACCACCTTCAGAGAAAGAACTGATGGAATCTGAATGCAGATTTAAGCATACTATTTTTCACTTTCTGCACTTTTCCATGTTTTGGCCCTGTGGTTTCTTTTAAAACATGTCTAATGTGGCAATATGCTTGCAAGTTTGAAAATGTATAATTTATATCAAATTGCTTACTATCTCATGGAGGGAGAGGTGAGGAAGGGACAGAGAAAATTTGGAACTCAAAAATTTTTAAGAATGACTGTTAAAAATTGTCTTTATATGAAACTAGGGAAAAATAAATATTATTTTAAAATGGTAAACATAAAATCTTAAGTGTTAAAGTGTAAAAGTTCGAAAAATCAAATTCATAAATACAATATGGGGTAAAGGTTGTTAGTTATCAATGGATCTGAAAAATATCTGGTGGTTTTAGTGGGCTGCAAGCTGAATATGAGTCAGTAATGTAATGAGACAACCAAAAGAATTAATTCAATATTAGTCTAAATTATGAGAGGAATAATATTCAACACTAAGTCCTTTTGCAAATAATTACAGAGCAATTTGTTGAAGGAGACAGGAGGGGACGAAACCAGAGGACTTGGTAGAGGGGTTGGTTTTAGTGAGAAGAATAATCTTTTCATTAGAGACATAGAGAAGAGGAAAAGGGGAATGTTGTTTAGGCATTTTGAGATATGGCCAAGGGAAAAAGAAGGAGGTCGTGGCAAATGGCTTCTTTTCTCAATAAAATATGGGATGAGGTCTTCAGCTGAATCAGGATGTGTGAATGGGGTGGTGTTGGCAGCTCAATGAGAGATGAAAAGAACATTTGTAGAGAGTGCCAAAGACAATCAATTGCGGGAAGGGAAGGAATTATAATGAGTCTGATTTGGCCACAGTGTTGAGTTTTGGGTGCCGTATTTTAAAAAAAGACTTCTAAAAACTGGAGAAGGTTGTAAAGGAGAGTACTCAGGACGGTTATGGGCCTTGGGGTCACACTGATTATGATCAAGATTTATTAAAATAATTGAGTATATTTAGCTTGGAGAAAAGAAAATAAATGGAGGACATGGTTAATGTCTGTAAATACTTGGAGGGCCATCATGTGGAAGACAACTCCAGAGAGAAGAACTGGGTTCAGTGGAAGGAAGCTACAGATGGCCAGATTTTGGTTTGATGTAAGAACAAACTTCTTAACAAAGAGAGTTTCCTAAAGTAGACTGGGCTGCCTTGGAAGCTTTACCCTCCCTAGAGAACTTCAAGTAGAGGTGGGGTGAAGAATTTTGTTCAGTTATGACAGCTTTCTGGTCCTCTTCAGTGTTGAGATTCTGTGATTCTGAAGGTAGGGGGTTTGCAATAAGCATAGGAAGAGGGAGAGAGCATGCAACACATACAGTCATTTCTGGCCGCTACGGAGTGCAGTGGATGGTGTACTGGACCTGGAGTCAGGAAGACCTATGTTCAAATATAGCTTGAGAACTTACTAGCTGTGTGACCTTGGGCAAGTCACTTAACCTCTGTCTGTCTCAGTCTCCTCATCTATAAAATGAGGATAATCATAGCACCTCCCACAGAGTTGTTGTGAGAATCAAATGATATAATATTTGGGAAGTGCTTTGCAAATCTTAAAGTGCTTTATAAATACTAGCTTTCATCATCATCATCATTCCCAGGGCTTGTTTCTGTGGACAAATCTGGCCCTTGTCCAGGCACAGCTCACCTGCTTAGGGTATCCCTTCCACAATGTCTCTGGTTGGCCAAACCAAGATGCCTAGAAGAAACAAGGGACATGTTCTAGACACTGCTTTCAGAATCACTAGTCCCCACAAACAACAGTTCCTCCCCATAGCCTTGAGCCTTCCCCTAGGGAACTCTAAGTATTCAGCAGGAATGATTGCATTACCACCTTATGTCATCTCCTATCCTTATCCTGACCTCCTCCTCCCCAGGTTCTGGACAAGTCAGAATCAAACTTATGAGGTTTAACCCCTGGTTAGATGAAAGGCTTGACCCTTTGTTCCTTTCTACATCCCTCCAGATTGTTAGCATCTGGTCCTTCTGTTAGCTCTGGAATAGCTAGGGAGTATGGGCTGGGTTAGAGAGGTCTGTCAAACTATGAAGCTTCCAAATGATTGAAGCATTTAACTAGTCTTCCTTTCTCAAAAAAAAAAAAGATTTAAAAGTTTTAGCAGTGTAATATTGTAGCCTAAATAGCTGATTGGACATTAGGCTGCCTTGAGAGGGGCATAGCTTCCAGGACTAGGGAGGAGTAATCGAGCTGTATTCTGTTCTCATCAGACCTCATTTGGAAGATTAGGTATAGTTCTTTGCACCATGGTTTAAGAAGGAAATAGATAAGCTGGGGAGTGTCCAGAGGAGGGCAACCAGTAACGAGAAATAGGTGAATTTGTCTAGAATATGGTGTCTAGGGGCAGCGAGGTGGTGCAGTGGATAGTGCTCCGGCCTTGGAGTCACAAGGACCTGAGTTCAAATATGGATTCAGGCACTTGACACTTACTAGCTGTGTGACCCTGGGCCAGTCACTTAACTCTGATAGCCAAACACCAAAAAGCCCCCCCCCAAATAGAATATGGTGTCTAGAATATGGTGGGTGCTTATATATAAGCCTCAAAAGATAGATTAAAGCCAAACTGTGGAGGGCTTTACAGGCCAAAGAGAACAGTTTGTATTTTATGTTAGAGGCAATAGGGAATCCTTTAAGTTTCTTTATAAAAATTTTTTTTTAAATTAAAAAAAATTCTTGAGGAGGGAAGTGACATGGTCAGATAAGAGCTTTAGGAAAGTCTGTGAGGAGGATGGACTGTTAGAAGGGAGACAATGGGGGCTACAGAACCAATTATTTCCATAGTGGGGAGCAGAGGTGCTGAGGCCCTGAAATAGGGGGGCTCTGGTGGGAGTGGAGAGGTGATGGTTTCTAGAGATGTTATGGAAATAGAATCAGCAAGACTTGGCCATTGATCGGATGGGAAGGGCTTTGAATTCATGTCACATGAGGATCCACTAGAGAAACTGAGCAAGTTTAGCCTGGAGAAGACTCAAGGGGAACATGATGACTGTCTCCAAGTTAGCTTGACCCCAGAAGGCAGAACCAGCAGTAATAGGTGGAAGTTAGAAAGAGGCTAATTTTGGCTTGATCTCAAGAAAAAACTTCTTAATAATGAGACCTGTCCCAAAGTAGAAGGGCTACTCTGGGAGGTGATGTGTCCCCGCTACGGGGAGGTCTTCAAGCCAAAGCTGAATGATGGCCATTTGTCAGGTATGTTATAGCGTAGACTCCTTTCCTATATGAATTGGACAAGATGTCTGCTGAGGTCCTTTCTGATTCTCAATTCCTGGGATTCTATGATTCACTCCTTTCTCCTCCCCTCCCCCACCAACCCTGGACTTGCTCCCTCTGAAACTCTCATTTCTATGATTGAGGGCACTATTTCTGATTCAGTTCTTATCTTACTCATGATGCCTATTGGTCAGAGTGACCAGTCTAGCTACATCGCCCTTAGATGGCTGCAACGTGGGGTGATATAAGAGGATGAAGGACATGATTTGGGGTTGATGGGGGGGAATGGATTGGGATCAAGGTAGGGGTGTAGTGGCAATGAAATAGATAAGAAAAGGGAACAGAATGAGAGAGAAAGAGAGTGAGGATAAAGTGAGTGTGGGGAGCCTATGAAGGCAGAGAATGGAGGAGCAGAATCAAGAAGAGAAGAATCAAGGGAATGGGAGTGGAAAGGATTGGGGGACAAAGAAGAGATAGGATAAGGGATGGAGCGGGGAAAGTGATGAAGGAAATGAGAGGTGGAGAGGACAAAAATTCACAAAGGGTAAAGGAAGAGAGATGATGACTATGGGGACATGGGAAGGGACATGAAAAAGGGACAAAGTGGGGGCAGCTAAGTGGTGCAGTGGATACAGCACTGGCCCTGAAGTCAGGATGACCTGAGTTCAAATCCTGCCTCAGACCAAATACTTGACACTTACTAGCTGTGTGACCCTGGGCAAGTCACTTAATCCCAACTGCATGAAAGAAAGAAAGAAGAAAGAAAGAAGAAAGAAAGAAAGAGGGGCAAAGCAAGAAGGGACAAAGTGAACAATGTGGGAACAGAGAACAAAGAGGACAAAGAGAGAAAAAATGAGGGGATAGAAGGAATTGGAGGAAGATGGAAGAGGATGAATGAGCAGAAAAAGGCGGAAGGACAAAGACAACGGGAATGGAGAGGATGAGGAGTAAAATGAGGAGAGATAGTCACGCAGTAGGGATGGGACAGGACATACTCACATTGTAGAAGATGAGCAAGCCTCCAAAAGAAGAACAGGAGTAAAATAAAAATCTTGAACTGAAAATACAGAACAGGAGTGGAGATGAATGGATAAGGTTGTCTTGCTGGGGATGGAGGGGGTGGGTGGAAAGATGAACTAATTGTGGGGCACCTGCTTTTCAAGTCAGGCCTATTGACCTAAATCTGGATGCCTTGAAGCTAGTCTTCCATTGGGTCCCCCCAACTCACCAGGATTCAGAGAATTTCTTGCTCAGTAATGGTGCCTTGGAGCTAGTCTTCCATTGGGTCTCCCCAACTCACCAGGATTCAGAGAATTTCTTGCTCAGTAATGGTCGCTCTTGGTTTCTCCGGTGTCGAAACCAGCGCTCGGCTTGCCTCACAGAGAGGCTGCACTGGCTGGCCAGGTGACTCAGCTCATCCTGGACACCAGAGGAGAAGATTAGGGGTAGGATGGACAAAGGGAGGACCTTAGCTTCCCGTGACTGCCCTCTCCCCTAAGCTCACATAGTATCCCTAATCAGGGAGCGCCCATTCTTCTCCCCAGGGGCCTAGTGGCTTCCAAGAGCATGGCTCGTTCTTGAGCCTAGTCTCCAAGGGCAGGGTCCAAGGGGCTGCCTCCTTCCCTAGGACACCCCTTCCTGTCTCAGACTGGGACACAACTCCCTCAATAAAAGCATTACCTAGGCCACACCCTGGCCCTGCCATAGCCATGATGCCCTTTGGGGAAAAGGAGGTCCGCACTGGGGAAGAGTCTCTGAAACCAACATGTCAGGCACTATGGAGAGATGAAAACTAACCATGTCCCACCTTAACTGAGCTTACATTCTGTTGGGGGAGATATGATGTGTACATGTAAATAAATACAAAATAGACTTAAATAAATACAAAGTAATTTCAGGAGAATGTTAATAATTGGGAAAATCGGGATAAGTTTCTTGAAGGAGGTAGAGGCCTTAAAGGGAGCCGGAGTTTCCACAATGGAGAAGTGAGAGCATTCCTGGGGAAGGAGAATATGGCAGACATAGGAGCCAGCCTGTATAATTGCATGGGTGTGAGGGATGGAATGTCAGATACAAATAACAGTGAGTAGGTGAATTTGCCGAGAGCAGAGTGTGTGGGGTAGTGATGTGGAATAAGTCTCAAAAGGCAGACTGGGGTCCAATTGCAAATGGCTTTACAGGTCAAAAAGAACTGTTTGTATTTAACTTGGAGTCAATAGAGAGACATTCAGAGGAGCAGAGAGGTGGCACGGTCAGACATGACTTATTGGAGGCTGTGTGGAGCAAGGACAGTGAAGGCAATGGAACACATTAGGGAAGGCATTGCAATAGTGGGGGGTGGGGGGCAGAGATGGTGAGGACCTGAATTCAAATGGCTGTGGGAGAAGTGGAGAGAAGGGGATGGCTTCAGGAAATGTTACGGAAACAGAATCAACAAGGCTTGGCGACTGATTGAATATGGAGATGAGGTATTGGGGATGACTCTCAGGGAGAAAACCATGTCTACAGAACATAGAATGGGAAAGCTGGTGTTGACCTTAGAGATCATCCCCTCATTTTACAGGTGAGAAAACTAAGGCTCCAAAAACAAGTCAAGTGACTTGACTAAAGTCGCAAAGCAAGTCAGCAGTGGAGGTGGGATTAGAACCCAGTTCTGGTGAGCTCTTAATCTTCTCTGAGGTTAGAGGTTGGTAGAACTTGATGCTCAGAGTAAGAATCACCCTCTCTAGAAGAAACAGGAACACAGAGAGCAGGTATCTGAGTGAGCCCTAGGTACATAGCACCTCCCATCTCCCCCACTTCTTATTCAAGAGCCACTGAACATCAGAAACTGCCCTGTTGAAGGGTCTGGAGACTTAAACCTCCCAGGATCCTTAATGGCATCCAAACCTGTGGCCTGCTTACCTTTTTGGGATTCTTACTCTGGGTCCAGAAAAATGACTCCAGGATGCGGTTGGGAGTAGCCTTGATCCTGACGGGATCACGTACACCCAGCGCTCTACTTAAGGGCAGCCCTATGATCCTGTGAGAGGAGACAGGAGAAGCTGAGTGCACAGGAACTCTCCCATTTATGGCCCTTTGGGAGCTCTCTGACAGATCTTGCCCACCAACTGACCTATCACAGCCCACTTGGCATACCCTGGGGAGATGGAGCATGGGAGGAGGATGTACGAAGAGGAAGGGGTGCCTGTGGGGCACATATAGGACGCTTAACCTTCCCTTATGGGAAAGTCTTTTGGACTGTCAGGGAAGGGGGCTGGAAGATCCCTTTAAGTGGATCAGATGGGCTTCTCAAGATGCTGGGCCACAGTCAAAGAGCAAATATTCTCCCCCCCTGAAATTCATGAAGTATCTGGTAAGCCCTAATTTTTTTTTAAATATAAATTTATTTATTTTTAGTTTTCAACATTCACTTCCACAAGTTTTTGAGTTCCATGTTTTTACCCCATCTTCCCCCTCCCCCCACCCCAAAATGTCATGCATTCTGACTATCCCTTCCCCTATTCTGTCCTCTCTTCTATCTCTCTCCCCTTCTCTTATCCCCTTCCCCTTCTATTTTTCTGTAAGGCAGGATAGACTTCTGCACCCCATTTCCTATATTATTTCCCAGCAGCATGTGAAAACATTTTTTTAAACATATGTTTTTAAAACTTTAGGTTTCAATTTTTCTCTCTTCCTCCCTCCCCACCCACCCTCATTGAAAAGGCAGGCAACTCAATATAAGTTGTACATGTGCAGTTATGCAAAACACGTCCATAATAGACATGTGAAAAACTAACTCTATTTCCCTTAATCCTATCCTGCCCCCCATTTATTCTATTCTTTCTTTTGACCCTGTCCCTCCTCAGAAATATTTACTTCTGATTAACCCCTTTCCCAATCTGCCCTCCTTTCTATCATCCCCCTGCTCTCTTGTCCCCTTTTCCCCCTATTTTCCTGTAGGGTAAGACAGATTTCCATACCCAATTGAATGTGTATGTTATTCCCTCCATAAGCCAAATCCTATGAGAATAAGATTCACTCATTCCCACTCACCTTCCCCCGATTCCCCTTCCACTGTAAGAGACTTTTCTTTTCTGTTTTTTTTTTTTTATGAGATAATTTACCCCATTCTCTGGTAAGCCCTTATTGTGTTACCAAGCCCAGTGCCCAGAGCTAGTGGGAGATAACAGACTTTAAGATATCATCCTTACCCTTAATAAGTTTATGGTAATACAGGAGAATAAGGCACCCATATAGGTATCTATACATTGGATTTTTATCAAAGATATTTGATGGAAAGATTTTTTTTCATAGTAAAGGTTTTCTAAAAGTAAAAGGCATCAAAAAAATTTTAATTATTTTTTAAAGGGGGTAAGGGGAAATCCTCCACAGCTGACTCACCTCTCAGTGCCATATCTAACGACTAGTAAGACAAATGTCAGGGGAATGGCTGCCAGCAGGTCTTTGGGATGAGGGTATGTGATGCCATCTGAATCTTCCAAATCAGCCCAAGTGTACCCGGGAGGGAGCCAGTATTCAGTCTTCCAAAATGACTTGTACAAGGTGGCCAGCATCCTGAGGGTAATTCACCAAATGTCTCAAGTGGGATTGGCAGGACAAACCATAGTTAATGGAGTCAGTGCACCCAGATCATCAATTTTTAGAAATAGAGAATGTCATAAGTATGCGACCTTAACGAAGTCTAACCACTTCATCTTACAGAGAAACTGAGGCCTCAAAATAGGAGGAGATCATATGGTGAGACAGTGACAGAGCTGAGCCTAGAACTCAGGTTTTCTGATTCCATATCCAGGGCTATGTCCACTGCATTTGCCACCCAGAGGTCCTGGGAGCTGGGCAGTTCTCATTTAACATGCTGGCTGCTGCCTGAATCTCCCTTGGCATAAGAGAGCCTGGTATCCTAATCTGTCCAGCACCTTCCTTAAACAGATTAGCTCAGCCCAGTCTGATGTGACCATGGGTTGTCAAAGTGGTAGAGGTTCCCGAGGAGGGAAACAGATCCTAGAACCAAAGAACTGGCAGGGCCCATAGGACCCAGAATGCCAGAAGTGAAAGGTCCTTGGTGAATATCAAAACTGAGAAGGTCCTTAGAACAAAAAAGAGAATGACAGAGTGAAGGGCAACCACTGATTTCAAGCAAGAAGAGTGATCTCTCCATCACTGAAAGTATTCAAGGAGAGGCTGAGTGATGACCCCTGTTGGTGACAATGTAGCAAAGGATTCTTGCTTCAGGTGAGAGTTGAACTAGACCCTGTCCCAGGGCCTGTCCAGCTCTGTAACTCTAAGCTTCCTCTAGAGCTTCATGTGATCCCTTCCCCTTCACCAATGACCCCTCTGCAGGCTGCTAGTGAGGAGTGCTTGGGACATAGGCTCTGTGGCCTCACCTCCCTGAGTTCAGGAAGACTCAAAGGTACCTCCTTCCCCTGAATGTCCTTCTTCCCCCAAATGGCAGTGGCTGGTGAGATCAAGGAAGGCTTTTGTGGCTACCCAAATGAGAAGACAGGCCATCATCCTATTTCCAGAGAAAGACTCTGATTCTCCTTACTGAGTATGGGGTCCTTCCCTATATACCATGTCCCTTGTCTACCCTGGGCCAGAAGCATCACCCAAAATAGAGTGTAAACTCCTTAGGGGGCAAGAGCTGGTTTATTTTTTTCTTTGTCTAGTCCAGTTGCCACTAACTCCTAGCTCAGGACCTGGCATCTCATTGTCACTGACTGAGAGTCTCAGACTTGAAACGGGTCCCTAAGACTATCTAGTCCAACCGTGCATGAACAAACAATTAATGGAGAAGACCCCCCCTCCATCTGTTCCCAAAAGGGGCCTGAGCCAGGTTTCCCTTTGAAGACCTCCAATGAATGTGAACCTTTTACCTCCTGTGGGAGCTACTTTTCTATACCTCTTATTTTTAAGAACTTTTTAGTCAAGGAAACAATCCCAAAGATTAGGAAAAGTGGAAATTGTTTGAAGGAAGCATTTATTAAGCATCTACTATATACTAGGTATTAAGCTACGCATAGGCTGCTAAGTGGAGCCACAGAGCATAGAACACAGGGTCTGGAGTCAGGAAGACTCATCTTCCCGAGTTCAAATCCAGCCTCATACACTTACTAGCTGTGTGACCCTGGACAAGTCACTTCACTCTGTTTGCCGCAGTTTCCTCATCTGTTACATGGGCTGGAGAAGGAAATGGCAAACCATTCTAGTATCTCTGCCAAGAAAACCCCAAATGGGCTCATGGAGAGTCAGACACAACTGAAATGGCTGAACAACAACAATGTGCTAAACACTGACAAATATCCTGTTTGATGCTCACGATACCCCTGGGAGGCAAGTGCTATTATCATCCCCATTTTACACTTGGGGACTCATTAATGGGTTTGGAATGAGAGGTCCTACATTCAACTATTGGCTCTGCCAATGACTACTTTTGACACTTTAGGCAAGTCACTTAACCTGTGTGTGCCTCAGTTTCCTCTCCTGTAAAATGAGACTAACTGGCTTCTAGAATCTTACCTTCTACAGGAAGCCTTCCCCAACCCCTTTTAATTCCAGTGCTTTCCTTCTTTTAATTATTTCCACTTATTCTGTCTATTGTTTGCTTTGCAGATGTTTGTTTGCATGTTGTATCCCCTCCCGCTCGTTAGACTATAAGCTTCTTGAGGGCAGGGACTGACTTTTGCCTTTTTGTATCCCCTAGCACTTAGCACAGTGCCTGGCCCTTAATTAATGCGTATTGTATTGAATCTAAGACCCCTTCCAATTCTAAATCTATGATTCTATATGTCCTTGTTGTCTCTCCCCTTGCCCCTAACCAAAAGAACGTAAGCTCGTAGAGGGGAGGTTGGGTTTAATGTCTTGTCTTTTTACCCCCGAAACTCAACAGAGTCCCCCTGAGTGTTTCTGCCCTTTAGGAGCTTACAATCAGGTGATCTCCTTTGAGGGGATGCTTCTAGAGGGCTGCCCTAACCTTAGGGGCGTGGTCTAATGGAGGGACAGAGTGACGAAGAGACAAGACCGGAAGTCCCAGCGGGGGAGGAGAAATAAACCTGGGGCAATTTTTACAAGTGATGAAATAGGTTGGGGCCACGTGGGACCTCTTAGCATTCTTCTCCTCCTCCATCTCTTTTGGGACAATGCTTAAAGAGGGCCCTTCCTATGCAGGGGGCGGGGCCTGATGGAGGGTGGAGCCTTGGGAGGGGTGGGACCTGCTGGACCTGTTAGACTGCTGGAGGTGAGCCAGGCATAGGTGGTTGGAGAGTCGATCTCAAAGCTTGGGGAACTGCAGGTTTGAGTTCTACCTCTGACCCATTCTGGCTGTGTAAGCCTGGGCAAATCACTTAACCTCTCCATGTCCCAGGCAGCTGAGACTATATAATGTGCCAATGCGCATCAGTGGCAGGAGTTTCCTTACCTGGGAGGTCCCAGTACTAATGAAATTAGAGGTCTAGTCTCTCTCCCTTGGTTTATTCTGTATGTACTTCTATTTCCCCTGATACAATGGAAGCTTCTTGCATAGCAAGGTTTGCTCTATTTTGTGTGGAGGCTACACCTATGATTTTGTTAGTCTAGGGACTTCCTGTACCAATGAGTGTCAAATTTAGCAACTTGAGAGGCCAGGTGACTTTCCTCACACAAAACTTTAAACAAACCATAAATACTTGATGAATAATTGATTATTTCAAATTGCTTTCCAGAATGGTTGGACTCTCAGCTCCACCAACAATGTATTAGTGTACCCTTCCTTCCATGACCCCTTTACCATTGCTCATTCCCATATTTTATCATCTTTGCCAGTTTAACTGGCACGAGATATAATCCCAGAATCTGTTTGATTTGCATTCCTCCTATGTTCGCCATCTGGAGCATATGGTTGTTAGTAGTTGAAGAATTAGACCTAAGTCTCTTTTCTCTAAGTTCTTTTTCTTCCATCTTTTATTTTCTTCTTTTTCTTATCATACTACATTGTTTCTCTGATTCAACCAGAAACAACATTGTTCCAACCCTCAAGGTCTGTCTAATTGGCTTCAGTCCAGGCTTTGCCTCCTGACTTTCAGAGGTCTCCTTCCCACCATCCCTGACCCCTCCAGGCTCATTGCAAAGAGAAATGCATTTGTAGACAGAGGACCTGGCTTAATTCTGGGCTCTGCTGATTCCTAGCTATGACTTTTGACTAATTACTGTCCCTTTTCTGAACCTCAGTCTCTATCTCTATAAAAAGAATGATCTCTAGTCTCTAAGGCTCCTCCTAGCTTTCACTTTTATGGCCAGTGACACCCCACCCTTCTTTTCCATCAATCTCTCCCTCCTCCAAGAAGTGCTACCTGATTCTCTATCCCCCCACCCTGCAGCTCTTGAGGCAGCCCAGCATGGGAGATAGAAATGGAAATGGATAAGCTGGAGTGACCAGAGAAGGGCAACGAGGAGGGGGATGGGCCTGAAATTTATACCATATGATGATTCATTGAAACAAAGGGGATGTCTAGCCTTGAGGACACATGGGATGTGTGTTAGGGGTAGGGGAGGAAAAGGACAGGGTGGGAGGACAGCTGGGGTTACCATCGGGAAGATGCTGCCTTAGACATTAGCTGTGTGGCCCTGGACAACCTTATTTAACCTCTCTGTGCCTCAGTTTCCTCTTCTGTAAAATGAGAGATAATAATGGGAGATATTTCATAGAGTAATCATTAGCTAATATTTTGAAAATCTTAAAAGAAGCCCTGTCATATTCACTGTTATCTATGGCCTCAGTTTATCTTCTGCTGCTTCTAGATCCTGATTTTCATCCAAGTTTTTGTTTGGGCAGCCTGGGGCCAAGATCCCACTCTAGGAGGGTTCGGTTAATTGATCTGGGAAAGAGAGGGAAGGAAACAAGCAATTGTTAAGCACCTACTGTATACCAGGCCTTGTGCTAAGTGTTTTACAAATATATCTGTTGACCTCAAGTCAGCTTCTTTCACACCAAATCCTAACAACCGAACTTGGGCAAGAGCTCTCCTCCCTGATACACAAAACCTCTTCCCCTAGGAACATCTTGTAGTATCTAAGACCAATAATAATAAGTGTTTTAAGGTGTGCAAAGTGCTTTACAAATATTAACTCACAACAACCCTGGGAAGTAGGTATTATTATTACTTCCATTTTAGAGATGAGGAAATTGAAGTGTTGCAAAATCAATTAGCCTGCCCCAGGATCTCATAGCTAGCTTAGTGTCTGAGGCCACATTTGAACTCAGATTTTCCTGAATGCAAGTCCTTTGCTCTATCTAGTTTACGGACTAACTACCTCTATTAGCAATCTATAACAATCAGCAAGCATTTATTAAAGACCTACTATATTCCTGGCATTGTGCGATTCCTTCTCTCTTAACTAGCCTTCACCTTTTCCTGGGGAGCAGATATTTCAGCTGGTTCTCCCAGGAGGAATCACTAGGAACTGGGGAGTTGTGTCTTGGGATATACTGAGCTAAGCAAAAATAACTCCTGTCAGGGGACCACTCTGAGGCTTCCTTGGTCTGTACTTAGCAAGATTATTTACCAGCCCCAGGGAACTTCCTTAGCTGTAGGAGTGGAATGGAGGAGATAGAGAAAGAGAAAGAGAGAGAGAGAGAGAGACAGAGACAGACAGACAGAGGCAGACAAAGACAGAGAGAGAAAGAGACAGAGACAAAGAGACACAGAGAGAGACACAGAGAGAGATAGAGCGAGAGACAGAGAGACAGACACACAGAGAGAGACAGACACAGAGAGACACAGAGACAGAGAGACACAGAGAGAGACAGAGAGAGAGAGAGAGAGGGAAAGAGGGAGGGAGAGACAGACAGAGACAGACAGTGACAGAGACAGAAAGAGACAGAGACAGACAGACAGGCACAGAGACAGAGAGAGAAAGAGAGAGACAGAGACAAAGACACACACACACACACACACACACACACACACACACAGAGAGAGAGAGAGAGAGAGAGAGAGAGAGAGAGAGAGAGAGAGAGAGAGAGAGATGGGGAAGTGGCATCACTGAGCTGCCACAGGATTAGGGCAGACAGAGAGAATGAAAGGAAGTAGGGGACCCTGCCAGCCACTGTGCTAAGCACTGGGGATACAAAGAAAGGCAAAAGACAGTCCCTGCTTTCATGGAGCTCCCAGTCTAACGTCTGCAAACAATTATTTACAAATGAGATATAAACAGGATCAGTTGGCTATCCTGTCAGAGGAAAGGCGCTAGAATTAAGGAGGCTTAAGAAAAGTTTCTTGCCCAAAGGGGAAGTTCGCTGAGACTTAAAGGAAGGCAGGGAAGCCCAGAGGTAGAGTTGAGAGGGAATTCCAGTCAAGGGGGACCTGGTGAAAATGCCTGGAGCTGGAAGACAGAATGTCTTATTCGAGGAAGAGCAAGAAGACTAGAGTCTCTGGGTCCTGTAGTAAGGTGAAAGAAGACTAGAAAGGTGGGATGGGGGGAGGTTCTGAAGGGCTTTAAAAGCTAAACAGAGAATTTTAGATTTGATCCTGGAGGTGAGAGGGAGCCAGTGGAGTTTTGAACAGGGTGAAGGAGAAGCTTGTGACATGGTCAGATCTGGGCTTTAGGAAGATCAATTGGACAGCTGAGGGAAGATAAACTGGAATAGAGAGAGACTTGAGGCAAGACTGACCAGAAGCATGGAATAGTCTAGGCACGAGGTGATGATGGTGTGCACCAGGTTCATTGTAGTGTCCGAGGGGAGAAGGGGGCATATTCTAGGGGTAGAAAGGACAGGATTTGATGAGTGCTTGGATATGAAATGTGAGAGACAGTAGGGAGGCGAGGATGGCACCTAAGTAACTGAGCCTGGGTGACTGAGAGGTTGGTGGTGCCCTCAACAGTAGAAGAGAAGTTTGGAAGAGGGAATGGTTTGGGGTGAAAGACGATGACACATTAGCAGAAAGCCTCTCTTGGGTGGATAGGAATGCATCACAGACAAAGCAGACTTTTAAAGGCTCTAACTATCCCTTCTCCTTTTGCAGGACTAGTCTGAATAAGAAAGATCTGGGCAAAGGGACAGGAGGGGTTGAGCTGGGGAGGAGGGGTGCATGCAGGAGGGACCACTTACCTGCAGCACAGGCAGACAGACAGATGTTGGGACAGAGGCTTCCCGAGGCTCACCTGGTTCTGCTGCTGCAAGGTTTTTGTGTGTCTGACACCAAGCCTTATGGTTGCAAGCTAACCTTCTGTTCTTTTAGCAGCAAGCCCATAAATTACCAAACTGTTGCTTCCCGCCCAGAGGAGGAGGGAAAGGCTAGGGTGGGGCTTGGGCATGAGATGGGAGGGAACAGGTGGAGGATGATGTCGAGCTCCCTGGGATGGGAGTCAGTCAATCCTTCAATAAGCATTTATTAAGTGCCTACTATGTGCCAGCTAAATGTGCCATGCCCTAGGAACACAAAGAAAGGCAAAAATAGTCCCTGCCCTCAAGGAGATCTCAATCTAATGGGATGGGATGGGGTACATATACATCACTATGTGCAAACAAGGTATAGACAGAATAAATTGCAGATAATTATCAGAGTGAGGAGAGATGACTAGGAGACCCTGGAGGGGTTTGGGGACTCCAGGACTATAGGGTCTGGGAAGAGGATGGCAGAGAAGGGCATGGACCAATGGGGGAGGAAGGGTAGCACTTGATTTGGGGGTGAATGCCTGCAGTATACAGGAGAATATTCGATAATTGTCGTAGAATGGCATCAAAAATTAGTTTGATTTTTAAATTTAATTTTTGCCATTGTTTGCATTAAATTTGATTTTGACTTCTGCATATGCAAAAGATGCCCTCTGAGTGTCATAGCTTCCATCACTAATAGGCCAGTGGGAGATTAATACATCCCATGGTCTATCCTTCAGGTCTAGTTTTCGGTAACTGTAGTGCCTAGCAAAGTACTACCCAGTAGGGTCTCAACAAATGTTCACACTGTCTTTCAAAAAGATGATCACATTTTCTTCTTATAGACTGGTAATATGAAACCAAAGCTGATACTTTAAGTGCTTCCTTCAGCTCCCAAGCAGAGTCACAATAATGATGTCATTATGGGGCTTTCCAGACAGTGAAAGAGAATCTGTATTCATGAAGGCAGTTTTCATTTTAAGGTAAATTAGTTTTGGTAATCTCTGGAATTTTAATAAAGCCTTAACGATTTTGGCTGATAAAGAATTTTTAAAATAATAACAATAATATTGTTTTACTTTCTCTCTTTAACCCCCTCCTCCCCCTAATTGTTCTCTCACCTTCAGTCAAAGAACCTTCTTTCCATTGGGGGATGGAGGGTGCTTTGTGAAAAGTAAAACACTATAGAAAGCGAGGCTATTAAAAAAAATTTCTCATGCTTCTTACCCTGAATTCCCAAGTTTATAGCCATCTCCAATTTTATTCAAGTAAAAGAGAGGAAAATTACACACAGAAGAGACAACAATAGCAGGGCGGTGTACTCAGCACCCATATGCCCTAGTTGAGGAGACAAAGGCCTGAGGCATCTTTCCTACTCAAGAGCCTAATTAAGCTCTAGCGCTTAATTGGGGATCAGCATTATTTTGGTTTGATGGTTCTTTTTGAATGGCACTCCAGTAGATCAAAAGAGATTTCTCTTCTTTTCATGCTTCATCTCATCTCATGGACTAGAGTGGGGCCGTCTCCAGTCATCCTGATCTGTATCTCGCCATTGGATTCAGATGACTCTGGAGGAGAGAGTGAGGCTGGCGACTTGACACAGTCCTCTCTCACTTAAATCCAATTCACTTGCAAGTCAGAACATCACCTGCTGATGTCTTGGTCCTCTTCAAGAATGAAGGCTAAATAACAACTGTGGACTAGAAGCAGTGACAGAATATCAGTACATGCTACAAAGTCCACATAGGGATGGAATCAGCAGAGTGCGCTTTGCCTGCTCATAAGGACTGGGCTAATTGACCATTACCATTATATTTAAATAGTAATTTCGAAATGATTGTCGATGCATAGAGGATGGTTTGCTCTTGGTTGCCAGCCTATGAGTCAATACAAAGAGAAAAATTTAGTTTACATTCCCATGGTAGAAGAAATGCCTTCTTGGTAACAATAGTTTTGCATTTCTGCTACTTCTTGCTGCTTCATTCAACGGAACTAGGCATTGTCTAAATGATAAGTTTAACTTTGTGAATCAATATTTCAAAGCTGAATGAGCCCTTTTTCAAAAGGTTGACCTTTTCAATGACCAAAAAACTAAACTCTCTATTTATATTTGTTGTTTAGTCGCGTCCAACTCTTTGTGACCCCATTTGGGATTTTTTTTAGCAAAGATACTGGAGTGGTTTGCCATTTCCTTCTCCAGGTTATTTTACAGATGAGGAAACTGAGGAAAACAGGGTTAAGTGACTTGCCCAGGGTCACAGAGCTAGTAAGTGTCTGAGGCTGTATTTGAACTCAACTCTTCCTCTTCCTGACTCCAGGGCTGGTGAGTGCTCTCTCTCTCTCTCTCTCTCTCTCTCTCTCTCTCTCTCTCTCTCTCTCTCCTCTAAAAGAGGCTTGGTTTGATAAATATATCAAAGGGGTTTAGTATATATATGATATGTTGTACAAACACATGTGTATTTGATTCTCATTTGTGGTAGTTATATTCCATAAAGTCTCCAAGAACACTGAATTACAAGTATCAAACCAATATTCCAAGAGAAATACAGGATTAGGTTTCTTGGAGCCTCTGGTCACAACATTACTTCAGTGCTTTCTGGAGCAGCCTTGGGTACAGATCAGTGGATTCCCTTGTCCTTTTTCTGGATGGACCATATTATTGACTCACTAATATTAAACTCATGGCTACCAGTACTATCATTCAGGCCTGAATGAAGCTTACCTAACATGTGTTTTTTCCCAAGGAACATCACAGACTTCTTGTGCTTAGGGACACTGGACAGTACTTCAGCACTACACTTGGGACCATTTTAAATAGCAAAATCACCAACAAAAAAACACCAAAATGCCAAAGGAGCTGTAAACAGATCATGAATAGGATACTCGTTTACAGCATTTGAACTGAAAGAAGGCAAATGTCACCTTGCTTTGCCTCAGTTGAGAATTTGTGCATAAGGCAACTCAAATTTTTCACTGCCCTGCGCATATCTGTAAATGACCATGAAATCACTACAAATATTGATTTTGGGGTTACAAATAAATTTTAGCAAGTACATGAGTTCCCAAATATAGAATCCAAGAACGTAAGTATTGAATGTATGTATATATATATGTATATGTATATGTGTATGTATATATATATATATACACATACACATATACACACACACACACACACACACACACACAAACACACCTGTACACATACATTTGTTTTCAGACTTTATCAAATAAATTCCCTGAGTCATAGGAGCAAAGGATTATTTGGAAAAACAATTTCTTAACTTGACTTTTATTAACACTGGACAATATGATATTGTCACTGTGCTTTCCATGGAAATTTATTTTATTGCATGCTTTAAAATGGCAGTTTGTGTTTGTCTTCTCAACAGAATGAAAGCTCTTGTCACCAACAGGAAGGATCAGGCCAGGGACTAGGCCTGTGATTTCACTGGCATAGAGAACTCCCCTGTGAAGGGGCTCTCTACCCAGGCATTTTGACCTTTTTTTTTTTTCACCTTATAGTCCTCTAGGCAAGTTAAAGAGTTGTATAGAGCAAGGGTGTCATGTGAGCCAGCTGCCCATGTGGGATGGCTCAAACCAGATTAAAATGTAATTGGGAAATATTTAACAAAATAA
The DNA here is from genome assembly GCF_003287225.1 of Phascolarctos cinereus. Lineage (NCBI taxonomy): Eukaryota > Metazoa > Chordata > Mammalia > Diprotodontia > Phascolarctidae > Phascolarctos > Phascolarctos cinereus. The sequence continues at coordinate 682,433,577 of NW_027555847.1, read as the reverse complement.
ATAAAAATACTATAAAATACAGATAACATTACATTTCAAAACCAAGGGCCTGCAGGGATCCTTATGTATGGATTAGTGGTGCCCATTTTTATCTGAGTTTGACACCCCTGGCCTAGGGTACTGAAAAGCTAAGTGATTTGTGAGATATGTGGGCTATACAGCCAGTATTTGTCAAAGGTGGGACTTGAGCCTGGGTCTTCCTGTCTCTGAGTCTACCTCGCTATATGTGCTACATGAATGATTGATAAGAGTGAAAAGACATTCTGTGTGGAGGTTATGCATTCAATTCTTTTTTCCTGTTCAAAGTGGCTGTATTTCAGCCTCAAATAGTTACCCACAGTCCCTTTCCTGCTTATTACTGTTATATGTTTGAAGCTGTGCATAATTGCAAATAATTGTGAAAAGCTAATTCATTTTAGATGGCCACGAAGTTCACTTATTAGAACCTTGCTCTGATTTCTTTTCATTGTTAAGAGCTTTATTTAGCTATGATAGATCTCTGTCTTTAAAAATATTGTGCACAAAAACCAAATTACATGATTGTGTTTGTTGTCTTGATTAGAGTTGAAAAGTATGGATGAAATTGTTATGTAGAAAATGTATTGAATTCTGATTATTATATAACCAAGTTATCAAAATGTGACCTGCAGTCCACTACATCATTAAGAAGATAATCCACTAGGAAACCAAAAGGAAAATTGTCTTCTCTGACTAAGTGCATCCATGTAGTGAAACTAAAGCCTTTTGCTCTTATGATGAATGTTGTCCCTGCATTGGTCAACTGGGATTATATTCTTAGTGGCCTAGAGATAAAATAAATTCATATTTATCTCAGTTCTTCTAAAACAAGTTCAGAAAGCTCTGATCTGTTAAAATCAATGGCATTATACAATAATATATGAAATATGTGCCTTTATTATTGAGTAATGTTGCAGCTATACTCATGACCAACCCAGAATAATTGGTTTAGGCATAATATCATGATTTTATTAAATATATTAGAAAAGATGTAACAACTTTATTGAGATGTTGAGCTGGATCTTGGCTTGTTTCTGCCTTAAACTCATCACCTAGCAGAACTTTTATGGGTAGATTCTGAGGGAGAAAGAAGACTTTCAAGTTTATAGTTCCAGAGTTGTGAATTACTTTAATTACATGGGTTTTCCTCATTCATGCCTCCCTGACAAATTTTCACAAAGATGTGCTCACTTTCCTCCATAGATATGAAATGAATTAGTAGTAGAATGTGATCCAGGTCTATGCATGGACTTCAGTGTATTTATTATTTCTGAATTTATTTTTAGTATGTAATTACTTGTTATTATTTACTATTTCTTTTTGTTATTGTTTTCTTTTGCTGTTTCTTTTGTTATTATTTCTTTTGCCTTATTGCTAAGTAAATGTTTATGTTTAAAACAGGAAGTGTCATAATTGTGAGTGGCTGGTTTGAGTACATGGAAACAAATAGGTTGGGGCACAAGATCTAGAGGGGTAAGAGGAGTATATATATCCCCACAATTGGCTTGCCCCAAGGACCTTGACAGAGTTTGAATGTAATCATGGGGACGTAAGCCTTCTTTGGAAACTAAGCCTTTTTTGAACTATGAGAATAGCTTAGAGTGACCAAATTAGCCCAAAGAGTGAGTAGGTGTCCAAAGGGTTCCATGAGAGGTGTGAGATCTTATAGTGTGTGTGGCAGCTAGCCATACACCTATTACACAAGTATCTTTAATGTGAGTGATATAAAGCACCCATTTGAAGAGCCTTGATGACTATCAAATCCAATTAACCTCTTAATTGCTTGAATTTATTGTTGGATTAAGCATATGACCAAAGTGGAAGGATTTTGCTGAATTTTTGGACAATAACTGAACAAACATGTAATACCTTTGTATATAGTGAAATTAAAAAAAATTTAACTTCTAAAGATATTAAGGTTAAAGACTTTCTCAGGCCTAGAATTTCCATTCTAGATGATCAAAGAATAAGGCCTCCAGAAAGCTTGCTGGAAAAGTCTTATCAGGTACTCCCAGACCACTAGCCCTGGTGCTGAATGTCAAGATCCTCAATTATGAATCCTCAGGCCTTATATTAAAAGAAGTTTCTTTCCCTCCCGAAGTTAGGATGAGAATAGAAGGGCAGATTGCCTATGCAGATAACTTTTTCCCAAACAGAGAAAGGCAGGAACAACACAGTCACTATAGCCTTGGAAACTGCTAATCTTAACTCTTAGTACTTTGTAAAGGTTCATAATGCTTTGGAATGTATTCTACATGAAAAGTAGCCTGAGGGATACCAGGAGGGAGAAAGTGGGTAAGGAAGGAGCTGGAAGCCAGAGCTTTCCAAAAGATTGTGTGAACTCCAACAAGCTCAAAAGATGGATATTTTATAAATGTCATATTGTTTAAAAGTGTAGAGTTGCTGGTATTTGTGGTAGCTCTAAGGAAAAGTGTGCATTAATTTAATTGCAAACACTGAAACCTATTATGTAATGATTCATAGTACATACAGTTAATGAAGATAATGAAGCTATGGTACCCGCTCACAGCCCCGCTCCCACCTCCACAAATGATAGACTCACAATACAGAATGCGAACACATTTTTAGACATGTCAAATGAAGAAATTTGTTTTCCTTAATTACGTATATTTGTTATAGTGATTTGTTTTTATTTTTAATGTTTTTATTGATGCATTTAGTTTTTTTAAACATCTCCATAGTTTTCTTAAGTATCTGTCTTCCTTCTCCTCCCAGACAACCATCCCATATAATAAATAGTATTTGTTAAGACAAAAAGAAAAAAAGAAGAGGAAAAAAATTCAGTATAACTGATCCATACATTGAAAAAGTCTGAAAGTGATGTGTAATGCACAACCCTTGTGGATTGCTGCCTCTGAAGAGATGGGCTTGTCTTCCCATAGCTTTTCTTTTGAGCCATGCTTACTTTTCGTAGTTTTACTGTATTCACTTTTTCTTCTTTTTTTTTTTCCAGTGGGGGTGGTAACAGGAAGAGAGGGGCAAGGAGTAAAGTTCCTCCCTCAACCTTCTCCAAAAATAAAAAATTCAAAAAGAACAGAAAGAAGGCCAGAAGGAAGCGCGAAAAAGCGGGATAACTTTGAAAGAGTAGCTTTATATGTTGACTTTATTACATACTTGAAAAGCAAACTGTACATAATAAAGATTTAGAGTTTCATGTACAATTTCCTTTTTTTTTCTTAACAGGCAGATAGGCAATCAGGTAGTGCAGTATATAGATTACTGGGTCTGGAGTCAGGAAGACTGGAGCTGTATGACCCTGGACAAGTCTACCTTAGTTTCCTCAACTTGTAAAATGGGAATAATAATAGCACCTACTTCACAGGTTGTTGTAAAGATCAAATGATATTTGTAAAGCACTGAACACAGTGCTTGGCACATAGCGGGTACTTAATGCATGCTTATTCCCTCCCTCCAGTTCTATAATGTACATGCAAATGCTTATACTATTTGGTATTAAGTTCACAATTAAAATAAAGGAAAACAATTTTCAGAAGAAAAAAAACTGCATGAGCTGGAGCTTCTTTGATGATACATTCAATGGGTAGATGTTGTGGGAGGATTGTTAAATTCTTTTTCTCCCACTGACTCATGCACAAACTTTTATTACTCCATGACCTTAGAGTTCATCTCTCTTGCAATTCCATCCACTGGATATGAATCAGGTACTCTATTTCTTCTCAACTTTGTTTTTGCTGTCTGGGAAGAAGTGTCAATTGTTTTTAGAAGAATCCACCCACCACCTCTCTCTCTCTTAAACATCTGCTAGGCTATTGCCACTAAATTTTGACTTCTCCCCTAGCTAGCTCTAATGAGTACCATCTTCTCATATGTGGCCAGAGTATTTACACTTTAGTTTTAGTGTCTGACCTTTCAGTGAATAACCTGAATTAATTTCCTTAAGTACTGACTTATTTGATTCCCTTGCTGTCTAAGCACTCTTAAAAGTCTTCATCATCACAATTCCAAAGCAGAGATTCTGTGGTGCTCAACTTTCCTTATAGTCCAACTCTCACAGCTATACACTACTATTGGGTAAACCATAACTTGGATCGTATGGACCTTTGCTGGCAAGGTGATGTCTCTGCTTTTTAGTATGCTGTCCAGATTTGCCATAGCTTTCCTTCAGTGGAGCAAGCAGCTTATAATTTCATGGCTGTAGTCATTATCTACAGTGATCTTTAAGCCCAAGCATATAAAATCTGACATTATTTCTATTTCTTTTCCCTCTATTTGCCAGGAAGTAATGGGTCCAGTTGTCATGATCTTAGTTTTTTAAATATATATATTAAGCTTCAAGCCAGCTTTTTACACTTTCCTCTTTCATCCTCATCAAGAGGCTTCTTAATTCCTCTTCACTCTCTGCCTTCAGAGTGGTATCATCTGCATATCTGAGATTTTTAATATTTCTCGCAGCAACCTTAATTCTGGCTATTGATTCAACCAATCTGGCCTTTTACATAATGTACTCTGGATATAAGTTAAATAAAATAAGGTGAAAATATACAGCCTTGTTGTACTCCTTTCCCAATCTTAAACCAGTTAATTGTTCCATGTTCAGTTCCAGCTGTTGCTTCTTGGCTTGCATATGGGTTCCTCAGGAGACAAGTAAGATGATCTGGTCACCCCATCTCTGAGGACTTGCCACATTTTGTTGTGATCTGCACAGTCAGAGGTTTTAGTGTAATCAATGAAGCAAAAGTAGATGTTTTTCTAGAACTCCCTTGCTTTCTCCCTAATCCAGTGAAAGTTGGCAATGAGTCGCTAGTTCTTCTTCCTCTTTAAAAACTAGCTTGTATGTTGGCCGTAGTTTAATTCTGAGCTTTAAGCACAAATTATTGTTGTTACTTTCCTGTATACTACCTACTCTTCAAATACCAAGGAAGACACTAGCCTCTTTGCAGTTCTTTCAGATAACATTCAATCTCCTGACTGTAGGCATTTTCACTGCTTGCTCCTCATGCCTTCAAGGCCCTCCCACCTCTTCTCTGACTCCTGGTTTCCTTGGTTTCCTAGAAATTTCAACTTAAGTCCTACCTTTGGCAAGAAGGCTTTCCTATTCCCCTTAATTTTATCACATTCCCCAGAGATCATCTACAATTATATATACATGTGTACACACACACACACACACACACACACACACACACACACACACATATAATGTCTAAGGCCACATCTGAACTCATGAAGATGAGTCTTTGTGACTTCAGGCCCAGTGCTCTATCCACTTGTAACCTAGTTGCCCAATATGCACGTATGTAATTATTTGTGTGTTGTCACTTCCATTAGACAGTAGGCTCCTTGAGAACAGGGATTGTCTTTTGTTGTTTTTGGGGGATGTCCTCAGCACTTAGCATAGTGGCTGGCACATAGCAGATGCTTAATGCATTTTTGTTCACTTGATTGCATTTAGGAATAAGAAGGGGCTAAAGAAATTTTATGTGAAATCTTATGAAGTTGGCAGAACTAGTGTTCTCAGAACTGTTAAAATTAATTATCTGAAATAAAAAGGAAATAAGGTACAAAGTTACCTAGTATTTATGATTTAATCTACAAAGCTAGAATTTTCATATCAAACCAGGTCCTCTTACTCCTCAGATGTCAGACACAAAGAGTAATTTACAGAGCTGATTTTTATACATAATTCAATTGGACAAGGCTGGCCATCTGACTAGTTTGCTTCTGCCAGGCTTTCTTGGCTCAAATTCATACTATTGGCAACAACTTGCTGTCAAAGGGAGATTACCCCAAAAGTCCTCGTTCTACAGGTGATGTCTTTTGTTACCAGAAAGCTTGCTTTCAAGAGGGAACTTATGATTTGTGGTTAGCAGTCAAACCCTTCCCTCCCACCATTTTCCAGTGGACATTACTCAACTTAGACTCTAGCTCAAGGAAAAGGAAAAAGAGAACTTAATCTTTAGATAATCTTTCTTTCTCCAGCTGCCAGAAAGGGGAACTTAGCCTTTAAAAAGAGCCTTATAATCCTATGATTATTTTATTTCTACAAAGATAAATTATTCTACTCTAAATTATCTGCTACTAAATGATAAAGTCTTCTCAATCTGTCTATTCACTAAATCTATAGGTAACCTAGACTTAAGAGATTATCTATGTTAGTATGGGTTAGCTGTTAGGGTTAGCTTTTTTTTTTTTCTTTTAGGCAATTGGGGTTAAGTGACTTGCCCAGTATCACACAGCTAGTAAGTGTCAAGTGTTTGGTCTGAGGCCAGATTTGGAACTCAGTTTGTCCTGACTTCAGGACTGGTGCTCTATCCACTGCACCACGTAGCTGCAAGGGTTAGCTTTTCTAAAGAGGGGAGTTTAGTCCTATAATCAAACAAAAATTAAATCAAAGTAATCAATACTAACTGATTTCCTTTTCAGAATCCTCAAGGTAACTTGTGTCTGGGACTATTTGGGTTCCCTTAGATGTTGCTTTTGAAGAGCTTGAAGAGCACAGCCTTCAGACAAGACTGTCTCTCCCCATTCACTTGCATACCTGAAGTTACTTCTCATCAGGGCTGCTGAATGGTCTAATTTTGCTTCAATCCCCTCTCTTGCTCAGTGCCAGTTCCCAGGAATCTAGACACTGAGGTGAATGCCAAATGGGTCTTTGAAGCCCACTCTCTCCCTCCCTGCTTCTGACTTCACTTAAGCTCATTTGTTTCTCAGTCTGCAAGCATTTGGGACAGCATGCTAGGCATTGTATTAAGCATTGGGACACAAAGAAAGGCAAAAGCACTGTCCCTGTCTTCAAGGAGCTTACATTCTAATGGGGAAGATGACATGTAAATTAGTAGGTATATGCAAAGTACATACAGAGAAGTAATCTTGGGGTGGGGTGGAGAGGTGTGAAGACTAGGAAAGACCAAAGTAGTAGACTGAGGACTGGACCTGGAGTAAAGAAGAACTGAGTTCAAATGCCACTTCAGACACTCATTAGCTATGTGACCTTGGGCATTTAGTGATTTACCCTCTGTCTGTCTCAATTTCCTCACCTGTAGAATGGGTATCATAACAGTACCTACCTCCCAAGGTTGTTGTGAGGATAAAATGAGATAATATTTCTAAGTGCTTTGCACAGTGCTTGGTATACCATAAATGCTTAATAATTGCTTGTTCCCCCCCCCCTTTTTTAGATTGACCACAGGAATTTATTAATCTTACATTGTGAAGGTTGTCCCCCACATATAGCATGGGCAATTATTGTATGGCTCAAAGAGAGGCACAATAGACATCTCTAACCTCTTCTCCCTCAACCTTCTTCTTTATTTCCTTTCAGAAAGGGAAGCAGGAGGTTGGAAACAGAAGCTTGGCCATTCTGCTCTCCTCAGAGAGAATGATTACCAGACTAAAATTATGTCAGTCTGCTCTCTTAAATATTATTAGTCTAGGATATGATTTTTTAGGTTTAATCTAACTTCCAATGGCTATTTCATTAATTATTCAAGCTTTATATGTAAGGCTTAATTACCTTCCCACCAAATATCAGTTCCACAATGAACATACATAGTAGGTAGGTGAGAAACCCATTTATCCAAGTTGATAGCTAAGAGGAAGAAAAAGAGAGGGAGAGAGAGAGAGAGAGAGAGAGCGCGCAAGCAGAGAAATCAGTGTGCATAAGAAAATATATAACAGATAATTCTGAGTGAAGGAGTACTCCCATTGGGAGTTCAACCAAAAGAGAGAGAAAATCCTAAATCCCACAGAAGGCCAAGTTCTCTGAAGTCTCTAGCATAGTAAGCCAGGGATAAAGACATGATGGAGACTGCAGAGAGAGAATTCCATGCATGGAGGGCAGTCAGTGAAAATGCCTGAAGTTGGGAGATGGAGTGTTTTGTTACCTATAGATTTAGTGAATAGATAGATTGAGAAGACTTTATCATTTAGTAGCAGATAATTTAGAGTAGAATAATTTATCTTTGTAGAAATAAAATAATCATAGGATTATAAGGCTCTTTTTAAAGGCTAAGTTCCCTTTTCTGGCAGCTGGAAGCCAATGTTACTGAATTGTAGAGTATGTGGTAGGGAGTAATATATAAGAAGACTGGAAAGGAGGAAGGAAACAGGTTATGAAGGAATTTATTTTTTCCACTTTAAAATTTAATCTTTATTGTTAACACTTATATCATCTTTTTACAAATTCAATTTTACTTTATTTTCAGTTCCAAATTCTCTCCTTTCCTCTCCCCACTCCTTACTCATTGAGAAGATAAGAAAAACAATAATTTTAAAATGATCTCTCCTGGATTTATTTTCCAGGTCAGTTGTTTTTCCAATGAGATATTTTACATTGTCTTTTATTTTTTCATTCTTTTGGTTTTGTTTTGTTGCCTCTTAATTTCTTATAAAGTCATTAGCTTCCACTTGCTCCATTCTAATTTTTAAAGAATTATTTTCTTCAGTGAGCCTTTGCACCCCCTTCTCCATTTGTCCAGTTCTGCTTTTTAAGGCACTCCCCTCATTGGCTTTTTGGACTTCGTTTAGTATTTGGACTAGTCTATTTTTTAAAGGTGTTATTTTCTTCAGCATTTTTTTTGTGTCTCCTTTAGCAAGCTGTTGACTTGTTTTTCATGATTTTCTTGCATCACTCTCATTTCTCTTCCCAATTTTTCCACTACCTCTCTTACCTGATTTTCAAAATCCTTTTTGAACTCTCTCATGGCCTGAGACTAATTCATATATTTCTTGGAGGCTTTGGATGTAGGAGCTTTGACTTTGCAATCTTCTGAGTGTGTGTTTTGATTTTCCTTGTCACCATAGTAATTTCTATAGTCAGAGTTTTTTTCTGTTGTTTGTTCATTTTCCCAGCCTATATTTGACTTTGAACTGTTAAAGTAGGGCTCTGCTTCTATGGTGGAAGGAGCTCTGTCCTAAGCTTTAGGGGTTTTGTGCAGCTGTTTTCAGAAATACTTCTAGGGACCTATAAGTTTTCAGTTCTTCCAAGGTGGTAGGATGAAAGGAGAGGTGTTTACTCCTCATCTGGCCTGTGCTGTGGTCTGTGAGTCACCACAAGCACTCTTTTCTGCCCTGAAACTGTGCAGAGGATTCTCCCTCCACTGTGGCTGCAAGCTCTGCTTTTCTAGTGCTCCTTCTTGCCATGGGACTGCCACCAAAGGCTGTGACCTGGATCCAAGTATGGGCAAAGCAACAGAGTCCTGCCTCAATGCTAGTGAAAGACCCCTGTAATCTTCTAATTGTTCAACCCCCTTACCATCTGTGGGCTGAGAACTCTGGAAGCAGCCACTGCTCTTCATTCATTCATTCATTCATTCATTTATCTATTCATTCATTCATTTATCTATTCATTCATTCATTCATTTGTTTATTTATTTAAATATGAATTTATATATTTTTAGCTTTCAACATTCACTTCCACAAGTTTTGGAGTATCAAATTTTCACTCCATCTCATCCCTCCTCCCACCCCAAGATGGCATGTATTCTGAATATCCTTTCCTCTAGTCTGTCCTCTCTTCTATCTCTCCCCCATTCTCTTATCCCTTGCCCCTTCTATTTTCCTGTAGGGCAGGATAGACTTCTGTACCCCATTTCCTGTATTTCTTATTTCCCAGGAGCATGTGAAAACCTTTTTTTTAAACATATGTTTTTAAAACTTCAGGTTTCAAATTTTCTCTCTTCCTCCCTCCCCACCCACCCTCATTGAAAAGGCAAGCAACTCAATATAGGTTGTACACATGCGGTTATGCCAAACACTTCCACAGTAGACATGTTCTGAAAAACTAACTCTATTTCCCTTAATCCTATCCCCCCTCCCATTTATTCTATTCTTTCTATTGACCCTGTCCTTCCTCAGAAGTATTTACTTCTGATTAACCCCTTTCCCAATCTGCCCTCCTCTCTATCATCCACCTGCTCTCTTGTCCCCTTCCCCCCCATTTTCCTGTAGGGTAAGACAGATTTCCATACCCCATTGAATGTGGATGTTATTCCCTCCTTAAGCCAAATCCTATGAGAATAAGATCCACTCATTCCCTCTCACCTTCCTCCATTTCCCCTCCACTGTAAGAGCCTTTTCTTTTCTGTTTTTTTTTTGTGAGATAATTTACCCCATCCTACCTCTCCCTTTCTCCTTCTCTTAGTATAATCCTCTCTCACCCCTTAATTTTATTCACCAGGTATCACCCCTTCATCTTCAACCCACCCTGTGCCCTCTATCTATCTATCTATCTATCTATCTATCTATCTATCTATCTATCTATCTATCTATACATACATACATACACATAATTTTTTCCCTCCAACTACCCTAATACTGACAAAGGTCTCATGAGTTATAAATATCATCTTTCCATGCAGGAAGGTGAACAGTTCAATCTTAATAAGTCTCTTATGATTTCTCTTTCCTGTTTACCTCTTCATGTTCCACTTGAGTCCTGTATTTGAAAGTTAAATTTTGTATTCAGCTCTGGTCTTTTCATCAGGAATGCTTGAAAGTCTTCTATTTCACTGAATGACCATTTTTCCCTCTGAAGGATTATACTCAGTTTTGCTGCGTAGGTGATTCTTGGTTGTAATCCTATCTCCTTTGCCCTCCAGAATATTATATTCCATGCCTTCAGGTCCCTTAATATAGAAGCTGCTAAATCTTGTGTTATCCTGATTGTGTTTCCACAATACTTGAATTGTTTCCTTCTGGCAGCTTGTAATATTTTCTCCTTGACCTGGGAACTCTGGAATTTGGCTACAATATTCCTTGGAGTTTTCCTTTGGGGATCTCTTTCAGGAGATCTGTGGATTCTTTCAATTTCTATTTTGCCCTTTGGTTCTAAAATATCAGGGCAGTTTTCCTTGATAATTTCTTGAAAGATGATGTCTGTGCTCTTTTTTTTGATCATGGCTTTCAGATAGTCCAATAACTTTTAAATTCTGTCTCCTGGATCTATTTTCCAGGTCAGTTGTTCTTCCAATGAGATATTTCACATTGTTTTCTAACTTTTCATTCTTTTGGATTTGTTTTATGTTGAGTGCCAGCTCTAAAGAGTCCAATCTGGGTTCAAGATCCAGGACAGAGTTTGACTCTTGCCCAGGCTTAACCCACAAGACTCAATCATTTAGGGATCAGGGCTCTCCAAATCTCCCCCTGCAAGGGAGGCTCCTGAGACATTTCTTCTCACTCTTTGAACCTTAGTTTTACACATTCACTCCTCTATGCAGGTGGCACCAAGGCACCTGGGAAAACCTCGGAAAATACAACCCAATCTAGGAACCCTGATAACGAGGAAATGTATGTTGTCACATCCTCAGCAGATGTTTTGGGGAGTGTCTCATGGGGAGGACTCTTTGAAGTTAGGATAGATTTTCTCTATATATCCTGTCCCCTCAGATGAATAAACTGAGTCAGTCTTTACTGCTCCGCCTGGCCCACGTCTCAGATTTATTTCGCGCCTTCCTGTTCAGCGCACTATCTGATTGCTGGTGACAGTTTTATAGTGTCTTGATTTCTCATGAAGTCAGTAGCTTCCAATTGCTCTATTCTAATTTTTAAGGAAGTATTTTCTTCGGTAATCTTTTGGACTTCCTTTTCCATTTGGCCAATTTTGCTTTTTAGGGCATTCTTCCCCTCATTGACTTTTCGGACCTCTTTTGCCATTTGGGTTAGGCTATTTTTTAAGGTGTTATTTTCTTCAGTATTTTTTTGGGTCTCCTTTAGCAAGCTGTTGATGTGTTTTTCATGATCTTCTTGCATCACTTTCATTTCCCTTCCCAGTTTTTCCCCCACTTCTACTACTTGCTTCTCAAAATCCCTTTTGAGCTCTTCCAAGACGTGGTACTGATTCATATTTTTCTTGGAGGCTTTGGATGTAGGAGCTTTGACTTTGTTGTCTTCTGGTTGTATGTTTTGGTCTTCTTTGTCACCAAAGTAAGATAATATAGTCTGACTCCTTTTGTGAGGTTTGCTCATGATCCCAGCCAACTACTTGAGTTTAAACTCTTTATTAAGGTAAGAGTCTGCTTCCAATGTGGAGAATGTACTGTCCCAAGCTTCAGGAGTTTGTATAGCTGTTTTCAGAGATACTTGTAAGGACCTGTAAATTTTCAGTTCTTCCAAGGTGGTATGATGAGGGTCGAGGTGTTTACTCTTTTCCTGGCCTGTGCTCTGGTCTATGAGTGACTGACCACAAGCGGTCTTTTCTGTTTTGGAACTGTGAGGAGGGTTTCCTATGCACAGCCACCATAAGCTCCACCACACTAGTGCTCCTCCTCACCCCAGGACTGCCACCCAGAACTGTGACCCAGATCCAAGCAGGGGCAAAGCAAGAGATTCCTGCCTCAGCACTGGCAAAGAGATCTCTGCAATCCCCCTCTGATCAGCCACTGGATTCCCCCTCAGTCTGTGGCCTGGGAGCTCAGGGGGCAGACACTGCCCCAGGGCAGCTCCATGCAGAGTGCTGGGGAAATGGCCCTGAGACCTAGCTCCTCTCTCACTGCAGAAAGAGATTTTTCCCACTGACCTTCTAAAATCTTTGGCGTTCATGGGTTGAGAAGTCTGGAATCCACCACAGTGCCCATGATTCAGTCCTCTGAGGCCTGCTCCAGGTTCACTGCAGCCTGCGCGCCTACTCTGCACTGTGTTCCTCTCCCTGACCGGCACGATATGCCTTTCTGATCAACCATCCAGGTTGTCTTGGGCTGGGAATTTGTTTTGCGCTGTCTTTTTGTGGGTTCTTTGGCTTTAGAATTTTTTTAGAGCCATTTTTAAATGAATATTTGGAAGGGTTTGGGGGAGAGCTCGAGCAAGTCACTGCTTTCACTCTGCCATCTTGACTCTGCCCCTCCTATATAAACATTTGGACATGCTCCAAGAGAGTGGAACCTGGTGTGGAGTAGGGCCTCTGAGGTAAGGAGACAGCATATTTAATATTTTAATATCTTGAGCCATATGCCATTTCATGCCCTAGAATTGAACTCAAATGTAAACTATTAAAAGATTAATCAAAACTGCTTTCGCAGCTGTTAAGGTTGATTTATACATGTAATGCTGAGGAGCTCTTTGGAACCTCAGCATCATCTAGTAACCAGATGAGATAATGTAGCTTGTTAGCAAACCATTTATCAGACCAAAGCTGGTAGTTGAATAGAGTGCCATCTGATGGTCATTTGTGATATTGCATAGAAACCTGGAAGATAAAATCTATGAAGCTGAACGTGGTCAAAGAGGAGATAAAAAGACTAAATATTGACATCTTGGGTGTCAGTGAACTTAAATGGATCGGAATGAGTGCATTTAATTCAGGTGATCAACATGGGCAATAATCCCTTAAAAGAAATGAAGTATCCCTCATAGTCAATAAAAGGATGAGTAAAACAGTAATGGGATATAATTTCAAAAATGACAGAATGATATCTGTTTGAATACAAGGCAAAATGTTCAACATCACAGTAATACAAATCTGTGCTGCAACTACTGATGCTTAAGAGGCCAAAGCTGATAAATTCAATGAAGACTTACAACATTTTTTAGAAATAACCTCCTGCCCCAAGTCATATTCATCATAGGAGATTGGAATACTAAAGTAAGAAATAAAAATAATTGGAATAACAAGCAAGTTTGGCTTAGGAGTACACACTGAAGCAGGGCTAATAGAGTTTTGTCAAGATAACTTTCCAGTCATAGCAAACACTTTTCCAACCACCCAAAAAGTAACTCTACCCATGGACTTCACCAGATCATCAATAAAGAAATCAGATTAATTATATACTTTGCAGCCAAAGGTGGAGAAGCTCTATGTGGTCAGTGATAACAAGACCTAGAGCTGAATGTGGCTCAGATCAGGAGCTTCTTATTGCAAAATTCAGACTTAATTTGAAGAAAATAGAGAAAACCACCATACCATATAGGTATGACTTAAATGTCATTCTTTATAAATATGAAGTGGAGGTGATGAATAGAGTTAAGGGATTAAACTGGTAGATAGAGTGTCCAAAGAACTACGGATAGAGGTTTGCAATATTGCACAGGAGGCAGCAACAAAAAACATCCCAAAGAAAAAGGAGAACAAGAAAACAAAATTGCTGTCTGACAAGGCTTTACAAAATAGCCAAGAAAGAAGAAAAGCAAAAGGTAAAGGATAGAGGGAAAGATATACTCAACTGGATGGAGAATTCCAGAGAGTAGCAAAGAGAGATAAGAAGTTTTTCTTAAATGAACAATGCAGAGAAATAGAAGAAAACAACACAATGGGAAAGACAAGAAATCTCTTCAAGAAAATTAGAGATAACAAAGGAATGGCTCATACAAAAATGGTCTTGCTATAAGACAAAAATGGTAGGGACTTAGAAGAAGAGATTAAGAAGAAGTGGAAAATGTTGGAGGAGATGTGGGAAAATTTGGACACTAGTTCATTGTTGGTGGAATTGTGAAATGATCTAACCATTTTGGAGAATAATTTGGAATTATGCCCAAAGAATTATTAACCTACCTATACTCTTTGACCCAGCAATACCACACTTGGTCTGTTTCTGAAGATGATTAAAGAAAAAGGAAAAGAACCTATATATTCTAAAATGTTTATAACAGCTCCCTTTGTGTTGGCAAAAAATTGGAAATTGTAGGAATACCTAGCAATTTGGGAATGGCTGAACAAGTTGTGGTATATGATTAGTGATGGAATGCTACTGTGCTATAAGAAGTAATGAACTCAATGATTTTAGAAAAATATGGAAAGTCTTGCATGAAAAAATGAAGTGCAAAATGAGTAGAACAAAGAGAAAATTGTATACAGTAATAGCAATATTGTTTTAAAAATAAAATAAAATAATAAAAAAAGAAGAGGTGGGAAGAATACATAAAAAACTGTATGAGAAAAATCTTAACATCACCAATAACCACATTGTGGTTACTGATCTAGAGCCAGATATCCTGGAGAATGGTTAAGTGGGCCTTAGAAAGAATTGCTAACAATAAGGTAGTAGAGGTGATGGAATTCTAGCTGAGCTATTTAAAATCCTAAAAGATGATGCTGTTAAAGTGCTGCACTAAATATGCCAGTAAATCTGGAGAACTCAGCAGTGACCACAGGATTGGAAAACATCAGTTTACATCCTAATCCTAAAGAAAGGCAATGCCAAGAAATGTTTGAATTACCAGACGATTGTGTTCATTTCACATGCCAACAGGATTAGACCATTTTGCCAGCTGGGCTTCAGCAATATGTGGGCCAAGAATTACCAGAAAAGCAAGTTTTCAAAGAGGCAAAGAAACTAGAGGCCAAATTGCCAGTATTTACTGGATAACATAGAAAGCAAAGGAGTTTCAGGAAAAAAAAATCTACCTCTGTTTCACTGACTACATTAAAGCCTCTGATTGTGTGGACCACAACAAAATGTGGCCAGTCTTTAAAGAGATAGGAGTACCACAGCATCTTACTAGTCTCCTGAGGAATCTATACATGGGCCAAGAAGCAACAAATTACAACTGAACATGGGGCAACAGATTGGTTTAAGATTGGGAAAGGAGTACAAGAAGGCAACATATTATCACCTTATTTATTTAACTTCTGTGCAAAGTACATCATGTGAAATGCCAGCCTGGTTATATGCAGATACCACTCTGATGGTGGAAAGTGAAGGGATTTAAGAAGTCTCTTGATGGAGGAGAGTGTAAAAGCTGGCTTGAAACTTAACATAAAAAACTAAGATCTTAGCAATTAGTCCCATCATTTCCTGGCAATAGAGGGAGAAGAAAAGGAAGTAGTGTCAGATTTTATATGCTTAAATTTTATATGCTCAAAGATCACTGCAGATAGTGACTGCAGCCATGAAATTGAAAGATTCTTGCTCCTTAGAAGGAAAGCTATGCCAAATCTGGGCAGCATACTAAAAACCAGAGACATCATCTTGCTGACAAAGGACCATATAGTCAAAACTATGATTTTTCCTGTAGCAACATATGGCTGTGAGAGTTGGACTACAAGGAAAGCTGAGCACCAGGGAGAGGTGAAATGTTCCCTGAAGACGTAAACTCTTCATTGGCCCTCTGGGATCTTCTCACATTTCCTTTCTCTCCCTTCTCCCAATGAAAGAAACTCCCTTAGGCTAGGAAGGGCTGCCTCAAGAAGAACTCAAGCACAATGTTAGCATCAATCAGCTAACTAGTTATCAGTGTCGGATCAACCAGTAGCCAAGGGCCAAGAGCTATCTGTGCTCATAGCTGCTAGTGGGTTTGGGATTCAAGTGATTTAGCACGTAACTCTCTCAGATGTGAAATTCTGCTCCAAAGATCCCATCCCCAACCATCTCCCTCCACCAGAACCCATAGCAGACTTTGGAAATAAAGGAAGATAGCCATTTACTGATAAGAAATTAGGGTGGAGCTAGGTATGTTGCCATCTGCCCTGCTGTTGAGGCCTCTTTCTTCTCACCTGGGACAACCATTCTCCAGACCTGGCATCTGGCTGACTTTCAGAAATCACGTTCCACACGTACACACATCCTCATCCCTTCTAATTAGGGAAGAAGGAAATATACTAGACACATTTCAACAAAAACTTTTGCATAATTGGTTGATGGAATTGCAAAATGAGTACCGGATTGAGTAAGGTTGGCCAATAATTCTCCCCCTCCATTTGGATCTCTGAATCTTTACTTCCTACAGTTATGATAGCAATTCAAACTAAGTAGTTAACTCCTGACCTAAACTGAAAACCAGACCTTCAAATCCCTGTTACAAGGAGTTAAGCTGAGATTTAAAAAAAATAATGAAGCATCATCAACCATGTTGCTCTCAACAAAAATAGTATAATTTTAAAAAATAATGAAGAATAGTTAACCATAATGCCCTCAACAAAAATAGCATAATTCATGAAAGTTTTTGTCTGGTTGAAACATAAAATGTTATTTCATCTTTATCTCCAATCTTTTTAATTTTTAATTTTTGTCTATTTTTTATAACAAATAATATTAGCACAGTATTACTACCTTATGATTTAGAGATAAATCAGTATACACGTATTTGTGGGTATATGATCAAAAATATTATATTGATGGAATATGTGATTAAAAGAGTTGGGAAAGCAGTTGAGGTGGGGTGGAGGGGACACCAATCGGGTTGGCCTAGGCATCTGCATGGGTGTATGGGAGGGCTCCTGGCTTCACTCTCCATTGTCCGGGGCTAGGCTGGAAAGAGGAGCAGATCCAGGGAACTTCATGCAAAGTTTAGTGTCAAGATTCTGCCCACCCAGAAAACCTTGCAATGATTGGATTGGACCCCTAGATAGATAGTCAAATCTTCAACCAATCAAATTTTATATCCTTGAAGATGAATCTCCATTGGAACACAGAAGAGAGTGTAAAAACTCGTTTGAAACTTAACATAAAACCCCCCAAAAAACAGAAACCTAAGATCATGGCAACTGGTCCCATTACTTCCTGGCAAATAAGAGGGAGGAGAAATGGAAGCAGTGTCAGATTTTATATTCTTGGTCTCCAAGATTACTGTAGACAGTGACTGCAACTATGTAAATAAAAGATGCTTGCCCCTTGGAAGAAAAGAGATGACAAATGTGGACCGCATGCTAAAAAGCACCACCTTGCTGACAAAGGTCTGTATGGTCAAAGCATGACATGGTTTTTCCAGTAGCAATGTGTGGCTGTGAGAATTGGACTATAGGGAAAGCTGAGCACCACAGAATTGAAGTTTTGGAATTGTGGTGCTGGAGAAGACTTTTGAGAATCCCTTGGACAATAAGGAGATCAAATCAGTCAGTACTTAAAGAAATTAATTCAGGCTATTCACTGGAAGGTCAAAAACTGAAGCTAAAGCTTAAATATTTTGGCCACGTAATGAGAAGACAAAATAGGAAAAGACCCTGATGTTGGAAAAGACTGAAGACAAAAGGAAAAGGGAATGGCAAAAGATGAGATAGCTAGATAGTGTCATGGAAACAAAGAATATGAACTTTGACTTTGAGAGACAGTGGAGGATAGAAGGGCGTGGTGTGCTATGGTCCACAGGATCAAAAGAGTTGCACATGACTGAATGATTGAACAACAACAAAAGCACCTACAATGTGTCCGGCATTGTGCTAAATGCTAGAGATACAAAGAAAGGTAAAAAGATTCTCCATCCTTATGGAGCTCACAACTTAATGGGGGAGAGAACATGCACACAACTATGTACAAAAAAGCATATACAAGATAAATAAGAAATAACAACAGAGGGCAGGTACTAGAATTAAGAGTAATGGGAAAAGCTTCCTGCAGAAGGCAGAATTTTAGGTATTAAAAATTTACTAGTAAAAAAAATCTAGTTAAGACTAGTGAAATGACTTACAAGTCAAATTTCAATAAAATCTTTTGAATAATGGAGGGATAGAATTTAAAAATATGTATCATGATTTAACCAATGCTGCCAAAGACTTTTTTTTCATTTGGGTCTATAGATCTTTTTCACCCATGACAGTTATACAAACTAAGTATTGAAATAAAAGAAAAGTAGATTCAGACTCTTGAATCAATATATCACAAACCAAGCTTTTCAAAAGTAATAAAACATATTCTATAACATCACTTTCACAAAAATATAATTAATATCCTATAACAATAAAACTACTCACAATAATATTTTAGTGAGAACAAAGAGTTTTGTACCTTCAATAAATAAAATGATTTTAAGTAGTTTTTTTCAAGTGTAAGTCCTGATCCAAAGCCCGTTGTTAGAGGTCTCTTTCCTCACCAGTTGAGACGAATGCCCTGTCCTGCGTGAGGTGTAGGGTAGAGAGGCAAAAGTGGGAGAGTTACAGCTTTCTTCAGTCCTCTTGGGGGCACTTTGAGCTTTGAGTCACTTTGGCTACTTCTGGCCTCTGACTTCAAGAGGGAGGATGGAAGAAGCCAACTCCATTTCAGCTTGCTGAAGAAAGACTTTAGGGAGATGTGAGAGGAGCTAGAAGTCTCCATCATGTCCTTATTCCCAGCTTATTGTTCTAGTTACTGAGGAAAATTTCCCTCTTGGGTGAGATCAAGGACACTTTCTCTTGATTGAGCTAAGTTATTCCATTCCCAGTGGGAGAGATCCTTTACTCTGTAGTGTCTGCTACATATTCTCAGGCAATTTGCCTGGCATATAAAGTACTTAATAAATCCTCTATTTATTTAGTGACATAATATATTAGTACAGAAGTACATATAGATAATTTGTAAATTAATAAATATATCTATATTTGAGTGCATGCTCAAATGTTTTTCTAAATTTTTATTTATTATTTTATTTTTCCCCAGTTACATGTAAAAACAATTTTAACACTCATTTTTAGAACTTTGAGTTCCAAATTCTCTTCCTTCCTCCCCTCCCCTCTGTTTTTTTTTTATCCAAAGGGGTGTATGATCAAAAAATGTAGAGACCATTCATCTTATACACACTTAGAATATTATGAAAGACTTTATTAAATGTTTTGCTCAGTTCTAGGTAAGCTATATGTACCTACCACATTCCCTCATCTACCAGTTTAATAAGGTTGTCAATAAAGGAAATAAAGTTAATCTGGCATGACCTGCTCCTGATGAAGCCAAGGCAGATTTTTTGTAAACATTGCTTCCTTTTCTAGGTATTTAATCTCTTTAATGATCTGTTCTACAGCTTTTCCAGGAACTGAAGTCAAGTTTATTACTTGTTTCCCTTCCTTGAAAACTGGAACTTTTAAAATTTATTGTTTATATCTTTCGATACACAGATCCCACCATAAGACATACACTCTAAGGATTATGATGACAGAGAAAAAATCTCATTAATAAAATATTCATAACAGTACCTTTCTGTGGTAGCAAAAATCTAGAAACTTAGTAGATGTTCATTGGTTGGGAAATGGATAAATAAACTGTGGTATATGAATATAACAAGATGTTATTTTACCATGAGAAATGACAAAGATGAGAAATTTAGAGAAACCTGGGAAGACTCAATATGAATTCTAACAAAGTTAAGTATGCTGAACTCAGACAATATATGAAAATGGCCAAAATTGTGTATATTCTTGTTTTTAATATGATTAATTATATCCATTATAATATAATAATAATATAATTATTATAAATATTAATTATTTTCCCAATAAAAAGCCTTCTTCCATCCATAGTATAAATCAGCTCAATCATAGTGAATTTTTTTTTTGACTAGGCAGTGGAGTTAAATGACTTGCCAGGGTCACACACAGCTAGTAAGTGTTAGAGTATCTGAAGAGTTATACTGAATTTTTGAAAAAGATATATTGCTATGGGTGTTTTTGGGCCGGATTTTATTTTCAGATTTTGTAATCAATATTCATTCATGATAATGGTCTATTGTTCTCTTTTATCATTCCTTGATTTAGGTAGTAGAATTATATTTGGCTCTTAAAAGTAGTTTAGTAGAGTGTTTTCTCTCTCAATTTGTGAGAATAATTTTTTTCTTCCTGTAAAACCAACTGCAGTGACCATAGTCACTCCCCTTTCCTGCTTTGGTAATTCCTTTACAATGAGTTTAGATCCAATTTACTAAAACTGGATTGTGTAAGATCTCTATTTGATGTTTTATCAATTTGAATATTTTACATTATTTACTAAAAATTTTCTGTTTCCTTTAAATTTCGTTTGGCTGGCATATAATGATGTAGTAGGTTCTGATAATTCTTTTTCTTTCTTTTGTTATGATTTCATCTAATGTTTTATTCCATAATTTAATTTTCTGCCTCTTTAAATCAAGTTAGCTACAAGCTTGTCAATTTTGCTAGTTTTTTCAAAGAACTAGATTTTAGTTTTGTTCTTCAGTTCTATATTCTTTTTGGTTTTTAATTAATTTATTTCTATTCTAATTTTCAAAATTTCTTATTTTGTGCTTATTTTGGGTTTGTTCACTTGTTGACTTTCTCATTTTACTTGCTTATACAATTCACTAATTTTTTTTTTGGCTAGGCAATGGGGTTAAGTGACTTGCCCAGGGTCACACATTAGTAAGTGTTATGTGTCTGAGGCCAGATTTGAACTCAGGTCCTCCTGAATACAGGGCCAGTGCTTTATCCACTGCACCACCTACCTGCCCTCCTCACTAATTCTTTTAAAAAAATATTCTGATAATGTATGTTCTCAGCTATATGTTTTCTTCTAAGGCCTGCTTTAGCTACATATTGGAAATTCTGGTATGCTATTTCACCATTATAATTCTCTTTTGCATAGTTATTAGTTATTTTTATGATTTATTCTTTGATCCACTTATTATTCATAATATTATTAACTAATCTCCATATATATATATTTTGCCTGTGTTCTCTGTATTAATTACTATATTGTTAATACATTATGGTTTTTAGAGAATGTGTTTATTGTGTCTGCCATTTTTATGTTTACTTATAATTTTTCTATGCTTTAGCTGCTAACGTTTAGCATATGCTCTACTTTTATAAAGGGACTCTGCGGTGCTGAGAATATGCATGTTGTTCAATGTTCCCATTCAGAAGACACTATACATCTTTTATCTCAAAATTTTTGAAGTTTGTTCAGTTCTATATTTTTTAACTTGCACAATTCTGAGAGAATATTAAACCATCATAGTATTATTGTCTTGCTGTCTGTTTCTTTTTGTTGACTGGTTAACTTTTCCCTTATAAATTTAATTACTGTGTGTGATAGGAAAAATAGCCCAACACTTCCCCCCTCCTCCATGCAAGTTAGACTATTTTTTCCTTAAAAGGTCCGTTAGCCAGGTTGCCAATAAGTGATGTCAGCACTTTGAGTTTTTAGTCTTCCGAGCCAATCAAGACTTGAGGATGGCCTCCTTATCTATTATGGAAAAATTAGCCTAACTTGCCTGGGAGAGGACGGTTAGGATATTGTTCCTTCCACACCATTTGGTGTCTATGTATTTACTATTGATATTGGCTCATTGTTTATGGTTCCAACAAACATAATATAGTTTTCTTATTTCTGTTGATATTATGACTTTTTTATTTTTGTTGATAAGAGGATTGTAATTCCTGCTTTTTACAATAACACAATATCAAAAGAAACAAAGTCAAATGTGTGTCTTGTTCACTTGACCTACTGAGTCATTGTAATAACCAATCTTGGCTCTTGAGAAGAGAGGAAGAAATACACTTCACTTTCCTTTCCTTGGAGAAGTGGGGGACAATGGCTGTAGAATATTGCATATACCATCATATTGGGTTTCTGTTCTGGTCAGTTTTGCTTAATCATTTTTCTTTGTTGCAAGGGCAGGCCCATTGGGTGATTTGGCGACAGAGGAGGGTGTATCCAGAAGTGACTTGGACATAAAAACCAAAGGAAACAATACAACTAATGCAACAACTGACATCTCTATAGCTCTTGAAGGTTTGCAAAATATTCATTATCTCAATGATTGCCAGCACCACCTTGACCACCATATCCCTCAGACCCTGTTAGAGACAGCCCAGGATCCTGAACACAAGAACTGAGAATAGCAGGGAACCATTCCCAGTAGCCACCAGATCTTCCAGCTTAGCCCTCACACCAATCATCAAGAAGGCAAATCATTTTGGAAAAATGGCTTACCTTCCTCATCACTACAACTGACAATTGTTGACCAACTGTGACCAAAAGGCAGATGGTCATAAGAGTGCCAACACCCCTCCAGGCAACTCTTCCTGCTTTTAGCCCAGGACTTGAGGCCATCATCTGGGGAAACAATTTCTGTAGAAAAAGAGCCAATCATCTTCACCAACTGCTCCCCCCCCCCCCCAGCAAGCCAGCCAAACTAATTGAAGCAGTAAGGGCGAGACAGTAGGCCTCAAACCACCACCACCACCATCACCACCACCTTGACCTCTATCTACCCCAACAGAGACTGTCCTGGACCTTGAATCCCAGAATCTTAGGAATAGCAATGCCTTCAAGCCAGTCCTTGTAGCTATCCTTCTGGGAAGAAATCTGTGCAAAAATGTCTCCTGGCAACTGCTTTTTCAGTATCCATAGCTATTGAAGACCTAGAAAAGAAAGGTTTTGCCACCAAAGGCATTGGTATTGTCAAATGATTCCACATAAGAAACTGTAACAAACTCCTGGCATAGCAGCTTCTGGTAGAGTGGGCTGGGAAGTACTAGTGTGTGGCCATGGGGGTCACAGAACCACATATTGTCAAATACAAAAAGGGCCTTATTCCAACCAGACACACCCATTCATCAACATGATCTCTCCTCTATCCAGGTTTTGATTAAAAATCTCCAATTGAGGGAACCTACTGCATCTTAAGGGAGCCCCTTTCACTTTTCTGTCATAGACAGGAAATTTTTCCTGAAAGAAACAATTCAAATGGGAGGGGGGAGGGGAAGGTGGAATGGAAGAGGAATGAAGAGACTGGAAGCATAGGAAACTCAACAGTTTCCATTTTAAAAAGACATACAGCAGAAACAAGGGCAATAACAGGGTAAACATGGTCCTGTCAAAAGCCAGCATTGTGAGTGATGATTCTCAGAACAGTCTGAGGGTGGTGAGAGGGAGCTAAGGTCAACAGAAAAGTTTGGTTTTGTTTTGACTATGTTAGGGAAGAGAGGAGGCTCCAACAAGCATAGGACTGTGGCATGGAGGTGGAAAGGATGGCAAGAGATAACACAGGAAACCTGGATGGAGGAGATCCTCAGGAGGGGCAAGCACAGTGTTCTTTAGGTAAGGTTCTGATGAGCACAGCAATTCCTCTGATGAGGAGAAGGTGGAGGTGGAGGAGCTAGCCCATCCCACTCTGCAGGACAGAATTCCATGGGCTCCCACCGCACCCTCTGCCCCTCTCTCAGAAGAGGACAAGGACAAGAGCTCCACCCTCAATACAGCAGTTACAAAAAAGAGACAGCCAACCCTTATTCATCACCTTCCAAACCTACTATAAGGGAATGGAGGAGGGGAAGAACACATACAGCCAATACTGAAACTTGTCAGCACAGATGTTCCTGGTTGAGCAAATTCACTTTTTTTTCTTCTACAAAACCCACAAGAAATGGTGAGGGAGGAGGGAGGATGTTTTCGATGGTTCCCCTCCCCCAATACTGAGCATTCCAATACCCACCTAGATGCCCTAATTCCTCTGGTTATCTTATTATAGTCACCTTTACAGGGCAGGCATCCAATCAATCAATAAACATTTATTAAGTACCTACCATGTGCCAGGCACTTTACTAAGTACTGGGAGTACAAAAAGAGACACAAATATTTTCTTTCCCCAGGTCCAGTTAGTTTTCCCCTAACCTTCCAATCAGCAATCAGAGAACCCACAGGGAGTGTGCAACTGATTGGACATCAGACCCTAGGCTTATTCCTCCACGCTCAGAGGCAGGTGGAGAATTTGGCAAGTACAGAGTAAAGTAAAGAGGCAGGAGGTGAAGCTGAGTTACCGTTGTCCAGGAATAAGCAGCAGCCTTTGGAAAATGAAAGGAGAGGAGATGCCCAGAGTAGTGGGAAAGGAAGAAACTCTTCTTCTGTCTCCCAACAGACAATACAGACTGTGCCTGCCTGCTGCCAGGAACAGACGGGGAGGCCCTCACCTGCCTCCTATTTTTCTCCTGCTGGTCATCTTGATGTACTGTATTTGCCCTGTCTCACTGGCTCAGCAATGGTGACCACACCCTCGCTTTACCATGAGGACTGTATTGAAGACTGTGATGATCCCGGTGTGGGAGGGGGTAACCCTGGCCTCCTGGAGGCTCTCCCAAAATAACAGAGTATATCAGTGAGTCCTCTCCAAGCTGCTTCCTCAGCCAGGAACTTCACGGATGTTGGGTGTGCTGCCTGGCCCCAACCATCCATATCCGATGCACAGAGCCAAGGTTTTCCATTGAACTCTACCCCAGGTACCCTACCACCTCCTCACCCTCAGGGAGAATTTAGCTTTTATATTAGGACTCCAGGGTGGGGAGTCAAACCAATGCGTTGGCAGTCTCAGCACCTAATGGTTGTCAGATGAATCAATTCCTCTGGAGTAGACAAAGGAAATTTATATATGACTAGTAGATATTTTAACGTCAGTGAATGCAAATTTTGTAGATTATGCTGTACAAAGAGCATTCTGAAATATTAAACAATGTCACAGATCAATGTGGACCCTTCTCTCCACTCAGCCTTCCTCTTCAGCTTTGGGGAAAATAGGCTCAGAACTTAGCCTTTATCCTTGGGACTATGTGAACAAGTTCTCTGACCTCTAGAAAAGGGAGAGTGTTTTCCCTAGTAGCATGGCCGTGCCCCAGCCCTGACGCTAGTTTTAATGCAAATTCTCCATCTTGGAAAGTGCCTAACTGGATGATGGTATAACCTTTTACAACTTAGTACCTAACAAGCATTGTATCTCTAGTACAGCAGTCAGGCCATTTACCATATACCAGGGCACCCTGAATCCTGAATACATGGACCTACACAGATTCTGAGGGGACGGTTTTCCAGGGTGTGCTCAAGACACTGAGGGTTCCATAGATTTGTCAGGATCTTCCTACCATGGTTAAGGATTATGGGTTAGAATACATGATTCTCAATTTATTAGCCATTGTAGCCCTTATAGCTAATGAAACACATAAGGCCATAGGTGCACAGGAAAGAAACCTTAACTCCCTGGCACTGGTGGTTTTAGCCAAGTGTATTGTCTTCTGGCTATAAATGGAGACAGCTGTGCCTTAGCCAGCACCTTCCTGTTACTTTTAAGTGACAACCAGTGAAGAAGTAGAACAATCTCTGGGGAATCCCTGGTACAAGCCTGTAATAGACAACCTTCCTCTCCAAGGTTGAGCTGATAGAGTCATGGTATTCATCTCCCTTTTTCCAGGCTAGGGTTTTGGAGAGGGTAGCTCAGAGACCTTCTACAATCGGCCTCTCTAATCCCCATCTTCATTGTCAAAGTATTAATGTTGGTCCAATGTGTCCTGAAATGTATCCAACAAGTGTTACATCAGTTATTCAGTGTTTTACTGATCAGGTTGACTCTCCCAGAAGGCAAAGCTTATGCTGAGGTATGCTGGGACAGTAGAACCAGAGGAGGCACTGAATAGCCAGAGGAGTCTATGGCCCCCCTCCCTTAGGCCTATCTCTTTTTACGCAATGCAACTCAGGCATGTTTAAGGTGTGAACCATCCCTAGTTCTAATTAGAATTGCCGGTGAAGCTGTCCAGCAAGCCTGCTGATCCAGCACAGTTATAATTCTCCCTTCCTCCCCCCAAGCAGGTCTTCCTGATTAAGTTTTAGAAATCCTCCCTTTACTACTTGTCCATGTTCCCTGACCCCATCACCCCACTGGTGATGTGACAGCCGCAACAGCAGATGCTTTGCTTAAAAATCCTAGGTAAACCCTCAACCTTAGCTGCTCTGTACCTTCAGCCAGAGGGCATATCTCACTGCTTATCAAGGCCCCACTCAGCATGCTGCCCCATGGGATGGAGAGGGCAAGGGAGGTCACATTCAACTCTGTCCCTGACTGAACTGCTGTTCTTCTGTCCATACCTGCCTGTGACACACCAGGCTGTGAGTATCCAAAAACCATTCTAACCCATTCTAGCATTGCTGCATGCTATTCACCTTCTGTACTAAATTTGGGTAACAAACAGCAAATCAAATAGCCAGAATGCTGCAAAATGATTTGACAAAGTTTGGCCCCAGGGAAGAGCTATGAGAAGACATCCCCTTCCCCCTTCTTTGCAGAGATAAGGGAGCATGGGTATGGAATACTGCATAAACTTCAGGCATTTTTTTTGGGTACTATGTTACTTTCACCAATTTTTTTCCCTTTTACTATTTTTTACTCTCATGTAAGGTTCTCAAGGAAGGGTTGTGCCAAGGGCTACAGTAGAAAACGTAAATGATATAACAACAACATATGTCAATAAAATTGCATTAAATAAAAAGAATGAAAACATGGTTAGTGTTCATCTAGACACTGAAGTGGTGATCACAAAGAGCCAGCAGCTTCAGGAGCAAGTCAAGCCATCAATGGAGATGGAAATATAGTTCTCAAAAAATTGCAAACTATTAACAACTATATAAAAGATTGCTCCAAATTACTTAACAGTAAGACAAATGCAAATCAAAACCAATCTGTAGTTTCACCCCCACCCAGAAAATTGGCAAAGATAGAATTAGTCAGTGGTGGAGGGGTTGTGGACAAATAGGCACATTAATAGATAGCTGCTGGGGCTGTTGGTCTAACCATTCTGGAAGGCAATTTGGAATTATGCTTAATTAAGAAAATGATCACAATTCCTATACCTTTTTACCCCACAGACACTGAAGACAGAAAAGATGGTCCCATATACACCAAAACATTCATAGAAGCACGTTTTGCAGTAGTATGGAATTGGAAACAAAGTAGATGGTGGATAATTAAGGAATGGTTAAGCAAAAATACAGAAAGACACAAAAAGAACTTTATGAACTGATACAAAATGAAATAAGTCAAATCAGGAAAACTATATTGCAGTGATTGCAGCAATGTAAATGGAAAGAATTGCAACCACAACAAGAAATCACAATTGAACACTGTACAATCATAATGATTGAACTTGGCTTCCAGCAAGAGAGATAAGAGTATGACTCTTCTTTGCAGAGGTGGGATGACTGGATGTGGGACATTACCTAAACTGTCACACTAGATTGATGTGCTGGTTAGTTTTGCTGAACTGTTTCCTCCTCCCCCACATTCTTTCTTATTCTTCATTGTAAGGGATGGATCTCTGCGGGGAAGAGAGGGGAGAATTGACATTATTGACAGCAGCTCAGCAATCACATCTGTCTATTCTTTCAGTGGTCAAGGAAGTGGTTCATTTTGACCTGGTGACTCAGACTCATCAAAGACACCCAGGTCTCCTCACTTATCTTGGGTATTTGATCAGCCTCTTGCTAGCCATTTTTATTCCCTACTTTCTAGTCCAAAAGACATTCTACTTGGCAGAGGAAAGAAAAGCGAAAGAATTGTGATCTTATCCACCTGGACCTTCTTTGATGCTATGCCTTCTTTGATCCTCCTTTTTTCCCTAACAGAGTGTTAAAAAAAGCAAACCCCAAAACTCACTGTATATACCATGCTCCACCTTTGGTTTTATCCTCCATTATCTGTCCATGCTTTTTTTTTTTTTTGTGCACGTATTTACTTAAAATTTAGTTTGGTTGGTGAGTTCCCTGTGTAGCCACATTCATTTCCTTTTTCTTCCTCAGTGAAATGATTTCTTTTTACAGAGAGAATTTTTTTGTAGCCTGAGAATTTCAGTCTTGAGTATTTCCCATCACTATTGGACTAAGGTTTAGAGCTGAAAGGAACCTTAGAGGCCATCTAGTGTGCCTCATTTTTGACATGAAGAAGCATAGGTTAGGTGAACTAATCAAGCTCACCTAGGCACACAAGAAGGGATTCAATCTCATGTTCTCAGACTTCATTTCCAGTCATCTTTCTGCTGTAGCACCCCTTCTCTCCTACCCAGCCTTCCTTTAATCTATTGAAATCTATTTCACCCAAATCAAGGATTCATGTCAAAATTTCCCCAGTTTTCCTCTTCTTAATGACAAATTCTAAATGGAAGTGATCACTTCCCTCCCAGAGTTCTCTTCCTTTCTACCTCTTGGGGAAGAAACCATTGCAGAATAGACTGTTCCCTTTGTTGTTTTCTCCACCTTTTAAAGGATGAAATTATCATTAGGAAAGGCAGGAAATCATTAGCTACTCTGCTTTTGTCTGGGAGTTAGCAGATAGGCAGATAATTGAAGTCCCGTGGCACTACTATATCATGGGTTGTTGCCAGGCCTGTGATGTGTTGCCTAAATTAGTCTACTCCCATTTGTCTAGTATTTTCTGATGCCAACATTGTTTTCCTTTTTACCTCTTTTGATCTCCACCCAAGTTCTTCTATACATCATTCTCTTACTCTTGGATGTTATCACACCATTAAGTAATAGTACTACTACTCATCTAATCTACAACTTCTCACTCTGGTACACGCATGTTTGACTTATCTTGCTTCTTTCCAATAAGGCAGATGTTTCTAAGGCCATTTTAAGACATAGGTTTTTATCCCACCAAGTGTCAATGATATCCTATGGGGTCAAATTTTCCTTCTTACCTTGGGATCTCCAGATTGTTGTGTTAGCTAAACTTTCTGTACTTTTTTTTTAGGCAACTGGGGTTAAGCAACTTGCCCAGGGTCACACAGCTGGTAAGTGTCTGAGGCCATATTTGAACTTAGGTCCTCTTGACTCCAGGGCTGGTGCTCTATTTACTGTGCCAACTAGCTGCCCCACTTTCTGTATTTTTACAGAGACATCTAAAGCCAATGCTTTAATTGATGACTTCTTTCTTAGATTGTATCTCTTGTGAGCATTTGGATTTCTTAACTGCCATACTTTCTGTATTGTACCTACTATCTATAGTATCTAGCTCAGTTTATGCACAGTAGGTAGTTTTTTCCTTCATTCTTCTTTTTCAACTTCATAGGATTTTGATTAAATTTGCAAAACTCAAGGCAACCACATTTTACTAGTTCTTATCAGGTATACTCTATGCCTGGCCCCGAATCTGTTGTTCCTATACATTAAGATATGATCCATTCTCATACATCTTAATTAATTGTTAATTTTCCAAATATTCTTTTCTGAATCCTTTGCTTTTGATGGGCAACCGTGATGGAGACACTGCCTGAGACCCACATCGCTTGAATTTCTTGACTAAGGCTTCATCATTTTTGATGGCTCTTCCTAGATTCTTTCTGGGAGGATAACTTGTGCCCACAAAAATTACCAGAAGGCCATAGTGGTTTTCTGGTTTAAGAAGTCTTGGCATATTCTCCATCATCTTTGGTACTTGCCACAAAAATATAGTAGGTAAATAAACAGCTGCCTCCACAGCCCTCAGAAGGGAGTTCCTTTTACCTTTATGATCTCTCACTTGATGGTACCTGTGGATTCATGACATCATTCCTTGGAATAAAAGCAATTGCTTGATCTTAAGGATGTTTAGCTCCCTCTTTTTTGAGGAGAAACTCATATTTTTAGTTTCAAGTATTTATACTTATTAGCACAGTAATGACCACATTTTGTTGTTTAGTTGTTTCAATCATGTAAAAATCTTCATGACCTCATTTTGGGGCTCTCTTGGCAAAGATGCTGGAGTGGTTTGCCATTTCTTTCTTCAGCTCATTTTACAGATGAGGAATTGAAGCAAACAGGGTTAAGTGACTTGTCCAGGGTCACACAGGAAGTAAGTGTCTGAGGCTGGATTTGAATTTATAAGGATGAGACTTTCTGATTCCTAGCTTAGTGCTCCACCCACTATGCCACCTAAATGACCCCTATGTGCTTACCACATAGTAAGTGCTTAATGAATGCCCCTTCCTTCCTTCCTTCCTTCCTTCCTTCCTTCCTTCCTCCTTCCTTCCTTCCTTCCTTCCTTCCTTCCTTCCTTCCTTCCTATGGCATATATCAGGATTCCCTTCTGGCTTCTCATGTACATTTTCTTCTTTGTTTCAACATTAAATCATCTGTCCCTCTTCCTCTCCCTCACCCTTTTTCTCTGATAATCCCATTCATCAGGGCTCTTAATCTTCTCTACTAGGAGGGAGATTAGCCTATACTTGAAATACAGATTGCAGTAACTAGGCCATGATGGAAATATAAACATTGTGCACTTATTGCCAGTCACTACAAAATTCTACTTGCTCTTCATGCTTATCAGAAGTAAGATCTTTAGTTCTTTGCTTTCTTTCTATTAGTGGACCTGGAGATATCCTCCAATCGACATTTAAGGGTCTTGAAAACTTGACATATTTCCAACCCTCTTTTCTAATATTCCTTTTTCAAGTAGCCTATACTTTTGGCCAGATAAGACCCTTTCCACTTGCATGTACTCTCCTTAACACTTTTAATTTTCTCCTCACTCTTTCTACTCATTGACATCTTCAAGCAGTAGGCTGTCCCACTATTTCATCACCACCACCGCTTTGATGAACTTGTATTCTGTCAACCTTCTGCATCAGGATTTTATTATTGTTGGCATAAGATACACCTGATTCCCCCGTGGAGATTACAGAGCCAAGTATCATTCTCTTGTCTGTCCTAATAGAACTTTTGCTAAATATTTATATTCACTGCTTCCCACAGTGTATAATGGAGTACAGGCCATATGGAAACATGTGGTCCTTATCGCTTGGAACACATGGGCTTAGAGGGGTCTTCTAGCCTGAGAAGCAGCAGGAGTATTCCAGTTCTAGTGGCTCAAAGGACCTAGCTCTGCCACTCACCACCTGTATGTATTGAGCAGCTCCTTCAGTTAATCAACCAATCAAAAAGCATTTCTTAAGTACCAACTAGGTGACCAGGCATCATGCTAGGCAAATATAAGAATGATACTGTCCCTTCCCTGAAAGAAATTACATTTCGACAATGCTCCACCCAACATATTAATATATGAGACTATAGAAAATAAATACAAAATAAACATGCAGAATAAATACAGAATAACTCAGAGAGGGAAGCACTAAAAGCTGTGGGACATAAGGAAAGTCTCCATGTAAAATGTGGCACTTGAACTCAGCTTTGATAGAAACTAGGGCTTCTAAGATGATGAGGTAATGAAGGAGTGGATTCCAGGCCTGGGAGATAGTCAAGGAGATGGGAGATAGTGTGCCATGAGTGAAAAACAACAAGAAATCCACTTTGGTTGGATTGTAGAGTGTGTTAAGGGGAGTAAAATGTATAATAAGGACAGAAAGGTAGATTGGAACCAGATTATGAAGGGCTTTAAATGCCAGACTGAGAAGTCTGTCTTTATACTACATGGTAATAGAGAGTCACTGGAATTTATTGAGTAGGGAAGTGACATGGTCAGACTTGTGTTTTAGGAAAATAATTTGGCAGCTGTGTGAAAGATGGATCAGAGAAGAGAGATTTGAATCTAGGGGACAAATAGGAAGGTTGTTGTCAGTCCAACCAAGAGATGATGAAGGATTGAACTAGGGTGGTAGCAGTGTGAGTAAAGGAGACAGATGTGAGGTGCAGAGTAAAATCCTAAAAAAATTGGCAACTGATTAGATATATGACTGAGGGAGAACGAAAAATTTAGGATGACTTTGAGGTTTCAAAACCGGATTATTGGAAGGACATTAGTGCCCTTTGCAGAAATGGACAAAAATCATAGAGGTCAGAAGATGGATAGGTTTTGGGGTAGGGGAAGATGATGTTCTATTTTGAACATAGTGATTTTGAGATATTTACAGGACAAATAATTTGAAATGCCCAGTGGGCAGTTGGTAATACAATAGAAGTTTCTACTTTCTCTCCTCTTACTTTCTATTTAATCCCTCATAATATGGCTTCCCTCTTCCTCATTTCATTAAAATTTCTCTCTTCCAATGTCTTCTCAATTCTCATTCTTCTTGACCTCTCTGCAGCTTTTGACACTGTTGATCACTCTTTCCTCCTTGATATTATCTTCTCTTTATGCTTTGGGGACACCTCTCTCTCCTGGTTCTCCTGCTATCACTCCTCAGTCTCTTTTGCTGGATTCTCATATAGATCATGCTCTTTAACCATAGGTGTCCCACACGGTTCTGTCCTGGGCTCTCTTTTCTCTCTATACTACTTTACTTTGTTGTCCCTTCAGTTGCCAGATTTAATTACCATTTCTATGCTGATCATTTTCAAATCTACCTATCCCTCCTCAATCTCTCTGTTGATCTCCAATATTGTATCTCCAACTGCTTTTCAGACATCTCAAACTGTATGTCTAGTGGACATCTTCAACTCAATATATCCAAAACAGAACTCATTATCTTCTCCCTAAACCCTCCTCCATTCCTACCTTCCTTATTACTGTAGAGGGCACCACCATCCTCCCAGTCCCCCAGGCTAACTTTCTGGGTGTCATCTTCTATTCCTCACAATCTCTTACTCCCTTTATCCAATCTCTTGCCAAGGCCTATGATTTAACCTTTGTAGCACCTCTCTAATACATACCCTTCTCTCCTCTGACACTGCCTGTACTCTGGTATAGGCTCTCATCACCTCATACCTGGACTATTGCCAGGTCATGCTAACTACATAGTCTCAGGATGGGCTGAGGAGGGGACGTATAACTAGGGTTGGCAGGTAAGGAGTGGCCAAAACCCTAGATTGTTTATTGAGCAAGGAGCAAGTTTAGAAACATGCAACAGCTTGTATGGCTCTGACCCTATGAGCAGAGGAGTGTCTCAGTTACAACTTCCAACCTTCAAAACTTAAAGAGAATAATGAGGGCAGGAATCTCAGGTCAAAAGGAAGCCTACACTTCCGTCAGTTTGAATTATTAGAGCTTTCCAGATTCCGGGTAAGAGTGGAGTCTAAGCATCTGATTATTGGAACTCCAAATGAGGCAAGACCTTAGGCATGTTGCTCAGACCCCAAACCAGGTCAGGAACTTGCATAGCTCAGACAAGAAGGGGCAGAAATCAGACTTTGCCCTGGATCAGAGTGGTTTGGGACTACTGAAAGCTTGCAGATGCTCAGCCTGAGTTGTTCCTGAGATCCCAGAATAAACATCCCAGACATTCCCACCAGAAGGGCACAGAGTTTAGCTCTAACATAAAGTCTGAAGTCAGGAAGTAGGCTGGGAGAATGAACAAACAAAAACTACTATAGTGACAGGGATATTCAAGACAGAGAAAGAGAAGAAGAGAATGACTCTAAACATGAAAGCCTCACCATTAGACAGCAAAAAATATTAAAAATAAAGTCAAAAAACAAAAAAAAAATAGAAGAAAAAGTAACTCATAACAAAAACAATTGAACTAGAAAACAGATTGAAGAGATAAAATTTAAGAATAGACTACATGAAAAGCATGACCAAAAATAGAGCCTAGATATCATATTTCAAGAATCATAAAACTGCCCAGATCTCAGACCAGAGAGCAAAGCAGAAATAGAAAAAAAAATCCACTGGTTACCTCCTGAAAAGATTCCAAAATGAATACTTTCAGGAACATTATAGCCAAACTTCAGTGCTTCCAGATCAAAGAAAAAAAAATCACACAGCACTTTGAAGCCACCATATAAAGAAGAGGAGAGCTTGGAATATGATACTCTAGAAAAGCCAAAGATACAGTTTTTGTTGTTGTTGTTTGGTCACATCTGACTCTTTGTGACCCCCTGGACCATAGCACAATACTGTCCAAGGAATTTTCTTGGCAAAGATACTGGAGTGATTTGCATTTCCTTCTCCACTGGATTAAGGCAAACATAGGTTAAGTGACTTGCCCAGGATCACACTGCTAGTAAGTATCTGAGGTCAGATTTGAACTCAGATCTTCCTGACTCCAGATCTGGAGTTCTATCAACTGAGTCACCTATTGCCTCACTGAGCCACATGTCTGCCTCAGATATGGGCTTAAAACCAGGAATAACTTACCTAGCAAAATTTAGCATGTAATCTTACAGGTGGAAAAATGGACTTTATAATGAAATAGAGGACTTCCATGCATTCCTGATGAAAAAAGACCAGAGCTGCATAGAAACAGGCCTCAAGAGAAAGACAAAAAGGTAAGCATAAATTAATAATCATAAATGACTATACAAGGATAAACTATTTACATTCTAACATGGGGATGTGCTACATAAGTTCTCCTTTGAACTCTATCATCATCAGGGGTCATATAGAGACCTTAGACAGAAGCACTAGGAGTGGTTTTATAAAAAAGATAAAATAAGAAAGAGAGGAGAAAAGGAATACATTGGGGGAGTAAGGGAGAGCAAGGTTAGGGGAAATTATTTCATAAAGTTGTGGCATGTAAGTAGAAGTCTATACAAACTAGGAGGAAGGGGGTGGTGCAGAGGCTTACATTTGAAACACTCTCATCTGAATTCGTCAAAGTGAGGAAGAACACACACACACATACAAAGAGTTGTGTACAAAAATACATTTTGCTCAACAAGGAAATAGGAGGGAAAGGGGAAAAGGGAGATGGTAAAATTAGAGGGAGATTAGATCAAGAGAGGGATTAACTCTAAGCCAAACATACTCTAAGAATGCACAAAAATGTACATAGCAACTTTGTTTGAGGTGACAAAGAATTGGAAGCTAAGGAGATACTCATCAGTTCTGTAATGGTTGAAGAAGCTATGATATATAAATGTGATAGAATTCTATGGTGCTGCAAAAAATGATTAAGGGGATGGTTTCAGAGAAAACTGGTAAGACTTGTATAAACTGATGTGCATAGTGAAATGAGCACAACAACAACAACAAAAGAAACCAATTTATACAATAACAGCATATTGTAGAGACAAATAGCTTTGAAAGACTTAGGAGATCTTCCCTCAGAGTTCCTTCAGACCATGCCAGGCTGTGTCTTGGGCATTAAAGTCATAAATGTACTGAAGACAAGGCAGAGCAAGAATGAAACAGCATTGCTCTTGGTTTTCATTCTCAAAAGGTTTGCTGTTAAGTCATTTTTCAGTCATGTTCAACTCTTTATGACCCCAGTTGGGATTTTCTTGGCAAAGACACTAGAGTGGTTTGCCATTTCTTTCTCCACCTCATTGTATAGATGAGGAACTAAGGCAAACTGGGGTAAGTGATTTGCCCAGGGTCACACAACTAGTAAGTGTCTGAGACTGGATTTGAACTCAGGAAGATGAATCTTCCCGATTCCAAGCTCAGCACTCTATTCACTGTGCCACCTAGCTGCCCCTTCTCAAAAGGTGCATCCAAAGGGACAGCTAGGTGGCATAGTGGATAGAGCACCAGTCCCGGAGTCAGGAGGACATGAGTTCAAATCCAGCTTCAGACACATAACACTCACTAGCTATGTGACTCTGGGCAAGTCATTTAACCCCAATTACCTCACACACACACAAAAGGAACATCCAAAATATAATGAAGAACTTGAGATATTGTGCAAGAGGTTAAGATGATGTGTCATGTAAACTGAGGCATAATCTCTAAGGAATTTGTATCTCTCTTCCCCCTGCAAAGGAAGAAGAAGTCTGGAGGGTGCAAAGGTCAGCTCTATAAGATCCGAATCTCTCTTTTCCCCACAGGGAAGAAAACTAGAGGAAGACAACACCTGTGAGATTAAAGATGATTTTTATTATGCAGGGAAAAATAACATGATCATGTCAAGCAGATAGCCCAACTGCTGAATACTGAAAATGCTGAAAAAACTCAATTTGGGAAATCAGAGACATGGTTTATATTATTTTCAGACAGAGGAAGATGGGGAATGGGCTGGTCTGAGGAGGGAAGGGGGTGTGTTATGGACTGAGAGGTCCAGACATGAGGGGAATGAGAGTGCTAGGAAGCAGAGGGGATGAGGAATTCCAGGAATGGGGAAAGTGACATAGTCCAAGGCTTGAGTTTAAACAAGATAAGCAGGATGTTGGATATGTCAGGATGGCTCCAAGAATCCAAGGCTAGCTAATATCTTATTTCCAGAGACCACTCAAGACTGGCTTGAGCTAAGCTGGTTGCAGGGTCACTGATTCTGCATTTCCAGCTAGATTTACTCTCAGTCACCACAAAGGATTGTTGGTAGGTCAAGCCATTCTGTATCCTGATTAGTCAAATCAGTCCCATACAGCTCCCCTCAGTTACCTGGAGAATTGGTGGGGGGCTCAAATAAATCAAGGTAATTAGCATATCCATTTTCACAGTCAAGACATCTTTGAAAACTTGGCTAAGGTACAGATGAAAATGGAAAAATTAACATCAATCACTAAAAACATTTGTAACCTAAAAAAAAATCACCATTGTGGAAATGGAAATTATCAAACACTCCTTTTCCATATGTGGTCCACAGTCTTCTTCTATGAAGTTTCCTATAAACATTCAGAAATGTACAAGAAGAAAATAATCCTCAAATGCACCACTGTTGAAGAGCTCACTCATGTTATAAACCATGATCTCCTCTTAAGCTGCTTATCTATGTGGTTGTACAAGCCCTATGCTGGGAAAAGCAGGCTTGATGTGGAAAGCATATTACTTGAAACTGGACATCCATCATTATAACTTTCCCCAAAACCATTTAATTTTTAAGCCCTAATTCCCAATACCAGACTGAACTGTTCTCTCCCCATCAAAATACTTCAGGTCTAATATAGGCTCATTATTGCCTCATACATTTTCCTTGAGGGTCAAGCTCTACTTCTTGTCTCACTTGCAGAATGAATTGTTTTGATTTCACCTTATGAATCTCTTAACACCGCACTAGTAGTAACTTTTAAAGTTGATGTTAGCATCCATTCAGTACCTACTGTTAAACCCATGAAACTTTTTCTTTGGCAAAAACTAGCAGGAAAACTGATCATATGTTTGGCAGAAAATGCTTAGATCAGCACCTGCACATTTCCACAATAAATGCCGAATGAATACTCAACTTAAATATAAAAGTAATATTGTTTAAAAAAAAATACCTGTACAGTGGGGAAGGATCGAGAGAATGAAAGGAGTTGCCTTTTATAATTATGGCTAGGAACATTCTAAACCAAAGGATAGAGGTTTTCATAAAAGCCAAAATGGATAATTTGAATTATACAAAATATGAAAAATCATTTACACAAACAAAACCAGGAGAAACTAGATTGAGAAAAATCATTTAATCAAATAACTGAAAATAAGATCTGCTATAGGAAATTGATACAAAAATATGAGACCAAGAACCGTTTCCTAATACTAAGTGGTCAAAAGATATGAACAATTTTCAGAATTAAGAAATGCAATTAACAAGCAAAATATTAGAGCAAATTACTATGAGAAATGAAAATTGTAACAACACTGGTTTCACTTTGCATTAAATTGGCAAACATGAAAAAAACCCCAGCTATAGGGTTGAATGAGCTATGGGAAGACAAGAACACTAATACAAACTGATGGTAGAGCTTTGCACTAGTCAAATGATATCAACAATTTCAAATTTTCCAAGAAACATCATAAACTATTTGAACCCTTTGACCCAGCTCTCCATCTATTATTAGGCAGATAACAAAATGAGGTCAAAATGGATCGAGGGAAAGCTCACTGTTAATAATAGCACTTTTGTGGGTAGAAACAACAAATTTAAGTTATTCAGAGAACCTGGGGAAGACTTGTATGAACCTTTGTATAGGGAAGAAAGCAGAATCAATAGATGTATTTCATGAAAAAAAATATTAAAAAATAAAAATTCAGGATAAGTCAATAAATAATATTAGAAGACTTGTTGAAAGGTTATGGGTGTGGAATGG
Source organism: Phascolarctos cinereus (assembly GCF_003287225.1). Classification (NCBI taxonomy): domain Eukaryota; kingdom Metazoa; phylum Chordata; class Mammalia; order Diprotodontia; family Phascolarctidae; genus Phascolarctos; species Phascolarctos cinereus. Next base: position 682,395,370 of record NW_027555847.1, on the reverse strand, counting down.
TGTGTCAATAGCAGTTTCACTTGCTTAATTGTTTTTATTACAAAGAGGGGTGAGGGCAGAGGAGGACATATGGTGAAACATGTTACCAGTTTCTTGATGAAGACATGAAAGAGTAGGAGGACAGAATGAGACTTTTATTTCTTTTAGATATGGCCAATGTGAAAATTTGTTTTCTTGACTCCATGTCTTTGTAATAGGGATTTTGTTTTTCTTTCTTTCTCAATTTGGGGGCTGGAAGTAGGAGGGAGAGAAGATGGATTTTTGGTGATTGAAGAAAAAAATTCAATTTAAGAAAACCCTATGACCTGAAAACAAGAGGAAAACATCTTAATAGCACCTACCTCCTAAGATTATTGTTGATTAAAGGAAATAATATTTGTAAAGTGCTTAGCACAGTGCCTGACACATAGTAGGTATTTAATAAATGCTTGTTCCCTTCCGTAATGAGATCAATGTTGTTGCATAGGAAGCTCTTTAATGGGCTTAGACTTTAAAAGGGTCTTATCAGAGATGGAAAAGAGAATTAACACAAAACATTGGCCTAAGAATTGTGTTAGGAAGGCCAAAGGTCAGAATGTACTGAGGCTTGTGGTAAATGTTTAAGTGACCAAAAAAGGGAAGTGATGCTTAAAAACAATTTGCTCTGCTGGAAGCCATGAAAGAAAGGAAGGGACTGGCCCAATGCTTGGAAGGATGGGATCAAATGGACTACAGAGAGGAACAACTGCATTATTATGTTCAGTTCTGGGTACCATAGTTTAAAAGGATAATGATAAGTTGGAAAATGACCACATACTGGAAAGGCTGTCACTTGGAAGAGAAATTTGATTATTTCTGCTTGGCTCCAGAGGGAGGAACTAGGAGAAATGAATGGAAGTTGTTCAGATACAAATTTAGACCTGATCTTAGGAAAAAGAATCTTACTATTAAAGTTGTTCATCAATGGAATGAGCTGAGGCCCCTTCCTCTTCAAGTCAGAGCTAGACTGACTTGTGTAAGCTACTGATAGGTTACAGAGAGGGATTCTTGTTCATGTATGGGTTGGACTAGGTAATTTCTGGGGTCCCTTTCAATTCTGACATTCAGTGAAAGTGGAGTCAAGGCAACAAGCTTTTTATTAAGCACCTATTATGTGTCAGGCGCTGTGCTAAGCACTGGGGTTACAGAGAAAGGCAAAAAACACAATTCCTCATCTCAGTGAACTCACATTCTAATGGAATGGACAACAGGCAAACAACTATGGGCAAACATACTATCAATCATCTTACAAAGAAGGAGGGGCAGCTAGGTGGTGCAGTGGATAGAGCACCCGCCCTGGAGTCAGGAGGACCTGAGTTCAAATCTGGCCTCAGACACATAACACTTACTAGCTGTGTGACCCTGGGCAAGTCACTTAACCCCATTGCCTAGCCGAAGAAGAAGAAGAAGAAGAAGAAGAAGAAGAAGAAGAAGAAGAAGAAGAAGAAGAAGAAGAAGGCACTGATTAAGTAGAACTAGGAAAAGCTTCTTGCAGCAGATGAGGTTTTAGCTGAGACTTGAAGGAAGACACAGAAGTCAAGAGGTGGTGATAAAGAATTGAAGAGACTATGGATGTTTGGCCTGAAGAAGAGATGGCCCAGAAGGGGCATGATGATGTATCTCTCTAAGTATCTAACTGAATATTACAGGACAGAGGAAGCAGACTACTATGCTGTCTCTGTGACCCTGGAAATTGGGCATAGGCCCACCTTTCTTTGGCAGTGAGTCAATAAGCATGACAGAAAGTGATCTGATGGTAAAAATTGAAGAGGAATTAAGAAGCCTCTTGATAGAGGAATTAAGAAGCCTCTTGATGGAGGTGAAAGAGGAGTGTATAAAACTGGCTCGAAGCTTAACATTAAAAAACCAAAACAAAATAAGTAAGATCATGGCAACTGGTCCCATTACTTCCTGGTAAATAGAGGGAGGAGAAATGGAAGCAGTGTCAGATTTTGTGTTCTTGGTCTCAAAGATCACTGCAGATGGTGACAGAAGTTATGAAATTAAAAGGTGCTTTCTCCTTGGAAGGAAAGCTATGGCAAATCTAGATAGCATATTAAAAAGCAGACGAAATACCTTGCTGACAAAACTCTGTATAGTCAAAGTTATGGTTTTTCCAGTAGCAAGGTATGGTTATAAGAACTGGACTATAAGGAAAGTTGGGCACCACAGAATCGACGCTTTAGAATGGTGATGCTGGAGAAAACTTTTGAGAATCCCTTGGACATTAAGGAGATCAAATCACTCAGTACTTAAAGAAATTAATTCAGACTATTCACTGGAAGGTCAAATACTGAAGCTGAAGCTTAAATACTTTGGCCACATAATGAGGAGTCAGGCCTCATTGGAAAAGACCTTGATGTTGGGACAGATTAAAGGCAACAGGAAAAGGGGATGACAGAGGATGGAGATGGAGAGGTAGTATCATGGAAACAATGAACATTGTTTGGACAGACTTTGAGAGATAGTGGAGGATAGAAAGGCCTGGTGTACTATGGTCCATGGGAGCATGAAGAGTTGCACACAACTGAACGATTAAATAACAACAAAAGCACCTATGATGTGTCAGATATTGTGCTAAGTGCTGGAGATACAAAGAAAAGTAAAAAGAGATTCTCTAACCTCACCGAGCTCACAATCTAATGGGAGTGAGAACATTCAAACAACTATGTATAAAATACCCATATATAGGATAAATAAGAAATAACAACAGAGGGAAGGTACCAGAATTAAGAGGGATGTGAAAGTCTTCCGGTAGAAGATAGAATTTTAGCTAAAACTTGAAGGAAGCCAGGGAGGGCAGAGTCCCTTTCTGAGAAAGGGGGGAAAAAGGGAGGAGAGCTTCCCAGCTATCTAGGAGTAGGATGGGCCTTTCTACTTGGAGTTATAGCTAAAGGGCTTTTCCTACTATTCTGTTCCCTTCCTTTCCAAATTTTCCCTGTCTTTGCCATGTGTTTCACTGTATCCTCCAAGTAAGAGTCTATACTCTAGAATTCAACTTCAGTGCCATCCCTAAAATCTCAGCTCAGGCACTTGCTTCTAACTAAAGGAAGTCTGAGCTTCCTAGATATTTATGCTTTCTCCTTTCTAAAATTATATTGGACTTACTTTAAAAAATATATTATATCCCCATTTCCCTCACCCCCACCTCCACCCCAATGGAATGTAAGTTTCTTAGGAGCTAGGACTACTAACAATTTATCTTTGTATTCTCTGTGCCTAGCTCCATACCTTGAAAATGGCCAGTATTTAAGAAATATATGTTGAATAGGAATGAATAATTGTTTCATGTACTATCTCCCCAAGAGAGGTATGAGCCCCTGTCAGCAGCCTCACCAACAACATTAAGCACCCCCTGGATGTTTGGTGAGTGATAAGTCTGTGAAGGGGTAGAGAGAGAAGAGGAGCTGACCTATGAAGATGTGTGAAGGGGAGAGAGCAGACTTTCAGCCACCATCTCCCAGGGAACTAAGGGAGATCTCAGGAGATGCCCCTTCTCCATCATCTTCTTCTCCCTACCCCCAGTCTGTGACCGAGAGTGGTTGGCAACTTAAGAAATAGGATGCCCTTATCTAGAGCTCAGGCAAGTAGGCTAGAGCCTGTAGGGCCCATATAAAAGGAGGAGAGCTTGGCATTTCTGCCTGTTCTCTCCATTGCCTCACTCTCCAGGGGGAGTCCAAATCCCCTCCCTCTACCCAGAGGTGTGTATGTGTGCACACCTCTGAATGTATCTCTTACAGCCTCCGAGTTTTTCTTTTGGGGGCCTCACAGCAACAAGAACAACAACACCCCTTCACGTTTCCTGTAACAAAGGAACTAGTGGAAGGATTATCACAAGATTATGGGATTTTGAGCTGGAAAGTACTTATTCAGTTCAAGTTTATCATTTTTCTCAAAGTAAAACAAAAAAGGAAATAGTCTTGGAGAAATTAAGTTACTTATCTAAGATCATACAACTAACAAACAGGAGAGCCAAGATTTGAACCCAGGTCATCCAAATCTAGTACTCTTCATTCCTTGACACTTTGGAAGTCTTTATTATTTTCTCCATTTTACAGATGAAGATGTAAACACCAGCAAATGCTCCAGCAGGAATTAAACTCAGGTCTTCTGATTTCAAGACCAGATCCCTTTCCACACTGCTTCTCCATATCACCTGGAAACCACATTGTCCCTACTCCCCTTATCACTTAGCCAGTGCTCCACCCTGCTTAATCTGCTCTAATCCAAATACTGCCTCCAGTTTTCCAAGAGTCTGAATCCCTCCAGTTCCACCCTTGTAGAGTGGAAAGAGTACAAGATTTGAATTCAAAGAACTTGGGTTGAAGTCCAGGCTCTACCACTATCACCTTCTACCATATATCCCAATAAATTCAGCATGAATACAGGACCTAAATATTAGAGGTCATACTACTAAAAAATTAAGAGAGAAATTGACCAAATATCCACATCTATGAGAATTCAGACTAAACAAGGGACAAAGATGACCACAAAAGTTAAAATAGATAATTTCAGGTACATAAAATATTAAAGTTTTTGAATAAGCAAAATCAATGTCACCAGAATAAGAAGGAAAACTGTCTTTTGAGAGAAAAATTATGAGTCAAGTATCTCTATAAAGGGTCTAATCTGCAAGATATATAGGCAACTAATAGAAATATAAAATACCTAAGCCATCCCCAAATAGATAGGTAGTCAAAGCATACAAACATGCAGTTTACAAAAGAAGAATTGCAAACTATTAACAACCACATAAAGATTGCTCCAAATTACTAATAAGAAAAATTCAAATTCAAACAAGTCAAACCCAGCAAACTGATAACAATGAAGAGGTATGAGAATAGTCAATATTTGGAGGGGGACTGTGGAAAGATAGGCACAGTGAATTGGGCCAACCATTTTGGAAAGTAATTTGGAATTATGCTAAGAAAATGACTAAAATGTTCATGCTCTTTGATTCAGAAATTCCACTGCCTAGGTACATACCCTCAGACAGCCAAAAAAAAAAAAAAAGAATCTCTCACATTCAGCAAATATTTATAGCAGTACTTTTTTGGAATAAAAATGAATTGGAAACAAAGTAGATGCCCATTGATTGGAAAGTGGTGAAACAAATTGTGGCATATGAATGGAATAGAATATTACCATTAGAAATTATTTTTAGGACTTCTGGGTTGGGGCAGAGCCAAGATGGTGGAGTGAAAACAGTGACTTGCTTGAGCTCTCCCCCAAACCCCTCTAAATACCTGTAAAAAATGGCTCTAAACAATTCTAGAGCAGCAGAACCCATAAAAAGACAGATTGAAACAAATTTCCAGCACAAGACCATCTGGATGGTTGATCAGAAAGGTATATTGTGCAGGGCTAGTAGAGGAGCGCAGTGCGATGTGTGTGTGCAGGCTTCAGCGAACCTGGAGCAGGCCTCAGGGGACTGAATCGTGGGCAGCTGTGGCAGATTCCAGACTTCTCAACCCACGAACACCAAAGATAACTTGGAAGGTTAGTGGGAAAAGTCTGTTTCTGCTGTGAGAGTGGAGCTAGATCTCAGCCTCAGTTCTTAAGCAACCATGGTCCAGGGTGCTGGCTGAGTCCTGAGCTTCCAGCCCACAGACTGAGGGGGAATAAGGTGGCTGATCAGAGGGGGACTGAAGGTATCTCTTTGCCAGTGCTGAGGCAGGAATCTCTTACTTTGCCCATGCTTGGATCAGGGTCACAGTTCTGGGTGGTGGTCCTGGGGTGAGGAGGAGCGCTGGCATGGTGGAGCTTGTAGTGGTGGTGGAGAAGAAATTCTCCTCACAGTTCCAAGACAGAAAAGACTGCTTGTGGTCACTAATAGACCAAAGCACAGTCCAGGAAAGGACTAAAACCGTCACCTCTTATCATACCACCTTGGAAGAACTGAAAATTCTACAGATCCCTACAGGTACATCTGAAAACAGCTGTACAAACCCTCAAAGCTTGGGACAATACATTCTCCACATTGGAAGCAGACTCTTACCTTAACAAAGAGTTTAAAAGTCAAGTAATTGGCTGGGATCATGAGAAAACCCCACAAAAAGAGTCAGACTATATTATCTTACTTTGGTGACAAAGAAGATCAAAACATACAACCAGAAGAAGACAACAAAGTCAAAGCTCCTATGTCCAAAGCCTCCAAGAAAAATATGAATCAGTCTCAGGCCTTGGAAGAGCTCAAAAAGGATTTTGAGAAGCAAGTAAGAGACGTAGAGGAAAAACTGGGAAGAGAAATGAGAGGGATGCAAGAAAATCATGAAAAACAAGTCAGCAGCTTGCTAAAGGAGACCCAAAAAGATATTGAAGAAAATAACACCTTAAAAAATAGCCTAACCCAAATGGCAGAAGACAGGAGAAGAATATGCTAAAAAGCAAAATTGGCCTAATGGAAAAGGAAGTCCAAAAGATTATTGAAGAAAATATTTCCTTAAAAATTAGAATAGAGCAATTGGAAGCTAGTGACTTAATGAGAAATCAAGACACTGTAAAACAAATCCAAAAGAATGAAACATTAGAAAACAATGAAATATCTCATTGGAAAAACATCTGACCTGGAAAATAGATCCAGGAGAGAATTTAAAAATGATTGGACAGTTGAAAGCCATGATAAAAAAAAAAAAAGCCTAGACAACATCATTCAAGAAATTGTCAAGGAAAACTGCCCTGATATTTTAGAACCAGAGGGCAAAATAGAAATTGAAAAAATCCACTGATCTCCTCCTGTAAGAGATCCCCAAAGGAAAACTCCTGGGAATATTGTAGACAAATTCCAGAGTTCCCAGGTCAAGGAGAAAATATTACAAGCAAGCCAGAAAGAAACAATTCAAGTATTGTGGAAACACAATCAGGATAACACAAGATTTAGCAGCTTCTACATTAAGGGACCTGAAGGCACGGAATATAATATTCTGGAGGGCAAAAGAGATAGGATTACAACCAAGAATCACCTACCCAGCAAAAGTGAGTATAATTCTTCAAGGGAAAAAATGGTCATTCAGTGAAATAGAGGACTTTCAAGCATTCCTGATGAAAAGACCAGAGCTGAATAGAAAATTTGACTTTCAAATACAAGACTCAAGTGGAACATGAAGAGGTAAACAGAGAAGAGAAATCATAAGAGACTTATTAAGGTTGAACTGTTTACATTCCTGCATGAAAAGATTATGTTTATAACTCATGAGACCTTTGTCAGCATTAGGGTAGTTGGAGGGAAAAAATTATGTGTATGTATGTATGTATGTATAGATAGATAGATAGATAAATAGATAGAGGGCACAGGGTGGGTTGAAGATGAAGGGGTGATACCTGGTGAATAAAATTAAGGGGTGAGAGAGGATTATACTAAGAGAAGGAGAAAGGGAGAGGTAGGATGGGGTAAATTATCTTGCAAAAAAAAAAACCAGAAAAAAAAGGCTCTTACAGTGGAGGGGAAATGGAGGAAGGTGAGAGGGAATGAGTGGATCTTATTCTCATAGGATTTGGCTTAAGGAGGGAATAACATCCACCTTCAATGGGGTATGGAAATCTGTCTTACCCTACAGGAAAATGTGGGGGGAGGAAGGGGACAAGAGAGCAGGTGGATGATAGAGAGGAGGGCAGATTGGGAAAGGGGTTAATCAGAAGCAAATACTTCTGAGGAGGGACAGGGTCAAAAGACAGAATAGAATAAATGGGAGGGCAGGATAGGATTAAGGGAAATAGAGTTAGTATTTCACAATATGTCTACTATGGAAGTGTTTTGCATAACTGCACATGTATAACCTATATTGAGTTGCTTGCCTTTTCAATGAGGGTGGGTGGGGTGGGAGGAAGGGAGAAAATTTGGAACCCAAAGTTTTAAAAACACATGTTTAAAAAAAAGTTTTCACATGCAACTGGGAAATAAGAAATACAGGAAATGGGGTACAGAAATCTGTCCTGCCCTACAGGAAAATAGAAGGGGAAGGTGATAAGATAAGGGGAGGGGGAGAGATCGAAGAGAGGGAAGACTAGGGGAAGAGGTATTCAGAATGCACGCCATCTTGGGGTGGGAGGAGGGGTGAGATGGGGTGAAAATTTGGAACTCAAAATCTTGTGGAAGTAAATATTGAAAACTAAAAATAAATAAATTTATATTAAAAAAGAAATTATTCTTACCATTATTAAATGATAATTACTATTAGAAATTATAAATATGAAGGATATAGAGAAATGGGCATAATTACGTGAACTGGTGCCAAATGAAGTAACTAGAAGTAGGAAAGCACTCAAAATGACTATAGCAATGGAAATGGGAAGAGCAACAACAAAAAGGAAACTAATTATTGTAAGGGAAGACTTAGGGAGATATCTCTCTCCCTTCTTGGCAAAGATGGGGAACCAGAGCTTTTGAATGGGGTGTGCTGGAGGGGGTTTGAACCAGTTTCCTCAAACCAATTGTAAAATTTTCAATATGAACATTTATACCTTGGAAACTGGCAAGCTAGAAATCAAGGCTTGATTTATTGTTTTGTTTATTGTTCAGATTTAAGAAAGGGATGAAGAAAATATTAATGATGTAGATTAACCTTAAATGTGTGGCCTGTATACTTCTTTTCCCCAGAGAGGCAGTTGCTTAACACTTCCCAGCACACCCCTGGGTGTAAAATACTGCATGTGATGTTTGTGTGGTTGATGAATGGTTGGCTTTCTAAATTACTTTTTTCTCTTTATTTCTTATTCTTTGTGACAAAGGATGGTTAAAGGGTATATTGGGAAATGAGGACGACAGAGAAACCATATCAATAATTTTTTAAAACAAAATCTTTAAAAGAAAGAGAAGGCAATGTGAAGCTTCCACCTTTCATTTCAAACTCATGGTTAAAAAGAAAACAAGCTTCAGCTCATCATTAGCCCAGCAATATTCATAATTTAAGCTACTTGGCAGCCTCAGCAACTCTAGACCTTTTTTCTTTCAAGGCTTTATTGTCTTTTCCCTATGTTCCTATCTCTGCTTCCTGAGGCTCCAGGTTCCCATTTGGGCTCTAGGACTTAAGCCTCTACCAACTTCTAGTTGCTTCACTCTCATGGAGCTTTAGCTCCTGGCCAGCACTGGGTGATGTGTCTTTACCTCCTTATGTGCTTCTTATGTCTCATATACCCACAAACACAGCTGTAGTCTGAACCACTCTCTTCTCTGTCTCAAAAGTCTGAATTACAAGTGAGTAGAAAAAAGCCAGGGAGTGAAAGGAAGATTTTGCAACCTAAATATGTAACCTGAGTCCCAAATCCATTTGGTATGGGACCCTCTCTTTATTGATGGAGATTAATCCTTTATATCTTGTGAAGGGAGGGATGTAGCTGGATATTTGGGGAGAGGAGAGTTCTAAGCTCTCTTGAACTGTTTTGAGGCTATTCAATCTCTTCAAGTCTCTTGAGGGGATCTTTGGGGCTCTTCTGGCTTCCAGATTCAAGAGAGAAGATGGATGATGCCAATGCCACTTCAGGTTGCTGAAGGAAGAATGAGATTCTGAGAGGGTGCTGACATGAGATGACATGACATCATGTTTCTATCCCAGCTTGCTACACTAGAGACTTAAGGGAATTATTCCGTGGATGAGAACTGGGACTCTCTCTCTCGTGGAACAGAGTTATCTAATTCCCAATGGGATAGCTCCTTCATTCTGTGTTGTCTGGTATATGTTCTTCTATGTGTAATTTCTGATTTCTGTTTTGTTATTAACTTGGATGAATGGGTTTCTTTGCTAATTCTATTTCTAGTATTTGGTGGGAAGGGAGTCAGGCTTTGGATATGAAGATTTAGTCTTCCTTTCCCCAATTAATGAACAGCAATTGGAAGTTAGCTTAAACCTGAAAAACGCATCCCCTTGACTGCCAGATAGATATAATCCTAGCCTATTCCCTCCTTTTCTCTGAGGAGAATGGAGCAGTCTAGCTTCTGGCCCCAACCTATAGTTTCAGCTCCTAGCAGGAATTAAAGTCTCCCAAGGTGAAGAATGGGGGTATGCTGGAGAATAGGAGATTCCTATTCTGCCTCTCTTCAAGTCATACAATGACACTCAGGCTATGTGTGGGGGGCAGCCCTAGCTACAAATAGAATATCATTTTACCTGTCTTGTGACTTTTCCCTTATTGTGAACAAGCTCAGTAGGACACAAGGTGAGAGGGCAGAGTGGAAATAATGACCCTCCTGTGTCAGTATCACTAGTCTCTCTTAGTGAATCATCACCCCTGCAGGGAAATCATGAGGAGAAAAAAATTCAAAACTGCTGAGACTGCCAGCTATTATAAATCTCATTTTGCTAGTAAGCTAGGGAAGCCCATTTCTTTTCAGTACTTAAACTTGAGGTGAAGCATAGAAACCCCTCATCTTTCCCACTTTGTCTTTTTTAATTCATTATCTAAGTCCTTCACAAATCATGGATCAGGTATGCTGGTAGATCCTAGGAGAACACTTCTATTGACCACTGTGTGTACTCCTAAGTCCACAATCATAGAAACTGGGGAAGGAAATACTGCTTCTCTTTTCCTTTTCAAGAAACCACAGATGTGTGTGGGAAGGTTTCTCCACTCCCAAAGATCTGGAAGGAAAATGAGAAGACATCCATGAAATGGCTTTCAAGAGTAATGTATCACTAAAAAATATTTGCTCATTTCCTTTTCAATTTATTCCTCATATGATAAATTCTGTGATTACAACATGCTGGGGCTGAAGGGTGTATTCAGGGAAGACTAGTACCTGTGATGTGGCAGCTGCCAAGTCCTTTTCAGAGCTGCTGTCCACCTTTGCCGTCCACCTAATTCACCCAACTTTCACCTCTCACTCTAAGAAGCTGTAGCATGCACAGTGGCCACACCCCAATAAATTGTTTTGGCAGATGGGCTAAACCAGGTTGAGGATAACTGAGGGGTCTCAAACCCTTTGGTTAGTTAGGGGGGTGTCTATCCAAAACATGTGAATACTTCCCTAGTGAAATGGGTGGATGAAAACAATTTGTTCCATTGGCTACACAGGCAGTTGAAACAGACACTTGGGGTGCTTAGAGCTTAGTTAGACCTAGAAGACACCAGTGGCATCCACTGTATCCCAAACCATTGCCAGTTGTCTTGACTTTATCTTGCTGCTGGACTCTGATGACTCTGAAAGAGAGAGGCCTGAGATTTTGCCCAACTCTACCTCACTTAAATCCCATTTATGCTTGAGTCAGAAGACATCAGCCATACCATTTTACTTTTTTTTTTTTTTTGCTAACCTCAAAGTCCTGTGGTTACAGGCAAGTGATGAAACAGCAAGGGAGGATACACTGGGAGCTGTAGTCACAACCTTTCACATAGACAGCCTAGGCCATTGAGTTGTCTTCTTACTGGAAGCGGCAGTGGGATTTAGCAGCTCCCTGGATGTCTCAGCAATCTTTTAAGGACAGCACTGCTCACATTCTGGTGTGAGGAAGAAGCTGGAAAAGGTGCCCTAAAAATTGTCTGCTTAACCTAACCTTAGCCAACTTACCACAGCAGTCAGGGATCCCACCTTGTGGTTGAAACACACACAAAAAGTACAAAAACTTCACAAAGATGATTTCACTTACCATTTGGTACATGGAATGTGCGCGAGCTTGTAGACAACATAAAATGCAGTAGATCTGAAAGACAAACATCTCTTGTTTTGAGAGCATTCAGCAGGTATTGCATCCAAATAGCAGCCTTGAATGAAACAAGGCTGGCAAATGAAGGCCAGTTTACTGAAGTCGGAGCTGGATACACATATTTCTGGAGTGACCACAATGAATTGGAATACCATGAAGCTGGTGTAGGTTTTGCAATCAAAACTAACCTAGTCAACAAACTTGTATGTCCACCAAAAGGAATGAATGGCAGACTCATGACAACGTGGTTGCCACTTCAGGAAAGTGCTGCTTCGTCATTATCAGAGTGTATGTTCCCACAATGATGATACTTGTGGAGGTCAAATAAATTTTTTTTTTTTTGCCTAGGCAATGGGGTTAAGTGACTTGCCCAGGGTCACACAGCTAGTTAAGTATTATGTGTCTGAGGCCAGATTTGAACTCAGGTCCTCCTGAATTCAGGGCCAGTGCTCTATCCACTGTGCCACCTAGCTGCCCTCTAAAAGCGTTATGAAGATCTGGAGACCCTCATCATCAATGTGCCAAAAGAGCTTATAATTCTGGGTGACTTTAATGTAAGAGTAGGCACAGATTATGAGACATGCCAGGGAGTCTTTGGGAGGAATGGAATCAGAAAGAAAAACAGCAATGGTCACTTACTACTGAAGACTTGTGCATTTCATGACCTTCTCATCATCCCAACACTGTCTTCCATTTACCTAAATGCAATAAAACTTCATGGATTCACCCTTGCAGCAAACATTGGCATTGAATAGACTATGTCATTACAAGGGGAACAAACAGACAGGATGTAAGAGTGACAAAGGCAGTGTGTGGTGCAGAGTGCTGGACTGACCATAGACTTGTCCTCTCTAAGCTGTCAAGGTATTTGGAGACACTCTGCTTCCCAGAGCTAAGGCTCAGCAAGCATACTGTGCCCTGAACTTGGCACAACAACAACCCTCTGTGCTCTGGATGATCTCACCCTCTGTCAAAGTGTATTGCTTTGCCCAGCACCAGGTGTTCAGCGAGGATTTGTGATTTTCATATTAGTCAATAATTGTTTAAATTTGTTGGAGCTCACTGTATTTCCCAGGGACCTGAGAGCCAACATGCTGCCATCCATCACATCTCTTAACATGCTCACAATCTCTCTTGTAACTGTCAAGTGAACAGAACCAGATATTTCACTCCTATTGTTGCCATGCTAACTCTGATTTTGTACCTCACTGAATAATCACAAGGCTTAATGACCTGTAAGACAATCAACTTAAGAACTGTCCTCACAGAACCCAGGAATGCCTACATTGACCACACATGAACCTGCTGTGGGAATTGCTAAGAATGATTGTGTCATGGTCCAGTCCACTTGTGGTTTTTTATGTATTTAAGATCTACCTTTGTCCTAGCTTGTTAAGCCCTCCTTCTCAGGAGGGGACCTTCTGATTGCAAGTGTTTTCCTCACTTTGAAGTTAATTAAACATCTGTTTAATCCCTGACACATCTGCCTCTGGCCTACTCTGTTTGGCTCTGGCCATTTCCAGGTTAGAGGCTGGTTCTAGTCTGGTTGTCAAAGCTAAATAGGTAAGATAACTACCAGCTGACTTAATGTCAACAGATTAGAGTGTTTCTTCAAGTTCAAACCATTCATTGCAAACTGGGAGGGAAATCTGAGTCAACACACAGTTGGCAACAGTGAGGTAGAAAAGGAGTAGACAGCTTTCAGAGATTTGGTATACAGTACTGCATTTACTCATCTGGGGCAGAACACTTGCAAACATCAAAATTAGTTTGATGAAAATGATGGGGAAATTCAGAAGCTGCTAAATGAAAAATGAGAACTCCATAGGGTTTGCCAGCAAGATACTTCTGTCTCTAAAAAGGTAGTGTTTAACTTCATCAGAAGTGAAGTGCAAACAAAGCTTAGAGATATGCAGGATTCTTGGCTCAGTAAAAAGGTAGATGAAATTCGGTTTTATGTTGATAGTCACAATCCAAAACACTTTTATAATGCCATGAAGGTTATTTAAGGGACAAAAATCTGTGGTGCATCTCAACTACTCAATGCTGATAGAGCCACATTGATTAGTGATCAGGACATGATCTTGGAGAGACAGGCTGATTACTTCCACAGGGTTCTCAACAGACTGTTCTCAACCAAAGCTGAAGCCACTGAACATATACCTCAGTTAGAAATCAATCCCTCTGTAGCGGAATTTCCAACTGAAGGAGGGATTTTGAATGCCATTAGGTTCCTCTCGTGTGGCAAAGCCCCTGGCTCTGATTTCATTCCAGCTGAGATCTGCAAGGCTGGGGATCCACTGCTCATACAAAAGGTGACAGAAATTCTCTGGGTTATGTGGCAAGAGGAAGTTATCCCTCAGGAGTTTCAAGTATGCCTCCATTGTCCATCTCTATAAAGGTAAGGGAAATAGATTTTCTGGTGACATTCTAAGCTTGTATTGGTTTGATTGAGCACAGCCAGGCACACTGTAACTTGACCTTACATGGGCAATCACTAGTATTGTTGCCTGGATACATGTGTAACTTTTATTCAGGTTCACCTGTAATATCATAGTAGCTAGCATTTACATAATGTTTTAAAGTTTGTAAAGTGCTTTATAAATACTATTTCATTTCATCTTTTTAACAACTCTGGAAGGTAGGCATTATATTCCTATTTTACAGATGAGGAAATTGAGGCAGACAGTAATTAAGTGACTTTCCTAGGGTCACATAGCTAGTAAGTGTCTGAGGAGGTATTTGCTTTTTTACATTTAATTTAATTTTGCATTTACATTTAATTTCATTTTCTCAATTACATGTAAACAAAAATTTTTTAACATTCATCTTTTTAAAAAATTTTGAGTTCTACATTCTTTCCCTCCTCTCTACTATGCTCCCCCAACTCCTTCAGAAGACAAGAAATTTTATATAGATTATACATGTTCAGCCATGCAAAAAATTTTCACATTAGCCATGTTGCAAAGGAAAATGTTGACCAAAAACCCCAAGGATAATAAAGTAAAAAAAAAAGTATGCTTCTATCTGCATTCAGACTCCATCAGTTCTTTCCTGGAGGTGGATAGCATTTTTCATCATAAGTCCTTTGGAATTGTCTTGGATCACTATATTGTTGAAAATAGCTAATTCATTTCACAGTCGATCATTGTACAATGTTGCTGTTACTGCATGCAATGTTCTCTTGGTTCTGCTTACTTCATTTTACATCAGTTCACATAAGTCTTCTCAGGTTTTTCTGAAAGCATCCTGCTCATCATTTCTTATAGTACAATAGAATACCATACCACAACTTGTTCAGCCACTCCCCAGTTGATGGGCATCCCTTCAATATCCAATTCTTTGCCACCACAAAAAGAGCTGCTGTAAATATTTTTGTACGTAAAAGCCCTTTTCCTTTTCAAAAATTTCTTTGGGAATCTAGTAGTTTTGTTGCTGAATCAAAGGGTATGCATAGTTTTATAGACCTTTGGGAATAGTTTCAAATTGTTCTTCAGAATGATTGGATAAGTTCACAACTCCATAAATCATGCATTGGTGTCCCATTTTCCTACATCCTCTCCAACATTTATCATTTTCCTTTTCTGTCATTTTAGCCAATCTGACATGTATGAGGTGGTACCTTAGAGTTGTTTCAATTCACATTTCTCTAATCAATAGTGATTTAGAGCATTTTTTTTCATATGACTATAATTTTCATTTCTTCATCTGAAAACTGCCTGTTTATATCCTTTGAACATTTATCAAATGGAGAACGACTTGTACTCATAAATTTGACAGTTCTCTACATATTTGAGAAATAAGGCCTTTATCATAGACACTTGCCATAAAATTTGCCCCCTTACCCCAGTTTCCTGCTTTTTTTCCTAATCTTAGCTACATTGGTTTTGTTTGTGCAAAACCTTTTTAATTTGATGTAATCAAAATTAACCATTTTACATCTTGTAATGCGCTCGCTCTCTCTCTCTCTCTCTCTCTCTCTCTCTCTCTCTCTCTCTCTCTCTCTTTGGTCTTACATTTCCCCCTTATTCATAGATTAGACTGCTAAAATATTCTATGCACCCTTAATCTGCTTATGATTTCATCCTTTATCTCTAAATCATGTTCCCATTTTGACCTCATCTTGGTATGTGGTACGAGATGTTGGTCTATACTTGGTTCCTGTCAAAAAGCTTTTTAGTTTTCCCAGCAATTTTTGTCACACAGTAGTTTCTTATCCCTAAATCTTGAATCTTTGGGTTGGTAAAGCTTTATTGTGGTTATTTACACTGTATCTTGTATACCTAATCTATTTCACTCATTCACCACTCTATTTCTCTGCCAGTACCAGATCGTTTTGATGATTACTGCTTTGTAATACAGTTTGAGATCTGGTAAGCCACCTTCCTTCATATTTTTTTCATTGATTCCCTTGATATTCTTGACCTTTTCTTCTTCCAGATGAATTTTGTTATTTTTTTCTAGCTTTACAATATAGTTTTTGGTAGTTTGATTGATATTACACTGAATAAGTAAATTAATTTATATACAATTGTCATTTTTATGATATTGGCTTGGCATACACATTGGCAATTGATATTTTTTCAGTTGTTTAGATCTGACTTTGTGAGAAAAATGTCTTGTAGTTGTGTTCATGTAGTTCCTGGGCTTGTCTTCATGGGCAGACTCTACTTTTATATTGCCTGCAGTTGTGTTGAATGGATTTTCTCTTTCTATCCATTCCTGCTGGATTTTGTTGGTAATATATAAAAATGATGATGATTTATGTGGGTTTATTTTATATCCTACAACTTTCCTGAAGTTGTTAATTATTTCAACTAATTATTTTAGTTCTCTAGGATTCTCTAGATATACCATTGTATCATCCACAAAAAGTTGTACTTTCATTTCCTTGTTGCCTATTCTAATTCCTTTAATTTCTTTTTCTTGTCTTATTGCTATAGCTAGCATTTCTAGTGCAGTATTGAATAATAGTGATGATAATGGGCATCCTTGCTTCACCCTTGTTCTTACTGGAGAGTCTTCTAGCTTATTCACATTACAGATTAGTTGCTGGTGGTTTTAGATAGATATTACTTATCATTTTAAGGAAAGCTCCATTTATTCTTATGTTTTCTAATGACTTTAATAGGAATGGGTGTTGTATTTTGTCAAAAGCTTTTTCTACATCTCTTGAGATAATCATATTTTTTTAACCTTTTTGTTATAGATATAGTCAGTTATGCTGATGTTTTTCTAATATTGAACTAGCCCTGCATTCCTGATATAAATGCCACCACATCATAATGTGTTATCTTCATGATATAATGTTTTTATCTCCTTGCTAGTATTTTATTTAAAATTTTAGCATCAATATTCATCAGGCAAATTGGTCTATAGTTTTTGTTCTTTGTTTTTGCTCTTCCTGGTTTAGGTATCAACAACATATTTGTGTCATAAAAGGAATTTGCTTAGACTTTCTTTGCTTATTTTCCCAAACAATTTGCATGGTATTGAAATTAATTATTCTTTAAATGTTTGGTAGAATTTACTTGTAAATCCATCTGGTCCTGGGAATTTTTTCTTAAGAAGCTCATTGATGGCTTATTCAATTTTTTTTCTAAGATAGGGTTATTTGAGTATTCTTTTTCCTTTTCTGTTAATATAGGCAGTAAATATTATTAAATATTCATCAATTTTACTTGGATTATCAGATTTATTGGCATACAGTTGGACAAAATAGCTCCCACTAAATGCTTTAAATTTCATGTTCATTGGTGGTGAATTCACTTTTTAAATTTTTGATACTGGTAATTTGGTATTCTTATTTAATTTTTTAAAAATCAAATTAACCAATGGCTTATTTCTTTTATTGTTGCCCTCCCCCAACCAGCTCCTAGTTTTATTTTATTTCAATGGTTTTTCTTACTTTCAATTTTGTTAATCTCCCCTTTGATTTTCTGGATTTCCAATCTGGTGTTTAATTGAGAATTTTTAATTTGTTCTTTTTATAGCTTTTTTTAAGCTGCATGCTCAATTTATTGATCTGCTCTTTCTCTATTCTATTGATGTAAGCATTTAAACATAAAAATTTTCTCCTAAGTACTGCTTTGGCTGTATCTCATAAATTTTGGCATGTTAGTCTAATTGTTGTTGTTCTCTTTAATGAAATTATTGATTGTTTCTGTGACTTTTTCTTTGACCTACTTATTCTTTTGGATTAGATTATTTAGTTTCCAACTAATTTTTGATGTATGTTTCCAAACTATTTTGTTGAATATAATCTTATTGCTTAATGGTTTGAAAAGGATGAATTTAATATTTCTGCTTTTCTTCATTTGGTTGTGAGGTTTTTATGTCCTAATACATAGTCAATTTTTGAGAAGGTTCTATGTACAGCTGAGAAAAAGGTATATTCTTTTCTATTCCTATTCAGTTTTCTCCAGAAAACTGTATATTCTATCTAACATTTGTAAAATTCTGTTCCTCTCCTTAGCTTCTTTCTTGTTTACTTTGTGGTTAGATTTATCTAGTTCTGAGAGGGGAAAGTTGAGGTCCCCCACTAGTATAGTTTTATTGTCTATTTCCTCCTGTAATTCATTTAAATTTTCCTTTAAGAATTTAGATGCTATGACATTTGATGCATATATATTTAGTATTGATGTTACTTTATTTTCTATGGTACCTTTTAGCGAAATGTAGATTCCCTGCTTATCATTTTTAATTAGGTCTGCTTTTGCTTTTGCTTTGTCTGAGATCATGATCTCAGATTGCTACCCCTACTTTTTCTTTTTAACTCAGCAGAAACATAATAGATTTTGCTACAGCCCCTTATTTTTACTCTGTGTGTGTCTCTCTGTTTCAAGTCTTTCTTGCAAACAACATGTTCTTGAATTCTAATTTTTAGTCTGTTATGATATCCATGTTTTATGGGTGTGTTCATCCCATTCATATTCACAGTTATGATCATTTAACTGTGTATTTCCTTCCATCCTATTTTCCCTGTTTATCCTCTCTCCTTTTTCACTCTGTCCTGAGGAGGGATTTGAACTCTCATTCTGACTGCAGGTTCAGGGATCCATCCATTGTATCACTTAGCTGCCCAAGTTAGTCTAATGCCTAATCTGGTGGGTATTGTTCTG
This sequence comes from Phascolarctos cinereus, assembly GCF_003287225.1. NCBI lineage: Eukaryota > Metazoa > Chordata > Mammalia > Diprotodontia > Phascolarctidae > Phascolarctos > Phascolarctos cinereus. The sequence goes on along the minus strand of NW_027555847.1, from coordinate 682,376,595 downwards.
CTGTCACTGGCCAATCTTTCAGCTTCTATAGTTATCTAGTAGATAGTGTGGATTGGCCATCAGCACCACTATAGACTGATTTCTCTACATCATGGCTAGGTCTATAAAATAGTTTTTTGGTAGTTTGATTGGTATAGTGCTGAATAAGTAAATTAATTTAGGTAGAATTGTCATTTTTATTGTGTTGGCTTGGCCTACCTATGAGCAATTGATATTTTTCCAGTTGTTTAGATCTGACTTCATTTGTGTGAAAAGTTTTCAGTAATTGTGTTCACATAATTCCTGGGTTTGTCTTGGCAGGTAGAATCCCAAGTATTTTAAATTGTCTACATTATTTTAAATGGAATTTCTCTTTCTATTTCTTGCTGCTGGGCTTTGTTGATAATATATAGTAATGCTTTATGTTGCTCTATCTTGCCATAAGGCAACAATTTCATGACATTATCCTTTCCTGGTTCTTCTCTTACCTCTCTGGCCATTCTTTTCACTCTCCTTTGTTTGATCTTCATTCAAAGAATACCCATTAACCATTGCTGTCCCCCAAGGCTCTCTTTTGGATCTTATCATTTTCCTCTCTATTCTATGTCAGTTAGTGATCTATCAGTTCCCAAGGATCCAATTTTCGCCTTTACGTAGATGATTTCTAGATCTATATATCCAACACTAATTTTTCTTGTGCTCTAGTCCCATATCTGTAACTGCCATTTGAACATCTCAAATCATGTGTCCTGTAGGCATCTCACACTCAACATACATAAAACAGAGCTTTATCTTTTCACTCAAACTTTCTTCTCTCTTCAACTTTCTTATTATTGTCAATGGTACCACTGTTTCCTAAAATACTTAGATTTACAACCTTGTTGTATTAGCATGTTGTCTCCCCCATTAGAATTCAAGCCTGAAGGCAAAGACCATAGGTTTGCCTTTGTTTTTTCCAGAAACTGGCACATAGTAAGCAATTTATTAGTGTTTGCTGACTGATTGGCCTAAACTTTATTTCTATTTCTTTGACTTTGTTTGGAGTGGAGGTCCAATGAGTAGTTTCAATATATTCTAACCAAATTTTCCTTCTGAAGAGATGATGAAATAGCCATTGTTCCAAACCATTTACAAAATGCAGGCAATGTAGTCTTTATTTAATCAGGCAAGCAGGCAAATACTTCACATCTCTCCAAATTGCCCACAGCATCTTGAAGAGCACTCTTGATTTTTTTTTTTTGTTTTCCCCCCTCCCATGCATTAGGCACAATTGGTCCCAAAAACCCCTTGTGGGGATCAAAATCCATCATTTGGCATCAACATTCCAACAACTATCTTGACATGCTCTTCATTTTGATTTGAGTGTTAATCACAATGTATACAGCAATGCAATAGATAATAGTACTTAAGCTCACAACCATAAAATTTTTTAGCTGAAAAACTCACCTGCCTGGAAAAGTCATGTTGGAAAATCCTCTTGTCTTAATATAACCTGAAAAAGACATACATAAAATGGAGCTGGCTCATCTGTCTTCCCACTTGAAGTTAGGAGCCAGAAGCATCTGAAGTCCAAAGAGACTTAGCAGTTCAAAGAAAGCTTGAAGAGAACTAAAGAATACTGAAGAACTCTCCTCTTTCCCACTCTCACTACTCCAATCCACCTAGGAATCTACAGTCCCATACCAATGGGCTTTGGGATTGGGGTTATATGCACACATATATGTACATACATATATAAGCACACACACTTATATACACATACATACAAATATACATAAAGATACATGCATACATGCGTGCATACATATACGTAAGTGATTTCTGCAATACTGAAATGTTCAAAAATAAATGTTCTGACAATCCACCAAAATATAACCTCTGGGGTACCCTTTCTCACATATGTGTATCCCAGAGGAGCTTTCTCATGTTTAGAGTTGTCTGTGGTCAGCATTCACTCAAAACCAAAACTCAAAAGCCTCCACTAAAATGCTTATTTTAAAAGCTAGACACTGTAAAGATGCATTAGTTCAAACAAAAAAAAATTAATCAAACAGTATGGAAATTGAAGTGACAAGAAAAATCCCTCCCCCATCCCCATGCACACATGTGGCATAGCCTGCTGCTATTTCCACAAGATCAGTATGGAGACACCTGTAGGGAGCATCTATTACCAGGGACCGGCATACAGAGTACACACATAAAGAGAATCAATAGCAAGGAAATGTGCACGAAGAAACACAAGTCAGGAGCTCATGTAGCCAGGGAACATGAATGGATGACATACATATGGGAGACATATGGTCAAAGAAAAAAATATGGCTGATGTAACTCTTCTGACACTGCAGAACTACTAATGCCCTCTGGTGATATTATACACTCCTTTCTGCTGCTGTCTAATGGACGTCACATCTCTGCTTTCTGCCAAGAATATTGTTCCACTCATCCTGTGGTCAATTCTGGGCATAGTTCTCCACTACTAATGTAGCTACCTAATGGCCACGTTAGTTCCTCCTGGTAAGGTGTAGTGATTCGAAAGCATTTCCTTCATAAGCTGTTCTCCCCCCCCCCCAACCTTTTCAACCTTTTGACATTTTACTCCCCCTATATACTCTGTCATGGAGTAACCCTGGCTTCCTCGCCGTTCCTCACACAGCACATTCTATTTCAGGACTGTCAGCATTTTTCACTGGCTATTCTTCATGACTAAAATTCCCTTCTTCCTCATCTTTATCTCCCATTTTCCCTGGCTTCTTTGAAGTCCCAGTAAAACTTTTCCCAATCTCACTTAATACTAGCTCCATCTCCCTCAGATTATCTCCAATTTAGCTTTCCCCCAATTTATCTTGTATATATCTTGTTTGTTCACACTTATTTGCATGTTATGTCACCTGTTAGGTTATGCACTTCTTGAGGACAGGGACTGTCTTTTGCCTTTCTTTATATTCATAGTGCTTAGCACAGTGACTGGCATACAGCAAGCATTGAATAAATGTTTACTGATTGATTGAAGACTAAAGTCTAAGTAACCCACCATCCACTCAACCCCCCCCACCAAACCTGAGGATTTACTGAGCTGATAAAGATACAAAGAGACACGATGCAAGATTGAACATAATGATAATTGATTTTACAAGATGAACTTCCCAAGCCATTCTCTTTTCTCTCAACCTGTTAGTTATTAAGCATTTATTAAGCAGGTACTATGTGCCAGGCAATGAGGTAATCCTTTGTCTCTATCTCAAAACAGCCAGTGTAAGATGAAGGTCTTATTTGGTCAGAAGAGCAATGGTTCCTCTTCTTTGGATTGCCTTTATCCCCAAATGTTAGGTGTTGTATCTACCTGAAGATTGCTTGGGAAACAGTTAAGGCAGTGTCTACAGGACTTGAAAAAAGTCTGTTACCTTTTACAACCTTGCCTTTTTTGCTCCCACCTACTTAAATACTTACTATACTCTCAGCCTTCAAAGTACATATCTCAATGGGGGTTGTGGCCACAGCTATTGTCATTCAGTGTCACCTAATGTTTGAGAGAGATGACAGCTCTCAGAAGGTCCTCTTGCTTTTCTGCCCTTTCTAGTTAGAGTAGGAAAAGGGGAATGAGGGAAGATAGGCTTTGAATTTGCTTTGCTTGAAAAGGAAGAGATTCAGTGATCTAATTACACAGTGCAAAATCCTAATCAAGGCAGATAAATCTGGCCAGCTCTTCACTTTCAGAAGGATCTGTTGCTCTCTGCTGCCATCTCTAGTTAGAGTGGGGAAAGCAGAAAGGGGCTAAAGACAGGTTTTTCATTGTATATGAAGAGATGCTGCCATCTAATTGTGCTCTGTAGAATCATGACAAGTGAAGAATTAGCCTGCAGTGCAGAATTTGAGTTATCTCCTGGAACCTGGATTTTCCTCACTCATCTGTTCCCCCGTGAGATTTCTGTAAGTGTGCCCATCCTCCCCTACCAGTACTGAATACACTGGTGGGAAGACGTGACTCAGGTTTATGTATAGATTGTGATGTATCTATTATTCCCGCGTTTGCTTTAATATATAAGTACTTGTGATATTATTATTATGATTTATTTGGCCTTATTGTTAAACACATAACATAGTTTTACATATATTTATAAATCTTTGTCAAATGGTGGTCTTTTCTAGGATGGAGTGGGGAGGGAGGGCAGGAGACAGTTCAGAACTTAAAATGTAAGAAAAAATTATAAAAAGAGAAAAAAGAAAAGAAATGGGTTGATAGGTAAGCATTCTCTCCCTGTCTCAGGAATAGAGCTAAAATAGTAGAGAAATATGAAAAGACAGTGATGAGCTTCTACTCTGTAATTCAGACTCATTAACTGACTGGGAAATCTCCAGCTCACCAGTACAACAGGATTCCCCATTCAACATAGCTGACAGTCTCAGCAACACTGCATCATTTCTTCTCAAAGCTACACTGGCTTTCTGTGTGGTTTCATCTGCTACCCAATGTTTCCTTTTTGGTGCCCAAGGTATATTGGCTCCTGGTTGCCTCACTATCATGGTGCCCCAACTTCTGCTGGAAGTGTCATTGCCTCTCTTACACTTCCTTGAGTCTATGACAGTATCAGCAGCAGTGGCAGGAGTCACAACAGCCACAGCTGCTTTTGTCATAGAGGCAGAGAGGCAAGGACACTTCTACCTGTCCTGGCCAGAAGTTGGGGCACCATGGTGTTTGTCTGTCTTTTCTAGGGGTCTGAATCACAAGAAAGCAGAACGTGGAGTGAAAAGGAGATACTGAGACACAAATTCAACTTGGTTACACTTTAGCCCATCTGGCGACTTTTGTTCTGTTTAAATAAGAGTTCACTAGTGGGTGGAGGGAAGGGATTTGCCAGAATCTTCAGAAACCTTTATCCCAGTTTCTTGATGATTCATTATCCCTGGAGGAAGTTGGAGGGAGATAGAACCAAGGTGATGAAGCTGCAAGCAACTGTGAATCTTGTTTTACTAGTGATTTGGGGAAGCTGATTGCTCTTTTAGTCCATGAGCCTATGATGGGGAGAAATCTGTCAGTCTTCCTTACATTCCCTTTTGGTCTATGATCCTCTATTGGAGTGAATGTCCCTCCCCTATTCCTTTCCCACAAGCTGCAGGTATGTGTGCTCTAGTTCCCCCTACCCAAACCAGAAGATCTAGGAGGTAAATGAGAGGATATCTAGGGAATGAGGCTGGAGAGGAAAATTTCCATATAGAATGTTCAATCTAATCTCTTTTTCACTTCATTCAAATACAACAAACTGTGATCACCACATGTTAAATCTTAGATTCTGCAAAAGTAATGGAATTTGCCTTGAAAGAGTAGAACTATGGAGTGGGGGGCTCTGGTCAAGGTAGAGAGCAGATTTCATATTTTAACATTTTGAGGAATGTTCCATTTTATCATGTAGATCAGCGGTTCTTAACTTAGCATCTAGGGATAGATTTCAGGAGCTCCATGAGCTTGGATATGAATAAAACTACAATAAATTGAGTTATTTTCATTAACCTCTAGCTGAAATTTGGAATGTCCTTCAATTATGAATGTAGGCAATAAATGTTTAGAGGAGTCCATAGGCTCCACCATAGGCTCCTGGATTTGCCCAGAAGGGCTGAGACACAAGAAAGGTAAAGAACCCTTGCCCTAGATTAAATTCAAATATGGCCAGTTGATCAAAGATATTTTTGCAGCTCAGCTTCCCTTTGACCTTGGTGGGGTGGCAAATAGGGAAGCCTGTATTTGCAGGCTGAATACCCTCTGGTGGCCTGAGTACCCTCTGGTAGGGATGTTGCAGGCTCTTTGGAAAGTGCTGTCATCCGGAGAAAGGAGCTTTCTTTCAAGGCCTGACTCAAGTAGAGTTCTACCTAATGAAGCAATTCGGATAAGGGTGGCTAACTAATTAAACTTCCTTGCTGAATAATTGATACAAAGACACATTGTCTTTCTATAACCATAAAGGTAGTTGCCCTAGAACCACACAAAAGGCTACATGGAGGTCAGTGTCACGCAAACATTTCCACACTATAATGGGGCAATGCTGATATGGGAGACAACTAATTAAACTCTTACTTCATAATTGAGAGAGACGCAATGTTTTTCTATAAGCTTAAGGTTGGCTGCCCTGAAACCACACATCCAAAAGGTCCCATATAGAACCTGTGTCACGCAAACATCCCCATCCTGTAACCTCAGTACACTATGACTTTTGACCATGTGTGAGGTCAAATGAAGATCCCTAGATAACTTTTATGTAGCACTTTAAGATTTGCAAAGAACTGTACATATATTATCTCATTGGATATTCACAAGGCTCTTTAAATTAGCTGCTATTATCCCCATTTTATTTTATTTTTTATATTTTGGTGAGGCAATCTGGGTTAAGTGATTTGCCCAGGATCACACAGCTGGTAAGTGTCAAGTATCTGAGGCCAGATTTAAACTCAGGTCCTCCTGACTTCAAGGCTGGAGCTCTATCCAACTATTATCCCAATTTTATAGATGAGGAAACAGTGTCTGAGAGAGGTTAAGTGCCCTGCCCAGGGTCATAGAGCTATTAAAGTTTGAGACCAGATATGAACCCAGGTCTTTCTTATTCCAAGTTTAGTGATCTAACTTTAGGTGCCTAGCAGCCTTATTAGCACCCTCTGCACCTCCAGTTTAGCTTCCTGTCATTGTGCTAGTGTTTCAGTAACCTGCCCATACCCAAGATGTCCTTCCTGGCAGGGGTAGCAATCATGATCTCAGACAAAGCAATTGCAAAATTGACCTGAATAAAAGAAATAAATGAGGAAATGACATTTTGCTGAAGGGTATCATAGACAATAAATTAATGTAAATACTAAATATATATGCACCAAAATGACAAAGTGCCTACATTCTTAAAAGAAATGTTCAATGAGTTACAAGGAGAAATAGTCAGTAAAACCATAATGGTGGATAACTTCAATTTATCTCTCTCTGAGTTAGATAAATCTACCCCTAACTTAGTCTTAAAAGAACGACTAATTTTTACCTGTCAGATCTATGGAGAACAGAAGAATTCATGACCAAACAGGAGATAGAGAACATTATGAAAGCAAAATTTGATAATTTTGATTACATTAAATTGAAAAGTTTTTGCACAAACAAAGCCAATGCAACTAAGATTAGAAGGAAGGTAGAAAATTGGGAAAGAATTTTTACATCCAGTCTTTCTGATAAAGGCCTCATTTCTAAAATATATAGAGAATTAAGACAAATTTATAAGAACACAAGCCATTCCCCAATTGATAAATGGTCAAAGGATATGAACAGACAGTTCTCAGGTGAAGAAATTAAAGCCATCTACAGTCATATGAAAAAAAAGCTCTAAATCATTATTGATTAGAGAAATGCAAATCAAAACAACTCTGAGGTACCACATCACACCTATCAGATTGGCCAACATGACAAAACAGGAAAATGATAAATGTTGGAGAGGATGTGGGAAAATTGGAACGCTAATACATTGTTGGTGGAGTTGTGAAATGATCCAACCATTTTGGAGAACAGTTTGGAACTATGCCCAAAGGGCTACAAAAATGTGCATACCCTTTGATCCAGCAATAGCACTTCTAGGGCTACATCCCAAAGAGATCAAACAAATGGGAAAAGGACCCACATGTACAAAAATATACATAGCAGCTCTTTTTGTGGTGGCAAAGAATTTTAAATTGAGAGGATGCCCATCAATTGGAGAATGGCTGAGCAAGTTGTGGTATATAAATGTAATGGAATACTATTGTGCTATAAGAAATGATGAACAGGCTGACTTCAGAAAAACCTGGGAAGACTTATATGGTCTGATGCTGAGTGAAGTGAGCAGAACCAAGAGGACTTTGTACACAATAGCAGCCACGTTATGCAACGACTAAGAATGTTAAACCGAACCCTTCTCAGCATTACGGGGATCTAAGACATCTCCAGATGCCTCGGGATAGAAAATGCTGTCCACATCCAAAGAAAGAACTATGGAAGTCGAATCGCTCTCACTTATTTTTACCTTCTGTTGAGTTTTGTTTCATCTTTCTGATGGTTCCTCCTATTGGTTTTAATTTTTACTTACAACTTCACTAATGTGAAAATATGTTTAATGGGTATATAAATGTAAAGCCTATGTCATATTGTGCACCGTCTTGAGGAGGGTGGGGGGGAGAAAAAGGGAGAAAAATTTTCAACTCAAAAGCATATGGAAAAAAAATTAAAAAAAAAGAATGACTAATTAAAAGGACAAATAATAGAATAAATAATTTAATTAAAGTTAGTAATAACTACAAGACAACACACCAACATTTTGAGGATGTAACCAAAGCAGTACTTAGAGGAAAATTCAAATCTCTAAATATTTTCATTAATAAAAAGAAAAAGAACAGATCAATAAAATGGACATAAAACTAAAAAAACCCCAGAAAATAAACAAATTAAAGCTACTCAATTAAACACCAAAATAGAACTCTCTACAATAAAAAAGAGAAAATTGAAAGCAAAAAACCCCAACAACTTCATAATAATAATTAGAACAAGTAGTTGAGCCTTGAAAAAACACCCACAATAAAATAGGAAAAACAATTAGCTAATAAGTTTAAAAAGAAGAAAACCAAATTACTAGCATAAAACATGAAAAAATGTTTTTCACAACTAATAAAGAAGAAATAAAGAATTGTTAACTTCTATTTCACCCAATTATATGCCAATAAATATTAATTATTCATGAATAGGTCAAGACAATATAATAAAAATAACAATACTACCTACATTAATTCACTTATTCATGCTATACCAAATTACCAAAGAAATACTTCATAGATCTAGGAAAAAATGACAAAATTCATTTGGAGGAGGAAAAAAGGTCAAGAATATCAATGACATTAATGAAAAAAAAGTAGGAAGGAAGAGAGCCTAACAATACCATATCTTAAACTATATTGCAAAGCCATAATCATCAAAATAATTTGGTACTGGATAAGAAATAAAGAGATTGATGGATGAAAAAGATGAGGTGCAGTGCACAGAAGCCAGTGATCCCTGTAGCTTAAAATTTGATAAATCCAAAGATCCCACCTATTCAGGCAAGAACTCACTAATTCAATAAAAATTATTGGGAAAATGGGAAAGCAGTTTGGTAGAAATTGAGTATAGACCAACATCTCAGGCTGTATACCAAGACAGACTCCCAATGGGTATATAATTTGGATTTAAAGGGTGACATAAATTAGGGAAGTATGGGAGACATCACCTATCAGAAGTATGTGTAAGTGAAGAGTTCATGGCCAAACAAGAGACTGAGGGGTTCCCAGGAGGTCAAATGGAAAATTTTGATTACATTGAATTAAAAAATTTGGGCATAAGCAAAACCAATACAGCTAAGATTAAAAGAGAAGAAAGAAGTTGTGGGAGGGGAGGAGACAGAAGAAATCTCTGCATTTTCTTTTTCAGTACTATAGATAGTTCAGATTAATTCTTCTGAAAACTTCCTGTTCATAGCCTTTGACCATTTATCAATTGAGAAATGGCTCTTATTTCTATAAATTTGACTCAGTTCTCTATATATTTGAGAAAGGAGGCCTTTCTCAGGGAAACTTGATGTCAATTTTTTTTCTCAGTTATAATTACGTCTTCCCTCTATCCTATTTCTCCCACATTTCTCCTACTCTCTCCTTTCACTCTGCCCATTCTCAAAGATGTTTTTCTTCTGACTTACCTCCATCCACTCTCCCTTCTATCAGCTCCCCCTATTCCCTTCCCCTCCTCTTTTACTGTAAGATAAATTTCTTTAAGTAAAGATAAGGTGAGATAGATTTCTATACCCAACTGAGTGTATATGTTATTCCCTCTTTGAGCCACTCTTGATGAGAGTAAAGTTCACTGTCTCCTTTCCCAACCTTCCCCATCTTCCCCTGCATTGTAAAAGCTCTTTTGTGCCTCTTTTATGTCAGATAATTTATCCCATTCTACTTGTTCATTCCCCCAGTGCTTTCCTCTTTCTCACCCTTTACTTTTTTTGTTCATATTTATTTATTTAGCTTTCAACATTCACTTTTATAAGATCTTGAGTTCCAAATTTTTTGCTTCCTCCATCCCCCCCCCCCCAAGAGGGCAAGCAATCTGATATAGGCTATACATGTACAATCATGTTAAGCATATTTCCACATTAACCGTGTTGTGAAAGAAGAATCAGAACAAAAGGCAAAAACCACAAGAAAGAAAAAAAAGGAGAAAATAGTATGCTTAGATCTGCATTCAGACTCCATGGTTCCTTCTCTGGATATAAATAGCATTTTCCATCATAAGTCTTTTGGAATTGTCTTAGATTTTTGTATTGCTGAGAAGAACTAAGTCTATCAAAGTTGATCATTGCACAATGTTGCTGTTACTGTGTACAATATTAATTTTGTTTTTTAAAGATAATCAATCCATCATATTTAAGTCACACCCATGCCCTCTGTCTATGTACACTTTTTATATCTGTCCTAATATATACGAAAGTATTTAGGAGTTATAAGCATCATTTTCTCACATATGAATGTAAACAATTTAATCTTATTAAATACCTTATGATTTATCTTTCCTGTTTACATTTTTATGCTTCTCTTGAGTCCTGTATTTGAAAGTTAAATTTTCTATTCAACCCCAAAACCTCTCTAAACAACTTTAAATAATGCCTCCAAAATTTTTTTGAAATGGCAGAACCCCTCCAGAAGATGGGGGAAAACAATTTTCAGCCCAAACCAACTAAGAATGTCAGCAGGAAAAGAGAGAACAAAGCATAGTCCAACACAGGCTGTGACCCAACAAACCAGCAGTAGGCCTTGGGGATAACTGAATCAGTTGTAGCAGTGGCATTTTCTGGACTTCTCAGCCTACAGGTGGTAAGAGGGTTAGACAATTGGTCAGAAGGAGATTACAGGGAGGGCAAATTGGAGAGGGTAGTCAGAAGCAAAACAGTTTTAAGGAGGACAGATGAAAGGACAGAGAGAATAGAATAAACAGGAGGGGGAATAGAATTGAAAACGGTAAGATCTTACACACTTTCAGTGTGATCACGTCTTCTACCGATTAATTGCTCTGATTATGGAAATTTGCTATGAAAGAAAAAAGCAAAGACATGATTATAACAGCATCAAAACTGGTCTTTCAGGCCTAAACCTAAGGGCACAGAATGTTTCAACACATGTATATCAGGATTCAATATCCTTAGTTCTGTCTGATTCCAGGTAAGAGTCATAATTGACAGCCAATCACACAGTAACACTTCCACCTCAGCCAAACTCAGGAATAACCAGGTGGGAAATATTCTTGTTCAATAGGAAGTAATACAATGAGGAAACTGAATTAAGAGATCCTACCTTTGGTTATGCCAAGATTATCCTCTTGGCTTTCCACCCTGATACTGACCCCCACCTGTAACAGTTCAGGATCTCATTTCCTTTAAGTGTCTTGTGGTATTTCTCTTGAATAGTGGATTACTGATTTAATGACCCATTAGACAACTATGCCTGAATTCAAAACTCAAAACAATATCAATTACAGTCCCAAGAGATTTCCTCTCACATAGCTAGTTTCACTATCACAGCTTAGGGCTGGATATAATTGTTATCACTCTCATGATGTTGCAGTAAGTAATAAAAGTTTGCCGGCACACACACACACACACACACACACACACACACACACACACACACACACACATACACACACACACACACACACACACAAGATTTCACTTAACAACTTTCACTTGTTTTTCTTTTCTTCTCCTTCTTTACTTTAAACTCATCCTGGTGTAAAGATCAATCATTGCAAATCACTTCTATATTATAAACAAACTTGTAAATTCTCAGCAACCCCATTTCATTATCTGGGAACTCCATAAGCCATAATAAGCTTTTTTCCCAGGGCTGATGACCTTGCCTGCACAGATGGTTTCAAGAAGCTTTGCAAGTTTATAGATGAAGGGAAGTCTTTTCTTTGTTCCTTTTCCCACACAGAAATTACTATTTCCCCCCCCAAATTTCTCATAATTTTCCAGTCCCTACCGATCTAATAATTCAGTAATGGAACTAATTGGCAGGATTTTTTCCCCAAGCTATTGTAGCTTCTCTATCTGGAAGTTCTAAGGAGGGCTTGGGTTTGTTCCTCCTGCTCTCTTAAGCAAGTTTTTCTTTTTGTAGGGAGAATGCAAGACAATTCTTAAAATTCAAATTGAGCATAATCTATTACAAAATGGGCATGACCCCCACATAATTTATAGCTGACTTTTCAATTTTAAGATGCACACCAATTTAAAAAGTTATTTTAAAATTGATTATTACTTAACTTTAGTTTGTAAGATTCTATAAGTATCTAACTGGATGTTCCAATCAAACTCAATTACTTTTTGTTTGTTTTCCAATTCATACAATTTTTTTCTTTTTTTTCTGTGAGCTAAGAAAAGGTTAATATTAAGCAGTTTCTAAGTGCCAGTTCTATTCCAAAGTGTAAGACTTTTTTCCCTTTCTCCTTGAAACTTTACCAGCATTACTCCTAAACCTGCCTCTTAACAATCTTAGGCCATTTCCTGCTGAAGCTTTAAATTACTGGGCTAGCTACTCTCACCCTACTGCCAGAGTTTTAAAGTGACAGTACACTTTTCCTTCAGAAGTCTCCAGACTCTTTACTCTCAAAACCCGCTATTCATACTGTTATTGCAAATAGATTATTGCTTTCTTTTGCCCATTCTCTTCTCATTCCTACTAGCTTTTATGAATTATATCACAAACAATCTACATTTCACTGAGTATTCTCTCTCTCTCTCTCTCTCTCTCTCTCTCTCTCTCTCTCTTTCTCTCTTCTGTTTGCCTTTCTGACACCACTGAAATCTGGAAGGGAGGAAGAGAGAGAAGGATAAAGAGACTATATAGGTTTTCTTAGGGTTAATTGGGTTGTTTGGAGGAGTTTGCTTATGAGACCCAGTTCTTGGCAGCAGAAGGACAGAATGGTGAAATGGGTCACTGCACCAATATTATTAGTAAGATATTACTTAGAAACAGAACAAAGAAGGCATATTGCTATGCATGGCCCAGAGTAACATGCAAATGTTCCCATGAGATCATTGGAGCTTCTTCTGCTGTTAACATTTGCTCAAGGTACTTTACTTTCTTCTGTGGAGTTATGAGTCATGTTCCACTCTGGCTACTACATCATTTCTTATAGCATAATAGTACTCCATCACAACCATATGCTACAACCTGTTCAGCCAGTCCCCAACTGATGAGCATCCCTTTGATTTCCAATTCTTTGCCACCACAAAAAGAGATATGCTGTAAATATTTTTTTTGGTATATATAGATCCTTTTCCTTTTCCTTTGATTTGTTTGGGATACAGACTTAGTAGTGGTGTTGCTGAGTCCAAAGGTATTCATGGTTTTATAGCTCTTTGGACAGAGCTCGAAATTGTTCTTCAGAATGGTTGGACCAGTTCACTACTCCACCAAGAGCTCATTAATGTACCTATTTTTCCTTATTCCCTCCAGCATTTGTCACTTCTGATAGGTGTGAGTGGTACCTCAGAGTTGTTTTAATTTGCATTTCTCTAATTAGTAATGATTTAGAACTTCTTTTCATATGACTATAGATAGCTTTGATTTCTTCTTCTGAAAACTTCCTGTTCATATCCTTTGAACATTTATCAATTGGGGAATGGCTGACTTATGTCTTGCCACTGGATTCCAATGACTCCGGAGGAGAGAGTGAGCTTGATGACTGCATAGCTCTGACTCACTTACATTCAATTCACTTGCAAGTCAAGACATCACTTTCCTAATGTCATTGGTCCTCTTTGAGAATGGAGGATGAACAACAAATAAGAAATACTAGCTGAAGCACTAGGAAAATAATTTGAAGGACTAAGCATTAGCAATGAGGAAACAAAATTATTTGCAGAGAACCCTAGATTCAACTAAAAATTAATTGAAACCATCAATAACTTCAGTAAAGTTTCAGGATGTAAAATAAACTCACATAGATCATCGACATTTCTGTATAGTACCAAGAAAACTTAACAGGAAGAGAGAAAGAGAAATTCCATTTAAAATAACTATAGAATATACAAAAATACTTGTGTGTCTCCCTGCCAAGACACATAAGAACCATATGAATACAGCAACAAATAAAGGTTGATCTAAATATTTAGAGAAATATTAATTTCTCATGAGTAAGATAACGAAAGTGAAAATGCTACTTAAATTAATTTACTTATTCAGTGTCATACCAAGAAAATTACTAAAAGATTACTAGAGAAATTCATGACAAAGTTCATCTGGAGAGAGAAAAGCTCAAGCATCTTAAGGAAGATAATAAAAAGAAATGGGAAAGAAAGGGGTCTAGCATGCTGTATCAGATCTCAGACTATATTATAAAACAATAATCATTGAACCAATTTGGTACCCGAAAAGAAGCAGAGAAGTCAATTAGCGGAACAAATTAGGTACACAATATACAGAAACTAATGAATACAGTAGCTTAGTGTTTGGTAAACCCAAAGATCCCAGGTATTTGGCATAAAAATTCATTATCCAATAAAAACTCAGGAAAATTGGAAAGTAATCTGGAAGAAACAAGGTATGGTCCAATATACTTATCTCACACTGCATACCAAGAGAAGCTCCACATGGATTCACAACATTGGTGTAAATGGTGACATTATAAATAAATTAGAGGAGCAAGCAAGAAAATACTTTTTAGAATTATGGATAAGGGAAAAGTTCGTGATGAAAGAAATGATAGGACTACAGATAATAATAGCTAGCATAGCATTTATATAGAGCTTTAAGGTTTGCAAAGTACTTTACATGTGTTATATTATTTGGACCTCACATTATTTTATGAGTTAGCTAGTATTATTATCCCCATTTCACATATGAGAAAACTGAAACAATAAAAGGTTGTGTGATTTGCTCAGTCACACAACCAGTAAATGTATGATTTGAACTAATAGGATTTAATCTCAGTTCTTCCTAACTCAAAGTGCAACACTTCATGCATTGCTCTGATTTTGATTATACAAAATTAAAACATTTTGTACAAACAAAGCCAATTCAGGTAACATTAGAAGGTAAACTAGTAACTGGTCAAAAATTTTTTTCCATCAAGTTACTCTGATAAAGGTCTCATTTCCAAGATATAACTAGTTCAAATGTATAATAAAAGAGTCATTTCCTAACTGATAAATAGTCTAATGATTTGAACAAGCAGTTTTCAGAGGAAGAAATCAAACAATATCTTTACCTATATGAAAAAAAAATTCCCAAATCACTAATAATTAGAGAAATACAAATTAAGGTAACTCTGAGGTTTCAATGCACATTTATCAAATTTGCAAAGTTGAAAAAAATGAAAGTATAAAATTCTGGAGGGCTGTGGGAAACCCAGTACATAAAATCTATGTTGATAGAGGTAAGAATTTCTCTAGCCATTTTGAAAACAATTTGGAACTATGCTGAGAAACTTAAAAGGCTGTTCATACCTTTTGACCTAGAGATATTATAACTAGGTATATAGGTATATAACTAGGTATATAGCTCAAGAGATCAAATATTTATAATGGCTTTTTTTTTTGTGGTGGCAGAGAACTGGAAACTAAAGTGAGTGCCCATCAATTGGGAAAAGGTTGAACAAGTTATTGTACATAAGTATAATGGAATATTATTGTGCTGTAAGAAAAATGTGTCATAAAAACCTAGGAAGACATAGAACTCATATAATGAAGTGAACAGAACCAAGAGAATAATTTATACACTGACAACAACGTTGTAAAGATAGATAACTTTGAAAGATCAACACAACAACTAACCACAATTTCAGAGGACTCATGATGAAACATGTTACTTATCTCTTGACAAACAGATGATGAACTCAGAGTGTAGACTGAGACATTTATTTTTGGAAACATAGCCAACGTGGTAATTTGTTTTATCCATTATTATTGTTTTATTTATTTACAATAAATTTGAATAATTGTAAGAGATCTCTTTTTCTTTCTTTTTCAGGGTGGGAGAAGGGAAGGTAGAGTGAGTGAGAGGGAGAAAAAATAGATCTGTAATTAAGAAAGAAATTACATTTAAAAGATAAAAAATTTTAAAATATATTTAAAAATTGAAATATACAGAGAAAGAGTCAAGGAGGTGAGAGGTATTCTTTTAGCCTTGTTGCTTTTGACTTTTATCCTGGAAAATTTTAATCCCTTTCCATATTTTTGTATTTAAAATCTATTAATGTGGTTTTTTTGCTTGTTTAAAGGGATTCTCCATAGTGGATTCAGTACCTTTTCCTACTCCAATAATTTGTCTTTTAAATATTCTGTATTGAGAGCTTTTATTACTGATACAACAATTATTCTTAATTTCTTCTTTTCTGAATTTTATTTCCCTTTTGAACCATTCTGGAGTTTCTTGTTCTTTTTGCAGAATCTAGCTCATTTTACATGTGAGGAAACTGAGGTAAACAAGGTTAAGTGACTTGCACAGGGTCACACAGCTAGTAAGTGTCTGAGATCAGATTTGAAATCAGGAAGATAAGTCTTCCTGATTCCAAGCCCAGTGCTCTATCCACTGCACTACCTAGCTGTTCCTAAGTTTGGCTTATTGGTTGCAAAAGAATAATCATACAAATCCTGGATGTTTGCCTGGATGCCTACCAGAGATATCCCTTCCCCCAAGGACAAAAGGGGATGTGCACATATCCAGTAGTTGGTCCAGTTAAAAGCACAGCTGGCATGTTGGATCAGATGCATGAAAGTGTTGGGCTCGCTTGTTCTCTCTCTGAGTCCGTAGACTTTGACAATTTAAGAAACTCAATCTGCAGGTTGATCAGGGGTTGCATCCTTTTGGGGCAGGCTTCACAGGGGAGTGATGCAACCAGGTCCTCCACTTGGCAACCTTGGTGTCACAGAATCTGGAAAAGCTTCTACCTAACGGTCTACGCACACCAAAACATCTCTTCATCCATAGACTTCAGCAGTTCAATAAAGTCAATCTGCAGGTATTCAAAGGGCCACTCTCTTCCTTCCCCCTTTTTGTCACAGTTTTCTTCCTTGAGGAGTTAAAGTGTCGACAAGAAAGGCAGCTAGAGAACACATGATGGGCCTCTGCATAAACTCCATAGGCAAACCATGACCAGCAAACCTGCAGTACAAGGATCTTAGCTCCCATATTAGCATCAGTCCAAGCAGAAATGATAAGCAGTTTGCACAATAGGCAACAGCTCCACAACACACATAGAACTAATAAAACAAGCAAAATTGCAACCAGGTGAATAAAGAAACCCAATAAAGCTGCAGCCTTAGGAGTTTCAAGTACTTTGGCAGTGTCTACGACCTTCAGGAGTCTAGTAAGTATCTTTTGGGCATCTCTTAAACAGCTGTGCATAGTTCAGGGCAGGTTTGTGGAAGTATTTCCTTGACCGTCTCTAGGTTTCAGGTCACTTGTGGAGATTCTCTAGATAATGCTAGTGAAAAGACTTAGTATAATTTAATAGCATGTGATAAAATCTAATCATATTGGCCTGCCAGTAATTAGCTCATGTGGTAAAAACCTGTTCAGACCTTATGGACCCAATTCTACTACAATAGAGCTATAAGAACACCATTTTAGGAACATATAATTCACCTAAAATTTCAGAGAACTTCAGTTTTTACACAGCACTTTCTCTTTTTATCTTTACCCTGTATCTGATATGGACAACATCATCCACAGGCTGAAAGAAGGCCTGATGTGTAAAATGAGCCCTCCTGTCCCTTCATATTATGAAGCAGAGGGAGGAGAAAGTGAGGCTGGTGGCCTTGCACAGCCTTCCCTCACTCAAATCAAAGTCAATTGCAAGTCATGTCATCATCTCCCTGATGTCATGGTCCTCTTTGAGAATGAAGGACAAACAGCCTGTGAGTAGTCTGAGCTGCCTGAATAGGGACCCAGCTGGCCAGTTCCAGTTGGGTAACTCAGCTCATTGTCTCCCTTTCCCTCTGCCTCTTCCTCTCTCTCTCCTTCTTCATCTCCTGGATTTACTGGCTAGATTTCTTTCTCAAAGACCAAGCCTTAAACCCAATTCACTCTGGAGCTCATAGATTGGACAACAATAGGTCCCTGCCCAAGCAGCACTTCATGATTATTTTTTGGGCCCTCCTGCCTCAGAGTGAATATAAATAGTAACTGTTTCTCTTTTGGCCAGCGAACCTGAGGGTCTTCCCCTCCCTGTTTGATTGTTTATTTATTTATTTATCATTTCATTTATTTATTTAAGGGACCATCCCTTGACTCACTTCCTAAAGAGGCCTATTCACTGAATGGGCATTACTTCACTCAAAGTGAGAACCTGAAAAGACCTTGGCTTAAAAGGGCCAGGGTCTCCCATTGCATCCTGGGCCATATCTAGTCATTCTGATGAATATCTGGCCACTGGACCCAGATAGCTCTGGAGGAGAAAGTGAAGCTGGTGACCTTGCACAGCCCTCCCTCTCTCAAATCAAAGTCAATTGCAAGTCATGTCATCGTCTCCCTGATGTCATGGTCCTCTTCAAGAATGAAAGACAAACGCAACAACCAACAAAACAATCAAACAGAAAATTCCAAATAAGGGTAAAAGATTAATTTAAAATCTCTTTACAATTGTTAATGCAATTTTATGTGTAAAATTCTTAATCCAGTTTTAGAACTTATTACCAGAACATGTGCAAAGCCAATATTTCCATTAGAAACATTTTAAAGCCAATTGTGTGTGTATCTCCTAGTCCTTAAATTTCTAACAGTTTGATATTGTTGCCTTTCCAAAGTTTAGTACTCCAGTAAATTTATAAACACTTTTATACCTTTATCCTATCCTTCATTTTGAGGACACACACACACACACACACACATGTCTCTGTGTGTGTGTGTATAATTTCCCATAACATCCTGAAAGAACAAGATACTCAAGAGCCTAATCTTATACACAAATATATAACTATTAGTAAGGGGATGGCAAGCCTAAGAACTCATTTACTTAGTTGCTCAGGATATGGAGGTAGCCACAAATTCAGATTGAAAATGATAGGACCTTTTATACTTGCATCCTATTATAGTAACTCAGGTGTTTTTAGTATTAATATATTAATTAATATATTTAGTATTGCAATGACAAAACTTCTACTCTTTACCTGCCCTGATAATATAAATTTGCTATGGAAAGAAAAGGGAAGGTCATGGTTATGACTATATCAAGACTGTCCCTTTAAGGGACTGATCTGACTGATCTGACATAAGTCTTAACAGGGGGAAAACTCCTTTATTTCTATTTGTTTCCAGGTAAAAGTCATAGTTGCTAGTGAATCATACACTAAAGCCCCACATTATTCACAGGATATCAAAGCCAGGCTCAGAATTAACCAGGTGGGAAAATTTTCCATTCACAAAGAAAATAATACAGTGGAGGAACTGGTTTACGAGGATCCTACCTTTGCCTATGCAAGGTCATCCTTTCAATTTTCTTATGCATAGACATTCACCTGTAGCAGTTCTCAGACTTCATTCCATTTGACTAGTACATAGCATTCTTCTTGAATGGTGTACTTAATGACAATTAATTGATGGGCTTAATGGTGGAATTAATGGCTTAATGACAATTCAGACAATCACACCAGAAATCAAAACTCAAAATGATATCAAATTATAGTCCGAAAAGATTTTGCTTCAAGTAACAAAATTTCACTAAGGGCAGCTTAGGGCTAGTATATTATCTTCTTCATGTTGTAATTTAACAATGATTACACCGAAGGACATTTAATTTACCCTTTATTTATAGATTAAGGATAATAACACTCCAGAGTTTCACACATACTCCAAATATGTCTCAGTTGACTCAAAACCCCAGAAAAATGCAGATTACAGTAAGCCTCCAATCTGTGTTACCTCTTTACCCCTCATGTAAAATGAAGTCGTTGAATCTAATCTATTGTTACTAAGTTGGTTCAAAGATGTAACTTCAATACATACTATCCATTAATAGAGACAGTTTCATAATTTTCATAATTTGGTCAAATAATTTCAAATGAAACTCTCTCTTTACTATAAATAAACTTCTAAGTCCCCCTACTTGAACTTGAAGTGGTCCTGGTATCTCAGACTTCATTATTTTAGCATTTTACAACATTTTGTCAGCAAGGCTGAGAGGATTTTATGACCCTACCTGAATAGAAAGTCTTAAAAACTTCACAGATAAGGACAACTTAACAGGCTTTTGCTACTTCTCCCCTCCCTCCCCAAACAACAAGTTAGTATTATTATACCCAAACTATATTATATAAGGTAAAATATACCCAATGAAATATTTAACAGCTTTCAAACATTGTGACCACATTCTTTGATAGCTCAATTCATAAGGTAACAGTAACCAGATGAAAAAGGAAGTAGCTTTCCTAATGATAGGATTGCAACACTTTCTGGGTATCATCACTATATCTCACACAATGGTTTCCCAAATTCCAAAATACAAGAAAAATTAGAAGCCCAACAATGACATGAACAATATCATGGATTTTAAAAATGTAACACAAAACTTTTTCCCCCAGTTAAATAATATCAATTCTTCTAAATGAAGTTCAAATCTTTACAAATAGAAAATTGCCATCTATCGATTTGTCATTCCATATCAATCCTATTCAAAACACAGCAGAGTACTTATATTTAATAAAATAATAAATAGCTAACATTTATATAGAATACCATGTGCCAGCAACTGTGTTAAGTACTTTACAATTATTATATCATTTGATCCTCACAACAACCCTAAGAAGTGGGTGCTATTATTATCCCATTTTACAGATGAGGAAAAGGAGGCAAACAGAGGTGAAGCGACCTGCTTAAGGTAAGACAGCTAATAGGTTTCTGAGACTGGATTTGAAATAGGTTCACCTGATCCATGTATTTTCCAATATA
Organism: Phascolarctos cinereus; assembly: GCF_003287225.1. Lineage (NCBI taxonomy): Eukaryota > Metazoa > Chordata > Mammalia > Diprotodontia > Phascolarctidae > Phascolarctos > Phascolarctos cinereus. The sequence goes on along the minus strand of NW_027555847.1, from coordinate 682,355,658 downwards.
TTGCCTTAATATCAAATGTGTTTTCCACTAAGTTCAAATTTATTACAACAATCCTAATAGAACATGTCCCAATGTAAATGAGACCACAATATAATTTAGTTTCAGAACAAACTTCAACCAAATAAGTATGGATTTACACTTACAAAGAGTAACATTCAAAATCTCAATTTTCCCAAGGGTCATATGCTCAAATTTTAGAGCCCACTGCTTTCAATTAGCTCATTTTCAAAAGACATTTGGTGGCAGTCTGACATTCCCACCCCACTCTTTTGGAACTCATGGGACTGTAAGGATTAGGATATAACCTTCAAATGGTCCTTCAAGGATAGAGTTTTTGTATGCTATACTGAAATAATTTCATGCTACAAATTTGTTTCTATGTTTTCCATTTGATGAATGTTATAGCTTGATAGAATGTTGTCTAAAAATTGCTAACAGGCATTTCCCTAATTCACAATTCTACAAACCAGGAAAAAGATTTCTGTCCTTTTCTTGTCTGTCTTTATCTCTGTAATCTCTAGCCTGGCCTAGATTGTGAAGGCAGAAAGAAAGAATCACACAGTTTTCCTGAGGACCTCAGCAGCCAAGTTCAAGGACAAGAGTTCAGAGGGAAAGGCTATTCAAAAGAACATCACTAAATTTACTATAAAATCCTCAGCATCCTTCCACCTGCACCTTGAAGTCCAGTAAAGGTGGAGACACAGACAGACACAGAGACAGAAGTGGAGGGCTCCCGTCCAGCACAGCTCTAATTACACGGAGTCCATGTTCAATCAGAATCTGAGACATTTCTCAGGGTGATTTGATCTTCAAGAAGTCAAGAGACCAGTCATCCAGGGCCTCCCACTGAACTAGACTAGGTTATGCCACTGGGACAATCAAGGGCAAGCTAGCCAGGTTCCTCAGACCCCACTGTCCTGCAGGCCTGAATGTCTATGACACCATTGGACTAGATTCTCCCCTTGCTCTGCTGTCTCATTGCTGACTCTTCATCACTCAGGTCCAGCTCCTCTAAGTCACTCCTCACATCATTCTTTGCCTGAAAACCAGAGGGACAATCAATCAGTAAACATCTATTAAGCCCCTACTATGCACCCATCACTATGTAAATCAATGGAGAAACCAAGACAAAAATACAGGGCCTTGCCCTCAAGGAATTTCCATTCTATCAGGAGAACCAGCATGCCCTTATAAAATTATATGCAGAATATATGCAAAATAAATAAACAGGTAAATTTTGAGATGAGTGGCAGTAGAAATTGGAGGTGGGGAGGAAATTAGGAAATGTTTAATTTAGGTAATGCTTGAGTTGAGTCTTAGAGGAAATAAGGAATTCTAAGAAGTGGAAGTGGGGATTACATTTCAGGCATGGGGGAACAGCATGTGCATAGATGCAGAGATGGAGATCGATACTGAGTGAGGGACAGCAGGAAGGCTGGTTTGGCCAGACAGCATTGTGGATGAAACAATGGGAGCAATGTATAGTGAGGCTGGAAATGTAGACTGGGGCTGAGTGGTACAAACTTTTAATGACAAACACAGTCTATACTTTCTTTTGGTGTTAATAGGGAGCTAGGGATGGACACTGTTATCTTTCCATTGATCCTGCCTGCTGTTTCACCCTCTGGACCTTGTATTTGTCCTGGCACTGTATGGGCCCTCGAGACCCCTTTACCTTATTTCCAGCTTTGAAACATGCATCAATATTCCATTGTTCCAGGAAAGGGCATGTTCATCGATTGTGACTCCATTCACAATCTCAACAGCTTCCCAAATGAGATAATGTTTATAAAGTGCTGTGCAAACCTGAAATCACTACATAAATGCTTGCTATTATTCTCAAAACAAAACAAACCTCTCTAGCTACCACTGCCCTCTATGTGTTGCCTCCCCTTTCTTAAGGGTACAGTCTCAATTTTTTATTGGTATCTCTGGAGCTTAGTACAATGTTTAGGCTTTTAATGAGTGGTTTTTTTTTTATTCATTCATTCACTGGGGAGGAGAGTTTACTCTTTATTCAGTGAATGAATTTATCACCAAATCTGGGCCCTGGTGACTATTACCAATCAGCAACCAGATGATTCTTCTTTCTTCAACCCTGAATAAGTTCAGTGTCTACTCACCCTGAACCCACCACCAAACTCTTACCTTCATACTAGGGGACTTTGATATATCTGCTGAGACTCTCTTAAATAGCCTAACTTTCCAACTCAATTTCCAACTCCTCTCCACCTAAGTCATACATAGAAATAAATGGTCATCCCCTTGAGCTTGCCATCATCCAGAAATATTCCACTTCTGTGTCCACAAATTTTGAGATTCACTTATCCAATCGTCTTTTATTATTCTATCTTTCCCTCTGCTTTACAATGCTCAAATGTTCTTCTTCACTGTGACCTCCAATTTCCCTCACCCTCAGTTCCTTATCAGGTTATCACCCTTGCACTGGCCACACTCTCCTTTTTCTATTTTGACCCCTTGGTAAATCAGTCCAGCTGGATGGTATCCTCTCCATTTGAATCCCTTGCCTCCTTGTCCTATTAGCTATCATACTTTACACAACCTTAGCCTTGGATTACTCCCACCATCCATCTCCTTTGTTCCTATTCACATGCTACTGAATGGAGATTGAGAAAATCACAAGATCATAATAATTGAGATTTCCTGCAAATGTGTTATACATCCTCAACTGAGGACTCACTGAAGAAGAGAATCTTTTTATACTTTCCTAACTGATATGCTAGAACCCTCACTATGATGGAAATTTAAAACCTTTTCATCCCTCCTCAAGACTCCCACAGCATTCTTCCCTTTACTCTGTCAGCTGAGGACCTCACCTCCTTCTTCATTGAAACAAGTGAAGTCATGCAATGAGAACTCTCTCCTCTCCCCTCTTTCTCTTCTCATATCACTCAGGCATCTTCTCCCATCATCTCCTCCTTCAACATTCTCTCACATAAAAATGGTGGCCCTTCTCCCTGCCAAGGCAAATCCCTTGATATGCACCCTTGATCCCATCTCTTCCTATCTTCTTTGGCATACTGTCCTCTCTACCATCTCCTTTCTCCCTGGCCTAACCTGTGCTTTGGGAAAACCACTTTTCAGCTGTGTGAAGGATGAATTAGATCATTTAGGTGAAAGGTGAAGAGGACCTGCACTAAGATGATGGGTGTGCTAGTTGAGAAGAAGCACTTAGAAGGGTGAGATATTGTAGAGGTAGAAGTGACAAGATTCAGCACCTGATTGAATGTGTAGGGTGAAATAGAGTAGAAAAGAAGGATGGAAAGATATGGGGTGAAAGAAATGAGAAAGAGAGCGTGAGGAGGAGGGAAGGAAAGTAGAGGAAGGAGAGAAAGAGAGAGGGGGAAGAGAGAGGACAGGGGGGAGAGAGAGAGGAGAGAGAGAGAGAGAGAGAGAGAGAGAGAGAGAGAGAGAGAGAGAGAGAGAGAGAGAGAGAAGAGAGAGAGAGAGAGAGAGAGAGAGAGATTGGGAAAGACAAAAATCAAGGACAAGGACAAGGGGTAAGATATGTTATTGGCACTGCTTGGGTGCCTATTGGCACTAGGTTGCCTGCCTTGAGTCCCCATGCTCTTCTACCTCTAGTACTTTTTCCCTTTCCCCCCATTCTCCCCTGCTGATGGTCATGGATTGGGGGGATGGTCCATGGTCCAGGGCCGGTTTTGTACTTACCTGGCCTTCTGATAAAAACCTGTAGAACATTTTGAGGATGAGGAAAGACCAGTAGACATTGAGACCCTGCAGGGCCATCAGAAGGGTAGTTGCAAAATAGTATCCAAAGAAGAACTTAGACTTCTTCTGGGCAACATAGTAGGTGGTATAGAGGACTCTGCAAGAGAAAGAGAGAGAGAGAGAGAGAGAGAGAGAGAGAGAGAGAGAGAGAGAGAAATTGAGGGTCACAATGTGGGAAGGGGAAGAAGTGGGCTGCCAGAGCTTAAACCCCTTGGTCATCAGAAATATCCCCACCCAACCCCAAAGAGATGGGAGGGGCAGAATGAAAAACCCCTGGGGGACGAATATCCTAAAAGGACCCCTAGATGCCCCTGGTCTGACTTTATCCCATCTTTCTCATACACAGAAGGATTTTTCAGGCAGGAGATTCACTCCTCTTTCTCAGCAGCAGAAGGTCCCCAGGACTCAGACCTTTTCCCCCCTTCCTGCCCTTCTCCCACTCCACCTCTTAGGCCCAGGCTCACTTTTTTGGGAAGAGAATGAGTCTGGTAACCAAGAACACCAGGGTAAAGAAGATGAATATGTCATCCCGAGCTTGCTTCCACTGTGCATAACTTAGCATCTTATAAGCCTGGGAAGAGACAACAGAGGGAATTTTAGTAACACATAAACCCCGAGTTGGGAGAGGCCTCAGAGGATACCTAGTGCAACCCATAGTTGTTCAAGAGTCCCCCTAGATAAGTAATCGTTTCACCTGGAGGCCTACAATGATGGGGAACTCATATCATACATTCTACTTTCAGAGAGCTTTGTGCCTTAGGAAGCTTTTTCTTTTTTTTTTGGCTAGGCAATGGGGTTAAGTGACTTGCCCAGGGTCACACAGCTAGTCAATATTATGTGTCTGAGGCCAGATTTGAACTCCAGTCCTCCTGAATGCAGGGCTGGTACTCTATCCACTGTGCCACCTAGCTGCCCCTGGAAGCTTTTTCTTATATGCAGCCTAAAGATTCCCCTTGGAGGGTGGGCTTTCAGGGCCTTGACCAGTGAGAAAAAGCCTACTTCATTTTTAAAAATTTTGGATAGGCCAGAACTAGTCACAGAATAAATAGACATGCATGGTTTGTGACATTCATTGTAGATCTTGTCCCCCTCAAATCTTCCGCTTCCCAGGTTTTCTCCATTTCTTTTGAAGGCACCACATCACTTGTCACTCAGATTTGAAACCTCACTGTCATTCTTGACTCTTCCCTTTTGTCACACCCCCACCCAACACACACATATCCAAGCAGTTGCCACAACATCTCTCAACTACACCCTCTTATCTCTAGTTAACGCTGCTAACAGAATTAGGTTTAGCTCCTCTTGCCTGGATCACTGTAAGCCCCCTCTTCATTGGACTCCCTGCCTCAAGTCTCTCCCCACTCCATTCCCTTCTCCACTGAACTGCAAAAGTAATCTCCCTAACGTACAGGTCTGACCATATCACTACCTTATCAAAAACTCTAATGGCTCCCTGCCACTTCTGGGATCAAATATAAATCCATGTGTGCTGCATTCAAAGCCCTTCATGACTTAGCCCCAACCTACTTTTCAACTCTTATTTCTCACATTCCTGCATTCTGCTCTCTAACCAAGCTGGTCTATTTCCTGTTCCTCAGACGCATACAAAAACACTATTGAAATATAGAAACAATAATAGCTCAAACATATTTAACATGGAACAAATATCATTTCATTTTATCTTCACAACCACCCTGGGAAGAAGGTGCTATTTTTATCCCTATTTTACATATGAAGAAGCTGAGGCAAAGAGAGGTTAAGTGACTTGCCCAGAGTCACACAATTAGAAGCTTCTGAGGATTTGAACTCGGATCTTTCCGACTCCAGATTGAGTAAACTAGCTAGTGGTCCACCTAATTTAACAAAGGAAGCCATCATAAATAAAGAGGAATAGATACATGCTGAGTACTCTTTGTAGTGTTGAAATCACAGACAATTCACTTTTGCTTGTTATTTTTGCATCAAAATGGCTTTATTCCCTGACAGTCATGACTTATTGTTGTATTTTGGATATCTTGGTAAAGCATTATCTTTTTTTTTTTAAAGGAATTACACCTGCTTGACTAGCTATATTGATCTAAGTAACTGATTAATAACTAATTAATGTATATTATATATCATATATTAATATATAATAACTAATTAATAACTAAGTAACAAGGACAGGGCCTAGATCTGTGATTTCATTGGCCTAGAAAACTCTGGGATGAAGAAATTCCCCTGCCCCACCATCCACTTGGGTTGGCACCTTTGCCGAGGGCAGTGGTGTCAAACTCAAAGAAGACAACAGGAGTCACTAAACCTGACATCAGGATTTCTCAGCTGCATATTGAATTAGAAAACCACATATTAACATTGTCTATGTTCTATTGTATTTTTAGTTACTTTGTTAAATATTTCTCAGTCACATTTGATCTGGTTCTCACTGCACTTTGGAGTGTTGCTGGCTGCTGCCTCTGGTTCAGTACACTGAAAGATTCAGAGATTTGTCCAGGGTTACAGAGCCAGTATGTGTCAGAGGTGAGACCTGAACCCAGGCCCACCTGGATTTCAGTTCAGCTTTTTTTTTTTACTAACCAACAAGGCATACATACGATTAAAAAATAATGAATCATATTAAATCACATTGTTCTCATAAAGTTTTTGGTGTATTGATAATTTTAAAAATTTTATTTGTTTTATTTTTCTCTTCCTTTTGAAATTTATATTTGTGTTTTATTATGCATTAATATGAGTAAAAGGGAAATGCCAATAATTTATAAATAAAGGCACACGTGGAAGAGATGGGAGCTCAGAAAATGTTTTACCCAAAAGGATGTGAACTCACAAGAGATTGGTGACTTCTGTGCTCGATGTTCTCAAGTTTGTCAGTTCCTAAAATTCCTGCCCAACTACTGACAGTTCTCTGTGGAAAAGTATCTTTCTTCCTTCAAGGGGAAGGGGGCAGCATTAGCAGTTTGGAGCTAGGAACAGCTTTCTACACAAGGTGATGCTTGAAATGAGTTTTGAAGGAAGCCACGGATTCTACAAGGCAGAGGTGAGGAGGGATGGTACATTCCAGGTCAGAGAGACAGGGCAAAAGTGAAGAGGCAGGAGATGAGTATTGTGTGTGAGGAACTATAAGTAAGCCAGCATGTCTAGACCTTACAGTTCATGATGGGGAATACAGCTTAATTAAACTGGAAAGACAGGAAAAGGTCAAGTTCTGAAGATCTCTAAATACCAAATAAAGGTTGTTTTATTTGATCCTAGAGGTACTAGGGAGCCACTGGAGTTTGCTGAGTAGGGAGAGGGGGTGACATGGCCAAAATTATACTTTACCACTCACCTTGACAGTTTCGTGGAGGATGAATTGGAGTGGGGAGAGATGAGTCAGGGGGACCAGTTATAAGACTATTGCAGTAATCTAAGTGATTAGTGATGAGGATAGCAGCTGTGTGAGAGAAAGGGAGGTATGTGTGAAAGATACAGTGGAGATAATGAGTGGAGTGAGGCTGAGGAATCAAGAATTTCAACCAATCAATAATATTTATTAAGTGCCGACTTTGTGCCAGGCACTCTGCTAAATGCTGGGGATACAAACAGAAGCCAAGGAAGTTCCTCAAGGAGCTTACAATGTAATGGGAGAGACAACATGTCAACATACCATCATACCAACATACCAATATGCCAACAAACATACAAAGCAAGCTATGTACAGGGTACATAGGAAATTCAAGATTCTGAGCCTAGGTGACTGGGATGCCCCAGGCAATAAAAGGTAAGTTGGAAGAGAGGAGATTTTGGAGGAAACATAATTGACTTCTACTTTAAAAATGTTCAGTTGATATTTGAATTTGATGTTCAATTCAAAATGTCCAATAGGCAGTTAATGACTTAGGACTGAACCTCAGAAGAGACCCTAAGGCTGGGTGTATAGCTTCCAGAAGTTTCCCCCAACAGAGATATTCATTGAATCTATGGGAGCTGATGAAATCTCTAAGTGTGAAAGTACAGAGAAGATTACAGAAAAGAGCCCAGGATAGAGCCTGGGGGCATACCCACAGTGAATGAGTATGACATAGAGGAATGGTCAGCCAAATAGAAGGAAAGTCAAGAGAGCAGAATTACACAAATCCAGAGGGAAGAGGATATTCGGGAGAACTGAACACAGTATTCTAGATACTGTCTGACCAAGACAACCCATAGCAAGACTGTATTTTCCATATACTCACATGGCTACTTATTGTCTTCCCTGATAGAAAGTAAACTCCTCGAAGGTAGAAGTGTTTCTCTTTTGTCTTTGTATTCCTCATTCCTTGCACAGCCCCTGGCATTTAAGGCACTTAATAGATGTCTGTTGATTGATGGATGGATGTATGGATAACTGTTACCTCCCCTGTTTCGGTCACTGTCTCTTTTTGAATGCAGACCAAATTGCATTAACTTCTGTGGTGGCCAGTGTCATCTCCTGAACCCCCACTGAACTTTCTATCTGACTAACCCTGCAGGGCTTTTCCAAAGAAAACATTGTCCAGACACACCTCACTGTCTTGTGCTTGCAAAACTGATTTCCCCACTTGCATTTACAACCCTTTGCTCTGTGTATTCTGTGCCCTGGAGCTGGATCTTTTGGGACCCTGGTGGACCTCCAGTCTTCCAGGTTCTAGGCTCCCTCACTTTCTGCCATGAGCACATTAGCAAAGCCATCACTGATTCATTTAGCCAAATTTATTCAGTCACTCTGTGGTCTGGCTAGATCTACAGAATTATGTCCACCCTTACCCAACTTTCCTCCTCTTTCAGTTCTACCCCCTGCCCAGACTTATATATCTTCCTCTTTAACCCTGCCTCACCCATGACTCCTGCTAAGTCCTGATTATAGAGGGAAGAACTGGAGGATGCTGGGCTGCAACAGGTCTTAAAACACGGAGGCCCCCACAAGAAGGCTAAGCAGGCACCCTGACGACTGCACTGCTGCATGAACCCCCACTGGTGTTTGACAATTATTTTGGCCTTTTAGGGAGGGGTATAGACTATTGTAGAATGATACAACAACTGATTAGTGCTCATGACTGAGGTATTGACTGTCCACAGAAAATCAGAAAGACAGACTTGGGATGGAACCTTGTTTCCTGAAGTGGGCCAGGAGATTTATGGAAACATCCTTGTCAACTCTCCTTTGGGACCCTTCACTTTTGCTCCCTTGAACTTCCAGCAAGGTTAGGAAAGGGATTTCTCTACCATCCATGCCTCTGCAAGGCAGGTAATAGATCAGTGAGCCTGAGAAATGGTTATTTCCACCCTTGGTGGTAGCCTTATAGGAAGAGTTCCAGTGCTCTGAATTCGGACATCAGAAGAGAAGAGTTTCTCAGAGAAGATAGTCATTCCTATAATAGTCCTGCAGCTGAGGGACCAAAGTAATCCATGCCCTGTCTGGTTAGGAGATCTAGATCTTGACAATGAAAGCCTGAGGTCAATGTGAAATATCTGTGCCATTGTTATACAAAGGGCCTGTGCCTTTCAGGAGGAGTAAAATGAATATAGAGAGTTAATGGCTATGTTTCTGTATGGTCAGTGCTGCTGTAATGTCTTTTGAAAAAATGTGAATTTGTTCCAATGTGACTGATTTATTAGGGAATACTTCAAGCAGGATAGGAATTTCAAGTTTGCTTCTACTCAATTTCTTCTGTAAGAGACAGTGAGAGAACCCAAAAAATATCACCACTTCAGAGTCACTGAGAAGTTGCTACCTTTCTTGACAACCACCTCCACAACTGACCTTCAGGTCTTTGTTAAGGTAAATTGTGTCATCTTCCACGGTACAGTAGGAACTGAGAACAGAGAAAGGCTGGTTTATACCACCCCCACCTTTGATTCTACTCCCTTTTGCCATGCCCTTATGCCAACTTGTTTGTGCACCTAGGGCCCAGGTGGAGCCACAACCCAAAGCCAATGGCACAACCTCCATTTTTTGTACTATTTATATATTTCTTAATTATTTAATATGCATAATTATGTGTATCATTTATTAGGTTTCTTTTTTTGTGTGTCACTGATTTTTTGAGTTCTGTGCCTTTAACTTTATTATCCTCCTATTGGGCAATTTTGGGTGGCATGGTATTTCTTGGGAATGCTTATGTCACATTATAGCAGAACTAACTATATTTGCTGATGCATACTTGGGAGTCTTGCATCAGACATTATTGTGGTGAGGGAAATAAACAGCTTACCTATACCTAATACTCATATTGTATAATGAGGTACCCAGTTAATGTGCTTCCTCCCCTATTTTGGGGAGACCTTAGTTAAATCTTGTTTTTAGAGATTTCCCTGGACTTTTACTCTCTGGTAAGGATATATAGCCAGAGAGAAAAAAGTCTTACCTCTTTGCTGTCATTCCCTTCCTCTCCAGGGCTGGAGTCAGGTACCTGTGGTCCTTAAGTCTCTCTTTCAGTTAGGGGCCCTTGGGCCACAATAGACTATAACAATGTGGAGGAATTTAGGGACAGCTCTATTCCCTTCTCTGGGGCTGTGGCCCCTGCACACATGAGGCTCCCAGGGATTCAGGCTCATCCTAGCTGTACTCTTCCATGCTGGACTCACCTCCAGAAAGACATCTGACACATCATGTAGCAGCAGCACCAGGGCACCGACCTTCACATAGTTGGCAGAATAGGCGAAGAAGATCAAAGTGATTGTAATAAAATGGTGGATGACCTGCCCAATGAAGTCCTGGGAAGAAGAGGGCAGTTATGAGGCCAGGACCCCACAGACTTCCAAAGGCAGTAGCTGATTTCATGCATGCTCAGTGTTAGTCTCTGACCTAGAGTCAAAGAATACCATTCCTCCCACCACTTCTGCCTCACTATATGAGAATCCTTTGGGGGAAGGTCCAAGTCTACTCAGGGGAGGCAGAGATTGAGGTACAAGGTGGGAGAGAAGGTACCAGGAGGAGATGAAGGAGCAGGTTCAAGTGACTGATAACATATTGGAGAGAAAGCTGGAAATTGGGTTGGATATGGATCCAGTGGTAGGAACTCCAGAGAGAGAACTTTGGCCATTGAATTGAATAGAATAGCATTTGCCCCTGAGCTTCTGGCCCCTTTACCCAGTCTCCTACAGAGTACACCAAACTCAGGTCTGCCCTTACTGCTTCCATGGGACTAGGCCCTGTACTCAGCCTTAGGCATTGGTCTTCAGGGCCAGGATCAAGCATGACAGTTTATTTTTTTAATTGGGGCAGACACTAGAAGCCAGGCTCTTCTTCCCTCTACTCTTCTCCCTTCTGATTGCAAAGATAAGGTTTTTTCCCCAAACCTGGGCTCCCTCCAGACTCACCTTCCTCTTCACATCAAGGGTCAGAGTGATCAGCAAGGAGAGGTAGAAACTGAGCTCCAGAAGGTACCACCAGTATATGGCAGGCTGCAGAGGCTGAGGGTCAAAGCAGTCACTTGGTCATTGGTGTTGTCCATAGATAGATCCAACGTTCAACAGAGAAATGGCTGTTCAGGAGCTCCAGTACTGTGGACCAAACACTCTGCCTTTCCCCATTCTCCAGTCATGCTAGGCTATGGGCTGTGGTTAGGATACACCTGGGACCAGTCCTCCATAAATCAGGTCATGCCCGGCAATCAAGCAGTCAACAAGCATCTGTTAAACTTGCCTGTTATGTGCCAGGCACTGGGGATACAAAGATACAAATGAAATTGCTCCTGCATCAAGAAGCTTATGAGGGGAAACAGGACATACATGCATGCACATATATATATATATGCTCACACACATATATGAATGTATTTGTAAACACATATGTATATTCACAAGACACACATATATACATATACATTGAAAACTGAGAAAATCAAATTGATTCTATTCTGTAATCGATTTCATTTTGTATCTGTACTGACATTTTGTGTAATTACCTAAGTCATGTTTCATTTATCTCTGAATTAAGGAAGTTCAGCTTTCCTGTAAACCACTTATTGTTTCTGAATTAAGTTCAGAAGTTCAGCTTTCCTGCTAGTCACTGTTTTGTTCCTATGTCAAGGAAATCTGTCATCCTTGACCATTGCAGGTGGATGCTAGAGAGTCTGGTCTGTTATCTCTGCAACTCTGGCTGTTCTTCAAGAAAGATTGGTCTGTTATTGCTGTGACACTAACTAGCCATGTAGGGTGTGTGAAGTGTTCAAGGACTAGCACCTCTGATGTGAGGGCTTGCCAAGCCCTTTTGAGGGCTACTCGTCTACTTTTGGTGTCCACCTTTTCACCTAACTCTCAGCTGTGGCTACAATGGCCACATTCCAGTAAAACCACCTTGGCAGATAAGTTAGCTAGGTTGAGGGTAACCAAGAGGTCTCAAACCCACCAGTAAGTTAGGGGAATATCTGCCCCAAGCACATGAAGATGTTCCCTGGTGAAATGGGCAGATGAGAACATTTGTTCCAACAGCCATAGAGGTGGCTGAAGCAGGCTCTGTGGAGTGCTAAGAGATTGGTCAGGCATTGAAGATGTCAAGGTCATCTACTGCATCCCTGGCCATTGTAAGTCATTCTGACTTTTGTCTTGCCACTGGATAGCTCATGAAGAGAGAGTGAGGCTGATGACTTTGTGCAACTCTACCTCGCTTAAATTCAACTGACTCATCAAGTCATTACCCGTGATGTCACGGGTCCCCTTTCAAAATGAAGGATGACAACGATGACAACGACAACAACAACAACTAGCAATGCAGGTGAATGCCACCAATGAGCTTTCCACAGTGATAAAGTGGAAGAGAGGTTGTTTGCCCTACATTCCAAATTTCCAGCTAGTCATCTTGTCCTAGGCATCTATAATACTTCTGACGATGTAATCAGTTGTATTGTTTCCCCACCTATGATGCTGCCTTCTAGTTTGTGCTTATTTTGTCCTTAAAAATAATCTGTCATGGGGCAGCTAGTTGGCACAATGATAGCACACTAGCCCTGGAGTCAAGAGGACCTGAGTTCAAATGTGACTTCAGACACTTGACACTTACTGGCTGTGTGACCTTGGGCAAGTCACTTAACTCCAATTGCCTCACCAAAACCAAAACAAAACAAAATCTGTCAGCCCTCATCCAGGGACATATGGCTTATTGAGGAGCTAAAGACTCCTTTTATTGGCAACTGCTACCCTTATCAATAAATTGAACATGCTCAGAACTTTGTTGCCACCATTTACCTTAATTGAAATTGCTGCCATTGGTGAATCAAATAGGAGTCAAGAAGGTGATCATGAATGTCCAACTCCTCCTTGGTCTTGAATGCATCTGAGCTAAGGTAAGCCTCACCCTTGGTGGGGCAGGATATCCCTGAGAAATCCCTTTAAGTAAATAAGTAAGCCTCCATGTTGTTGGGGAAGTATCTGGCTAAGGTTATTTTCCACTCTGGTTGGATAACTGATAATTAGCCAACTTGATAACAACTAAGATCCAAAGAATCTTGGCAGTCTAGGAGGATGTCTAGATAAAACTAATAAGGTGAAATTTATGAGGGGCAAATATAAAATCTCAAAAGTAAAAACATAAGTTTAAAAAATCAGTTTCATAAGTACAATATGGGGTGCAGGTTGTTCAGTATTAATTGGTCTGAAAATATCTGGGGGTTTTGGTGGACTGCATGCTCAATATAAGTTAGCAATGTAATGAGGCAATCAAAAGAATTCATCTAATATTAGTCTAAATGAGAGGAATAATATTCAGCACTAAGGAAATCCTTTGGCACATAATTATGGAGCAACATATTGAAGGAGACAAAAGGTCATGAAATCAAAGGAATCTGTAGAGGGGTTGGTCTTGGTGTGAAGAGTCATCTCTTCATCAGAGACATATAGAAGAGAAAAGGAGGATGATGTCTAGGAATTTTGAAATGTGGAACAAGGAAAAAGAGGGAAGTTGTGGCAAATGGTCTCTTTTTTCAGTAAAAGTATGGGATAAGGTCCTCAGCTGAGTCAGGGTATGTGGAGGTGTTGGTATGGGCAGCTCAAGGAGAGAAGAAAGGAATTAGGACAACTTCTATATGCAATGCCCAAGGCAATCAATTGCCAGAAGGGAAGGAATTACATACAGTGTGATTTGTCCACAGTTGGATTTGAACACAATGCTTATGTTCTGGGTGCTGTATTTTAGTAAAGACATTGACAAACTTGAAGTCACTCCCTAATTAAGATTTATTAAAAGAATTTAATATGGCTAGCTTGCAGAAAAGAAAATGAAAGGAGGACATGGTTAATGTCTTCAAATACTTGAAGGGCCCTCATGTGGAAGATGATCCCAGAGAGAAGAACTAGACTGAATGGAAGGAAGCTACAGAGGGCCAGATTTAGGTTCAGTATAAGAGCAAACTTCCAACCAAAGACAGCTGTCCTAAAGTAGACTGGTCTGCCTTGGAAAGGAGGAAGTTTGCCTTCTCTGGAAAAGTTCAAGTAGAGAACTACATTCATTTCTGGCCATTATGGGGTGGGGCACAGTAGACCCTATATTGGACTTGACTGGAATGGAATCAGGAAGAGGAGTTCAAATCCAGCCTCAGACACTTACCAGCTGTGTGACCTTGGGCAAGTCATTGAACCTGTGTCCGCCTCAGGTTCCTCATTTGTAAAACGAGGAGAATCACAGCATCTCCCTCACATAATTGTTGTGAGGATCAAATGAGATATTATTTGTAAAGTGCTTTGCAAACCTCAAAGTGATTTATAAATGCTAGCTTTCATTGTCATTATCATCATTATTCCTAGGGTTTCTTTTAGTGGACAAATCTAGCACCAGCCTTTGTCCAGGGACTGCTCACCTGCTTAGGGTATCCATCCCACACTGTCTCTGGCTGGCCAAACCAGGTTTCCTGGAAGAAACAAGGGATACATGCTAGATACTGCTCTCAGGATCACTAGACCTCACAGGTAATGGCTCTTCTCCATAGCTTTGAGTCTTTCTCCGGGGAACTCCAGGGAACACTCAAGAGGAATGATTACATTGCCACTTTACATTATCTCCTATTATGTATCCTGGCCTCTACTTTCTTCCTCCTCCCTAGGTTCAGAACAAGTCAGAATCAAACTTATGAGGTATAACTCCTGGTTAGATGAGAGGCTTGACTTTTTGTTCCTTTCTACATCCCCCCAGGCCATTAGCATCCAGTCCCTCTATTAGCTCTGGAATAGCTAGGGCTGGGTTTAGAGAGGTCTGTCAAAGTGGGAAACTACTATATGAGTAGAGCATTTAACCAGTCTTCCCCTCCCCACTTCTCTAGTGTGCATGTGTGTGTGTGTGTGTGTGTGTGTGTGTATACATATATATGTATGTATTTGTGTGTATGTATGTATGTGTTTTACTGGTGTAATATGGCAGCCCAAAGAGCTAATTGGACACAGGGCATAGTTTCCAGGAATCGGAAGGAGTAGTATTGATGCATTCTTTTCTCATTAGACCTTATGTGGAGGATTGGGTACAGTTCTTTGCACCATAGTTTAAGAAGAACATGGATAAGACTGGGCAATGTTAAGAGGAGGACAACCAGTAAGAGGTAAGTGAATTTGCCTAGAATATGCATCTATGTGGGGACTTACATGTGATAAGCCTCAGAAGACAGATGAAAGCCAAACTGTGAAGGGCTTAACAGGTCAAAGAGAACAGTTTGAATTTTATCTTAGAGGCAATAGGGAATCATTCAAGTTTCTTGACCAGGGAAGTGACATGGTCAGACAGGAATTTTAGGAATGTCTGTGTGGAGGATGGATGATTAGTAGGGAGACAGTGGAGGCTATAGAACCAATTGGGAGGTTATTGCATTAGTGGGGAGCAGGGGTGATGAGGGCCAGAATTAGGGAGGCTGTGATGGGAGAGATGATTCCAGGACATCTTGCAGAAATAGAATCAGCAACACTTGGCAACTGATTGGATGGGAAATGGATTTAAATTCATGTCATAAGAGGATTTACTAGAGAAACTGGACATGTTTAGCTTGGAGAAGACTTAAGGGGAGCATGATGACTGTCTTCAAGTCAGTTGTCAGGAAGAGGAGGAGAGATTGGCCTTGTTTTGTTCTTATGGGGAAATTCCTTTCCTGCATGGATTAGACAAGATGGTTGCTGAGGTCCCTTCCAATTCTCAGTTCCTGTGATTCTGTGATCCACTCTTTCCTCCTGTGTTTCCCCACCAAGCCTGGCCTTGCTCCCTCCTTATTTCTGTGATTGAGTGGCACTATTTGTGTTTCAATTCATATCTGACTCAGAGTTTCTAATCCACCCTGTTTATTGGTCAGACTGGCCAATTTAGCTACATCACCCCTAGAGAGTCTGTGACCCTGACTCCCCCATCCCCAACACCACAGGGTTTGAAAAATGGGATGGTAAAAGAAGAAGGAGGACAATCCAAGGTTAACAGGAGGAAAAGGGGTTGGGAGCAATTAGGGATAGGGTAATGATGAAATAGATGAGAAGAGAAGGAAACAGTGAGAGAGAAAGACAGTGGGGATAAAGTGTGTGTGGGGAACCTAAGAGGACTGAGGGCTGATTGAGAACAGAGGAGCAGAATCCAGAAAAGAAGAATCAAGGGAATGGGAGTGGAAAGGACTGGGGGCCAGAGAGACAACAAAAATGACATGAGATGGAGGGGGCAGAAAGATGAAGAGAATGAAACATGGAAAGGACAAAGAATCACAAAGGGTAAAGGGAGAGGGATGATGAGTATGGAGACATGAGAAGGGACACAAAGGATGGGCAAAGAGAGAAGGGACAGTGTGAACAGTGTGGGAACAGAACAAAGAGGACAAGTAGAAAGTTGAGAGGACAAAGAGATGGGAGTAATATGAAAGAGGATGAATGGGCTGAAAAAGGCAGAAAGACAAAGATAATGGGAATGGAAAGAATGAGGAGTCAAATGAGGAAGAATAGTCATGCGGTGGGGATGGGATAGGAAATACTTACATTGCAGAAGATGAGCAAACCTCCAAAGAAAGAACAGGAGTAAAATAAAAATCTTGAACTGAAAATACAGAACAGTGAGAGAGATGAATGGATAAGGTCATATTGTTGGGGGTGAGAGGGAGTGGGTAGGGAGATGACCAACTTGTGGGGCACCTGCTTTCCAAGTCAGGCCTTGTCCCTTGGTCCACTGACCCAAGTCTAAATATCTTGGAGCGAGACTTCCATCAGGTCCCCCCAACTCACCAGCATTGAGAAAATTTGTTGCTCAGTAATGGTCGCTCTTGGTTTCTCCTGTGTCGAAACCAGCGCTCTGTTTGCCTTAAAGAGAGGCCACACTGGCTGGCCAGGTGACTCAGCTCATACTGCGACAATAGGAGAAGATTAGGGTTAGGCTGGACAAAGGGAGGACCTTAGCTTCAGGGGGACCTTAGCTCTCCCCTAAGCTCGTACACTCTCCCTAATCAGGCAATGCCTACTCAGCCCCGCAGGGACCTAGAGGCTTCTGAGACCATGGCATGGGACAGTCCAAAGGGCTTGAGCCTGGTCTCAAGGGGCAAGTTGCAAAGAGTTGCCTTCTCCCCTTAAGCCCTAGCCCCAGAGTTGGGGGGCATGTCCCCCAATCAAAGAATTCCCCAACCCAAACCCTGGTCCCTGCCATAGCCTTGTTGCCCTTTGGGGAAGAGTAGTTACACATTGCAGGGGGGGCATCTCTGCAACCAACTTGTCAGGCACTATGGAAAGATGAAAACTAAACATTCCCTCCCTCCACTGAGTTTACCTTCTATTAGAAGGAGACAACATATATACAGGTAAAATATTCATATACAATATAAAATAGAAGTAAAAAATCATGAAGTAATTTCAAGAGAATATTAATGATTTTTGGGAAAATTGGGAAAAGTTTTTTGAGGGAGCTGGAAGCCTCGAAGGGAGCTGGGGTTTCCAAAATGAAGAAGTGAGAGCATTTCTGGAGAAGAAGAGCATTCCAGGGGGACAGCTCACACAATGGCATGGGGGTGGGGGATGGAATATCAAATAAAAATAACAACAAATAGATGAATTTGGGTAGAACAGTGTGTGTGTGTAGGTAATGATATGCAATAAATCTTGAAAGGTAGATTGGAGTCCAATTGCAAAGGGCTTTACATGTCAAAGAGAACCATTTGAATTTTATCTTAGGGTCAATAGAGTCACTCAGGGAGGCATACTTGGCATAGCCAGACATGAGCTTTAGGAATGCCTGATTGGTGGCAGTGTGGAGCATGGATTGTAGAGGGGAGGAAGGCAATGGAACAAATTAGGGGGCCATTGCAATAGTGGGGATGGGGGGCAGAGGTGGTGAAGGCCTGGAGGAGTAGAGAGAACAGGATGGTTTCAGGAGATGTTATAGAAACATAATCAACAAGAATTGGTGACTGACTGATTGAATATGGAGATGAGATATTGGGGATGACTCTTATGGAGAAAACTCATGTGTACAGAACATAGAATGTGGAAGCTGGAAATGATATTAGAGATCATGCTTTCATTTTATAGATGAGAAAACTAAGGCTCCAAAAGAAAGTCAAGTGACTTGACTAAGGTCACAAGGCAAATAAGGGGCAGAAGTGGGATTAGAATCCAGGTCTTGTGAGCTCTTAATCCCCTCTGAGGTTAGAGGTTGGTAGAACTTGATGCTCAGAGTAAGTATCACCCCCTCTAGAGGAAACAGTAACAAAAAGAGTGGGTGTCTGAGTGCGGCCTGGGCACATAGTACCTCCCATCTCCTCTACTTCTTATTGAAGGACCACTGAATAGCAGGGACTGTCCTGTCAACGGGAATGGAGGCTTAAACCTTCCAGAATCCTTGATAGCATCCAAACCTGGAGCCTGCTCACCTTTTCAGGATTTTTTCTCTGTTTCCGGAAAAATGACTCCAGGATGGGGTTGGGAGCAGCGCTGATTCTGATGGGATCACGTATACCCAGGGCTCTGCTCAAAGGTAGCCCTATGGCCCTGTGAGAAGAGATAAGAGGAGTTGAGTACATAGTAACTCTCCGGTTTATGGCTCTTTGGAAGCTCTCTGTCAAATCTTGCCCATCAACTGACCTACCATAGCTGGATTGTCATAGCTTGAGGGAGCACTGTCTTCCAATTTAGCTGGAACTGAATACATGAGGCAGAGAAATGTTAAGGCATCACCCTATTTCTTATGGCCCAATTATATCCTATCATATTTCTGTGACAGATTCACTGCATGGAGACGTGCATCTGGATCTGAAAGGTCCAGGAATGGAGCTAAGAAAGAAGCAGAGACAAGCATATGCCTTTGGGCATAGCTTGCCTCTGTATTTTTTTCAACTCACTCATTTACATGGGGATAATTGGAGAAATTCAGGATCTAAAAGAGAGGTCCCCTGATGCCCAGAGGTATTCAATAATCATTAGGCAAGTAAATATCCTGATTTATACCCAAGCCTTCAAATAGATGAAAATTGTTGTCAACAGAATTCTCACTCCAAGTAGCATGAGGTTTCTGATGTAAGAGACTGACTCAGGTACCATAAGTTGTTTAAGGAGAAGACCTGGTCTAAGCATGGTCAAGGGCATAAAGAGTATATTTTTTGTTCTAAAGAACTTGGCACTTAGGGCTGAAAATTTCCTGCTGGGGAAGCAAAAGCTTCAGTAGAGAATAAAGCAGCAGATAAGTTGCCCTTCCACACAAATAACCTACATATGTAACCTCCCATGTATCTTCCATATATGTGTCCATTCTTTCCACTGACACGGTATATTTAGGGGAAACTAGGCCCCAGATATGTGGGGTTACTTTTCTCACCCTGACATTTTATTACATGCTTTTGATTTGAAGTATTTATGCATTCTGGCTGACTATTAAAGGTGAACACATCAGTGGGGACTCACAAACTATATAGAGACATGGACCTAGAGAGTTCCTTGAACCTGTGGCAGCCATCCACTGGAGGACCTGCCAACCCTCAGAGCTGAGGGGTTTTATACAGGCATTAAATATTCAAATACCATAATCTCACAAAATTTGGGAGGAAAACACTTTTTAAACCTACTTTGAATCATGTGATATGGTGAAAAGAACAATGGGTTTAGAGCTAGAGCATGTGGTTGGAATCTCTGTCCTATTATCCATTCTGCAATGCTGGGTAAAACACCTTATCTCTCTGGGCCTCAGTTTTCTGTTCTGTAAAACAAGATGGCTGGAATAAAAGGAAAGTATATTGGTGATCCAAGGGAGATCTCACTTAAATGAATGAATGAAATAAGTGTAAGCAAAACTAAGCTTAAGGACACATCACTGACTTACAAAAAGGGCATAAAAATTAATGGTACAGAAATAAATGTAAGAAAATGCAAACCTAACAATTATAACCTGAACTATGAAAAAAAAATCTTTCAATCGAAAAGTACTATATACAAGATATATAGAGAACTAACACAGATAAAGGAAACTGAAATAGTTTTCCAATAGATTAGTCATCAAAAGATATGACAGACTGTTCTCAAAAGATTTATAAACTGTCGATAGCAAATAGAATATTTTCTCTTTGTCACTAATGATAAGAGAAATGCAGAGTAAAATAATTCAGGTGTCTCACTTTATACCCATCAAATGACAAAATGACAAAAGATGGAAATCGTCATTACTGGAGGCGGGGCTGTGGGAAGACAGGCATAATAATATAATGCTGGTGGAACTCTGGATTGGTCTGACTGTTCCAGGAAGAAATTTAGATTAATGCTATAAAAGTCACTAAACTGTTGACACCATTTGACTCAGACATCTCATTGCTAGGCATTTATAGTGCCCTAAGCATATCAATGACATAAAAAAGGTCTCACATATAATAATCTTAATAATAGCAATTTTTTGGTAACAAACAAAACAAAAAAAAACTGGAAACACAGGAGGTTCCCATTGACTAGGGAATAGCCAAATAAACTGTGGTACATGGATTTAATGGAATATTATTTGCTAAACAAAATGATGAACATGAGGAATTTAGAGAAACTGGAAAAAACTTGACTGAACTGATGCAGAGTAAAGAAAAACTCCTAAGAACAGCATGCACATTGACTACAATAATGTAACTGGACCTGAACGCTAGGTAATTCTATGACGAACCTTGCCTCTTTTCTCCCTTGAGGAAATGAAGAAATTGACTGGTTCCTGTCTTCCTTATAGATGTGGGGGCCTATGGATGTAGAATGTTGCATACACTGTTATATGTGGTTGCTGCATTAGTTGGGCTTGATTAGCTTTTTTCCCTCCTTGTTACAAAGGAAGGTGTACACTGAATGAGTTGGGAAGAGGGGAAGGGTATAGCCTGAAAGAACTGTAAAAATAAAAGGGATCAACACAATCTTAACATTGTTTGTACAAAAGGGAGTAAAGAGACCCTCCACAGCTGACTCACCTCTCAGTGCCATATCTAATGACTATTAAGACAAATGTCAGGGGAATGGCTGCCAGCAGGTCTTTGGGATGGGGGTATGTGATGCCATCGGAATCTTCCAAGTCAGCCCAAGTGTATCCGGAGGGGAGCCAGTACTCAGTGTTCCAAAATGACTCGTACAGGGTTTCCAGCATCCTGGGGTTAAGGCATCAAATGTCTCCAGAGGGACTGGAAGGGAAAAGCATGTGTTGATTATTCAAAAAACTGTCCAACAGAGTCAGTGCACCCAGATCATCAATTTTAGAAACAGAGAATGTCATAACTGTAAGAGACCTTAAGGAAGTCTAACCTTTTCATCTTACAGATGGAGAACGTGAGGCCCTGAAGTAGGAGGAGACTTACCCAAGGTCACGTGGTGAGTCAATGGCAGAGCTGAGCCTAGAACTCAGGTTTTCTGATTCCCTGTCCAGGGCTACTTCTAGTGCATTTGCCACCCAAAAGACTTGTGAGTTGGGGGGTTAGGGGGTGGGTGAGAACCTATTGGCCCAGTAGTTCTTATCTAATATGCTTGGCTGCTGCCTGAATCTTCCTTGGCATAAGAGACCCAGGTGTCCCAGTCTGTCTAGCACCTGCTTTAAACAGCTTAACTCAGGGCAAAAGTGCTTCTGAGGTGACCATGGATTGTCAAGGTGGCAGAGGTTAGGAAAGGTATCTTCCCAAGGAAGGAAAACAGATCCTAGAACCAAAGAACTGGCAGGGTCCATAAAACTCAGAATGCTAGAGGTGGAAGGCTCTTAGTGAATGTCAGCGCTAAGAGGGTTCTTTAGAACAAAAAAGAGAATGACAGAACTAGGCAACCATTGATTTCAAGCAAGAAGAGTCATCTCCTATCACTGAAAATATTCAGGGAGAAAAGATGATGACCCCTGTTGGTGACAATGTAGGAGAGGATTCTTGCTTTAGGTGAGAGTTGTATTAGACCCTGTCCCAGGGCCTCTCCAGCTCTGTCACTCTGAGCTTCCTCTAGAGCTTCACTTGGCCCCTTCCCTTATGCCTCATCTTTGCCAAAGACTCCTCTACAGGCTGCTACTGAGGAGTGCTTGGGACATAGGCTCTGTGACCTCAGCTCCCTGAGTTCAGGAAGACCTCAAAGGTACCTCCTTTCCCTGAATGTCTTTCTGTCCTCAAATGGCAGTGGTTGGTGAGATCAAGGAAGGCTTTTGTGGCTGCCCACTGAGAGGACAGGCCATCATCCATTTCCAGAGAAAGACCTTGACTCTCCTTACCCAAGGATGTAACATGTCCCTTGTCTACCCTGTGCCAGAAGCATCACCCAAAATAGAATGTAAATTCTTTGTGGGGTCAGAGCTGGGGTATTTTTCCCTGTTTTGTCCATATGTCACTAATTCCTAGGATAGTAGCTGGTAACTCATTCTCACTTACTGAGAATCTTAGACCTGAAATGATTGGATATGAGGGATGAGGAAGACTGAGGAATTGATGATAATGCTAAGGTTTCAAAACTGGGTGACTTGAGGGCAGGGGAATGGTTTTGCTGTTTTGGTTTCCCTGGTGCTTAGCCCTGGTCCATAATTAAGAGTTTAATAAATGCTTGTTGATTTGACTTGTTAAAGGAAAGGATGTCTGTGCCCTTTATTGGGCTTTGATCTCTTTGATAAATTCTGAAATCTATTCTCATCATATCCTCTGTCTCCCCCGCCCTCACCCCCAGTTTTTTGGCCTTTCTTTGTTTCCCCAGAACTTAGCATGGCCTAGCACAAAGCTTTTAATATATGCTTGTTCAGTGACTGACTATGCAGAACACGTGCCAGGTATTTCCATCTTTACTCTCTTCACGTCTCATGAACTCAAGGATGAAACTACTTGTTTACCAGAGAAATCTCCAGCTTCACTTCCCCTGTCTGAGTTAAAGTTGTCCTCAAGCCTGGCCAGGCATATGTGTCACCTTCCTTACTTTGAGGGGAAGGAGGCTTCCCCAAGATGGTGCCAGTCACGCAGGTTTGGTGAGGAAGGCATCCAGCAGCCACATCAATCAGTACAATGTTGGCTGCCTAGAGCATCAAGCAGGGGCATCAGACAGGGCATTCTTCTAATTCTCCTGGGCTTTGGACAAATGGGAAATAGATACTAGGCACAGCATTGGCAACCTAAATAGGAATGGGTGTGTGAGCAGTGATGAGCTCATTCCAGTAGATGAGCTATATTCCATTAGTACTTGGTAGCTGTGTGGGCAGTCAGGGTACAAACCCCTCCTGTCTGGTCCCTTTTAATACACAGGCCCCATCTATGCCCCTGATATTCATTCCTCTAGGTCCTAGGGTATACAGATGTGAAGAGAGTGATAAACCATTTTACCTTCTCCGGACAGAGGTAATTTTCAGAGGTCTGGCTTGCAATGAATGGAAAGAAGCCAGACTACACCACCTTTTCCTAACCTAGAAGCCTTTGTGGGCTAGTGCTGATGTCAGGTGACCCAGCTCCAGCCCCCAGAGGCTTCCAAGAAACCTCCACTTGCAGCTGATTTTCCCCCGTCCCTTCCTATAGAGATATCCCATGAGCTCCCTGAGGAGCTGGGAAAGGAAGGGTTGGATGACTAAACAGGAAAACATGGGGGAAGGGAGCCTAGTAAAGCCCCAATTAGAACCCACTCACCAGCCACCAACCATCCACAGACTGATAGAAGGTCAGAGCTGGGAGGACCCTTAGAATCCAGAATGTCAGAGCTGGGACAGCCCTTAGAACACAGACTATAAAAGCTAGGAGGGCCCTTAGAACAGAGAATGTCAGAGCTGAGAGAGCCCTTAGAACCCAGAATGTCAGAGCTGAAGACCTTTATTAGATTAGTCCAAATTTTTTGTTTTGTAGATGGGAAGATTGAGTCCTGGAGAGGGGAAGGTTGCCTGGGAGGAATTTGTCTTCACTAGCTGGTGCCTTACTCTGACCACTGCCACTCCTCTTATGGTTCAACAAGCTAATGATGTATGAAATTCTACATCCAGAAGTGGTAGCAAATGACAGATCAAGCTTGTTATTATCATTACTTATTGTTATTTTTTATTCTTATTCAATAAGAAATTGCTACTGTGAAATCTACTGAAACTGCACATGCAGCTCTCACTATGGGAGGCAATTAGGCAGAAGAAACTTTTGCATTAAGTATCATTTCTTATAATCCATTTTGCTTGTATGTCAAAAGCTAATAGTTTCCTTTAAACCATGGGGCTTGGAGCTTCATAAATTCACATGTCGAAAGGGTAACACATTTTTCTTTTCTTTTCTCCTACTCATTTCAAAAGTTTTCCCTGCTCTACACACTCCCTCCACCCTCCCACCTTCAACTAAGGTAACAATAGGCCCAAAAGAATGGGTCTTTCATCTGGAAGCATCTCAGGGAGCCAGCCAAGAGCAGCATTTGCACTCCCTGCTCTCAATATCTGTTTAAGATCTGAGGGCTACAACTTATTTCTGCGAAGACTCCTTCAGTAAATCTTACTGGTACATGAACAAGAATTCTTGTCTAATTTCCTCTATAAGTGTCAATCCATCATTTTCTTGAAGGCGAACCCATGATCTCCCAAGGTAGCCCATTCCACTTTGGCTCAAACTGTTGAAATAGATTTTCTAAAATCAAGTTAGGAATAGAGAGACAAGAATGGAAAAAGCATGGGAGGAACGCCTGGTTTGATTTTGGAGTAAAGATCTCATAGAACCAAAAGATATAAGGGAGTGCCAGATTGTGGACACCTGACAACAAAGGCTGAGGGAGCCCAGAGGAGAGCAGAGCAGTCATGGGAGTCACACAGGTAGGTTACCCTATACCCTGACTAACTTTATTACTATCCAATTCCCCTTCCAATTCTACTTTTGACTTTCTGGATTTTGCCACCATGCCTCAGTCTTACCCTGGAATTTCTCCCAGTTTTTGAGACCTCCTTACCCTGGCATATCCATGCCACCTGTGGCCTTCTCAACCTGGACCATCCCTCTGCCATTTTAGACTTCTTTTCCCCCAGTAATGAGCTCTTCCTGGAGCCTCTGTTTTGAGAAGGGGCCCAGGACAAGCTTCTTTCATCTTCTTCTTGGCTATTCTGATATTCTATACTTAGGACACCATGCACTGCTACCTTTTGAGGTCCCTTTTGTGTGCTGTAAACCCATTAGTATGTAAACTCCTTTAGGACTGAAAGGAAGAGAAGGGAACAAGCATTTTTTTTTTCAGCCAAAGACAAGGTTTATTAGAATACTGCTTGGGAGAATCCGCCATATTGGTCAGACTCTTAAGGAATCTATGCATTTGTATCGCTACTGCAAGCAGACTAGATGTTAAGAATCTGAGCCTGGGGAACAAGAATTTTTAAGCTTTATTATGTGCCAGGCACTGTGTTAAGCACATGACAAATATTTTCTCATTTAATCCTCACAACAATCTTGGCAGACAGGTGCTGTTATTATCCCCACTTTACAATTGAGGAAACTGAGGTAAAAAAGATGATTTGCCCTGGCTTACATATCTAGTAAATATCCAAGGCATAATTTGAACTCTGGTCTTCCTGACTCAAGGCCTAGGCCTCTATCCATTCATTGCACCACTTAGCTGCAGGGACTATTTTTTGGCCTTCTTTTGTGTTCCCAGGAATTAGCACAGTATAAGGGTAAGCACATAATATTTCATAAATGCTTCTTGCCTTGCCTGTTTTGCAGGTGAAGAAAATAAGGCTTAAGAAAAGGCAGTGACTTGCATAAGATCACACAGCCCACTAATGCTCCAGCAGGAGTTAGGCCCAGTCTTGACTCCAAGGCCAGGATCAGCTGGAAACCACATTGTCCTGCCATCAAGGCTTCCTAACTTTGCTTCCAATCCTTCAAGACTACTTCCCACATACCTCCAGACTCAGTCCTCCCCAAAGTACACAGAGAACCTAATGGGAAGTGAAAAGACCTAGGTGAAATTGTACACTTTGCTACTTCTTAGTCCTTAGCCCTTGAGCAGATCACTTCCACTCTTTGAGACCCAATTTCCTACTCAGTCAAAGGATTGGATAATAACTAAGGTCCCTGTCAGCTTTCAATTCTGTGACCTATGATTCATGTTCTACTCATACACTACTCATACAATGGGAAGTCAATGGGAAAGTCTCAGAGGGAAAGAATTACCCTGATTGCCTCCGAGTGGAAGCAAAAGTTGGAATTTGAGCTGAGCCTGGAGGGAAGACAGTGGGCTGAGATGAGCAGGCAGAGCATTCCAGGCTCATTTCCAGTCCACCATTGTTTTCAAGTCAGATTCTCATCAGGGGCCAGGGGTGGGGGTGGGGTGGGAGGGGATGAGGCTCCACCCCTTGATGGGTGGGATCCCAATGGGTCTCAGCTATTCAACACTTCATTTCCATTAATCTCACTGAACAGCAACTCTCCCTCTCTGGAGACCTGAGTACCTGGGAGTAGCCCCAAGCTGAATAGCCCCAAGCCTCCTGGAGGACTTTCTCCAGTATTTCTTTCTGGCTATCTTCCAGGAGACGGAGGTGTTATTTTTCACCTTGGAGCCAAGTGGAATCAACAAACGTCTTGGAATTTTCTAGTGGAGGGTGAGCTTACCCAGACTGAATTAGACCAGTGAACGGGGAAGTGAGCTCTCAGCTGTCCTCACTGAATTCAAAATGACTCCACCTGGGCCCTCAGTGCACAAACAAGTTGGCGTGAGGCCACGGTAGAACGAAGTAGAATCAAAGGTGGGGGTGTATAGACCAGCCTTTCTCTGCTCTCAGTTCCTACTGTACTGTGGAAGATACACAATGACAATTTACCTTGACAAAGACCTGAAGGTCAGTTGTGGAGGTGGTTGTCAAGAAAGATTTCAGCTTCTCAGTGACTGTGAAGTGGTGACATTTTTTGGGTTCTCTCACTGTTTCTTACAGAAGAAATTGAATAGAAGAAAACTTGAAATTTCTGTTCTGCTCAAAGTATTCCCTAATATATCAATCATGTTGGAACAAATTCACATTTTCAAAAGACACATTATAGCTGGAGTAGAGGTGTGAAACATAAAGGAGACAGCGTGACAAAGGGATTAAATGTGTAACCTGAGAGTAACAGAACTTTTGAGGAACTGGGTGTAACCCGAGCGACAGAGATGTGTGACACAAGTATGTATGTATATATATATATGTGTGTGTGTGTGTGTGTTTGACATGGGTATGTTTCTGTGATATAGATGCATGGCACTTGGGATGTATGTGTCTGTGTGTATAAAATAGGGGCATCATAGGGATGTGAGTGACACAGAGGAGGAGGCTTGTGTCATGGGGAGCTGGGGTCATTTGGGAACTACAAGGGGAGGATAAAGAGAAGAGGACAAAGTAGGAAGGGTGTGTATGTATGTGTAGAACCACGAAGCCTCCCTTGAAGTTTGGAAGATGCATGTGGTAGATAAGTTAATCAGCAAGCATTTTTTTTTTTAGGCAATTGGGGTTAAGTGACTTGCCCAGGGTCACACAGCTAGTAAGTGTCAAGTGTTTGGTCTAAGGTCAGATTTGAACTCAGGTCCTCCTGACTTCAGGGCCGGTGCTCTATCCACTGCCCACCTAGCTGCCCCAACCTTTTTTTTTTTAAAGACCAACTGTGTGTCAGTCACTGTGAAAAGTACTCAAGATGCAAAGGCGAAAGTGAAATACTTCATACCTTTTGCTGCTGTTGTTCAGTTGATTAGTGGTGTCTGACTCTTCAAGACCCTCCCTTGACTATAGCACAGTAGGTCCTTCTATCCTCCACTATCTCTGGAAGTCTAAATTCATGTTCATTGTTTCCATGACGCTATCCACCCATCTCATCCTCCGCTGCCCTTCTCCTTTTGCCTTCAATCTTTTCCAACATCCAGGACTTTTCCAATGAGTCCTGTCTTCCCATTATGTGGCCAAAGTATTTAAGCTTCAGTTTCAGTATTTGACCTTCCAGTGAATGGCCTGAATTAATTTCTTTAAGTATTGACTGATTTGATCTTCTTCCTATCCAAGGGACTCTCAAAAGTCTTCTCCAGCACCACCAATGGAGAGCATTGTATCGGTGTAGACATTACATGTACATATGTGTATATGTACATGTATATGTCAATAGATACAAGATAATGGTGTGGGGGCAGGAGAGGCACTGGCACCGCGATGGATGCAGGAGGAGCAGGAAATATCTCAGGCAGGAATTAGTGCTTGATAGGATCCTTAAGGGAGTTTGGTGAGTTGTTTCCTACAATTCTTTATAATTCCTCTTTGGAGGTTTTGTTTTGTTTTGTTTTGTTTTTTGGGCAGAGATGCTGGAGTGGTTTGCCATTTGCTTCTCCAGCTCATTTTACAGATGAGGAAACCGAGGCAAACAGAGTGAAGTGACTTGTCCAGCATCACATAGCTAGTAAGAATCTGAGGCCAGATTTGAACTCCAGAAGGTTCCCGATTCCAAACCCAGTGCTCTCTATCCACTGGGCCACCTAGCTGCCTAAAACGTAACAGAGGATAAATGCTTTTTTGAGTAAAGAGGAGCTGAGGAGGAAGTGTGCTCCAGGCATGGCGGACAGAGAGTGTCATCGGGAGGACAGACTTATAGGAGCCCCAGAGCCCCCGTAGTTGAGCAGCAGGGGTAGGTGGGACCCTGTGCACGGGGTGTGGGTTCAGTGAGCACTAGCTGTGTAGATGTGAGTTGGGGTAACCCCTTAAGGATGGGGGATGGTCATCGGGGAGGACAGAAGATAGAGGGGATGGGGAGGAAGCGCTTACCTGCTGCTGAGCTGCAGTGAGGTGGAAAAGAGTTGGGACCGACTATCCCCTCCGCTCGGGCAGCTCAGGGGGCACGGCCTGTATCTGTGTCCCTGCTGCCCAGGCAAAAGGATGCTTCCTCACAGTAATGTGGCATTAGCCTCAAAGAAACTTCTCCTCTCTCACCCAAAGGCTGCTTCCAGGAGGAGAAGGGAGGACTCTGGCAGAAGGAGGTGTCCCAGTGCTTCAGGGAAAGGGAGGCGCAAGGACTGAGGATCCGAGATGAAGGTGGGGGCTCGAGCACACAACGGAGTCCTGGAAGCTGGGCGGACTACGAGGCTCAGGAGGAGAAGAGGACCCAGATGAAAGTTAGGGGAAAGGAGGGACCTTAGGGAGGAGACGGTCTCTCGGGGGGCTGCAGGGTCCCTGGAGAGTGGACAGTGGAGGGTAGAGAAAAGCTCAGAGTGAGGTGGCGCCCGAGCCTGGGAATTGGAGTGGGCGGAACGAAGGGAGTTTGGGAATGAGAGAATCTTGGGCGGGTTCTGGAAGGTGGTTTTGGAGGGAGGAGGGTGTCGTTGGCCAGCGGCCAGAGGCTTGGGGTAGAAAGAGGTGTCAGCAGTAGGCGATGCCTAGGGCGGGGAGGAAAGTGAGGAGGCAGGTGGGGGAGTGGAAAAAGCAGCTAGTGGAGCCTGACAGGTTCCAAAGAGCACCAGAAGCCCTGAAACCTGTACCTGTCTCCTCTTTACATCTCTGGCCTGGCTCCAGGCGCTCCTCCAGCTCAATACTGGAAGAAAGGATAGACTGCACTTTCCAGTCACCGCCCCTGAGCCTCCAGGGACTTAGCCAATCTCCAACCCAGCATGTATTCCTCCGTGCAAGCTCACCTCCACCCATCCCCACAGGATTACCACCCTGTCTCACATTGGGGCACTCAGCCCAACTCAAGAAATAGGAGTATATTCTCCCTCCAGACACTTCTGGTGCTTCCAGGCTCATGACACCACCCCCTCCAGATACTGAACACAAGGACACATAGCCCCTTCCTACCTTTCCTGCATTCGAACACTGTTCTTCCGACACCGAGACACCTTCCCTCTCCATATACTCTTATGATGCAGCTACACTGGCCTCCTTGCTGCTCTTAACACCTGACACACCATGTTTCGACTCCATGCCTTTTCTCTGGCTGTCCCTTATGCCTGCAGTGACTTCCTCACCTTACTTCAAGTCTTGACTTCCTTTAGGACTCAACTCCAATTTCCCACCTGCAAGAGGCCTTTTCCTCTCCTGCTTCTCTTCTTTTTTCCCTTCCCTCTCAGTTGCCTCCCACTTAACACTATAAATATCTTGTATATCCATTCTTAGAATGGGAGTTTCTTGAACTCAGGACTCCTGTTTTTATCTTTATATTCCCAAAGCTTAGAATAGTGTCTGGTAGTAAGTGCTTAACAAATGTTGACTCACTCCCACTGGTCCACAGTTCCCTCAAGACACAGATTCATGGCTTCCAAGGAACACTCCCACCCACTAACAGCTCCCCACAGGTTTAGGGGTTCCCCACCACAAGATATAAGTGCCCTCTCAGACCCAGCTGCCCTAACACCAAGTACCACTCTAGAGTATTCAGACACAGTCTCCCCTCCTCCCTCAATTTTCTCCCCTTCTTTCCAGTCCCAGCTAAATTCCCACCTTCTTCAGGAAGTTTTTCCCAGTCTCTCCCTATCGCTAGTGCCTTCCCTCTGTCGAATGTCTCCAATTTATTCCTGTATATAATTTATTTGAACATAATTGTTTGCATTTTGTCTTCCCTATTAAATTGTGAGCTCCTCAGAGCAAGAACTATTTTTTAACCTTTCTTTTTTTTTATCCCCAGTGATTAGCACAGTGCCTAGCACATAGTAGGCACTTAATAAATGTATGTTGACTAACTTCTCCCTGACCCCAAAAGCAGGATGATTATGGGAGCGTGTGCACAAATTGTTCTCAGGCACCAAGCTGGGGACAAGACCTTTCCTGGCTCAGACCTGGTCGGTAAGAATGATCAGTTGTTCACATGTATTTGGTAACTTACCGGCTCTGCCCATTGTGGACTCTATGAGTTGAACCTGTGAGAGGAGGAAGACTTCCCTTCCCTTCCTCTCTTCCTTTTACTTGAGAATTTGGCCTGTCCAGGACTGGAGCTATGGGTGGAAGTGGAGTGTTATTTGTTTTATCTTGTTTGTCTTCAGTTTCAGGTCTGGGAGGTGATCCTCGTGGGGCAGGGAGTTCAAACTATGGTTTGGACCTTGGAGCCAAGATCAGAGGCAGGGAGGTAAATCAAGCCAACATGGAATAGAGGCTTTGTGAAATCAGGGTGCCTGGGATGCAAGCCCCCCAAGGGGGGTACAGGGGATGGGGTGGGAGAAGGATTTGGGGGAACAGAATGGGGGGGAAGGATTATGCTTCTCACACTTGGGGGGAATAAGTTTGTATGTTTGCAATTATATATATTTTTTAACATTCAAGTTCAAACTTTATTTAAAACTCCATTTTAAGTTTAAAGTTACTAAACAAATCACAATGAAAAATAAAGAACAGTACAGCAAACCTTGAATCTAAGGAGACTCCAGTCTCTGACTTGTGACCTGCCAGAGCAGAAGTATTCTAAAAAGCAATGGGTCAAAAACTAATTTACATTTTTATATAGATGGAAACAAGTTTATTTAGTGCCTGAGGAAGATATGCATTGCTGGAGGGGCAGGGGAAGGCAGGTAACTGGAGATCTCTCACAGGCTTCAGGCTGCAACAGTCTCAGGTTCTTTCAGGGTCTGAGGGTTCCCAGTCAATTCTTCAGTGTGAGTCATGGCTAATATTTCCTCAGATAAACAGTTACTCTGTTCATTTGCTGACATTTTTCTTCATTAGGTCTGCATCAGAATAAATGGTCAGCTTAAGGGGAAAGTCTTCACTTTCACAAAATCCTTTTCATCAGACTTTTGGCTTAAATGACCAGATCTTGCTTCTTAACTGTTCACTGGCACAGCCATTCAGTGCCAGGACTTCTCACAACAGAGCTCCCAGGAGTTTTTGAAGCAGATTTTTCCTGGGTGCTTCTGGGCATGGAGACTTCCACCTCAGCAATGGGTAAAGAAGGCTTTGGCTCTTCTGGGGGCCCTCCAATAGCCATTGATGACCCCGGGGTGAGGGACATTTAGGGACTCTTCACTGTCTGTGACATTAAGGTAGCAAGGCATCACAGGAGAGTCTTCATGATCACCTTTATAACTGCTTTGACTATTAGGAGGGCTATCTTCTTTTTCCATGGGCTTCTCAAATGCATTTTGTAGAACCCGGTCTTGTTCATTTTCCTCTTTTGCTTCATTGTTAGTCTGAAGGGATGTCTGGACATCCACGGGACATTCTTCAAACTCTTCAGTCTCCTCATCCTCATTTTTGTCTTCTTCACTTCTGTAATTTGTTAGTTAATATCTTGAAGGAATATTTCTGTGTAAAAGCTAATCTGACTGTTATGGTTAATGAAACTTGGAGTCACTCACTACAGTCGGGGGGAAATACCACCATCAGTGGGAACTGGAACCATTTGCAAAAAGCCTAGACACCCTGCAAATCCTCTGTAAGGGTACCAGAGAACCCTGGGGCAGGAGTGAAAAAATAACTTACCTAGTCTTCAGGTGGCAGGGGACAGGGTGGTGGTGTCTGTTACACATATAAATCATCTTTGTGGTGCTGGGGATATTAGAGCTGGAAGGACTCTGAGAACACAAATCTCAAAGCTAGGAGGGCCCTTAGCACACAGAATGTCAGAACTGGGAGGGCTCTGAAGACACAGAATGTCAGAGTTGGGAGGGACCTGAAGTTGCTGAATGTCAGAGCTGGGAGGGACCTGAAGATGCTGAATGTCAGAGCTGGGAGGGACCTTAGGAAACAGACTGGCAGAGCTACAGCACCATAGTCACTATGAATGCATATGATCTCACCTACCCCTCCCATTTCTTACATAACAGAGATGAAAATTGAGTCCTTGGGAAAGGAAGGCTTCTAGACTGGGGCTCTTTTCTATTATTAAATTTAAATATTTTATTTTTTCCAATTACATGTAATAAAAATTTTTAACTTTCATTTTTTAAAATTTTAAGGTCCAAATTCTCTCTCTCCTCTTCCTTCTTCACCCTCCTTGAGAACGCAAGCAATTTGATGTAAATCCAAAAGACCAAAATCCACCCAACCCCCCAAACCAAGAAAAATAAGGTTTAAAGAGTGTGCTTCAAAATGGTTTCAAATTTTGTCAGTTCTTTCTCTGGTGGTGGATAACATTTTCATCATTAGTCCATTGGAATTGTTTTGGATCATTGTATTGCTCAGAGGAGCTAAGTCATTCATAGTTGATCATCATTAGAATATTTCTGTTACTATATACAAGTTTCTCCTGGTTCTGCTCATTTCACTTTGCATCAGTTCCTATAAATTTTTCCAGGTTGTTCTGAGAACATTCTACTCATCATTTCTCATAGCACAACTTGTTCAGCCATTCCCCAGTTGATGGGCATCCATCCCTCAATTTCCAATTCTTTACTACCACAAAAAGAGTTACTGTAAGTATTTTTGACATATAGGTCCTTTTTTTTCCCTGTTCTTTTTGGCATAGAGACCTAATAGTTTTATTTCTGGGTCGAAGGGTATGCATGGTTTTATAGCCCTTTGGGTATAGTTCCAAATTGTTCTCCAGAATGGTTGGATCAGCTCACAATTCTACCAACAGTGCATTAGTGTTCTAATTTTCCACATCCCCTCCAACATTCAAAGTTTCCCTTTTCTGTTATGTTAGCCAATTGGATAGGTATGAGGTGGTACTTCAGAGCTGTTTTAATTTGAATTCCTCTAATCAAAAGTAAGTTAGAGCATTTTTATATGCCAATGAATAGCTTTGATTTCTTCTTCTGAAAACTGCCTTTTCATATCCTTTGACCATTTATCAATTGGTGAATGACTCATATTTTTATAAATTTGACTTAGTTCTCTGTACATTTGAGAAATGGTGCCTTTAGCAGAGAAACTTGCTGAAAAATTCCCCCCCCCCCCCCAGTTTTCTGCATTCCCTCTAATCTTGGCTGCACTGGATTTGTTTGTGCAAAACCTTTTTAATTAAAGTAATCAAAATTATCCATTTTTACTTCCCATAATGTTCTCTATCTCTTGTTCTGTCATAAATTCTTCTTTTGTCCATAGAACTGACAGGAAAGATATTTCATGCTTCCCTAATTTGCTTATGATATCACCCTTTAAGTCTAAATCACGTATCGATGTTGCTTTTATCTTGGAATACTGTGTGAGATGTTGGTCTATACCTAGTTTCTGCCAAACTGCTTTCCAGTTTTCCCTAGTAATTTTTGTCAAATGGTGAATTTTTGTCCCTAAGGCTTGAATTTTTTCATTTATCAAACACCAGATTAGTGTGGTCATTTACTACTGTGTATTGTGTACCTAATCTATTCCACTGGTCCACCACTCCATTTCGTAGCTTGTACCAGACTGTTTTGATGATTACTGCTTTATAATTCAGTTTGAGATCTGGTACTGCTACCTGCCTTTACATTGTTTTTCATTGATTCCCTTGATATTTTTTATCTTTTGTTTCTCCAGATGAACTTCATTATTTTTTTTCTCTATAAAATAATTATTTGGTAATTTGATTGATGTGGCACTGACTAGGTAAATTAATTTAGGTAGAATTATAATTTTTATTATATTGGCTTGGCCTACCCATGAGCAATTAATTTTTCGCAAATTGTTTAGATCTGACTTTATTTGTGTTTTGTAACTATCTGGAAAGTTCCTAGGTTTGTCTTGGCAGGTGGACTCCCAAACATTTTATATTGTGTACAGGTATTTTAAATGGATTTTTAAAAATTTCTTGCTGCTTAGACTTTGTTGGTAACATGTAGAAATGCTGATGATTTATATGGGTTTATTTTATATCCTGCAACTTGCTAAAGTTGTTAATTATTTCAACTAGATGTTTTTTTCACTTGATTCTCTAAGTATACTACCTCATCATCTGCAAAGAGTGATAGCTTTGTTCTTTATTGCCAATTCTAATTCCTTCAATTTCTTTTTTCATCTCTAATTGCTATAGCTAGCATTTCTAGTCCAATATTGAATAATAGTGGTGATAATGGACATCCTTGCTGCACTCCTAATCTTATTGGAAGGGCTTCTAACATCCCCATTACAAATACTACTTGCCAATGGGTTTAAATGGATACTGCTAATAATTTTAAGGAAAGCTCCAATTATTCCTATGATTTCCCCTATGTACTTAATAGGAATGAATACTATATTTTGTCAGTAGCCTTTTCTATATCTATTGAGATAATCATATGATTTTTGTTGTTTTTGTAACTGATATAGTCAATTATGCTGGTAGCTTTCCTAATGTTGAACCAGCCCCGCATTCCTGGTATAAATCCCACCTGCACATACTTTATAATGTTTGTGATATATTGTTGTAATCTTGTTGCTAGTATTTTATTTTAAATGTTTGTATTAACATTCATTCATTGGTCTATAGCTTTCTTTCTTTGTTTTTGTTCTTTTGGTTTAGGTATCAGCACCGTATTTGTATCATAAAATGAATCTGGTAGGACTCTTTCTTTGCCTACTTTTCCAAGTGGTTCATATAATATTAGAATTAATTCTCCCTTAAATGTTTGGTAGATTTCACTTGTGAATCCATCTGGTGCTGGGGATTTTTTTCTTAAGGAGCTCCTTGATAGCTTGTTCAATTTTTTCTGTAAGATAGGGTTATTTAAGTATTTTATTCCCTTTTTTATTAATCTGGACAATTTGTGTTTTTGTAAATGTTCATCCATTTCACTTAGATTGTCAGGTTTATTGGCATATAATTTAACAAAATACCTCCTTTTAATTACTTTAATTTTATGTTCATTGGTGGTAAATTTACCCTCTTCATTTTTGATGTTGGTAATTTGGTTTTCCTCTTTCTTTTTTTTCATTTTTAAAATTTTGTTTTATTGATTCTTGATGTCTCATAGAGTCATTAGCTTCCAACTGCCCAATTCTAATTTTTAATGAATTGTTTTCTTCAGTTAGTTTTTGTACCTCCTTTTCCATTTGGCCCATTTTACTTTTTATGGAGTTGTTTTCTTCAGTGTACTTTTTTCTATTTTTAAAAATGAATTGTTCAATTTTTCTTCTACTTCCCTTATTTGACTTTTGAAATCCTTCTTGAGCTCTTCCAAGAAGGCTTCTTGGGCTTGAGACCAATTCATATCCACCTTTGAGTTTTCAGATGTGAGTATACTGACAATGTTATCCTCCCCTGAATTTTCTTTTTGACCTTCGCTCTCACTCAGATACTTTTCTATGGTCATTGTTTTTCTTAGTTGCTTTTTGATCATGTTGTTTGCCTTTTTTCTGGCTTTTAAAGTTGATCTCTGCTTCTGAGGCATGGGGGGCACTGTCCCAGGCTTCTTGTGCTGGGGGCTAGGAGTCTGGTTACTGGTTTGCTGGGGTTCTTCTTTCTTTTAAAAAAATCAAATTAATCAATGGTTTAATGTATTTTATTGTTTTTGTCATAAAACCATCTCCTACTTTCATTTAGTAGTTCAAAGGTTTTTCTTGCTTTCAAATTTATTAACCTCTCCTTTGATTTTCAAGATTTCCAGTCTGGTGTTTGAGACTTTTTGATTTGTTTTTTTTTTTTTTAGATGCAAGTCCAATGGATTGATCTGTTCTTTCTATATTTTATTGATGGAAGCACTTCGACATAAAAACTTTCCTCTAAATACTGCTTTGGCTGCGTTTCATGAATTTTGGTTGTTGTTGTTTAGTCATTTCCAACTCTTTGTGACCCCCTTTGAGGTTTCTTGGCAAGGATATCAAAGGGTTTTGAAATTTTTTTTCTCAAACTTATTTTATAGATGAGAAACGGAGGCAAACAAGATTAAATGACTTGCCCAGGGTCAAAAGCTAAAAAGTGTCTGAGGCTGGATTTGAACTCATGTAGATGAGTTTTCCTGATTCCAAGCCTAGTGCTCTATCCACTGTGCTACCTACCTACAAATAAATTTTGGCATGTTGTCTCATTGTTTTCATTCTCTTTAATGAAACTGTTGATTTATTTCCATGATTTATTCTTCAACCCACTCATTCTTTTGGATTAGATTATTTAATTTCTAATTAATTTTTATCTATGTTTCCATGGCCCTTTACTGAATGTAATTTTTATTGCATTATGATCTGAAAAGGATGCATTTAACATTTTTGCTTTTCAGCATTTAGTTATGAGGTTTTTATGGCCTAATACATGGTCAATTTTTATGTAGGTGCCATGTACCACTGAGAAAAAAGGTATATTTATTTCTATTCCCATTTAGTTTTCTCCAGAGCTCTATCAAATCTAACTTTTCTAAAATTCTATCCATCTCCTTAACTTCTTTCTTGCTTATTTTTAATTAAAAAATTAATTTATGGAATAAAACAAGCATTTCTGTAACACAGTATAATAAAAAAGATAATTGCACATGAAACCGCAACTTCATTATGTACAACTTGCTATTTCTCTTAAATATATAATAAAGCTATCATGTAAGTCTCTTTTTTATTTTTTTCTCCCTCCTTTCCACCCCACTGTAGAGATGGCCACCATTAGACACAAATAGGTATATACATATATACATACACACTCATATATTCTATACATACCTGTATTTATCAGTTCTTTCTTTGGATGCAGATAGCATCTTTCTTCATATGTCCTTTATTTTTAATTTGTGTATAATAGTCAAAATGACTTAGTCACTCAAAGTCATTCTTAAAATAATATTGCTGTTATTGTATGCAGTGTCCTCTTGGTTCTGCTCACTTCACTCTCCAGCATTTTCTTCAGATTTTTCCATGCCTTTCTATGATCATTGAGCTCATCATTTCTTATAGCACAGTAGTATTCCATCACAACTGAACACCACAACATGTTCAGCCATTCCTCAATTGATGGGGATCTCTGCAATTTCCAGTTCTTTGTTACCACAAACAGAGCTGCTATAAACATCTCATTCACATTTAAAGTTGTGAATTTCCCTCTATCTTATTTTTCCTCACTATTTTCTTAATCAGCCTCTCTTCTTATTCTATAACTGTTACCTTATCTTCTCCTCCCACCCTTTCACTCTCCATCTCACCCCATCCCTCCAAAAGTCTCCTCCCACCCCTCTCCCCATCCTTTTAATCCCAATCCATACATCTCTCCAAAAGTCCCTCCTCCATGCTCTTCCTCCAGTCCCCCAAATCCCAATCTACACACTCCTCTAAAAGCCACTCTCCCACCCCTCCCCCAGTTTTCTCACCTCTCTACATGTTCAGAAGACTTCTAAACCCTTCCAGATGTACATGGTGTTTCCTCTTTGACCTAGATGAGAGTAAACTTCTAACGTTACCACCAGCCCTTCTTATTTGTTTCCTCTATATTAGTTCTTCCTTTCATGCCCCATTTTGTAATATAATTGCTTCCTTTTACCCAATTTTTCCTACCCAATTTTGTTTTTTAGAATCACTCTATCACAACTCAGCCCCAACCTTTCTTTCAAACTACCTTAGTAATAATAACAGTTTTAAGAGTACTGATAGAGGCGGAGCCAAGATGGCGAAGTGAAAGCAGTGACTTGCTTGAGCTCTCCTCCAAACCCCTCCAAATACTCATAAAAAATGGCTCTAAACAAATTCTGAAGTAGCAGAACCCACAAAAAGACAGAGTGAAACAAATTTCCAGCCCAAGACAACCTGGATGATTGATCAGAAAGGTGTATCATGCCGGGCTGGGGCAGTGCAGCGCAGCGCGGCGTGGTGCACAGGCCGCAGCGTGGGCGCGCACGCTGCAGCAAACCTGGAGCAGGCCTCAGAGGACTGAATCTCGGGCAGCTGTGGAGGTTTCCAGACTCCTCAATCCACCAATGCCAAAGACAAATTAGAAGGTCAGTGGGAAAAGTCAGTTTGTGTTGGTGCCTAAGAAAGGAAGGCGGGGTTTCAGCTCCATTTCCCAAGAGTGTGGCCCTGTGGAGGGGCAGCTGCTTCCCGAGCTTCCGGCCCACAGACTGAGGGGGAATCCAGTGGCTGATCAGAGAGGGATTGCAGGGATCTCTTTGCCAGTGCTGAGGCAGGAATCTCTTGCTTTGCCCGTGTTTGGATCTGGGCCACAGTTCTGGGCAGCGGTGCTGGGGTGAGGAGCAGCGCTGGCTTGGTGGAGCTGGTAGTGGTTGTGGAGAGAAGCCCCTCGTCACAGTTACAGGACAGAAAGCAGTACTTGTAGTCGCAGGCCAGGAAAGGAGTAAACACCTTGCCCCTTATCATACCACCTTGGAAGAACTGAAAATTTACAGGTCTCTACAAGTATCTCTGAAAACAGCTGTACAAACCCCGAAGCTTGGGACAGTACATTCTCCACATTGGAAGCAGATTCGTACCTTAACAAAGAGTTTAAAACTCAAGTAATTGGCCAGGATCATGAGCAAGCAGCGCAAAAAGAGTCAGACTATATTATCTTACTTTGGTGAAAAAGAAGACCAAAATATACAACCAGAAGAAAACAAAGACAAAGCCCCTACATCCAAAGCCTCCAAGAAAAAATATGAATTGGTCCCAGGCCATGGAAGAGCTCAAAAATGATTTTGAGAAGCAAGTTAGAGAAGTAGAGGAAAAACTGAGAGTGATGCTAAAGGAGACCCAAAAAAATACTGAAGAAAATAACACCTTAAAAAATAGCCTAACCCAAATGGCAAAAGAGGTCCAAAAAGCCAATGAGGAGAAAAATGCCCTAAAAAGCAAAATTGGCCAGATGGAAAAGGAAGTCCAAAAGCTTACTGAAGAAAATACTTCCTTAAAAATTAGAATAGAGCAATTGGAAGATAGTGACTTTATGAGAAATCACAACACAGTAGAACAAATCCAAAAGAATGAAAAATTAGAAAACAATGTGAAATATCTCATTGGAAAAACAACTGACCTGGAAAATAGATCCAGGAGAGAGAATTTAAAAATTATTGGACTATCTGAAAGCCATGATCAAAAAAGAGCCTAGACATCATCTTTCAAGAAATTATCAAGGAAAACTGCCCTGATATAGTAGAACCAGAGGGCAAAATAGAAATTGAAAGAATCCACAGATCTCCTCCTGAAAGAGATCCCCAAAGGAAAACTCCTAGGAATATTGTAGCCAAATTCCAGAGTTCCCAGGTCAAGGAGAAAATATTACAAGCTGCCAGAAGGAAACAGTTCAAGTACTGTGGGAACACAATCAGGATAACACAAGATTTAGCAGCTTCTACATTAAAGGACGCAGGGCATGGAATATAATATTCCGGAGGGCAAAGGAGATAGGATTACAACCAAGAATCACCTACCCAGCAAAACTGAGTATAATCCTTCAGGGGAAAAAAATGGTCATTCAGTGAAATAGAGGACTTTCAAGCATTCTTGATGAAAAGACCAGAGCTGAATAGAAAATTTGACTTTCAAATACAGGACTCAAGTGGAACATGAAGAGGTAAACAGGAAAGAGAAATCATAAGAGACTTATTAAGATTGAACTGTTTACATTCCTGCATGGAAAGATGATATTTATAACTCATGAGACCTTTGTCAGTATCAGGGTAGTTGGAGGAAAAAAATTATATGTATGTATATGTGGATAGATAGATAGAGGGCACAGGGTGAGCTGAAGATTAAGGGGTCATATCTGGAGAATAAAATTAAGGGATGAGAGAGGATTATACTCGGAGAAGAAGAAAGGGAGAGGTAGAATGGGGTAAATTATCTCACAAAAAAAAAAACAGAAAAGTCTCTTACAGTGGAAGGGGAAACAGGGGAAGGTGAGAGGGAATGAGTGAATCTTATTCTCATAGGATTTGGCTTAAGGAGGGAATAACATACACATTCAATTGGGTATGGAAATCTGTCTTACCCTACAGGAAAATAGGGGGAAAGGGGACAAGAGAGCAGGGGGATGATAGAGAGGAGGGCAGATTGGGAAAGGGGTTAATCAGAAGTAAATACTTCTGAGGAGAGACAGGGTCAAAAGAAAGAATAGAATAAATGGGAGGGCAGGATAGGATTAAGGGAAATAGAGTTAGTTTTTCACAACATGTCTACTATGGATGTGTTTTGCATAACTGCACATGTACAACTTATATTGAGTTGCTTGCCTTTTCAATGAGGGTGGGTGGGGAGAGAGGAAGAGAGAAAATTTGAAACCTAAAGTTTTAAAAACATGTGTTTAAAAAAAAAAGATGTTTTCATATGCTACTGGGAAATAAATATAGGAAATGGGGTGCAGAAGTCTATCCTGCCCTACAGGAAAATAGAAGGGGAAGGGGATAAGAGAAGGGGAGAGAGATAGAAGAGAGGACAGAGTAGGGGAAGGGATATTCAGAATGCATGACATCTTGGGGTGGGGGGAGGGGGGAGATGGGGTGAAAATTTGGAACTCCAAAACTTGTGGAAGGGAGTGTTGAAAGCTAAAAATAAATAAATTTATATTAAAAAAATAAATTAAAAAAAAGAGTACTGACACCATTTTCATATATATGATAAGCAACCAGTTTGATCTTAATAAGTGCATTATGATTAATCTTTAATGTTTTCATTATTTTTTTCTGGATCTATTATATTGAATTTTCCATTGAGTTCTGGTCTTTTCATTGCAAATATCCAAAAGTCTTTCAGTGTATCAAATGTCCATTTTCTTCATTCAGGATTATATTCAACTTTGCTGGTTAAATTATTCTTGATCACAACCCCAGCTCTTTTGTTCTTTGAAATATAATGTCCCAAGACCTCTGTTTTTTTAAAGTAGAAGATGCTAGGTTTTGTGAAATCCTGACTGTATTTCTCCAGTATTTAAATTGTTTCCCCCCCCCCTTGTTGCCTGCAACATTTTCTCCTTAACATGGAAGTTTTGATACTTGGCTATGACATTCCTATAAGTTTTCCTCCTGGGTTCTCTTTCAGATAGTGAATGGTAGATTTTTTCCATTTCTACTTTACCCTCTTATTCCAAAACTTTAGGGCAATTTTCCTCAGTAATTTCTTGTAATATTGTATTAAGATTCTTTTTTTTTTTAAAAATCATAACTTTCAGGTAGACTGACAATTCTTATCTCTCTTCAATCTGTTCTACAGTTATTTTTCTAATGAGATATTTCAGATTCTCTTCTATTTTTTCTAGTTTTATTATTTCTTTATGTCTTATAATAATTTGATTCTTCTGGCCTAATTCTAGTTTTCAAGGAGTTATTTTCTTAACATTTTGTATTTCTTTTCCAATTGGTTAACTTTCTTTTCATGCTATTTTTGCTTTGCTTTTATTTTCCCCCCTAATTTTTCCTTGATGTTTTTTATTTGATTTTTGAATTCCTTTTTAAGTTCTCCCAAGAACTCTTTTTGGATTTGTGACCATTTGGTGTCACTTCTTGAGGCAGGAGTGGCTTTTTTTTTTTAACCTTACTATCTTCCTCTGAATATGAATCCAGATCTTTATATCAAAGTAGCTGTCTATGGTCTGTTTTTTTTTTCTTTGCTAACTCATTTTTATCTTGTTTTATTTTTAGCAGATTATTATTATTATTATTTTTGGTGAGGCAATAGGGGTTAAGTGACTTGCCCAGGGTCACACAGCTAGTAAGTGTCAAGTGTCTGAAATAGGATTTGAACTCAGGTCCTCCTGACTCCAAGGCTGGAGCTCTATCCACTGCACCACCTAGCTGCCCTACAGTTTATTATTGAAATTGGATTTTAATCCCAAGTAGTAGGTAATATTGCCCTAGGCCTCAGGTACTCCTCACTGTTACTTTTGGAATTCTGTCTGGGAGCTCAAACTCAGGACTACTCTCCTCCCCTAAGCCACAATTAAGGCCCCCCAACCAAGCTGTCCCCAAAATGTTCTTACTCCCTGTGGGTACTGTGTTCACTGGGTATGTGCTTGCTCCTCCCTGCCCACAGCCATAGGCCTGGATCACTACTGCTAGGCAGGTGATCATTTAATCCTCCCTCATTCCACTGTCTGCTGTTAGATGAAAGTTTAATTTCTTGAGGCCATGAGTGAGGTGAAAGTTGAGGTAAAGTTTCTTGAGGCCTACTCAGCTTCCTCAGATTGCTGCCCTTACAGCCTCCTATTTGCTAATTCAGTGGAGTTGGCCCCAAGGTATCTATACTTTACTCTGGTTAAACCTCAGCCCCTGGAGGGCCTGTATTTTCTGAGGGCTTCTCAAGTTATCTTAGGAGGACAACTGTTTTATCCCTTTATTTTTGCTACTGTATGTTATTTTCGTGGCAATTTTCTCTTTGTGGAGGATATTTGGAGAGCCTGGAAATTTCTGACTTGCTCTGCCATCTTTCCAGAATGCCCCCACCCCTAAAATTCTATTCATATTCTTAACTTCTCATTTATTTTTAAATTAAAAAAAATTATGGAATAAAACACACATGTCCATAACGTAGTATAATAAAACATGATTGCACGTGGGGATCTATTATGTACAACTTGCTATTCCTTTTAAACATATAAAAAATTATCACATAAATTTCTTTTTTCCTCCTTTTCTTCTTCCTTCCTCCTCCCTAGAGATGGCTACCATTAGACACAAATATGTATATATATGTAAAGTCATTCTATACATACTTCTATTTATCATTTTTTTTCTCTGGATGCACATAGCCTCTTCCTTCACATGTCCTTTTTAGTTAATTGCGTATTTATAATAGTTAAAATAACTTATTTGCTCAAAGTTGTTATTAAAACAATATTGCTGTTACTGAATACAATGTTGCCTTGGTTCTGCTCCTTCTAATCTTCATTATTTCACACAACTCTATCCATTTTTTTTTCTAATCAGATTGGCAAAGATGATTGAAAAAAAGAAAAATGACAAATGCTGGAGGGGCTGTGGGAAAAAAACCCAAGAACATGTTTCTGGAGCTGTGAACTGGTCCAGCTATTCTGGAAAGCAATTTGGAACTTTCTTTCTGTATATGTATGTATATATGTATCTATACATACACATACATACATATTATTATGTGTAATATTGAATGCATAATAAATATTTGGAAGTATATATAATATGTTTATATAATATATCCACACACATATATAAAATGTACATGTCTGTACACACATATATTTAAAGAAAAGACAGTGTAGCAATGGCAGAGTAGGATGGTGAGCAAGTTGCTTAGACCCTAGCATTTACCCTCATTGTCTAGATGGGTTTCCCAATACAAACATTCTCTTTTTGCTTTGGGAATCTGTGACAAAATAGTCTATAATACTCAGAGTTTGTATGTACCTCAGCAGCCTTGTACTCCAACCCATATGCAAAAATGAAGACTTATGGGGATATTATTCTTGACACAAAGTAGGGTACTTAATAAATGCTTCTTTTTTAATATTTTATTTTTTTTCCGATTACATGTAAAAAACAATTTTAACATTCTTTTTTCAAATTTTGACTTCCAAATTTTCTTCCTCCCTCCTCTCCGCCCGTTCTTTGAGAAGACAAGCAATTGTCTTGTATATAGGTTATACATGCATAGTCATGCAAAACACATTTCCATGTAAGTCATGCTGTGAAAGAAAACATAGACAAAAAAAACCCCCAAGAAAAACAAAGTGAAGAAAAAGTATTTTTGATTTGCATTTAGATTCCACCAGTTCTTTCTCTGAAGATGGACAGCACCTTTTATCATAAGTCCTTCAGAATTGTCTTAGATCATTGTATTGCTGAAAATAGCTAAGTTATTCATGGTAGATCATCATAAAATATTGCTGTTACTGTGTGCAATGTTCTCCTCGTTCTGCTCACTTCACTTTGCATCAATTCATGTAAGT
The DNA here is from genome assembly GCF_003287225.1 of Phascolarctos cinereus. NCBI lineage: Eukaryota > Metazoa > Chordata > Mammalia > Diprotodontia > Phascolarctidae > Phascolarctos > Phascolarctos cinereus. The sequence goes on along the minus strand of NW_027555847.1, from coordinate 682,310,917 downwards.
CTTTCTAGATTTTTCTGAGAGTAACCTGCTCATCATTTCTTATAGCAAAATGGTATTCCATCACAACCATATACAACAACTTGTTCAGCCACTCCCAAGTTGATGGGCATTCCCTCAATTTCCAGTTCTTTGCCACCACTAAGAGTTGCTATAAATATATTTTTTTACATATATGTCCTTTTCCTTTTTTAAAAATCTCTTTGGGATACAGGCCTAATAGTGATATTTCTTCCTCAAAAAGTATGCATGGTTTTATAGCCCTTTGAGCACGGTTCCAAATTCCTTTCTAGAATGGTTGAATCAGTACACAACTCCACCAACAATGTATTAGTGTTTTACTTTTCCCACATCCCCTCCAGCATTCATCATTTTCCTTTTCTGCCATGTTAGCCAGTCTGATAGGTGTGGGTTGGTACCTCAGAGTTAATTTAATTTGCATTTCTCTAATCAATAGTAATTTAGAGTATTTTTTCATATGACTATAGGTAACTTTGGTTACTTTGTCTGAAAACTGCCTGTTCATATCCTTTGATCATTTATCAATATCAATGGCTCTTATTTCTATAAATTGGACTCAGTTTTCTATATAATTGAGAAGTGAGGTCTTTATTAGAGAAATTTGCTATAAATTTTTTTCACAGTAATGATTACCAATGATGAAATACACAGTTGTATTATACATAGTTGTATATTGTAGAGGGCCAGCACTGACAAGTCAGAGGATTCAGGCCAGGTTTTACCTGTAGAATGTCCTTTAGCTGATGACTGCCTAAGTCAGAACATGGGCTCTCCAACCCCCCTTGCTCTGTCTCTCTTGAGAACAGAAGGACCTTGAAGATTATAGGAGGCGAGGAAACTGTTCAGGGGGGTTTCCCCCAAGTTACTGTTCCCATGAGAAAAATAATTGTTGGTACTTTGCCTTTGCTACTCTGGGTTATGTTCCCATGAATGAGGTATAAAAACCCTAGCCCCCAGATCAATAAACAGAACCGGTTCCCTACCTGTTACCCACCTGGCCCATGTGTCTTTCTCTCTCTCATACTCGACCAGAAAACAAACAGTGCCATGGACACAGGTGTCTGTGGCAGTATATGTGTAGAGATACATTTGAAATATATTCCTGTCTTCCCTTCTATCAGCACCCCCCTATTCTTAATCCCTTTCCCTTCTTTCCCGTATTGGAAGATAGATTTTTATACTCAAATGAGTTATATGTTATTCACTCTTTGAGCCAATTCTGCTGAGAGCAAGGTTCATGTGCTCTTCCCCTCTACCCACCTGCTATCTTCCCCTCCACTGTAAAATCTCTTTCAGGCCTCTTCTGATTCAGAATATTTTCTCCATTCTGCCTCTCCCTTTCCCCTTCTCTTAGCACATTCTTCTTTCTCACACTTTTAATTTTTTTAAAAAGATAATCATCCCATCATATTCAACTCAATCCTGTGCTTTCTGTCTATGTATACTCCTTCTAATTGCCCTAATAATGAGAGAATTTTTAGGAGTTACAAGTATGGTTTTCCCATGTAGGAATGTAAACAGTTTGACCTTATTGACTCATTCATGATTTATGTTTTCTGTTTACCTTTTTATTCTTCTTTTAAGTCTTGTATTTGAAAATCAAATTTCTATTCAGCTCTGTTCTTTTCATCAGGAATGCTTGAAAGTCCTCTTTTTCAGCGAATACCCATTTTTTCCACCATGCTTTGACTTGCATTCAGAATCCATTCTTTTTCTGTAGGTGGATAGCATTTTTTCATCACAAATCCTTCAGAATTGTCTTGCATCATTGTATTACTGAGAATAGCTAAGTCATTCACAGTAGATTACCATACAAAGTTTCTGTTATTGTGTAAAAGTAGATTATCATACAATATTGCTGTTACTGTATGCACTATTCTCCTGGTTTTGTTAGACTTCGCTTTTCATCAGGTCCTATAATTCTTTCCAGATTTTTCTGAAAGCATCCTGCTCATCATTTCTTGTAGCAAAATCGTATTCCTTCATAATCATATACCACAAATTGTTCAGCCATTCCCTAGTTGATGGGCATTTCCTCAGCTTCCAGTTCTTTGCCACAATAAAAAAGAGCTGCTATAAATATTTTTGTATATATAATCTTATTCCCCCTTGTAGGGTCCTATTCCCTCTTTTCAAAATCTCTTTGGCATACAGATCTAGTAGTGGTATTGCTGGGGCAAAGGGTATGCATGGTTTTATAGTCCTTTGGGCACAGTTCCAAAATGTCTTCCAGAATGATTGAATTAGTTCACAACTGCACAGAGGTGCATTAGTGTCCTATTTTTTCTATAACCTCTCCAACATCTGCCATTTTCCTTTTCCATTCTATTAGCCAATCTAATAGGTGTGAAGTGGTACCTCATAGTTGTTTTAATTTTCATTTCTCTAATCAGTAGTGTTTTATAGCATTTTTTTCGTATTAATATATAGTTCTGATTTCTTCTTCTGAAAACTGCTTGTTCATATTCTTTGACCATTTATCAATTAAGGAATGACTTGTATTTTTACACAATTGACTCAGTTCTCTATATATTTGAGAAAGGAGGCCTTTATCAGAGAAATGTGCTGTAAAACTTTTTTGATATTGCTTCGTGTCTATCGTGCCCTTTGGTAAATCGTAGTTTTCCTGATTCTCTCTTTTGATTATGTCTATATTTGCTTTTGCTTTGTCTGAGATCATAAGTGTACCCTTGCCTTTTTTAATTCAGTTGAAGCATATTAGATTCTGTTCTAGCACTTTATTTTAAATTTGTGTGTGTCTTTCTGTTTCACATGTGTCTCTTATAAACAACACTTTGTTGGATTCCTATGAGAGTGAGGTTCAAGCATTGCCTATCCCATCTCATTTTCCCTCTGTTGTAAAAGCTCTTCATTGCATACCTCTTTTATGTGGATGATTTTCCCTATTAATTTATTTAGTGAGGTTTTGTACCTTTTTCTCCATTTGGCCAATTCTACTTTTTAAGGGGTTCTTTCCTTCTGTGAATATTTGTGTCTCTTTTATCATTAGGCCAATTCTGTTTTTTTTAAGGTGTTATTTTCTTCAATATTTTTTTGTGTGCCTCTTTTTACCATGTCATTAATTCTCTTTTTAATAATTTTCTTGTATCATTCTCATTTAATTTTTTCTGCTGCTCATATCTTTCCTTAATTGTTCCAATGACTTTTATTGGGCTTGTCTCCAATTAACACTTTTCTTGGAGATTTTGTGGTTGTTTTCACCTTAGTGTCTTCTGAGTTTGTGACATGCTCTGTGCCACCATGGTGGCTTGTTATGGTCATTTTTTTTGTTGTTTGCTCATTTTTCTAGCCTATTTCTTGACTTTGAACTTTATGTGAGAGTTGGCCTCTGCTTGCTTAGGGGTGTAGAGGCACTGTCTTAAGCTTTGGGCTTTTTGGTGCTGCTATTTTCGGAGCCAGTTCTGGGAGTCTACGTGTTTTCAGTGCTTCTAATGTGGTACAATTTGGGGAAAGGTGTGGACTATTCTTGTCTTTACTCAGGAAAAGCCCCCACTCCCATGGGCCTACAAGGGCTAGTGCTCCTCTTTGCCTTGGAATTATGACAAAGGCCCCTGTTACCTTGTGGCTGACCCTGAATGACCCAGAATTGCATATGGACAGGGGTGTTGCCAGTCAGCAACAGCTATACGCAATGCCAAAAAAAAGATCCCCTACAGTCTGTTTCTGACTTCACAGAACAAATCCCCTTAGTAAAAGGATTTGTTCTGGTAAACTTGGACTCAGTCAAAAGGCCATAGTCAAGGACCTAGAAGGCTACATGTGGCAGCAGGGTTACCCATCCTTGGTCTAAGGAAAGGAGTTGTGTTGGGCTGTGCTCTATACAAGAAATTGAAACAATGTGGCTCTGCCCCTGGTAGCAGAGAGTAATCACAGATCTATTCTCTAGGAAAATCTGAATTCAGCAGCAAAATAACCAGGGTAGAGTCAAGCCTGCAGTTCTCTCTCCCTTTCTAAATCTGTAGAGCCTTGCAGCTAGTTAAGGGTAATGGAGCCCAGCTATAGAAAGCTGGGGCTCCAATCAGGGATAAGCCCAGTTTTTTATCCTCAGACCCAAACAAAGATCAAGAGCTTGCAAAGCTCAGACTAATAAAACAGTGATTAGACTTTGGTCTGAATCAGATTGTTTGGGGAGCATTGATCACTTACAGGTCCCTGGGTTGAAGAATACACCATTCAACATTCAGAAAAAGTAGCAGCAGGATCAAGCAGAACAAAAACCGGTCAAGCACAGCCCCAAAATTCTTTCTAGAAGTATAAGGAGGCTGGCTCTAACACAAAGTCTGAAGCTAGGAAGTAAGGTCAAATGAAATGAAAGAAAGAAGGAAAGGAAGGAAGGAAGGAAAGAAGGAGGGAAATAAAAAGGAATAAAGAAAGAAGAAGTACAGAAAGGAAGGAAGGAGAGGAAAAAGAAATAAAGAATCCCACCATTGAGAAATATTTTGGTGACAGGACACCCAAAACACAAACTCAGAAGAAGAGAATGGCTTGTAGCTTGGAAATAGGTTGAATAGAATTTTTATAAGAAAGGAAAAGATTTTTAAAAAAAGTTTAAATGATTATATGAAGGAAATAATAGTGCTGGAGGAAAGACTTGAAAAAGAAAAAAAATAACTTAGAAGTGGTTCAAAACATTACCCATGCAATAGGCTTGAGCATTAGAATGCACCAAATAGAAATTGATGAATCAATGAGACAACAAGAAATATTAAGTCAAAGTCAAAAAATTGGGAAAATTGAAGAAAATGTTAATTATCTCATCTCAAAAACACCTGACTTTGAAAACAGAGGAGAGATAATGTAAGAATCACTAGGTTAGATAATGTAAGAATCACCAGAAAGACATGACCAAAAAGAAAGCCTAGACATCACATTTCAAGAACCCATGAAAAATGACTGCTTCGATCTCTTAGAAGCAGAGGGCAAAATGAAAATAGAAAGAATGAGTTACCTGAAAATAACCCCAAAGTGAAATCATCCATAGCCAACCTTCAGAACATCTAGGTTAAAGAAAAACAGCCAGAAAGAATTCAAGTACCAAGGAGCCACAGGCAGCTTCACAGAAGATTTAGCAGACACCACTAAAAAGGAGCAGAGAGCTTGGAGTGTGAATTGCCAAAAGGCAGAAGATATGAGCTTACAATTAAGAATACCTTTCCCAGCACAGCTATCTAATGGAGGTGAGAGTATTGGAGATGGGCTTTTAATAACATAGAGAACTTTCAAAAAGATAAGAACTGAATATAAACTTTGAAATACAAAACCTAAAATTAAGAAAAATATGAAAAGGAAAATATGAGCAAGAAATCATAAAGGATTAAATGAAAATCAAGTATTTACATTCTAATGGAAGAAAAAGAGATGAAGCCAAAGGCATAGAAGCAGGAAAAAAAAATTTCAGCTAAGCCCCACTCCACAACTCCTCCAAAAGATTTAGAAAATGTACCAGATTGAGTCCTGATTTGGAAATCCAAGAAAAAAAAATAACAGCAGGCCATTTTTTTCTAGCCCATGTCAACATAAGAAGTTGGTCATGTAAAATTTCTAGACATTCAGAATGGAGTCTATACAGGAGCAGCCATGAAGAGCATTCTAATATAGGGAGAGAATCAGGCAGGAAAGGTATTCTTAATTGTAAGCTCATATCTTTTGCCTTTGGCAATTCACACTCCAAGCTCTCTGCTCCTTTGTAGTGGTGTCTGCTAAATCTTCTGTGAAGCTGCCTGTGGCTCCTTGGTACTTGAATTCAGCACTGAAGAACTTAACCTTGTGCCGGGTTCAGGAAAAGATGCCAATTGGCAGCACTGTTGCTCATTACCCCATAGCTAATTCTGGGTCACAGATTTTGGGCGAACTAAGGAGGGGACCTTTGCTCAAGGATAGTATTTCAAAGTGAAGAAAAGTCATAGGCCCTAGGCTGTGTACTGATAAAAGGGAAGTTCATAAGCAAGCAGCATCTGTAGGAGCCCAGCAGCAGGGCATGATCTCAGTTTTAGTTTCCACCCCAGTCTGAAGCCTGAAGCTGAATAACCAGGGCAGAAATTTCAAATCAAACGGGAGTCTGCATTTCTGGTACTATGAACTTGCAGAGATTTCCAGTTGGCTAATATTAGTTGAATCTAATAGCAGTCTACTGGAATTCCAGGGGGGCAAGCCCACAGGTATGTTGCTAAGACCCAAACTCAGACAAGAACTTTCAGGGTTCATAGCAGGAGTGTAAAAAATGAACTTTTGCCTGGATCAGACAAGTTTTGGAACTCTGAAAGCTTGAAGGTCTTCAACCTGAACTGTATGGGAGATCTTGTTATAATACAATTCTCAGTATCCCAAGAAAGTAGCAACAGAGGCCAAAAGGACACAAAGTCAGTCCAGACATTACCTCCAGACTCGTACGGAGCCCAGCCCCAACATAAAGTCTGAAGTTGGCAGTTAGAAAGACCAAAAGAAGAATTCTACTAGAGGAAAAAAATTATTATTTACTGTATGCCAGTTTTGAAGAGCAAAGGAGATCAGACTCAAGGTGATGTACTTTCGCAAACATGAACTTAATCATTAATGAAAAAGTTAGATTTTCAATAAAGAAAAGGCATTTGAGGCATTCTTAGAAGGAAAACTAGATCTGAAGAAATTCTTTTTGCTTCAAATACCGCAGACAGAAGATATTCAAGAAAGGTAAACAAATACAGCCAGTGAGGATAACCACAATAAAATAAAAGAGAGGCCAATAAGAGGCCTCTTTCTCAAGGCACATAAGGAGACAAAGGTGAAAGGAGAAGACAAAGAGAAGTAATGGTTGAGAAACAGGTCTGAAGCATCATGGATTAAACCTTACAACACCTTGCCTACAGGCAAATTAGAAGAACTAAACAGAATGAAAGGGCACATAAAAGGGGAGGAGGGAGGAAGAAGATAGAGGAAAGTATGTAATACACTCTTACTAAGTCAGAGGCTAACAATGAAAAGAAAATAACTTCTACAGCATGTTAGGAAGAAAAGAGTCTTCAGGAGAATGAGCAAGGAGGCAAATGGAGGGGGATTGAGAAAAAGTAAAAGAAAGAAGAAATTCAGGTAGAAGGGGGTGCCATTGATGAATGCTCCTATATGAAAAGAGAGATATTCTTTGTAGAGATTGTGAGCATAAAATGGGTATAATATGTAGGAATTGGTCCTGATAGAAACCACTCCTTTTGCCTCAGGAGAAGGGAAATCAGAATTTCTAAGGGCAACAGACACCTTGAAGAATGGGAAGGCATGGTACCAGGCAGATTGGGAGGGCAAAAATGAACAAAGGGAGGGCAGTTTGGCAATTGGTTCCCCTGAATCCTTACCCCACTTTGGAGATACCTCCACACCTCTCTGCCGACTCTGTCTTGCCTCCCCCCCCACAATCAACCCCTTCAAGTTACCAGCACTGCCTTGGCAAAACCCTTCCACCATCTCAGTTGTCCCATCTGCTTTCCCAACATTAAGATGACAGTCTAGGGAAAGCGGGGGATACTGGAAGACTGGGAAGTAGCTGAGAAATGGAGCAGTACTCAGAGGGCATTGAAACTAAGTATTATGAACTGTAATTATATCTGCACTGGTTTTCCCCCCCGCCCCGGTCACATCAGCATATATTCAACATACCTAGTATATAACAACCAAAAAAGGGATATAAATTTTGTACAGGGAACACAATTCTCCATAAATTTCCAGTGCAAATAAATAAAATTTCAAGCAAAATAAAATAATCTGGGTATGTAATTTACTGTTTGATTATCACAATTACTGATACTAGATGTTCATAGGGCACTGACATGGTGCAAGATCCTATAGAAGCAATATAATAAATATGACAATCTATCTAAACTAATTTACTTATTCCCTTCCATATCAAGAAAACCACCAAAGGATTACTAGAGAAAATAATGCCAAAATTCATCTAGATAGAGAAGAGCTCAAGAATCTCAGGGGAGATAATAATAAATATAATAAGATAATGGCAAAACAAGTAGGAAGGAAAGGGGCCTAACATGCTGTATCAGATCTCAAACTATATTACAAAACAATAACCACTGAACCCATTTGGTACCATCAAAGAAACAGAGAGTTCAATTCATGGAGCAATTATGTCCACAATATACAGAAGCAAATGAACACAGCTTACTGTCTGGTATATTCAAATATCCCAGTTATTTGGCATAAAAATTCACTATTAAATAAAAACTCAGGAAAACTGGAAAGTTCTCCAGATCACTAATAATTAGAAAATACAAATGAAGATAACTCTGAGGTTTCCACTCACATTCATCAAATTTGTAAAGTTTGAAAAAATGAAAGTGTGAAGTCTGGAAAGGCTGTAGGAAACCTAGTACATAAAATCTCTGTTCATGGAGGTAAGAATTTGCACAGCCATTCTGGAAATCAATTTGGAACTATGCCCAGAAGCTTACCAAGCTGTTTATAACTTTTGACCCAGAGATAATTACTGTTAAGTTTCTAGCTCAAAGAGATAAAAAAAAAAAGATGAAAAGGAGCCATGTGCTGGTTGGTGGATTGGTTGTTGTGCTTTGTTCTTGAAAAGAACCAAAATCATATCACTATGGAGTCAAGGTACAGTGTATTTGACTGTGGCTGATCAGACCAATATGAGCTTGGAAGTCTTTACCACAGGTCTGGCACAAATAGTCCATATGAACATTTGGAGTGGAGATGTCTTTAAATTTGCACATCTCACATTTCTTTTGAGCTACTGTAATTCTGCTTTGCTCATAGAACACAGTGCCTTCTTTGATGTGGGCACACCATGCTGGGCAGTCCTTTGCCAGTGTTTCCCACGTCACACAATCGAAACAGACCTTGCACGTCTTTGCATTGTTTCTTCCCACCACCATGTGAGCCCTTGCCTTGAGTGAGTTCTCCATAAAATAGACTTTTAGGCAAACATATACTGGGCATTCATAGGACATGGCCAGCCCACCAGAGTTGCACTTTCTGCAGTAGAGTTTGAATGCTTGGAAGTTTAACTCAAGAAAAGACCTCAGTGCCTCATCCCCTTTCTTGCCAGGTGATCTTTAGAATCTTCCTAAGACAATCCAAATGGAAGCAATTCAGTTTCCTGTCATGGTGCTGGTAGGCTATCCAGGTTTCACAGGCATACAATGAGGTCACCAAAATGGCTCTATAGACCCTCAGTTTGGTAGGCAGTCTAATACCTCTTCTCTCCCACACTTTCTTTTGGAGCCTCCCAAACACTTTGGCAATGCATGTGTCAACCTCATCATCTATGTGTATATCCCTGGAAAATATGCTGCCAAAGTAAGTAAACTTATCCGCAATATTCAAAATGTAGTCATTTGCTGTAACTGATGGTTCCATGTATGGATGGTGTGGTGCTAGCTGGTGGAGAACTTCTCTTTTCTTGGTGTTAATTCTTAGGCCAAAATTAGCACAAGCAGCAGAGAATTGAGCCATGCCTTTTGTTTTGCAACTCAGCTTTAGAGGTTGTATTGAGTGCACAATCTCATCTGTGAACAAAAAATCAGGCACCAACTCTCCCTCCATTTTAGTCTTTGCTTGTAGCCTTTTCAAATTACATAGTTTGCCATCAGTGTAGTAGCTGACCTTGATGCCATTTTTGTCCTCATTGAAGGCATCTGACAATATTGCTGAAAACATCTTGCTAAAAAACGAGGGAGCAAGCACACACCCCTTGCTTCACTGCAATGGTGACTGGGAAAGTGTGAGAACATCATCCATTACCCAGAACCCAGGCAAGCGTGCAATCATGAAATTGACCTATAATATTGATAAACTCTGTGCAACCAAAATTTTATGTAATTTTCTACCAGCCCTCATGGCTGACAGTATTGAAGGCCTTGGTCAGATCGGTGAATATTGTATACAGACTTCTGTTCTGCTCCTGGTATTTCTCCTGGAGTGGTCAGGCAGTAAACCATACCTCGTAGACCATACCTTGACCCTTTCTGAAGCCACACTGGCTTTCAGGTAGATGACCATCTTGCAGGTGAAGGATCAGCCTATTAAGGAAGATTCTGCATAGATATAGACAATGGCAGCATCGTGAGCTTCTCTTCTTTTTGCCATATAACCTGGGAAATTTTCCATCAGATTGTATGAGCAGCGAGCCCCCCACCTTGAAAAATCTCAGCTGGAATAGAATTAGCACCAGAGAGGAGCCTAATGAAATTCAAAACCTCTTCTTCAGTTGGCTCAGCTTTCCCTCCAAGTTAGCAATGAACTGTTCCTGCTTGGAGAAGCACCCTAATCTGTTGACATTAAGTCTTCTGGAAATTATCTTGCCTTGGAGCTGCTGCTTTTGTTGAATGGGAATATTCAACTTGGAGAGGCTAAGTCTATGATCAGTCTCTAGCATTCTGTGCCACACACCACCTTAGTCACTTGAATATAATTTCTGTCTCTTCTCCATATAATGACATAGTCTATCAAATGTCAATGTTTGTTTAGAAGGTGCATCCATGAAGTTGTATTATGTTTAGGTAAACGGGAGATAGTGTTGATGATGAAAAGGTCATGAGATGGGCAAAAATTTAGTGGTAAGTGACCATTACTGTTACTCTTTCTGACTACATTCCTCCCAACAACTCCCTGCCATATCTAGCAGTCTGTACCTACTCTTGCATTAAAGTCAGCCAGAATTATAAGCTTGTCCTCTTTAGGCACATTTATGTTGAGAGTCTTCAGGTCTTTATATATATATATATATATATATATATATGTGTGTGTGTGTGTGTGTGTGTGTGTGTATAATAATTATATATATATATATATATATATATATATATATATATATGTAATTATTATTTTTTTTTAACCTCATCAGGGTTTGTCATGATGGGAGCATACGCACTAATGATGGGATCATGGGGCTTTCTCCAAGTGGCATTCACATTGCCTTGAGTCTGTCATTCACTCCTTCTGGTAGGTAAACAAACTCATTGACTAGATTAGTTTTAATTGCAAAATCTACACCAGTTTCATGGCACTCCTCTTCCCTCTGGCTACTCCAGAAAAATGGGTATCGAGCTCTGACTTCAGTAAGCTGACATTCATTCATTCATCTTATTTCATTTTGAGCTGCTATTTAGATGCAATACCTGCTGAGTTCTCTCACTGCAAAAGCTCTTCCTCTTTTAGGTTTGCTGGATTTAGTGTTGTCCACACATTCCATGTCTGGATGATGAGTGGAGTTATTTTTGCAAAAGTTTTTGTACATTTTTTTTTGTTTTGACTATGGGGTAAGATCCCTGCCTGCTGTGATAAGCAGGCCAAGGTTAGGTTGGGTGAAGCAGACAAATTTTAGGACATCTTTTCTAACCCCTTCCTCATGCCAAGAGGAGAGCAGTGCAGTCTTTAAAAAGGCTACTCAGACATTCAGAGGGCTGTTGAATCCTACTGCTGCTGCCATTGAGAAGATGGCCCTAGAGCTGGGCTGCCTGCATGCAGGGTTGTGACTATGGCTCCCAGTATATCTGCACCTGCTGCTTTGTCACTTGCCCATTGCTACAGGACTTTGAGATAGGTAAAAATGGTAAAATTTTATGGGTGATGTCTTTTGACTCAAGCATAAATTGGATTTAAGCAAGGCAGAGTTGAACGAAGTTGTTGGCCTCATTCCGTCTTCTAGAGTTATAAAAGCCCAGTGGCAAGACAAAGTCAAGACTACTGGTGATGGCTCAGGGTACAGGGGATGACTTTGGTGCCTTCTATGTCCAACCAAGCTCTAAGCTCTCCACAGCACCTGCTTCAGTCTCCTTCATGTCACTTGGCTTGGAACAAATTGTTTTCATCTGCCCATTCAGCTGAGGGAGGTCTTCACATGCTTGTGGTAGACACCTTCCTAGCTCACTGAAAGGTTTGAGACCCCTCGATTACCCTTAATGTGATTTAGCCTGTCTGCCAACTTGGTTTACTGGGGTGTGGCCACTCTGCATGCTATTGCTTCTTAGAGCCACAGGTGAGTCTTGCGTGAATCATGTGGACACTAAAGGTAGAAAGCAGCCCTGAAAAGGGCTCAGCAGCCTTCACGCTAGAGGTACTAGTCTTCTCTGAACACACCCTACTCCCCATATACACAAAAATATTGATGGCACCTCTTTTTGTTGTGGCAAGGAACTGGAAACTAAAGGGGGTGCTCATCAGTGGCGGAATGGCTAAATAAGTTATATATAAATATGATGGAATACTATTGTGCTGTAAGAAATGATGAAGGGAATTGTGTCATAAGAACTCAGGAAAACTTATAGAACTCATATATAATGAAGTGAACAGAACCAAGAGAATAATTTATACATTAACAACAACTTTGAAAGATCAGCACAATGATTAATCACAATTTCAGAGGACTCACGATGAAACATACTACCTGTCTTTTGACAAAAAGATGATGGACTCAGAGCACAGATTGAGACATTGATTTTTGGAAACATGGCCAATGTGGAAACTTGTTTTTATCTATTATCTATTATTGCTTTATCTGTTTATTTAATATAAATTTCCATGCAAGGGATTTGTTTTTCTTTCTTTTTCTAGGGGAGGGAAGGGAAGATAAGATGGGTGAGAGGGAGAGAAATAGATTTTAAATTAAGAATGCAATTACATTTTAAAAAATGTGATCTAAAAAATTATCTAAAAGTTTAAATATACAGAGAGGCAGTCAATTGATAGAGGACAGAGCTTCCAGAAGAGAAGAGACAGAGATAGCAGAGAAGAGTCACCTGTGCTCATATGCATTTGGCACAGGAGAGTTGAGGCTGCAAAGAGGAATAGATTCAGCTGAGTGACTTTCAAAAATGGTGCTGCACCTAGGGTGGAGCTGCCTGAGGACCCTATGAAGTGAAAGGCTACCAGGCTGTGCAGTAATAAGTTGCGTGGACCACATACCATTGTATTATAAGTTTGTGCTCACTCTTCAGGTTTATGATGAGGAATGATTTGTTTTACTTTCCTAAGCTAATTGTATCTATTGCCTCATGATTAATGGACCAAACACCACCAGGAGCTCATGAATTATAGTGTTAGGAGTAGGTATAGACAGGATATTCTCCTTGAAACCTGAGGTAACAGTGATCCTCTAGTGAGCCAATAACTGAGTGTGAGTATAAGCAGTGGCAATAGCCCAATGGGGGTACTAGAACAATATGAAATGGCATAGTTTCTACCCTTAAGAAGCTTCTATTCTGTGAGGTAAGAGGTATAAAATGTCCATGGATGGCTATATTCTTTTTTTTTTTTAAAGAATAATAATGGCAAAGGATAGATGTAGCAAAAATGGTCGAGGAAAATCTAAGGAAAGAGAACCCTTTTGATGTGGTGTAGAGAATATTTTTCTTTTTCTTTTTAAAAATGTATTTGTTCATTTATTTAAATGTCACAGACAAGAATCATATACTTTAGGAACCAAAAAGAAGGTAAAACACCATTTCTTAAAGATAGAGGCCAAAAAAAAGGAAGGGCCCTGGGCTGGAATTTAGGAGCCCTGGGTTCAAATAACTATTAACCTACTGTATGTCTTTGGGAAATTCCTTTTCCTGCCTTGGATATCAGTTTCCTTCTTTGTTAAGTAAATGGGTGGGATGAGAAATCAACTATCAGTATCCTCTTAGTGCCAAGGACAATGTTGGGTACATAGATGACAAATCATGTACTACCATGGTCTTGCATTTTCACATCACTTCTCTTTGCACATCTATTCCTCCCTCCTTGGAAGTAGATCTTTTCAGCTCCCTTCCAAGAGTTGTCTTCCCCCATTATCAAATGAGATAATATTTATAAAGGGCTTAGCACAATGCCTGGCACCTACTAAGTGCTTAAAAATGTTTGTTTTTTCCTTTCCTCCCTTCTATCCATTATAATGTAATCCAGAGAGCCAATCCTTAAAACAAACAACAAGAGAAAGAGGCAAAGGGAGGTCAGCAAAACTAACCAACCCAGCCACCATCTTTGTGACAGTGCATGTGGCATTCCACACCTGTAGACTGCTGTGTCTCTGCAAAGATAGGAGAGGAGTGCATTTTCCTCCCTCTTTTCTGTCACTTGGCTTGATTATTAATCCCAAAGCCATCAATTTCATTTCTGTTCTTTCCATTTCCATTCTCGTAGTCTTGCTATGTATTATTTTCCTGCTTCTGCTTACTTCATACTGCATCAGTTTCTGTTAGTTGTCTGATGCTTTTCTGTATTCTTCCTCTTCGTGATTCCTTGTGGGGCAGTCAGTAAGCACATGCCTCTGGATCCTGCTAAACTCAGACACCCAGTCACATGGCTCTGGAGAAGAGAGCTCAGAGTCCAACTCCTCATTGTACTAAGAAGGAAATGCATCTTAAAGAGATCCTTTTTCTCCACCTGCTTGCTCTCTCCTGCTTCACTGGAGGGCTGACTCCCAGTGGATAAGGACAGGTCTCTTTCTTCTCTCCCTCACCCTCACTCCAAACATCCCTAACTTAGCACATAGAATAACTCAATAAATGTTGGGTAATGATGGCCCATCCAGAGGCCCATCCAACTCTCTTCAAACCCTAGTTGGGGCTTGGTTGTGTGGGGTTTTTAAAAGCCAAACACAATAATTTCTATTTTATCCTGGATACAATAGCAAACCACTAAAGTGATTAAGTAGGGCAGGTAGCTGACACAGTGGAAAGAGTGCCAGGCTTGAAGTCAGGAAGACTCATCTTTCTGAGTTCAAATATGGCTTTCAACACTTACCAGCAACGTAACTCTTGGCAAGTCACTTAACCCTGTTTGCCTCAGTTTTCTAATTTGGAAAATGAGCTGGGGAGGGAAATGGCAAACCACTCCAGCAACTTTGCCAAGAAAACCCTCAAATGGGGTCACAGAGAATTGGACAAGACTGAACAACAACAGCAAGATTGATTTAGTAGAGTCACATGATCAAAATTATGCTTAAGGAAAATTACTTGGGCCATAGTGTGTAGGATGGTTGGAATGTGGAAAGACTTGAGGCAGAGAAACCCCAAGCAGGTGAGAGGTGATAAAGGCCTGAACTAGACTGGTACGAATGAATACACAGAAAGGACTGGATGGGAGAGATAGGAAGATAAAAACTGCAAGATTTGGCAATCTACTGTACATGAGAGGTGAGACAGAGAGAGGAGTTGAGAAGGAAGTGGGAAGGGTGGTGGTACCTTCTGCAGAATTTAAGGATTCTGAAACAGGGAAGAAAAAGGGCCCCCATGAACAAGATAAGAGAGATGAATAGCAGGGTAGAGACAGTCTCTCTGTCCTTGGTTTGTGACCAAGAAGGCAATGGTAGCTGCTAGCTACCACTCAGACACTCCATAGTTTGATCAAAAGGGAAAGGAGAGAAAGGAAAAGAGTGAAGGGGTGTGGCCTGAGCCAAACAGGTTGGGTTTGTGTGTACCTTTGTGCATTTGTTGGGGCCCCTATTTTGTTGGGGTGGGAGATTGTGAGTGGGGCAGTGTACCTGTGTCTATGTGGGATGGGGTAATACTGTTCTCTGCCTCCTATCGGCAGAACAGCTGGGGCTAAGAAGACACCAGTGTATGTGGTGGGGGGGGGAAGGAGAGGAAGTAGTAGAGAGGGTCTATGACTGGATGGAAGCTATTAGTATAAGGAGGTGTCAAGCTGTGAGCAAGTGGAAGAGGAAGTTGCCCTTGTATATGGGGTTCAGTGGGTCATGAGTCTGGTGGGTGCAGAGATGATGGGTGTCTAAAGGACTCTGTGTTTGGGTGGGGATGAATGTCTGGGTGATTATGGAGATGGAATAGAGAAGCAGTGAATCTTTATTAAGGGGGTGTGAGTGAAGGGCTTGGAGGTGAACTAGTTTTAGGGAGGCTAAGAAAGGCTAGAGGATCTTCTTCATTTAGGAAGAGCCAAGGGAATGTTTTGAGAGTCTGTGGGTACACTTAGGTCTGGCTCTGTTCAGTGACTGGAAGAGAGCTGTAGCTAGGACCAACCTGGAGCCATTAGGGCCAAAGTGCTGCACTGCACTGCAGGAATTTAGGGCTCCACCACAACCTCTGACCAAGCCCTATTTTTCACCTCTTTCCTTCTGCAACCTTGGCCCCTTGTACCTTCTTCCCACTGTCCCTCTGATCACCTCCCCAACCCTACTCCCAGCTCCATCTGGCTTACAGCCCTACCTCAGTTGTTCCTTAACCCTTGACCCTGCCCATCCATTCCATCCCACCTCCAGCTCCCTGAGCTCCCTTCCTGGAGTATCTGTCTTGTCTATGTGGGTCTCCCTCTAAAACCCTGCTGACCTTCGTCTGACCAGGGTCCTGATGACCTTTCTTTTGTATTACCCTTATTACCCTTACCTCTTCCTCCCACCTCCTCCTAATACAGGTTGTCCCAGAGTCCATTTTCTTAATCTCTCCTTTGATTTTAGAATTTCCAATTTGGTGTCTAATTGGGGATTTTTAATTTGATCTTTCTCTATTTTTTTTTAATTGCATGCTCAATTCATTGATCTGTTCTTTCTCTATTTTATTGATGTAAGCATTTAGAAACACAAAATTTTCCCCAAGCATTGCCTTGGCTGCATCCCATAAATTTGGGTATGTTTTCCCATTATTGTCATTTTCTTTGTTAAAATTATTGATTGTTTCTATAATTTGTTATTTGATCCACTCATTCTTTAGAAGTAGGTTACTTAGTTTACAATTAATTTTTAATCTATGTTTCCACGGCTTTTTATTGAATGTAATTTTTATTGCATCATGATTTGAAAAGTATGCATTTAATATTTCTGCCTTTCTGTATTTGGTTGTGAGGTTTTTATTCCTTTAAAACATGATCAACAAGGGTGCAAGTGGAACAGAAACCCAAGGCCAAGGGCATAGCCACTATTTTTTTTGTGCTATTTATGTACTTTTTAACCATTTAACATGTATTAAATTATGCTACCTTTTTTTAAATTAGCTTCCTATCATTTTATGTGTTACTGATGAAGTTTTTGAGTGTTGTGCCTTTAACCTCATCATCCTCAGAAACTCTCTGTTTTTATTGGGTGATTTTGGTGACAAGGTGTTTCTTGGGAATGCTTCTCTCATTATAGTAGAAACAACTGTATTTGCTAATGCACACTTGGGAGTCTTTTGCATCAGACATTCCCTGTGATGGGGAAAATAAACAGCTACCCTATACCCAATATTCATATTTTATAATGAGAACTTTGTTGTTGTTGTTGTTGTTTTTCAGAAGAGATACAGTTAGCGTGCCTCCTTCTCTATTTTGTGGAAGACTCTAGATATGAATAACTAACTTTTGTTTTTAGAGATTTCCCTGGACTTTTACTCCCTGGTAGGGACAGAGCCAGGGAGAGATAAAGGCTCACCTCTCTCTTTGGGGTCATTCCCATTCTCTTCAGGGATGGAGTCAGGGCCATGTGAGCCCTGAATCCCTACTTCTGCTAGGGACCCCTGGACCACCAGGCATAATGGTGAGGGAATGCAGGGACAGCTCTGTTCCCTTCTCTGGGGTTGTGGCCCCTGTACACACAAGGCTTGCAGGGACTCAGGCAGATCCCAGCTACACTCCTCCAGGCTGGGCTCACTCACCTCCATGAGGATATCTGACATGTCATGTAGCAGTAGCATCAGGGCACCAATGTGCACAAGGTTGGCCAAATAGGAAAATAAGATCCAAGTGATAATGACAAAATGATGGATGATCTGTTCCTTGAAGTCCTGAGAAGAGGAGGGCAGCCAGAAGGCCAGGACCTTGCTTACTTCCCAGAGGATGTAGCTGTCTTTGCCCATGCTCAAGGTTAGATTCTGACCCATAGTCTAGGCATACCTTTCTTCCCACCCCTTCTGCTCTGATTATATGACAGTCCTCTTTGGGAAGGTTCAAGTCTTTCAAGGGGAGGCAGAGATTGAGTTGACATATGAGGAGGAGATGAAGGAAGAAGGTCAAGTGTAAGACAACATGGTGGAGGGAGAGCTCATGATTGGGTTGGATATGGACCTAGGAGCTCCAGAGGGAGCACTTTGGCTATTGAACTGAACAGAATGGAATTGGCCACTTAGCTTCTGGTCCTTACTTAGTCTTCCACAGAATCCACCAAGCTCAAGCAGATCACATCTGCCTTTACTGTGTCTGTAGAAGAAGGTCCTCTGCTTATACCAGGGACTGGCCTTGAGGGCCAGGACCAAGCAAAACACTTTTCTCATGGGGGTTGACAGTAGAAGCCAAGCTCTTCTTCCCTCTACTCTTCTCCCTTGATTGGGAAGACAAGAGCTTTCCCCCAAACCTGGGCTCCCTCCAGACTCACCTTCCTCTTCACATCAAAGGTCAGAGTGAGCAGCAAGGAGAGGTAGAAGATGAGCTCCAAGAGGTACCACCAGTACCTCTTGGTTGGCTGGCTTGGCAGGCTGCAGAGACTGAGGCTTACTTGGTCATTGGTTTT
Organism: Phascolarctos cinereus; assembly: GCF_003287225.1. Lineage (NCBI taxonomy): Eukaryota > Metazoa > Chordata > Mammalia > Diprotodontia > Phascolarctidae > Phascolarctos > Phascolarctos cinereus. The sequence continues at coordinate 682,292,466 of NW_027555847.1, read as the reverse complement.
GCCCATAGATAGATTCAAGGTTCAACAGGGAAGTGGCTTTTTAGGAACTATGGGACCAAGCACCTGCTTTACCCCTTTCTCCAGCAATGCTAGGCTGTGGTCTATGGTTAGAGCAACCAACATGCATCTATTAAACTTACCTATTATGTGACAGACACTGGGCTAGGCACTGGGCATAGAAAGGCAAAAATGAAACAGTTCCAGCCATCAAGAAGCTTGCATTCTATTAGGGGAAAACATGTACATGCACATATTCACACAATACATACATTCACAACACATACATACAGGTACATATATGTATATAGTACATATGTATGTATGTACACACAATCAAAATAGACACAAGGCAATTTTGGGGGAAAGATACTAGCAGCTGAGTGATCAAGAAAAGATTCACAAAGAAAGTGCATTTGGACTGAGTCTTGAAGGATTATAGTGATTCCAAGATGTAGAGGTAAGAGAGAGAGTGTGTGTGTAGAGAGAGAGAAGAGAGCTCAACATAGAGCCTTAGAGCTAAGGAATGTGATATGGCTGATAAATCAAGAAAAGAAATCAAGGTGGAAGAGTTAGAAAGTTAGTAGATGAAACAAGGCAGTTAGATGGCCTAATGTATAAAGTGCTGAAAATGGAGTTAGGAAGCCATGAGTTCAAATCCTGTTTTAGACACTTACTAACTATATGACCCTGGGGAAGTCACAATCTCTTTCATCATCAGTTCATTCACCTGCAAAATGCGGATAATAATAGTACCTACTTTAAACAGATGATCAAATGAGGTAACATAAGTAGAGCCTTTTGCACTAAATGCTATTATTATTACTATTGAGAGAGGAAAGTCACAAAAACCCAGGGAGAAGAGAGCTTCCAGGAAGAGAGAGTGGCCAACAATGTCAAAGGTTGCAGTCAAGAAAGGTACAGATTTAGAAAAAAACACATTAGATTTGGTAATTAAAAGGCTGCTGGTGACAGAGCAGAGCAATTGAGTAATGAAGTCAGATTCCAGATTGCAAAGGACTTCAGAGAACTGAAAGTAGCTTGAGGGGATTATAGAGTCTAATGATAGCTTCTTAATGAAGCAATGGATTTGAATATGTTTATAGGCAGGGGAAAAGAATCAGGAGATATGGAGAGATTGCAGATTAGAAAATGGATAATTAGGGAAGAGATTTTTGAAGGAGAAAAAGGGGAGGAGAGGAAAGGAACCTGGAGAGGTGTTGGCCTTGGTGAGAAGGCCCATCTCTTTATTAGAGACTTATATGGAGGAGAAAATAGGGGATGACATGAAAAGGTTTTGAGATATGGACAAGGGAAGAAGAGGAAGCTCATGGTGAATGGCCTCTTTTCTCAGTAAAATATGGGGCAAAGTCTTCCTGTGAATCAGGATATGTAGAGAAGGTGGTGTGGGCAGCTCAAAGAGAGAAGAAAAGAATTGGGACAGCTGCTGTGGAGAATGTCCAACATAATCAGTTGCAAGAAGGAGATTGCAGTGAGGGCATAATTAAAGTTACAAAACATAACCTATTTTTTTTCAGAAAAGGTTGACAGATTGGAAAGTTATGGAAATGCTGCAGAGTTGACCTAAAGGTTAGTCAAGCATTTGAAAAAATCTCTCAGGATATTCTTGTAGAAAAAATAAAAGATGTTAATTACTAAATAGTATGGTTAGGTAGATTCAGAGGTGGTTGAATGGCCATACTCTAAGTGCGGATATTTACTCACAGCTTGACAATGAATTGGAAGGAGGCTTCCATTGAGATGTCCCAGCATCGATGCTTGGCCCTGTGCTGTTTAACATGACATTTTTTATCAATGGCTTGGATAAAGGCACAGATGACAAACTGACAAAATTTCAGATGACCCCAAGCCAGAGGGATAGCTAGCCAACTTGATGACAGGATCCAAGGAAATCTAATGCAGAGTGGAGTAAAATTCCTAAGAATGGTATGTACAATGACTACAATAATGTAAATAGCCTTGAATGTTAATTTTATAATGAATCTGTGTTCCTTCTCCCTGGAAGAGATGAAGAAATGAACTGGTCCCTGCCTTTCTTATACATGTGGGGCCCTATCAGTACAGAGCGTTGCCTACATCGGCGACGTGATTGTTGCATTGCTTGGTCTTGATTAACTTTTTTTCTTTGTTATAAGGGCAAGTGTACACTGGTTGGGTTGAAGAGAGGGGAAGACATATCCTGAAAGAAGTGTAGAAACAAAATGCATCAATAAAGTTTTAACTTTTTTAAAAAGGGGGGTAAGGGGGGGCAGAGCCAAGATGGCAGAGTAAAAGCAGTGACTTGCTTGAGCTCTCCCCCAAACCCCTCCAAATACCTGTAAAAAATGGCTCTAAACAAATTCTAAAGCAGCAGAACCCACAAAAAGACAGAGCGAAACACATTTCCAGCCCAAGATAACCTGGATGGTTGATTGGAAAGGTATATTGCGCCAGACTGGGAGAGGAACGCAGTTTGGCGTGGGCGTGCAGGCCACAGCAACCCTGGAGCAGGCCTCAGAGGACTGAAGCTGTGTTGGTTTGCAGACTTTTCAAACCACGAATGCCAAAGACAACTTAGAAAGTCAGTCGGAAAAGTCTGTTTCTGTAGTGCTGAGAGAGAAGCACAGTGGGGTTCCAGCCCCCTTCCCTGAGTTTGATCCCAGGGCGGTAGCTGCCTCCTGAGCTTCCAGCCCACAGACTGAGGGGGAATTGAGTGGCTGGTCAGAGGGGGATTGCAGGGATCTCTCTGCTGGTGCAGGATTCTCTTGCTTTGCCTGTGCTTGGATCTGGGTCACAGTTCTGGGTGGCAGTCCTAGGGCGAGGAGGAGCACTGGCGTGGTGGAACTTGTAATGGTTGTGGAGAGAAAATCCTCATAGTTCCAAGACAGAAAAGAGTGCTTGTGGTCACTCATAGACCAGAGCACAGGACAGGAAAGGAGTAAATACCTCACCTTTGATCATAGCACCTTGGAAGAACTGAAAATTTACTGGTCCCTAGAAGTATCTCTGAAAACAGGTGTACAAACCCCCAAAGCTTGGGACAGTACATTCTCCACACTGGAAACAGACCCCTACCTTAACAAAGAGTTTACAACTCAAGTAATTGGCCGGGATCATGAGTAAGCAGTGCAAAAAGAGTCAGACTGTATTATCTTACTTTGGTGACAAAGAAGATCAAAACATACAGCCAGAAGAAGACAACAAACTCAAAGCTCCTACATCCAAAACCTCCAAGAAAAATATGAATTGGTCCCAGGCCATGGAAGAGCTCAAAAAGGATTTTGAGAAGCAATTAACAGAAGTAGAGGAAAAACTGAGAGTGATGCTAAAGGAGACCCCAAAAATACTGAAGCAAATAACACCTTAAAAAAATAGCCTAAGGGCAGCTAGGTGGTGCAGTGGATAGAGCACTGGTCCTGAAGTCAGGAGGCCCAGAGTTCAAATCTGGCTTCAGACACATAACACCTACTAGCTGTGTGACTCTGGGCAAGTCACTTAACCTCAATTGCCTCACATGCAAAAAAAACCCAGCCTAACCCAAATGGCAAAAGAGGTCCAAAAAGCCAATGAGGAGAAGAATGCCCTAGAAAGCAAAATTGGCCAAGTAGAAAAGGAAGTCTAAAAGATTACTGAAAACACTTCCTTAAAAATTAGAATGCAGAAGTTGGAAGCTAGTGACAATTTGAGAAATGAAGGCACTGTAACACTAATCCAAAAGAACGAAAAAATAGAAAAGAATGTGAAATATCTCATTGGAAAAACAACTGACCTGGAAAATAGATCCAGGAGAGAGAACTTAAAAATTATTGGACTATCTGAAAGCTATGATCAAAAAAAGAGCCTAGACATTTTCTCTGAAGAAATTATCAAGGAAAACTGCCCTGATATTTTAGAACCAGAGGGCAAAATAGAAATTGAAAGAATCCACAGATCTCCTCCTGAAAGAGATCCCCAAAGGAAAACTCCTAGGAATATTGTAGCCAAATTCCAGAATTTCCAGGTGAAGGAGAAAATATTGCAAGCAGCCAGAAAGAAACAATTCAAGTATTGTGGAAACACAATCAGGATAACACGAGATTTAACAGCTTCTACATTAAGGTCTGGAGGGCATGGAGTGTGATGTTCTGGAGGGCAAAGGAGATAGGACTACAACCAAGAATCACCTACTCAGCAAAACTGAGTATAATCCTTCAGGGTAAAAAATGGTCATTCAAATGAAATAAGGGACTTTCAAGCATTCCTGAGGAAAAGACTAGAGCTGAATATAAAATTTGACTTTCAAATACGAGACTCAAGTGAAACATTGAAGAGGTAAACAGGAAGGAGAAATCATAAGAGACTTATTAAGGAGACTTACTAAGGTTGAACTGTTTACATTCCTGCAGGGAAAGATGATATTTGTAACTCATAAGTCCTTTGTCAGCATTAGGGTAGGGGGAGGGAAAAAATTATATGTATGTATGTATAGATAGATAGATAGAGGGCACATGGTGAGTTGAAGATGAAGGGGTGATATCTGGAAAATAAAACTAAGGGGTGAGATAAGATTATCTCACATGAAACAGACGAGAAAAGTCTTTTACAGTGGAGGGGAAACAGGGGAAGGTGAGAGGGAATGAGAGAATCTTATTCTTATAGAATTTGGCTTAAGGAGGGAATAAGATACACAATAGGGTATGGAAATCTATCTTGCCCTACAGGAAAATAAGGGGGGAAGGGGACAAGAGAGCAGGGGGGAGGGCAGATTGGGGGAGGGGAAATCAAAAGCAAACACTTCTGAGGAGGGACAGGGTCAAAAGAGAGAGTAGAATAAATGGGGGGTAGGATAGGATAAAGGGAAATATACTTAGTTTTTCACAACAGGACTACTATGGAAGTGTTTTGCATCACTATACATCTATAACCTGTATCGAGATGCTTGCCTTTTCAATGAGGGTGGGTGGGGAGGGAGGAAGGGAGAAAATTTGTAACCCAAAGTTTTAAAAACACATGTTTAAAAAATTTTAAAAAGAATAAAAAATGGGGGGGGTTAAGGGAAAACCCTCCACAGCTGACTCACCTCTCAGTGCCATATCTAATGACTATTAAGACAAATGTCAGGGGAATGGCTGCCAGCATGCCAGGGATGAGGGTATGTGATGCCATCTGAACCTTCCAAATCAGCCCAAGTGTACCCAGGGGGGATCCAGTACTCAGTCTTCCAAAATGACTCATACAGAGTAGCCACCATCCTGAGTGTAAGACATCAAATGTCTCAAGAGGGATCAGCAGGGAAAAGTATGTGTTGATTATTCAAGAAACTAGTTAACAAAGTCAGTGCACCCAGATCATCAATTTTAGAGACAGAGAATGTCATAACTATGAGAGACCTTAAGGAAGTCTAACCATCGTATAGATAGAGAAACTGAGGAGAGTTACCCAAGGTCACATGGTGAGTCACTGACAGAGCTGAGCTTAGAACTCAGGTCTCCTGATTCCCTGTCTACGACTACTTCCAATGAATTTGCCACCCAAAAGCCTTGGGAGTTAAGGGGTTAGGGGGTGGGTGAGAACCCATTGGCTGGGCAGTTCTCATCTAACATGCTGCCCACTGCCTGAATGTTACTTGGCATAAGAGACCCAGATGTCCCAGTCTGTCCAGTATCTACTTTAAATAGCTTAACTCAGGGCAGAACTGCTTCTGATGTGACCATGGATTGTCAAGGTGGCAGAGGCAACTTCCCAAGGAGGTAAAACAGATCCTAGAACCAAAGAACTGGCAGGGTCCATAAAACTCAGAATGCCAGAGGTGGAAGGCTCTTAGTGAATGTCAGCTAAGAGGGTTCTTTGAACAAAAAAGAGAATGACAGAACTAGGCAACCATTGATCTCAAGCAAGAAGAGTCATCTCCTATCACTGAAAGTATTCAGGGAGAAAAGCTGGGGGATGATGACCCCTGTTGGTGACAATGTAGGAGAGGATTCTTGCTTCAGGTGAGAGTTGTACTAGACCCTGTCCCAGGGCCTGTCTAGCTCTGTCACTCTAAGATTCCTTAGAGCTTCACTTGGCCCCTCCCCTCTCCCCCATCTTCACCAATGACCTCTTTGCAGGCTCCTAGTGAGGAGTGCTTGGGACATAGGCTCTGTGACCTTACCTCCTTCAGTTCAGGGTACCTCAAAGGTGCCTCCTTCGCCTGAATGTCCTTCTGCCCCCAAATGGTAGTGGCTGGTGAGATCAAGCAAGGCTTTTGTGGTTGCCCACTGAGAGGCTAGGCTATCATCCCATTTACAAATAAAGGCCTTGACTCTCTTTACCTGAGAATGGTATCTCTCCCTATATACCATATCCCTTGTTTATCCTGGGCCATTAGCAAAAATAAAATATAAATTAAAAAATATAAAAAATAGAATATAAATTCCTTGTGGGGCCAGAGTTGGTTTATTTTTCTTTGTTTTGACCATATGCCACTAATCCCTAGCTTAGTACCTGGCATCTCAATTCTCACTGACTGAGAATCTCAGATTTAAAGCAGTCCCTGAGACCATCTAGTCAAATGCACATGAACAAGTAATCAATGAAGAAGAATCCCCCCTCCAGCTGACCCAACAAGGGGCCTGAGCCAGATTTCACTTTGAAGACCTCCAATGAATGGGAACCTATTACCTCCTGTGGGAGCCCATGCTACTTTTCCATAACTCTTATTTTTAAGAACATTTTCTTCTGGTAAGAAATTCCAAAGATTAGGAAAAATGGAAATTGTCTGAAGGTAACATTTATTAAGCACCTACTATATACTAGGTTCTGTGCTAAGCAGTTGACAACTCATTTGATCCTCATGATGACCCTAGGAGATAGGTGCTGTTATTATCCCCATTTTACAGTTGAGGAAACTGAGGCAGACAAAAATTAAGTGACTCACCCAGGGTTACACATCAGGTTTCTGAGGATTGATTCGAACTCAGGTATTCCTGATTTCAGGCTCAGGACTCTATCCACTTTGCCATGTGGATGCACAGGGAACTCTCTAAGCAGCTCAGATTTTTATCAAGTTATAACAAGAGCAGATGATAGCAGATGAATGAATATAAGAGCATGGCAGGATCCTGCATAAATAGCTTCATGAGTGATTAAGTTCAAATGAGTGGAGGATAGGGAGGAAAGCTAAGGTCAGTAATATAGGGCTGTTGTTGTTTAAAGCAACATTGAAGAAAAGAGGAGAACCCCAAGAAAGACTGGATCTTTGCTTGGTCTGGTTGAGAGCTGTGTAAGTAAAGAGAGGGAGCAGATTCAAGCTAGGTTGTGTGGACAGATTCAATAAGATCTGGTGAAGGATTGGATATGAAGGGTGAGGAAGACTGAGCAATTAATGATAATGTTAAGGTTTCAAATCTGGGTGACTGGAGGGCAGAGGGAATGTTTTGTATCCCTGTATGTCTTGGTATCCCTGGTCCTTAGCTCTGGCCCATAATTAAAAGTTTAATAATTGTTTGTTGACTGGAAGGATGTCTGTGCCTTCTACAGAAGAAGCAGAGTTATCCTGGGACTCTGATCTCTTTGATGAATTCTGAAATCCAGTCTTCTAGTATCTTCCATTCCCCTTCCCCCTTGACTTTTGACCTTTCTTTGTTTCTCTAGAACTTAAGTGTGGCCTGGCACAAGACATTTAATATATGCTTGTTCACTGATTGACTATCTAGGGCACATGCCAAATATTTCCATCTTTACCCTTTTCATCTCTCATGAATCTGAAGTGAAACTTCTTCTTGTTGACCAGAAAGATCTCCAGCTGCACTTCCCCTATCTCTCTCATCTTCCAGTGTACCATCTGATATAAATTGTCCCCAAGCCCAGCTAGGCACTTATGCCACCTTCCCAGCTTTGAGGGGAAGATGGTACCTGTTGTGTGGTCTTGATGAAAAAAGCATCCAGCAACCACATTAATCAATACAATATGGGCTGCCTAAAGGGGCTAGAACATTAAGCAGAAGCATAAGACAAGGTGTTCTGCCAATTCCCTGGGTCTCTGGCCCAATGGAAAATGGAAGCTTGGCAAAGCATGAACAACCTAAATAGGAATGAATGAGCGCTGATGAATTCATCCCAGGAGAGGGGCCATATTCCATCAGTGTGTGGTAGCTATGTGGGCATTTAGGGTACAAACACCCTAATGTCTATGTTCTCCTGTAGTATGCAGGCCCCACCTACCCTTCTGATGTTCACTCCCCAGCAGATTCTAGGGCTTACAGATGAAAAGAGGGTGACAAACTATTCTGCCTTCTCTGGACAGAGGTAATTTTCAGAGGTCTGGCTGGCAATGAATGGGAAGAAGCTAGCCTACACCACTCTTTTCTAACTTAGAAGCCTTTGTGGGCCAGCCCTGGAGTCAGATGCCCCAGTTCTGGTCCCTTAGAGGCTTCTGGGGAACCTCCATCTGTAGTTATTTTTTTCTCTGCCACTTCCAATAAAAGTCATCCCATGGATCTTCCCCTCCCAGATTGATTTTTTGTGAAAGTAAGCTAGACTACCTTCTGCCTCAATTCTTACCTAGTCTTTAATTACTGAATGGGTGTTGCCTCAGACAAACTGAAACCTAGGAAATCCTTACCTATATCTGGGGCCATCGCCAGTCATCCTGACCTATGTCTTGCCACTGTATTCCAATGACTCTGGAGGAGAGAGTGAGGCTGATGACTGCACAGCTCTGCTTCACTTAAATCCAATTCACTTGCAGGTTAAGACATCACCTTCCTGATGTCACTGGTCCTCTTTGAGAATGAAGGACGAACAACAATCTCAAGAGCTCCATGAGGAGCTGAGAAAGGAAAGGAAGGGTTGGATGACTCAGCAGGAAAACATGGGGGAAGGAAGCCTAGTAAGGTCTGAATTGGAACCCACTCACCAGCTGCTAACCATCCACAGACTAATGAAAAGTCAGAGCTGGGAGGGCCCTTAGAACACAGGATGTCAGAGCTGGGAGGGCCCTTAGAACACAGGATGTCAGAGCTGGGAGGGCCCTTAGAACACAGGATGTCAGAGCTGGGAGGCCCTTAGAGAACAAGATGTCAGAGCTGGGAGGGCCCTTAGAACACAGGATGTCAGAGCTGGGAGGGCCCTTGGAACACAGGACGTCAGAGCTGGAAGGCCCTTAGAACACAGAAAGGCAGAGCTGAAAGAGGACCTTTTTTAGACTAGTCCAGATCTTTTGTTTGACAAATGGGAAAATTGAATCCTGGAGAGGGGAAGAACAACCTGGGAGGACCTTTTTCATTAGCAAGTGCTTTATTCTGACCATTGTCACTGACTTCATGGTTCGATGACCTAATAATAGTGTATGAATTTCTACATCCAGAAGTGAAAGTAAATGACAGATCAAGCTTGTTATTCTTATTACTTCTTATTGTTGTTATTTTTATTCTTATTCAATAAGAAATTACTAGTGGAATTACTATTGTGAAATCTACTGACACTGCACATGCAGCTCCCACTGTGGGAAACCACTGGGCAGAAGAACCTTTTGCATAAAGTATCATTTCTTATAATCAATTTTGCTTGCATGTTAAAAGCTAATAGTTTTCTTTGAACCATGGGGCTTAAAGCTTCATAAATTCACACACCTGATTTGTTTTATTTGTACAAAACCTTTTTAATTCAATGTAATTGAAATTCTTCATTTTACACCTAACTTTGCTCTCTATCTCTTGATTATTCATAAATTATTTGCCTGTCTATAAGTCTGATAAGTAATGTGCTCCATATTCTTCTAATTTTCTTGTAAAATCTCTCTTTATATCTAGGTCAGGTATCCATTTTGACCTTAGCTTCATAAGTGGTGTAAGATATTGATACATGCCTAGTTTCTGCCATATTGCTTTCCAGTTTTCCCAACAATTATTTTTTTTACAAATAATGAATTCTTATCCCAAAATCTGAAGTCTTCAAAGGACATATGAAGGCATAAACTATCTACATCCAGAAAAAGAACTGATAAATAAAAATACATATAGAATAATTTTACACACACACACACACACACACATATGTGTGTGTGTGTGTATATATATATATATATATATATACCTATTTGCATCTAATGGTAGCCATGTCTAGGGTGGGATGGGGGGGAAGGAAGGAGAAAAAAAGAAATTTCCATGAAAATTTTGTTGTGTATTTGAATGGAATAGCAAGTTGTACAAAGTAAATTTGCAGTTTCATGCAAAATCATCTCTTTTTTAGTACTAAGTTATGGAAATGTTTGTTTTATTCCAAAATTAAAAATAAAATTTTAAAAGTGAAAAATGTATAAAAGTTCAAAAAAATTCATATGCCAAAAGGGTAACACATAATCCTTTTCTTTTCTCTTACTTGTTAAAAAATTTTCCCTGCTTGTCACATTCTCTTCACCTTCCCACCTCCAACTAAGATAACAATAGGCCTAAAAGAATGTGTACTTCATCTGGAAATACCTCAGGGAGCCAGCCAAGAGTCACATTTGCATGTGTTTAAGATCTGAGTGTCTATAATTTATCTCTGCAAAGACTCATATCCTTCCATCAATTTTACTGGTGCATGTAAGCTGTATGTACTGCTATATGAAGGTTTCGCATTGGGTTTTGCTTTCACTTTTTAGTGGCACAGAGCTAATTCTCATAGAATTTCTCACTTAGAGAGCACTACCTGCTCAGTTTTGGGGAATAGGTAGGAGAGCTTGATCCCCCCCCCCTTCCTTTGGAATGAGCCTGCACAAACAGAAAACGAAGAGGCTTGCTTGAGGTTACTCAGTAAAGTTGTTGGCCTATTTAAGACTAGAAACTAGATATACTGGCTCTCAAAATTGAGGTCCCTTCATTGAATGGCCTCTTTTAAGACAGATTAACAAGGATGGAAAAGATTTTCCCAGGTCCAGAGGGCAGCGCTGGGTTCAGATATTCTTTAGATGAATACATGTCTAGCCATAGCTCTTTCCTCTTGTTTTTGGGAGATTAATTTTTTAGCCTATGGGTAAGGCAAGAACCTGGGGAGCCCCATTGGAGACTTCTAATTTCTTTATTCTCATCATAATTATAGCTAACACTTATTTGGCACCTAAGGTTTACAAAACATTTTATAAATATTAACTCATTTTTCCTTATAAGACTCCTGGAAGGTACGTGCTATTATTATGTCTGTTTTACAGATGAGGAAACTGAGGTAGGGAGTGACTTACCCAGAGTCTTACTCCTAGCAAGCGTTTGAGGCAGATCCGAATTCAGGTCTGCTTGACTCTGGGTACAATGCTCTATCCGTTGCACTATCAAGCTGCCATCAGCTGGTAATGATCATTCTTTGTAGCTAGCAACGCCACCAATTCTGAATTCACCTAACAGTACTCTTCTAGTCCACATCTCCCCATCTTTTCCACTGGCCTCCTTGACTAAGACACTCCATGTCCCAACTGTGGGCAAATGCACTGGCTATCCCCCATTCCTGGAATGCTTTCTCTCCTTATCTCTACCTCCTGGATTCCCCTGATTCCTTCAGGTTCCAGTTAAAATAAAACCTTCCATAAGAAATCTTTCCTAATGCCCAATCATTGTAGAGCCTTCCCTCTACTATTACCTATCCTGTCTATATCATTTGTACATAGCTGTTTGTATATTGTTTCCTCCACTAGACCATGAATTCTTTGAGAGAAGGAACTTTTTTTTTAACTTCATTTTTATTCTCAGGATTACCACACTGCCTGGCACATAGTAGCCTCTTACTAAATTCTTATTGACTTGACTTGAAAGACTTTATCAAGTGATTTACTAAAATTTAGGTAAAATGTCTCTATAATAGTTGAGGAATGCTATTAAAAATGGAAGGAAGGAAACAATCATTTATTAAGCCCCTACCGTGTACCAAGCACTGTGCAAAGTGCTTCACAAACATTATCACATTTGATCCTTATAATAACTCTATTATTATTATTATTATCCTCATTTTGGAGTTGGGGAAACTGAGGCAGGAAGAGGTTAAGTAACTTACCAGGGTCACACATCTGGCAAGCACGTGAGGTCAGATTTTAACTCTGCTCTTCTTGATGTCGGGTCTAGCACTCTGTCTATCATACCACCTTTGTGATCAGTGATATCTTTTCCTAGCTATTCACCCTTTGTTTAATGACACATTCCAGATTTTGTCAGAAATCCAAGTCAAGCTCCTTGGCTTGTGACAACCTGTTTTTATTCTCCTTGAGATAACAGGATATTTGCCCTATCCCCATCCTGCCTCCCTCCCATCTTTTCTCATGCTGACTTTATACAAATCATTGACAATGGCTCAGCATCTCATTTCCCAGTTCTCTCAGCATCCTAGGTGAGGAACCCTTAGGCTGGGTGATCAATCCTCAGCTTATCAATCAATCAGTTCAGATATCAGGGTTATCAAACAACTCCCCATCAACAACCTTGGTTCTTAGCATTTTAGGAAAGCTGCTTCTCTTTGGCAGAGAAAAGAGAAGCAAAATCAATACATCAGGTAGGTGTTAATTGCTTAAGATGTGCCAGATTGTAAGTCATGGCAATTCAAAGGACAAAAAAGATGAACCTTGCCCTCAAAGAGCTTACATTCTAATGGAGGAGACAACATGCAAATAAGTACACATATACAGTAAAAGGGAGGTCGGCTCAGAGGGAGGAAAGGCCTTCTATAGGAGGTCGAAATTGAGCCATTTTGAAGGAAAACCAAAATTTTAAGTGGCAAAAGTGAGAAAGGAGAACATTGAAGGCAGTGGGACAAGTACTGCAAAGGCACAGAGATGAGAGATGTCCTGAGTGTGAGGTACAACAAGTAGATAGTTTAGCTGTACTGAGTGCACGGAGGGAGATGCTAAAAAGGAAAACAATTAGAGAGTAGATTGTTAATTTTCAGTGTTTACATTTATACCTTAAACATCCCCAGTGCTACACATTTGGGTCTGATTGATTGTTTTATTGATTTCTGGAATTAAGAAGGTGGTGAAGAAAATTTAATAATGCAGATTAAACATGAAGTGTGTGGTGGGAACATTATTTTTTTTCTGGAGATCTGGCTGTTAAATATTTATTAGCATGCCACTGGGAAAGGGCCAGGGTGAGAAGAGTTTTAAAAAAACAGAGGACTTCACATTTGATTTTATAGGTAATATGAAGGCACTGAACAAGGGGGAGATAACATGGCCACTTTGACAGCTGTGTGGCTTAAAGATTACATAGTTCAGTCACTTACCAACTGTGTGACCTTGGGCAAAGTTTTCAAATTTTCTGATCCTCAATTTCTTGACTGAGGATTCTAGGACCCAGGAGGTGATAATCTCATTGTCCTTAGACTAGGACGCTCTCTAGTCTAATCTAGTCAGACCACATTTAGCATACTGAATTGAGTTCTAAGCATTCCATTTTTAGTAGGGCACTGATTAACCAGAGAAGGTCTAAAGAAGAGTCATTAGGATGCTCAAGGCCATGGGTTCACATCATATGTGACTGGTTAAAAGAACTAGGGATATTTAGCTTGGACAAGTATTTGAAGGACTGTCATGTGGAAAAGGATTAGCCTTGTTCTGCTAAGTCCCAGAGGACATCACCGGGAACGGTGGTAGAAGTTACAAGCAAACCTGGGCATGATGTCAGGACAAATTTCCCAACAACTGGAGCTATGGCAAGGTAGAATGTGCTGCTCACTAGACAGTGGGTCCTCCTCACTGGGATCTTTGAACAAACAGTGGATGATGACCTCTTGTCAGATACTGGCTATTGTACAGAGGACTTTTGTGCAGAGACTAGCTAGAATCTGTTGAAAGTGGATTTTTGGAAGGACATGACTAATTCTGTTTAGTTCTGTAATACTAATTTTGGGGTGGATGATCCCTGCATGAACTGCAGGAACACCTGCAATACTTGGTTCCTTTCAACGTCTTCTTTGCTCCCTTAATTGGTACAAAAAGAATTGCTGTGAAAGAGGACTTCAATAGTGTAAGGGATCTCCTCCTCCCCTATCTAAGCTGATCGAGAGTTCTTTTAGATTTAGTGCAATTTGCCATACTAACAAGGGCACATCCCTTCTCAGTCTCTTATAACTAATTATATACATTCTCCTTAACAAGTGCATATTTTTCTTTGTATGACCAGCTACATTACAATGAGAACCCATTTCTTTTCTTTGTTTCATGTAATGTATAAATACTATGAGGCAAATTGTGAATGACACACATTTCCACTCACTGCTGATAGAGTGTGTCACACTCTGAGTGAACAAACTACAATGAAATGTCTCTGATTTGTATTGGCTTATTGGCATTAGCTATGCTAATGGAAAAGAAAATTCATGTGAGAAAAGAAATTTCCCAACTCCAAAATTCTGGGATTTCCCCTTAGATCACGTAAATTTATTCCAAAGAAATCATATTTCTTTAAAAAACCTTATTATTTATCTTTTTTAACATTCATTTTTTTAAAAAAAATTGAGTTCTGAACTCTCTCCATTCTACCCTTCCCCTGCTCATTCTAAAGGCAAAAAATGTGATATCAAATATGCATGTGAAATCATGCAAAACAGGTTTCTGTATTAGCCATGTTGCCAAAAAAACACAAGAAAAATTAAAAAATGTGAAAAAATTGTGCTTCAATCTGCATTCAGACTCCATCAGTTTTTTTCTCTAGAGATGGATGGGATTTTTCATCATAAGTGCTTCAGAACTGTCTTGGATCATTGTATTGATCAGAATAGCTAAGTCATTCTCAGTAGATCATCATATGATATTGCTGTTACTATGTACAAAATTCTTCTGGTTCTCTCCAATTTCTATGAGTTTATATAAGACTTCTCAGATTTTTCAAAATCGGGTTCATCATTTCTTATAACACAGTAGTATTCCATCACAATCATATAACATAACTTTTTTAGCCATTCTCCAATTGATGGTCATCTCCTTAATTGCCATTTCTTTGCCACAACAAAAAGAGCTGCTAGAAATATTTTGTACATGGAGGTCCTTTTCCTTTTTTAAAAAATCTCTTAGGATACAGATATAGTAGTGATTGCTGGATCAAGGGTATGCACATTTTATAGCCCTTTGGGCACAGTTCCTAATTGCTCTCCAGAATGGATGGATCAGTTTACAACTCCACCAAGAGCACATTATTGTCGTATTTTCTCACTCATTCTTTAGGATTAGATCTCTTAGTTTCCGATTAATTTTTAATCTTGCTTTCCACTGCCCTTTATTGAATGTAATTTTTATTGCATTGTAGTATAAAAGGATGCATTTAACATTTCTGCTTTTCTCTCTTTGGATGTGGCATTTTTAGGCCTTCATACATAGTCAATTTTTGTGAAGATCCTTTGTACAATCAAGAAAAAAAGTGTATTCCTTTCTAGTTCAATTCAGTTTCAATATCTAATTTTTGTAAAATTCTATTCATCTCCTTACCTTCTTCCTTATTTAGTTTGTGGTTAGATTTATCTATTTCTGAGACAGGAATACTGAGGTCTCCCAGTAGCATAGTTTTACTGTCTATTTTCTCCTGTAACTCCCTTAACTTTTCTTTTAAGAATTTGGATTCTGTGCCATGTAGTGTATATGTGTTTAGTACTGATGTTAGTTCATTGTCTATGATACTGTATTTAGCAAAATGTTGTTTCCCTGCCTGTCTTTTTAAATTAAGTCTATTTTTGCTTTTGCTTTGTCTGAGATCATGATTGCTACTCCTGTCTTTTTTATCTCAGCTGAAGCATAATAGATTCTGCTCTGTCCCTTTATTTTTACTCTGTGTATTACCTTTTTAAAATATGTTTCTTGCAGACAACATGTTGTTGGATTCTTGTTTCTAACATATTTTGCTATCCACTTCCATTTCATTCAATGAAACCCCAAACTTTGGATGGGCAATGCAACAGATCCTTGCACCCAGTGTCAGTAAAGTGTCCCTTGTAATCTCTTTCTGACCAGAGTACCCTACCTGCATGGTAGGTCCCAACACCCTTACCATTTGTGGGCTGAGAGCTCCTGAAGCTGCTGCTGCTGTTGTAGATGCCTCCAAGGACTGCCACTGGTGTTGTCACAACATTGGCTATGCTCTAGGCTGTATGTGACCCTGGTGTTACAGACCTCTATTGTTGACCTCCTAAGTTGTTTTGGACTGGAAAAAATGTTTCACTGTGACCTTTTATTGGCTCTGCCACTCCAGAATTCAATTTGAGGCATATTTTAAAGTTGTTTAGAGGGGAATGTTGGAAGAGTTTAGCTGGGTTGCTGCTTATACACCACCATCTTGGCTCTGCCTCTCTGGGAATTTCATTTTTCTTGCCTAGAGCCCTGAGGAACCTGAATTGCAGAACTAGAAGGGTCTGAGTCATATACAAACAGGAATCCTGTCCATCTATCATCTTCTTGAAGGGGAACCCATTACCTCCCAAAGTAACCTAATTTACTCTGTGATAGCTCAAACTGTTGAAATGGATTTTCTGAAATCAAGGTAAGACTAGAGAGACAAATACAGAAAGCAATGGAGGAACTTGACTTTGAGAGTCAAGACCTTATAGAACCAAGTTTGACTTTGGAGTTAAGACCCATAGAACCAAAAGTTAAAACATAAGGGAGTGCCAGATTGTGGGCTACTGTCAACAAAGGCTGAGGGAGCTCAGATGAGAGCCATGGAAATCATGCAGGTAGGGTACTCTATGCCCTGGCTGACTGTATTACTATCCAATTCCCCTTCCTAAGTCAGGGCTGCCAAATCCAGAAAGTCAGAAGTAAAGTTAGAAGGGGAATTGGATAGCAATATGGTTAATCAGGTATAGGGAGATATCATAGGAGTTGTTTTTGTCTTTCCTTTGTTCTCAAAGAGGACCATGACATCAGGGAGGTGATGCCATGATGTGCAAGTGAATTGGATTTAAGTGAGGGAGGGCTGTGCAAAGTCACCAGCCACACTTTCTCCTTCAGAGCTATCAGGGTTCAGTGGCCAGACATATATCAGGATGACTGGAGTTAGCATGAAACACAAAGGAAGGGGTATGAGATGGGGAGGTGAGGTCACTTGGGAGCCGTGGGAGCAGAGCAGATGGGAAAGAAACATGAAGAGAGTGGTAAAGGAAACAATGAAGCCTCCCTTGGGAACGGGACTGTAAGCTCAGGAGACTGGCCCTGGGGGGCCAGCATAGGTTTTTTCTCTCCAGGCCTCCTTACCTTGAAGATTGTGCTATACCCTATCTCTACCTACCTAGCACCAGCACTTCAGCCCATGGATGGTACCCATGAGTACCGGTCTGTCCAATTTCTCTTCTAATAGGTCATTCTCCTGCCTCTCAGCGAAGCAAGATGTGGATTCTGGCTGGGGTCCAACTTGCTCCTCAATCCTCTACCCTCAAGAAGTAGGAAATGCTCCAGAGGTGTTGACCAGATTTCTTCTGGGATTAGGGAAGCAAACCTGGACCAGCCCTTGTTTCTAGAAATATATGTATGAAAGATATAAAAGAAGATATGAAGCAAGGATTAAATGTGTAACCTGAGGGTAACAGAACTTTTGTGGAACTGGGTGTGATCCAAGAGTGACAGATATGTGTGACACAAGTGTATATATGTATTTTGACATGGGTATGCATTTGTGATATGGGTGTATGACATTTGGGGGGGGTGTGCATAAAATGGTGGTATCACAGAGTGGGGAGGCCTGTGTCATGTGGAGGTGGAGTCACTTGGGAACTACAAGAGGAGGATAGAAAGGGACAAAGTTGGAAGGGGGTGTGTGTGTGTGTGTGTGTGTGTGTGTGTGTGTGTGTGTATCAGGAAGCCTCCCTTGAAGTTCGGAAGAAGCATGTGGTAGACCAATTAATTAGCAAGCATTTTTTTTTAAGTCCAACTACTCATCAGTCACTGTGCGAAGTACTCAAGCTGCAAAGTCAAAAGTAAAATACTCCCTGCCCCCTAAAATTTTCATTGTACTGGTGGAGACATTACACATATAACTATATAGCGGAAACATACAAGATAATAGGGGAACGAGAGGCACTGGCACTGTGGGGGGGTGCTGGAGGAGGGGAAAATATCTCAGGCAGGGATTACTGTTTGATGATCTTTAAAGGAAATAGAGGATAAATGCTTGTTGAATGAAGAGAAACTGAGAAGGAAGTGCGCTCCAGGCATACAGAGAGTATCACGGGCAGGACAGATCTGTAGGAGCCCCAGAGCCCCTCTGGTTGGGCAGGCAGGGCGGGCTAGACCCTGGGTAAAGGGGCTGGGCGCAATGACCACCAGCCCTGTGGTTGTGAATTGGGATAATCCTTAAGAATGGGGGCTGGTTGTCTGGCAGGACAAAGGATAAAGGGGTGGGGAGGAAGCGCTTACCTGCTGCTAACGGGCCCAAAGACGGAAAACAGGTGGGACCGACACTCCCCTCCTCTCCAGCAGCCTTGGCTCAACGGGCACGGTTTGGTTCTGTGTCCCTTCTTAGGTGGAGGGCAAAGGGGTGGGGAGGCTACCCTTAGGGAAGGGTCTCTAGGGGAACTGCAGGGGCCCTGGAGGGTGGAGGGTAGAGAAGAGCTCGGAGTGAGGTGGAGCCCGAGCCTAGGGAGCTGAGCAGGCGGGACAAAGGGAGCCTGGTGATGAGAGCACAGAAAGGACTTGGGGGGCTCTGGGGGGTGGTTTGGAGGGTGGCTCCCTGGCCAGAGGCCAGAGGCTGAGGAGGAAAGAGTTGCCCGAGGGGTGATGCCCAGGGAGGGGGGCAGAATGGGTGGTGGTAGAAGGAAAGTGAGGAGACGCTTGGAGGTGCGGGAAAAGGAACTAGTGGAACTGGACAGGTTCAGAGGAGGCACCAGAAATCCCTGAACCTACCCCCCTCTCTGGACTGGCCTCAGAAGGTCCTCCAGCCCAATACTGGAAAGTGAGTGGACTGACCTTTCTGACCACGGCCTCTGGGCTTCCAGGGACTTCGCGAATTTCCAATCCAGCACCCGCTCCTCCATGCAAGCTCACCTCCACTCATCCCCCTCCGCCCCCCATTACCACTTTGCCTCACACTGGCATTCAACCCACTCAAGAAATAGGGGTACATTCTCCCTCAAGACACCTCTGGTGCTCCCAGGCTCATGACACCACCCCCTCCAGACACTGCATACAAGGACACATGGCCCCTTCCTACCTTTCCAGTATTCAAACACTTTACACTTTCTACACCTGAGAGACCTTCCCTCTCCATATACTCTATGCTACACTGACCTCCTTGCTGCTCCTAGCACAAGACAAGCTATCATCCGAAGCCAAGCCTTTTCTCTGGCTTGGAGTGCCTTCCTCATTTTACTTTAAGTCTTGACTTCCTTTAGGACTCAGTTCCAATCTCCCACCCACAGAGGCCTTTCCCTGTCCCACTCCTCTTCTTCTCTTCCCCCTTTACCTCCACCTCTTCCCTCTGAGTTACCTCCCACTTATACTATAAATATCTTGTATATCCATTCTTAGAGTTGGAGTTCCTTGAGCTCAGGACTCCTGTTTTTATCTTTATATACCCAAAGCTTAGAATAGTGTCTGGTGTATAGTAAGTGCTTAATAAATGTTGACTCACTCCCACTGGTCCGCAATGCCCTCAAGACAGAGACAGGTTCATGGCTTCCAAGGAATACTCCCACCCACTAACAGCTCCCCACAGGTTTAGGTTCCCACCACAAGTTACTAGTGCCCTTTCAGACCCAGTTGCCCCAACACCAACTATGACCCTAGAGTATTCAGATGCAGGCTCGCCTCCTCCCTCAATTTTCTCCCCTTCTTTCCAGTCCCAGCTAAATTCCCACCTTCTTTAGGAAGCTTTTCCCAGTCCCTCTCTAACGCTAGTGACTTCCCTCTGTAGATTGTCTCCAATTTATCCTGTATATAACTTATTTGAAGACAGTTGTTTGCATTTTGTCTTAAATTAAATTAAATTAAATTGTGAGCTCCTCAGAGCAGGAACTATTTTTTAAACTTTTCTTTGTTATCTCCAGTCAGAATGCATTTGTTTTTCTTTTTTTGTTTGTTTATTTGTTTGCTTTGGCATTGCTAATACAGGAATTTTATTTGTTTGAGTATACACATTTGTAACTGGTTTTGTTCCTCTTGCTTTCTCAATGGGGATGATGGGATAGGGATAATTGAGAGAAAGAAAATATGAACCTGAAAATAAAATAAAATTGAATTTTGAAAAAGAAAATTCTGTTGAATTTCTATATTCTGTATTATATAGGCATAAAAATCGTGACTCAAAATTTTAGTTCAATTTTAAGCATTAATAGCTTACAACTCGGACACTAAGACTTTTGGGACCCTATGTGTGAATATCCATACCTATATTTACACCTCTATCTCTATAGCTACATATATATACACATGTAGTTGTAGAGATATAGATAAAGTCATGTGTATATATATGAACACCTATTATATATAATACATACATATGCATAGATACATATGTATCTATGTATGTATGTATGTATATATATAAGCAGCATGAAATGGAGATTCACAGTGTCATACAGAATCCTCTTTTAGTGATTAGCTGTACATATGGGAATGTCCCTTTTTAGTGTCTGAGGTCAGAATTGATAGACATATATATGTATACACACATGCGTATAGTGTATATATAAACATATAATGTATACATACATGTATTTAAAGAAAAGACTTACAATGTAGCAGTGGTAGAGTAGAAAAAAATGAGGAAAAAATGAGTGATGCAAGAAAATCACAAAAAAAATGAGTAATAGCTTGATAAAGCAGCTACAAAAATACTGAAGAAAATAACACCTTAAAAAAACAGGATGGACCAAATGGCAAAACAAGCACAAAAATACACTAAAGAGAAGAACTCCTTAAAAAGCACAGAATTAGACAAATGGAAAAAGAGGTATAAAAATTCACTGAAAAGAAGAACTGCTTAAAAAGCAGAATTGTCTAAATGGAAAAAGAGGCACAAAAGCTCACTGAAGAAAGTAATTCCTGGAGGCTTAGCTGTACCAGATCTAAAACTGCATTATTAAAGCAGCAATCCTCAAAACTATTTGGCATTACCTAAGAAATAAAGTGGTGGATCAGTGGAATAGGTTAGGTACACCAGACACAGTAGTCAATGACTATGGTAATCTACTGTTTGATAAACCCAAAGATTTCAGCTTCTGGGATATTTAACAAAAACTACTGGGAAAATTGGAAAATAGTATGGCAGAAGCTAGGCATAGACCAACATCTTACACCATATACCAAGATAAAGTAAAAATGGATACACAATTTAGCTATAAAGGCTGATACTATAAGCAAATTAGGAGGACAAGGAATAGTTTACCTGTCAGGTTTATGGAGAATGGAAGAATTTATGACCAAACAAGAGGTAGAGAACATTATGAAATGCAAAATGGGTAATTTTTATTACATTAAATTGAAAAGTTTTTGCATGAACAAAGCCAATGCACCCAAGATTAGAAGTGGAGCAGAAAGCTGGGAAACAATTTTTACAACCAATGTGTCTGATAAAGGCCTCATTTCTAAAATATATAGAGAACTGAGTTGAATTTATAAGAATACAAGTTATTCTACAATTGATAAATGGTCAAAGGATATAAATAGGCAGTTTTCAGATGAAGAAAATAAAGCTAGCTATAGTCATATGTAAGAAATGCTCTAAATCACTATTGATTAGAGAAATGCAAATAAAAACAACCCTGAGGTACCACATCACACATATCAGACTGGCTAACATGACAAAACAGGAAAATGACAAATGTTGGATAAGATATGGGAAAATGTATTGTTGGTGGAGTTGTGAACTAATTCAAACATTCTGGAGACCAATTCAGAACTATGTTCAAACGGCTATAAAATTGTGCATACTTTGACCCATCAATACCACTTTGAGGTCTGTATCCCAAAGAGATCATAAAAATGGGAAAAGGACCCACATGTACAAAAATATTTATAGTAGCTCTTTTTGTGGTAGCAAAGAATTGGAAACTGAGAGAATGCCCATCAATTGGGGAATGGCTGAACAAGTTGTGGCATATGAATATGATGAATATTATTGTTCCATAAGAAATGATGAGCAGATGGACTTCAGAAAAACCTGGAAAGACTTACATGAACTGATGCTGAGTGAAGTGAGCAGAACTAGGAGAACATTGTATACAGTAGCAGCAACATTGTGTGATGACTAATTTTGATAGACTTAGCTCTTCTTAGCAATGCAAGGATCTAAGACAACTTCAAAAGACTCATGATAGAAATTGCTATTCACATCCAGAAAAAGAGCTGTGGAGTCTGAATGCAGATTGAAATATACCATTTGCTTTCCATCTCTCTTGTTTCTTCTTTCTTGTGGTTTCTCCCATTGGTTCTAATTCTTCTTTACAACATGACTACTGTGAAAAATATGTTTAATATGAATGTATATGTATAGCCGTTATCAGATTGCTTGCCATCTTGGGGAGGGGCAGAGGCAGGAGGGGAGAAAATTTAGAACCCAAAATCTTATGGAAATGAATATTGAAAACTAAAAATAAATAAATTTTAAAAAGGAAATAATTCCTTAAAAATTAGATTTGGGCAAGAGGATTCAAATGACTCCATAAGACATTAAGAAACAATAAAACAAAATCAAAACAATGAAAAAATAGAAAGGAATATGAAATACATCACTGGAAAAACAACTGACCTGGAAAATAGATTAAGAAGAGATAATGTAAGAATTATTGTACTACCTGGAAGCCATAATCAAAAGAGTCTAGACATCATATTGCAAGAAATTATCAGTGGAAACTGTTCTTATATCTTAGATCCAAAGAGGGAAATAGAAATTGAAAGAATCCATTGATCTCCTCCTGAAAGAGATCCCCCAAAGGAAATCTCCCAGGAATATTATAGCCAAATTCTAGAAACAAGTCAAATACATGGAGCCACAGCCAAGATAACCCAAGATTTAGCAGCTTCAACATTAAAGGCTTGGAGGCCTTGAAATATGATATTCTAGAGTGTAAAGGAGCTAGGATTACAATCAAGATTAACCTACCCAGCAAAACGGAGTATAATATTTCAGGAGAAAAATGGATATTTAATGAAGTAGAAGACTTTCAAACATTCTTGATTAAAAGACTAGAGCTGAATAGAAATTTTCACTTTCAAATACAAAATTCAAGAGAAGCATAAAAAAGATAAATAGGAAAGTGAAAGCATAAGGAATTCAATAAGGTTAAGTTGTTTAAATTCCTACACAGGAAGATAATATTTTTAACTCCTAAGAACTAATTATTAGGGGTACTTAGAAGAAGTTTACATAGATATAGTGCACAGGGACAAGTGGACTATGTTGAGATTATAGCTCAAAATAAAATTAAGGAGTGAAAAAGAGCTATGCACTGAGAGAAAGGGGAAGGGAAAGATAGAATGGGATAAATTACCTCACCTAAAGAAACATCAGGGAGCTTTTACATTGGAGGGGGAAATGGGAGTATGTGGCCAACACTCACTACTTACTTTCATCAGAATTAGCTCAGAGAGGGAATAACATACACATTCAGTTGGATCAAGAAATCTATCTTAACCTACAGGGAAGTAGGGGGAGGGAAGTAAGGAAAAGGTCTGATAGACTTGAGGTTAGATTGGGGGAGTTGTTAGAAATAAAACACCTTTTAGGAGGGACAGGATGAAAGGAGTGAGATAAGGATAAACAGGGGAAAAATAAGATTGGAGGGAAATACATAGTTAATAATCATAACTGTGAATGTGAATGGGATGAACTCACCCATGAAAAGAAGCAGATAACAGAGTGGATTAAAAACCAGAATCTTACAATATGTTGTTTACAAGAGACACAATTGAAGCAGAGACACACACAGAATAAAGGTGAGGGAATGAAGCATAATCTATCATTCTTCAGCTGAAGTAAAAAAGAAGATATAGCAATCATGATACCAGACAAAGAAAAAAATGATCTAATTAAAAGAGATAAGCAGAGAAACATTTTACTAAAAGGTAGCACAGCTAGATGATGCAGTGGATAGACTGCCAGAGCTGAAGTCAGAAAGACTTATCTTCCTAAATTCAAATCTGGACTCAGACACTTACTAGCTGTGTGACTCAGGACAAGTCACTTAACCCTGTTTGCCTTGGTACTTCATCTATTAAATGAGCTGAAAAAAGAAATGGTAAACTACTCCAGTATCTCTGCCAAGAAAATGCCAAATTAGAGTCAGACACAACTGAAAAATGACAGCAATAACAATAGACAACGAAGTAATATCAATTCTAAACATATATTCACTCAATAGTATAGTATCCAAATTCTTAAAGGACAAGTTAAATGAGGTACAGGAGGAAACAGATATAAAAATTACTAGAGGGGGACCTAAACTTTCACCTTTCAGAATTAAACCTAACAAAAAAAAAATCCAGGAAGAAATTATGGAAAAGTTATAGGAATTTTAGAAATGTTAGATATAATAGTCCTCTGAGAAAAAGGAAGATAATTGAAAGAAACATACCTTTTTCTCAGTGGTACATGGCACCTATTTCAAAATTGACCATTTATAGGGCATCAAACCCTCACAGCAATATGCAGAAAAGCAGAAATGTTAAATGAATCCTTTTCAGATCATAATGCAATAAAAATTACACTCAACAGAGGGCTACAGAAAGATTAAAAATTAATTGGGGGGCAGCTAGATAGTGGATAGAGCACTGGCCCTGAAGTCAGGGGGACCTGAGTTCAGATCTGGCCTCAGATCAAACACTTGACACTAACCAGCTGTGTGACCCTGGGCAAGTCACTTAACTCTAATTGCCTAAAAAAAAAAAAGGGGAAACTGAATAATCTGATCCTAAAGAATCAGTGAACAAAAGAACAAATCATAGAAACAATAAAAAATTTCATTAAAAAGAATGACAGTGAGACAACATACCAAAATTTATAGGATGCAGTCAAAGCAGTATTTAGGGGAACATTTGTATTTCTAAACACTTACATCAATAAAATAGAGAAAGAGCAGATAAATGAATTGTGTATGCAACTAAAAACACCCAGAAAAAGAACAAATTAAAAATTCCCATTTTAACTCCAAATTGGAAATCCTGAAAATCAAAGGAGAGATTAAGAAAATTGGAGTAAGAAAGCCATTGAACTAATAAATATTGGCCAATTTGTTTTTTTCAAAAGAAGAAAATCAAGTTACTAGTATCAGAAGTGAAAAGAGTGAAGTTACCACCAACAAATAGGATACTAAATCAATTATTAGGAGATATTTTGCCTTATCATATGGCAATAATTCTAACAATCTAAATGAAATGAAGGAATATTTACCAAAAAATAAATTGCCCTGATTAACAGAAGAGGAAATAGAATATATAAATAACCCTATCTTAGAAAAATAAATTGAAGAAGCCATAAATGAACTCTCTAAGAAAACATTCCCAGGACCAGGTGGATCCATAAGTGAACTCTACCGAACATTTAAAGAACAATTTGAATTCTATGTAAATTATTTAGTAAAACAAGCAAAGAAGTTTTACTGAATTCCTTTTACAACACAAATATGATGCTGATACCTAAACTATGAAAAGCCAAAACAGAGAAAGAAAATTATACACCAATTTCCCTAATAAATATTGATGCAAAAATGTTAAATAATATACTATTAATGAGATTATACCAATATATCCCAAATATCTTGTACTATGGCCTTGTGGAATTTATACCAGGAACACAGACCTGGTTCAGTATTAGGAAAACTATCACCATATTTTATCACATCAATAACAAAACTTACAAAGTCATATGATTATCTGAATAGATGCAGAAAAGGCTTTCGCCAAAAATACAATACCCATTCTTATTTTACAGACACTAGATAGGGACAGCTAGGTGTCACAGTGGAAAGAGCACTGGCCCTGAAGTCAGGAGGACCTGAGTTCAAATCTGACCTCAGACCAAACACTTGACACTTATGAGCTGTGTGACCCTGGGCAAGTCACTTAACCCCAATTGCCTAAAAAAAAAATCCCTAAAAACTAAAAACCAAAAGAAAAAACACTAGAAAGCATAAGAATAATGAAACTTTCCTTAAAATGATTACTAGTATCTATCTAAGCCCATCAGCAAGCATGATCTGTAATGAAGATAAGCTATAAACTTTCCCAAAAAGATCAGGGGTATAGCAATGCCCACCACTATTATCCAATATTGTACTACAAATGCTGGTAATAGCAATAAGAGAAGAAAAAGAAACCAAAGGAATTAGAATGGGAAATAAGGAAACAAAACTGTGACTTTTTGGAGATGATGATCTACCTAGAGAATCAACTAAAAAACTACTTGAAATAATTAACAACTTTAGCAAAGTTGTAAGATATAAAATAAGCTCTCATTAATCATCAGCATTTCTATATATTATCAAAGTCCAGCAGCAAGAAACAGAAAGAGAAATTTCATCTAAAATACCTATAGACAATATAAAATACTTGGGAGTCTACCTGCCAAGACAAAACCAGGAACTCTATGAACACAATTGCAAAACACTTTCCAGACAAAGCAGATCTAAATAATTGGTAAAAAAAAAACTTCTCATGGGTGGGCTGAGCGAATATAACAAAAAAAAATTATACCTACCTACATTAATTAATTTATTCAATGCCATATCAAACTACAAAAATTATTTCACAGAGCTAGAAAAAAATAATAAAATTCATCTGGAAGGACAAAAGGCCAAGAATATCAAGAGAATTAATGAAAAAATGGAAAGGAAGGTAGCTTAGCCATAGCAGATCTCAAATTATACTACAAAATGGTAATCATTAAAATAACCTTATAGTGGCTCAGAAATAGAGTGATTGATTAGTGGAATAGATCAGGTACACAATATACAGTAGTAAATGACCATAGCAATCTAGTATTTGATAAACTCAAAGATCCAAGCTTTTAGGACAAGAAGTCACTATTTGACAAAAACTACTGGGAAAACTGGAAAGCAGTTAGGTAGAAACTAGGTATACATCTCACAATGTATACCAAGATAACATAAAATTGGTACATGATTTAGACATAAAGAATGATTCCATAAGCAAATCAGGAGAACATGGAATGGTTTACCTGTTAGATCTATGGATAAGGGAAGAATTTATGACTGAAGAAGAGAGAGAGAGAGTTACAAGATTTAAAATGGATTATTTTGATTACATTAAATTAAGATGATTTCGCACAAAAATCCAAGGCAGCGAAGATGAGAAGGAAAGCAGAAAACTGGTAGTCAGGGAATTATTACAGCAAGCTTTTTGTTGTTTGTTTGCTAAAGGCCTTATTTTTCAAATATATAGAATACAAGTCATTCCCCAATTAATAAATGGTCAAAGGATATGAAGAGGTAATTTTAGAACAAGAAATCAAAGCTATATATAATCACATGAAAAAATGTTCTAAATCACTATTTAGAAAATTAATTTTACTTTTCCTGATTATGTGTAAAAGTAATTTTTAACATTTGATTTTTTTTCAAAGTTTTGACTCCTAATTCTCTTTCTCCTCTCTCCCTCTCTGAGATGGTAAGCAGTTTGGTATATGTTATACATCAGCAATCAGGTAAAAACACTTCTACATTAG
Source organism: Phascolarctos cinereus (assembly GCF_003287225.1). Classification (NCBI taxonomy): domain Eukaryota; kingdom Metazoa; phylum Chordata; class Mammalia; order Diprotodontia; family Phascolarctidae; genus Phascolarctos; species Phascolarctos cinereus. Next base: position 682,264,885 of record NW_027555847.1, on the reverse strand, counting down.
CAATTTTGTGAAAGAAAACAAAAGAAAAGCAAGAAAGGAAGGAAAGAAGAAAGGAAGGAAGGAAAAATTGAAAAGCAGTAAGCTTCAGTCTGCATCAGTTCTTTTTCTAGAGTCAGCAGATATAGACCAAGTATTGGTATTGCTAGATCAAAGGATATGCACAGTTTTATAGCCCTTTGCGCAAAGTTTCAAACTGCTCTCCAGAATGGTTGAATCAGTTCTCAACTCCACCAACAGCACATTACTGTCCCCATTTTGTCACATCCCTCTAACATTTATCATTTTCTTTTTCTGTCATGTTAGTCAATATGATAGTGTGAAGCGGTACCTCAGAGTTGTTTTAATTTGTATTTCTTCAATTAATAGCGATTTAGAACATTTTTGTATGAATATAGGTAGATTTGATTTCTTTGTCTGCAAACTGCCTGTTGGTTGTGTTGATTTTGTTTGCGCAAAACCTAATTATCCATTTTACATTTTGTATTGCTTTCTGTCTCTTGTTTGGTCCTACATTTTCCCCTTATCCATAAATCTGACAGGTAAATTATCCCACGCGCTCCTGATTTGTTTACATTAACATCCTTAATATCCACATCATTTAACCATTTTGAGCTTATCTTGGCATCCAGTGTGAGTTGTTAGTGTAAACCTAGTTTCTGACATACTGTTTTCCAATTTTTCCAGTAGTTTTTGTCATATAGTGAGTACTTGTCCCAAAAGCTTAGGTCTTTGGGTTTACCAAATAGAAGCTTACTACAGTCATTTACTACTTTGTCTTGTGTACCTAATCTGTTCCACTGATCTGCCACTCTATTTCTTAGGCAGTAACAGATTGTTTTGATGATTACCCCTTACGATATATTTTGAGATCTAATACAGCTAGCCCACCTTTCTTCACGTTATTTTTTCATTAATTCCCTTGGTGTTCTTAACCTTTTGCTCTTCCGGTTACCTTTCGTTATTTTTTCTACATCTATGAAATATTTTGTTTGTGGTTTATTATGGCACTGAATAAGTAAATTTGTTTATGCCCACAGGACTATAGAACCATGCATACCCATTGACCCAACAATACCACCACTCTATATCCCAAAGAGATAAAAAATAAGACTTCTATGTACAAAAATAGTTATAGCATCTCTTTTAGTGGTGGCAAAGAACTGGAAATTGAGGGCATACCCGTCGATTGGGGAATGGCTGAACAAATTGCAGTATATGATTGTGATAGAATACTATGGAGTTATGAGAAACAATAAACAGTGCTTTCAGAAAATCTGGAAAGGCTTACATGATCTGAAGCAAAGTAAAGCTGGCAGAACCACAGGAACATTGTACACAGTAACAGCAGTATGGTATGATGATCAGCTGTGAATGACTTAGCTATTCTTAGCAATACAATGATGCAAGACTTTTTTTTTTTTGGCAATTGGGGTTAAGTGACTTGCCCAGGGTCACACAGTTAGTAAGTGTCAAGTGTTTAGTCTGAGGCTGGAGTTGAACTCATGTCCTCCTGACTTCAGAGCCGGTGCTCTATCCACTGTACCACCTAGCTGCCTTTTTTTTTTTTAATGCTCATTCCCCACTGGCCTTCCAGCCATATCTTCTTGGTGTTGGGCATTTTATTTTTATTCAAGTGTCCTTTTGAATGCCATTTTTTTTTTGTAATCAAGAGAGTCAATGAAATACATGCTCAAGCACGAACATTAAGTCCCACAAAGACAGCATTATTAAGACCATTTTTCAGCTTTATCTTAACCCCAAAGGCGCATTAAATAGTCTTCTTTACAAGAGATAAAATTACTTATACTTGCTCCTAACCTCGACAATGAAAAAGAGAAGACATTTTGTCTATTCATTGTAATCAAAGTAATCACATGGATCACAGAAATTGAAAAACAAAACAAAACAAAGCAAACATCCCATCAAATAACAATTCACCACAACAAATGTGTTCTTCATTTTGTCAGGGGTGAGGAAGGGGAAGGCCTGAAGAACTCACAGGCTTTTGAAATAGTTCATTAAGGCAGTTGATTTAATCTCAGAAGCCTGAGAAACAAGAAATACGTTGATGGCCATGGAAACCACAGCCTCCATGTGAATCAATGCTTGTTGTGTCTTTGTTTTCAACACACACATTAAACAGGTTGAGAAAGTGATAGACGCATAGATGTAGGAGGTAGTCCCTAGGTGTACAGTACTGTGGGAAATATGTTAATTCTCTTGGGTCACAAAAGGAAACCAAATAAAATCAACACATATTTATTAAGTATCTATCATTTTACTACATCTACAACAATCCTTAGCAAGGCATCATGCTAGGTGCAATTTCAGGATACAAAGATGTTAAAGATCATTTCTCCATCATGAAGGACATCATGGACTGGCTGGTAAGATAAAATACCACATCAAAAAGGGGAAAATCTGTGCAAAAATATTTATAGCAACTCTTTTTGTAGCATCAAAAATTGGAAATTGAAGGGATGCCCATCAATTGGGGAATGGCTGAACAAGTTGTGGTATATGATTGTAAAGGAATATTAGTGCTCTAAGAAATGATGAGCAGACTGATTTCAGAAAGACCTGGAAAGACTTACATGGACTAAAGCAAAGTAAAGTGAGCAGAACTGGGAGAAGAACATTGTATACAGTAACATAAATACTGTGCTATGATCATCTGTGAATGACTTAGCTATTCTCAGTAATACAATAATCCAAGATAATTCCAAAAGATTCATGATGAAAAATACTATCCACCTTGTCTGAATGTAGATTGATGCCTAATATTTTTCACTTTATGAATTTTTTGTGGCTTTTTTTTCCCTTTGGGTCTGTGTCTTTTTTCACAACATGATTAATATGGAAATATGTTTTGCATCATTGAAAATATTTAACCTATATCAAATTACTTACTGTCTCAGGGAGAGGGGAGGGAAAAAATTTGGAACTCAAAAATTTTTTTAAATGAATGTTAAAAATTGACTTTACATGTAACAGGGGGAAAATAAAATAATATTTAAAAAAGATAAAACATCACAGAATCACACAATTTCAGAGTTGGAAGAGCACAGCAAATCTGTCTTGTCCAACTGACACTTTAAGAAGAGCTCTCTCTACAATATGTCACAAGTGGTTATCCAGTGTCTTTGCTTTAAAACTGTAAGGGAGAACCCTTCATCTCCGGAAGCAACATGACCTATTTTGTGTTAGCTCTAACTGTTAGGAAGGTTTTCTCTGACATCCAATCTAAGTTTGCTTCTCTCTCCCTTCCCACCATTATTCCTAGCCCTGCCTTATAGGGCCAGATGGATAAGTATAAACCATCTTTCCCATGAGGACCCTTGAAATACTTGAATATAGCTATTATGTTCCAGCTAAGTCTCCCTTCAGTTCTCCATGATAAATGTGCCCTCAGTTGCTTAAAACGATACTTAAATGGCATGAACTCATGGACTTTTGTTATCCTACTGGATTTCTTTTTCATTTGTTCTCCAGATTACCAATGCCCTACCTAAACTGTGTTCAAAACCAGAAACAATTCTAAAATATGGTCTGGCTAAGTCAGAATATAGTGAGACTGTCACCTCCTTATTCCTCAATGTCATGCCTCTCAGAGTCACCTAATATTGCGGTAGGTTTCTTCCCTGCCATATGACACTATTGATTACAGTTGAACCCGTTGTCCCAAAAAACCCTTACAGATTGTTTTTACTCTTCTATGTGAACTATTTAGCACCTTCTACATTTGTTGTTGATATGATCAATTATGCTGATAGTTTTCCTAATATTGAACTAGCCCTGCATCCCTGGTATAAATCCTACCTGGTCATAGTATATTATTCTTGTGATAAGTTGCTGTAATCTATTTGCTAATATTCTATTTAAAATTTTTGCATCTATATTCATTAGGGAAATTGGTCTATAATTTTCTTTCTTTGTTTTGACTCTTCCCAGTTTAAGTATCAGCACCATATTTGTGCATTATAAAAAGAATTTGGTAAGACTCCTTCCTCATCTATTCTCTCAAATAGTCTATATGGTATTGGAATTAATTGTTCTTTAAATGTTTGATAGAATTCACCTGTAAATCCATCTGGCCCTGGGGATTTTTTCCTAGGGGAGTTCATCAATGGCTTGTTCAATTTCTTTTTCTGAGATAAGGTTATTTAAGTATTTTACTTCCTCTTCTGTTAAGCTGGGCAATTTATATATTTGTAAATGTTTATCCATTTCACTAAGATTGTCAAATTTATTGGCATACAGTTGGGCAAAATAGTTCCTAATTATTGTTTTAATTTCCTCTTCCTTGGTGGTGGATTCACCCTTTTCATTTTTGATGCTGGTAGTTTGGTTTTCTTCTTTCTTTTTTAAAATTAAATCAACCAAAGGTTTATCTATTTTATTATTTTTTTCATAAAACCAGCTCTTAGTTTTATTTATTAGTTCAATAGTTTTCTTAATTTTAATTTTCTTTAATTTCTCCTTTGGTTTTCAGTGTTTCTAATTTAGTGTTTAATTGAGGATTTTTAATTTGTTCTTATGCCCTATAAACCTATGAGATTTTTATTCTCTAGTACATGGTCAGTTTTTGTGTATGTGCCATATACCACTGAGAAAAAGGTATATTCCTTTTTATCCCCATTCAATTTTCTCCAGAGGTCTATCATACCTAACTTTTCTAATATTCCATTCATCTCCCTAACTTCTTTCTTGTTTATTTTGTGGTTAGATTTATCTAGTTCAGAGAGAAGGAGGTTGAGGTCTTCCACTAGTATAGTTTTGCTGTCTATTTCTCCCTGTAACTCCCTGAACTTCTCCTCTAATAATTTGGATGCTATGCCACATGGTGCACATATGTTTAGTAAATGATATTACTTCATTGTATACGGTGCCTTTTAGCAGGATGTAGTTAACTTCTTTATCTCTTTTGATAAGATCTATTTTTGCTTTTGTTTTCTCTGAGATCAGGATTGCTATTCCTGCTTTTTTTACTTCAGCTGAAGCATAATATATTCTGTTCCAGCGTTTTGTCTTTACCCTGTGTGTGTCCCTCTGTTTCAAATGTTTCCCGTAAACAACACATTGTAGGATTATGATTTTTAATCCATTCTGTTATCTGCTTCTGTTTTATGGGAGAGTTCATCCCTTTCACATTCACAGTTATTATCTGTGTCTTTCTCTCCATCCTTCTCTCTGTCCCCCCATTTATGCTTTTCTTTCTCCTTTTCCCTCCTCACTAGTGTTCTGCTTTTGACCACTGCCTCCCTCAGTCCCATCTCCCTTCTATTAGCCCCCTTCCTTTTCTTCCCCTTTACCCTTACTATTTCTTCCCTCCTTCTATCCCCCCTCCCTTTTCTTTCCCCCTTTCCCTCCTACTGCCTATAGGCAAGTTAGATTTCTATACCTAACTGATTATGTTATTCCCTTCTTGAGCCAAATCTGATAAGAGTAAGGTTCAAACAATGATCATTTCCCTCCCTTCTTTCCCTCAGCTGTAATAGGTTTTTGTTCCTTTTTGTAATATAATTTACCCTTGTCTGCCTCCTCCTTTCCTTTTCTCTCAGTACATTTTCTTAGACCGGATTAATTCACTTACTTGGATCCATTTAACTCACTTGATTAGATTTTTTTTTTTATCATTACATCAAAGACAACTTATACCCACCACCTTTATGTATACCCATTTAACATGTTGTAATAACAATATAGTTCTCAAGAGTAACAAGTGTCATCTGCCCATGTAGGGATGTAAAGTTTGCCCTAATTAATAACATGTTGGTTTTTTTTTTCTGTTTGGTTTACCTTTTTATGTCTCTCTTGAGTTTTGTATTTGAAAATCAAATTTTCTGTTGAGCTCTGATCTTTTTATCAGGAAGATTTGGAAGTCCCCTATTTCATTGAATATCCATCTCCTCCCCTGAAAGATCATGCTCATTTTCACTGGGTAGTTCATCCTTGGTTTTAATCCAAGCTCCTTTGCATTATGGGATATCATATTCCATGCCCTATGGTCTTTTAATGTAGAAGCTGCAAGGTCCTGTGTAATCCTGATTATGGTTTCATGATATTTAAATTTTTTTTTTCTGGCTGCTTGTAGTATTTTCTCTTTGGCCTGGTAATTTTGGAATTTGGCTACTATATTCCTTGGCATTTTCAATTTGGGATCTCTTTCAGGAGGTGATCAGTGGATTCTTTCTATGGCTATTTTACCTTCTGGTTCTAGGACCTCAGGGCAGTTTTCCTTTACGATTTCCTAAAAGATGCTGTCCAGCCTCTTTTTTCCATCATGATTTTCAGGTAGAGCAATAATTTTTAAATTGTCTCTCCTGGATCAATTTTCCAGGTCAGTTGTTTCTCCGATAAGATATTTCACATTCTCTTCTATTTTATCATTTTTTGGATTTTGTTTTACAATGTCTTAATTTCTCATAAAGTCACTAGTTTCCAATTGCTCCATTCTAATTTTTTTTTTTAGGCTATTGGGGTTAAATGACTTGCCCAGGGTCACACAGCTAGTAAGAGTCAAGTGTCTTGTCTGAGACTGGATTTGAACTCAGGTCCTCCTGACTTCAGGGCCAGGGCTCTATCCACTGTACCACCTAGCTGCCCTGCTCCATTCTAATTTTTAAGGAAGTATTTTCTTCAGTGAGCTTTTGGACTTCCTTTTCCATTTGTCTAATTCTGCTTTTTAAGGCATTCTTCTCATTGGCTTTTTAGACCTCTTTTGCCATTTGGGTTAGGTTATTTTTTTAAGGTGTCATTTTCTTCAGTATTGTTTTGGGTCTCCTTTAGCAAGCTGCTGACTTGTTTTTCATGATTTTCTTGTATCACTCTTGTTTCTCTTCCCAGTTTTTCCTCTACTTCTCTTACTTGCTTTTCAAAATCCCTTTTGAGTTCTTTCATGGTTTGAGACTGATTCATATTTTTCTTGGAGGCTTTGGATGCAGGAGCTTTGACTTTGCTGTCTTCTTCTGGTTATATATTTTGGTCTTCTTTGTCACCAGAGAAAGATTCTATGGTCTGACTTTTTTTTTTTTGGCACAGTTTGCCCACTTTCCCAGCCAATTACTTGAGTTTTAAACTCTTTGTTAAGATAGGAGACTGCTTCCAGTGTGGAGAATGTACTGTCCCAAGCTTCAGAGGTTTTGTGCAGCTGTTTTCAGAGATACTAGGGACCTGTGAATTTTCCATTCTTCCAAGGTGGTATGATCAAAGGTGAGGTGTTTACTTCTTTCCTGGCCTGTGCTCTGGCCTATGAGTGACCATAATCACTCTTTTCTGCCTTGGAACTGTGAGGAAGATTCTTCCTGAACTGCCACTACAAGCTCCACCAGGCCAGCACTCCTCGCCCCAGGACTGCCACCCAGAACAAGGACCCAGATCTAAGCAAAGGCAAAGCAAAAGAATCCTGCCTCAGCACCAGCAAAGAGGTCCCTGCAATCCCTCTATAATCAGCCACTTGATTCCCCTTCATCTGTGGGCCAAGAGCTCTGGGAACAGCTGCCGTCCTGGGGCTGTGCCAGGACTGGGGCTGGAACAAGTTTCTCTCTCATTGTGGTCATAGACCTTTCCTACTGACCTTCTAAGTTGTCTTTGGTGTTTGTGGGTTGGGAAGTCTGGAAACCTCCACAGTTGCCCATGATTCAATCCTCTGAGGCTTGCTCCAGGTTCACTGAGGCCTGGTCTTTGCCTGAGCACCCATGCTGAACTGAGTTCCTCTCCTATCCTGGCGCAATAGACCTTTCCCATCAACCATCTAGGTTGTCTTGGGCTGGAAATTTGTTTCCTTCTGTCTTTTTGTGGGTTCTGCTGCTCTAGAATGTGTTTAGAGCCATTTTTTTACAGGCAAGGCTTTGGGGGAGAGCTCAAGCAAGTCACTGCTTTCACTCCACCATCTTGGCTCTGCCTGTGAAATAGAGGACTTTCAAGCCTCAGAGGACTGAATCACGGGCAGCTAATATATATGCAAATGTATAATAAATCAAAAGGAAAAACAATATTGAGCTCTTTGATCTATGGAGCTAGTAATAATATCTGTGGGTTGGGGCGGAGCCAAGATGGCAGAGTAAAAGCAGTGACTTGCTTGAGCTCTCCCCCAAAGCCTTACCTGTAAAAAAAATGGCTCTAAACAAATTCTAGAGCAGCAGAACCCACAAAAAGACAGAATGAAAGAAATTTCTTGAAAAAAGACCAGAGCTAAATAGAAAATTTGGCTTTCAAATACAAGATTCAAAAGAACCATGCAAAGGTGAACAGTAAAAGAAAAATCATAAGGGACTTATTAAAGTTAAACTGATAACATTCCTACATGAAATGATATTTGTAGCTCAAAGAAAGAGGAAAAAGAGCCATATGTATAAAAATAAATAATTATAGCAGCTCTTTTTGTGGTTGCTAAAACTGGAAACTAAATGGAGTGCCATCAATTGAGGAATGACTGAATAAGGTAAGATATATTAATCTAATGGAGTGCTACTGTGCTACAAGAACTGATAAAGGGCACTATGTCATAAAAACCTGGTAAGACATATAGGGCTCACTTTTGTGAAGCGAACAGAACCAAGAGAACAATTTACACATTAAGAACAACATTGTAAAGACAAAAAACCTCCAAGGATCAACACAATGATCAATCACAATTTCAGAGGACTTAACAATGAAAAATCTTACCCATCTCTTGACAAAAAGGTGATGAACTCAGAGTGCAGACTGAGACATTTATTTTTGGAAATATGGCCAATGTGGAAATTTGTTTTACCTTATTATACATTTGCATATCTATTATAAAGGATTTGTTTTTCTTTCTTTTTCAAGGTGGGGTGAGGTAAGGTAGAATGGCTGAGAGGAAAAGAAAATTTTTTAATTAAAATTAAATTATATTTTCCCCCATATAGTTACACTATATTTATTACATAAAGAAATATTTCACAAAAGGAATCTCCCCAGACAATTATTTAGGTATGTATTATGTAACACTGGCACAATTTTTATAATCTTATATAGGATACTTTTTCTTTTTTATCTGTAAATAGTATTTTAATTTTTCCAATTACATGTAAAGATGGTTTTCAACATTCTTTTAAAAATATTTTGAGGTTCAAATTTTTTCTCCCTCTCTCACTTCCATCCACCCTCCTGAAGAAGCAAGCAACCTGATATAGGTTATACATGTACAATCATGGAAACATATTTCCACATTAGTCATGTTGTGAAAGAAAAAACAACGAAATGGGAAAACACACAAAAAAACCCAAAACAAAGTAAAAGTGAAAATGATGTGCTTCAATCTGCATTCAGACTACATAGTTCTTTCTCTGGATGTGGATAGCATTTTCTATCATGAGTCTTTTGGAATTGTCTTGATCATTGTATTGCTGAGAAGAGCTCGGTCTATCACAGGTGATCATCACACAATATTGCTGTTACTGTGTACAATGTTCTCCTGGTTCTGCTCATTTCACTTAGCATCAGTTCATGTTAGTCTTTCAGTTAGGTTTTTCTGAAACCCATCTTCTCATCATTTCTAATAGTGCAATAGTGTTCCATTGCATTCATATACCACAACTTGTTCAGCAAATGCCCCAATTGATGGACAGTCCCTCAGTTTCCAATTCTTTGATGATATAAAAAGAATTGCTATAAGTATTTTTGTATATGTAGGTCCTTTTTTTTTTTTTTAGTTATCTCTTTGTGATACAGACCTAGTAGTTGTATTGCTGGATCAAAGGGTATACATAGTTTGGTTGCCCTTTTGGCATAGTTCCAAATAGCTCTCCAGAGTGGTTCACAACTCCACCAACAAAGCATTAGTGTCCCAATTTTCCCACATTTTCTTCAACATTTGTCATTTTTCCTTTTCTGTCATATAAGCCAATGTGATAAATGTGAGGTGGTACCACCTTAGAGTTGTTTTAATTTGCATTTCTCCAATCAATAGTGATTTAGAGTACTGTTTCATATTACTATAGATAGCTTTAATTTCTTCATCTGAAAACTTCCTGTTTATATCTCTCGAGCATTTATCAATTGGAGAATTACTTTTATTTTAATAAATTGACTTATAAATTCACCCATTTTAACCTTATCTTGGTATAGGGTATAAGATGTTGTTTTATGCCTAGTTTCTCTCATGCTATTTTCCAGTTTTCCCAGCAGTTTTTGTCAAATGGTGAGTTCTTACACCAGAAACTGGAGTCTTTGGGTTTCTCAAGCATCAGATTGCTATAATCATTTACTACTGTGTCTTATGTACCTAATCTGTTTCTTAGACAATAGCAAACAGTTTTGATGATTGCTACTTTATAATAAAGTTTTAGATCTGGTACAGTTAGATCACCTTCCTTTGCATTTTTTTCATTTATTCCTCTGACATTCTTGACATTTTGTTCTTCCAGATGAATTTTTTCTTTGCTCTGTAAAGTATTTTTTTTGGTAGTTTGACTGGTATGGCACTGAATAATTAAATTAATTTAGGTAGAATTGTTATTTTTATTATATTTGCTCAGCCTACCCATGAGCAATTGATATTTTTCTAGTTGTTCAGATCTGACTTTATTTGTATGGAAAGTGTTTTGTAATTGTGTTAATATAGTTTCTGGGTTTGTCTTGGCAAATAGATTCCCACATACTTCATATTGTCTGTAATTATTTTAAATGAAATTTCTCTTTCTATCTTTTCTTGCTGAGCTTTGTTGGTAATATAATGCCAATGCTTTATGTCAGTTTATTTTATACACTGTAATGTTGTTAATTATTTCAAGTAGTCAAAATTTCAATTTTTTAAAGTTGATTCTCTAAGTATGCCATCAAGTCATCTGCAAAGAGTGAGTCTTTCCTTATTGCCTAGTCTAATTCCTTCAATTTCTTTTTCTTCCCTTATTGCTAGAGCTAACATTTCTAGTACAATATTGAATAATAGTGGTGATAATGGGCATCCTTGTTTCACTGCTGATCTTATTGGGCAGGCTTCTAGCTTTTCCTTATTACAGATAATGCTTGCTGATGTTTGTAAATAGATACTACTTATCATTTTAAAGAAACCTTCATTTATTCCCATATTTTCTAATATTTTAAAATGGTAATGGGTGCCATTTTTATCAAAAGCTTTTTCTGCATCTCTTGAGACAATCATATGATTTTGTTGGCTTTGTTATTGATACGGTCAATTATTCTAGTAGTTTTCCTAATACTGAACCAATTCTGCATTCCTAGTGTAAATACCACCTGTTCATAGCGTGTTATCTTCAGGACAAATTGCTGTAATCTTTTTGCTGATACTTTATTTAAATAATTTTCATCTATATTCATTAGGGAATTTTCACTCATTCATTCATAAAATTCATTTTCTTGGTTTAGGTATCAGTTTGATATTTGTGTCATAAAAGGAATTTGGTAGAACTCTGACTATTTTTCCGAATAGTTTATATAGTATTGAAATTAACTGTTCTTTAAAAGTTTGGTAGAATTCACTTGCAAATACATCTGGCCCTGGAGATTTTTTCTTCAGGAGTTCATTGAAGGCTTGTTTCATTTTTTTTTTCTAAAATGGAGCTATTTAAATGTTTTATTTCCTCTCCTGTTAATCTGGGCAGTTAATATTTTTGTAAATATTCATCCACTTCACTTAGATTGTTGGATTTCTTCACATACTGTTGGGCAAAATAGCTTCTAATTATTGCTTTAATTTTCTCTTCATTGGTGGTGAATTCACTCTTTTCGTTTTTAATACTAGTAATCTGGTTTTCTTCTTTATTTTTTAAAATCAAATTAAGCAAAGCATTATCTATGTTATTGTTTTTTCTCCATAAACTACCTCTTAAGTTTGTTCATTATTCAATAGTTTTCTTAATTTCAATTTTATTAATCTCTCCTTTGATTTTCAGAATTTGTAATTTGGTATTTAATTGGGAATTTTTAACTTGTTCTTTTTCTAGCTTTTTAAATTACATGCCCTATTCACTGATCTGCTCTTTCTCTATTTTACTCATGAAAGCATTTAGATATATAAAATTTTCCCTAGGTACTACTTTGGCTACATCCATAAATTTTGGTATACTGTCTCATTATTGTCATTCTCTTTGATGAAATTAGTGATTGCTTCTGTGATTTATTCTTTAGGATTAGTTTATTTAGTTTCCAATTGATTGTTAATTCATCTTCCCATGGCCCTTTATTGAACATAATTTTTATGGCATCATGATCTGAAAAAGATGTTCATAATATTTTTTCCTTTCTGCATTGGATTGTGAGGTTTTTATGCCCTAATACATGGTCAGTTTTGGTGTAGGTGCCATGTGCTGCTGAGAAAAAGGTATATTTCTTTCTATCCCCATTCACTTTTCTCCAGAGGCCTGCCATATCTAAATTTTCTAAAATTCTATTCACCTTCTTAACTTTATTCTTGTTTATTTTGTGGTTAGATTTATCTATTTCTGAGAGGGAAAGGTTGAGATCACCCACTGGTATAGTTTTGCTGCCTATTTCTTCTTCTAATTCACTTAACTTCTAAGAATTTGGATGCTGTACTACTCAGTGCATATATATTTAGTATTGATGTTACTTCATTGTCTATGATATCTTTTAGGAAAATGTACTTTCCTTCCTTGTCTCTTTTAATCAGATTTTTTTTTTTTGGCTTTTGATTTGCCTGAGCTCTTTATTAGTTCCACTGTTTTTTTTTAAACTTCACCTGAAGCATAATATATTCTGCTCCAGCCTTTTACCTTTACTCTGCGTGTGTCTCTCTGCTTCAGATGTGTTTCCTGTAAACAACATACCGTAGGATTATGGTTTTTAATCCACTCTTCTATTCATTTTCATTTTATGGGAGAGTTCATCCCATTCATATTCACAATGATGATTACTAACTGTGCATTCCCCCCCCCCTTTTATACTTTTCTCTCTGCTTTCTCCCTTTTCCTCCTCACCAGTGTTTTGCTTCTGATCACCACCTCTCCCTATGTGCCCTACCTTCTATCAGCCCCCTCCTTTTTCTTTTCCCTTCTCTCTTCTACTTATTCCCCCTTATATCACCCCCCCTTTCTTTCCCCTTTCCCCTCCTACTTCCCCATGGGATAAAATAGATTTCTCTGCCCAAATGAATGTGTATAATTTTCCCTTTTTGAGCCAAATCCAATGAGAGTGAGGTTCAAAGAATGCTCAGCTCTCCCTTCTTTCCCTCTATTGTAAAAAGTCTTTCATTTCTCTTCATGTGCTATAATTTACCCCATTCTACCTCTTCTTTTCCTCTTCTCCCAGTACAATCCTTTTTTCACTCCTTATTAATTTTTTTGTCATAACATCAAAGTCAACTTATATACACACCCTCTGTCTAAGTATACTTGTCCTAACTACCCCAATAGAGATACAGTTCTTAAGGATCACAAGTATCGTCTTCCCATGTAAGGATGTAAACAGTTTAAACTTATTGGATGTCATGTTTTTTTCCTTTCCTGTTTACTTTTTTGTGCTTCTCTTGAGTCTCATATTTGAAGAACAAATTTTCTATTCAGGTTCTGGTCTTTTCATCAGTAAAGTATGACAGTCCCCATTTTCATTGATGTCCATCTTTTCCTCTGAATGAGTATGCTCAATTTTTCTGGGTAGTTGATTCTTGGTTGTAGTCCAATAATATTTGAGATAATATTTGCAAATGCCTAGCACTGTGCCTAGTACCTGGTAGGTACTTAAAAATATTTGTTCTTTCTTTTCCTCCCTCCTATCCACTATAATGTAATCCAGAGAAACAATCCTTGTAACAAGCAATAAAAGAGAAAGAGGAAAAGGTAGGTCAGCAAAACTAACCAAGATAGTTACCATATCTGACAGTACATGTGGCATTCCACACCTGTAGACTGCTATGTCTCTGCAAAGACAGGAGAGGAGTACATTTTCCTCACCCTTTTTTGTGATCTGGCTTGATCATTAATTTTGTAAAGTCATTGATTTAATTTCTGTTCTTTCCATTTCCATTGTTATAGTCATGCTATGTATTATTTTCCTGCTTCTATTTATTTCATACTATATCAGTTTCTATTAGTCATCTGATGCTTTTCTGTATTCTTCTTCTTTCTGATTCATCATGGGGCAATTAGTAAGCACATGCCACTGGACCATACTAAACTCAGAATCACTCAGTCACATGGCTCAGGAGAAGAGACCCCAGAGTCCAACCCCTCATTGTACTAATGAGGAAATGTATCTTATAGAGATCCTTTTATCTCCATTGGCCTGCTCTCTCCTGCTTCACTGGAGGGCTGGCTCCCAGAGTACAAGGACAAGTCTGCCTCCTTCTTCCCTCCCTCCCCCTGCCTCCCCCTTAACCCCAGGATAGCACATAGGAGAACTCAGTAAGTACTGGCTAGTGATGGCCAGAGCAATGTCCAGTTCTCTTCAAATGCTGGTCAGGGTCTGGTTGTGTAGTAATTTCAATTTTATCCTGGAGGCAACAGCATAACACTAGATTGATTAAGAAGAGTAGTGAAGTGACACATTGGATAGAGTGCTGGCCTGGATTCAGGAAGGTTCATCTTCTTGAGTTCAAATCTGGCCTCAGACACTTACAAGCTGTGTGACCCTGGGCAAGTTACTTAACCTTGTTTGCTTCCTCACCTATAAAATAAGGTGGAGAAGGAAATGGCAAACCACTCCAGTATCTTTGCCAAGAAAACCTCACATGGGATCATGAAAACTTGGACATGACAGAAATGAATAAACAACAACAACAATGATTAAGTAGTAGTCACATGATAAAATTTTGCTTAAGGAAAATTACTTTGGCAATTTTATGTAGGATGGTTGGAATGTGGAAAGACTTGAGGCAGAGAAACCCCAAGCAGGTGAAAGGTGATAAAAGGCTGAACTAGACTGGTACTAATGAATGCTCAGAAAGGACTGGATGGGAGAGATAGGAATATAAAAATTGCAAGATTTGGCAATTGATTAGATACAAGAGGTGAGACAGAGAGAGGAGTTGAGGAGATAGGAAGGGTGATTTCTGCAGAAATTAGGGAGTTTGGAACAGGGAAGAAAAAGAACCACCAAGAACAAGATAAGATAGGTGAATAGCAGAGTAGAAGCAGTCTTTCTGTCCTTGGTTTGTGACCAAGAAGGCAGGTGGTAGCTGTAAGCTTCAGATACTCCACAGTTTGATCAAAAATTAAAAGAGAGAAAGGAAAAGTTCAAAGGATGGGGCCTGATCCAAACAGGCTGGATATATGTGCACCTCTGTGCATTTGTGGGGGCCTCTATATCTGTTGGGGGGTGGGAGATTGTTAGTGGATCAGTGTACCTGTGTCTAGGTGGGATGGGGGTGATATGTTGTTCTCTGCCTCCTATCTGGGGAACAGCTGAAACTGAGAATGCATCAGTGTATGTGGGGGGAAGATGGGGAATAGGAGTAAGAGGCTGTGAGTGGATAGAAGCTGTTAACATGGGGGGGTGTCAAATTGGAAGCAGGTGGGAAAGGAAGTTGCCCTTGCATATGGGATTCAATGGGTCAGAAGTCTGGAGGGTGCAGAGATGATGGGTGTCTATAGGGTTCTATGTTTGGGTGGGGATGAATGTCTGGGTGATTACGGAGATGGAATAGAGAAGCAGTGAATCTTTATTAAGGGGGTGTGAGTGAAGGGCTTGGAGGTGAACTAGTTTTAGGGAGGCTAAGAAAGGCTAGAGGATCTTCTTCATTTAGGAAGAGCCAAGGGAATGTTTTGAGAGTCTGTGGGTACACTTAGGTCTGGCTCTGTTCAGTGACTGGAAGAGAGCTATAGCTAGGACCAACCTGGAGGTATTAGGGCCAAAGCACTGCACTGCACTGCAGGAATTTTGGGCTCCACCACAACCCCAACCAAAACCTATCTTTCACCTCCTTCCTTCTCCAACCTTAGCCCCTTGTGCCTCCACCTAGGCCCTCCCTCTCAATGTCCCCTCCAATCCCCTCAATCCTAGCTCCACTTGGCTTAAAGCCATACCTCAGTTGTTCCTTAACCCTTGCCCCTGCCCATCAGTCCCCCCACTCCAACCCCCTTTCCTAGATTCTCTCCCTCTCAAACCATGCTGACCTTCCTCTGACCAGAGTCCTGATGATACTTCTTTTTTTTTTTAATTTTATTTATTTTGACTTATCAACAATCACTTCCATATGCTTTTGAGTTGAAAATTTTTCTTCCCTTTCCTACCCCCCACCCTCCCCAAGACAGCACACAATCTGATATAAACTATACATTTACATACCCATCAAACATATTTTCACATTAATGAAGTTGTAAATAAAAATTAAAACCAATAGGAGGAACCATCAGAAAGATGAAACAAAACTCAGCAGAAGGTAAAAATAAGTGATAGCGATTTGACTTCCATAGTTCTTTCTTTGGATGTGGACAGCATTTTCCATCCGAGGCCTCTGGAGATGTCTTAGATCCTGTAATGCTGAGAAGGGTTCAGTTTAACAATCTTAGTCATTGCATAACATGGCTGTTATTGTATACAAAGTCCTCTTGGTTCTGCTCACTTCACTCAGCATCAGACCATATAAGTCTTTCCAGGTTTTTCTGAAGTCAGCCTGTTCATCATTTCTTATAGCACAATAGTATTCCATTACATTCATATACCACAACTTGCTCAGCCATTCCCCAATTGATGGGCATCCTCTCAATTTCCAATTCTTTGCCACCACAAAAAGAGCTGCTATGAATATTTTTGTACATGTGGGTCCTTTTCCCATTTGTTTGATCTCTTTGGGATATAGCCCTAGAAGTGCTATTGCTGGATCAAAGGGTATGCACATTTTTGTAGCCCTTTGGGCATAGTTCCAAATTGTTCTCCAAAATGGTTGGATCATTTCACAACTCCACCAACAATGTATTAGTGTTCCAATTTTCCCACATCTTCTCCAACATTTATCATTTTCCTGTTTTGTCATGTTGGCCAATCTGATAGGTGTGATGTGGTACCTCAGAGTTGTTTTGATTTGCATTTCTCTAATCAATAATGATTTAGAGCATTTTTTCATATGACTATAGATGGCTTTAATTTCTTCATCTGAGAACTGTCTGTTCATATCCTTTGACCATTTATCAATTGGGGAATGGCTTGTGTTCTTATAAATTTGTCTTAATTCTCTATATATTTTAGAAATGAGGCCTTTATCAGAGAGACTGGTTGTAAAAATTCTTTCCCAATTTTCTACCTTCCTTCTAATCTTAGTTGCATTGGCTTTGTTTGTGCAAAAACTTTTCAATTTAATGTAATCAAAATTATCCATTTTGCTTTTCATAATGTTCTCTATCTCCTGTTTGGTCATGAATTCTTCTGTTCTCCATAGATCTGATAGGTAAACTATTCCTTGTTCTCCCAGTTTACTTATGGTATCAGCCTTTATATCTAAGTCATGAACCCATTTTGACTTTATTTTGGTATATGGTGTGAGATTTGGGTCTATGCCTAGTTTCTGCCATACTCTTTTCCAGTTTTCCCAGCAGTTTTTTTCAAAGAGTGGGTTCTTATCCCAGAAGCTGGGGTCTTTGGGTTTATCAAATAATAGATTACTATAGTCATTGACTACTGTGTCTTGCATATTTAACCTATTCCACTGATCCACCTCCCTATTTCTTAGCCAGTACCAAGCAGTTTTGATGATTGCTGCTTTATAATACAATTTAAGATCTGGAATTGCTAGGCCACCTTCCCCTGCATTTCTTTTCATTAGTTCCTTTGATATTCTGGACCTTTTGTTTTTCCAAATGAATCTTGTTATTATTTTTTCTAACTCTATAAAATAATTTTTGGTAGTTTGATTGGTATGGCACTGAATAAGTAAATTAGCTTAGGTAGGATTGTCATTTTTATTATATTAGCTGGCCTACCCATGAGCAACTGATGTTTTTCCAATTATTTAGATCTGATTTTATTTGTGTGAAAAGTGTTTTGTAATTGTGTTCATAGAGTTCCTGGGTTTGTTTCGGAGGTAGACTCCTAAATATTTTATAATGTCTACAGTAAGTTTAAATGGGATTTCTCTTTCTATCTCTTGCTGTTGGGCTTTGTTGGTAATATATAGAAATGCTGATGATTTATGTGGGTTTATTTTATAGCCTGCAACTTTGCTAAAGTTGTTTATTATTTCAAGTAGTTTTTTACTTGATTCTCTAGGATTCTCTAAGTATATCATCATGTCATCTGCAAAGAGTGATAGCTTTGTTTCTTCTTTGCCTATTCTAATGCCTTCAATTTCTTTTTCTTCTCTTATTGCTAAAGCTAAGGTTTCCAGTACAATATTGAATAACAGTGGTGATAATGGACATCCTTGTTTCACCCCCGATCTTATTGGAAATGCTTCTAGCCTGTCCCCATTACATATAATGCTTGCTGAAGGTTTTAGATATGCTATTTATTATTTTAAGGAAGACTCCATTTATACCTATGCTTTCTAGTGTTTTTAATAGGAATGGGTGTTGTATTTTATCAAAAGCTTTTTCTGCATCTATTGAGATGATCATGTGGTTTCTGTTGGTTTTGTGTTGATATGCTCAATGATGCTGATAGTTTTCCTAATATTGAACCAACCCTGCATTCCTGGTATAAATCCTACCTGGTCATAGTGTATTATTCTTGTGATAAGTTGCTAATCTATTTGCTAGTATTTTGTTTAAAATTTTTGCATCTATATTCATTAGAGAAATTGGTCTATAATTTTCTTTCTCTATTTTGACTCTTCCTGGTTTAGGTATCAACACCATATTTGTATCATAAAAAGAATTTGGTAAGACTCCTTCTTCACCTATTTTCCCAAATAGTCTATATAGTATTGGAATTAATTGTTCTTTAAATGTTTGATAGAATTCGCATGTAAATCCATCTGGCCCTGGAGATTTTTTCCTAGGGAGTTCATCAATGGCTTGTTCAATTTCTTTTTCTGAGATGGGGTTATTTAAGTATTTTACTTCCTCTTCGGTTAATCTGGGCAATTTATATTTTTGTAAATATGTATCCATTTCACTAAGATTGTCAAATTTGTTGGCATATAGTTGGGCAAAATAATTCCTAATTATTGTTTTAATTTCCTCTTCCTTGGTGGTAGCTTCCCTTTTCATTCTTGATACTAGTAATTTGGTTTTCTTCTTTTTTTTTTAATTAAATTAACCAAAGGTTTATCTATTTTATTGGTTTTTTCATAAAACCAGCTCTTAGTTTTATTTATTAGTTCAATAGTTTTCTTAATTTCAATTTTAATTTTTCCTTTGGTTTTCAATATTTCTAATTTGGTGTTTAGTTGAGGATTTTTAATTTGTTCTTTTTCTAGTTTTTTTAGTTGTATGCCCAATTCATTAATCTCCTCTTTTTCTATTTTATTTATGTAAGCATTTAGAGATATAAAACTTCCCCTAAGAACTGCTTTGCTGCATCCCATAGGTTTTGGTATGTTGTCTCATTATTGTCATTCTCTTGAATGAAATTATTGATTGTTTCTATGATTTGTTGTTTGACCCAATCATTTTTTAGGATTAGATTATTTAGTTTCCAATTATTTTTTAGTCTATCTTTCCATGGCCCTTTATTACATATAATTTTTATTGCATCATGATCTGAAAAGGATGCATTTAATATTTCTGCCTTTCTGCATTGGATTGTGAGGTTTTATGCCCCTAGTACATGGTCAATTTGTGTATGTGCCATGTACTGCTGAGAAAAAAGTATATTCCTTTCTATCCCATTCAGTTTTCTCCAGAGGTCTATCATACCTAACTTTTCTAATGTTCTATTCACCTCCTTAATTTCTTTCTTGTTTATTTTGTGGTTAGACTTATCTAGTGCAGAGGGGAGGTTCAGGTCCCCCACTAGTATAGTTTTGCTGTCTATTTCTTCCTGTAACTCCCTGAACTTCTCCTCTAAGAATTTGGATGCTATACCATTTGGTGCATATATGTTTAGTAATGATATTACTTCATTGTCTATGGTGCCTTTTAGCAGGATGTAGTTTCCTTCCTTATCTCTTTTGATTAGATCTATTTTTGCTTTTGCTTTGTCTGAGATCAGGATTGCTACCCCTGCTTTTTTTCACTTCAGCTGACGCATAATATATTCTGCTCCAGCCTTTTACCTTTACCCTGTATGTGTCACTCTTTTTCAAATGTGTTTCCTGTAAACAACATATTGTAGGATTATGGTTTTTAATCCATTCTGCAATCTGTTTCCATTTTATGGGAGAGTTCATCCCATTCACATTCACAGTTATGATTACTATCTGTGTCTTTTTCTCATCCTTTCCCCCCATTTATGCTTTTCTTTCTCCTTTTTCCTTTCCCCCTTCACTAGTGTTTTGCTTTTGACCACCACCTCCTTCAGTCCCTCCCCCTTTTATTATCCCTTTCCCTTTTCTTCCCCTTTACCTTACTGCTTCTTCCCTCCCTTCTTTCCCCCCTCCCTTTTCTTTCCCCTTTTCCCTCCTACTGCCTATAGGGCAAGTTAGATTTCTATACCTAACTGATTATGTTATGCCCTTCTTGAGCCAAATCTGATGAGAGTAAGGTTCAAACAATGCTCCCCCCCTTCTTTCCCTCTGCTGTAATAGGATTTTGTGTCTTTTCCTGTAATGTAATTTACCCTTGTCTGCCTCCTCCTTTCTCAGTACATTTTCTAAGATCAGATTGATCCACTTATTTGGATCCATTTAACCCACTTGATTAGATTTTTTTTTATCATTACATCAAAGCCAACTAATATCCACTGTATGTATACTCCTTTAACAAGGTGTAATAACAATACAGTTCTCATGGGTTGCAAGTGTCATATTCCCTTGTAGGGGTTTAAACAGCCCTCCCCCTTTATTAACAACATATTGTATCTTTCTGTCCCATTTACCTTTTTAAGTCCTTCTTGAGTCCTGTACTTGAAGATCAAATTTTTTGTTGAGCTCTGGTCTTTTTATCAGGAAAGTTTGGAAGTCTCCTATTTCATTGAATATCTACCTCCTCCCTTGAAAAATGATGCTCATTTTTGTGGGTAATTGATCCTTGGCTGCATTCCAAGCTCCTTTGCCTTACATTATATCACCTGACGATATTTCTTTTGTATTACCCTCACTACCTCACCTCTTCCTCCGACCTTTTCCCAGTACTTCTTACCTCAGTGGCCCATCCAAAGCTCTCAGTTCTCTCTTCTCTGATCCTTTGCCTCCCACAGCCCCCGGGGAACTGGCTCTCTACCAAAGCCCATTTCATTTCCTCCCTTATTGCCAGGAGCTACTTCTGAGTGACAAAGAAAGGGAGATCTAATCTAACCTATCTGCTGTCACCAACTTTTTTCAGGAGGGTGTGTCTTTCTGCTTGGTCTGGAAAGACTCCCAAACTTAAATAACCTGAGCAGAGTGACTACAGAAAAGATCTACTTCTTGACGTCTGTCCCTCTGTGTTTATTGCTCCAGCAGGTAAGTAACCCACACTCATTTCCTTAGTGTTTCAAGATCCTTCCTTAAGGGGCTACTCCAGGGCGCATACTTAACCACAATTTTCCTTATCCTGACTTCAGCTCTGATAGAAAAAAGTGACCAGCTTGGTCTTGTTCAGTTTCTGCTGGAAATGAAGGATTCTGGTTCTCTCAGCCACATGCTTTCCCCACTCCTCTAACACACACACACACACACACACACACACACACACACACACTGCCCTTCTCCCCAGCCCTGCAAGTTTCTTATTCTTTGTCTTATTTTTATGACTTCTGAATCCTTCATACACATAACCATACACACACAACACAACACATGCAAACACACCAGTATCACATCTCCCAACCTCTTCTGTGTCACCCTTGTGTGACACCTGGAAAAGGGAGTGACTTGTTCATGATTGCCCAGGTAGCCAGCCAGGAACCAGGGTTTGAACATCACCTATCTTCTTGGGGAAGTGTTATTTTCTAAGCTAGGGAGATTTCCCATAGTTAGTTGCAGGTATAGGTTTCTAGGACCTGTAGATCTTAGCCCTGCCCCTACTACCTTCCCCTCTTCCACCTCTGTAGCTAAAGAAGGTATGTATAACTCCAGTCTCCTCTTCCCTTGTCCCCTCCCTTCCTCTTGTCTTTGATAGAGATGTGGGAGAGAGAGAGAGAGAGAGAGAGAGAGAGAGAGAGAGAGAGAGAGAGAGAGAGAGAGAGAGAGAGAGAGAGAGAGAGAGAGAGAGAGAGAGAGAGAGAGAGAGAGCGCGAGAGAGAGCAAGAGAGAGCTGACCAATGGTGCACCCTTGAGGGCAGGGTGAATGTGGTTTTCCAATGAGCCTGAGAAGCAGAGTTGGGGTGGTAAGAAGGAACTTGGTACTTGGAACAGGGAGACCTGGGACTAATTTTTTTTAATGTTATTTTTAATTTATGGAATAAAGCAAGCATTTCCACAACATAATACAATAAAAAAGATGATTCTACAAGAAATTGTGAATCTACCATGTACAACTTGCTGTTCCCTCCAAATATACAGCAAAGTAATTATGTTAGTTTCCTTTTTTCCTTTTTTCTTCCCTCTTCCCCCTACCCTCTTCTAGAGGTGACTATCATTGCACACAAATAATCTTTAATGTTTGCCTTATATTTTTTCTGGACCTTTTATATCAAATTTTCCTTTGAGTTCTAATCTCTTTGTTACAAATACCTGAAGTCTTTCAATTCTTCAAATATCCATTTTTTTTTCAATCAGGATTACACTCAACTTTGCTGGGTATGTTATTATTGGATGCAACCCTGACCCTTTTGCTCTTCACAATATAATGTTCCAAGACTTAAGGTATTTTAAAGTAGAAGTTGCTAGGTCTTGTGAAATCCTTACTGTATTTCCTCAGTATTAAATTTTTTTTTCTTGTTGCTTGCAAAATTTTCTTCATAACCTGAGAGTTTTGAAGCTTGGCTATGATATTCCTATAAGTTTTCATCCTGGGATCTCCTTCATGTTGTGAACGGTAAACTTTTTTTCCTACTTCTACTTTCCTTTCTTGTTCTAGAACTTCAGGGCAACTTTCCTTAACAACTTCTTGTAATATTGTATCCAGATAATTTTTTGATCATAACTTTCAGGTAGACTTATATCGTATCTCCTCAATCTCTTCTCCAGATCAGTTGTTTTTCTAATGAGATGTTTCAGATTCTCTTCTATTTTTCCTGGTTTTATTATTTGTTAGTGTCTTATAATGTAATTTATAATTTTCTTCTGCCTAATTCTAGTTTTCAAGGAGTTATTTTCTTTCTTAACATTTTGTATCTCTTTTTCAAATTGGTTAACTTCTTTTTCATAATTATCTTGGATTGTGTGTATTTTTCCTATTTTTTCTCTATCTCCATTATTTAATTTTTGAATTCATTTTCAAGTTTTTCCAAGAACCCTTTTTGGGCTTGTAACCATTTGATGTTACTCTTTTGGGTAGGAATGGCTTTTTTTTTTAAACCTTGCTATGTTCTTCCAAATATAAACCCAGATCTTTTACACCAAAGTAGTTATCTATGGTTGGATTCTTTTTCCTTTGCTAACTCATTTTTATTTTTATTTTGTTCTATTTTATTTATAGCAACCCATTATTATAATTGAGTTTTCATTCTGATTTGTGGATAATGTTGTCCTGAATTCTGTTTGGGGGCTCAACCTGAGGCACTCCTCTCCTCTCCCAAGCCGAAGTTAAATCCTCCAGCCATGCTGTCCCTAAAATGTTCTTGCTCCTTGTTGTACCTTCACTCACTGGGCTTGTGACACTCCTCCTTGCCCACAGCCACAACCACAGCCCAGATCATTTCTGGTCAGCACTTCTATGCCTGGCTTCCAGAAAAAGCAAGGGTTCTTTCAAACTTTCTCCACTCAGCTATCTGCTGTTCCTTAAATGAAAGTTTGCAAGGTAAAAGTCAGCAAGGTGAAAGTTTTTGAAAGTGTGAGGTGAAAGTTCTTGAGGCTGTGAGGTGAAAGTTTGTGAGGTGAAAGTTCTTGAGGCCATGAGTGAAATTAACTTTGAGATGAAATTTCTTTTTGTATTAATTTATTTTGCTTTATCAACAATCACTTCCATAGGCTTTTGAGTATTAAATTTTTCTCCTCCTTCCTCCCCACGTCTCCCCTCAAGACAGCACTCAGTGTGATATAGGCTATAAATAAACATTCTTATTAAATATATTTTCACATTAGTGATGTTGTAAGGAAGAATTATAACCAAAAGGAGGAACCACCAGAAAGAGGAAACTAAACACAACAGAAGAAAAAAAAATAGCAAATAATATGTTTCGATCTGCATTCAAACTCCATAGTTCTTTCTTTGGATGTGGATAGCATTTTCCATCATGAGGCCTTTGGAGATATCTTAAATCCTTGCATTGCTGAGAAGAGTTAAGGCTATCAATATTAGTCATTGCACAACATGGCTGTTACTGTGTACAACATTCTCCTGGTTCTGTTCACTTCACTCAGCATCAGACCATACAAGTCTTTCCAAGTTTTTCTGAAGTCTGCCTGCTCATCATTTCTTATAGCACAATAGTATTCCATTACATTCAAATTCCACAATTTGTTCCGCCATTACCCAATTGATGGGTATCCTCTCAATTTCCAATTCTTTGCCACCACAAAAAGAGCTGCTATGAATATTTTTGTACATGTGGGTCCTTTTCCCATTTTTATGATCTCTTTGGGATACAGCCCAAGAAGTACTATTGCTGGGTCAAAGGGTATGCGTATTTTTATAGCCCTTTGCGCATAGTTCCCAATTGCTCTCCAAAATGGTTGAATTAGTTCACAACTCCACCAACAATACATTTTCCCACATCTTCTCCAACATTTATCATTTTCCTATTTTGTCATGTTGGCCAATCTGATAGGTGTGATGTGGTACCTCAGAGTTGTTTTGATTTGCATTTCTCTAATCAATAGTGATTTAGAGCATTTTTTCATATGACTATAGATGGTTTTAATTTCTTTATCTGAGAACTGCCTGTTCATATCCTTTGACCATTTATCAATTGGGGAATGACTTGTATTCTTATAAATTTAACTTAATTCTCTACATATTTTAGAAATGAGGTCCTTATCAGAGAGACTGGTTGTAAAAATTCTTTCCCAGTTTTCTACTTTCCTTCTAATCTTGATTGCATTGGCTTTGTTTGTGCAAAAACTTTACAATTTAATGTAATCAAAGTTATCCATTTTGCATTTTGTAATGTTCTTTATCTTGAATTTGGTCATGATTTTTGGTCATGAATTAGTCTGTTCTCCATAAATCTGATAGATAAACTATTCCTTGCTCTCCCAGTTTGCTTATAGTATCAGCCTTTATATCCAAATCATGAACCCATTTTGACTTTATTTTGATATATGGTGTGAGATTTTGGTCTATGCCTAGTTTCTATCATACTCTTTTCCAGTTTTCCCAGCAGTTTTTGTCAACTTATCCCTAAAGCTGGGGTCTTTGAATTTAGCAAATAATAGATTACTATATTCATTGACTACTATGTCTTGCATACTTAGTCTATTTCACTGATCCACCACTCTATTTCTTAGCCGGTACCAAGCAGTTTTGATGATTGCTGCTTTAAATACAATTTAAGATCTGGAATGGCTCGGCCACCTTCCCTTGCATTTCTTTTCATTAGTTCCCTTGACATTCTGGAACTTTTGTTATTCCAAATGAATCTTGTTATTATTTTTTTCTAACTGTATAAAATAATTGGTAGTTTGATTGGTATGATACTGAATAAGTAAATTAGCTTAGGTAGAATTGTCACTTTTGTTATATTAGCTTGGCCTACCTATGAGCAACTGATGTTTTTCCAATTATTTAGATCTGACTTTATTTGTGTGAAAGGTGTTTTGTGATTGTGTTCATAGAGTTCCTGGATCTGTTTTGGTAGGTAGATTCCTAAATATTTTATAATGTCTACAGTAACTTTAAATGGAATTTCTTCTTCTATGAGATGAAATTTCTTGAGGCCTAGTCTGCTTATTGAGCTGCCCTTAGCTCTGTTGTTTGTTGATTATGTGAAGTCAGCCTGGAGGGTTTACACTTCACTTAGGCCAGACCTCAGCCCCTTGTTTTTTCTGAGGTCCTCTCAAGTTGTCATAGGAGGATACATACCTTACCTTTTTATTTTTGTTGCTCTACTTTCATTTCATGGCAATTTTTCTGTCTGTTTGTGGAGAAAATCTGGAGAGCCTGTAAATTTCTGACCTACTCTGCCATCTTCCCAGAGTGCCCCCAGTGATCTGGGACTTGTCAGAGCGTACACCAGCTGAATGATCTCAAGGAAGTCACATTCTTCTTCTGAGCTGTATCTATATCACTTCATGACTTTGAGATTCCATAAGGGAGGTAGCTATGGAGCTGTGGAGTGCAGTCTCAATGGTTATTCTCACTAGTCTAGAGCATAATTTTGATTTTGTACCCATTGTGGAGACCAGGGAGGGGTGGGCTAGGCCCCTTATCCTCCCCCATACACTATCTCTTGCTAAAGAATAAAAATATCCCCTATCACTTTAAGGGCAAACATCTTGCCAAATCCCTATCGAATGCATGACCATTAAATTATACCAGTCAGGACTTGGGGCCATCATATTTCTTTTTCAAAACATCAAAAAACTGAAATAGTATTGAAATTTTAAGGTTATGAAAGTAGAAGCAGTGCTACTTTTTAATGGAAGTGCAAAAGGGACAAATCTCTTGCCTGTCTTCCTCCTTTACTCTCTCCCTCTCTTCTTCACTTCACTGGCCAAAAATGAATCCAGGTAACAATTCTTCCCATGGGTCAGCTGGGAGGAGCTTACAGGGAGACCCTGGAAAGGCAGGGAACCAACTGGTCTTAGAGTTTGTGGAAAGTCAGGATGGGAAAGATACCACCTAATGTGTCCTAAAAAGGTTGCCAATGTTGTGTCAGCCTCTGCCTTTCTGGCTTCTCATTGACACCAGATGGAGAGGTGAGGAGCAGAAGTATAGCTAGAGATGTCATTTTTGTCAACAAGGAGGAACTTAGTAGGGGGATGGGTTGGAGGGGGGAGTGGGCTGGGGAGACCAGAAAGAACCATCTCATCTCATCTCATCTCATCTCATCTCATCTCATCTCATCTCATCTCATCTCATCTCATCTCATCTCATCTCATCTCATCTCATCTCACAAGGAGGAGAAATCTGGTCCTGGTTTGACTTTAGCCCTAGACATTAGGATAGTGGATTTCAGCATTCATGAAAGAGTGCTTAGGCTGGGAAAATCAGAGGATTAGATAGTCTAGTCCAACACATTCATTTCTTTTATTCTGTTATTGGTTTTTTTTTTTAAAGAGGTTGAAGAAAAGACATTAGATTGCTTATTCTACCTCCCTCATTTCCTTTTCTTTTCCTTTCAGTCATTACCAGACACCTCTCCTCACCCTACCCCACTAGCAATTGAACCCTCTCTCTGGAACCAGGATTGTAAGCAAAGATTGTAGCGTCTGCTTGTTTTGCTTAAGTAGTCCGTACCTCCGAGTCAAATATTCTCTGGGATCATCATTCTAACCTACTCATTTTACAGAATAAGACCTAGGAGACAATGACATGGAATCATAGAATATCAAAGTTGGAAGGAGCAACATATACTTGAAAGGAAGCCCCAGTATAATACCACCAAGAAATGGTCACCTAGCCTTTGTTTGGAGGCTCCCAATAGGGAGAACCACCATTTCCCAAGACATTCACTCTGGAACAGGTCTCATTATAAAGAAGTTCCCCCACCCAACCCAAGCACCCCACTGGCCTCTTTGCAATTTTCACTCACTCTATCTGGTTCTGCTCTCTTAGGACAGACAGAACACACTTTTCCATTTGACAATACTTCAAATATTAGGAGGTTATCACAACTTCCCCAGCTCCTCCTTCACTCCTGAGTCTTCTTTACACTAAATATGCCCACTTCCTTCCACTGATTCTCATACAGTCCTTGAATCCTGGCTGCTCTCATCTGGACATTACAGCTTATCCAAATCCTTCTCAAACTGTGGTGCCCCAAACCCCAGATGTTGTAAAGTATCTACATAGTAGGTGCTTATTAATAAATGTTTATTCCTGCTGACTTAAAAGTCCAGGAACAAACATTTATTAATAAGCACCTACTATGTAAATACTTTACAAATATTATCTCATTTGATCCTCACAACAACCCTGAAAGGTAGATGCTATTATTATCCCCATTTTGCAGTTGAGGAAACTGAGACAGATGGAGGCTAAATGACTTGCTCAGGACCACACAGCTAGTAAAGTTAGGACAGATTTGAATTTAGGTCTTCCTGACTCCAGGTCCAATACTCTGTCCACTGTAGTGCATAACTGTTATCTAACCATGTTTTCCCCATACTATAAATGTAAAGTTGATTTTTTTTTAATTCAAGTATAATACTCTCCCTTTAGAATTTCATCTTATTAAACATAGCCCATTTCCCCAGTGGAAGATCTTTTTCTATCTTAACTATTATCTACTATTTTATCTATCCCCCCCAGTTTTGTGTCATTTGAACAGTTGATAACCATGCCCTCTAGGTTTTCATTCAACTACAATACGTACTCTCTTTCGTCTTAGTACTGCACAAAAAGTCAGTCAAAAGCTCACAGGAAATAGAAAAAGGGGGGCTGCCTCCTTATTTGCCTATTCCATCACTGACTTCACTGGCATTCCTTTGTTCTGCTTCTGTGGGCTTTTAGCAGACTTTTTATGCAGTACTGGGATAAAAGAAGGCATTTATTGTAGTTTGATTGGATTTATTGTTCATTATTTGTTCTGGTGCGAATTTCAGGGTTTTTTGCTAGAGTAGGTATATGAGACATGGGTGCCCTGCTTGACCAGACGTCCTTCCAAATCTCTTGAATCTCTTATGACTGGGTCATGCCCAAAGGCCCATTACAAAGAAATGATTCCTTCCCTCAAGCAGCTTACATTCTATTTGAATCTGCGCTCATGCTCAGAGTGGAGAGTGGAGGCATTTATCCCAGGTAAGGTAAATCAGGGTATTTCTATGGAAGATAGATGACCTCCCTTCCAGTGGAAAACCCCAGATGCCTTTCCTGGTTGTATCACTCCCTGTCATTTGAGAAAATGGTCTTTGAAGGGGAATGGGGAACCTTTAGGACAATCATGGTCCCAGGAAGGTGAGAACACTAGGCTCAGCTCCCAGCCACTCTTTAGGAGTAGGCCTTTAGAATAATAAGGAGAGGTCACTGGGCAAAGAGTAGGGGATATCTGGGATGCCCTAAAAAGAAGTCGAGGACAAAACTAGGAGGGCCTTAAGACAATGTCTAATTCAATCCTGACCTAAAGCAAGAAACTCCTTCTACATCTGTGCAGCGAGTCATCAAACCTCTGAGTAAACATTTCCAGGGATGTGGAGTTCCTTGTCTGCTAGAGGTAGTTGATTACTCCAGTGTCTCTTATTTTATGGCCGAGAACCCTCCTAGCTCTGACATTCTGTTCTGAGCACCCTCCTAGCTCTTTTATTTCATGGGTTTTTAAAATTGAATTTTACTGCTCTAATCAGCAAAAATCTATCCTCTGTCTCCCTTCTATCCACTCCCTCACTGCAAATGAATAAAAACCAAAATCACTATTACAAACATATAGCCAAATCAAATGTCCACATTGGCAATGTCTAAAAGCAAAAAACAACACATAAATATGTATGTACATACACACACACATGCATACATACATATATATATATATATTTATGTAAATACGTGTGTGTATTCTTGTGTGTGGTTGTATGTGTGTATCATTTTACACTCCATATCTTTCACCTCTCTATGAGGAGGAAGGTAGCATGTGTCATCATTTGTCCTGTGGAATATTGGTTGATCATTAATAACCATTAGGGTTCCTAAGTCTTTCAAAGCTGTTTGTTTTTACAATGTTGTTGTCACTGCACAAATTGTTCTCCTGGTTCTATTTGCGAGGTCTTCTCTGAATTTTCTGAAACCATCCCCTCCATCATTTCTTACAGCACAGCAACACTATGTTACATCCCTACAGCACAAACCCAATTGATTCAGCTATTCCTGAATTGGTGTGCATTCAGTTAGACTCAAATTCTTCACCACCTCGAAAAGATCTATATTTTTGTACATCCTTAGCTGGTGTTTGATTTGCTTAGGACTGATCCCTCCATTAATCTACCCTCCTCTAATTTTCCACTCTCCTTTCTTCCCTTTCTCTCCTATATCTCTGTTGAGAAATGTATTTCTGTACACAACTCTGTGTGTGCAAATTCTTCCTTCCTCTGACCAGTTAAGTGAAACTGAGGATCAAGTGTCACCCACTACCCACACATCTTCCTCCTTGTTCATAGAGACTTCTACTTGTATACCCTGATTTTGTCAGATAATTTCCTCTAACTTTCCTTTCCTTTCCCTCTTTCCAGTGGATTTCTCTTCTCCTCCCTTTCCATTCTTCTTTCAATATCACTAAGACATAACAGAACCACCCTCAAGCCTTTTGTCTAATTAGAATACTTCTATAATCCCTGGTGATGATAAAATTTAAATGAGATACATGTACCATCTAACTACATTAGAATGTAAGCAGTTTTTCCTTCTTTAGTTCTTTATCATTGCTCATATGTGTTTACCTTTTTGAATTTCTCTTAACTCTCATATTTGTACTTAAAAATTTCTATGTAGCTCTGACCTTTTCATTAGAAATGTTTGGACACATACTGTTTCATTAAAGGTCCATTTCCCCCCATACAATTATTCAGTTTTCTGGATAAGTTATTCTTGGCTGTAAGCTTATATCTTTTGCTTTCTTTGATATTTTATTCCAAGTTCTCTGCTCCTTTTCAATTGTAGCTGCTAATCATGTGTGATCCTGGCTGTGGCTACTTTGTATTTGAATTCTTTCTTTTTGACTACTTGAAGTATCTTTTCTTTGACCTAGAAGCTCTGAAATTTGCCTATAGTGATTTTTTTTTGTGAGTTTTCTTCTTT
This sequence comes from Phascolarctos cinereus, assembly GCF_003287225.1. Classification (NCBI taxonomy): domain Eukaryota; kingdom Metazoa; phylum Chordata; class Mammalia; order Diprotodontia; family Phascolarctidae; genus Phascolarctos; species Phascolarctos cinereus. The sequence continues at coordinate 682,233,938 of NW_027555847.1, read as the reverse complement.
TTTTCCCAGGAGATGACTGCTGAATTAGTTCAATTTCTACTTTGCCCCCCAGTTCTAAGACATCTGGGTAGTTTTCTTTATGAAGCCTAAGCTCATTTTAAAAAATCACGGCCTTAAGGTAGTCCAAATTTTTCAAATTTTAAATATTTAAAATTTTTTAACTTTTCAAATGTGAAGTTTTCCTCTTTCATCTGTTTTCCAGATCAGTTGTTTTCCTATAGGTTGCCTCATCTTTTCTACTTTTTTTTCAGTCTTTTTACTTATTTATATTATTTCTCATTGTGTTATGAAGTCATTGGCTTCTATTTTTGTTCCATTCTAATTTTCAGAGAGTTTATTGCTTGGGCAAGTTTTTATACTTCTTGTATCAAGCTCTTAGTTCTCTTTCAAAATTTCTCATTTCTTTTTCAGTTTTTTCCTCTAGAATTCTCATTTCATTTATAAAAGCTTTCTTTAATTCTCTTTGCAACTCTTGCTTCATATCTTCCAGGAATTCTAGTTGTTTTTGTGCCCAAGCTGCGTTTTTCTTTTCATGACTTTGTTGATAAATGTTTTAGAGTCATTCTCTTCTTCTAAGTTTATGTCTTGAGTGTCCTGTCACCATAATGGCTTTTTAATGGTGGGATTCTTTTTTTTTTCTCTCATTTTTTCAGTCTGTTTCCTGACTTCAAACTTTATGTCAGGACCAGGTTCTGGGTACTTCCGGAAGAATGTCTAGTCTAGTCCTGCTCCTGATTTCTTGGGAGTATTAAGTATTTTCAAGGACAGCTCAGGCTAGGGGCCTGCAAGTTGTAAATACTTCCGAAGTGGTTTATCTGGGGCAAAGTCTGATCGCTGGTAGTTGCCCCTAGTCTGATCTCTGTAATTCCCTGGCCTAGGTTTGGGTCTGCACAGTAGCAGATTGCTGTAGGATTCTGCCACTATCAGCAACTAGGAAAGTCTACTGGTTTAGAGTGGCAGAAGTTCAGGCTACAATTTATTCTGGGATTTCTGTCCTTGTTATTCCTCTTCAGGCTTCAGATTGGCTAGAAGCTGCAACTGAGACTCTGCTCTGCTCCTGGAGTCCAAGCTCCTGCTTCCTTCTGAACTTCCTCCTTGTTGAGTACACAGCCCAAAGCCTGTGACCACTCTTATCTTGAATGACACCCCTAGGTACAGGTCCTTGTCTCCTCTACCCTGGATCTGTTACCTGGAACTCTTTAGCAGGTGACAAAGCTTCTCACTGGTAGTTATTCTTACATCATGCAGTGCCTTGGAATGGATCTGAGATCTCTTCTTGATTGATTGCATAGCTGTTTTCTGAATTACTGTGCTCCAAACTGACTCCCCAGACCTGACCCTGTCTGCAGTGCTCATAGATCTCTCTGTCTGTTTTCATCTGACAACCTGGGCTGGAAAAGTGACTCACTATGATGGTTTTTTTTTTTGTATTTTCCCATCAGAATTTGGCATGGTGCATTTCCTACGTCTGTTTGGCAATATGCTGTGCTCTGCCTCCTCATTTCATATTCTAAGGTCTTCCCAATTCTGACATACTGCATTCTGAGGTCACTCCAAGCTGTCACATTCTCTGTTCTAAGGTCCTCCTAGTTCTGACATTCTCTTCTCTAAGTGCCCTCTCACCACTGTGGTTCTAGAGTCTATTCTCTCTCATTGGGAATTGATTTCCCCCCACACCCCACAGCTTTGGACAGAACCCAGCTAGGTAAAATAGATGCTAGACCAGGTCTGAGAAAAGTAGGTGTCTTATGCCTAGGAAGATTTAGGTCATTTATCTGGTATGTTAGAAGAACATCACTCAGTCAGTGCCTTCTTTGTGACCTGAGGCCAGCAGGTATAATAAAAATCAGTCTGGACTGGACAATCAGGTAATCTGGGTTCAAACCCAACCATGCCATTGACTCATTATATGACATTGGGCAAGTTATTTCACCACTCCGTTTCCTGTTATGTAAACTCCTTATGTAAAATGAAAGGGTTGAACTCTTTGAAGTTTCCTTGTAGTTATGACTTTTATTCTGTATATGTAGTTATTTTGTTTCTAAAATCAGCCACCCATGTACATTGATTCTCAGTTAACCAGAGTCTTTGATTAACCAGAACACACTTTTCTTCCCTGACATTGTCATCACCTTTTCAGGACATTTCTAGTAAAACCCTTAGTCTTTTGCTTACAGTATGCTGGCCAGCCTGTACAATTGGTTTTGGAAGGCAGAGTACTGGATTCCCCCTGGGTTCTCCTGGACTGACTTGGAAGATTCAGATGGTGTTACCTACCCTCACTCTAAGGACCTATGGATTGCCCTTCCCCTGACCTTTGTCTTAGTCCTTGTCAGATATTGCTTTGAAAGGTGAGTGAACCGTGAGCTTCCCTCCCTTCCCTTCTATTTTTTTTAAATCATCATTTTATTAATACTTTCTGTTTTAATAAAATTACTGTCATTTCTGGACAAACCCTTTCCCTCTCTCCAACCATCTCCTGTCAGTTGGTCAACAAGCATTTATTAAGCACTTAATATGTAACAGGAACTATGCTTAGCACTGATAAGAAAAATAAAAAAGAGTACATGCTCTTTGCCCTTAAGGGCCCACATTCCAATGGGGAATATACAGAGTAGATTTGAGATAAGGGGAAGGCTCTGACACTATGGAGACTAGGAAAGGCCTCCTGTAGACAGTTGGATTTAAACTAACTCTTGATGAAGGCCAGGGAAGTCAGATTAAAGTGAGGTGGGAGAGCACTCCAGGTATAGATGGATAGCCAATGAAAAGTTGTAAGAGGTGGAGAGCTCTGTGAGGAACAAGACCTCAAAGTTTGCTGGGATATGAGTACGGTAGTAAAATGTAAGAATGCTGTAAAGTTAAGAAAGGGTCAGATTATGGAGGACTTTAAAAGATAAACAGAGGATTTTATATTTGATCTTAGAGTCATTTAGAAACCATAGGACTTTTTTTCAGTAGTAGGTTGACATGATCAATCTTATACTTGAGGAAAATCCCTTAACTGATGAAGAGTGAAGTGAGCAGCACCAGGTAATCAATTTATATGATAACAATAACATTGTAAAGACAAACAACTTTGAAAGACTTAACAATGAATGAAATAGCAAACCTTGTAACCTTCTCTGACCTCCTGTCAGATATGATGAACTCAGAGTGCAGATTGAGACAGATTGCTTTGGATGTGGTCAATGTGGCTCTTTGTTTTGCGTCATTCTGCAAATACGCTACACTGGGGTTTTTTTTTCTCCCAATGGTAGGGAGAGAGTTATGGAGAAGGGAGAAAAAGAGAGATTGTTGTTCATTGAAAACAATTTAATTTAATCTTTCAAAGAAGAACAGAAAAGAAAATCACTTGAGCCCTTGAAGCCAAACCAACCACTGTAGCCACCATGTTTGACAGAATATGAAACATTTTGTAGTCAGAGTCCCTCACTTCTCCAAATAAAATAGGACAGGCAAATTTCCCCATTTCTTTTCCAGGGTCAGGACTGAGCATCATGATTGCATAGAATTTGGGTTTGTTTTATTGTTATTTTCCAGTTATTAGAGTATTGTTCTCCTGATTCTGCTTACTACATGTCACATCAACTCATACATATTTCCCATATTTCTTTGAATTCTTTATGACTTGTTAATATTCCATTAAGTCCATATATACTACAAAGTGAAGTTTTGCCACATTTGTGGACAACTCACTATGTTTTCAGGTTTGTTTGTTTGGTTTTTTTTTGCTACCATGAAGTGTTATACCGAATATTTTATTACACATGAGTATTTTATTACACAGACCTTTCTGCCTTTGACTTCCTTGAGGCATATGCCCAGCAATGTGATGTCTGAGATGAAGGATATGAACAAATGATAATTTATACAGACACACACACACAGACACACACACACACACACACACACACACACACACACACACACACATACTTTTCCAGAATGGTTGAACAAATTCACATTTCCATCAAGAATGCCTTCCACAACCTATCCAACACTGACTATTTTCATAATTTTTCATCTGAGTCTATTTTCTAGGTATTAAGTTAAAAGTTGGAATTGCTTTTATTTAAATCTCCCTCCCTCTCATCCCCTCCCCCCACAATTTGGACCAACCTTTCCTATGGTTCTTAGGAGTTAGCAGCCCTTTTGAAAACTATTTGGTCATATGCTATGATTACTTTTCTTTGGTGTATGGTTCTCATATATTTGTGATCGATAGCTTGCATATTAGAATTTTATCACAGGTATTTGAAATATCTTTGATGCAAAGATTGTTTCTCCCACTTCAGGTTAGAATTCTTAGGTTTTAATTTTCTCCAGTTATTTCTTTTGTATAAATGTTAATGTCTACCTCACAGCACTATATATCTGTGCAATTTTTTCTCTTTTGCTTTTTGACAAAATTTGTGATTTTATGTGCAAGCTAGATGGCTGAGTGGATAGAGCACTGGGCCTGGAGTCAGGAAGACCTGAGTTCAAATCCATCCTAGACACTTAAAAACTATGTGACCCTAGGTAAATCATTAACCTCTGACAGTTTCCTCAGATGTAAAATGGGAATAATAGCACCTACCTATCCCCTAGGGTTGTTGTGAGGATTAAATAATATTGTCCTTTGTAAATTTGTAAAGCACTTAGCACAGTGCCTGGCACATAGCAAATACTTAATAAATGCTTCTCTCTCTCTCTCTCTCTCTCTCTCTCTCTCTTCTCTCTCTCTCTCTCTCCTTCCTCTCCTTCTTTCCTTCTTCCCATTTAAAGCCCCCAGAAGTATGGCTACCCTGCTTGCTTAGCCAATAGAGCTATTTCTCTGACCCAATCAGAGAGATGTTCACAGCTGACAAAGAATTCAAGGCATAGACAAATCTTATTTACATATGAAAACCTTGCCATGTGTGACTACAATCTATCACTTTATCAAGTGAGATGGATTGGGAATTGAGCCTTCCTCCTCTTATATTTACACTAATTTAATCATAGTCTATTCCTATAGGCTTTCCCTGACCCCAATAAGCATTTTTCTTAGTCCAGTCATGGAGTATTATGGATGAGGAAAGTGAGACGCAGAAGAATGAAGTCATTTCCCCAAGGTTCCACAGGCAGTGAGGATCAGAGCTGGTATTTCACCCTAGATGCCCAGACCTCAGTGCCAGTACTCTTTCCCATGCCAGCCATGCAAAGTAGGTTTGTGAGGTTTTTTCCTCATAGTAATTACATGAGATCGTATTATATGAATGCAGTGGTGTATAACTGGGCTATAAGAAAGGAAGGAAAGCCTTATTGCACTACTCCTCTCTTTAAGGTCTGCATTCCAACAAAACTGGATATAATCCTGCCTCCAGCTACCCGTGTGCAGTCCCACCTCCATGTCCTCTCTCACGGACATACCCTTCGCCCTTCATTCCTCCTCCACCTGTCAAATTGTACCCAACCTTTAAATCCCTACCTCAATGCTGTAGAAGATTCCCCTCCTGCCACTTCCAGCCCAACTGTTGATAGTGATCTTTTCCCCTTGGGAAGTGTCATTACTTTTTTACTGCTCTGCTGTATTTGTACTGTATTACTGTGTGATATTATGGATATTTACGGAGACTTTAAAATCTTTGGGGCCCAAGACAATATTTTCTTTAAAGCTTGTGTCTGTCACTAAGCACAGGTCTTTGCATACTTTGTTGTTGTTGAGTCATTTCAGTCGTGTCCAAGCCTTCATGACCCCATTTGGGGTTTTTTATTTTTTATTTTTTTTATTAGCGAAGATACTGAAGTGGTTTGCCATTTCCTTCTCCAAATCATTTTACAGATAAGGATATGAAGCAAACAGGGTTAAGTGACTTGTTAAGAGTTAAATGATCACATAGCTAGTAAATATCTGAGGTCAAATTTGAACTCATGAGGTTGAGTCTTCCCGATTTTAAGCCCAGTATTCTATTTACTGCACCATCTAGTGGTCCACTAGCTTTGTATACAGCAGGTGATTAATAAATGCTTATTGCATTTGAAATAAGAAGAATATTTGCAATAAGAAGAATATTTGCAATTAGACTTTGGCACAGAATTTCAGGGACACCTTCTAATTCATTTGCAGGTCTATTCCTGCTCTCTTCATAATAGCCCAGAGTTCCCTTTTCTTAATGCCTCAGGTGTTGTTTTCTTTTCCCGTGCATAATACCTAGGATGAGATCTCTCAAAGACCATCCTGATTCTCTTTGCTCCCTCCTAGAACCTCTTCATAATCCACCTACTCCTACTCTCCATCTACTTCAGACTGTATTAATTTAGCTGTTGCAGGCCAGTTGGTGGGTAGAATGTGGCAGAGAAAGAGTTCCCAAAAGGCCAGAAATGGAAAGAAAGAGGTTCCTGGGTACTCACTTCCTCTTGTCTCCTCTTACAGGACCATTGGGTTGTCCTTGAGCAGGGCCATGGGTGTGCGTGACAAACTCAGAGTCAAGGCTGCCCCCAATCCCATCTTGGAGTCCTTTTTCTGGACACAAAGTCAGAATCCCAAAGAGGTGAGCAGGCCTCAAGTTTGGGTAATGTTAAGGATCCTGAGAGTGGTAAGCCTCAATGCCTTTCCGTAGGGCAATTCATGATGTTCAATGGTCATTGAATAGGAAGTAGGGGAGGTTGGAGGGACTGTATATCCAGGACTGCCTCAAACATAGCCTCTGTCTTCTGTCTTCCTTGTTCCCTATCACTCAGGTGACTTCTGCCACTATCTTCTTCTATATCCCTGTCTTACATGAAGAGGTGGCCTTACTCCTTACTCACTAGTCCCTCTACCTGCAAAAGCAGTCCCATTTTATCCTGTCACTTCTAACAGATTACCCTCTATCATCCTTACACTTACATTTATCTTCCATTTATTCTTGTCTATTGGCTCCTCCTCTACTGTCTACACATGTGCCTATGTCTCCCCCATCTTCAAAAAACCCTCACTTGATCTTTCTAGCCCCAATAACTAACATCCCATATCTCTTCTACCATTTGTGGCTTAATTCCTTGAGAAGGCCATCTGCAATAGACACCCCCTCCTCTCCTCTCATGCTTTTTAAAGCTTCTTACAATCCAGTTTCCCACCTCATCATTGAACAGAAACTCACCTTTCCAAAGTTATTAACAACCTCCTACTTGCCAACCCCAATTGCCTCTTCTCAATCCTTATTCTTCTTGGTCTCTCTTCAGCCTTTGGTTGTTGATCACTGTTTTCTTCTCAGTACTCTCTTCCCTCTAGGTTTTGGGGATACCACTCTCTCTTAGTTCTCTTGCTACCTATCTGACTACTCCTCAGTCTCCTTTTCTGGATCTTCATCCAGATCATGCCTTTTAACCATAGATGTCCTACATGGCTGTGTCCTGGGCCCTCTTCTCTTCTCCCTCCAACCTACTTCCTTTGGTGATCTCCTCAGCTCCCATGGCCATCTCTCTGCTGTTGATTCTCATATCTATCTATTCTGCTGCAACCTCTCTGCTGATCTCCAGTCTTGTATTTACAACTCCTTTTTAGGAGTTTAGGTACTTCAAAATGGATGAACAGTAGACATCTTAAACTCAATGTTTAGAATAATTCATTATCATTCTCCCTAATCCTTCCTCCTGTCCTAACATCCCTTTTATGGTCAAGGACACTACCATCTTCCCAGTCCTTCAGTCTCTCCATCTAAGTGTCATCCTTGGTTCCCCACTACCTCTTACCTTTCAGTCCAATTTGTTGCCAAATGCCTTTTTATTTCACCTTTGTATTATCTCTCCAATAGCCCCATTCTCTTTTCTGAAAATGCCTCTACCCAATTACAGGCCCCTCATCACCTCACATCTGGATTATTGCAATAGCCTTCTGGTGGATCTGCCTGCCTCAAGTCTCTGCCCACTCCAATACATCTTTCAGTCAGTGGCCAAAGTGTTTTTTTTTTTATCCTAAGTCTCAGGTTTGACCAAGTTATCACCCTACTCGATAAATTCCAATGATTCTCTATATCCTCCAGGATTAAATATAGAATTTTATTTTTGGCATTCAAAGCCTTTCATAACCTAAGCCACATCTCCCATCTTTCTAGTCTACTTGCACCTTGCTATCCTTGGCATACTCTTTCATCCAATGATTCTGGTCTCCTTGCTGTTCCATGAACTAGTCACTCCATATCTCAGCTCTGAGCATTTTCACTGACTGTTTCCCCTAATTAGAATTCTCTCTCTCCTTGTCTCTGCCTTCTGGCTTCCCTGAAGTCCCAGCTAAAATCCCACCTTCTATATGAAGCCTTTTCCAGCTTCTCAAGTCTAGTGCCTTCCCTCTTTTAATTATTTCCTATTTCCCCCTGTAGCTTCATTGTACAGATTTGCATCTCCCATCTCCATATCTTTGAACAAGTTCTTCTCCATGCTTGGACTGGTTGTTCTTCATCCTTGGTTCATACTATCTCTAAATTACTTAAATTTTGCATATATTTACATATACTTATCTCTATACTTATTGCTTCTGGTAGAATATAAGGTCTCTGGGAGTAAAGAATATTTGTTTTTTGTCTTTGTACAGCACCTGGAATATAGTAGATACCTCATAAAGAATTGCTTCATTGATTTAAATCTAAGATTTCTGCTCAATTTGGGTAGAGATTCCCTCAGTATAGGTCTTTTCCTCCCCTTCTTCCTCAAGGGCAACAAAGCTATAGCAAGGTACAGGGTGTGGACTGAGAAATGCCTTCTTTTGGAGACCTGTCGCACTAGGGTAGAGGTGAGAAGACATCTCTCTGGACAGAGCCCATGGAGACTAGGGCCAAGTCTTTTCCCCTGATGCATATTACTCCTCATGATCTGTGAGGCTTCCAATAATTCCCTGAGGACAGAGGGGGCATTCTCGAAGATGAATGGTCCGGTTGCACTTGGAGGAGGTAGCTTCTCTGTTGTGACAGGGGGCTTACCTTTTTCTGTCCCACTCCACTGCTCTTGTCCTCTGATATTCTCAGGATGATCTGAGTCACCTAGGCCGTCAGTGTGGTCTCTCAGTAAGGCAGGTCCAACGCTGGTTTCGGCAAAAGAAAAAACAGGAGCAACCATTACTGAACAAGAAATTCTGTGAATCCAGGTAATCTGGGAAGACCTGGGAGAGACCTGACCCAAGGGGATCCAGGTCAGGGTCAGGGTGCTATGGGATCAGGCATGACTGGCAAAACAGGGGCCCTGTTTATTTATTCATCCACTCCACCCTTTGCCAGTAGCTCCTTGCATTCATCTCATCCTCTCACTCCCTCCCCCTTTGTCTATTTCAGTTGGAAATTTTTTTTTTACTTCTTTTCTTTCATTGGCGGCCTCTTTGTCCTCCACAAGGTGAGTACACCTTTTTCTGAGTCTTTTTTTTTTTTAGGCAATTGGAGTTAAGTGACTTGCCCAGGGTCACACAGCTAGTAAGTGTCAAGTGTTTGGTCTGAGGACAGATTTGAACTTCAGGGCCGGTGCTGTATCCACTGCACCACCTAGCTGCCCCTGAGTACACCTTCTTCTATCCTTATCATAGTCTGCTCCCTTTCCTTTTCTCCCCTCATGCTGTCCATCTTTGTCCTCTTCTGACCTCAATTTTCTTTACTTTCTTTGTTCTTTTCATCTTTTTTTACCTCTCCTATTTCCATTGGTCCCTTCTTTCTCCATACCCCCATCTTCTTTTTTTGCTGTTTATCTTTCTCCCCTCTTATCCTTTCTATTATTCTCTTTCCTTCTATCCCATCATCTTTCCATCCCTGTCTTCTTTGTTTCCTAGATCCCTTCCTTTTTATTTGTTCTGTGCTTACCTTCTCCATTCCCTTCAGTCTCTATACTCTTCATCATTCACTCTCCATCTCCATGTACCTTTTTCTTCTTTCCATCTCTTATCCCATTAAGCCACTTTCTTTCCCTCCATCTTGTATTCTTTATCCAGCTGTCTCCTCATCAACTCCATTCCCATCCTCTTGATTCCTCTCCATTCCCTTCTGCTTCTCTCTGCTGTCTAACCTCCCCACCCTTGTTTTTGGTCACTTTTATCTCTCTTTCTGTCCCTTTTCACCTCTGGCTATTTCATTGTTTTTTTGTCTTACTCCATCTCTACTTTTCTCACTGCCCACCCTGAATTTATTCCCCATCATCTGATACCATTTATTATAGTTTCTTCGGGGAAGAAGGAGTCATGGCTCCTCTCCAGGGGCTCTGCACCAGAACTAACTAGCCTAACCAATAAAGAGAGTTGATAAGAATTACTGAGTCAGATATGAACCAGAACACAAATCATAGCACCAAATCACTAAACCAAAGCTTGCTGGTGGAGTAGAATCATTCTAGGAACATAGGGGAAAGGAGAAAGAGATAGATAGATACATTAGCTGTTTGGTTTAGTAAGTGCCCAGCTTTATAGGACTCCAATTGGCATGTGTACAATTTGACCAATGCCTTGTTAGTCAGGTGCCCAGTTTAAGGGGCCACTCTAACCTTGCCCCTACCTCAAGCTATATCCAAGAAGACAGAGGGACCAAGTACTGATAACATGGAGGGAAGTGTGAATAAGAGCAGGAGTCTAGGGTCAAGCCTTTCTTTTGATGAAGGGTTTTGCTTGACAGGTATAACTTCATCGTGATTTGGGCAGAGAACAAAAGTGGGGGAGGCTAAGATAATGAGATGTTGTGAAGTACAGCTGAGATCATCCCTGTTCCATGCTGGAGTTTCCTGAAGAATGGTCAAAATTATGGGACACAGCCTTCATTTGTAGGGGCTGGCATTGCTGAGGGGTAGTTTCCAGAATATGATCTCTTGTTTCTTCCAGGAGCCATGGTTTTGGGAACCTAGACTGTGCTGGGAGAAATACCCTAAACATGTGAGTATTTTTAGAAAAAAGATGGGTGTCACAGTTGACCAAAGAATGGGCTTTAATAGCTGAAGTAGATACCATGAAGAATCATAGAATCTTAGAATTTGAATCAATTAATCAATAGGCATTTATTAAATCCCTACTATGTGCCAGACATTATGTTATGCCCTAGGGATGGAAAAACAGAAATGAAACTATCCCTGGTGTCAAAGATTTTACATTCTGCCCAAGGAGACAACACATAAATATGTATGTAATTGGTTTGTGGGATAAGATTGCACATGTTAAATAAGGTTTAGTGGACTGTTTCATGTTATCACACTAGTCAATCATCATGCCCATCCTCCTTCTTTGCTACCTGCTACTGGCTTATTTCCTTATTCATCCTCTATACATATTCTAAGGTAACCAAGAGTATGCCCTGGTATTACCATATAAATGAAAATAGATACATATCTCATTAATCAATTAGGTTTGACACCACTGCAATTTAAAAAATAAACTGGAAAACTTTCTTTCATGTAAATTTTCTTTCTCCTTTTCCCCCTTTCTCCCTTTCTTTTCCTTCTTTCTCCCTACTCTTTACTCTCAAACCCTTTAAAATAAAACAATACCTATGGCAGTACTCATATAATTGATTACATTAGCAAATGAATATTTATGATGTATCAATAGTAAGGGAAGTTTGCAACCAAAGTCATCTCTGCATCCTTTAAAGGAGGGAAAAGAACCTTTTAAAAGAAAATGTTCATTACCATGGCTACTGGTTCCTCCTGAACTCCAAAAAGAGTTCTCTCAAGACGATGAAAGGAATTCAGGCTTGGAATGAAGAAAATCACTCAGAATTCAAGATGAGAATTGAAGCTTTTGGTTTGAAAAAGAAAGGTTATGATCACAGAATCCAGAAGATATTACTAGAGTTGATATTCAAGAGCTAGGGATTTTCTTCTTGGCACCCACATCATTCTCACATATTCAAGGATTTTTGGCCAAGTTCTGAATTCCATAGTTCGGAGCCATTTACATCCCACCCACATTGTCAGGCACAAATCCAAGCAAAAACTGGATTATAGCAATGGATAACAACACTCATAGTCTCTAGGCAAGGAGATTTTGAAGGTTGTTGTACATATAAATGTATTCATGATGAATAAAAATAAATACAGAGTAGTTTAGAGAAGGTGGGCACTAGTAGCTTCAGGAATCAGAAAGTCATTTTAGGTAGAAGAAAGGCCTTGACCAATTCCTGAAGGGAATAAGAATTTACGTAAGACAGAGGTGAAGAGTCAACAATGATTACAAAGTTAATAGTACTCTGGATAGGAATAGAGATGTTCAGAAGAGGGGTGGGTTTTGGCAAAAAGATAACGAGTTTTATTTTGGACATGTTGAGGTTCAGATTCTAGGGGACCTTTAGTCTGAAGTGTCTAATAAGCAAAGAATGAAGTAGGACTGGGGGTTAGGAAAGGGATTAGGTCTGAGAATATAGATCTTTGAGTTATCTGAGTGGAGATGATATTTAAACCCTTGGAAGTTGAGAAAGTCAATAATGAAGAGCATGTAGAGAGGGAAGAGGGTCCAGGACAGAGCCTTACCCATAGCTAGGTAGTTTGACATGGATGTTGGATCTAATGAGAAACTATGCTAATGTAACTTCTCCCAGCCCAAATCTGCACAAAAATCTCACAAGAAGCTCATAGGAAGTAAGAAATGGAGTCACCAGAAAAGTTTGTCAGCAGCTTCTGAAAAGTAATGAGAGTCAGACCAGAGACACATGTAGTGCCTGCTGCTCTGTCCAGAAGTAGCAAGAGAGTAGTCCTTCTTAGAAAGACCCAGAGAGGTCAGTAAGGCCCAGGGTGGGAATCTTCAATGCCTCCAGGATCATTGTAGTAACCAGATGTGTGTGGCATAGAAGAGCCCAATTGTTCAGGGGCTCTGAGATCTCAAGTGTCCCTTCAGAACCTTAATGTCTTTGATGAGTATTGAAGGAATTAAGTAAGAAATACTGGACATATATTGGTTCTGTTTTGCAAGTGTCAAGAGGGGAAAGAGCTGATAGAGTAAAAGGAATGTGCTAGTAGGGAAAGAAGGAAGATAGGGGTGGCATTTGGCTATTTCTCATAATTAAGCTGTGTGAGCAGAAGGGTACATACATGAAGGAAGGGGTGAGCAGGCATAAGATGACCCCTGCTCTTATCTGAAATTGACGAAGGAGGATTGAACATGCACACACACAAACTAATGGCAAAATTCATCAAACCCAAGAGGGAAACAAGTGGAGACAATGAGGAGGAAGTTTATATGGGAAGATAATACTGGGGAGGAAAGAGTCACAAGCAAAACAAACTTTTGAAGAGGAAAGTAAGGGGAGAGGGATGAAAGAAAAGACCTCGAATCTAAGGAGGCACCCATCAAACAGGAAACTGATGAATAAACTGTGAGTGTAATGGAATATTACTGTGACTTGAGAAATGATCAAAGAGATGATTTTAGAGCATCCTGCATAGTCTGAGTTCATGCAGAGTGAGACAATTTCTTCAATCAGAAGGACAATTTATACAAGGTAAAGAAAAACAACTTTGAAAGGCTTCAGAACTCTGATCAGTGAAATGACAAACCATTCCTTCAGAGGACCTATGATGAAGCATTAACGGAGAGGAAAGACTCGAGGAGGAGGAAGAGACATCCTTTTGGGACACTTCCATCTTGTGGATTTGTTTTGTCTTGCTTGACAATGCTAGCTTGTTGAAACAGTGCTCTCTCTCTCTCTCTCTCTCTCTCTCTCTCTCTCTCTTTCTCTGTCTGTCTCTCTGTCTCTCTCTTTCTCTCTCATTTGAGGGATAGGATGAAATTGAAATTGAGAGGGTGTTATCAATAGTGACAAAACAGAGGGCATTTGGTATTTTAAAAAAATGCATAGAAAGGAAACAAAATCAGGTCAATTCTGAAAAAAAGTGAAATTATATATTTTTAAAAAGAAAAGAAGCATGCAATATAAATGGAAATATACCATTTCATTTACAATTCTCACTTGTGTTCTGCTGCATAGTGGAAATGATTTGAGGTGTGTTTAAGTTAATAATAACTTTTTGAAATAAATTCTATCTGTAGTATTCCTTTGGTTGATTACTCCAGTAGCCCTAGAAGTTTAGAAAAAGGAAATGAGTTAATGTGCCAATATCTGACATGGAGAAAATTGGTTTTAGGGGTCGGTCCTCTGACCGTGAAGTTCAATCCATTGTGGGATGCTTGGTTTCAGGGAGCATGAGTTCCTGATCAGTTTCTCTCAACCTTTGATTTCTGTATTTTTCTTAATTCCATCTCATCCCACGGTTATACCAACCCTCAGCCTCTGCAGCCTGCCATATACTGGTGGTTTCTCCTGGAGATTGTCTTCTACCTCTCCCTGTTGCTGACTCTGTTCTTTGATGTGAAGAGGAAGGTGAGTGTGGAGGGAATACAAGCTTTCAGGAAAGGCCTTGGTCCTCCAAATGGTGTGAAGGAAGGCCACCTTTCAGTGCCTACCCTCCTGAACAAAGGGTCAGGCTTATCCCTGGCTCTGAAGGCCATGCTCTGAGTTTCCTCTATTGCAAGCAAGGAAGGGCAGGCATAGTCAGCCTAAGCTTAGCATGCTCTCATAGAGAATGAACCAGTGGATTCTTGAGTTCAGATGCTAATTCATTTCAGTTCAATTCAACAGCTAGTGTGTGTTCTCTGTAGCTCCTTTCATCAGGTCCAAGTCAAATCAGGTGTTTAAATCTTCCTCTGCCATATTGTCCCTCTTCCCAAACCCCTACAACTACTAAAGCTCCTTTGTTTGCTCACTTCTGCTTTCTTGCTTCTTTCTTATCTGAAGTGTCTCTACCTACCCTTGGCAGAACCAAACCTTCCTTCCTACATGGGAGGGTGCTCATGTTGTCAGGGTGGAAGTCTCAAATGGGGTGGTGTGGGCACTCCCAGACTAAAAGTAGAAGTGCTAGGAAGAGTTGTCTACCTAAAATGTGGGTCAAGGTCTACTAACCCTGAGTAGGCCAGCTTCATCCTTTGGGAAATTCAGGAGATCCTGGCCTCTTCCTAGGATTTCAAGGAGCAAATCATACACCACTTTGTTGCCATCACCTTGATTTTTTGCTCTTATTCTGCCAATTTCCTGCGTATTGGTGCCTTGGTGCTGCTGCTCCATGATGTGTCAGATGTCTTACTGGAGGTGAGTGAGTGTGCCTAGGAGCTCTTGTCTGGGAAAGTGTTGCTGGGATCAACTTGAACCCCTGGAAGCCTCATATGCGCAAAGGATGTAGCTCCAGAGCTGTCTCCAGATGCCTCCATGCCCACTATAGTCCAGTAATCAGGCATCTTGCTCCACCATCTTGGGGTTATGGTTCCCACATCTGCCATAAGGCTTCTTCCAATGCAGGATTCTATGACTTCTATCTGTGGTCAGAAACAAGGAGTGAGGGGAAGGGGAGGATGGTGTTTAAAAAATCTATGTAGGTATATGGAGCTTCAACCAGGGAGAGTCAAACAGGTTTTGGATGGTTCTAGAGACCTACGCAGGATATAGAAGCCTTGAGTAACATGGACAAAAGAATTGGTGGCAGCTTAGCAGATGGCCCACATGGTACAAAGTTGGTGAGGAGGGAGATTGGCAACAGGTTGGATGCCCATCAGTATCCCCGAAGATCTCCTGAGGAAGGAGGATGAGTAGGGGCAAGTTCCCCACTTGAGATCACAGCCTCAACTTCAGCAGCACGTATTGGAGAGGTGGGGCTAGACAGCACTTTTGGTGGAAAAAGCCCTGGGGTTTTAATGGGCCTTAGAAATTTCCAGGTCATTGTAAGTCCACAGGATGACATGACAATGAAAAAACACTAATTGCACCTTGGGCTACATTCAGAGAGGCCCAGTGTCCAGAATAAAGGAGGTAGTAGTTTCCTTGTGCCCAGCCCTGGCCAGGCCACATTGCTAGTAAAGTTCAAGGCTTCACCTTTGGGAAAGATACTAGTAGATGGAGATGTGTCACTAGGGAGATATCTTAGGGAATGAGCCAGGAACTTCCAGAGGAGGGTGACCAGGATAAAGAGGGGACTACAACTCATGCCAAATAAGGATTAATTGAAGGAACTAGGAATCTTTGACTTGGAGAAGAAAAGAATTGGGGTTTGAGACAGGGAAGGATAAAAAGACTGATTTCAAATGTTTGAAGGGTTGTCACATGGGGAAGGCTAGATCTAAGTAAACACCTCATAAGAATCAGAAGTATCTAAAAGCAGAATCAACTGTCTGGGAAGCCATGAGTTCCTCATTATTGATGGTCTTCAAGTGGATACTAGATAATTGTTGGCTGAGGAGTTACAGTGGGCATTCCTAGTCAAGTATGACTAGATGCTAGATACCCTCTGAGACTCTTTGAACTCCAAAATTGACCTATGTCTTTCTCCCCTCCCAGGCTGGTAAAATGTTCAATTATGCAAAGTGGAAATATTCCTGTGATATAACCTTCCTCGTCTTTGCCCTGGTGTTCTTTGTTAGCCGACTTATCTTCTTTCCAACCAAGTGAGCCTGGTCCCTGAAGATGGGATGCGATAGGTGAAAGAAAGGGGAAGTTTTCAGAGCCCGGAGGGTGAGAGGCACTGGGGACCTAAGTACTCATCATTTAGGATCTTATGGTGCCTACAGCTGCTTCCTCCCTCCCACCCCAATGTTGTGAACTTCTTAATTGATAAGTCCTATGTATGGGAAAGATGGGATGGGCATCCTATTAGACTTGGAGGGTCTGGAGGTCCTGTCAGATGGCTGTTTCCCCATTCTTAGAGGCTCCCAGTCTGTGCTTTTCTCCTTTCCTGGAGTTGTCTCTTTGATGAAGAAGGGCAGTCTGGAGGCCAGGCCCTTACAGTGTTCAAGGGACCTGTTCTTCATGACCTGAATTATTCTTTCTTGTATTTTCTACTCTTGTAGAGTCATCTACACTACCTACCATTATTCCCGACTCTACTTCCAGCTCTACTTTGGATTCTATTTTTTTAATGGTCTCCTGATGATTCTGCAGATTCTCCATATCTTCTGGTTTTCCCTCATCTGCCGCATGCTCTTTCAGTTTATTTTAGCTCGAGGGGTACGTACTGAACTGCTCTTGCTCTCTTGGTATCGTTGGTGCTGAGTGTTGTCTTAGGGTTTCCCATTCTGGGAAGCTCAGATGAATAGGATGCCTGGTCCCAGATGCCCCTCCATCTGTGGCAGACATTGGGTTGGGGCTGAGGGTGAATTACAAGGATGTGCTGAAGAAGGGAATGGTGAATGGAAGATCAATATTGTCATGCTAGTGCCAATAGGCACACAAGCAGTCCTGGAACAGGGTCTTACTGAGAGCCTTGTTTCTTCTTCTTCTTCTTCTTCTTCTTCTTCTTCTTCTTCTTCTTCTTCTTCTTCTTCTTCTTCTTCTTCTTCTTCTTCTTCTTCTTCTGTGTTTTTGTCTCTCCCTCTCAATTTCCCCATTTCCTACTTTTTCCTCTCTATCTCTCCTGATCCCTCCTTGACTGTTTGTCTTACTCCTGGCTTTCCATTTCTTTTTCATTCTCCATCTCCTACCTCTCTGCCTCTTTCTAAATTCCTTAATCCATCTTTATTTCTACTTTTCGATACCATTCTTTTTCTGTACCTCTGTGTTTCTTCTTGCTCCTGTCCTGCTTCCTGTTGTGTTTCTGGTTTCCTTCTTTCCCACCTATGCCCATCCTCCTTCCCCTCTGTTTATCCTTTCTGCTTTCTTGGCCTTTTATTCTCAGGTGCAGAACGACATAAGGAGTGACATGGAGGACCTGGGCACAAGTGATGATCAGTCAAAGAAGGGGAAGCAGAGGAATGAAAAGTTCCAGACACATGCACCTTCCCCCAAGCCAGGGGTGTTAGGCAATCTGGGTTATGGTGGCTGGCAAGGCATGTCCCAGAAACATAGCCTGGACCAACCAGGGGCCTCTGATTGTCTGCCTGACAAGTGAACTCTGAATGGCTGGGCTCTTGACTGCTTGAAGACACAATCATTATGTATATCTTCTAGCTATGATTGAGTATGGACTCCACAGGATTAGAACAGAGCAGTCCTAGAGCTTGCGACCCATCTTTCTGTCCATCCCCACCTCTGTTGGACCAAAAGGAAAAGGGGAAGGAAAGGGTTTCTGCACAGGTTTTTACCAGGCTTCATGATACTCCCATTGAAAGTCTTTTGTCTGAGTCAATACCTCAGACTTGCTGTTGAGTCTGTCCTGATTGCTTAGAAGGCCAGAATTTGAGCAGTACTGAGGATGGACTAGAGGTTCTCCAAGATTTCTGTCCATCAAGTCTGTTTCTAATATTAAAGTTCCCCTAAGAGATCTAGGGGGTCTTCAGAAAAGTTTCCCAAAGGGCTACCTCCACATCACCACAAAGGCCGGGAAAGCTTCAGTAGCTAGGTAACCCCTAAGGCAATGAGAGGGGCCTCGTTTGTCGTTCTAAGGCTGGACAGGGCTGACCAGTCTCAGACTCCTCTCCTCATCCCAGCCTGGAACTTTCCCACTTTAGACCTTAAGAAATAAAGGAAATGGAATGGAGATGTGGAACCATGACTTCCCCTGACTGAGAGAGAACAATAAAATTTGAATGGAGTCATATTCATTGTATCTGAGCCACTGGCCTCCCCCTTTCAACTCATTCTCCAGCCACCACTCATCCTTATCACTCTCTCTACCTCCTCCATGCCTGCCCTAGACAGAGTCCTAGAATTTCAGAACTGGGAGGAACCTTAAGGAGCATCCAGTTGAAGCCCTGCTTGAGCAGACTGAGGACTTCCCCAGCAAATAATAATCTAGTATCTGCTTGCACACCTCCAGAGATGGGGAGCTCACCTCCTATGTTGATAGACCATTCTAATGTTGGGCAGCTCTAACTGCTAGATAGTCCAACAGTTCATTTCTATGCTAACAACTAATAATGACTTTTGGACCTGGAGGATGGGGGAGGGGCACTGCAAACTCTCCTCCACTGAGTGCCCTCTTCTCTGGACCCAGGTGGGCATGGATTGGGCTCAGACGCTGAGGGCCAAGACTCAAATGAAAAGATTTAGGCTCTTATTCTCACATGCTTTTGCTCATTCTGTCCCTCCATGCCAGTGCCCCAGGAGGATTTACTTAAAGTTTAGGTTTAACTTATGTTTAGGATCTCCCCTAAAGGTGGAATAAAAGGGTGCTCAATATACAATATGAATTAGGCATAGGGCAGATATTTATTATCTTCATACAAAAGAAAGGCTTAATAAAAAAAGACTTATGAACATGCATTAACAAGAATTAAAAGAAGCAGCAGAGTACACACTGTTACACTATCGCAGGAGGTCAAGTTTTAAAAACAACCAAAACACATCATTCCATGGGACTGTTAAATAGGCACTTTATATTTCACCTTTGTTCTTCACTAACCAATAATTTCTTCCAAGTCTGTTTTCAAGCCAGGCCAGGACTTGGGTTTAAGTTCTTATAAGCAACTATTTTTTTTTCTGGTGCAGAAACTCTAGTGCAGAAGTAGACTCATCCTGACCAGATGCAAAGACAAAGAGATTCCAAGGGTTGATTCTCTGGTCACTGGCCAGTAAAAAGAGCACTTAGTCATCCCCCAAGCACTGAAGTTCTGGCCAACAGGAAGCAAGCAAAGCAACTCCATGCATTGCAAGGTAGAAAGTGAGGGATAGGGGCAGCTAGATGGCACAGTGGATAGGGCACCAGCCTTAAAGTCAGGAGGACCTGAGTTCAAATCCAGCCTCAGACCAATCACTGGACACTTACTAGCTGTGTGACCCTGGGCAAGTCACTTAACCCCAATTGCCTAAAAAAAAAAAGTGAGGGATACGGACAATTAAATTTAACCCCCATACATGATATTCAGTCAAAATTTGCCTCCTTATGATTGCTCCCAATCCTTCTGCCTACTCTCATCCAGGACAATGCAAGAGTCAGAAAGGGAGTCTTGTTTAGGGAAATTATTTTTAGACAGGTTGATGCCAGGATAGCTTATAAAGAGAGATGCTCCTAAGGATTTAGAAGAGATCAAGCCCACTCTGCCTTAAGTTAACACAGCACACCCAACCCATATCACACTCTTCAAAGAGCCATCCCTCAATAATATGCATGTAAGAACAGCGGGCCCCATGGTTTTAGCGAGACTCACCTCTGGCAAAACCTGTTGTTGTATGGCTCAAAGGCAGGCAGAATAGGCATCTCTGACCTCTTCTCCCACCCTTTTCCAAAGGAGACTTTCATTCCTGTGAGGAGAAGAAGTGGGATATTGGGGCCAGAGGCCATTCTGCTCTCCTCAGAGAGAGGGGGTACCAAGCTTGAATTATATCTATCTCTCTCTTAAATATTGTTGGTCTGGGGGGGTATGATCAGGTTCAATCTAATTTCTGATTTCTTTGTCATTACTGGGGGAAAGGGAGACCCCCAAATTCTATACCCAATCTTGACCCTTTTCTCATCAAATACCAATTCCACAATGAATGCACATAAGGAATAGCAAAGAAGCCTATTTTTCCAAATCATAGCCAAACGAAAATGAAAGAAAGTATACCTAGGAGAGTATATACCACACAATATGTGTTGTAATCCTGGATTTGATTCCTTGATCGCATTAGGATCAAGATAAGTCAGCTCGACCAAGAAAGAGTGTTCTTGATCTCATTTAAGAGAAACCGCCCATAGCCTCTAGAGAAGCTGCCCAAAGTCTCTAGAGAAACAAGCTGAGAAGGACATGATGAAGCCTGTCAATTCCTCTCCTGTATTCCCAGAGTCTTTTCTTTCAGCAACCTGAAGTGGGGTTGGTCTCTTTCATCTTCTCTCTTGAAGGTGGAAGCCCTCAAAGTGACTTGACACTCAAGGAAGCCTTGAAGCTTGATGAATCTCCAAAGAGGACTTGACCTGAAAAGTTCCAAAATGATCAGTGAAGGCTGGAGCTCTCTTATCAACTCAGCCCTGTCCTTTATGAAGGACAGGGCATTCATCTCCACCAATGAGAAAATAGTCCCATACACTGGGTTTGGAGCAGGGGTTAAACACATGAAGGAGGGGCATAACACTCACTCTTTTCTCCCCTTTCTCTCTCTCTCCAGGCTGAGTTGATCACCCAGCCAGCACTGATATATAAGTAAGCAATTCCCAGATTGCTACAACTCATTCTCTAGAGTGTTAAGAGGAACTGTAGCTGGGAGAATATACTCCTACTCCTCACGTCGTAGATCCTGAGCTCTCACCAGTATTCCCATTTAACAAATTAGCCAATATGGCACCATTAACTCTTTTTTAAAGCATAAAATTAGTTCCATTTATACTACCTTTTTATTTATATGTGGAAGAGAAAGCTTTTGTTTTTGAAATAGAGTCAGCTTACTCATTTCACATTTAAACATTTTTACTTGTGTATACTTTCTTAATAAATGCTAAGCATTTATATACTTCATTCCAAGAAATTACACTTTGACTCTTGAATACAAACACAATTGAACTGATTCCCAATCCCCAAAGGTTTTAAGATAGATGGTTTCCTTTAATAGACAATTGAAATGCAAAAAGATTTTACAAAGTCAGAAATTTAGGCACTTAAATGGCATATTAAATAGAGTACCAGGCTTGAAGTCAGAAACACCTGAGTTCAAATACAGTCTCAGATATTAGCTGTGTGACCCTGGGCAAGTCTCTTACTCTTTGTCTGCCTCAGTTTCCTCAACTGTAAAATGGGGATAATAATAGCGTCTACCTCAAAGGGTTGTTATGTGGATCAAATGAGTTAATATTTGTAAAAGCACTTAGCACAGTGTCCCGCTTAATAAATGCTTGCTCTTATTCCTTTTCCTATAGAATGTACAATAACATTTTCTAAAAAATACTTAAAATCAGGAAATTTAAAGTAATTGTTTCCCTTACGAACCCTAAAAACCACCTTCATGAGAATTCTTCTTTTTTAAATTTTAGACTTAAATACATAATGCAAAAAGAAAAAGAACTGTATTATAAACTTAAATACACAACAAGAAAAAAGACGTGTCATGTGCATAGCAGAATGTAAGAGAGAATTCAAAATGTATAGCAATAAATTTCCATTTCAAGAAAGCCTATATACCAAACACTAGCATTGTGTTGGGAGCTGTCCATCTTTTCTTTGTTTCCTTGTTGGTTTTCTTTTGTTCTCCGTGGTACACTTTTTACTTTGTTCTTTTTTTTCCTCCTTCCTACCCCCTCTACCACCCCAGGGGCTACACAATTAAGTGCTGATATATTTATATATAGATATATACATACCTGCATACATATATACACATACATACATATATAAACATATACTTTCCCTAACAGATTCTACTCCTAATCTTTATTTTTATGTTTGTGCATATTTCTTCTTTCTTATTCCTCCTGACTCCTCTACTTTACTTCTATCTGCTACTTTGCTTTCCTATTACTTAACCTACTCTTCCTCCAGAGATCCCTCCCTTATCTTCCCATTCCCATAAATCTAAACACCCTTCTATATCCCCCTTTAACCTATTCTCTTACCCCTCCTAAAGATCCCTTCCTTATCCTCTCCCCCCTCCCTATCTCCTTAGCATTTTATTTCTTCCTAAATTTAGAAGACTTTTAAACTCTTCTAGATGTATATGTATCGTTCCCTCTTAAATCCATTCCCAGTGAAAGTAGATTTCCAGAACTAATGGCCCTTCTCCTCCATCTAATTACTCTGTATTGGTTCTTTCTCTTGCACTACATTTGTATAAGATAATTACTCTTTTTGCTGTTACTGAAAGGTTTTACTCTTTTGAAGTCACATCATGGTCAGGTCTACTCCAATCTTTCTTATAAACTACCAAATTACTAATAACAATTTTAGACATAGGTTTCACATTTTACATACATAAAAAGTAAACAGTCTGTCCTTACTGAATCCCATGTAATTGGTCTTTGGTATTTACCTTATGTTTCTCTTGGTTCTAGTATGTCAAATCCTCTATTAAGTCCAAGTTGGTTTTTTTTTTTTTAACAAAGTCCTGAAAGTCTGACAATTAATTAAATGTCCATTTTTTCCCCCATTCAGAATTATGTTTAGCTTTGCTGAGTATGATATTTTCAGCTGGAAGCCCAATTCTTTTGCTCTTCAATATATAGTATTCCAAGACTTGAAGTCTTTTAGTGTCACCGCTGCTGCATCTTGTGTGATTCTAATTGTGGCATCACCATATGTAAATTTTTTCTTGTTGCCTGTAATATTTTATTCTTGAGGTGGGGATTTTGCAATTTGCCTACAATATTTTTGTGGGTTTTTCTCATAAGATCTCTTTCAGGTGGTGATTAGTGGATTTTTTCTATTTCTACTTTCCCACATATTCTAATGCTTCAAGACAATTTTCTTTAATTATTTCTCGTATTATTGATTCAAGATTCTTTTTTTGATCATAGCTTTCAGGTAGCCCAATTATTCTTATGTTTTTTCTTCTTCTTGATCTGTTCTCCAGATCAGTTGTTTTTCTTATGAGATGTTTCACATTCTCTTCTGTTTTTTCATTCTTTGTATTTTGTTTTATTATTTCTTTATCTTTTATAACGTTGCTTGTTTCCCCCTGTCCCGTTCTGATTTTCAGGGCGTCATTTTTCTTCCTTGAGATTCTGGATCTCCTTTTTTGATTGGTTGACTTTCTTTTTATAATCTCCTTATTTTTCTTGGATTGTTCTTCTTTCTTTCTTTCTTTCTTTCTTTCTTTCTTTCTTTCTTTCTTTCTTTCTTTCTTTCTTTCTTTCTTTCTTTCTTTCTTTCTTTCTTTCTTTCTTGTTTTCCCTCAATCTCTCTCATTTGATTTTTAAAGTCCTTTTGAAAGTTCTTCTATGGATTCTTTTTTGTCAGGTGACTATTTGGCATTACTCTTTGGGATAGGAGAGTTCAGTATCTTCCTATGAAGATGAACCCTGGTCTTCTCTATTCCCATAGTAACTCTCTATGGCTAGATTCTTTCTTCTTTGCCTGTGCATTTTTTTTTTGGTAAATAGAAAATTATAGTACTGAAACTGAGGGAATGAGACAGATTGGAAGTTTCTTGAAAAGAGAGTGAGCCTTAAGTTGAACAGTTATGTTACCTTAGCAATGGAGGATCACCTGAGAGTCACTGTAAATGTCTTTTTAAGAAGATGCCCATATTTAGTCCAATATACCAAATCTTGATCAAAATTTGTAGCTTTGTATTACATGGGCCACATATATACACACACATATTATATATATATATACATATAAAAATATATGCATATAAAATTATATATATAAATATAAAATTTTATACACACATATATCTATCTATCTATCTATCTATCTATCTATCTATCTATCTATCTATCTATATTTTACAAGGCAGCTAGGTGGAGCTGTGGAAAGAGTACCAGGCCTGGAGTCACTAAGACTTGAGTTCAAATCTGACCTCAGACACTTAATAGCTGTGCGACTCTAGTTGATCCACTTAACCTTGTTTGCCTCAGTTTCCACATTTGTTAGGGCTGGAGAAGGAAATGGCAAGCCCCTCCAGTGTCTTTGCCAAGAGAACCTCAAGTGGGATCACAAAGACTTGGATACAAGTGAAATAACTGAACAACAACAAAATTATGGTGACTTCAGTCTAAGGTATAGAATGCTGTTACTATTTGAAGTTATCCTTTAGGAAATCTGAATAAATTTGGTAAGGGAAATACTTGATGAATCTTCACAAAGTTGATTTTGCTTCTATCCAATGATGATTTTGCTAGGAAAGCAAAAATTCTGGAGTGCCAACATGATATTACTTGGAAACAGAGAAGCCAACATACTTAGGAGCACTGACATTGAAGATGTGATATAGGCACATGGCTCTGACTAGGAGTTAAGAGACTTCAGTTCCTTCCAGTATGGGTTCCATCCTTTACTGGCTGTGCAACTTCGGCAAAGTTTCTTCTCTTCGTGATGCCCCAGACCCCTCATCTGTACAGTCACAGGGTTGGACTTGATAATCCATAAGGTCCTTGCAAGATCTGACATTCAATGCCTAAGCATGAGGAGTCTAGAGGGTCCCTGCCCACCAGGTTAGCAGCGATACAGCTATTGGTTACCCCTCATCAGTCAATCAATCTTCATCTGAATGTCTTTTAGCATCTTGTTTTATAGGAAGTCTAAAAGCCCTAGCCGGTAACAGATCTAGGACTGCATCTCATGTAGAGTTGTACTTAATAGATGCACCAAGAATGAAAGGCCTTTTCTTTTTGTGAGAACTGCCGTAGAGTACTTTTCTTCCTATACATCCATGCACGTGCAATGCCTCTCTTATTCTGTGATGCCAGTGATTTCATGGTCTCTGGCCATTCTTTAGGAAATCATTTTTATGTTTAATCTTCTCCATGTGGCCAAGTACCCAGAGCAGGGCTCAGGGAAATATGCATGTGCACTTTCCATGATTGGTAGTCTCCCTTCTTAGAACATGGATTCAAGCGAATCTGCCTTGTCTTTTCCCCCTTTCTTGACACAAGCCTAAGGGACACTTCAAAAGGTTCTTTCCTGCCAGAAAGCCCTGTTACAATAAGCTTGCTGATGACTGATACAGTCTTCAGTCAAAGAGTAAATAAATGTGCCTGCTGCTTTGATATAGTGCTGCCAATTACATCTCACAATGATTGATATTAATAGTGAGAGGAGGCTTCAGCATGCTGAAAGAGAATTGATATGAATAAAGGCTATTGGAAGAAGTCATTTATTAACCTGATAAATTAAAGAAAGATGGACTTTTCACTGGACTCCCTGAGAAGCTCTCCTGGATTTATTGCTTGGTGGGACAGCTGTGAGCTTGGCTATGCCAACCTGGCAGGGAGCCACAAACATAACCTCCTATTACTCTGATGGGATAGGTGGCAAGGGAAGACGTTCCATCCCCACACCCCCATTGAACCACACTATGGGTGGGGAATCAAACTGGGAGATCAAAGTGAGCCTCAAATAGGGAGGGGAAATCATTGAAAAGGAAAAGTAGAAGCCCCAAAGTTTATCACCAACTTGGGCTTCTTACCTCCTCAGAAGTCCTGATTCTATCCCATTCTCCCAAGAGCCACAGTAGTTCTCATACATATTTTATAGAAATGGGTGGCAATGAGTACTGTGTCTGCTGGGGCTTTTCGTGCTTGTAGGCAAGCTATCATTTCTAAGGCAGCCTGGCAATCAGGGAAATGCCTTTGCCTCTCAAGCCCTATGACCTGGGTTCTTGGTCTACCAAAATGACCATTAGGACATAAAAGTTGGGGCTCACTGAAGAGCACCAGGATAAAAACTACTTTGGTCTAAGTAAAAGAAAACACATTGTCTATGGGACTATTGCATTTTATCCAAAAGCTTAACCTTATTGCTATGCTAAAAAATGGCCACATAACATTTCTTGTTAGTTTTTGTCATCTAATATCTATCGGCTATATGCATAGGACTGGGTGCTGAATGTAGTATGCAGTAAATGAAGCATACAGGTCCTCTGGGACCCTCCGACATGGAATGAACACCACTGATATTGAGAAATAACCATCATTCATGTTGACAAGGAGCTAAATGTATGTATAGAATTATAACATAGCCTGTATTATTACCAGCCCTGAATCATATACGAAGAGATACTTAATTACACTATTAACAGAAAATGATCAGCAGAGTTACTAGGGTGGGTATGTCGAATCCTTAGAACCTTCACTTGGGGCTGCTTCTCCTCGAGAGGTCCTGCCTCATTCCTGGAAATTGTTCTAGGTCCTGTTGGTGAAGGAGGCAAAACAATAGAATAGACCTGGAACCAAACAGACACAAGGTTGATGTTATTGGAAGGAGCTCTCCAGAAGCAGATTTGCCAATCTGCTTAATTAAAAGATTAAACAAATTTTAAAAGATTTAATCAATTTAAATTAATGTATTAGATTAAATAAAACAAATTGCCTTTCATAGGTAAAAAAGACCCAGTGTCAATAGAAAATAACTGAGTAGTTTTTCTGGTAGTTATGGATTCCATCATTCCAACTGCACACAATCTTTTGGAATTTTTTATTTTGTAATAGAAAATAGAAAATCAAACACGAACACCCGCATATACAAGAAAGGCTAGAAAAAGAAGCTTGTTTATAAAATTGAGAATCTATTAAATATAACTTTAAATGTGTATATACATACGTACATGTATAAACATAACCATGTTAAATTATATGTTACATATATCATAAAGAAATTATGTTATATAATTTAGCATGGTTATATATAAATTTATGTTATATGTGTGTTATGTATACTATTGTGTATAATATATATTATATGTGTTATATATAATATGCATACATACACATATATCTAAATTTAACATGGTTGTACCAGCACTTCCCAGTGTGTGACACTTTCTTATCTTTCTTTTCCAACCTTCTATTTATCTGCGTATACACACTACATTGTCTTTTATGATTAACGTATGCAACTGGGAAACTACTAGCCATGAAAAAGACTTTTTTTTTTTGGATATAACTCAACCATACAGCAGTGACTCTTCTATTTTGGCAGCCTAATTTCAAAGTTGCAACCACTAGGCTAACTGGAGATAGCCAGATGTGCTATACCATAAGATTAAACACTGAACTACTTGCTTTACTAAACCTGACTTCATGCCCTGACCGTATTTTAATTCCATTCTTTGTGTATTCATTTCTACCACATTGATTGAACTGAAGGCTTCTGGACTATGTGTGGCTCCAAGAAGTTGTAGCATGCACAGTAGTCACACCCTGGTAAAATCATCTTAGTAAACTAAATCAGGCTAAATCGGATTAAAGGTAACCTACAAACCTCAAACCCATCAGTAAGTTAGAGGATGTCTCTACCTCGAGCATGTGATAACTTCCCCTGGCAGAATGGATGGATGAGGACAATTTGTTCCAATGGCTATGAAGGCAGCTGAAGCAGGTGCTGTGGAGCACTTAGAGCTTGGTCAGGCATTGAAGACACCAAGGTCATCCACTGCTTCCTGGGCCATCACCAGTCATCCTGACTTTTGTTTTGCCACTGGAGTTCCATGGCCCTGGAAGAGAAAGTGACGCTGACAATTTTGTGCAACTCTGCTTCACTAAAATCTAATTTATGCACAAATCGAGACATCACCCCATGATGTCAGTGGTCCTCTTCAAAAATGCAGGTCAGACAATTTAAAGTTTGTAAAGCACGTTATTTTTCCTCACGACAACCTGGGAGGTAGGTGCTTTTGTTACCGCTATTTTACAGTTGAGGCTGAGAGTGGTTAAATGATTTGTCCAGCGTCACCCAGCTAGGGTCTGAAGCTGGATTTGTGCTCAGGTCTTCCTGACTCCAATGCCAGCAATCTATCCACTACACCACTTAGCTGCCTAGTGACGACTACGTTGAGTGGGGGATGTTGCAAGCCTAGGCCTGAGAAAATGAGGCCAGAGAGTAGTGTTCCATTAGCACAAGACTTCTGTGGGTTCTCTCAAATGCCAAATTGTTTCTTAAGCAATATTGCAAGCATTATAATATTGTAACATCAGGCTTTTCTGGTTTCAGGCAGCATGCCAGAACAAACCTTTAAGATGGTTTGATAGTATCCTTTTCTCCTCTTCTGGCACATGCCACAGCTGTAATATCTCTGGGAGAAGTTCTGTTCCTGACGTATGCATGTAGCAACTCTCCTGAAAAGGAAGGGAACCTCCCATAGTGCTGTCTTTGCTCTGACTTGAATCTAGCTTGCTCTATTCTTTTAGATGTCAACTTTTCTCTCATATGTAGAGGGGAGGAAAGAAACTACTATGGAGGAAAAGCTAGAGTCTAACACACAAATCCTTTGGATTGTTCTGTAAAATTTGGATTCAGTCAAAAGGCTGCACTCAAGGATTTAGAAGGCCACATGTGGCCTTAAGGCCGCAGGTTCCCCACCCCTGTGCTAGACACTGTGCTAAGTGCTTTACAAACATTTGGTACTTAGAACAACCCTGGGAGGTAAGTGCTATTGGTACCCCCATTTTACAGAAGAGGAAACTGAGACAGAAGAGGTTAAATGACTTGGCTAGGGTCACACAGCTAGTACGTGTCTGGGGCCAGTCCCAGAGCTCTGTCTGCTACCTCACCTAACTGCCTGTGAAATGTGAACAGAACTCTAGCCATGGTACCACCTAGCTATGTGAACTGGGAAGCAAAACTAGCGTTCTTTCCTTGGCAGAAAAGTTATGAAATTTATTTCAAACTGTCCTTCTTCAATGAAGAGTTAAATAACTAGTTTCCAAGTATCTCCCCTGATCATAATCTCACTAGGAATGTTAGAATATGCACAGATGATAAACAGGAACACTGTCTTGCTATAATCTTTAATGAATATTTCATATCTCCCCAAATCATCAAACATTACATTATTATATTTGATTATTGTAACTTGATGACATTAGTATATAATCATCATAATGCAAATATTATCAAGTAAGATCCTATTTGTAAAGTACTTGCCACAATACCTGGCACATAGGAACTTAATAATTCCTTTATCTTTCTTTTTCCCTTCCCTTCCAATCATTCACTTTCCCCTATTTTGTTCACAATGTCATCAGGTACTCCTAGTATCCAATGTCCCTGAATTGAAAAGCTTCATACTAATGAATGGATGTTTTAAAAAAATATATATTTCCATGCTACTCTTTTTGTTTTAAATTGTCCTCTGCGTACACAGCAATGCAAGAAATAACAAGAAATAACAAGACAAAGTGCTAGGAAAATGCACAGATCAGGAAAATCATTTAGCTATGTGTTCTTAGAACAAGTTATCTTAATTTTTCATCCTGTAATGTGGATAAAGATAGCGCCTAACATTTCCTGATAATTTATTATATTAGTAATATTGTATTTATGCTTTTATTCTGTATTCTTTTGGGTTGTGGAATACATTGATAGGAGAATGATGTAAACAGTTCATTTAGAAACGCAATAGATAATAATAATGTTTTTTTTCCCTGAATTTGGTATAGCAGAAATCTCTTTAATATTTCTTCCTCTATGTAAGCACAGTAAGCAGGTTGTGTAGCTGTGACATCAGAGGATTTGATTATATTTATGGAGAGGGGATAAGAACTGGGTCCCGTCATCAGTTTCTTTGCCCCAGAATGACTGACTTATTGTTTTACAACTAGGAGAAGAAGGTTATTTCACTGATTAGAAAGAGGCCAGTTTCAAAATGGTATCAGTGAAGTTTTGGTACACTTTTTTTTTTTGGCTAGGCAATAGGGTTAAGTGACTTGCCCAGCGTCACACAGCTAGTGGGTGTTATGTGTCTGAGGCCAGATTTGAACTCAGGTCCTCCTGAATCTAGGACCAGTGCTCTATCCACTGTGCCACCTAGCTGCCCTGCAGTGAAGTTTTAAAGTGGAGAAATACTAGGCTGCAGTGTACGCTTTGGATAGATCTGATACTTAAAATAACTCCTGCATATTGTTAACTCTTTCTTGGTTCACAGAAAAGAGAAAAGTTTGTGTAAATTAGGGAATAACCAAATTGCAAAGGTTTTATTATAGCATCTACTTAGAACTATCTTATTTCTTGTGCACAAAAAGAGAAACTTATTTAAGAGAGCAACTTGGATGGAAGTTAAATTTCATTGGAAAAATGCTTTGTGTTACTTCAGTGAATAATATAACAGAACTTAATTGTTGCTTGAATAGGCCAGGTTTTTATAAGCTGTTAGAGATTTTTATAATTGCTAAAGAACATCTTAATGGATTTTTAGAAGATTACAGCCAAGACTAGGACTAAAATTGTATACTATAAACTCTCTTCCCTTCTGGGAGAATTAGAGAAAGATGAAGTGCTTTTATTTTTTAGGAACAACACAACTGTAATTAATTAGCAATAATTCAATAGAGTTTTTACTAGTATGAGTAAATTAATGGCAAAGTTGCACATTAAGAAATACTACCATTTAATAAGCCACTGGTTTTGTTTGATAACAATATATGGTAAAATTAAAAAGGGGGAATTAATGAAGTAAAGATTAGCAAATAATAGTCTAGGATACTATTGGAATAAGAAGGAGAATTTAAGGAGTGAACAGAATAGGATTATGTATTCTGGCATTAGTAAAATACTGGTGGGTTCCCCCTTGGACCAAGTTTTGGTATCTTGGAACCAGGGGATATTCCTAATGGTTAAAGAATGACTAAACAGTGTACAGTTGAGTTTATGTAACATTTGCCATAAACCTCCAAGAGACTGAGCTAGTAATTTGTTTTGGTCTCAATTCAGCTCTTTTCATTATTGAAAATTGAAAAAGATAATGCCAGCCATTGAAAAATCTTATTCTGCTCAAATGAACTTTTGCTTTTGCAGGGCAGCTTTAAGTAATGGTTTCTGTTCACCTCCCCCTAAAGGGGTTTCTTCTTTATGTGCTTTCCTTCCTACTCTTCAGTCTCTTCCATCTGGCACCTACTTCTCAGCCACTGTGGCTTTTCTACCTTGTGTTGCTGGACATGCTGCTAAACCGACTTTCCCTCCTCCTTCTTCCTTTGCTCTGCTGTCTTCCTTCTTCTCATGCTGAACATGAGGAACCTGCATATAAATGGCCTGCTGCAGGTGTTTTTCCTTTCTGCAAAAGAACTGTACCTGATCCAGCTAACCCAGATATTCTGTAAATATAAGACATCACCAACCTTTTACTCCCTCTGATCTCTCCATATGGTGGAGAGATAACTCCTCAATTTCATGAGGATTTTGAGGCTGTCACAACCCAACTTCAGGCCATATTTGGAAGTTGTAACTCAACCTGGGAGAGACATCATTGACTTAATGAAAATTTACTTTTCCCAGGGGAAAGAACTGCCACTATAGAGGCTGTGAATAGACAAGCTACCTCCAGAAGGAATACCTGCTGGCCTGGTGGATGTTACTAATCGGCCATTACAAGACTCTCATTGGACCCCAATATCTCAGCTGATCTCAACAGGTTATATCAGGATAGGAATCACTAATCAGGGGCACGGAGACATACTTGGCACACTCCAAGAACTGAAGTTCCGAGAAACAACCAAAGAAGAAAATGAGATACCAAATTATTTTTATGACAGATTGTGTAAAAGTGTTAAGCAATATACTGTGTCGAAGTCACTCAATCTAAGAGACACTTGAATGATTAATACATACTTTGTAAGTCAACTACCGCCAGAAATATGAGAAATTTTTTTAAAACGTTGCCCTAGGTAGCATGAAAAGGGCACATAGCTTAAAAGTATTGCTTTATATGTATATGAAGGAAAAGTGAAAGATAGGGAGAAACTTCAATCAACAACCCAGACAACGTTAGCTCCCTCTCAAGCTTGGCCTCCTGCCCAGCCCAGCCCTGTATCTCTCCAAGCTTCAGCTGACCAGACACCCCTACTTCTTTCCTAAACTTGTCCTTCTCCCCAGACGGCTCCAACTCCTTTCCAACCTTGGGCCCCTGGCCAAACTGCTGCAACTCCCTTCCACTTTTGGGCTTCTGGACGAGCAGCTTCAGGACCCTTCCAAGTTGTACCCCCTGACTATCTGTGCGTTTATTGTTATAATGTAGGCCACACAGTCAGGAATTGTAAAAAGAAACAGTAGGATTGAAAAGATGAAAATAGAAAAAGAGGAAGTCCTAGAAGAACCCAAGTAGAGTCTTCAACATGAAGGTTCAGGGGAGAGATGGAGACATTTGATTTTGGTGAGGATCCTTTTGTTTTTTCTGATCCTGATATCCTTGCTATGATTATCTTTGTCTCTACCCCTACTCAGACTTGTGAACCCTGCACCAACATTAAGGTTGGTGACACAGCTTATAATTGCTCACTGGATGCTTAGGCTTCTAATTCAATGATAATAAGTAATCCAGATTCTGATTGTTTTTCTATTGGATTTCTAGATGTTGTAGGGGTCTTGGGAAAGCCTTTAAGAATCTTCAGATTGTTTCCCAGAATAGTGACTGTTGGCCCTCTTTCAGTGGAGCATGCCTTTCTCCTTATGTCTGAATCTCCAATGAACCTGTTAGATCACGATCTTCTTTGTAGACAAAGAACCACTGTTTTCTGCTACTCTGAAGAATCTCTGGCCCTGCAACAGCCCGAGAACCCATTCTCTTTATTCCCTATGTTGGTTCAGAATGTCCAAGAGAGTCTGGTGTATAGTTCTCATATGTTATCAAGTATCCCTAATTCTCCATGGGCTGCTTCATCCTGAGATGTAGGATTGTTAAAATCTGCTATCACTGCTATCAGGACCAAGAGAGGTCCCTTACCATCCATTTTTAAT
Organism: Phascolarctos cinereus; assembly: GCF_003287225.1. Classification (NCBI taxonomy): domain Eukaryota; kingdom Metazoa; phylum Chordata; class Mammalia; order Diprotodontia; family Phascolarctidae; genus Phascolarctos; species Phascolarctos cinereus. The sequence goes on along the minus strand of NW_027555847.1, from coordinate 682,200,763 downwards.
ATCCTTTGTCAAGGAAAGCTAATGAGGTTATTTCACTCGTTATTGATTCTCTGAGTACAATACAATACAATAAGGTATTATTGTTTCATGTAAATCGCTTTGTGACACTCCTATTCTCCATATTAAGAAACCTTAGCTAAGCTCTGATAACAAATCTGTTTGTTGTTTTACACAAGATTTTCCCCAGACATCCAGTAATTCCAAATCCTGCAACCATCATCTCCTCTGTTCCTTGTGAAGCTACCTGCTTTACTGTGATAGATCTTTGCTCCACCTTTTTTTAGTATCCCCATTCACCAAGACACCTAATACATCTTTGCTTTCACTTGGAAGAACATACAATGGATGAGGGCCATATACCTGAAGGATATGTTGAAAATACCAACCTGTTTTCTCAAATTTTGCAACAGGATTTAGCTTTCATCACCTTCAGGGTTTAGTACATTGATGCTCTCCTTTTCACCCAGTGTTGAGATTGGCCGAGATAACAGCCATCATCTTCTTCAGCTTCATCTGAGAAGTCACAAAGTTTCTAAATCAAAGGTACACTGGTGCTCCCCCTAAGTTGAGTACTTCAGTTTCATTTTGTCTGCTGGCAGTAAATCTGTTTGTTTTAAGCACAAACAGGCTCTTCAGCAGTTGCCCATGACTAAGAAACAATTTTATTCACATTTGGGAGCAGCTGCATGCTGCCACCAGTGGATTCCATCTTTTGGTGAGATCACTAAGCCCCTAGCTTTTCTAATCAGACTCTATTCCAGAATTTTTGCACCTAGAGCCTGAATTTCTGACTGCACTCACAGACCTTAAAACAGTCTTCTTATCAGGTGCAGCAATGTGAGTCCCAGGTTATAGTAAATTCTTTTCTCCTTTTGTTCATAAATGTGAGTGGCTTCAGGAATCCTCACTCAATCTTTTGGACCCTCTTTTTGCCCTATAGCTTTCTATTCTGCTCAGCTAAATTTTGGTGGCTGCAAGGGCTCTCCCTTGCTTATGAGGGTGGCTGCCATTTCCATTTTAGTTGAAAAGGCATGTGATTTGGTTTTGGGGGGTCCTCTTATAGTGCAATGCCCCCATGAGGTTGGGGTTCTTTTGTTTAGACATCACACTGAAGCTTTCTCTGTTCAAAGATTTGCCAGATATGGAATGACTTTACTGAGCAAGATAAAAGCATTGTTCTATTCACAAGCCAGCCACATCTCTTCCTGGTCTTCAGGGAAGCCTCTCCATGACTGCTCCTCTGTGCTAGATATGACCAAGAGATCCCACAACGACCTGATACCTCTTTACAGAATTCTGACCTCATCCCGTATATTGACGGTTCCTCTTTTATGAGAGATGTTGTCCGTTATACAGGTGCTACTGTGCTTACTGATTATGCCACTGTTTGGGCAGCTTCTTCTGCCATCTAATCTCAGTGTCCAGGCTGCTGAATTAATTGTACTTACTCAAGCTCTCCATCTGGCTGATGGTCAAAGTGGTACTATCTACTGTGACTCCTGTTACACCGTTGAAGTTTGTCATGCTATCAGGATGCTGTGGATACAGAAGGATTTCTTAACTTCTTCTAGCAAGGTTATTACAAATACAGACTGCATGGCAGGACTTTTATGTGCCCTACAAATTCATAGTGTTCTGGCCACTGTTCATTGTCCTGTCCACACTAATGGAACTGATCCTGTTTCAAGAGGAAATAATTGTTCTGATACTGCTAAAAACTCGCTGCCTTTGATGGCCCCCACACATTTTTTATTTTATTGCTTCTGATGCTGCTGGCCTCCATCTTAAAAGGCCTCTGAAATTGCTAAGTGGGGGCAGGGTTTTCATGCAAAGCAGGTATCCATGGTCTAGGAGGCTATGAAAGGCAAACCACTCCTGCCTTAGAGTTTTTATCACCAAGTATGTCTACCTGTTCATAAGGAGACCATTTTAGAACACAGGGGATTGCTGATATGATTAGAAAGATGTAGGTTACTTCTGGTGTTACTCTTGTTGCTGCACATATTTGTTCTTGTTGTTCTACTTGTCAGACATTTAATCAACATGCATTGTGTGCTTTCAGAGGCCACCATCTAGCTCGTATTCCTTCTGAGTATTTGCAAATTGCAAATTTTACAAATTGATTTTATTAACATGCTTAAATTTAGCCACTATAAAGTTTTTCTTATAATTATTGACCAGCAGATTCACAGGTCATCACCTGAAAGAGATCCTGAGATGAAAACTAACAGGAATATCATAGCTAAGTTTTGAAGTTCTCAATCAAGGAGAAAATATTACAAGCAACTAAGAAAAAATACACAATTTAAATACTGTGAAGCTACAGGCAGGATAACACAAAATCCAGCAGTTTCAACATTAAAAGACTGAAGGTCATGGAATAATATATTTCAAAGAGCAAAGGAGCTTGGCTTACAACCCAGAATAATGTACCCAGCAAAGCTGTGTGCTATCTCAAATGGAAAAAAAAGGATATTTAATGAACTAAAGGACTTTCAGGTATTTGTGAAGAAAAGACCAGAACTGAGTGGAAAATTTGACTTACTAGACTCATGAGAAACATAGGGTAAACATTAAAGACCAATTATGAAGGGCTTAAGGTTAAAATCTTTATTTCTTACATGGGGAAACATTATCTGTAACTTTTAAGGATGTTACTATTACTTGGGTAGTTTGAAAGAACACATATAGATAGAAAGCTTGTGGTTGAGTTGAGTATGATGGGATGATCCTGTCACCTGGACTGGAACTGGCCTCTAACCGATGGGTAACTAGAGTCAAACAAAAAGAGCAGGCTAGAGACAGGAGAGTCAGGACACAAAGACAAGTTTAATTAATTTCATAGTAAAGAAAATGACATATGCATATGGAAGCCACCCCCGCCCCCAAAGAAGAGGGGCTTAAAATGCTGGACTAAAGGCAGATCTTATATACATCTTGGGTTAGACCACGAAATAATTATTTTTAGGTCTTGAGATTCCACAGATCCTGTGGGAACAGTATGGTCTCAAATCTTGAGGGTTGTGCCCACTCTGTGGGGCACAGAACCAGAGTTCTGCAGTGGGAACAGGAGTGCAGTACCTGTCAGTGATGAGGAACAGAGATTGTGAATATGTGACGGATGGCCCTCGGAAATAGGGGGAGCTAAATCCCTCAGTGAACACTTTGTGCTGGTTCAAGCAATACACTTTGCCTGCCAGAGAGTGATATTATCCTGAATGCAAAGGATTATTGTTATGCTAAGCTCAAGGCACAGCTTCCTTGCTGGGCTAAGGCCTAGCAAGGAAAACAGGGTATCTGCAAAATATTTTGACAATCCTAAAAAATAAAATTGGGTAAGGAGAGGTAAAATGGAGCAAGTATTTTTAAAAAAGTGAGGCATGAATGGAAGAACTATTATAGTGGAGGCAGGAGGGGATAGAAGGCTGGTAGTGCTACAGTCTTATTCTAATCAGAATTTAGCTAAAGAGAGAATAACATATATCTAGAAGGGTATAAAAGTATTCTTAGAGAGAAATAGGAGGGTGAGGGGATAGGATAATGGAGGGACTCTTAGAAGGGTGTGAAGATCAAGAAACATGAGGGAGAGGATAAGGAAGGTGTCATTATGACAAAAGATGCCATAGAAAGTAACATCAATACTAAACCAATATGCATCAAAATGCTATAACATCCAAAAATTTTAAAGGAAAAGTTAAATAAACTACAAGTGGAAATAGATAGCAAAATTATAATATTGGGAAAATTCAATCTTCCTCTCCTAGAACTAGATAAATGTAAGAAAAAATAAGAAAGAAGTCAAGGAGAGGAATAGAATCTTAGATAAGCTAGATATGATAGCTATCTTGAGAGAATTGAATAGAAATAGAAAGGAATATGCATTTTTTTTGGTGGTATGTGGTACCTTTACAAAAATTAACCATATATTAGGACATAATGTAGCTAAATCCAGAAAAGCAGAAATATTAATTGCATCCTTTTTAGATCATGATGTAATAAAATTATATTTAATGAGGGATTATGGAAACACATTAAAATTAACTGGAGACTAAATAACTTAATCTTAAAGAATGAGTGGCTTAAAGAAGTCATAGAAACAATGAATGATTTTATTAAAGAGAATGATAATAATGAAACAACATATCTAAATCTATGGGATGCAGAAAAAGCAGTAGTCAGAGGAAAAGTTATATCTCTAAATGCTTACACCAATAAAACAGAAAAAGAACAGACCAATGAATTAGATACGCAATTTAAAAAACTAGAAAAAGAACAAATTGAAAACTCCCAATTAAACATGAGATGAATTGAATGTTAAAAAAATTATTGATGTATTATAAAGCAGGAATCATCAAAACTGCTTGGTACTGGCTAAGAAATAGGGAGGTGGATCAGTGGAATAGGTTAAATATGCAAGACACAGTAGTCAATGACTATAGTAATCTATTATTTGATAAACCCAAAGACCCCAGCTTCTGCAATAAGAACCCACCCTTTGAAAAAAACTGCTAGGAAAACTGGAAAAGAGTATGGCAGAAATGAGGCATAGACCAAAATCTCACACCGTATACCAAAATAAAGTCAAAATGGGTTCATGATTTAGGTATAAAGGCTGATACTATAAGCAAACTGGGAGAGCAAGGAATACTTTACATATCAGATCTACGGAGAACAGAAGAATTCATGACCAAACAAGAGATAGAGAACATTATGAAAAGCAAAATGGATAATTTTGGTTACATTAAATTGAAAAGTTTTTGCACAAACAAAACCAATGCAACTAAAATTAGAAGGAAGGTAGAAAATTGGGAAAGAATTTTTACAACTAGTCTCTCTGATAAGGGCCTCATTTCTAAAATTTATAGAGAATTAAGTCAAATTTATAAGAATACAAGCCATTCCCCAATTGACAAATGGTCAAAGGATATGAACAGGCAGTTCTCAGATGAAGAAATAAAAAGCCATCTATGATCATGTGAAAAAATGCTTGAAATCATTATTGATTACAAAAATGCAAATCAAAACAACTCTGAGGTACCACATCACACCTATCAGATTGGCCAATGTGACGAAACAGAAAAATGATAAATGTTAGAGAATATGTGGGAAAATTGGAACACTAATGCATTGTTGGTGGAGTTGTGAAATGATCCAACCATTTTGGAGAACAATTTGGAACTATCCCCAAAGGACTATAAAAATGTGCATACCCTTTGACCCATCAATAGCACTTCTAGGGCTATATCCCAAAGAGATCATACAAATGGGAAAAGGACCCACATGTATAAAAATATTCATAGCAGCTCTTTTTGTGGTGGCAAAGAATTGGAAATTGAGAGGATACACATCAACTGGGGAATGGCTGAGCAAGTTGTGGTATATGAATGTAATGGAATACTATTGTGCTATAAGAAATGATGAACAGGCTGATTTCAGAAAAACCTGGGAAAACTTGTATGGTCTGATGCTGACTGAAATGAGCAGAACCAAGAGAACATTGTACACAATAACAGTCATGTTGTGCTATGACTAATATTGATAAACCTAACCCTTCCCAGCTATAGAAAGATCTAAGACATCTCCAGAGGCCTCATGATGGAAAATGCTATCCACATCCAAAGAAAGAACTATGAAAGTTGAATTGCTATTTTTTTCTCTTCTGTTGAGTTTTGTTTCCTCTTTCTGATGGTTCCTCCTATTGGTTTTAATTTTTACTTGCAACACCACTAATGTGAAAATATGTTTAATAGGAATATAAATATATAGGCTATATCAGATTGTGTGCTGTCTTGGGGAGGGTGGTGGGTAGGAAGGGGGAAAAAATTTTCAACTCAAAAGCATATGGAAATGATTGTTGATAAATCAAAATAAATTAATAAAATTTAGAAAATGAAAAAAGTGAAAAAAGTATTGAATTAGTAAGACTAAAAATTGGTTTTATAAAAAAACTCACAAAGTAGATAAATCATTGGTAATATGATAGAGAAGAAAATCATATTACTTGTATCAAAAATGAAAAAGGTGAATATATCATTAATGAAGATGAAATCAAAACAATCATTAGGAGTTATTTTGCCCAATTGTATGTCAATACATTTAACAATTTAAGTGAAATGGAAGAATATTTACAAAAGATCAATTAATTCTAATACTAAATAAACTATTTGGAATAATAGGTAAGGAAGGAGTCTTCCCAAACTCCTTTTATGAAACAAATAAGGTGCTGATATCTAAATCAGGAAGAGAAAAACAGAGAAAGAAAATGATAGACCAATTTCATCAATAAATATGGATGCAAAAATCTTAAATGAAATACTAGCCAGAAGACAGCAATGTATCACAAAGATTATACAAGGTGATCAAATGAGATTTGTACCAGGAATGCAGGGATAATTTAACATAATGAAAACTATTAACATAATTGATTATATCAATAACAAAAACAATAAAAACATGTGATTATATTAATAGATTCAGAAAAGGCTATTGAGAAAATAAACACTCACTCTTATTAAAAATACTTCAAAACATAGGTATGAATGGATTTTTCCTTAAAATGCTAAGAAGTATCTACCTAAAACCATTAGCAAACATGATTTATAATGAGAATAAGCTGGAAGACTTCCCAATAAGATCAGGGTGCAACAAGGTTGCCCATTATCACCACTATTATTCAATATTGTACGAGAAATGCAGGCAATGACGATGAGAAGAAAAATAAATTGAAGGAATAGGAATGACCTAAAGATTCAACTAAAACTTGTTGAAACAATTAATAACTTTAACAAAGCAACAGGATGTGAAATAAACACATAAATCATCAGCATTTCCATATATCACCAACAAAACCTTGCAAGAAGATATGGCAAGAGATAACCCTTTTAAAATAACGGTAGACTGGATAAAATACCTGGGAGTATACCTGCCAAGACAAACCCAAGAATGACATGAACATAATTATAAAACTTTTTTATGCAAATAAAATCAGATTTAGATAGTTGGAGAAATATTAATTGTTCATGGGTGAGCAGAGCCAATATAATACAAATTACAATTCTACCGAAACTATTCTATTTATTCAATGCCATCCCAATTAAACCACCAAAAATATTTTATTGAGCTGGAAATAAATAATAAAATTCATTTAGAAGAACAAAAGGTCAAGAATATCAAAAGAACTAATTTTAAAAATGTAAAAGAGGGAGGGTTAGTAATATCAGATCTTAAACTCTATTATAAGGCATCAATTATCAAAGCTATCTGGTGCTGGCTAAGAAATAGAAATGTGGATCAGTGCAACACAGTAGTAAATGATTATAGTAACCTTGGGTTTGACAAATGTAAAGATTTAAGCTTTTGGGACAAGAACACACTATTTGGTAAAAAAAAAATTGTTGGGGAAATTGGAAAGCAGTCTGGCAGCAACTGGGTACAGATCAGTATCATATACCATTTCCCAAGATAAGGTCAAAATGGATACATGACCTAGATATAAAGGGAGATATAAGAAAACTAGAAGAAAATGGAATATATCACATATGAGACTTATGGATAGGAGAAGAATTTATGAATAAATGAGAGTTAGAGAGCATTGCAAAATGTGAAATGGATAATTTTGATTATATTAAATTAAAAAGTGTTTGTACAAATAAAACCAATGTAGCCAAGATTAAAACAAAAGCAGAAAATTGGGGAAAAGTTTTTTAGATAGTTTCTCAGATGAAGGCCTCATATCTTAAATATATACAGAACTTTGTAAAATTTGTGAGAATATTAGTCATTTCCCAATTGGGAAATGGTCAAAGGATATGAACAGGTAGTTTTCAGATTAAGAAATCAAAACTATAAATGGTCATATGAAAAATGCTCTAAGCCATGATTGATTAGAGAAATGCAAATTAGGAAAACTTTGAGATATCATCTTATACCTATCAGATTGGCTAAAATGAAAGAAGGGGAAAATGACAAATGTTGGAGGGGATGTAGAAAAACTGAGACATTAACACATTGTGGTGGAACTGTGAACTGATCTAACAATTTTGGAGAGCAATCTGGAATTATGCCCAAAGAGTTATAAAACTGTGTGTACCCTTTGACCCAGCAATATCACTATTAGGTCTGTTTCCCAAGATGATTAGGGATAAAGGAAAAAAAGAAACCTATATGTTCTCAAATGTTTATAGTAGCTTTCTTTGTGGTAGCAAAGAAATGGAAATTGAGGGGATGCCCATCAACTGGAGAACAGCTAAACAAGTTGTGGTATATGATTGTGATGGAATACTGATGCACTGTAAGAAATGATGAACTGGTTGATTTTAGAAAAACATGGAAGAACTTGCATAATATAATGAAAAGTGAAGTGAGAAGAACCAAGAGAACATTGTATATAGCAACAGCAATATTATTTGAAGAATAATTGTGAACAACCAAGTTATTCTGAGTACAATAAATATTCAAATCAACTATAAAGGACCTATGAAAGAAGATGCTATATACTTCCAGAGGAAGAACTTATAAATAGAAATATACATAGTATAGTTTTATATATATTTATAAATCTATGTCAAATGATGGCCTACTCTAGAGTTGGATGAGAAGGGAGGAAGGGAGACAGTTTGGAAATTAAAATATAGCCAACTAGCCATACCAGATCTAAAACTGTATTATAAAAAAGCAATCATCAAAATTATTTGATACTACCTAAGAAATAGAATGGTGGATTGGTGGGAATAGATTAGATGCACAAGACACAGTGGTCAATGATTATGGTAATCTAATGTTTGATAAACTCAAGACTCCAGCTTCTGGGATAAGAACTCTATTTGACAAAAACTGCTGGGAAAACTGGAAAATGGTATGGGAGAAACTAGGCATAGACCAACATCTTACACCATATACCAAGATAATGTCAAAATGGGTACATGCTTTAGACATAAAGTGTAATACCATAAGCAAATTAGGAGAACAAGGAATAGTTTATCTGTCAGATCTATGGAGAAGGGAAGAATTTATGGCCAAAAAAGAGATAGAAAACATTATGAAATGTAAAATGAATAGTTTTGATTACATTAAATTAAAAAAGGTTTGCACAAGCAAAGCCAATGCATTCAAGAGTGGAAGGAAAGCAGAGAGCTGGGAAACAATTTTTACAGCCCGTGTTTCTGATAAAGGCCTCATTCCTAAAATATATAAAGAACTGGGTCAAATTTATAAGAATACAAGTCATCCCCCAATTGATAAATGGTCAAAGGATATGAACAGGCAATTTTTAGATGAAGAAATTAAAGCTATCTATAGTCATATGAAAAAATGCTCTAAATCACTATTGATTAGAGAAATGCAAATTAAAACAACTCTAAGGTACTATCTCACACTGATTCAATTGGCTAATATGACAAAACAGGAAAATGATAAATGTTGGAGGAGATGTGGGAAAATTGGAACATTAATGCATTGTTGGTGGAGTTGTGAACTGATCCAACCATTCTGGAAAGCAATTTGGAACTATGCTAAAAGGGCTATAAAATTATACATACCTTTGGATCCAGCAATACCACTACTGGGTCTGTATTTCAAAGAAATCATAACAAAGGGAAAAAGACCCACATGTGCAAAAATATTTCTAGCAGTTCTTAAAAAAATTTTTTTTAGGCAATTGGGGTTAAGTGACTTGCTCAGGGTCACACAGCTAGTAAATGTCAAGTGTTTGGTCTGAGGCCAGATTTGAACTCAGGTCCTCCTGACTTCCGGGCTCTATCCACTGTGCCACCTAGCTGCCCCTAGCAGTTCTTTTTGTGGTAGCAAAGAATTGGAAATTGAGGGGATGCCATCAGTTGGGGAATGGTTGAACAAGTTGTGGCATATGAATGTAATGGGATATTATTGTTCTATAAGAAATGATGAGCAGGTGGAGTTCAGAAAAACCTGGAAAGACTTACATGAAACGATGCTGAGTGAAGTGAGCAGAACCAGGAGAACATTGCACACAGTAACAGAAATACTGTGTGATCAACTATGATTGACTTAGCTGTTCTTAGCAATACAGTGATTCAAGACAATTCCAAAAGACTTATGATGGAAAATGCTATCCACATCCAGAGAAAGAACTATGGAGTTTGAATGCAGATAGAAGCATACATTTTCTCTCTCTCTCTCTCTCTTTCTCTTTTTCTTTCTCTTGGTTTTTCCTTTTGGTTCTGATTCTTCTTTCATGATATGACTAATGTGGAAATATGCTTAGTATAATTGTACATGTACAGCTTATATCAGATTGCTTGCTATCTTGGGGAGGGGAGAGAGGGAGGGAGAAAAAAATTAGAACTTGAAATATTATAAAAGTGAATGTTGAAAAAATACAGCAAAAAAATTAAAGTTAAGACCCCAAAATCTTCTTACTCTCCATGGAACTCAAACACAATTCATTCTCGCCCTTTCAACTTAAAGAGTCTCTAATCTTTTCTCCAAGTAGAAATCAGATGATCTAATTTTGTATCCTGGCTTGTATTCTATTCATTGTTTTCTGTTAATCAATTGTTTTTAATGTGTAAAAATCTGTCTAGTTCTGTATTCAGGGTCTTTGGACTGACTGGGAAGTCCCATTGGACACATTTATTATACCTGTTTTGCTAACAAATTGTGTAACTCAGATTGTTTCCTCAGTTGTTATTAATTACCCACCACAGGGTCCAGGCCAATGATCAGAATTCTGTCCTGACTAAAGTAGTTCAAGGTTCTGGAACTGAGAGGGACCTTAGAGATCAAATCAAGGCTAAGTGATTTGCCCAATATCACACAGATTGTAAGTGTCAGAGGTTGTATTTGAACTCAGGTCCTCTAACTTGTGAGTCTGGGCTATTTGCACTTTTCCAAGTTGTGGGGTCCCTAGACACCAAAGAGAACATTGTCACTGACTTTACCCTTCTGTTCCTGACCCAAGAGTTGTTTATGTAATTCGTTAAGCAAAGACACTGGCTTACCTTACAATGGAATAAGCCTGGAGCCAAGAGTCAGGAGGGTCTGGCCTGGTTCTACGAGGCTAGTTTATGACCTGGAGCCTTTCTTTCTCCTCTCTCTGAGGTTTAGTTTCTCTATATGACTGGCAGGGGGCAGAAGAGATAAATCTGGACAGGATATTAGTGAAAGGAAATAAGCACTTATTAAATGTTTGCCATATACTAGGCACTGTGGTAGACACTTTACAAATATTTTCTCACTCTATCTTCATAATCATAGGAGATAGGAAATAGAGGCAGACACAAGTTTAACGACTTGTCTGGGGCATACAGCTAGTAAGCATTTGAGACTGGATGTGAACTTCCTGACTCCAGGTCCAGCCCTTTATCAACAGCACCACCTAGCTGTAATATATTGGTACATTCAGATGGTTTTTGTAGACCTTGAGATGTCAGATCTGAAAGGAACAATAGCACACAGAATGCCAGAACTGAGAAGGACTTTTGAGATCATGGGGTTATAGATTTAGAGCTGGAAGGAAGCACAGAAATGATCTAGTCCAATCCCCCTCATTTTACTATGAGGAAACTGAGGCAAAAACTGTTAAATGACTTGCCCTGTCACATAAGGAATAGAGATGAGATTTGAATGGCAGCCCTTTGACTTTAAGTCCAGTCATCGTTGCAATGAACCATGCTGTTACCTATGTACTTAGCACTGCCCTAGGGACTAGAGGGGTATGATAGTAAATCATCATATCCCACCCATTTACTTAGCAAGGAAGGAAACTGAGATCCAAGGAGGGAAAGAGAATTGCCCAAAGTCAAACGACAAGCCAGTGCTTATTTGAACCCAGAGCTCCTAACTTCCAGCTCAGAGTATTTTAAATAGTATTTTAGCTTCTTCTCTTGTTCCCAAGGCCAATGGTTAATATCTGTGACTTATTTAAAAAAATTTGAAAATAAATAAATTTAAATTTTTAAAAAAGAAAAAGAAAGATTCTATATATTACATTGGAAGTATTCTCTTTTCTTAGATTTTCCTAGAGTACTTTGGCTAAGTCTGTCTTTGCCTCCATCATTTTGGTTTTTTAAAAAATTACAGTTATTCATGGATGTCTTATACCTCTTAACCCATAGAATGGAAGCTTCTTGAGGGTAGTGACTGCGCCATTTTTATGTTGTATCATTCCCACTGGGATATTGCCTCAGCTTACACACACTTGAGTGTTGGGTCGCTACGTTCATGGCTGCTCATGAGGTAGGGAACAATAGAGATGCTGATTTTTTCTTCGATTTCTCAGTCAGCTTCAATATGATGCATTTTTTAGATTTCTTTGCAGGAGTTTTGGGGTGCAGCTCAGATGAACTGTCTTGCTGCTGCTGTGTCATCTTGGCTTCACCTTCTCTCCCATGAGAATATAAATACTTCATTCTTATTTAGTTCCTTATGACTTCTTGCTCATATTTGCCTTTAAAATTTTCTGTAAATTCTAGGGTTTGTATTTCAGTGTTTCTATTTAGCTCTTGATTTTTCATCAGGAATTCTTGAAAGTTCTCTATTTTCTTTTTTAAAAGTCCATTCTTCAATACCCTCACCTCCATTAGATAGACATACCATAAAAACTCTTCTTATTTGTTGTGAGCTCATATTTTTTGCTTTTCAGTGCATCAAATTTCAAACTATCCACTCCTTTTAGTGGTATCTGCCAAATTTTCTGTGAATTTGCCTGTGGCTCCTTGGTACTTTAATTCTTTCTTTCTGGTTGTTTTTCTTTAACCTAGAAGTTCTAAATTTTGGCTATATGTGATTTCATATTGGGGTTACTTTCAAGAGGTTAGTTCTTTCTCTTTTCACTTTGCCCTTTCCTTCTAAGATATAGAGGAAGGTATTTCCTGAGTTCTTGAAATAAGATGTCTAAGCTCTTTTTTCAGTCATGGCTTTCAGTTAGTCTTGTGATTCTTCATTATTTCTCCTCGATCTGTTTTCCAAGTCAGTTGTTTTTTATATGATACCTTACGTTTTCTTCTATTTTTTCAGTCTTTTGATTTTAAGTTAGTATTTCTTGTTGTCTCGAGTCATTCATTTGTGTTAGTTATATTCTTATTTCCAAGCCTGTTGTTTGGGTAAGATTACCACTAGGAAAAAAACCCTACAATCTGTTCTTTAATACAACCTCTTTACTTCCTCCTATCAAGCTTTGAGTATTGCTTATTATTCATCTGAAATATATCTATCCAAGATACATTCATGGAAATGCTAACTGATTCATTGAGCTGCCCTTCTAACTGCATTGAATAATTTGGCCAACAGGTACTTTTCATCTTCTTGGGCTTCACAGTGTGGATGTCTAGGAAGATTTCTTTTCAGTGACCAGGGATAATGATGATGATGATGATGATGATGATAACAGTCATGGTAATAACAGTAATAACTTGCTTTTCTGTAGCACTTCAAGGCTTGAAAAGCTCTTTCTTGCTAATAGCCCTATGAAGTAGGTTATTATTATTGCCATCTTATAGATTAAGAGACTCAAAGAGCTGTGACTAGCTTAAAATAGCACAGCCTATGATTGTCGCAGGCAAGACTTGAACTAAGAGTCAGTTGGAATAAGAGGTCTTTTTCCTATCTTGAGGCCACATTGTTTTATCGAGAATATTTGGCAAACAAAATGAGGAAGGAAATCAATTACAGAAAAAGGAAGAGAGGATGAGGCCAGAATTACCTTGGGGGATCATTTCAAGAATCAGTGGAGATCTGTACATACAATATATAGTAGCATAGAGCAGACTCCACTTGTCTGGTAAGGGTGACTCCTGGTAAGGAACTACGGGGGTAGTATATCAACCCCAAAGATGTCTTCCTTGCTTTCCCTTTTTGTATAGTGAAAGTCTTCTATCTGATATGCGTTAGAGATGACCCCTGTTCTTCAGGGGTTCTGGGATGGTGATTGGAGGGGAAGAAGGTATTATCTTGCCATCTCCACTTCCAAATCAAAGCTTTGCAAATTTGTACAAAATTTAGTACAGTAATTAGTTGAGGCAGTTGACCATATGAGGGTATAATAGTTCTTAATTTACCCAAAGACAGATAAAAGCAGTTAAGTGGCACAGTGAATAGTCCCAGGCTTCCTGCCCCAGGTCATCCTTCTCAAGGAAGGCTTACTCTGTTGACAGGGACCTTGAAGCCTCTCAGAATCTGGTAGAAAAGTACGCTTAAGACCAGAGGGCTCGAGCCTAGTCTCCAGGGACAAGAAGTTGCCTCCTCCTTTCCCCATTCTTCTTCACTCCATTCCTCCTTGTTTTCTACATCTTTTCTGTCTATTCCTTTGTGTCCCTATAGCTTCCCATGGCAAAATGGGACATGTCTTCAGCTGTACCCTGCGCCCTGCCTTGGCCTTATTGCCTTTGGGAGGAGATAGGGAAGGAGCTCATGGGAAAGGAGGAGGACAAGTCTTTCTGGAAACATGAAATATGACAGGGACTTCAGAATTAAATACAGTAGAAATAGTCCTGACCCTGGAGTAGGAAGACCTGTATTCAAATCCTGCCTCTAACACTGCCAAACTGTATGACATTGGTCTTAGCCTCCATAGGAATTGGAATAGATAGCTTCTGAGGTCCCTTACAACTTCCATTCTATAATCCTGTACTCCTTTATTGCAATCCTATTAGCATTCATTAAGTGACTTCAATAGGGAGCTATTAGATATTCTTGAGCAGAGAAATGACAAGGTCAAACATCTGCTCTAGGAACATCAATTCCTATTGATGTTCTAGAAGCAACTGTGTAAAGAATGGATTAGAGAAGGGAGAAGCTAGAGGTAGGGAGACCAGTTAGGAGGTTATTGCATTAATGAAGACAAGAAATGATGGGGGACTAAAAGAAAAAAAGTGGTTGTGATATGAATGTAGAGAAAGAGACCTGTGTCAGAAATGACACTGACAAGAGTTAGTAAATGAGAGGATATTGGGCTGAAGGAGATTGAAGAATGGAGGATAACTCTTAGGGAGCAAACCTATATCCATAGGACAGAGTGCCAGAGCTGAGAATGACCTTAGAGATCATTATGTTCAACCCTCTCATTTACAGAGGAGAAATCTGAGGCTCAGAGAGGAGGAGAGACTTGGATAAAGAAACACAGGAAATCTGTTGTAGGGGTAGGATTCAAACCCAGGTCTTGTGAACTCCCAATCCACTCTGATATCAGAGATTGGCAGATCTTGGGGCTTAAAGTAAATATAATATTCTGTAGGGGAAATGACACCACATCTATGTCCTAGGCACACACCCCTTCCCACCTTTCCTACTTCCTATTCAGTGATCACTGAACAGCAAAGATTGCTTTATTAAAGGGGATTGGGGTTTAAACCTCTTAGTTCCTTAATAGCATCTAAGTCTGGAGCCTGCTTATCTCTTTTAAATCTCTACTCTGGGTCCGGAAGAAAAACTTCAGGATGGGGTTGGGAGCAGCTTTGATCCTGTGAGGGTCATGAACACCCATGAACCCGCTCAGGGACAAAACAATAGTCCTGTAAAAAGAGGCGAATATTCAGAAACTCCTCTTTCCTATCTCTAGCCCTGTGAGACTCTCTCTGTCAAATCCTCTCCGCCCCAGCTAATTTAAAACAGCTTGAGAGAGACAGAGCACTGGGGGTTGGGAGGGGGCTCCTATATGGGGATCCAAGAGGGGCAGAAATGTCTCTATAGAGTACATGTGCTAAAGCTAGGGGAAGAGAAGATGTCTATGATTCTCAGAAAGGGGAATTCTGGATTACAAGAAAGGGTGAGGGAGAATTGCTGCAAATAGGTCAGACTCAAGGAGGGGACAAAAACATAAGCAGACAAAAGAGTAAGAAGAAGAAGAGGGATAAAATGGATGGTAATGGTAATGGGGATGGTGATAAGGAGGATAATATGACAGAGTTGACAATGATTTATTCAGTGTCTACTATGTGCCAGCCCCCATGCTAATCACGTGAATACAAGGAAAGGCAAAATTAGTTCCTGCTGTCAAAAAGCTCATAGTTTAATGGAAGGGACAACATATAAACAACTATGTGCAAACAAGATATAGACAGGATGAATTGGAGGTAATAATTAACATTAAGGGTGATTGAGAAAGGCCCCTTGTAAAAGGTGAGACTTTGAGTCATGGAAGCCAGAAGGTGGACATAAGGAAGGAGAGAATTACAGGCATAGGGGACAGCCAGTGAAAACTCTAAAATATTAGAGATAGAGAGTGTCATCTGAGGAGCAACAAGGAGGCCAGTATCACAAAATAAATATTGGGAAATAAAGTGTAAAAGGATTGGAAAAGTAGGAAGAGGACAGATTATGAAGGGCTCTATGTCCTATAGCCTGACACTTGGCTGTTATCTGATGGAATTAAAAATCCCTAAACAGTAGTGATAGTCTGTTAGTCTCATTTTATGTATCTTTATTTGCTTTTCTACCAATCTGGCTCTACCTTTTAATTCTTTATCAGAGGCATTTTCAGTTCTTCATTTTTTTGAAACTGGATAATTTTCAGCATAGCATTGTCTCCTTGATTTGTTCTGGGGCTATTCCTATCATTTTGCTTTTTCAAGATTGCTAAGTAGATGGTGAAATAATTTGATTATTCAGACTGTATATTGATAATTCTTAAAGCCTTCATTTTCAATCAAACATGAAGAGAAACAAAGAATAATATGATAGTGACCAAAATATCCAAAATATTCCATCAATTTGGCAAAAAGCATGGGCTGGTTACTCGTGTTTTTCTCATACTTTTTAAAGCTTTATTATGTATCCTACTAATCAGACTGAATATATATGGTGGCTAATTCTAGATTGAGAGTGTGGTCATCTAGAAGAATAATAGAATAGATTCAGAACAAGACAGATGTTTTTGGACACAGGTAAAGTGGGACTTGGTTTTCTTGATTATATAGGCTTGAAAATGTGACCATGTATATGTGTGTGTGTGTATATATATATGTGTATGTGTGTATGTGTGTGTGTGTGTGTATATACATATACATATATATGTGTATATATACTATATATATATATATATATATATATATATATTATATATGTATGTATGTATGTGTGTATTTGTTTCCAAAGGTTTCATTCATTTTTTTCTCAACGTGTGAGAAATTGGAGAGAGTGATAGAGATGAACAGGCATAGGACTGACTTTCCCAAAAATGAAATAAAAAGAAGAGAGGATCATTGGAGCATTTTTAAATGCATAGAAGGGAACAGAAAAGAAGGCAGAATGAAACACAGGCAAATAGGACCACTTTGAAAGTTGGATGTTGAACTGATGTATACTTAAAAGGAAGAGCAAATGATGTATAAGAGAGATTTGTGGTTTCATAGGCAGCCCTCATTTTCTATTTTCTCCTCTTCAAAAAGTGCCTCAAATCCTTACAGGAATGGTATAGTTATATAGTTGTTTTTCCTTCCATTTCTCCTCTCTGTTATAGTTCTCTATTCTCCATCATCCTTATAAGGGTCAAGTCTCTCCACCTTTTATCGCTTCCTCTGCCCACCCCCTCCCATTGAAGCCAGTTTTTATTTCTCTAAGGAACAGCTGATCCTCCCATTTAAATGGATTATGGAGATGTGTTCTTTTAGTACTTTATCCTCCAGGAGGGAGATCAACTTAAGCTTGGAATGATGATGATGATGATGATAATAATAATAATAATAATAATAATAAGCATTAAAGTTTGCAAAGCACCATGTTAACTCATTTGATCCTCATGACAATCCTATGGGGTAGATGTTATTATTACCCCCTTTTTACAGTTGAGGAAACTAAGACAGATAGAAGTTAAATGACTTGCCTAGGGTCATATAGTGTCAGAGGCAGGATTAAAACTCAGATCTCACTGACTCTAAATCCTATGTTGTATTCATTGCACCACCTAGCTGTGTCATAAATATGAACATTGCACCCTTGATGAAAATCACTATATAATTTTCCCTACTCTCCACAATGGTTAAGATTTTCAGCCTTTCTTTGGATTACTTGAGGTTCATAAGGCTCCCTTTATTTCTTAAAATGCAGTAACATTCCATTACACTCATGACACAATTCTTCTTATTATTAATTATCTACTATTTATCTGTTTTTTAAAAATTTAATTAACTGACAGACTTAGAAGCTGCAGGCAATAGTAGTGGGTCCAAACTTGCATCCTCATCCTGTGTGTATGTGTGTGTGTGCATGTGCATGCCCATGTGTGTCCAAAGTGACAAGAATGACAGCTGTTGTGTTAGCCAGCTACCTTAGAAAAGATATCTGCCACAGATACATAGCAAGAGTAAACCTATTAAAATCTCTACTTAAAATAATGTTATCAAAGATATACATATCCAATCAGTAGCTTCATACAGCTATTGTGAAGAAAGCACCTTTTTGACATACTTTAACTGGCATAGTACAATGAAAAGAGAGCTAGGTTTGTAGTCTCTGAACCTAGGTTTGAATCCCAGCTCTGTAACCTCCTACCTATGTGACCTTGGGTAAGTAGCTTCACCTGTCTGGGTGTTAGTTTCCTCATTTGTAAAATGTACACATGTTGGGGTGAGAGAGGACACCGTGGGAATAGAGGAAAATGAAACTAGTATAAGTAATAATAAATGAGAGGGAAGCTTGAAAGCAGTGAATAGAAAACTGACGTTGAAGTCAGTAAGATCCAGATTTGGTTTATGTCTTTGAGACATACTGGTTGTAGAACTTTGGGGAAATCATTCAATTATTCAGCACCCTGAACAGCTCTTTTAGAAGACTGTTGCTGCAAAGGTGCAGAATTCATTATGAAGATGAAATCACAGGCCCAGTCAAAAACAAAAATCAACTAAACCCAGGGTAATAGAGCTGACTGTGGAAGAGTGTAAAAAGTAATATAAAAGAAATAAATAGAAAAATGTAAGCCTAACAAATATAAACTTAAAAGTGAAAAACATATCAAATATCTCTGACAGAAATCTAATATTTAGGGAAGATAAATACATAAGACCAAAAGTCATTCCTCAATGATTAAATGGTCAAAAGTTATGAACTAAATATTTTCAAAAGAAGAATTGCTAACTACTAATAGCCACATGAAAGATTGCTTTAAATCAGTCATAATACAAGAAATACATGTCAAAAGGGCTTTAAGGTTTTACTTCAAACTCAGCAATGGCAAAAATAACAAAAAAGTGAAAATAGTCAATGTGGGCAGGACTGTGAGAAGCAGACACAATATTATATTTCTGGTAGAGCTAGGAATTCATTCAACCGTTCTGGAAAAGGATTTGGAATGGGTGAGGCAGGAATCATTATATCTTTGTACCCTTTGACCTAGACATCCAACTATTGGGCATATATGCCAAGGAGGTCAAAGACAGATGTGTTCCATATGTAATTTAATATTCATAATGGCACTTTTAGAAGTAACAAAAAGCTAGAAATCTGGTGGGTTCTCAAACAAGAGGGGAATAGCTACATATATATATGTATATATGTATATGTGCATGTATTATTATATATTAATACATAAGAACTATAGTAATTATACATAACCATATATAGTCATATATAGCTATAGATAATTAGTCATATGTATCTGTATTTATACATATACACATACACACACACACACACACACACACATATATATATATCAGCTAGGTGGCACAGTGGATAGAGTGCCAGGTCTGGAGTCAGGAAGACTAATCTTCCTGAATTCAAATCTGGCCTCAGACACTCAGTGATCCTCTGTAATTTACTTAACACTATTTGCCTCAGTTTCCTCACATGTAAAATTAAATGGAGAAGGAAATGGCAAACCATTCTAATGTCCTTACCAAGAATACCTTAAATGAGTTCACAAAGAGTTGGACACAACTTAAAAGCAACTGAACAACTATATATGTGTGTATGTGTGTGTGTATACATAGTATTCTTAGTGTCCCAAAAATCTTGGTGCAGTTTCAAGCTTTAAGGTTAATAACTTTATAATAGCTTTTTAAATTGTTTAAAGCTCAATAAGCCTTAATAGCTTAAAGACTTTTCGGACATACAATGATGAGTGAGAAGAATTCAAAGAAACATGGGGAAATGATGTTGAATGAAGTAAGTAGACCTAAGCAATCACTATACACAGGGACTACAGTAATTTAAATGAAAAGTACAATAAAACAAGTCCAAATGTTGTGTAGTAATAATGGTCAGTCTTGATCCCGGAGAAGAAATGATGCCTGCCTCCCTGCTCCTACTTTCTTTGGAGAGGTGGAGAAATATGGCCCCAGAATATTTTATATGCTGTTCAACATGGTCATTTCATTGGATGACTTTGCTTAACTTGTCTTCTTCCAAGGGAAACCTCAAGAGGTGGGCTGAGGAGAAAGGAAGAGTTTGCCTGGAAGTGACAGTAGCTTTTTTTTAAACAAAAATTATTAATAAAACATTGATTTTTTTAAAAGAGAGAAAGGAGGGAGGGGAGCTCACATTTGACTCATATTTCAAAACCATGTCCGGCAATGACTAAGACAAAGGCCAAGGGAAGGGCCATCAACAGGTCCTTAGGGTGAGGCAAGGTAACCCTATCTGAATCTTCCATGTCAGTCAAGAAGAACCTGGGGAGAGCCAATGCTTTTCCTTCCATAACTACTTATGCAGGCTGGCCAGCATCCTGTGAGCAAAAGGCTGAGAGTTTTTCTATAAATATCCTGATAGGGTGGTGACAGCAGGAAAGTATGTGAGAGGTCCTTCTAACATAGAATATAGGAGCTGGGAGGGTCCTTACCATATAAATTATTAGAGCTGGGAAGGACCTTATAACATAGAATATCAAAGCTGGGAGGGACCTTAGACCATAGAATGTTGAAGCATAGAACTCAAAACAGAAAGTTAGAGCTAGGGGCAATTGCTAGTTCTAGTATGAATAAGAAGGTCCACATCACTGAACCCCCTTGTTTGTGATGTTATGGGAGAGTTCTACTTCAAACCAAGATTGAACTAAACACTGTCTAAGGGTCCTTCTAGGTCTGGACCTCTAGACTTCTTCTCAGGGTTTCCCTACCTCACCATATCCAACCTTTCCCCAATGACTCCTCTTTATTCTGCTATGGGCCTGCTGGTAATGGATAGTTGGGAGATGGTCTCTGGAACCAAAATGTTTTCAAAGTTGCTTCCTTCCTCTGAATGCCTCCAAATGGAAGAGGATGGTTCAACTGGGAGGGTGTCTGGTGTTGCCCACTATGGGGTACCATGTCAGCTTCTGGCTTCCAGATTGAGGAATTATTTTCTTTATCTGGTGCAATCACCCCTCCTTCCACTCTGGACAACACACTAGCCTCAAATAGCATTTAAGCTTGAGGGAAGCAGCTATTTCTTCTTTTTCCCTTTTTATCCCCAGTACAATGCATGATATAAAGTAGACTTTTTTATCTATAAATGTCTATAAGTGATGATTAAAATTCAAGTCCATTACCTCAAACCTTTTCCCAGCCTTGGTGAATTCTCTGACTTAAGTAATGATAAGGGATGTTTCTAATTACTGTTATTGTTAATGGTTATGATGACAATAGCTAACATTTATATAGACATAGCTTTAAATGCCTGCACAAATAACTAAGGTTTAGGCAACAAGAAAGGAGAATAAAAGGCAAATTTGATTTCATAGATATCACTAAGGTTTGGTGGAATGAAAGCAGTGGTCTTAATAAGGTCATGGATCAGAAGTCTTTAACCTAAAGTTTATCAATTTGTTTCTGAAAATATTCTGATGGGGCAGCTAGGTGGCACAGTGGATAGAGCACTAGCTGTGGAGTCAGGAGGACCTGAGTTCAAATCCGGCCTCAGACACTTGACACTTACTAGCTGTATGACCATGGGCAAGTCACTTAACCTCAATTGCCTCACCAAAAAGCAAAATAAAATAACAATGTTCTGATAATTTTATTTCAATATAATTTGCTTTTTTTCTAATCTTATATATTTTATTTTATGCATTTAAAATATTCTGAGGAAGTCTACCAAAGGGGTTCATGACACAAGATTAAGAACCCCTGTTCTGGATGGGTGCATCCTGTTAAAACAAAATAAAACAGGATTGGTAGAGGGGAAGGGTGGAATGGGATAGCATTATATATTAAGAATGTACACTTATGTGATCATAACTCTTAGCTCAAGCCTGGCATCTGCATGAGACTGTCATCATTAGTGGAAAAAATGATTACTTTGTCCTCCATTCTTGAGTGAGGAAGACAGCTTGTGAGAGCTTGGGAGAGGAGAGATCCTGGTCTTCTGGTTCCAGGCTTTTTTTAGAGAGAGGTCTTTGGAGGTAAAAACTCCAGGAAGAAGCTGGTATGTAGAGGAGCTAATGCTTCAAATATTTTCCCAGCTAGCTGCACTAGAGACTTTGGAGAACTCACTGTGTGTGACAATGTTTGCCCAACTGGCATGTGGTAGGAAGCCCAAATCTCTAAGTATTGATCAGGTATACTCCTTTCATGTTAAGGGATAGTGATTAGAAGAGTAACTGGAGTCAAAAAAATATTCCCTCTAGACTAGCAATATTTAGGGGACAAATAGATGTAATTGTAGTCTGGTATTCACTTTCTGAAGAGGGCAGAGTAGTTAGCCTTGTGGCCCCTTCTCCTGACCATCCACAGGTAGGAATCAGAAAGAAGGGTGGAGGAGACATTATTTATTTATTTTTAAAAAGTTTTTTTTTTTTAATTCAGGGAATAAAACAAGCTTTTCCATAGTGCTTGATAATTTCCATGCACAACTTGCTATTTCTTTCAAATATACAATAAAATTATCATGTAAATTTATTTTCTTTTTTTTACTCCCCCCTCACCTTAGAGATAGGTACCACTATACACAAATATGCACACACACATGTGTGAAATTATTCTATACATTCTTCTATTTATCAGTTTTTTCTCTGGATGCAAATGACATCTTCCTTCATATGTCCTTTATAGTTAATATGGGTATTTATAATAGACAATGACTTTTTTTTTGCTCAAAATAGTTCTTAAAACAATATTGCCATTACTGTATACAATGTTCCCTTGGTTCTGCTCATTTCACTCTTCATAATTTCATGCAAGTCTTTCCATGTTTTTCTGAAATCATTGAGCTCATCATTTCCTATAGCACAGTAGTATTCTATCAATCATATTCCACAACTTGTTCAGCCATTCCCTGATTGATGGGCATCCCTGCAATTTCTAGTTCTTTGCCAACACAAAGAGAGATGCTATAAATATTTTAGAACATATAGGTTCTTTTCCTTTTTCCTTAATCATCTTTGGAAATAAACCAAGTAGTGGTATTTCTGGGTAAAAGACATTAGAAATATCAATTCACACTTCTCTGCAAGCCACATACTAATGTGGACATGCACATAATGTACACACCTTACTTGAATAAATCTAGGAACAAGAGAGAAGAGCTATGTTAACTGTTGAATGATGTACAAATGTCTCATTTTTTTTTTATAATGTTAGGCCTTAACTGTCAGGGGACTGATACTCATCAAATACAGCCCCATTATGGGAGGTGATAAGTCCCTTTATTTTCTGCCTTAGGCAGACCAAATTAGTACTCTTTATGTTTAGTTCTGGGTACCACAAAAAAGGATTTTGATAAGCTGGAGAGTGTCCAGAGAAAAGTAACCAGCAAGATGAAATGCTTGCAGTTCATATCATCATCAACATCATCATCATCTTCATCATCATATTTTACATATTATATTTTAAAATTTACAAAAACCCCCAAATTTTACCTATATCATCTCATTTAATCCTCATAACAATCTTGTAAGGTAGGTGCTATTATTATCCCCATTTCATGGATGAGGAACAAACTGAGAGAGGATTTCAAATGTTTTGATCAAAGCCACACCTCTAGGAATGTCTAATGTGGGATTAAAACTCAGATCTTCTAGACTCCAAATTTAGAGGTCTATCCACTGACTATGCCAAGTTTCCTGAGGATTAAAGAAATTTATCTTGGAGAAGGGAAAACTCAAGGGGAACATGATGGCTGTCTTAAAATACTTGGAGGGCAATCATACAGAAGAAAGGTAAAATTTGTTCCATTTGGCTCCAGAAGGCAGAGCCAGGAGGAATAGATGAAAGTTGCGAAGAAGCATCCTAAGTTTTTACATCAAGCTTAAGGCTGTACATCAGAACAAAATTTCCAAAGACTACCCATGGAGTCCTGCAGTAGCCCTGGTCCAAGCCACCCAGTTCTGGTGTTCGTCTTTAAGTTATGGTCTTCTTAGGCAGCTCTATATTAAGTTTGGATCCAAGACACCCACCTCTAGCCACTTCACATCATTGGTCCTGCTTCCAGTCCAATCCTCTTAGCCATCATTTGGGAAAGCATCTCCTGTGGAGAGAAGACCAGTTATCTCCACCAGATGCCAATCCAATCGCTACCACCTAGCAAGAAATCTAGCCTAGCTGAAGCAGCATACACATAGCAAGTGCTTAATATTAATTAATTATTTGTTCCAGATACTTCCAGGAGCCCTATATGAGCTTTGAATCCAGACACCTGGCCTTTATCTTAACCCCAGGTTCTTTTCCAGTGCTCCAGACTACAATCTACACCTCCAACATCCAGGTCTTGCCTCCTATCAATGCTCTCCTGGGCTTTCCTGTTTCTGTCTGGTATGAGGTGGGTCACCTGTGTCTCACATAATTCTTCATCATCTGTCATGAGGTTTAATATTGAGGAAAGGTCTTTAACTGTCTGATGACCTGACTCCCTCAGTGGACCTCTCTCTAGCCACTGATACTTTTGCTGAATTCATTCCTTAAGTGATGTCCTCATCCAAGTGATTCTGAACTCCTGGCTGTCATACAAATCCTATTCGCCATTCCACATTGCCTGCTCCATTGCTCTTATCTCCCTCCAACTTTTCACCCCAATACTCTATCCTCTCATTGTCCCATTCTAGATTTACTCTTCCTTTTCACTATGTTCTCTAGAATGTTTGTCAATAATTAACAAACTTGCTTTCATGTTAAAACTTTTCCTTTTCTACTCCTTTCATTACCTTGCTCCTTCTGTATACTTTTCCACTCTTTCTAGCACTAGTACCCACTCTTACCTGTACCCCCTCAATGTATTAGTTTTAGTAAGGGAGTCTAGAATACTCCTTGCTTCCTATTGCCACTTCCAGACTCTTCCATGGCCACCATCACTCAGCCCTAGGAGAAAAGGTAGCATTTGTATCTCACCCACTAAAGAAATGAAATGTGTTAACTTATAGACAAAACAATTTCACTTATAATTTTTAAAGAGCCCTTTAATGTAAACAAAGAGGGTACTCAATGGATTTTTTATTATGGAAAAGAATGATTGCTAACAGCAGAATGTTTTTTTTTAAATATAAATTTATTTATTTTTGGTTTTCAACATTCACTTCCGCAAGTTTTGGAGTTCCAAATTTTCACCCCATCTCCCCCCTCCCCCCACCCCAAGATGGCATGCATTCTGAATATCCCTTCCCCTACTCTGTCCTCTCTTCTATCTCTCTCCCCTTCTCTTATCCCCTTCCCCTTCTATTTTCCTGTAGGGCAGGATAGACTTCTGTACCCCATTTCCTATATTTATTTCCCAGTAGCATGTGAAAACTTTTTTTTAAACATATGTTTTTAAAACTTTAGGTTTCAAATTTTCTCTCTTCCTCCCTCCCCACCCACCCTCATTGAAAAGGCAAGCAACTCAATATAAGTTGTACATGTGCAGTTATGCAAAACACATCCATAGTAGACATGTTGTGAAAAACTAACTCTATTTCCCTTAATCCTATCCTGCCCTCCCATTTATTCTATTCTTTCTTTTGACCCTGTCTCTCCTCAGAAGTATTTACTTCTGATTAACCCCTTTCCCAATCTGCCCTCCTCTCTATCATCCCCCTGCTCTCTTGTCCCCTTTCCCCCCTATTTTCCTGTAGGGTAAGACAGATTTCCATACCCAATTGAATGTGTATGTTATTCCCTCCTTAAGCCAAATCCTATGAGAATAAGATTCACTCATTCCCTCTCACCTTCCCCTGTTTCCCCTTCCACTGTAAGAGACTTTTCTGGTTTTTTTTGTGAGATAATTTACCCCATTCTACCTCTCCCTTTCTTCTTCTCCAAGTATAATCCTCTCTCATCCCTTAATTTTATTCTCCAGATATGACCCCTTAATCTTCAGCTCACCCTGTGCCCTCTATCTATCTATCTATCTACATACACATACATATAATTTTTTTCCTCCAACTACCCTGATACTGACAAAGGTCTCATGAGTTATAAATATCATCTTTCCATGCAGGAATGTAAACAGTTCAATCTTAATAAGTCTCTTATGATTTCTCTTTCCTGTTTACCTCTTCATGTTCCACTTGAGTCCTGTATTTGAAAGTCAAATTTTCTATTCAGCTCTGGTCTTTTCATCAAGAATGCTTGAAAGTCCTCTATTTCACTGAATGACCATTTTTTCCCCTGAAGGATTATACTCAGTTTTGCTGGGTAGGTGATTCTTGGTTGTAATCCTATCTCCTTTGCCCTCCGGAATATTATATTCCATGCCCTGCAGTCCTTTAATGTAGAAGGTGCTAAATCTTGTGTTATCCTGATTGTGTTCCCACAGTACTTGAACTGTTTCCTTCTGGCAGCTTGTAATATTTCTCCTGACCTGGGAACTCTGGAATTTGGCTACAATATTCCTAGGAGTTTTCCTTTGGGGATCTCTTTCAGGAGGAGATCTGTGGATTCTTTCAATTTCTATTTTGCCCTCTGGTTCTACTATATCAGGGCAGTTTTCCTTGATAATTTCTTGAAAGATGATGTCTAGGCTCTTCTTTTGATCATGGCTTTCAGATAGTCCAATAATTTTTAAATTCTCTCTCCTGGATCTATTTTCCAGGTCAGTTGTTTTTCCAATGAGATATTTCACATTGTTTTCTAATTTTTCATTCTTTTGGATTTGCTCTACAGTGTCTTGATTTCTCATAAAATCACTGTCTTCCAATTGCTCTATTCTAATTTTTAAGGAAGTATTTTCTTCAGTAAGCTTTTGGACTTCCTTTTCCATCTGGCCAATTTTGCTTTTTAGGGCATTTTTCTCCTCATTGGCTTTTTGGACCTCTTTTGCCATTTGGGTTAGGCTATTTTTTAAGGTGTTATTTTCTTCAGTATTTTTTGGGGTCTCCTTTAGCATCACTCTCAGTTTTTCCTCTACTTCTCTAACTTGCTTCTCAAAATCATTTTTGAGCTCTTCCATGGCCTGGGACCAATTCATATTTTTTCTTGGAGGCTTTGGATGTAGGAGCTTTGTCTTTGTCTTCTTCTGGTTATATATTTTGGTCTTTTCACCAAAGTAAGATAATATAGTCTGACTCTTTTTGCACTGCTTGCTCATGATCCCGGCCAATTACTTGAGTTGTAAACTCTTTGTTAAGGTACGAATCTGCTTCCAGTGTGGAGAATGTACTGTCCCAAGCTTCCAGGGTTTGTACAGCTGTTTTCAGAGATACTTGTAGGGACTTGTAAATTTTCAGTTCTTCCAAGGTGGTATGATAAGGGGCAAGGTGTTTACTCCTTTCCTGGCCTGCAACTACAAGTACTCCTTTCTGTCCTGTAACTGTGATGAGGGGCTTCTCTCCACAACCACTACCAGCTCCACCAAGCCAGCGCTGCTCCTCACCCCAGCACCGCTGCCCAGAACTGTGGCCCAGATCCAAACATGGGCAAAGCAAGAGATTCCTGCCTCAGCACTGGCAAAGAGCTCCCTGCAATCCCTCTCTGATCATCCACTGGATTCCCCCACAGTCTGTGGGCTGGAAGCTCAGGAAGCAGCTGCCCCCCACAGGGCCACGCTCTTGGGGAATGGAGCTGAAACCCCGCCTTTGTTTCTCAGGCACTGACAGAAACAGCCTTTTCCCACTGACCTTTTAATTTGTCTTTGGCATTGGTGGATTGAGGAGTCTGGAAACCTCCACAGCTGCCTGAGATTCAGTCCTCTGAGGCCTGCTCCAGGTTTGCTGTGGCCTGCGCGCCCACACTGTGCTGTACTGCGCTCCCCGCCCGGCATGATACACCTTTCTGATCAATCATACGGGTTGTCTTGGACTGGAAATTTGTTTCACTCTGTCTTTTTGTGAGTTCTGCTGCTTCAGAATTTGTTTAGAGCCATTTTTTATGAGTATTTGGAGGGGTTTGGAGGAAAGCTCAAGCAAGTCACTGCTTTCACTCCGCCATCTTGGCTCTGCCTCTAGAATGTTTGTTTTTTCTGTGAGTCGGTGTCAATATCTGTTCAGTAAAAAAGGTGCCCACACCTTAACAGAAATGAAGTCAATTTAAACATTTTTCTCTCCTGTAAGTAAAAAAAAATTAAAAGAGATAAACCCAATAACCTCTAATGGCATTTTGTAATTTTGCAACTTGTATTGCCAGCATGTTCCACACTTAGGTAGTGTTTTAAGAATCCATCCTGCAGGTATTGTTCTAGTAACTTTTCACTTCTCTCCTGAGAAGGAAATCAGTTAGTATTGATTACTCTGATTTCTTTTTAGTTTGATTATAGGATTAAAGTCCCTTTAGGAAAAGCTAGCCCTAACAGCTAAGCCCAACTAAGACAGATAGTCTCTTAAGTCTAGGTTACTTATAGATTTAGTGAACAGATAGATTGTTAAGACTGTAGCATTTGGTAGCAGATAATTTAGAAAAATAAAATAACCATAGAATTATAAGACTTTGTAAAAGCCAAATTTCCCTTTCTAGAAGCTAGAGAAAGGGAGGTTGACAAAAAGTTAAGTTCTTTCCAGTAAGTAGGTATAAGTTAAGTAATCTCATCTCCTTAGATTAATTTTTCTTCTTCTGGTAGCTGGGAGGATCGGGGTTGACCGCTAGTTTGTCAACCACCAACCAGAAGCTTTTTTCCTAGTCACAGTTCCCTTTTCTCCTGGATTCTCTGAAGCTTGCTCAAAAAGCTGAGAAATTTTTTTCAGTTAATCTGTGGGCCCCTTTGAAGTAACATTTCTGGTTTCAAAAGGCATCATCTGTAGAGCAAGGACTTCTGGGGCAGGATTTAGAAAGCCTAGGAGAAACTAATTAGTCAGATGACCTGTCTTGTCAATTGAATTACATTCAAAGTGAGTTTCTGCAATTTTTTAATACTCTCTTCTGTAATAAAAAGTGTAAATCACTTTGTCTCTGACATTTGAGGAATCAGATGACTTGATTTTAGATGCAAATGCTAGCTTTGCAAATTAAATCATATATGCTCAGCAACTTCATTTTCAGTTTCTTTTTATTTCAGATAATTAATCTTAACACTTCTCCTGAGAGAGAAGGTGGCTTACTTTTAAATCACTTTAGGGAAAGAAGTTCCTTCAGAAAAAAGGCAAGTGATCAAGAGAAAGGAAATTTTAATTTGGTTTGCCTTACCATAGCGAAATTCTGAATGATTTTTTCACGATCTAGTGCCTCATGAATTTGAGGTAAAGTCATCTGAAATGCATTAGATTACATTGTTTATGAGCTATTAAGCAAGAGTGAAACTGCAAATGTTTTATTTCAGTTCTGATAACCTAAAAGCAAAATTTCACCAACTTGCAAAAAGAGATAGATTCAATGGAAAAAGGAAGTAGATCTGAAGACACAATTTGAAACATTATTTGGAAGCAGAGAAGCATGAGATTGAGAAATTAGTAGTATTAAAAAGGAAATGGAAGAGTGAATCAATCTAAAGAGAGATGCAATTTTTTTGTAGTTTGCAAGAATCAGTCTGCTTTAGTAGCTTAAAAAAAGAAATTAAAGATCAGTGACATTGTAGACTTATAGTTCAATTAAAAGACAAATAAAAGACAATATCTGTTATGTAATAGCTATGACTAAAGGGATCAGGCTATGTACCAGTAGAACAATGCTATTATTAAATTCCAATTGTAGGGTAGGTAGGTGGTACAGTGGATAGAGCTGGATTCAGGAAAACCTGAGTTCAAATGTGGCCTCAGACACATAACACTTCCTAGCTGTGTGACCCTGGGCAAGTCACTCAACCTCATTTCCTAGCCAAAAAAAAAATTCCAATTGGCCTTAAATTGGATAACCTTCATTCCAGTCAGCCTTGTTAATCTGCTACTGTACAATCAATCAATAACAATAACATCAATAACAATGTCACACATGGACATCAAAGCTATGTGATGTGGAATTGAGATCACTTGAGATCCCCAAGGGTAAAATAGATAAGTAAAAGATAAAAAAGGGTGAGAGAGACTTTACTTGGGGGAGAGGAGAGAGTGGATCGTTGGTAGGACAGACTTTAAAGATCACCAATCCGTCTTACTCTCTGCCATAAGCAAGAGCAAAAGGGATATATATCTGGCACAGAGGTTCTAGGGAATGAGCACCAGTGATGTAGGTATGGCTATCCATTGGTAGCACTCCTTAAGGAGGAGAGGTGATTATATCCTCAAGACAAAGGAATTAAGTTTTAGCGCAAGGCTTACCTGTTGCTATAGCATAGAGAGATGGTTGTATAGTTTGTGTTTAGTTCTCAAAGAGGACCATGACATCAGGGAGTTGATTACATCACTTGTGATTTGACTTTGATATAAGTGAGGAAGAGCTGTATGAAGTGGCTCTTGGTCCAGTGGCCTGATATCTATCAAGATGACTGTAGAGGACCCAAGATGCATTGAGAGACTTTGGCCCTTTGAAGCTAAGATCTTTTCAGGTCCTCACTTTGAGTGAGGCAACACCCATTCAGTGAACAGGCCTCTTTAAGAAGTGAGTCAAAGGATAGCCCTTAACTGGGGGGAAGGCCCTTAGAGTTGTTGGCCAAAAGAGAAACAGATACTATTTACATTCACTCTGAGACAGGAGGACCAAAAAAATTAACAAATAAGTGGTGCTTAGGCAGGACAGGGACCTACTGTTGTCCAATCCATGAGATTTAGAGTGAGTTGGGTTTAAGGCTTGGTTTTTGAGAAAGAAAGCTAGCCAGTAAATTCCAAGTTAACTAGGTAGCTGTTGGCCATCAAAATTTACCTTTCTTTGGGCAGAATACCAGGAGAGGAGAGGAGAGGAGAAGAGAAAGGAGAGGACAGGAGAGAACAGGAGAGGATGAGTTGCCCAACTAGAACTGGCTAGCTGGGTCCCTATTCAGGCAACTCAGACTACTCATAAGTTGTGTTTGTTCTGCATTCTTGAAGAGGATCATGACAACAGGGAGATGGTGACATGACCTGCAATTGACTTTGTTTTGAGTGAGGGAGGGCTGTGCAAAGCCACCAGTCTCACTTGCTCCTCTAGAGCTATCTGGGTCCAGTGGCCTGATATTGATCAGGATGACTGGAGAGGGTTGCGTAGAAGGATAAATAGACATTGGGAAAGAGGCTTGCTAGTTCTTATGCTGTAGAGCTAAATATCTCTCCTTCTACAAAAGAATCATGTTACTTCTCAGAAGTAGTGAGATAGGTCAACAGAAAGAGATATCTCTTCCTCCCTCCATAATTAGGGATTGAGAGAGGTGATAGAGTCCAGGGGGTGTGGTATTGAAGAAAGGAACTGTATGTGTTGGGGGGAGTATGTCAAAAGCCTGGGGAAAAGAAAAGTTAGGACTGGGGAATCTCAAATGGGAGTGGGCATTTAGGAACAATGGGGTTCTGGGAGGGAAAGAGGGAGGGTTTGGATGAGGATGATGTAAAGAGGCTGTGGGGACTTTGAAGAAGGAGGAAGAAAAAAGAGAGAGAAGGAGGAAAAAACTGAGATTGGGCTAGGTGGCTGATCTAGGGAAGGGGGACACCCTAGAGAATAGGCTCAGCCTCTAGGTCAACAGATGGAGCTTTCAGAGAGGCACAGAGAGCCTCAATGTGTGGAAAGCCTTCTTAAAATGTAATGGCATGTCTTTTCCATGGAAGTTTTCAAGAAGGAATCTAGATGACCCATCCTCAGGCATGTTTCAGAAAGGAGGCCTGCATATAGATTGCTCAGCCTCCATGGTCTCTGAGGAGCTAGCTCAGAGAGTCAGGGGACTGTGGACTGATGGGGGTAGTAAGAAAAATCCTAGCTAGGGATGTAAGTAGTATGGAGCCTGAGTAAGTAAAACTAAAGGAGAATTTGGGTGAGGGTTCTCTCCAAGAAGGTTCAGGGGGTAGTCTTAGTGAAGGCAGAGGCCAGAATCTGGGGGAGAAATGAGGAGGCAAGAGCAAGGGCCAGGGAGAGAAATCAAAGAGGTGAAAGGTAGATCTGGGCCAATGTCAATAGTAGCAACAGTGAGCCTTGCAACTGTGGGAAGCAGTTTCCTCCTATTTCCAAATCACCTAAAATCACCTCATAAGGTAGTACTCATTCTGCTCCTTCCAGGTCCTCTGCCATACTCTGACGCAAGCTCTCTGATGCCAGGTTATTTCTACTTCCTGCATTCTTAACCCTCCAGCACCGGAAGACCACCCTTGCCCTAATCCCTTACAAACTGGGGCACAAAGTCCCACCAAACCATAGATTCACCCTCTCCCTCCAGACATCTCTAACCCTTCCCCCAGATATGTGATGATCCCCCCCATCAACAGTATACACGGGCACACTGGTCTTCCACCTGCTCTCAGTCCCAAGATTTATGCCCACCCACTCACAGTCCCCACCCACTTACAGCTTTTCCCTTCCCCCCATCAGCACACGTGTTCAGAGGTGTCCCTTCCTAAGACTCTGGTGACTTGTCAGACTCAGCTGCCCCACAAGAAAGGCAAGACACCCCAATCTCACATGCAAAACCCTTTGCTTTTAACAGCCTTTCCCTCTCCTTTTTCCACTTCCCCACATACTTATGGGCATACAAATAGCTCCCTCTTGCCAATCTTATTGACTTAAGCCCAACCCCAAACTATCCTTTCATTCTTTTCCTTTCTCTTTTGAATTATGGAGGGTCCAAAGTCAGCAGCCACTGACTGTTTTCTTAGTTATAAACCCAAGATAGAATGACCCTGTGTCTGTATCTGTCCCTCTCCTCCCTTCACTTAGGAGAGTGATCCTAAGGCACAGTGATTCAGGACTCCTGCTCATCTGTTAGGGTCCCATGGGCCTCTAGGGCAAAGGTGTCAAACATGTCACCCATGCCACTAGCAACACTCCAGAGGAGGCCTGAAACAATTGGGAAATGTTTAGCAAAATAAATAAAATGCAATAAAACATAGATAACATTACATTTTCAAACTAAGTCAATATGTGACCCCTCTAGGGATCTATTTCTATTTGAGTTTGATGCCCCTGATCTGGAGGATGGTAGTTATCTATTTTTTCTGGGACCCACACTCCCAGTGGAATAGGGGAAAGGAGACAAGAAGAGACAAAAAAAATCATCATAAGATACATTTCCTCCTCAGTCCTTTAAAGGGATAGACTTTGAGTTCTCCTATCTGACTTTTAGTGAGCCTGAATCCAGAGGTCTTTACTTACAATAATCACAAAGGTTTCTGAAGCAGGCATTGTGGAGCTTAGAGCTTGGCCAGACATTGAAGACTCCAAGGTCATCCATTGCATCCTGTGCCATCTTCAGGCATTTTGACCTGTGTCCTGCCACTGGACTTCAATGACTCTGGAATGACTCCATGTGCAAGGCAGGACATCACCTGTGATGTCACTGGTCCCCTTCAAAAACAAAGGATGAACAACAGAAACAAGAAGAAGTGCTTACAGCCTCTGAGGCAGATCGCTCTCTTCCTGAGGCCTGGGGTCATCCAGGTAGGCTCCCTGATAAATTTGATTGACAAAAATCAAAGTCCTGTCCTGACTAAAGTCAATGTCCCAGAGTCCAGAGACAAATGTCAGTTGCTTAACATTTATTTCTGACCTAATAGTTGGTTATTTAGCAGGGTGAGGAACTTGGGAAAGCAAGGAGGTCAGGCCTGGGCAGGGGGAACAGGTAGGACTCAGGAATATCCCTGGCATGCTCAAGGAACAGGACTGAAGGGTTGGGTCTGGGCTGAGAGCCAGGGAGAAAGTCTAGATATGAAGACCAGAATCAGACTGGAAGAAAATCTTGAATGACAGAGAGGACTTTGAACTCTCTTCGGTAATATCAGTTGGGGAGGGGAAGGTAGGGGATTGATAAGGTCAGTGAGAGAGAAGGCAGTTTAGAATCAGTGGTGGAATTATTGGGAGAGAGACCTGTGATGAGTTTAGGCAGTGAGAGAAAGGATTCAGAGTCAGAAGAGGAAGGAAATAAGCATGTATTAAGTACCTACTATGCGCTGTATTAAGTGCTTCATGAATATTATCTCACTTAATCCTCACACTGACGGTCAGAAGTAGAGGCTATTATATTATTATTCCCATTTGACAGTTGAGGAAACAGAGGCAAAGAGAGATTAAATGACTTGCCCAGGGTCACAGAGCAAGTAAGTGTCTGAGGACTGATTTGAGCTCAGGTCTTCCTGCCTTTAAGTTCATTGCTCTATCCACTGCACCACTCAGCTTCCTCAGTTGTAAAGTCCCTAATCTACTGATAACTTGAGCAAAACCTCTTCCCCTCTCTGGGCTCTGGTGGAGGTGGCAAAGAGTATGGTTGAAGAATCATGGTATTTGGGGTCAGAAGACTTTGTTTAAGCATTTTAATGAGCTGATTGGCCCTGGGCAAGTCACCTTTCTGTGCCTTAGTTTCTTCATCTGTAAAATGATGGCATTGGGTGAGATCAGCTGAAACATTTCTTCCACCTTTAAATGTTCATGATCCTTTCAGTTTTAGACCTATACTCCAAGGAGTACCTCCTTACTTGTGAGACTTTCAGTTGCCAACATTCTGTGTATTCACTTCTTTTTGCCTGATAATTTACTTCATTTCTGTTTGGAGAAGCCCCTAAGCTCCACTGACAATCTTGTCACCAGAGAACATGCTATCTCACAAAAAAGTCAATTTAATTCTCCTTGTTTTACTTCATTTCCTTAAAAGATCTCTGACTAGGGGAACTCCATAAAGCACCTCAATCCTAATAAGCTTGAGAAGCACCAAACACTGGTAGGAACATAGGCATTCCTCAACTTCCCAAACCATACAAGGTCAATTGGTGCATGCTCAAATAGACTCTTTATCTTCCTGTTCTATTTTGGGAGGTCTTCCTTAACAGATATGCATCTCATTAAAGACCATCCATAGGAAATGAACCTGGACTTTGTGTCTATCTCAATATATATAGTATGCATATGTATGTGTGTTGTGTATATATATATATATATATATATATATGTATATGTATGTATGTATATATATATATATGTACACATACATAAACAGACATATTCAAATCAATAAACTACAACTTTAATACAAATAAAAACACTCAAGACAAACATAAATGCAAAATTATTCCCAACATTTACTTTCTTATCCAAAAAAAATCTGACTCTTTAGTATTCAAGTGGAGAGCCTATCCATGACCAGAGAGTCCCTAAGAGAGAAAACTCTCCCTTTGTGGAAAATATTCCACTTAGGACGAAGAATAGGAGGAGGTTCTGATAAAGGTCTGGGAGTGAGTTAGGCTAAATCTGTTTCTACATGAATTCCCCTGCTGCCACCAAAACTATCATGAGTGAAATTCAACAAAAAAGTAAACTGAGGAATATTTCTTTAGCAAGATAACATTTTATTCACAGGGTGTAAACCTGGGAACAAAGTGAGCCAATGGCTGTTTCAGTTTCCAGACAAAGAACCCGAGCAAATGAATATCTCCTTTTTTTTTAAATGCTTTTTGGTGAGGCAGTTGGAGTTAAGTGACTTGCCTAGGGTCACACAGCTAGTAAGTATCAAGTGTCTGAGGCTGGATTTGAACTCTGGTCCTCCTGACTCCAATGCTGGAATCTCTATTCACTGCACCACCTAGCTGCCCTTGATAGCTTCCTTTTTTATAGATTTTTGGGAACATAGAACAACAGTATAGGGTAGGTGATAAAATGGGGTTGAGGACAACATGATTGGTTACATAGCTGAGGCATGAGGAATAGTATGATTAGCTGGAAATGAGGGGCTAGCAATAGCTCCCTCTTTCCCTCTGTGACTAAGATAAGTTCATTGTTTGAATCCACCTGCAAGGCCAAAGATAAGGAGATAGACTTCTTGGAACAGCAAACCAGACATCCTTGACAGATAGCTTGGTGATGTAATGATACAAGACTAGAAGCAATGTCCTTTGTGTTCACCTGTATCCCTCAAGGATAGCAGAATTCCTTGGGGCAAGCATAGAACAGTGATAAGCAAGAAAACTAAATTTCTAAACTTAACCCATTTCAGGCCAGCTGAATTCTGAACTGAATTCAGAGACAGAGAACCATGACTTAAAGAGTAATAAGACAAGGTCAATTAATTGCAAATAGAATCAATAATAATGATACAGAATCAATTTATTCTTCTCACTAGCTATTGTTATTTTGCTGGCTTTTAAACTCATGAGGCAGCTAGGTGTCACAGTGCATAAAGTGCTGTGCTTAAAGTCAGGAAGACTCATCTTCCTGAATTCAAATCTGTTCTCAGACACTTAGTATCTGTGTGACCCTGGCAAGTTACTTCTACTTGTTTGCCTGTTTCCTCACCTGTAAAATGAGTTGGAGGACTACTGGGAGACAAGATAGCAGAGTAAGCAGTAAATCACCATAACAAGAATTATTCACCTCCAAACAACCATAAAATAGTACCCCCAAACAAACCTGGGAACAGCAGAACCAGAAAAAAGATAGGGTGAGACAATCTTTTAGCCCAATAAACTTGAAAGATCATTAAGAAAGGTTTGTCTCACTTAGGTGAAAGCAGATCTCAGTTAAGGACAGGAATGTCCTACCATGCCATCAGGGAGCCCCACCCCAGCAAACCAGTGGGAGATCCTGAGCCGAAGCATGGTGGAGCAGGCAAAAACCAATACCAGAACCCTCTATGTGCCTCAGTATAGCCAAGGGAACTGGCAGACTCCAGCTCTCAGAGCTACCACACGGCTCATCGTGGGTTAGCTTAGACCTAGGCAAACAGGCAGCCTCCAGTGTCCGGACCTCCATATGCTTCAGTGTAGCCCCAGGCAAATAGGCAGCCTCCGAAGGGCCAGACTGCCATGTGTTTTAGTGTAGCCATGGGGAAATGCAGAAACATCCTACTGGTCTCAACCCATGCCAGACACTGGCTCTAAGACCCTGGATTAGCACCAGGTAAGCTGCCAGACTCCTGTGGCCTCCAGCAGCACCAGTCACACCCACCCCATCCCCTCAAGTGCAGCACAAGACACAAGAGTCTCTAATGGGCCTCAGAGCAACATCAGTACAACACCAGTTAAACAGCCAGGGCGTACAGCCTATAAGAAGGCTGAGACAGTGTCCGTTCCGCTCTGGAAGCAGAGCTGAAATTTAAAAGAAAGGAAAAAGGACAAAAATGATGAGCAAAAAACAACAAAAGAGAATCTGACCATAGAAAGTTATTATGGTCACAGGGAAGATCAAGACACAAAGTAAGAAGAGGACATCAATGTCAAAACACTGTTGTTAAGACAATGTCAAAACAATAATGGGTAAAAGCCCAAAGAAAAATGGGAAATGGTCTCAGACCCAGAAAGAACTCATGGAAGAGCCTGGAAAGGAGCTTAAATATCATATAAGAAAAATTGGGAAAAGAAATGAGTGGTGCAAAAGCATTACGAAAAAAAAGTTGACAGCTTGGAAAAAGGAAACAATTGCTTAAAAAGTAGATAGAAAAGGAGATACAAAAATCCACTGAAGAAAACAACTCTTTAAAAAGTACAACTGGCCAAATGGAAAAGAAATTACAAAAGCTAACTGAGGAAAACAACTTCTTAAAAGTTAGGCAAATTAGGCAAATGGAAGCTAATGACTCTATGAGACAGCAAGAGTCAATCAAACAAATTCAAAAGAATGAAAAAAATAGAAGAAAATATAAAATACCTCATTGGAAAAACAACTGACCTTGAAAATAGATCCCGGAGAGACAATGTCAGAATCATTGGATTACCTAAAAGCCATAATCAAAAGGAGGACCTGGACAGCATCTTTCAAGAAGTTATCAAAGAGAACTTCCCTGATATTCTGGAATTAGAGGGCAAAATAGGCATTGAAAGAATCCACCTTTCAGCTCAGGAATGAAATCCCAAAATAAAAACTCCAAGAAACATTATAGCCAAATTACAGAACTATCAGGTCAATGAAAAAAAATACTGCAAGTGGCCAGAAAGAAACAATTCAAATACTGGGGAGCCACAGTCACAATTGCACAGGATTTAGCAGACTTAACAGCTGCAACATTAAAGGATCAGCGGTCATGGAACATGACATTCTGCAAGGCAAAAGAGCTAGGATTACAACCAAGAATCACCTACCTGGTGAAATTAAACATAATACTTCAAGGGGAAAAAATGGTGATTCAATGAAATAGAAGGATTTCAAGCTTTCATAAGAAGACCAGAATTGAAAAAAAAAATTTGGTTTCCAATCTCAAGACCCAAGTGAAGCCTAAAATGGTAAAAAGGGAAAAGTAAACAAGGGATTCAATGGAGCTGGAACCATTTACATTCCTACATGGTAAGATGATCCTTGTAATTCTTAAAAATTGTACCACTAGTAGTACAGCTAGAAGGAATATACATAAACAGAGGGTATGGGCATAAGGTGAATTTGAGGGAATGACATAAAAATAATTAAGGGATGAGAAAGAGGAGTACATTGGATGAAGAAGGAAGGGAGAGGTAAAATGGGGTAAATCATTTCACGTGAAGAGGACCCAAAAAACTTTTGCAGTGGAGAGAAAGATGGGAGGGTAGACGATGGGCATTGATCAACCCTTACTCTCATTAGTGTTGGCTCAAAGAGGGAATAATATACACAATCAGTTAAATATAGAAATCTATCTTACCTGATAGGAAAGTAGGAGGAGAAGAGATTAAGTGAAGAAGGGGGTGTGTGAGGATTGACAGAAGAGGGAACAGAATGGGGGAGGTGATAGAAGCAAAACTCTGTTGATGAGGGAAGATGTGAAAGGAGAGAGAGGGCAAACAGGAGGAAAAATAGGATGGAGGGAAATACACAGTAATCATAGCTGTGAATGTGAATGAGATGAGCTCTCCCATAAAACAGAAGTGGATAGCAGAGTGGATCAAAACCAGAATCCTACAATATGTTGTTTACTAGAAACACCCTTGAAGCAGACACACACACGAACACACACACACACACGCAAAGTAAAGATAAGGGCTGAGGCAGAATCTATTGTGTTTCAGATAAAGTAAAAAAAAAAAAAGCAGGGGTAGCAATCCTGATCTCAGACAAAGCAAAAGCAAAAATAGACCTAACTAAAAGAGATGAGAAAGGAAATTACATCTTGCTAAAAGGCACCACAGAAAATGAAGTAATAGGGACAGCTAGGTGGAGCAGTAGATAAAGCACTGGCCCTGAGTCAGGAGGACCCAAGCTCAAATGTGGCCTCAAACCAAACATTTGACACTTACTAGCTGTGTGACCCTAGGCAAGTCACTTGACCCTAATTGCCTCAAAAGAAAAAAAAAGAATGAATATGAAAATGAAGTATATCAATATTAAACATATATGCACCAAGTGGTATTGCATCCAAATTCTTAAAAGAGAAGTTAAATGAGTTACTAGTTCATGATCAAATAAGAGATAGAGAACATTACAAAATGTAAAAGAGATAATTTTGATTATATTAAATTAAAAAGCTTTTGCACAAGCAAAACTAAATACAACCAACATTAGAAGGAGAACAGAAAGATAGGAAACAATCTTAACAGCAAGTGTCTCTAATAAAGACATAATTTCTCAAATATATAGAGAACTGAGTCAAGTTGATAAGAATACAAACCATTCCCCAATTGATAAATGGTTAGAGGATATGAACAGGCAGTTTTCATATGAAGAAATCAAAGCAATATATAGGCATATGAAGAAGTGCTTTAAATCACTTTTGCTTAGAGAAATGCAAATCAAAACAACTCTGAGGTGCCACCTCACACCTATCCAATTGAGTAATATGACAGGAAAAAAAAGGATAGATGTGGGAAAATTCGGACACTAATGCACTGTTGGTGGAGTTGTGAACTGATCCAACCATTCTGGAGAGCAATTTGGAACAATGCCCAAAAGGCAACATTCTTCTTCATGTTTTTTTTTCTTTTGATCTGTTTCTTCTTTCACAACTGCATTTAATATAGAAAATATGTTTTCTATGATAGCACATGTAAAACCTATATCAAATTGCCTGCCATTCCAGGAAGAGGGGAGAGGAGGGAGGGAGAAAAATTTGGAACTCAAATGTTGGGGATCTGTAAGGATGTAGAGGGCCACAGGCTGTTCATGAGGTCTCACTGATGGGCGGAGGCCCCTCTCGGGTGACTGATCCATGAGCAAAGGTCGCCTGGTTTGGTGCTCCATTCTATGGATCTTTAACAATCTTTAACTCCCCTAGTTATTGTATGGTCATTAGCAGTTTATCTGAGTTTGGAGTCAGATAAGTGCACAGGATGTGCATGCACTGTCCTTAGCACAGCATGAACTCTACGTCATCATAACTTAAGAAGTTCTGTTACTTTACTATTTAAGTGAATGCTTTGTTAAAATTAAACGGAGTTCCTTCTATCCTGCCTCCCACCTCATCAATGCACACTCGAGATAGAAGGTTAAGCTGGTCTTATCCCTTCAAAGCTAGCATAGGATTCTTGCTCTTGTGGTGAGCTGAGTTAGCTGTGCACAACAAATTGGTGCCCAACATGGGGCCCCCTTGTGTAGTCTGAAGACTGAAGGGCAGGCAGTGGAGGAAGCTGAGAAAACAACCCATGATCCACAATGTGGGACCCCCTTTAGCCTGAAAAGTGAAGGGCCAGGCTGGAGAAAAGCCAGAGAAAAGGCGGAGAAATCACCCCATGGTCAGGACACCAAGGTCTTTGGGAAGCCAGGCAGCCTCCTTGTGAGAGGTCTCCAAATCGTATCCCATGGCAGAAGACTACGGAGAGGTAAGATAAAGTCTTATCATGAGGCAAAATCTAGGTAAACTCTCAGATAAGGAACAGAATGTTAGAGTAATATATAAAGTGATTGAGGAACAGGGGTGTTCAGTAACTCCTAAGAAAATAAGAGAGTTTCTAGATATTATTGATATAAAATCTCCATGGAACCCCAGAGAAGGGAATTTAGATTTAGAACAATGGAAAATAGTGGGAGAACAATTGACAGAATTTTATAACACCAAAGGCCTGAAATCAGTCCCTCTGGGTACTTTTACTATCTGTAATCTTATAAAAATGGGCTTGCAAACTGAAATACAGGGTGAGAAAAGAAAATTCCCTGCCTGTACTCAAACAACCTCCTCATTGTGCTCGCCTAACAATAGTAGAGCCAGATCTCCTGAGAGAGAGAACAGACCCAAGATTTATAGGTTATATCCTGATTTAGCTGAATTAAGAACAGAGCAGACAGAGCAATGGCCAGAACCCCCTCCCCCCATGGGAGGATATTAGCTGCACAAAGAATGAGGAAGTTTTAGGAGCTGTGAGAACAAAGGAAGCTTCCACCACGTGCCATGAGGAATTTCAAAAATCTTGCTGTGAGGAATTTCAAAAATCCCCAAGGGGAAGTAGAAAAGAAATGTGCAGTCACAGCACCATATTGTGGACATTGTGGATCATTACAAAGTGAAAAAGTTTCCTTTTATAAAAACCAAAACCTTAAGAAAGGTTTTGCCTGGTTTTAGAATACCATGAAAAGAAAACGTAAAATACAATAAAAATAGTA
This sequence comes from Phascolarctos cinereus, assembly GCF_003287225.1. NCBI lineage: Eukaryota > Metazoa > Chordata > Mammalia > Diprotodontia > Phascolarctidae > Phascolarctos > Phascolarctos cinereus. The sequence continues at coordinate 682,159,016 of NW_027555847.1, read as the reverse complement.
TTATTTCATTTGTATGGAGAATTTCTAACAAGTTTTTTGCTTTTGGATTCTCCCTGTCATTTTGTTCTATGTTTGTCTGTGTCTGTGTGAATGATGGTCTGTGATTAATGTTTGTAATTTGTTTTGATCTTTTACTGCCAGGCAGCTAAGGGCTGCAACTGGATTTTGAAATGCTGTTAGTGACTTTCTCCACTTCCCCCTCCCTAATACTAGCCACATTCCCGGGAGCGGGTGGATGGGGGAGAGAATGGGAGAAAAAAGTACTTCATTATTTAGGTTATATAATTTGAAAAAAAAACAAGAAAGTTTAAACATACAGGAATAAGAAAAGTATGGGTAGAAAGAATAGTATAATCTGTTGGCATGAATAGCAGAAATAGATGATTTGAGAGTAAAAGATTTGGAAACTTTTGGAGAAAAAATTCTCTTTCTTTTTTGCATTCTAAAGCTCTGGCCAAAGCTTTGGGTGTAAGATTGAAAGATTATGTTGAAAAATATTCTCTTCCTTTCTCTCGAATTCCAACCCTGGCCAGGTTGGGGTGGGGGAGAAAGAAGGAGAAGATAAGGAGGAGTTTTCCTCTTCAAATCAAAAAGAAAAGTTTTTAAATATTGGAACACAATCTAAAGATAATTTCATTCACACTAGCAATATGCATGTTTCAAGTTTAAAAAATCTAGTCTCATTACAAATTGGTACACTTTTATGTGTTACATCAAGCAATTTTTAATAATTTAGATGTTATTAAAATGTGAACTAAAAGAAACTGAAAGGTAGTGAGATAACTGTGTAAATCGAGCTAAATTATTTTATCAAGTTCAAGTTAATCTTGTTCTATGATGTTTTATAACTGTCATTTAGAAAATCAGGTATTTCTGTCTTTACCTATGATTAAAGAACAGCTTAGAGCTAAAACAATTTAACTATCACTCATGAAAATTACCAAATTGTTAACTAAGTTATTTGAAGTTATTGTTTTAAAGTTAAGACCTAGAATTCTTAATTACTTCTGAGTGAAAAGGAGGGGCACAAGGCAATTCCCTTAACTTTGTAAGCTTGCCAAAAGCTCCTACCAGCTGTGTGCCAAGGTCATCTGCTCTGAGAGAAGAATTTGTTTGTTATTGAGTTCCTAAACAATTCATTTAGCTTACTGAGAAATTGCAACTTTATATAAATAATTTCTAATAATTGGCTTTTTCACCAAGACAAGTTTAAATGTGGGAAAGAAAGGATGTTAAGTAAAATTTCTTATATATGTGAGTCCTAGTAAATCTTTATTGCTTATTACACTTCTATGAAAATAATTAACTGTATCTGGCTTTAAGCCATAATCAGTGAAACTTACTGCTTGAGGTAAAAGACTCTTAGAACTATAATTAACTTTGTTTTGAGCTTGAATTTGGGTATGGTTGTCTCGTTAAATCAGTATTTCCCATTTTCCCTATTATGATCCTTTAAGGAGGAATGTTTCTTACCATGTGCCAAAATTTTGTTCATAACACTGTTGGACTTGTTGTCAGAAATATTCCCAGACAAATATTTATTATATGGATGATAAACTTTGCAGTTGTCCTACTACTACCAAACTCTCCTTATTAATGCCCAAGTTTTAACAAGCTTTTCAGTCAACAAGTTTCAGTCTCAAGATTTATAATTACCTCTGAAAGGTACAGAGGTGTCACCCTTTGCTTACTTTGGTGTATTGTTCTGCAGTCTGCAGGTATACCACCAAAATGTTACAAATTAATCAAGATTCCTTGATAATTTTTAATAAGTTTCATATGACTTTTTACAGATATTAATTACTTTTAGCTTGCCTAATAAATCACCACTAATCAATTATTTTAAGATGAAGTTAAACTACTAGGATAACAGATAGCTAAAACTCAATTCATTTCCCCTTAATTTGTGGGTGCGATATTTTACATTTACTGAGCGCTGTTATTTTCTCCCACCCACTGGTTGTGCTTTTTCTATCCATAAAACTGACAAAATACAAAATGAAATCTAATGAACTTGTTTGGGTTCCTTAAAATTCATTTGTTTTTATTATTGCAAAGAAGTCAGGAAAATTAACGATGCTTTATGACTTCCTAGCCTTTGATAGATATTGATTTATTGCTTTTTTACTATTCCATTACAAAAAGCTAAAAACGATACATTACATGGATGACATTTCATGTGCTCATCCCAATCCTGAAGTGTTGGAAGAAATCTTGTTAAAAATACAAAATTTCTTGCAAAGTCATGGGCTTCAAATAGCCCCAGAAAAAATTCAAAAATATCCCCCATATCAATATTTAGGTCACCAGATACTTCAAGAAAAAATAGTTCTACATCCTCCAAAAATAGACCTACAAAAGTTGAAAACACTTAATGATTTTCAGAAACTTATAGGAAATATACAGTGGCTTCAGTCACAGACAGGCATTCCAAATTATGAATTGATACCTTTATATGATTGCCTTAGAGGTGATCCTCAATTAGATTCACCCCGAATACTGACCCCTGAGGTGAAGCAAAAATTGTTGTATATTCAGGAACGAGTAGTTGAAGAATACATAAACAGGACTGATATTCAGAAAGCATGGAAGCTTCTATATTTAACACCCCAAATTCTCCAACAGCAGTGATACATCAGAAACAAAGGCTTTTAGAATGGGTATATTTACCATCTCAGCCAAAAAATACTTAAAATAATTATATGGTCCTAATAGGGGACTTAATACATAAAATTGATAAGAAATATTTAACATTGTGTGGCACACATCCGGAAGTCATGTACCTTCCATTTCCTCAACAAGTTATAGAAATGGCAATACAAACACTGCCTAACTGGCAAGTGAGTGTCAATTTGAAAAAATGTGTATGGAAAACCCCTTAAATATCACACAGTCTTTGAGAATTGGCCTTGGATACAACCCACACTTACAGCAGGTAAACCCGTACATGGGATTAATGTCTTTATTGATGCCACTAAGATGAATAAGGCCTCTATCTGGTGCCCCAAAAGAAAGGAGTTACATGTGATTGAAACACCCTTTATATCCACACAACAGAATGATTTATATGCTATTATGCATTTCAAAAATATGAGGAGCCAATGAATATTATCACAGATAGTAAATATGTTGAAGGAATTCTAAAACATCTAGAGACTGCTGTAATAAAAAATACTGGTAACAATATATGTCAGCTGCTTAATGATATCCAACACATGATACAGAATAGGACAGAAAAATTTTATGTTTTGCATATTCATTCCCACACTCTCGCCCCAGGACCAATTTTTGAAGGTAAAGATAAGTCTTTAGCAACGAATGTAGAAATAGCAAGGAATAGTCATAATAAATTACATTTATCTGCTAGGTCTTTAAGAACTTTATATGGCATAACAAAATCACAAGCAAGTGAAATTGTTAAATGCTGTGCTACTTGTGTGCCTTTTCAACCCCCTTTCCACGTTGATGTCCATAACCCCAAGGGACTTACACCTAACACCTTATGGAAAATAGATGTTACTCATTATTCTCCTTTTGGAAGACAAAAATATGTTCATGGTTCTATTGATACTTATTCAGGCCTTATTTTTGCTATTGCTCAAGTGGGTGAGGCTGATAGCAATGTTGTTAATCATTTGCTTCATTGTTTTTCCTTTACTGGCCCACCTCAATGCATAAAGACCGATAATGGTCCTGCATTTATTTCGCAGGGATTTAAAAAGTTTTGTACTGAGTTCTCTATTAGTCACGCTACTGGCCTTCCCTATAATCCTCGTGGTCAGGCCATAGTTGAACGTGCCAATCGTACCTTGAAAATGGTGCTCCAAAAACAAAAAGGGGGAGCTAAGGAATCCCCTTGGCATCAATTGAACACTGCACTCTACACTATAAATTATTTAAAATTCGATAGTTGTAACCTCTCTCCTGCAATGAAATATTTGGCAGGAAATGACAACAGTACTAATGACACCACTAAATATGTTGATGGTGTCTGGCAGGGCCCAGGGCAAGTGCTAACCTGGGGGCAAGGGTTTGTTCTTATTTCCACAGGTGATGGAGAACTTTGGGTCAGAACAAAGGATGTCTGTATTATCTATTCAGGAGGAGCAAGGCAAGCAGAAAAGAAAACACAGGCAGGCCAGGAATTGAAGGAGCCGAAAGATTAAGAAGAAGGCACTACAAGATCTTTTAACCAAGCTGTGCCTCTTGTTGTTATCGTCAGTGGGGATGCAGAACACAGCAGCAGCAGAGACAGGAAATACAACACAATGGGCCTTCGTGACAAAACCACCGTGGCCCAGGCTAGTTACACAGGGAGAGGCAATACCTGAGGTCATTCTGCAAGGAAATGCTTCCACAGGTTTTGGCAAGGAATTTCATTTCATATCACCTAAGAACCAGTCTCAACACACTGTAAAAATGAACTTTACTGGTGTGGCTTTGGTGCTACCTATTTGTGTTACAAAAGGCAATGACACCAAAAACTCCACGTGTTTACAATTATTTAATGTCACCACCCATTTTGATGGGTATGTGTTTAATAACATGGCATCCCCTCCTTATACTGTTGTCTTTTTTCAATTTTATAAGGTTACTTACATGGGCATCTTGGGGTCACAGTGTGTTAATGACACACCTATCAGACGTCCAAGTAATTCAAAGCCATGCTATCATGTAACACCAATTAGCAGGAGCTTAGGGTATCCTCCTTGGTTATCTTGTCATACTTCAGAACATCATTGTGTTGTGTTACAAAAGAATTTTACATTACAATCCTGGCACAATTATACTAGGGAGAAAAACAATCATACTTGGGCTTTTGGCGGGTTTCCATTTCCTCAGTGGGTTTCCCTTCATGACAGAGGGGTTGAAAATCAGTTGTGGAAGGCGTGGGCAGCCTTAGATCCCATAAACATCATGAATTTGCAAGGGACCGTCCATGATAATATGACAATGCGAGCTTGTTTGACTGGTAATTATGCATTTATGTGGGGAAGAGCACAGAATGTTAATATAACATCCATGGATTATTAATTGCAGGGTGTCTGAATGTATAGGAATCAAGATTAGAAACCAAATTATTTTTGTTATTACACAACAAAAGTTTGCCTTGGTGCCTGTGAAAAGCAAAGATTGGTATGAGTCACGTTCTGATCATATTTTTGGAATAATAGACCAAAGTAATCAATTAGCAGTTGCTAGGAAAAAGAGACATATTTCATGTGTAGCATTAGGAATTGTTTCACTTATAGCTATCATAACTTATTCTGTATCTTTAACTCAATCTATATCTATCGCAAGAAATGAAATGGTTCAAGCCGGTTTTATGAATCAATTAGCTCGCAATATATCAAAGGGTTTTCAAGCACAAAAGAGGATAGATGATGAATTTTACCATAACTTGAGGGAATGAAGGAAACCATTATCGAAATAGGTGATGAATTGGATATTTTAGAATATAGAACACATTTGAAATGTGATTATAGGTATGAATTCATTTGCCTTACCAATGTTAAATACAATAAATCCCAATGGGATTGGCAAAGAATACACAGACATCTAAATGGGCTGTTTGGGAATTCTACTATTGCAGTGGATATTGATGACTTATGTGAAATTGCTAAAGATATTGCAAGGGCGGCTGATAAGGATTTGATGCCAGATAAAACTGCCCAAGATATACTTGATTGGATAGATAAAATCCGTAATCCTTTTAATAACCTTGGACATTGGTTTATATCTCTATTGTCTTCTTTATTGCCATTATGTTTGATTTTGCTAGCCATTCTGTGTTTTGGACCGTGTTTGCTCAGGTGCATAGCTAATCAGATAAAGGACTTTGGGACTGAGCTTCATATGCTCCGTCTCCGACAAAGACAAAAAGGGGGAGTTGTTGGGGATCTGTAAGGTTGTAGAGGGCCACAGGCTGTTCATGAGGTCTCACTGATGGGCGGAGGCCCCTCTCGGGTGACTGATCCATGAGCAAAGGTCGCCTGGTTTGGTGCTCCATTCTATGGATCTTTAACAATCTTTAACTCCCCTAGTTATTGTATGGTCGTTAGCAGTTTATCTGGGATTGGAGTCAGATAAGTGCACAGGATGTGCATGCACTGTCCTTAGCACAGCATGAACTCTACATCATCATAACTTGAGAAGTTCCTGTTACTTTACTACTTAAGTGAATGCTTTGTTAAAATTAAATGGAGTTGCTTCTATCCTGCCTCCTGCCTCATCAATGCGCATTTGAGATAGAAGGTTAAGCTGGTCTTATCCCTTCAAAATTAGTATAGGATCCTTGCTCTTGTGGTGAGCTGAGTTAGCTGTGCACAACATTTAAAATCTTGTAAAAATTAATGCTAAAAATTGTCTTGAAATGTAATTGGGAAAAAATAAAATACTTTTAAGAAATTGACAAAATTGGGAAAAAAGCTGGAGAAGGAAATGGCAAACTACTCCATTATCTTTGCAAAGAAAACCCCAAATGGGGTCACAAAAAGTCAGACACAACTGAAACTACCAAACAACCACAACTTTAAATTTGTGCTAATGGAGTTTACTTATTACTTTATATTGTACCATCATCCCTTACATGTGTAATCATAAAATTAGGAGCTCAAGGATTTCATTTACTCTTGGAGTGCTCTTTGGTATTCTTTTCTTTTTCAAATTAACTTTTGAATAATAAATTCTAAATAATAATTTATTCAGCTTTCTCTTTCCCACCCCTATCTCCAACTGAGAAAGAAAAAAAAATTGTATTATAAACATGTATAGTAAACAAGACACATTTCACATTGGCCATGTCCAAAAAGAAAAAACTTCTTCTGCCCTCCTACTCTTTCATCTATTTATCTTTGTTTTGCTTAGGATTAATACTTTCCTTAATCTACCCTGTTTTTATATTTTACTCTCTCTTGTCTCCTTTCCCTCTTATTTTCCTATTGAGGCATCTGGAATCATGAAATGTATTTTTGTACCCAACTCTGTGTGTGTGTGTGTGTGTGTGTGTGTGTTCTTTCCTCCTATGACCAGCTTATACAAAAGTATCACCTGTAACCTCCCACCCCCTCTTCATTGTTGTATAAACTTCTACTTGTACAACCAGATTATGTGAGATAATTTCCCCCATCCTTCCTTGCCCCATTCTTCTCTTTTCAATGTTCTTTAAAGATCATAAAGACATAATAGAACCACTCTCAGAACTTCTAATTACACTCCCTCTATAATTGCTGATGATGACAGAGTTCTAAAGCAGTACACGTTTCATCTTCTGACTTGAAAAAGTAGGGATTTCTGCCCTAGTTACTCAGCTTCAGGCCTCAGCCTGGGCTCATGGACGCAATTGAGACACCATAACTCTTATGGGGCTCAGGCTACACAGATGCTACTGCTTGCTTCTAAATTTTATCTTTGCTTGGTACACAGGTTAGGACCCACAACTACTCCTCACCCTAGAACACCTAGGACCTAGGTGCAGATCCTTTCTTCAGTCTGCCCTAGATCTGTCACTTAGAAGTTAATAGTGAGTGACAAAGCTGCCAGTTGACAACTACATTGGAAGGTTTTGTGTTTGAAATGATGAAGGAGATGACTTCAGAGAAACCTGGGATGTCCCATATGAACTAATGAAGAGCAAAGTGAGCAGAACCAAGAGAAGAATTTATACAATGGCAACAATATTGTAAAGATAAACAACTTTGAAATGCTTAGGAGCTCTGATTAGCATAAAACTCAGACAAGACTCCAGGGACTCATGACGAAATATGTTAGCCACTTCCTGATAAATAAGTGTAGGAGTACAAGGGCAGAATGAGGAGTCACAAGTTTGGGCCACTCTCTGCTAGATATGGGACCTTTTCTTGCCCTGGTGCCAAGTTTCTCCTTGTATGGAAGAATCTTTTCTGCATGCTGCAGGACAGACCCCATTCCACAGACCTCTCTGTCTCCCTATGCCAACCTGGGCTACAAAAAATCACTCTTGGCAATTTAGTTTTCTTGGATTGTCTAATCAGGATTTGGTCTGGTGCATTTTCTAGATCTTTTTGGAGGAATTGTTGTGGTGGTGGGGAAAGTGCCTGTAGTTCTTTGTGTTACTCTTCTATCTTTCCTATGTTGTTTACAACTTTTCTTTATATTCCTTGTTCAGCTATCTGTTTTATGCTGGTATTTAGCCTGAGATGATATTTACTACTGGCTTTGAGCTTCAATTGCAAACAATGGAGGAGACTTAATTCTGTCATGCAGGAAACTGCCAGTGGCTTCACTCTTTCCACAAGATGTTTACACCCCCTACATTTATATCTCAAGGGTTACAGCAGCTTACCATAGTGTATAGAAGACCTAGCTTTGAAATCAAGAAGATCTTGGGTCAAATCCTTCCTCTGATACACAGTGGTTGTATGACCCTTGTCAAGTCACCTAACCCCTCATTACACTAGGCAACTCTTCAAGATTCTAAGTTGCAGAGGTATCAAACTGCTGAGGTAAAGAGAGTTTCTTCACTTGGGACTAGAGTTCTCTCTACCACTGAAATTAGAGGTACAGTTGTCCTCTCCTCTCCATAAGTATAATCAAATCCTCCGATGCCACAGATACACTATTTACTGTGGGCTTCAGTATTGTTATTTCTTGTATTGTGGTATATACAGAGTATAATTTAAAACAAAATTAGTGGTATGGATTTTTCTTAAAGTGCGTGCATTAATACAGAGCTTTTCAATTTAAGCATATTTGATGCTAGGAGTGCCTGACGACACCGTGAACAAAATATAGAAGCGTTCTTGAAGGGGGAAATGAATGATCTGTAAATGAATGGAAAAGGAAAGATAAAGTATTTATTAAGTACCTATGTGCCAAGCATTGTGGTAAGCGCTTTACAAATATAATCTCACTTGATAATATTTGTATTATGATAATAATATACTAATACTATAATAATATATTAATATGAAATTAATAGTAATCAATATAGTAATATAATATTTGATAATTTGGGGAGATATGGAATACTTACTAAAGATCGTAGCAAGATAATCTCCTTGTTTATTATCTGTGCTATTCTAACATCCCTAGTGAGATTATGATGAGGGAAAATACCTGAAAACTAGTTCTTAAGCTCCTCATTGAAGAGGGATAGTTTGAAATCAAATTTACAGTCTTTATGCCAAAGAGATAACTCCAAATCTGCTGCCCACTTCACCTATCTACGACTTCGGATAGAGTGCTGTTAACATCTTCACAGGCAGTTAGGTGGGGTAGTGGACAGAGCACTGAGACTGGCATCATGAAGACCTGAGCTCAAATCTGACTTCAGACACTAGTTCTATGATCCTGGGTAAGTCATGTAATCTCCATCTGCCTCAGTTTCTTCATCTGTAAAATGGGGATAATAATAGTACTTACCTCCCAGGACTGTTCTGAGGATTAAATGTTTATAAAGCACCTGGCACAGTGTCTAGCACATAGTAGGTGCTTAATGAATGTTTCTTTCCTCCCCTGTATGTGAAGGGGAAAGTTCACATCTAGAAGAACAGAGCAAGCCATGTTCAAGTCAGAGCAAAGCCATCACTCTGGGAGGTACCTTTCCTTTTCAGGAGAGTTGTGACATGCAGATGTCAGGCACAGGACTTGTCCCAGAGATGTAGCAGCTGTGGCATGTGAGAGAAGGGCATAACAGAAGATTGCTAAACTGCCTTTGGGTTAGTTCTGGTATGTCGCCTGAAACCAGAAAAGCCTGATGTTACAATGTTACAAGGCTTGCAATGTTGTTTGAGATACAATTTGGCATTGCAGAGAATCTGCAATAGTCTTGACTAATGCAACAGTACTGTCTGGCCTCATTCTCTCAGGTTTAACCTTGACACATGTCTCACTTAGGGTAATCAGGTACTGCAGGAGGTCAGGGAGATCGCTTTCTCTCCTGTCAAATTAAGCTCCTACTGGCTGTTTCCCTCATTTTATTGAAACAGTATAGTTTAACCACTTAGCATCAATTGGTTTTTACAAAGGGATATTTATTTTGCAGATATAATAAGAACAAACGCATTTCTCCCAATATTTGGGGGGCATAATACTGCCCTTCTCAAAACCACCTGGGTCTCCCAGTTGGAGGAGGTTAGGCTCAAAATGTAGCTTAGTTCCTCCAAAGCACTTTCTCCACCAAATTCATACCCAAAGATAGTATTGCTGCTGGATGAGTCCTTCTGCTGGGCTAAGATTCTTCTTGCTTTTTGTTCCTCCAAGGCATCTAGGTCTTATGGCCACAAATCTTTGCCTAGATTCTAACTCCTGGATTTCTGTGGATCATGAATCTGGCTCCAGAATGGAAAGAGCAACTGAAACAGCCATAGAAGCCCTCTTTCTTAGGGGGACTATGGCTTTAGGGGATAGGTAGGGAAAGCAATCAGAAGCCTGATTCTCTCATTGGACACCACAACACCACCAGAGTACAGCTGAAGACAAAGAGGTAGAAGGTGACAAAGTGTCAGAGGGGATGTCATTGAACCTAAAGGCCTTTTTTAATCCAATCAAAGAACTTCCTCTTCAACACAAAGAGTAGCTGACCAGGGGCAGCTGGGTGGTGCAGTGGATAGAGCTCAGGCATTGGAGTCAGGAGGACCTGAGTTCAAATCCAGCCTCAGACACTTGACACTTACTAGCTGTGTGACCATGGGCAAGTCACTTAACCCTGATTGCCTCACCAAAAATCAAACACACACACACACACACACACACACAACAAAGAATAGTTGACTCAAAACCAGCTACAGAAGGCTCACATCTTCCTTTCTTTCCAACCTATTTCCCAGAAGCAGCTCCCTAGTGTCCTCCATACAGAGGGTTACCAATTACCAGATTGCCATTATACTGTTTGTCAGCATGTGGCAATTAGAAAAGATCCCTTCATGTATGTGTTGTGTGAGGAGAGTGCTCACAGACTAGTAGTCCAGGGACCAATGAAGCCAGAAGATGAGGACATTGTTAGCTTGTGCCTCCAAAGCAAAGGAATAATAGATAATAGAGTAATGTTACTATCTGGGCACCTGAATGTACTTAAAATGACAATGAGAAAAAAAAGCAAACTGACCATATAACTACTGGTCAGAAAGTGATTATTTGATAAACAAATTAATTTCTTAGAGGGAGAGACTAGTAAAACACTACCCAAAATATTCACTAAAATACCTGTCCATGTATAGAAGTATAGCACCTGGAATGGGATCTCTCCTCCTCACCCTTGGTGTCCCCAGAATAGGTATTCCACGTTCATGGTATGCTTTGGGTCCACATCTACACAAAACCTCATTGTGTGAGCCCCCACTGGTATATGTTCACCTTTTTTCTTTAGTCAGTCTTCTCATAGATGATGTATATGTTTGCAGGAGAGTGTTAGACTTGGGGGGGGATGTTTTATTGTCAATCCTTTTACCCTGATATTTTAAAAAATGCCATTATTCTAAGCTACTTGTGTCCTCTATCTGACTATTGAAAGATAAACACATCAGTGGGTGTTCTTGAGCAATGCTTTCAGGAGTTCACCTCTACATATTAAGAACTTCCTTGAACCTGGGATAGTTATCTTCAGGGAGACCCACACTGTGAAAGTTGGGGTAGGGGCTGCCCAAAAGGTGTTAGCATCTACCAAGCGCACACAAAACCTTTACCCACCATAAACAATTACTTATTAATCACTTACTATGTTTCAGGCACTGTGCTGAACACTGGGGATACAAGACAAAAGTAGTCCCAGACTAAGGAACTTACACTCTAATCAGAAAAACAATATGTATAGACAATATAAATGGTGCAGTGGATAGACTGCTAGGCTTGGAGTCAGGAAGACCTGAGTTCAAATCCGACCTTACACACTTACTAGCTGTGTGACCTTGGGCAAGTCATTTAAACTCTGTCTGCCTCAGTTTCCTCCTCTGTTGATTGTTGTTGCTGTTCAGTCATTTCAATTGTGTCTGACTCTTTATAAACCCTTTTGGGGTTTTCTTGGCAAAAATACTGGAGTAGTTTGCCATTTCCTTCTCCAGATTACAGATTCCTTTTCAGGAGAGTTGCTGCATGTAGATGTCAAGGACAGACTTTGTCCCAGAGATATTACAGCCGTGGCATGTGCAGAAGCGAGAAAAGAAGACTATCGAACCATCCCAAAAGTTTGTTCTGGTATGCTGCCTGAAACCAGAAAAGCCTGATGCTAGTGTTACAATGCTTGCAATATTGTTTATGAAACAATTCGGCATTTGAGAGAACCCATAGTAGTTTTGAATGAATAGAACAGTACTCTCTGGCCTCATTTTCTCAGGCTTAGGCTTGCAACATCTCCCACACAATGTAGTCATTATTAGGCAGCTAAGTGGTGTAGTGAATACATTGCTGGCATTGGAGTCAGGAAGACCTGAGTGCAAATCCAGCTTTAGACATCAGCTGGGTGACCCTGAAAAAAATCATTTAACCACTCTCAGTCTCAACTGTAAAACAGGGATTATAATAGTACCTACCTCCTAGGATTATTGTGAAGATGAAATGGGATGATATTTGTAATATCCTTTGCAAACCTTAAATTACTCTATGAACTCTAACTATGGTTATTGTGTTTATTGTTGAGGCTGTTGTTATATAGTTATGTAAGGACATCATTATCCTCCTAGTCACCTGGGCTCACAAACTAGGTGTTTCCTTACTCTTCATTCTCTCCCCCCCCATATCCAATCAATTGTCAAGTTCTGTGGTTTCTATTTCATAATATCTCTCATATACAACCTCTTCTCTCTTCCGATATAGCTACTACTTTGGTTCAGGTACTCATCACCTCCCTCCTGAACTTCTGCAATCTCTTCCTGATGCCAGGCACTATGCCAAGCACTGGGGATACAAATAAAGGTAAAAATTTGGTCCTTGCCTTCAATTACCCAATATTCTAATGGGAGATCATTTGACAGGATGAGTCTATCTCTGTACCAGAATGTCTGTATCAAAAAAAAAAAAAAGGACTGCTTCTAACAAGATAAAACCAAACCCTGAGATTTGGGAGGAATTATTTGGAGAGTGAAGAATGAAGGTAAAATATAAAAAGCCTATTTATCAGTCAGTACCAACAATGAGTTCTTTTAGTCGTTTTTAATCTTGGCCTCCTGGGCGAGTGTAACAGTAATTAGTTGGCTGCTTGTTTTGACTCTTCTTAATTCATACTCGCAAGTCTTTTTTCTTCTTTTTTTGTTAAGCCTTTCATTCATATGTGGGGAATAAACACCCATGTTTTTCCTAATTCATGTTGCATATTGAGCATCCTTTTATTCCACTATTAGGAGAGATATTAAACATAACTTAAACCTAAAATTTAAGTAAATTTTCCTGGGGCACTGGCGTGGAGGGCATGATGAACAAAAACAGAGCCTAATCTTTTTCATCTGAGCCTAGTCCTCAAGGACTGAACCAATCCATAGCCACCTAGGACCAGAGCAGAGGGCACTCAGCAGAGGAGAGGTTGCAGTGTCCCTCCCCCATCCTCTAGGTCCAAAAGTCATTATTAATTGTTAGCATAGGAATGAATTGAGAAACCATCTAGCAACTAGAACTGTCAAACATCAGAATGATCTATTAACATAGGAGGTGAGCTCCCCATCTCTGGAGGTGTGCAAGCAGGTGCCTGATGATCACTTGTTGGAGAGTCCTCCAGTCTGCTCAAGCAGGGCTTCAAATGGATGCCCTTTGAGGTTCCTCTTAGTTCTGAGAATCTAAGATTCTGTGACTAGGACAAAGATGGAAGAGATAGAGAGAGTAATAAAGGTGAGTGGTGACTGGGGGTTAAGCTGAAAGGGGGAGACCAGCATCTCAGAGACTGTTCTCTCTCAGTCAAAGGAAGCCCAAGTTTCACATCTCCATTCCTTTCTCCCTATTCCTTAGGATCTGAAGAAGGGAGGTTCCAGGCTGGGACAAGGAAAAGAGTCTGAGACTGGTCAGCCCAGTCTAGCCTTAGACCTACAAACCCGGGCTCCTCTCATTAGCTTAGGAGGCATCCAGCTATTACAGCTTTCCTGGCCATTATGGTGATGTGAGGGCAGGCCACTGGGAAACTCTTCTGAGGACCCCCTAGATCTCTTAGGAGCACTTTGATATTAGAAACAGATTTGATAGACTGAAAACTTGGAGAACCTCTAGCCCTTCCCCAGTGCTGCTCTAATTCTGGCCTTAGATCTAAGCAATCAAGAAAGACTCAACAGTAAGTCTAGGGCACTGAATCAGAGGAAAGAGTTTCAATAGAAATATCATTAAGCTTGGATTAAAATTCTGTGCAGAGACTCTTTCCTTCCCATTTTCTTTTAGGTCTAGTAGAAGTAGTTGGACTGAAAGATAGGGACAAACACAAATAGAGAGTTCTGAGCCAGCCCAGGGCTACTCCTGTGCAGTCCACACCCAATCATAGCTGAGAGATGTCCTATAATGATTGAGTCTTCAAGCAGTCAAAAGCCCAGCCATTCAGGGTTCATTTGATCAGAAGGCCTCCTGGCTGGTCAAGGCTACGTTGCTGGGACATGCCCTGTCAACTGACAGGACCCAGTCTGCCTACCATTCCAGGTTTGGGGGAAGCTGCATGTATCTGTGATATCACAGATACATTTCCTTTTCTCTTTTCATTCCTCTGCTTTGTCTTCTCTGAATAATCATTGCTTATGTCTAGTTCTTCCACATCACTCCTTCCATCATTCTTCATGTGAGAATCAGCCCAAAAAGGAGGAGGGATAGGCAGAAAGGAAGAAGGATGTGCATAGATGGGAAAGAAAGCAACCAGAGAGACAACAGGGAGCAAGATATAGGGACAAGGAGAAACACAGAGGTAGAGTAAAAGAATGGCATGAGAAAAGGAAAGTAAAGATGGATTGAGGAATTTAGAAAAAACAAGAGGAGAAGAAGAGGAATGAAAGAGACAGAAAGGAAGGAGTAAGACAAAGAATCAAGAAGGTAGGAGAGACAGAGAGGAGAAAGAAAGAGATGGGAAGATTGATAGGGAGAGAGAAAAAGACAGATGGGAAGAAGGAGAAGGAGAAGAAGAAGAAGAAGAAGAAGAAGAAGAAGAAAAGAAGAAGAAGAAGAGGAAGAGGAAGAAGAAGAGGAAGAGGAAGAGGAAGAAGAAGAAGAAGAGGAAGAAGAAGAAGAAGAAGGAGGAGGAGGAGGGGGACAAGGAAAAGGAAGATAAGGAGGATAAGGAGAAGGACAAGGATGAGGACAAGGACAAGAAGGAGGAAAAAGAGAAAGAGGAGGAGGAGGAAAAGGATGAGGACATGGATGAGGATGAGGATGAAGATGAGGATGACAATGAAGAGGAGGAGAACAGAAACAAGAACAAAAATAGAAATAAGAACAAGAAATAGAAGAGCAGGGGGAAAGGAAAAAGCAAGGCTGTCAGTGTGACCCTGCGCCAGGACTGCTTGGGTTCCTATTGGCACAAGGATGCCAGAATTGATTTTCCATTCTCCATGCTTTCCTTTAGCTCGTCCTTGTACCCCACCCTCCCCCTTAACCCAGTGTTTGTCACAGTTTCAGGGACATTTGGGAGCAGGCATCCTGTTTGCCTGAGCTTCCCTAAGACAACGGTCCAGGAGGCTCACTACTAAGGCACGGAGATCAAGAGCAGTTCAATACATAACTCTCCAGGTAAAATAAAGTTAAAGAGCATGCAGAGGATGAGGTAAAACCAGAAGACTTGGAGAACCTGCAGAACCATCAGAAGATCATTAAAGAAACAGAATACAAAGTAAAGCTGGAAGTAGGATTGGGAATGATGGTAGGTAGTGTAAATGACAGAGAGAATTCATTTAAGTCATGAAGGTCAGGCCTTTTGAACATGTAAAGGCCTGGTCTCTACATTGCCCTTCGTCATCAGAGAGACAGCTCCAGGAAAGGAGAGGGAACAGGAGTGCTTAGGTCCCCAGTGCCACTCACCTTCCAGACTCAGAAACTTTCTCCCTTTCCCTCACCTACCCCACCCCATCTGTAGGGACCAGGCTCACTTGTTTGGAAAGAGGATAAATTGGCTAACAAAGAACACCAGAGCAAAGATGAGGAGGATTATAAAACAGGAATGTTTCCATTTCACAATTAAACACTTTACCAGCCTGGGAGGGGAGAGAATCATAAGAACATCAATTCCACAGTTGAAAAGGGTCTCAAAGAACATCTGGTATACCCCATACTTGACCAGGAATGCCCTCTATGACTCTTCAGCTAAGTATCCAGTATTCACTTGAAGACCATCATAAGGAATTCACAACTTCTCAGAATCAGTTGATTACACTTCAAGACACTTTAAATTCATAGGAAATGTTTTGCTGGATCTAGCTAAATTTGTCTTTCTCCACTTCCTCCAATCATTCTTCATTCTGGTGCCTTGGCTGAAAAAGGACAAAGTTAGAGCCCTTCCCATGTGACAACCCTTCAAACACTTGAAATCAATCTTTCTATCCTTCCCCACCTCAAACCCCAATCCTTCTCTTCTCCAAGTCAAAGATTCCAAGTTCCTTCAATTGATCTCTGTTTGGCATGAGTTTTACTCCCATCTATATACTGGTCAGGTTCCTCTGGAAGTTCCTAGTTCATTCCCTACGATGTCTCCCTGGTGAAACATCTGCATCTAAAAGTATCTTCCCCAAAAGTGGGGCCTTGAATTGTACTAGCAATGTGGCCTGGCTAGGACAGAGCACAAGGAAACTATTACCTCCTTTATTCTGGACACTTGGCCTCTCCAAATGCAGCCCAAGATTCAATTAGCTTTTTTCATTGTCATGTCACCATGTGGACTTACAATGACCTGGATATCCTCTGAAACCCCAGAGCTTCTTCCACCAAAAGTGTTGTCTAGACATATCTTTCCATCTCGTACTCCTGAAGTTGATTTTGTGAACTCAAGTGGAGAACTTGTCTCTATTCATCCTCCATTTCATACTGTTCACTTCTTTTTAAAAAGTGTGTAATAATTCCACTTTATTTTCAAAAATGCCGTGATTAGCTGTTTCCTGTTACACATTAAAATTTTTTTTCAGATGCCTTCTTTTTTTCACTATTGCTAGTTCCTATCAATCTCACCCCATCCCCGCAGTGCGTGTGTGTGTGTGTGTGTGTGTGTGTGTGTGTGTGTGTGTGAGAGAGAGAGAGAGAGAGAGAGCTGTTTTATTTTATTTCATCATTTTTATGTTTTAGTTGTATATTTAGTATTTTATTTCTCCCCAGTTACATGTAAAAACAACTTTTAATTTTCATTTTTAAAACTCTGAGTTCTAAATTCTGTCCCTTCCTCCCTCTGCACCCCACCCCCTTCATTGAGAAGGCAAGCAATTCCATATAGGTTATACATGTGTAGTCAGGCAAAACATTTTCATAATAGTCATACTGTGAAAGATAACAGACAAAAAACTCAAGAAGAACAAAGTAAAAAAAAGTATGCTTCAATCTGTATTGAGACACCATCAATTCTTTATCTGGGGGTGGATAGCATTTTTCATCGTAAGTCCTTCACAGTTGCTTTGGATCACTGTATTTCTGAGAACAGCTAAGTCATTCACAGTTGATCATCTTACAATATTCCTGTACCTTTGTACACAATGCCTTCACTTTGCATCAGCCCATGTAAGTCTTTTCAGGTTTTTCTGAGGGCGTCCTACTCATCATTTCTTATAGTACAATAGTATTCCATCATAATCACATACCACAACTTGTTCTGCCATTCCTAAATTGATGGGCATCCTCTCTATTTCTAATTCTTTGCCCCCACAAGAAAGCTGCTATAAATATTTTTATACATATAAGTCCTTTTCCTTTTTGTTTTTTATCTCTTTTGGGATACAGACCTAGTAGTGGTATTACTAAGTCAAAAGCTATGTGTGGTTTTATAGCCCTTTGGACATAGTTCCAAATTGCTCTACTAAATGGTTGAATCAGTTTACAACTCCACCAAGAGTGCACTAATGCCTCATTTCCCCCACATTCCCTCCATCATTTGTCATTTTATTTTTCTGTCCTATTAGCCAATCTAATAGTTATGAAGTAGTACCTCAGAATTGTTTTAATTTGTATTTCTCCAATCAATAGTGAGTTAGAGCATTTTTTTTCATGTGACTATAGGTAGCTTTGATTACTTCATTTGAAAACTGATCATGTCTTTTGATCATTCATCAATTGGGGAATGGCTCTTATTTTTATAAATATAACTCAGTTCTCTACATATATGAGAAATGAGGACTTTATCAGACAAACTTGCTTCAAAATTTTTTTTCACAGTTATTATTGCTAACTGTATGACCCTCCATCCTATTCCCTCCCTGCTTATTCTATTCTATTCTATTCTATTCTCTCTCTCCTTTCACCCTGTCCCCCCTCAAAAGTGTTTTGCTTCTTACTTCTCCCCCAATACACCCTCCCTACTATCACCCCCCCTTCCTCTTCTATTTTCCTGCAGGGTAGGATAGATTTCTATATCCTATTGAGTATGTATGTCACTCCCTCTTTGAGCCAATTCTGATGAGAATAAGGTTCACTCACTCCCCCCCCCAACTCTCCCCTTTTCCACTCCACTGTAAAAATGTTTTCTTACCTCTTTTATGTGATATAATTTGCTTCATTCTACCTCTCCCTTTCTCTTTCTCTCAGTACATTCCTCTCTCACCTCTTAATTTTATTTTTTAGATACCATCCCTTCATATTCAACTTACACAGGTGCCCTCTGTCTATATATATTCCTTCTAACTAGCCTAATAACGAGAAAGGTCTTATGAGTTACAAATATCTTCCCATGTAGGAATGTAAACTATTTAAGCTTATTAAGTCCTTTATGATTTCCCTTTGCTGTTTACCTTTTTATACTTCTCTTGAGTCTTGTATCTGAAAGTCAAATTTTCTATTCATACTCCATCTCCTGAGTTCAAACCTGGCCTCAGTTGTTTACTAGCTTTGTGATCCTTGCCAAGTCACTTAATGCTGTAAATGATAAACAACTCCAATATCTTTGCCAAGAAAACCCCAAATGGAGTCATGAAGAGTTGGATATAACTGAAATGACACAACAGCAGCAATGAAATATGCAAAGACCTGTGCTTAGTGAGATACATGGGCTTTAAATAAAATATTGTCTTGGGCCCCAACAATTTTGAAGTTTCCATAGATACCCATAATATCACATAATAATACAGCATAAAAACATCCAAGTAGTAAAAAAATAATGGCACCTCCCAAGGGGAAAAGATCATTACCAATGGTTGGGGTAGGGGTGGTGAGAGGGAAGTCTGTTACAGGAAGTAGCATTGAAATTGGGTTTTAAAGATTGGGTAAAATTTGAAAGGTGGAGAAGGAATGGAGGGCATTTTAGGAATGAGGAAAGGGTATGTCCATGAGAAAGGACATGGAGGTGAGACTGTACAAGGATATTTGGAGACAGGGTTTTATATCCAGTTTAATTGAAATGCAGACTTAAGGAAGGGAGTAATGCAATCAGCCTTCCCTCCCTTATAGCCCAATTATATACCATTATATTCATATAGCACAATCTCATAAAATTACTCTGAGGAAAAAACCTCACAAATCTACTTTACATAGTTGGCATGGTGGAAAGAGTACTGGCATTGAAGTCTGGGCATCTAGGGTGAAATATCAGCTCTGCTCCTCTCTGCCTGTGGAACTTTGAGAAAACGACTTCACTTTTCTGGGTGGGTCTCACTTTCCTCATCCATAGTATTCTGTGACTGGACTCAGAAAAATACTTGCTAGGGTAGGTGAGAGCCTATAGGAATAGACCATGATTAAATTAGTGTAAATATAAGAGGAGGAAGGATTAATTTCCAATTCATGTCACTTGAAAAACTCATAGATTATAGTCACACATGATGAGGTTTTCATATATAAACAAAATTTGTCTATTCCTTGAACTCTTTGTGAGATGTGAACATCTTTCTGATTAGGTTGGGGAAATAGTTCTATTGGCTAAGCAAGAAGGTTAGCCATGTTTCTGGAAGCTTTAAATGAGAAGAAGGAAGTAGGAACTAAAGGAGAGAAAGGAAAGAGAGAGAGAGAGAGAGAGAGAGAGAAGGCAAGGGAAGGAGATGCAAACAAAAACAATTCCAACTTTTAACTTAATACCTAGAAAATTAATCAAGATAAGAAATAATGAAAACAGTCAATGTTGGCTAGGTTGTAGGAAGGCAGGAACATTAATGTACTATTGGTGGAACTGTGAATTTGTTTACAGGAGGCCTTTTCTGATCACAATGAGTCACTTTTCCAGCTCAGGTTGGCAGAGGAAGTCAAAGAGATCTATGGATACTGAAGACAGGATAAGTCCTGGAGGTCATCATTTGGAGCTCTCCACTGCAGAGAGAAGCTTTGCAATAAAGCAAGAAGAGATCTCAGATGCATTCCAGAGCTTTATAGGATGTGAGAACAACTTCACACCAATGGGAAGCTTTGTCACCCACTATCCAGTTCTAGGTCATAGATCCAGAGTAGAATGAGACAAGGACCTGTACCCAGGGTTGTAATTTAGGATAAGGAGTGGTCACAGGCCCTGGGCTGTGTGCTAAGCAAGGGAAAGTTCAGAAGGAAGCAGGAGCTTGGACTGCAAGAACAGAGCTGAGTCTCAGTTCCAGCTTCTAGCCCAATCTAAAGCCTGCAGAGGAATAACAAGATCAGAAATCCTAGAACAAAGGGGAGCCTGGAGTTCAGTCACTCTGAACCAGCAGAGCTTCCTAGCTGCCTGATAGTGGCAGAGTCCAACAGCAGTTGACTACTGCTCAGACCCAAACCAGGGTCAGGAATTTACAGAGCTCAGAGCAAGAAGCAAGGGGTAATGATCAGCCTTTGCCCTGGATAGACCACTTGGGAGGTACTGCAAACTTTCAGGCCTCCAGCTTGAGCTGTCCCTGAGAATATTTTATACCTTCCCAAGAAAGCAAGATTAAGACCAGGATAGACATTTCTCTAGAAGTTCTCAAAGCCTGTAAAGTCTGAAGTCAAGAAGTAGATGGGAAGAATGAGCAGGAAAAAAAATCCACTATGAAAAGCTATTATGGTGACAGGGACATTCGGGACATAAACCTAGAAGAAGAGAATGACTCCAAAACATATATAAGCAGTCACAAAGAAAAACACAATTTGGGTAAAACTTCAACTAGAATTCCTGGAAGAGATGAAGCAAGAGTTAAAAAGAGAATTAACGAATTCTTTTGTAAATGATATGAGAGTATTAGAGGAAAAAATTGAAAAAGAAAGGAGAGCTATGGAGGAAAGGTTTGGGAAAAGAAATAATAGCTTGATAAAAAAAAAGGTATAAAAACTTGCCCAAGTAAAAAACTCTCTGAAAGAAGTTCAAATGAAGCCAATGACTCCATGATGCAGTAATAAATAATACAAACAAGTCAAAAGACTGAAAACTACAAGAAAAGGTAAGGTATCTTGTAATTAAAACAACTAACCTAGAAAACAGATCAAGGAGGAAAAAAATCAAATTTAAAAGGTTAATTTTTTAAAAAATTTAAAATTTTATTTTACAATGAATACTTTTAAATATTTAAAATGAAAAATTTGGAAAACTAAAAATTTGTAAAATGACAAAAATTAAAGCCATGACCAAAATATATGAGCTTAGGCTTTGTATTTCAGGGAATCTTAAAAGAAAATTGCCTAGATCTCTTAGAACAGGGAGCAGGGGGAGTGGAAATCAATGTAATTCAGCCATCATCTCCTGAAGCAAAAAAAAAAAAAGGAAGAGGAAAAACCCCAAGAACATTATAGGAATTATTCAGAGCTTCTAGGTCAAAGAAAAGATACTTGAAACAGTCAGAAATAAAGTATTCAAGTACCAAAGAGCCACAACCAGTATCATACATGATTTAGTAGCTACCACTATACAGAAACAGAGAGCTTGGAATATGATATTAGAGAAAGCAAAGGATATAAGTTTACAGCTAAGAATAACTTATCCAGAGAACTGAATAATCATACAAGAGAAAATGGATCTTTAATGAAATAGAGGCCATCCAAGAATTCCTGATGAAAAGTCCAGAGCTGCATATAAACTTTGAATTATAAATATAAGAATTAAGAAAAACACAAAAAGGTAAACACATTAACAATGATGAAGAACTAAACAAGGACAAACTTTACATTCTAATGTGGTTAGGTGGTACATGTGTCCCATTTCAATCTTATCATAATGAGGGATCATAGAGAGACTTTAATTGGACAGAAAGCCTGAGAATGGTTTTATTATGTCTTAATGATATTATGAGTGGAAAGGGAGGGGAAGAAGAATTGAATAGAAAAAAAAGGGTAGGGAAAATTATCTGACAAAAACAGGGTGTACAAATAGAAGTCTATATGAACACAGAGGAAGTATGGGGGTAGTTGGGGGATACTTGATCCTTAATTTCACTTGAACTGGCCAGAGAAAGAAAGAATGGGCACACACATAGAGTTGTATACAGAAATACATTTCACTTAACAGGGATATAGGAGAGAAAGTGGAGAAAGGAGGGGGAAATTAGAGGGAGGGTAGATTAATGGAGGAATCAATCCTAAGCAAAACAAACTCATCTAAGGATGTCCAAAAATATAGATCTTTTTGAGGTGGTGAAGAATTTGAATCTAAGTGGGTGCACATCAATTTTGGGAATAGCTGAATCAATTGGGTTTGTGCTATAGGGATGTAACACAGTGTTGCTGCGCTGTAAGAAATTATGGAGGGGATAGTTTCAGAAAATCCAGAGAAGACTTGTATGAAGTGATGCAGAGTAAAATGAATAGAATCAGGAGAATAATTTGTATAGTGACAACAATATTGTAGAGATAAACAGCTTTGAAGACTTTTAGGAACCCTAAAGAAGACATTAGGAACCCTAATGGTTAATAATGGCCAACCAAGATTGATGGAACATGCTACCTACCTCCTGATAGAAAGGTGAGAGATATGGGGTACAAAATGATAGACACATGTGTATATGTATGCATGTATATATATGCACATATATATTAATTGTTTAATTTAGACATGGCCAATTGGAAATTTTTTTTTGACTCTAAATATTTGTAACAGAGATTTTGTTTTTCTTTCATTTTCAATGGCAGGGAGAGGGGTAGATGGGAGGGATACAGGGTGGATTTTTGCTTAACAAAATAATAAAATTTAATTATAAAAACCCATGAAATGTAACCTAGGAGAGTGCTTAAAACAGAATATTAGAGATGGGAGGGTCCTTAGAAGCTGTGCTCATGCTCAGGGTGGAGGGAGGGGGCATGTATTCCAGTGAATGTAAATCAAGGTGTGTCTCTGAAAGATAGATGACCTGGCCCCCAGGGAAAGACCCAGACACCTTCTCTGATTGCATCATTTCCTTCTATTTGAGAAAGGCTGTCCTTCTGGGGAAGGAGGCACCTTTATGTACACTGTGTCCCAAGAAAGTGAGGACACAGGGTCACTGTGTAGGAGTAGGCCCTTACAAGAATAAGGATGGATTACTGGACAAATATTAGGGGATTCCCTGAGAGGAAGCCTAGAGAGACAAAGCTGGAAAGGCTTTCACACCTGTCTAGTCCAACCCTGATCTAGAGGAAGAAACTCTTTCATCATCATGAAATGGGTCACCAAACCTCAGACTAAACACTTCCAGAGATGGGGAGTTCACTACCTGCTAGAGCTATTTCATTCCTCTGATTAATGGGTATTTTAATTAATTGGGTTACAGCATCTGCCTGAACAAAGAGAACAAAGGCACAATTCAAATACAAAAACCAGAAGCATTTATTGGGCAAGTACAGCACATGTGTGTTCGGAGAACAGCAGAACCTAGTCTGTTGTCCTAAAGATGGGGGTTTAGAGAGTGGTTTATATGGTTTTACAACAAAGAGAGGCAGGAAAATAGGAGGAATACAGGGTATTCCTAGAACCAGGATGTTTGTGCAAACTGCCCAGCTGTGGCCAATATGAACCAGTTTGAGCCAGTCCTCTGGTTGCTGGCCCAGCAGAGGTGTTCCGAGTTTACCCAGTGGACACCACAAAGGATCGCTGGCATGCCAAACTTGAACAATACTCATTCTGCCTCCTAACTGACTGATTTTGATTTCCAGACTGAAATAATCTGGATAATAAGGGAGCTCAAACAAATAAGTTGATTAGTAAACTCATGATTCATTCTATTTCTATACCTCCAAGCTCTATTATTTTATTTAATGGTCTAGGACCCTCCTAGCTCTGATATTCTATATTCTAAAAGGGGAATGCCAGTGAAGTCAGTGACACCATAGGCAACCTTTCCTATTTTCTATGGGCTTTTGCCTGACTTTTTGTGCTGTACTAGGATGAAAGAAGGTATTTATAATAGTTGGATAAAAGCCTAGAGGGCATGACCCAAAGCTGGGTGGGATAGCTAACATAGTAGATGACAGCCAGGATCCAAAAATATCTCAACAGACTGGGGAATTCAGCTGTATCTAATAAGATGAAATTCAATAGGGACAGTCTTATAATAAATACTCCATATATGTTAATTGGTACAATGTGATCTTTCTGGGGTTTGGACAAAAGGCAGAAGAAAGGCCCCAGGCAAGGTCTCCCTTTCCCTTAGTGTGACTAGGTAAGAAGCCAGAGAAAGCAGAAGCTGGCACAATATTAGAAACCGATTCAGGACACATTAAGTGGTTTCTTTCTCATCTTGACCCTCTAAGAACTCTATCACTAGATGGTTCCCTACTACCCTAGGTTCTCCTATCAAGCTCCTCTCACTTGAACTATTGGAGAATTGTTTCCTGGTCTCCTTTCTGCTCAGTAAGAGGAAAAGGAGGGAGGCAGGCAGGCAACAGATTCGTCCTTCCTGGACTTCTGTTGAATTGGCTACAGTCTACACTTTTATTACCTTAAATTTCAACATTAATTCAATTGTTTGATGTCTTAAAAGAAGAAATATGATGACCACCTAAAACCTGACAAGTATAATTGATCGATCATTGGCTTAAGGGGGATTTGGCAAGAGGTTTGCCCTTAAATGACAGGGGACATTTTATCCTTTAGCAAGAACTAGTGTGAGGAGGAGGGGAAAAGAGGCCTAGCTTGCCCCTCCCCAGAAGAAAGGGTATAAAATTAAAATCATACCCCAGAGTAATGAGAGGAACCATTGAGACTGTACTCTGCGGCTCCATGGCTACCTCCCTCATGGAATCTCAGTCATGAAATGATATGGATAAGGCTCAGAAAAATGACATAACTTCCCTGAGATCACTCAGCTGGTGAATGCTCTGGGAAGAATTAATTCCAGGTCTCCAGGCTCCAAGTATAGACCCCTTCCTACTACTCTAACTCTGCTTCTCAGGCTTATTGAAAGACTGAATTCTCCCTGCCCTCAATGGTGTTGAGCTAGCTCCCATCCTACTTTCCTGGCCTCCAAAAGGCTGCCTAACACCCCTATAGCCATTCTTGCCAGAATGCAAAGTGCAAAGAAAACCTAATTTGAAGCCAAGAGACCTGGGTTTAATTCCAAGCTTTGCTACTTTTTAGCCATGTGACCTTAAACAAGTCATTGGGGTCTCAGTATCCTTCACTGTAAAAGAAAGAGGTTGAATATATTCTATGGCCTATGATCTCCCACCCTTCTTCTGTGCCAATCTATATTCCCTCCTCTTCTCCAACAAGTCCTCCCTGATTATCTGTACCTAATCCTACATCTCTTGAGGCAACCTGGCAGGGTAAATGAAGTGCTGTGCTTGGAATCAGAAAGAACTGGGTTCAGATTCTACCCCAAATACTTCCTAGCTGTGTCACACTGGGCAAGATTCTTAACCTCTCTCAGACCTTGTTTCATAGGCTGTAAAACAGAGGATAATAACTGTGTCCCTTACCTCCCAGGGCAAGTATCTATTAGTTAAGGACTTTGTACCCTTTAAAAAGGCCAGATCATAATTACTGTTATCTATGGCCTCAGTTTATTGAAGGCTACTTTATCTTGGTTCTTAATACATTTCTTATCTGGGCTGCCTGGAGGCACCAGCACTACCCTAGAAGGTACATAGGCAAGTTCCTTTTACACTCAGCCCCAACAACTTAACTAAGGCTGTGGCCTTCTTTCTTCAGAGGTATTACTACTATTTCATCATTGCAATCAACATTTACTAAGAGCCTATTATATGAAATTTCTTCTGTCTACTTCTTTCTAGGAAGCTTGATGTCTCTCTCTCTCTCTCTCTCTCTCTCTCTCTCTCTCTCTCTGAGTCTGTCTTTTTCTTTGTTTCTCATACACACACACACACACACACACACACATTCTTTCTAGCAATGATATCAGAAACTGGGGGATAGAACAAGGGAAGAGGAGAATGGAGGGTCACATATACACACCTTCCTTAGCTGTAGAGGTGGAAGAAGGGAAGGTAGGAAAGGCAGGGCTATGGTCTAGGAGCTCTGGAAACCTCATCAGCCTAGAAAGTACCACTTTCTAAGAGGGTAGGTGATGTTCAAACCCTGGTTCCTGGCTTGCTACCTGGGCAATCATGAACAAGTCACTCCCTTCTCTGGGTGTCACACAAGGGTGAAAAGAAGTGTGTATTTGTGATGTTGGGAGCTGTGACATTGGTGTGTGTGTTGTGTTGTATTGTGTGTGTATATGTGATTTAGAAGTCATAAGAGTAAGACAGAGAAAGAATAAGAAACACGGGAGGCTGGGGAGAAGGCCAATATGTGCAATGGGGGATACCTTGTGTTTGGGAGAACCACAGAATTTTACTCTCAGCAGAAACAGAACAGGACCAAGCTATACCCTTGTGGTTTCAGATATGGGGAGGGGGAAGCGGTGGCTGTGTATGTGCCTTGGGGCAGCCCCTTAAGGAAGGGTCTTGAAGCCCTAAGGGAGTGGGTGGGGGTTACTTACCTGCTGGAGCAAAAAAAAAACCCAGAGGGACAGATATTTCGGGGTGAGGGAGCAGACCTTTCCTGTGGTTACCTTGCTCAAGTTGTGTAAGTTTGTGACTCTTTGCTGTCAGGCAGAAGGAGACTCCCTCCTGAAAAAAAGGCGGGATAGGTTATGTTAAACCTTCCTTTCTTTACCACTCAGAGACAGCGCCTGGAAAAGGTAGAGAGCCAGTACCTGGGGTGGCATAGGGTAAGGAGCCAGAGAGGAGAGGACTGAGAGCTTTGTATGGGGCTCTGGAACAATCTGTATTGAAAGGTGGTGGGAGGAAGAGGCGGGGGTAGTGAAGGAAATACAAAAGAAAGGACATCAGGACCCTGGTCAGAGGAAAGTAAGCAGGGTTTGAGAGGGAAACCATATTGACAAGGGAGAGACTCTAGAAAAATGGCTTAGAGGGGGTTGGGGTGGGGTGAGGCTGAAGGGCAGGGGTAATGGGTAAGGTAGGGCTTTAAGCCAGGTGGAGCTAGGATTGAGGGGGTCAAAAGGGATATTTTGTTTTTAGGGAGGCCCTAAATGAAGGCATAAGGGTCCAAGGTTGGAGAAGGAAGAAGGTAGAAGACAAGGCATGGTCGGGATTGTGGTGAAGACCTAAATTCCTGCAGTCCAATACTTTGGCCCTAATACCTCCAGATTGGCCCTAGCTACAGCTCTTTTCCAGTCACTGAACAGGACCAGACACTGAACAGTACCCCTACACTCCCAAAACATTCGTTTGGGGCTTCCTGGACTAGGAAGGCCCTCTAGACTTAGCCTCTCTAAAGCTGGCTCACCTCCAGCACACTCCATTCACAATCCCTTAATAAAATATCAGTGCTTCTCCACCCCATCTCCATAATCACCAAGGCACTCAGCCCTACCCAAACACAGAGCCCTTTAGACACCCTGCTCTCTGCACTCAACAGACTCATGACACACTGAACCTCATATACAAGGGCAACTTCCTCTCCCACCTTCTTTCAAATTGACACCCCCCCACATATTAACAGCTTCTATCCACTCACAGCCCCTCTCTATTACTTCACCTCCTCTCCCCATGTATATCCACTGGTGCCTTCTCAGCTGCAGCTGTTCTCCAGGCAGGAGATGGTGAACAGTATTACCCCCATCCCACCTAGACACAAGTACACTGCCCCACTCACAATCTCTTGCCCCCAACGTATAGGGGGTCCCACAAATGCACAGAGGTACACAAATCCAGCCTGTTTAGATCAGGCCCCATTGTTTCTTTTTCTTTCTCTCTTTTCATTTTTGATCAAATTATGGAGGTCTGAAGGCAACAGCTGCCATCTGCCTTCTTGGTCACAAACCAAGGACAGAAAGATGGTCTCTAACCTTCTATTCATCTCTCTTATCTTGTTCATGGAGGCCCTTTTTCTTCCCTCTTCCAAACTCCCTAATTTCTGGAGAAATCACCCTTCCCATCTCCTCCTCAACTCCTCCCTCTCACCTCTCCTATCCAATCGATTGCAAATCTGTTTTTACCTTCCTGTCTCTCCCATCCAGTCCTTTCTGTCCACTCATTAGACCCAGTCTAGTTTAGTCCTTCATCACCTCTCACCTCCTTGGGGTTTCTCTGCCTCTAGTCTTTCCCCATTCCAACCATCCTACACACTATTGCCAAAGTAATTTTCCTTAAGCATACATTTGATCATGTGACTTTACTATTTGATTTGTCATTGTTGTTCAGTCTTTTCTGTCATGATTGCCCTTCATGACCCCATTTGAGGTTTTCTTGGCAAAGATACTGGAGTGCTTTGCCATTTCCTTCTCCAGCTCACTTTATTTACAATTGACGAAGCAAACAAGGTTAAGTGACTTGCCAAGAGTTACATAGTGTTTAAAACCAGTTTGAACTCAGGAAAATGAGTCTTCTTCTTCTTCTTCTTCTTCTTCTTCTTCTTCTTCTTCTTCTTCTTCTTCTTCTTCTTCTTCTTCTTCTTCTTCTTCTTCTTCTTCCTCTTCTTCTTCTTCTTCCTCTTCTTCGCCTTCTCCAAGTCCAACACTCTATCCACTGTGCTGCCTAACTGTCCTGCTTAATCAAGCTAATGTTTTGCTATTGTCTTTAGGATAAAATAGAAATTGCTCTATTTAGTCCCACACAACTAGGCTCCAACAAATATTTAAAGAGAACCAGACATTGCGCTGGATGGGACATCACTAGTGAACACTTATAGAGTTCTCCTATTTGCTACACTGAGGTTTGGGGGGAGATGGAGGGAGGGAAGAAGGAGACAGACTTGTCCTTGTCTTCTGGGAGCCAGCTCTCCAGTGAAGCAGGAGAGAACAGGCAGGTGGAGAAAAAGGATCTCTGTAAGATGCATTTCCTCCTCAGTATAATGAGGGGTTGGACTCTGGGCTCTCTTTTCTTGAACCATGTGGCTGAGTGAGTCTGGGTTTAGCAGGGTCCAGAGGCATGTGCTTACTGACTGTCCCATGAGGAATCGTGAAGAGGAAGAATACAGAAAAGCATCAGACGACTAATAGAAATTGATGTAGTATGAAGTAAGCAGAAGCAGGAAAATAATATATAGCAAGACTACGATAATGGAAATGGAAAGAACAGAAATGAAAGCCAGGTCACAGAAAAGAAGGAGGCAAATGCACTCCTCTCCTATCTTTGCAGAGACACAGCAGTCTACAGGTGTGGAATGCCACATGCACTGTCACAAAGATGGTGGCTGGGTTGGTTAGTTTTGCTGACTTCCCTTTGCCTTTTTGTCATTCATTGTTTGTTTTCTGACCTACCTTTTCCTCTTTCTCTTCTACTGTTTGTTATAAAGGTTGGCTCTCTGGATTACATCATAGTGGATAGGAAGGAGAAAAGGAAAGAACAAGCATTTTTAAGCACCTGTGCCAGTCACTGTACTAAGCATTCGCAAATATTATCTTATTTGATAATGGAGGAAGACAGCTCCTAAAAGGAGGCTGAAAAGGGAGGTGGGGTGGAGAGATCCGAATTCCAAGGAGGAAGAAATAAATGTTGAAATAGAAGTGTTGTCAAAATGCAACGCATGATAAAATTTTTGTCTTAAAAATTCTAAAGATCATGTGGCTCAGTGGAGAGGAGGACAATGAGAAGGAGTTAATGATAGGAATTGGCTTATGTAGTTTTTTTGGGTTGTTTTGTTGTTGTTGGCAGGAATAGCTCTTTCTCTAGGTTCTCAACCTCTGTTCTCTCTTTTCTTCCCTGCCTCCCTGACAATCCCATATAGATACTGGGTGGTGGCAGGGCAGAGATAACAGTATCTGCCAGTTTAGACTGGCTCTCTCTGTGTGAAGGCCAGAGATCAGAGTTCTGTCCTGACTAAGGTGCTTCAAAGATCCAGACCCAAGAGATCATTTATTCCAGACTTCCTCCTTCTACACTTGTATGAATCAAGGCTAAGTGATTTGCCCAAGATCATAGAGATTGTGTGAAGGGTTATATTTTAACTCCTCTCACTTGAGAGTCAGGATTCTTTGCAGAGTAACAAGTTGTGGGGTCCCCAGGAGCTAAAGAGAACACTGTCACTGGCTTTACCCTTCTTCAGTTCCTGACCTGAGAGTTGTTTTTTTTTAAACACAATTAAAGAGACTGACTTGCCTAACAGTGAAACAAGTCTGGAGCCAAGAGTCAGGAGAGTCTGGCCTGGTTCTACTAGGCTACTTTGTGACTTGGAACCTTTCTTTCTTCTCTCGCTGAGGTTCAGTTTCTCCATATGACTGGAAGAGGGCAGAAGAGATAAATCTGGACAGGATATTATAAAAAGAGGGAGAGGGAAAGGAAATAAGCATTTATTAAGTGTCTACTATATACTATATACTGTGGTAAACACTTTACAAATACCTCACTCTCTCTTCACAGTTGTGGGAGGTAGGTGCTATTATTATTCCCATTTTATAGCTGAGGAGACTGAGTCAGACACAAGTTAAATACTTGTCCAGAGTATAGAAGTAGTAAGCATTTGAGAGTGGATTTGAACTTCCTGACTCCACCTACTTGTAATGTATTAGTAGATTCAGATGGTTTTTTATAAACCTTGAGATGTCAAATCTGAAAGGGATCATAGCACATGGAATATCACAACTGGGAAGGATTTTTGAGATCATGGAGTTATAGATTTAGAGATGGCAGGAGCTATAGAAATCATCTAGTCCAAAGCCCTTCATTTCACAGATGAGGAAACTGAGGCAAAAAGCTGTTAAATGACTTGCCCCAACATCACACAGGTTGAAAGTAATAGAGACAAGATTTGAATGGAAGCCCTTTGACTCTAATCCAGTCATCTTTCCAAAGCGGCATGCTGTCACTTATGTACTCAGCACTGTCCTAGGTACTAAGGGATCATGATAGTAGATTATCTTATCCACCCATTTATTTAATAAAGGAGGAGACTGAGATCCAAAGTGGAAAAGGTAACTGCCCAAAGTCAAAGGACAGGTCAGTGGTTATTTGTACCCAGGGTTCCTAACTTCCAACTTAGTGTCTCTTCTATCACTTTACCTTACCAAATGATATTTTAGGTACTTATCTGGTTCCCAAGGCTGATGGTTGTTGTCTCTTATTTAAATGAATGAATAAATAAATTTTTAAAAAAGAAAAAGAAAAAAAGTTTCTCTATATTAAATTGAAGGTATTCTCTTTCCTTGTATTTCCTGGAACACTTCAGCTAAATCTATCCTTTGCCTCCACCATTTTGTTTTTTAATTATGGTTGATTGGTTGATTGTCATTCTTAGTTCTTGAAAAGGACCAAAATGACATCGTTACGTTAGAGTCAAGTTTCAATGTGTCAGACCACGGCTGATTAAACCAATAAAAACTTGGAATGCTCTACCACAGGTTGGGCACAAAAAGTCTGTGTGAACATTTGGTGTGGTTTCTCTAAATTTGCATGTCCTATGTTTCCTTTGAACTGTTTCGATTCTGCTTTGCTCGTAGAGGACAGCACCTTTTCTGATGTGGGCATGCCATGCCGAGTGGTCCTATGCCAGTGTCTCTCACAGCACATAATCAGTTACAAAGTTTTTAAGAGAGACCTTGAGAGTACCCTTGTATCACTTCTTCTGACCACCATGTGAACACTTGGCCTGTGTGAGTTCTCGGTAAAATAGTCTTTTTGGCAAGCATGTGTTTTGCATTCAAATAATGTGGCCAGCCCATTGGAGCTGCGCTCTCTGAAGCAGAGTTTGAATGTTTGTCAGATTAGTTCGAGGAAGGACCTTAGTGTCTGGTATCTTATCCAGTAAGATGATCTTCAGAATCTTCCCAAGACAATTCAAATGGAATCAATTCAGTTTCCTGGCATGGCACTGTTATATTGTCCAGGTTTCACAGGCATATAACAATGAAATCAGCACAATGGCTCTGTAGACCTTCAGTCTGGTAGTCAGTCTAATACCTCTTCTCTCCCATACTTTCCTTCAGAAACTCCCAAACACTGAGCTAGCTCTGGCAATACTTGCATCAACCTCATTATCATAGTGTATCTCCTTGGAAAGTATACTGCCAGGGTATGTGTACTTATCCATGGTATTCAAAACTTTTCCATTTGCTGTAACTGATAGTTCCATGTGCTGGTTGATGGAGCACCTGGGTGTTAATTGTTAATTGTTAATCCAAAATTAGCATAACAAGCAGCAGAGAATCAATCTGTACTTTGTTGCTTCTCAGCTTCAGAGGCTACACTGAGTGTACAATCATCTGAAAACAAAAAAATCATGCACCAACAGTCCCCCCACTTTGGTCTTGGCTTGTAGCCTTTGTTAATTGAAGAATTCACCATCAGTGCCGTAGCTGACTTTGATGCCATATTCTTCCTCATTGAAAATTTTTGATAACATGGCTGAAAACATCATGCTAAAAAGCATGGGAGCAAGCAAACAGCCTTGTTTCACTCCATTGGTGACAGGGAAAGCACAAGAACATTGTCCATTATCTAGAACCCAGGCAAGCTTGCCATCATGAAATTGACATACAATGTTGATGAACTTCTCCAAGCAACCAAATTTTGACATAATTTTCCATAAGCCCTCACGATTGATAATATCAAAGGTCTTGGTCAGATCTATAAACATTGTGTACAGACCTCTATTTCGCTCCTGGCATTTCTCCTGTTTGGCTGCAAACACCATATTGACCATTCCTCAGCTCTTTCTGAAGCCACACTGGCTGTCACATAGATGACCATCTTCCAGGTGAAGGATCAGCCTATTAAGGAGGACTCTGATAAGAATATTGCCAGCAATGACTAGGATAGAGACTCCTCTGTGATTGTCACAGGGCAATCTATTTCCTTTACCTTTATAGAGATGGACAATGGAGGCATCCTTGAACTCTTGGTGGACAGCTTCTTCTTGGTAACTTTGAAAATTTCAGTCAGCTTTTGTATGAACAATGGACCCTCCACCTTGTAAATCTCAGCTGGAATAGAATCAGCACCAGGTGCTTTGCCACATGAAAGAGCCTAATGGTATTCAAAACCTCTTCTTCAGTTGGACTTCAGCTAGGGAGGGACTTCAACCTAGGGTAAACAACCAATGGCTTCAGCATTGACTGATGGTCTGTTGAGAACACTATGGAAGTGTTCAGCCCATCTCTCCAGGATCATATCCTTATCACTAATCAATGTGGCTCCATTAGCACTGAGTAGTTGAGATGCACCATAGATCTTTGGACCATAATTAGCCTCCAGGGCATCAAGCACTTTGGATTGTTACTATCAGCATAAAACTGAATTACATTTGTCTTTTTACTGAACCAAGAATCCCACACCTCTCTAAGCTTTGCTTGTACTTTACTTTTTTATTAATTTATTTATTTTTAGTTTTCAACATTCATTTCCACAAGATTTTGAGTTATAAATTTTCTCCCCATCTTGTCCCTCCCCCCACCCCAAGATGGCATGCATTCTGAGTACCCTTTTCCCTAATCTTTCCTCTCTTGTATCTCCCCCCTTCTCTTATCCCCTTCCCCTTCTATTTTCCTGTAGGGCAGGATAGATTTCTATACTCCATTGTCTGTATGTCTTATTTCCCAGTTGCATATGAAAACAATTTTTAACATTTGTTTTTAAAACTTTGGGCTCCAAATTTTATCCTTTCCTCCCTCCCCACCTACCCTCATTGAGAAAGCAAGCAACTCAATACAGGTTATAGATGTATAGTCATGCAAAATACTTCCACAATAATCATGTTGTGAAAAACCAACAATATTTCCCTTCATCCTATCCTGCCCTCTGTTTATTCTATTCTCTCTTTTGACCCTGTCCCTCCTCAGAAGTGTTTGCTTCTGATTACTCCCTCCCCAAATCTGCCCTACCCTCTATCATCCTCCCTACTCTCTTATCCCATTCCTCCCTATTTTCCTGTAGGGTAAGATAGCTTTCCATACCCAATTGAGTGTGTATGTTATTCCCTCCTTAAGCCAAATCCAATGAGAATAAGATTCACTCATTCCTTCTCACCTCCCTCCACTTCCCCTCC
Organism: Phascolarctos cinereus; assembly: GCF_003287225.1. NCBI lineage: Eukaryota > Metazoa > Chordata > Mammalia > Diprotodontia > Phascolarctidae > Phascolarctos > Phascolarctos cinereus. The sequence continues at coordinate 682,124,614 of NW_027555847.1, read as the reverse complement.
GCTATAAAAGCCTTTTCTTGTCTGTTTCCTCTGAGATAATTTACCCCATTCTACCTCTCTCTCTTTATCCTTCTCCCAGTATAATTCTCTGTCACCCCTTAATTTTGTTCTCCAGATATCACCCCTTTATCTTCAACTCACCCTGTGCCCTCTATCGATCAATCGATCTATCTATCGATCTCTATATTTTTTTCCTTCAGACTACCCTAGTACTGAGAAAGGTCTCATGAGTTACAAACATCATCTTTCCAAAAAAAGTGAGAGAGGCCCATAAAAGTGGAATAGGCTAAAAGATAAAAGAGATACAAAAATCCAGTGAGAAGAATGCCTTGAAAAATAGAATTGGCCAAATGGAAAAAGAGGTACAAAAGCTCACTGAAGAAAATAATTCCTTAAAAATTAAAATTGAGCAAGAGGAAGCTAATGACTCCATGAGGCATTAAGAAACAATAAAACAAAAACAAAACAATGAGAAAATTGAAGAAAATGTGAACTATCTTGTTGGAAAAACAACTGACCTGAAAAACAGAACTGGGAGAGATAACTTAAAAATTATTAGACTACCTGAAAGCCATGATGCAAAAAAAATAACCTAGACATAATCTCTCAAGAAATTATCAAGGAAAACTTCCCTGATATCCTAGAACTAGAAAACAAAATAAAAATTAAAAGAATCCACTGATCACCTCATGAAGGAGATTCCAAAATGAAAACTCCCAGGAATATTATAGCCAAATTCCAGAACTCCCAGGTAAAGGAGAAAACATTGCAAATAGCCAGAACAAAACAGTTCAAATACCATAGAGCCACAGTCAGAAATAACACAAGATTTAGCACTTTCTACATTAAAAGATCAGAAGACTTGGAATATGATATTCTAGAAGAGCAAACAATCAAGAATCACCTACACAGAAAAACTGGGAATAATATTTTTTTGGAGAAAATGGACATTCAATGAAATAGAAGATGTTCGTGCATTCCTGATGGAAAGACCAGCACTAAATAGAAATTTTGACTTTCAAATACAAAACTCAAGACAAGCATTAAAAAGGTAAACAGGAAAGAGCAAACAAACATAAGGGATTCAATAACTGTTTACATTTCAATATTAGGAAAATGATACTTACATCTCCTAAACAATTTCTTATTATTAGGGCAGTTAGAAGGAGTATATATAGACAGTAAGCACAGCTGTGAGTTGAACATGATGGGATGGTTACTTAAAAAATTAAAATTAAGGGTGAGAAAGAGGAATGCACTGGGAGAAGGGTAAAGAAAGAGGTAAAATGAGGTTAATTATCTGACATAAAAATAGGCACAAAAGAGTTTTTACAATGCAGAGGAAGGGGGAAAGTGGGGAGAGTAAGTGAACCATACTGTCATGGAAATTTGGTCAGAGGGAATAATATACACACTCAGTTGAGTATAGAAACCTATCTCTCCCTACAAGAAAGTAGGAGAGGAAAAAGGATAAGAGAAGAGGGGGATGATAGAAGGGAGGGCAGATTTGTGGAGGTAAACACAGAAACCAGACACTTGAGGATGGGCAGGGTGAAAGCAGAGAGAAAATAGGATAAATGGGGGTGATAGGATGGGGGAAAATACACAGTAATCATAACTGTGCAAAGAAATTCACAATAAATTTCTATGATAAAGACTTCATTTCTCAAATATATGGAAAACTTAGTCAAATTTCTAAAAATAAGAGCCATTCCTCAATAATCAATGGTCAGATGATATGAATAGGCAGTTTTCAAAGTAATCAAAATATCTATAATGAAATGGAAAAAGTGCTGTGAATTACTATTGATCAAAGAAATACAAATTAAAACAACTCTGAGTTACCACCTATCAAATAAGCTAATATGACAAAAAAAGGGAAAATGACAGATGTTGGAGGGGATGTTGGAAAATTAAGACACCAATACACTTTTGGTGAAGTTGTGTGCTGATTCAACCACCCTGGAGAGCAATTTGTAACTATGCACAAAGGGCTATAAAACCATGCATACCCTTTGACTATGAGGTCTGTATCCCAAAGAGATTAAACAAAATGAAATAGAACTATACATACAAAAATATTCATAATAGCTGTTTTAGTAGGGACAAAGAATTGGAAATTGAGGAGATGTCCATCAATTAAGTGATGGGTAAACAAGTTGTTGTATATGATTGTGATGGAATACTATTGTGCAATAAGAAATGACAGGCAAGATGCTCTCAGAAAAACCTAGAAAGACTTATATGAACTTATACAAAGTGAAATAAGCAGAACCAGGAGAACATTATACACAGTCACAGCAATATTGTATAATGATCACCTGTAAATGACTTAGGCATTCTTAGCAATACCACGATCCAAGACAACTCCAACAGCCTTATTATGAAAAATGCCATCCATCTACAGAGAAAGAACTGATGGAGTCTGAATGCATCGACATCCATTAGGGAAATTGGTCTCTAGTTTTATTGCTTTGTGTTATTCCTGGTTTAAGTATCAGCACCTTATTTGTGCTGTACAAGTAATTTGGTAGGACTCCTTTGTCTATTTTTCCAAATAATTTATTTAATATTGGAATTTTTTTTAATGTTTGGTAGAATTCACTTGTAAATCAATTTGGTCCTGGGGATTTGTCTTAGGGAGCTCATTGATGGACCGTTCAATTTCTTTTTCTAAGATAGGGTTAAAGGGCAGCTAGGTGGCACAGTAGACAGAGCACTGGCCCTGAAGTCAGGAAAACCTGAGTTCAAATCTGGCCTCAGACCAAACACTTGACACTTACTAGCTGTGTGACCCTGGGTAAGTCACAATCCCAATTGCCTAAAAATTAAGAAAAAAAGTTAAGAGAGGCTTATTTAAGTATTCTGTTTCCTTGTCTATTAATCTGGGGAATTAAATACTTTTGTAAACATTTGTCCATTTCATTAGATTGTCATATTTATTGTCATATAATTAAGAAAGTTGTTCCTAATAATTGCTTTAGTTTCATGTTCGTTAAGGTTAATTCACCCTTTTCATGTTTGATACTGACAATTTGGTTTTCTTCTTTTCTTGTTTTTTAATCAAATTAACCAATGGTTTATGTATTTTATTTTCAATAAAACCAGCTTGTAGTTTTACTTATTAATTCAGTAAGTTTCTTGTTTTGATTTTCTTAATCTCTCCTTTGATTTTCAGATTTCCAATTTGATGCTTAATAAGGATTTTTAATTTGTTTTTTTCTAACTTTTTTTAGTTGCATACCTAATTTATTGATCTGCTCTTTCTCTATTTTATTGATGTAAGCATTTAGAGTTATACATTTTCCCCTAAGTACTGTTTTGGCTGCATCTCATAAATTTTGGTGTGCTGTCTCATTATTGTCATTCTCTTCAATAAAATTATTGATTGTTTCTGTGATTTGTTCTTTGACCTACTGATTCTTTAGGATTAGATTATTTAATTTCCAATGAATTTTTAATCTATCTTTCCACTGTCTTTTATTGAATGTAGTTTTTATTGCATCTTGATCTGAAAAGGATTCATTTAATATTTCTACTTTTCTGCATTTGATTGTGAAGTTTTTATGTCCTAATACATGGTCAATTTTTGTGAAGGTGCCATGTACCACTGAGTAAAAGATATATTCCATTCTAGACCCTTTCAATTTTCTCCAGAGGTTTGTTATATCTCACTTTTCTAAAGTTCTTTCACCTCCTTGACTTCTTTCTTGTTTAATATTTAGTTAGATTTATTTAGTTCTGGGAAGGGAAAGCTGGGGTTCCCCACTAATATAGTTTTGCTGTCTTTTTTTTTCTATAACTCATTCAATTTCTTTTAAAATGTGGATGCTATATCATTCAGTATATAAATGTTTAGTATTGATATTACTTCATTGTCTATGGTAACTTTGGAAAGATTCAGAGTTGGGGGAGGAAAAAATCAGGGTAATCAAATCAAGATACTTGACCTTATTCTCTGTGCAGTTTACCCAGATGTGCCTTGCTCTACTTGAGCTCTTCACTTACAGAGATGATGGCAAAAGGAGCTCCAGAACTCCCTCAGAAGACAAACAGTATTCAGAAAACCATCCCAAGAGGGTAAAGCCTAAGAAAGGAAAAGATAAAGATACAAGCCTTTAGTAATAGGGGATATAAATTTTGTCAGTTGATCGATTACAGATAATCCTATGTCCTTATAAAAGGCTGGGAACATGATTCAATCCAATGGAAAGTGAATTGGATACTGGGTTCAGAGTTTTTAGGTTCAATTAACCCAGTGCTACCATTGTGTAATCTTGGGCAAGTTAGTTAACCTCATTGGGTGGGCCTCAATGTTTTTCATCTATAGAATGAAAGGATTAGATTAGATGATCTACAAGTCACTTCTAGTTCTTATCTTAGGTCTGAGATTTTTTTAAAGGGCATTCTCTCTGTGCTCTGTGGTTAACTTTGTAATGAATATTTACAGAAATATAACACAAGGGACAGGGCAGTGGAAGCTCTTATGGATAGGACTGACTCAAGCCACTGCTCTATTAATTTAGGCTTGATGTTAGAATGAAATGAGGCACTTATAGGTCTTTCTATAATTAGCTAAAGAAGGTTTATTTAGCCATACCATAGAAAGGATATTACCAAACATAATCCAGCAACTGGCTTGAGGAAACATGGCTCCCCTTACTTCCTTATGGAAATGGATTTGGTCAGCAGGGCAGGCTTTGGTGACTGGCACAGCCTTGAGATATTTCCACCTGGATGGGCCTTTTTATGATCTTGGATGATCAGGAAGCCATGTAAATAGGGCCAGAGGTCACCAGGAAGCTATATTAATTAAGGCACAGCTTGACCCTTGTCACTCTGGGTCAGTCAAGTCCCATAGACAGCCTTACAACCTCTCAGAAAAAAAAATCAGTCTAACTTGCATGGGGGGGGGTGTTGTTAGTATGTTCCTCCTACCAAAGTGACAAAGGAAAAAACAAATTCAGTCACCATTTGTTAAGTTCCTACTATATACCAAGGTGGCTGCCAGGTTCAGGGAGTAAAAAAAAAAGTGACACCATCCCTGTCCTCAAGGGGCAGGTGTGGGAGTAGATGCAACTTGTCCTTTGATAGACAGAGAGGATGGAGACACGGAAAAAAGGAAAAGGACTCCAGGGAAATCTGAGGAGGGAAAGAACACTTTCTGAAAATTGAACAACATCTCTTTTTAATTAAGCATATACTATTTTAAAATCTCATATCCAACAACTAACCTGTCATATCAGAGAGAAAACTCATGTACTATTTCTCAGTGTAACATCATTGAAAAGAGCCATGAGCTAGAAGTAAAAAAAGAAAAAAAAGGATTGAGGGTATAGGGCTTTATTGTGTGACCTTGGGCTTAAGACTCACCCTTCCCAGGGAGTTGGTTTTCTTCTCTATTATACAAGAAATGGGATACAGCAGATGAGATCAGATGCATTCATAGTGACTATGGTGTCCTAGCTCTGACATTGTGTGTTCTAAGGCTCCTCCCAGCTCTGACATTGTGTGTTCTAAGGCTCCTCCCAGTTCTAATATCTCCAACTCCACAAAGATGATTTATATATGTAACAGAGACCACCCTAACCCCTACTACCTGAAGGCTACGTAAATTATTTTTTCACTCCTCCCCCAGGGTTCTCTTGTGCCCTTATAGGGGATTTATCTAGGCTCTCTGCAAATGGCTCCAGTTGCCATCAATGATGGTTTTCCTCCCAATTATAGAGTGATCATTAGTTCCATTAACCACTTACAGTAAGATTAGCTTCTATACAGAAATATTCCTTCAAGATATAATCACAAATATACAAACTTATTCCCCATAAATGTGAGAAGCATAATCCTTCTCCCATCATCCTTTTCCCTCCATCCCCTTTCCCCTCACCCCTGCACCACCTCAGTCTCTGGGGAAAGGACAGGATCATATTCACAGCTTGGCTCAGGTTCTATAGGGCACAGTCTTAGTTCCAAGTCTAACCTCACCCCCTGAGGGGGCTTGTGTCCCAGGCACTCTGGTTTCACAGAGCCTCCATTCCATGTTGCCTTGATTTATCTTCTTACCTCCATCCTGGCTCCAAGATCCAAGCCATGGCTTGAATTCTCTGTCCCATGAGAACCACCTCCTATATCTGAAACTGAGGACAAACAAGATGAAACAGAAACAACACACACACACAGACACACACACACACACACACACACACACACACACACACACACCCTGGCAAGGCCTAATTCTCAGGTAAAAGAGAGGGAGGAAGGGAAGGGAAGTCTTCCTTTTCTCACAGGTTGTGTTCATTGAGTTCACACTGGCCAGAGCTAAGTTACCAAATACATGTGAACAACTGATCATTCTTACAGAAAGGAAAGGATAGGAGGGACCAGGTCTGAGCCAGAAAAGCTCTTGTCCCTGGCTTTGTGCCTGAGAAAAACAATTTGTGCATGCACTCCCCTAATCCCCCTGCTTTAGGAGGCATGAAGAAGTCAGTCAATAAACATTTATTAACTGCCTACTATGTGATAGGTGCTGTGCTAATCACTGGAGATGATAAAGAAAGGTAAAAAAGAAAAAATAGTTATTGCTTTGAAGAGCTCACAATTTAATGGGAAGATAAAATGCAAACAGCTATGTTCAAATAAGTTATAAACAGGATAAATTGGAGACAATCAACAGAGGGAAGGCACTAGATTTGGGGGGGGACTAGGAAAAACTTCCTGAAGAAGGTGGGACTGGAAAGAAGGGGAGAAAATTGAGGAAGGAAGACAGTCTGTGTCTGAATACTCTAGGGTGGTAGTTGGTGTTGGGGCAGATGAGTCTGAGAGGGCACCAGTGTCTTGTGGTAGGGAATCCCTAAGCCTGTAGGAAGCTGTTAGTGGGTGGGAGTGTTCCTTGGAAGCCATGAATCTCTGCATCTTGAGTGGACTGTGGACCAGTGGGAGTGAATTAACATTTATCAAGCATTTACTTAGCAGATACTATTCTAAGCTTTGGGTATATAAAGAAAGATAAAAACAGGAGCCCGAGCTCAAGGAACTCCCATTCTAAGAACTGATATACAATTGGAAGTGGGAGGTAACTCAGAGGGAAGGGGTGCAGGTAAAGGGGGAAGAGAAGAAGAGGGGTGGGACAGAGAAAGGCCTCCTACAGGTGGGAAATTGGAGCTGAGTCCTAAAGGAAATGAAGACTTGAAGTCAGATTAAGGAAGTCACCGAAGGCATAAGGGACAGACAGAGAAAAAGCATGGAGTCAAATGGTGTGTCAAGTGCTAAGAGCAGCAAGGAGGCCAGGGTAGCTGGATCATAAAAGTGTATAGCTAGGGGAGGTCTCTCCCTGTAGGAAGTGTAAAGTGTTGGAATACTGGAAAGGTAGGAAGGGGCCATGTGTCCTTGTGTCCAGTGTCTGGAGGGGGTGGTGTCATGAGCCTGGGAGCAACCAGATGTGACTGAAGGGAGAAGGTACCCCTATTTCTTGAGTGGGACTACAGTGTGAGGCAGAGTGGTGATCCCGTGGGGAGGGGAATGAGTGGAGGTGAGCTTGCATGGAGGAGCCGGTGCTGGGTTAGAAATTTGCTAAGTCTCTGGAAACCCAGAGGCCGCGGTCGGAAAGATCAGTCCAACCCACCTTTCCAGTATTGGGCTGGAGGACTCCCTGAGGCCAGTCCAGAGAGGGAGAAGGTTCAGGGATTTCTGGTGCCTCCTCTGAAACTGTACGATTCTACTAGCTCCTTTTTCCCCCGCACCTCTACGCGTCTCCTCACTTTCCTTCTACCACAACCCCATTCTGCCCCCCTCCCCGGGCATCACCCCGCGGGCACCTCTTTCTTCCCCCAGCCTCTGGCCTCTGGCCAGGGGGAGCCATCCGCCTCTCTCCAACCCCCCCCCACCAGAGCCCGCCCCAGGTCCCTTGGGTGTTCACACCAAGCTCCCTTTGTCCCGCCTGCTCAGCTCCCTCGGCTCGGGCTCCACCTCACTCCAGCTCTTCTCTACCCTCCACCCTCCAGGGCCCCTGCAGTTCCCCTAGAGACCCTTCCCTAAGGGTAGCCTCCCCCCCCCTTTGCCCTCCACCTAAGAAGGGACACAGAACCAAACAGTGCCCATTGAGCCAAGGCTGCTGGAGAGGAGGGGAGTGTCGGTCCCACCTGTTTTCTGTCTTTCTGCCCGTCAGCAGCAGGTAAGAGATTCCTCCCCACCCCTTTATCCTTTGTCCTGCCAGACAACCAGCCCCCATTCTTAAGGATTATCCCAATTTACAACCGCACGGCTGGTGCTCATTGCGCCCAGACCCTTTACCCAGGGTCTAGCCCACCCCGCCTGCCCAACCAGAGGGGCTCTGGGGCTCCTACAGATCTGTCCTGCCCGTGATACTCTCTGTGCCTCATGCCTGGAGCGCACTTCCTTCTCAGTTTCTCTTATATCCTTGGTTTCCTTTACGGATCTTATCAAACGGTAATTCCTGACTGAGATATTTTCCCCTCCTCCAACACCCCCCACAGTGCCAGTGCCTCTCCTTCCTCCAGTATCTCGTATCTTTCCGGTGTATAGTTATATGTGTAATATCTCTACCAGTACAGTGAAAATTCTAGGGGGCAGTTAGTATTTTACTTTTGACTTTGCAGCCTGAGTACTTTGAACAGTGAGTGACGCGTAGTTTGGCTTAAAAAAAATGCTTGCTGATTAATTTATTTACCACATGCTTCTTCCAAACCTCACAGGAGGCTTCCTGGTACACACACACACACCCCTTCCTACTTTGGTCCTTTCTCTCTATCCTCTTCTTGTAGTTCCCAAGTGACCCTCTCCCCCAACCCCTACCCCACATGACTCAGCCCTTTGTGATACCTCCATTTTACACACACACACACACACACACACACACACACACACACACACACACTCCAAATATCAGTCACTCACATCACAAATATCTACCCATGTCAAACATACACATATACACTTGTGTCACACATCTCTGTCATTCTTGGGGCACACCCAGTTCCCCAAAAGTTTTGTTACCCTCAGGTTACACATTTAATCCCTGTCTCACACCCACTTTTATATCTTTCACATATCTACTTCTAGTAACATGGGGCTGGTCCAGGTTTGCTCCCAGGTCCAAGATAATCCTTAACCCAGAAGAAATCTGGTCAAAATCTCTGGAATATTTCCTACTTCTTGAAGGTAGAAGGTTGAGGAGCAAGTAGGACCCCAGCCAGGATCCAGTTCCACACTTTGCTTGTCTGAGAGGCAGGAAAATGCCTTATTAGAAGAGAAATTGGACAGATTGGTACTCATGGATGGGTACCATCCGTGGCCTGAACTGTTGGTGCTGGATGGGATAGGATAGGGTGAGACATAGTCCTCAGGCTTGAAGAGTCCTGGAGAGAGGAGCCTATGCTAGCCCCCAGGGCCAGTCTCTTGTGCCTTCTTGTGAATATTAAAGGTGAATGCTGAGCCTGGGGCTCCATTCCTAAGAAAGGCTTCATCTTTTCCTCCACTACCCTTTTCATATTTCTTTTCTCTCTGCCCTGCTCCCATGGCTCCCAAGTGACTTCACTTCCCCATCTAATACCCTTCCTTTGTGTTTCACCCAAATTCCTATGACATTTCCCTACACCCTTATTAACCATATTACTATCCAATTCCCCTTCTAACTTTACTTGTGACTTTCTGGATTTTGCCACACTGCCTTAGGAAGGGAAATTGAATAGTAATACAGTCAGCCAGGGCATAGAGTACCTTACCTGCATGATTTCCATGGCTCCTCTGCTCTCATCTGAGCTCCCTCAGCCTTTGTTGACAGTAGCCCACAATCTGGCACTCCCTTATGTTATAGCTTTTGGTTTGATGAGGTCTTAACTCCAAAGTCAAACTTGGTTCTATAAGGTCTTGACTCTTAAAGTCAAGTTCCTCTACTGCTTTCTTTATTCTTGTCTCTCTATTCTTAGCTTGATTTCAGAAAACCGTTTCAATAGTTTGAGCTATGCCAAAGTAGATTGGGTTGCATTGGGAGGTCATGGGTTCCCCTTCAAGAAGATGGTGGATGGACAGGGATTTTTGTTTGTTGTATGAACTGGACCCTTCTAGTTCTGCAATTCAGGTATGTCAGGGCTCTAGGCAAGAAGTATGAACTCCCAGAGAAGCAGAGCCAGGATGGTGGAGTATAGGCAGCAACTCAGCTGAACTCTCCCAACATTCTTCTCTAAACAACTTTAAACTAATGCCTCAAATTGAATTCTAGAGTGGCAGAGCCAATAAAAGGTCACAGTGAGACATTTTTTTTCCAGTCCAAGAAAGTTAGGAAGTCAGCAGTAGAGATCTGTGACACCAGGGTCACATCCAACCTAGAGCATAGCCAATGATGTGACAACACTAGTGCAGTCCTTGGAGGCATCTACAACAGCAGCAGCAGCTTCAGGAGCTCTCAGCCCACGAATGGTAAGGGTGTTGGGACATCTGGTCAGAAAGAGATTACAGGGGACCCTTTGCTGGTGCTGGGTGCACGGAGCTGTTGAATTGCTCATACACAGTTCTAGGTTTTAGTGGATAAAATGGAAGTGGATAGCAGAATGCATTAGAAACTACAAGAAACACATTTGAAGGAGAGAAAGACACACAGAGTGAAAATAAAGGGCTGGAGGAGACTCTTCTATGCTTCAGCTGAGATAAAAAAAGACAGTTGTAACAATCATAATCTCAGACAATGCAAAAGCAAAAAAAAAAAGATCTAATTAAAAGAGATAGGCAGGGAAATGACATTTTGCTAGCTGGGGTACCATAGGAAATGAAGTAACATCAATACTATGTATATGTATATACTAAATGACATAGAATCGAACTTCTTAAAAGAAAAGTTAAATGAGTAACAGGAGGAAATACAGAGTAAAACTAAGCTACAGGGAGACTTCAACGTTCCTTTCTCAGAAAAAGATAAATCTAACCACAAACAAAATAAGGAAGAAGGAAAGGAGATGAATAGAATTTATAAAAATTAGATATTATAGACCTCCAAAGAAAATTCAATGAAAATAGAAAGGAATATCCTTTTTTTTCTTAACTGTACTTGGCATCTTCACAAAAATTGTCTGCAATGAGGCCTAAAAACCCCACACCCAAATACAGAAAAGTAGAAATATTAAATGTATCCTTTTATACTACAATGCAATAAAATTACATTCAGTAAAGGGCAGTAGAAAGATAGATTATAAATTAATTGGAAACTAAGTAATCTAATCCTAAAGAACGAGTGGGTCAGAGAACAAGTTACGGAAACAATCAATTATTTCATTAAAGAGAATGGCAAAAATGAGACAACATACAAAAATTTATAGGATTCAGCCAAAGCAGTATTTAGGGGAAATTTTATATCTCTCAATGCTTATATCAGTAAAACAGAGGAGGAGCAGATCAATGAATTGGGCATGCAATTAAAAAAAACTAGAAAAAGAACAAATCAAAAATTTGCAATTAAACAGTAAATTGGAAATCATAAAAATGAAAGGAAAGATTAATACAATTGAGAATAAGAAAACTATTGAACTAATAAATAAAACTAGGAACTGGTTTTTATGAAAACACCAATAAAATAGATAAATCATTGGTCACTTTGATTAAAAAAGAAGAAAACCAAATTACCAGTATCAAAAATGAAAAAGATAAATTCACTACCAATGAAGATGAAATTAAAGCAATTATTAGTAGTTATTTTTATTAATTATATGTCAGTGAATCTGACAATCTACATGGATGACAAATCTGAATTGAATGAATATTTACAAAAATATACATTGCCTAGATTAACAGAAGAAGAAATAGAATAATTATATCTTGGGAAATTAAGTAACCCTATCATAGAAAAAGAATTGAACCAGCCATCAATGACTCCCTAAGAAAAAATCTCCCAGACCAAATGGATTGACAAGTGAATTCTACCAAACATTTAAAAAACAATTGATTGTAGTACAATATAAACTATTTGGAAAAATAGGCAAAGAAGCAGTTCTACCCAGTTCCTTTTATGACACAGATATGGTGCTGATACCTAAACCAGAAAGAGCCAAAACAGAGAAAGAAAATTATAGGCCAATTTCCCTAATGAATATTGATGCAAAAATGTTAAATAAAATACTAGCAAGGAGATTACAGCAATATATCACAAAGATCATAGATTATGACCAGGTAGGATTTATACAAGGAACCTAGGGCTGTTCAATATTAGGAAAACTATCAGCATGATTGATCATATCAATATCAAACCCAACAAAAGTCATGTGATTATCTCAATAGATGTAGAAAAAGCTTTAGACAAAATGCCACACTCATGCCTATTAAAAACACTGGGAAAGCAGAGGAATAAATGGAGCTTCCCTTAAAATGATAAATAGTATGAAAAATTTTCTAAATCACTGTTGATTAGAGAAATGCATATTAAATCAACTTTGAGGTACCACCTCATACCAGTCAGATGGGCTAATATAGCAGAAAAGGAAAATGATAAATGTTGGAGAGGATGTGGAAAAATTGGGACACTAATGCATTGTTGGTGGAGTTGTGAAAACATCCTGAAGAGCAACTTGGAACTGTGCCCAAAAGGCTATAAAGCTGTGCACACCTTTGATCCAGCAATAGCACTACTTAAAAAAAAATTCTTTAAAACTTAAAACTGGTCCTTTCCCAGTGAATATTTAACATAGTAAATATGTTAATAAATAAAAAAGCAAATAAAGTAGTAAATATTTAACAACCAGCTCTCTGGAAGGAAAAATAATGTTCCCACAACACACTTTAAAGTTTAATCTGCATTAACATTTTCTTCATCAGTTTCTTAAATCCAGAAATCAATAAAATAATCAATCAAACCCAAATGTGTAGCACTGGGGATGTGCAAGGTATAAATGTTCATGCTGAAAATTAACAATCTACTCTCTAATTGCTTTCCTCTTTAGTACCTCCCTCCATGCACTCAGTATAGCTAAACTAACCTATTTGCTATATCGCACATTCAGGACATCTCTCATCTCTGTGCCTTTGCAGTACCTGTCCATCTGCCTTCAGTGTTCTCCTTTCTCACTTTTGCCACTTAAAATTCTGGCTTTCCTTCAAAACAGCTCGATTCTGACCTCCTATAGGAGGCCTTTCCTGGTCCCTTTCCCTTCCTCCCTCTGAGCTGACCTTCCTTTTATGCAAGGTCTTTGAGGGCAGTGTTTTTCTTTTTGTCTTTCTTTGAATTGTCATGGCTTAGCGTCTGGCACATCACGAACACTTAATTGTTGATACATTTAAATTAATACTCATTGATATATTTGTTGAATTTGCTTCTCTTTTCTCTGCCAAAGAGAAGCAGCTTTCTTGAAAAGCTAAGAACCAAGCTTGCTGATAGGGAGTTGTTTGATAACCCTGATATCTGAACTGAGATAGCAAGAGAGCACCTACTTGCTCTGGAGGATTGATCACCCAGCCTGGGGTTCCTCACCTAGGATGCTGAGAGAACTGAGGGATGAGATGCTGAGCCATTGTCAATGATCTTTATAAAGTCAGCATAAGAAAGGATGGGAGGGTGGCAGGACTGGAGTAGGGCAAATATCCTGGCTGTCATCTCCAGGGACATGCAAACAGCTTGGCTTGGATTTCTGACAAAATCCGGAATGTATCATTAAACAAAGGGTGAATAGCTAGGAAAAGATATCACTGATCACAAAGGTGGTACAATGGATAGATCATTAAGCCTGACATCAAGAAGACCAGAGTTCAAATCTGACTCAGATACTTACTAGCTGTGTGACCCTGGGCAAATAACTTAACCTCTGTCCTGCCTTAGTTTCCTGAACTCCATAATGAGGATAATAATAACATTATTATTATTATTATTAGGATCAAATGTGATAATGTTTGTGAAGCACTTTGCACAGTGCTTGGTACACAGTACCTAATAAATGATTGTTTCCTTCCTTCCATTTTTTAATAGCATTCCTCAGCTATTATAGAGATATTTTACCGAGATTTTTAGTAAACCACTTGATAAAGTCTTTCAAGTCAAGTCAACAAAAATTTATCAAGAGGCTACTATGTGCCAGGCACTGTGGTAATCCTGAGAATAAAAAGAAAGTTCAAAAAAAAGTGCCTTCTTTAAAAGAATTCATGGTCTAGTGGGGAAACAATATACAAACAACTATGTATGAATGGTATAGACAGGATAGGTAATTGCAGAAGGAAGGCTCTACTATGAATGGGTATTAGGAAAGATTTCTTATGGGAGGTTGTATTTTAACTGGAACTTGAAGGAAGCCAGGGAATCCAGGAGGCAGAGACGAGGAGAGAGAGCATTCCAGGCATGGGGGATAGCCAGTGCTTTTGCTCACAGTTGGGACATGGAGTATCTTAGTCAAGGATGCCAGTGGAAAAGATGGAGATCTGTGGAGTAGAGAGTACTGTTAGGTGAATTCAGAATCGGTGGCCTTGCTAGATACAAAGAATGATCATTACTAGCTGATAACAGCTTGATAGTGCAGTGGATAAAGCACTCGGCCCAGAGTCAGGAAGACCTGAATTCAGATTTGCCTCAAGCACGTACTAGGCGTATGATTCTGAGCAAGTCACTCTCTGCCTCAGTTTCCTCCTCTGTAAAATAGACATTGTGATAGCACCTACCTTCCAGGATTCTTGTAAGGATAAAATGAGTTAATATTTATAAAATGCTTTCTTATTGAATGAGTAAAAAATAACAACAAGAAGTAATGACAATAATAAGCTTGATCTGTCATTTACTTTCACTTCAAGATGTAGAAATTCATACATCATTATTAGCTCATTGAACCATGAAGTCAGTGACAGCGATCAGAATAAAGCACTTGCTAATGAAAAAAAGTCCTCCCAGGTTTTCCTTTCTCTCTCTAAGATTCAATTTTCCCATTTGTAAAACAAAAGGCCTGGACTAGTCTAAAAAAGGTCCTCTTTCAGCTCTGCCCTTCTGCATTCTTGGGGCCCTCCCAGCTCTGACATCCTGTGTTCTAAGGGCCCTCTCAACTCTGACCTTCTTTTAGTCTGTCATTGTTTGGTAGCTGGTCAGTGGGTTCCAATTCAGACCTTACTAGGCTTCCTTCCCCCATGTTTTCCTGCTGAGTCATCCAACCCTTCCTTTCCTTTCTCAGCTCCTCATGGAGCTCTTGAGATTGTTGTTCGTCCTTCATTCTCAAAGAGGACCAGTGACATCAGGAAGGTGATGTCTTAACCTGCAAGTGAATTGGATTTAAGTGAAGCAGAGCTGTGCAGTCATCAGCCTCACTCTCTCCTCCAGAGTCATTGGAGTCCAGTGGCAAGACATAGGTCAGGATGACTGGCGATGGCCCCAGATACAGTGGGAGACCTTGGCTTTTTTAAGCTGAAGTCTTTCCTAGGTTTCAGTTTGTCTGAGGCAATACCCATTCAGTTATTAAAGGCTAAGTAAGAACTGAAGCAAAAGATGGCTTAGTTTGTCTTCCCAAAAGAATATATCTGGGAGGGGAAGACCCTCAGAGTTTCTGGCTAGAATGGAAACAATTGCTATTTACACTCATTCTGAGCCATCAAAATCCATGAGATTCTCTTATAAGAAGGGACAGGGGAAAAACCAGCTGTGGATGGAGGTTCCCTGGCAGCCTCTGGAGGGCCTGGAACTGGGGTATCTGACTTCAGGGCTGGCCCACAAAGGTTTCTAGGTTAGAAAAGAGTGATATAGTCTGGCTTCTTCCCATTCGTTGCAAGCCAGACCTCTGAAAATTACCTCTGTCCAGAGAAGGTGGAACAGTTCATCACCCTTTTCCCATCTGTAAGCCCTAGGATCTGCAGGGAAGTGAATATCAGGTAGGTAGGTGGAGCCTGTATATTACAGGAGAACATGGACAATAGGCATTTGCACCCTGACTGCCCACGTAGCTACCAAATACTGATGGAATATGTCTCCTCTTCTGGGATGGGTTCATCAGTGCTCAGACATTCATTCCTGCTTAGGTTGCTCATGCTGTGCCCAGCTTCTATTTCCCAATGGATCAGAGTCCCAGGGAATTAGCAGAATACCCTTAACATTCTAGCCCCACTAGGCAGCCCACATTGTATTGGTTAATAGGATTGCTGGATGCTTTCTTCATCAATACTACGCAACTGGCACCATCTTCTCCTCAAAGCTGGGAAAGTGGCATATGTGCCTCGCTAGGCTTGAGGACAATTTCATCTCAGATGGTACACCAGGAGATTGGAGAGATGGGGGAAGTGCAGCTGCAGAGCTCTATAGTTGACAAGGAGGAGTTTCATCTTCAAGTTCATTAGAGATGAAGAGGGTAAAGATAGAAATATTTGGCACATGCCCTAGATGTGAATAGGCGTATGTTAAACAAGCATGTATTAAATATTTTGTGCTAGGCCATGCTAAGTTCTGGGGAAACAAAGATAGGTCAAAAGTCAAGGGGGAAGGGGAATGGGAGATACTAGGAGAGTGGATTTCTGAATTCGCCAAAGAGATCAGAGCCCCAGGATAACTCTGCTTCTTCTATAGAAGGCACAGACACCATTCCAGCCAATAAGTCAAGTCAACAAGCATTTATTAAACTTTTAACTGTGGGCCAAGGCTCAGCACCAGGGATACCAAGACAAGTAAAAACACTCCCCTGCCCTCCAGTCACCCAGATTTGAAACTTTAGCACTATCACCAATTGCTCAGTCTTTCTCTCAGCACTCATATCCAATCCCTTGCCAGGTCTTATTGAATCTGTACTCACAATTTAGCTTGAATCTGCCCCCCATCTCTTCACTCACGCAGTTCTCAACCAGACTAAGCAAAGATCCAGTCTCTCTTGCGGTTTTCCTCTTTTCCTCAATGTTGCTTTAAACAACAACAGCCTTATATTACTGACCTTAGCTTTCCTCCCTATCCTCCACTCATTTGAACTTAATCACTCATGAGGCTATTTATGTAGGATCCTGCCATGCTGTTATAGTCATTCATCTCCTACCATCAGATCTTGCTTCTATCTTCTGTATATAACTTGATAAAAATTTGAGCTGCTTAGAGAGTTACCTGTGCATCCACTTGGCAAAGTGGATAGAGCCCTGGGTCTGGAATCCAGAAGACCTGAGTTCAAATTAATCCTCAGAAACCTGATGTGTGACCCTGGGTGAGTCACTTAATTTCTGTCTGCCTCAGTTTCCTCAACTGTAAAATGGGGATAATAATAACACCTACATAGTAGTTGCTTAATAAATGTTTCCTTCAGACAACTTCCATTTTTCCTAATCTTGGGAATTATTTCCATGATGAAAATGTTCTTAAAAAAAGAGGTATAGAAAAGTAGCATGAGCTCCCGCAGGAGGTAATAGGTTCCCATTCGTTGGAGGTCTTCAAAGGGAAACCTGGCATAGGCCCCTTGTTGGGTCAGCTGGAGGGGGGATTCTTATTCATTGATTGCTTGTTCATACACAATTAGACTAGATGGTCTTGGGGACCCCTTTCAAGTCTGAGATTCTCAATCAATGAGAATGAGATGCCAGCTACTGAGCTAGGAGTTAGTGGCATATGGACTAAACAAAGAAAAAAAACCCAGCTCTGGCCCGGCAAAGAATTTACATTCTGTTCTGAGTGATGCTCCTGGCTCAGGGTAGACAAGGGACATGGTATATAGGGAGGGACACCATCCTCAGATAAGGAGAGTCAAGGTTTTCTCTGGAAGTGGGATAATGGCCTGGCCTCTCAATGGGCAGTCACAAAAGCCTTCCTTGATCTCACCAACCACTGCCATTTGAGGACAGAAAGACATTCAGGGAAAGGAGGCACCTTTGAGGTCTTACTGAATTCAGGGAGGTGAGGTCACAGAGCCTATGTCTGAAGCACTCCTCACTAGCAGCCTGCAGAGGAGTCATTGGCAGAGATGGAGGAGGGGAAGGCAGCTGGTGAAGCTCTATAGGAAGCTTCGAGCAATAGAGCTGGACAGGCCCTGGGACAGGACAGGACAGGACAACTCTCACCTGAAGCAAGAATACTCTCCTACATTGTCTGGTTGGGTTTTTTTTTTTTTTGCTAGGCGGTAGGGTTAAGTGGCTTGCCCAGGGTCACACAGCTAGTAAGTGTCAAGTGTCTGAGACCGGATTTGAACTCAGGTCCTCCTGACTCCAGGGCTGGTGCTCTATCCACTGTGCCAACTAGCTGCCCCTCTCCTACATTGTCACCAACAGGAGTCATCACCCAGTTTTTCTCCCTGAATACTTTCAGTGATGGGGAGATCATTCTTCTTGCTTGAAATCAATAGCTGCCCCTACCTCTGTCATTCTATTTTTTGTTCTAAGGACCCTCTTAGCTCTGACATTCACTGAGGGTCTTCTAACTCTGGCATTCTGGGTTCCATGGGCCCTGCCAGTTCTTTGGTTCTAGGATCTGTTTTCCTTCCTTAGGAAGCTGCCTTTCCTAACCTCTGCCACCTTGACAATCCATGGTCATGTCAGAAGCAGTTCTGCCATGAGTTAAGCTGTTTAAAGCAGGTGCTAGACAGACTGGGACAGCTGGGTCTCTTATGCCAAGGAGGATTCAGGCAGCAGCCAGCATGTTAGATGAGAACTGCCAAGACAATGGGTTCTCACCTAACCCCCCAACTCCCAAGGCTTTTGGGATGGCAAATGCAGTGGAAGTAGCCCTGGATACGTAACCAGAAAACCTGAGTTCTAGGCTCAGCTCTGCCATTGACTCACCATGTGACTTTGGATAAGTCTCCTCCTATTTTGGCACTTCAGTTTCTCTATCTGTAAGATGAAGTGGTTAGACTTCCTTAAGGTCTCTCATAGTTATGACATTCTCTGTCTCTAAAATTGATGATCTGGGTGCACTGAGTTTGTTGACTAGTTTCTTGAATAATCAACACATACTTTTCCCTGCTGATCCCTCTTGAGATATTTGATGTCTTGCCTTCAGGATGCTGGCCACTCTGTATGAGTCATTTTGGAAGACTGAGTACTGGATTCCCCCCCGGTACACTTGGGCTGATTTGGAAGATTCAGATGGCATCACATACCCCCATCCCAAAGACCTGCTGGCAGCCATTCCCCTGACATTTGTCTTAATAGTCATTAGATATGGCGTTGAGAGGTGAGTCAACTATGGAGGGTTTCCCCCTTAACCCCTTTTTAAAAAAGCTAAAATTTTGTTGATGAATTTTTACAGTTCTTTCAGGATATGTCTTCCCCTCTCCCCAACCCACCTAGTATACACTTACACTTGTAACAAAGAAAAAAGTTAATCAAGCTCGACCAATGCATCAATCACATCTAACAATGTATGCAACATCCTGTATCCATAGGATCCCACATCCATAAGGAAAGCAGGGACCAGTTAACTTCTTCATGCCTTCAAGGGAGAAGGGAGGCAAGATTTATCATTAAATTAATTAGCATTCAAGTCCATTTACATTATTATAGTCATTGTGCATACTGTTCTTAGTGGTTTTATTTCACTCTGCATCAGTTCAGTCAAGTTTTTTCAAGTTTCTCTAAGTTCCTCACGTTCATCATTTTGTTTTGCAAATAATATTCCATTAAATTCACACACCACAATTTATTTTGCCACTCCCTAATCAATGGGAACTTATTATGTTTCCAGGATTTTTTTTGGTTTTCATTTACTACCGCAAAATGTGTTGTTATTAAGATTTTATTATATGTGAGAGCTTTCCTTATATCACTGACACCCATTATATATACCAGCAATGAGATATTTGAGTCCAATGGTTTCAACAGTTAGCAATTTTTGTAGCATTAATCCAAATTTCTTCCTAGAATTTTTGGACCAATTCAGAGATTCATCAATATTGTAGTATTATGTCTACCTTCCCACCACCCCTCCAGCATTGACAATTTCCATCTTTTGTCATGTTGCTATTTTGATGGGTATGAAGCAAGATATCTGAGTTATTTTGCTCTGCATTTCCTTATTATTAGTGACATGAAGTAATCTTTTATTTGGCTAATGACAGTTTGTAATTCTTTCTGAACAGTTTGTCATATCCTTAGATGACTTATCTATTGCCAAACTGTTTTGGTTTTCTATATCTGCATTAGTTTTTTATATATCTTGCATAGAAGACTCTTATCAAAGGCATTTAATGGAAAGATCTTTTTCATAGTTGAGATTATATTTGCTAGGTTTTCATTTTCTTCCATTTATTCTTTGCGATTAATTAACTATGCCCTGCTTTTGAGTTTATGATATGCTCGTGAGCTTAGTTTTGTTTATACCCACTTCATCTTGTATTTTAACAAGATCTCCCTTGGATTATCAGTATGCATTATTTTCAGTGCAGCCGTCTTATTTTTGAGAAGAGAAAACTGAGGTCCAAAGAGGTAAGGTGTCTTGCCCGGAGTCACAGAATGGGTAACAGAGCAAAGATTCCAACCTAAGTCCTCTAATTCCAAACTTAACATTTTTTTCACCATATCACACAATTCGAAGTAGGTTTACAAAGTGTTTTCCTCTTAAACCTTGTGAGTTCGTAGCATTTGAATATTTAATTCCTTTGGGCAGCCTCTCAACTCTTGAGGAGGGGTGTTACTCCAGTGGGTAGATGCCCTAGGTTCAAGGAACTCTGTACCTTCATTCCTCTAACATATTTACCTCATGAGCCCCTACTGACGTGATCACCTTTAATAGTCAACCAGAAGACATAACTAGTTTAAGTCCAAAGCATTTAGTAAGATGTTAGGGTGAGAAAAGTAGCCTCACATATCTGGGGCCTAGTCTCCCCAAAACACAACATATCAGTGCAAAGAATGACCACATATCTGTAAGATACACATGTAGGTTATTTGTGTGGAAGGGCAACTCATCTTTGGTGTTGCGGGGTTGTAGATGTTGTCTCCCCTTGACATAGGTCTCATAGGTTACTGAATAGGCCTGGTCTATGCTGATCTAGTCTCTGGCAAATGCTTATCTTTTGGCCCCCTGATCCCTGGTCCCCACAGGACTGTGTTCTGCTGATTGGCTAGAGTCTCTTTGCACTACTTCCAGCTTCTGACTAGCTTGCTCAGCTACCATTCTGCCAAGATTTTTTTTCACCTAGCTCTTTAAGAAAATGCAGAATACTTGTTCTGGGCCCAGAATAAACCTCTCCTGTTTTATTCCCTACTGAAGCTTTTCATTTCCCCAGCAATTTTCAGCCCTATGGGCCAAATTCTTTAGGGAAGAAAAAACCCAACAAGGTCCTTCCTGGCACTGAATGCCCAGACCATGTCTTCTCTTCACACAACTTATGGTACCTGACTCAGTTCCTTATGTCAGAAACCTCATGCTAGCTTAGAGTGAGTTTTCTATCTGTAACAATTTTCCTCTATTCAAAGGCTTGGGTATAAATCAGGCAATGTTTGCTTACTTAATGATTATCAAATAGCTCTTGGGATCAGAGCTCCTTAGTTTTTAAACACTAAATTCCTCCAGTTGTCCCTATGTCAGTGATTGGGTTGAAAAAGACACAGAGGCAAGCTATGGCCAGAAGTCCAGAACTAGGAACACCTTCTCCAGGAAGACTTCCTTGACCTCTTACCCTCCCTTGTTCCTAATTGGTAAAGGCCTTCACCTTAGAAGGTACCCTTTCCTTTTCATGGCTTTGAAGCACTTACTATATAATATTGTGAATATCTATGTGGGTGCCTTATTCCCCTACCAGACCATAAACTTCTTAAGGACAAGAATAGTGTCTTAATTAAAATCTGTCTCTCCCCCTAGCACTGGGAACTAGGCTTGGTGCATAACAAGTGTTTACCAAATACTTAATGAACTTAAGGGAGGAGAAGGTTTGCTCTTTGGTTGTAACCCCAGCACCCTGAGGAACTCATCTGATCCACTGAAAGGGATATTACTGCCCATATTCTGACAGCCCAGAAGTTCCTTCCATAAGGAAAATATAGGATGTTCATTCTCCCCAGGCTAAACATCCAATATGTGCCCCATAGGCACCCCTTCCTCTTCGTACATCCTCCTCCCATGCTCCATCTCCCCAGGGTATGCCAAGTGGGCTGTGATAGGTCAGTTGGTGGGCAAGATCTGTCAGAGAGCTCCCAAAGGGCCATAAATGGGAGAGTTCCTGTGTACTCAGCTTCTCCTGTCTCCTTTCACAGGATCATAGGGCTGCCCTTAAGTAGAGCGCTGGGTGTACGTGATCCCATCAGGATCAAGGCTACTCCCAACCGCATCCTGGAGTCATTTTTCTGGACCCAGAGTAAGAATCCCAAAAAGGTAAGCAGGCCACAGGTTTGGATGCCATTAAGGATCCTGGGAGGTTTAAGTCTCCAGACCCTTCAACAGGGCAGTTTCTGATGTTCAGTGGCTCTTGAATAAGAAGTGGGGGAGATGGGAGGTGCTATGTACCTAGGGCTCACTCAGATACCTGCTCTCTGTGTTCCTGTTTCTTCTAGAGAGGGTGATTCTTACTCTGAGCATCAAGTTCTACCAACCTCTAACCTCAGAGAAGATTAAGAGCTCACCAGAACTGGGTTCTAATCCCACCTCCACTGCTGACTTGCTTTGCGACTTTAGTCAAGTCACTTGACTTGTTTTTGGAGCCTTAGTTTTCTCACCTGTAAAATGAGGGGATGATCTCTAAGGTCAACACCAGCTTTCCCATTCTATGTTCTGTAGACATGGTTTTCTCCCTGAGAGTCATCCCCAATACCTCATCTCCATATTCAATCAGTCGCCAAGCCTTGTTGATTCTGTTTCCGTAACATTTCCTGAAGCCATCCCCTTCTCTCCACTTCTCCCACAGCCATTTGAATTCAGGTCCTCACCATCTCTGCCCCCCACCCCCACTATTGCAATGCCCCCTAATGTGTTCCATTGCCTTCACTGTCCTTGCTCCACACAGCCTCCAATAAGTCATGTCTGACCGTGCCACCTCTCTGCTCCTCTGAATGTCTCTCTATTGACTCCAAGTTAAATACAAACAGTTCTTTTTGACCTGTAAAGCCATTTGCAATTGGACCCCAGTCTGCCTTTTGAGACTTATTCCACATCACTACCCCACACACTCTGCTCTTGGCAAATTCACCTACTCACTGTTATTTGTATCTGGCATTCCATCCCTCACACCCATGCAATCATACAGGCTGGCTCCTATGTCTACCATGTTCTCCTTCCCCAGGAATGCTCTCACTTCTCCATTGTGGAAACTCCGGCTCCCTTTAAGGCCTCTACCTCCTTCAAGAAACTTATCCCGATTTTCCCAATTATTAACATTCTCCTGAAATTACTTTGTATTTATTTACATGTACACATCCTATCTCCCCCAACAGAATGTAAGCTCAGTTAAGGTGGGACATGGTCAGTTTTCATCTCTCCATAGTGCCTGACATGTTGGTTTCAGAGACTCTTCCCCAGTGCGGACCTCCTTTTCCCCAAAGGGCATCATGGCTATGGCAGGGCCAGGGTGTGGCCTAGGTAATGCTTTTATTGAGGGAGTTGTGTCCCAGTCTGAGACAGGAAGGGGTGTCCTAGGGAAGGAGGCAGCCCCTTGGACCCTGCCCTTGGAGACTAGGCTCAAGAACGAGCCATGCTCTTGGAAGCCACCAGGCCCCTGGGGAGCAGAATGGGCGCTCCCTGATTAGGGATACTACGTGAGCTTAGGGGAGAGGGCGGTCATGGGAAGCTAAGGTCCCCCCTTTGTCCATCCTACCCCTAATCTTCTCCTCTGGTGTCCAGGATGAGCTGAGTCACCTGGCCAGCCAGTGCAGCCTCTCTGTGAGGCAAGCCGAGCGCTGGTTTCGACACCGGAGAAACCAAGAGCGACCATTACTGAGCAAGAAATTCTCTGAATCCTGGTGAGTTGGGGGGACCCAGTGGAAGACTAGCTCCAAGGCACCATTACTGAGCAAGAAATTCTCTGAATCCTGGTGAGTTGGGGAGACCCAATGGAAGACTAGCTCCAAGGCACCATTACTGAGCAAGAAATTCTCTGAATCCTGATGAGTTGGGGGGACCCAATGGAAGACTAACTTCAAGGCATCTAGATTTAGGTCAATAGGCCATGGAATCAGGCCTGACTTGGAAAGCAGGTGCCCCACAATTAGTTCATCTCTCCACCCACCCCCTCCATCCCCAGCAAGACAACCTTATCCATTCATCTCTACTCCTGTTCTGTATTTTCAGTTCAAGATTTTTATTTTACTCCTGTTCTTCTTTTGGAGGCTTGCTCATCTTCTACAATGTGAGTATGTCCTGTCCCGTACCTATTATGTGACCATCTCTCCTCATTTGACTCCTCATCCTCTCCATTCCCATTGTCTTTGTCCTTCTGCCTTTTTCTGCTCATTCATCCTCTTCCATCTTCCTCCAATTCCTTCTATCCCCTCATTTTTTCTTTCCTTGTCCTCTTTGTTCTCTGTTCCCACATTGTTCACTTTGTCCCTTCTTGCTTTGCCCCTTTTTCTTTCTTTCTTTCTTTCTTTCTTTCTTTCTTTCTTTCTTTCTTTCTTTCTTTCATGCAGTCGGGATTAAGTGACTTGCCCAGGGTCACACAGCTAGTAAGTGTCAAGTATTTGGTCTGAGGCAGGATTTGAACTCAGGTCGTCCTGACTTCAGGGCCAGTGCTCTATCCACTGCACCACCTAGCTGCCCCCACTTTGTCCCTTTTTCATGTCCCTTCCCATGTCCCCATAGTCATCATCTCTCTCCCTTTACCCTTTGTGAATTTTTGTCCTCTCCACCTCTCATTCTCTTCTTCACTTTCCCCCCCTCCATCCCTTGTCCTATCTCTTCTCTGTCCCCCAATCCTTTCCACTCCCATTCCCTTAATTCTCCTCTTCTTGATTCTGCTCCTCCATTCTCTGCCCTTTTAGGCTCTCCATATATATTTTATCCCTACTGTCTTTCTTCTCTTCTCATCTATTTCATTATCAGCCTACCCTATCTTGCTCCAAATTCGCCTTTCCCACATCAACCCTGAATTGTTCTACATCCTCTTACACTATCCCATCTTGTAGTCACTGTGGTGTTGGGGATGGGGGAGGAAAGGTCACACTCTCTAGGGGTGATGTAACTAGACTGGCCAGTCTGACCTACAGACAAGGTGAGTCAGATAGGTACCAAAACACAAATAGTGCCACTCAATCACAGAAATGAGGGTTTCAGAAGGAGCAAGGCCAGGCTTGGTGGGACAGGGGAGGAGGAAGGAATGGATCACAGAATCCCAGGAATAGAGAATTGGAAAAGACCTCAGCACTCATCTTGTCCAATTCATATAGGAAAGAAGTCCACACTATAACATACCTGACAAATGGCCATCATTCAGCTTTGGCTTGAAGACCTCCATGTAGGAGGAAGACATCACATACCAGAGTAGCCCATTCCACTTTTGGACAGGTCTCATTATTAAGAAGTTTTTTTTCCTGAAATCAAGCCAAGATTGTCCTCTTTGTAACTTCCACCTATTACTCCTGGTTCTGCCTTCTGGGGTCAAGCAGAATCCCTCTTCCTCATGACAACATGAGTTGTCATGTTCCCCTTGAGTCTTCTCCAGGCTAAACTTGCTCAGTTTCTCTAGCAGATCCTCATGTCATATCAATTCAAAGCACTTCCGCATTCAATCAATGGTCAAGTCTTGCTGATTCTATTTCCATAATATCTCTAGAAATCATCTCTTCTCCACTCCCACCAGAGCCCCCCTATTTCAGGTCCTCATCACCTCTGCTCCCCACTATGCAATAGCCTCCTAATTGGTTCTGTGGCCCTCACTGTCTTCCTTCTAACAGTCCATCCTCCTCACAGACCTGGCCAAGTCACTTCTCTCCTCAAGAAATTTCAACGATATCCTACTGCCTCTAAGATAAAATATAAACTGCTCTCTTTGGCCTGTAAAGCCCTTCACAGTTTGGCTTTAATCTGTCTTTCAAGGCTTGTCACATATAAGCCCCCACCATATTCTAGACACCATATTCTAGACAAATTCACCTACTTCTTGTACTGATTGCCCTCTTTTGGATGCCCCTCAGCTTACCCATTTCCTTCTTAAACCATGGTGCATAGAACTGTGCCTAATCCTCCAAATGAGGTCTGAAGAGAATAGAATACAGCACAATTACTCCTCCTTATTCCTGGAAGCTGTACCCCTCTAAAGGCAGCCCAATGTCCAATTAGCTCTTTAGGCTGTCATGTTACACTGGTAAAACCATACACACACACACACACACACACACACACACACACACACACACAGAAAGAGAGAGAGAGAGAGAGAGAGAGAGAGAGAGAGAGAGAGAGAGAGAGAGAGAGAGAGACTGGTTAAATGATCCAATCATGTAGTAGCTTCTTACTTTGACAGACCTCTTTAATAGAGCCCTAGCTATTCCAGAGCTAACAAAGGGACCAGATGCTAATGGCCTGTTAGGATATAAGGGTCAAGCCTCTTATCTAACCAGGGGTTATACCTCATAAGTTTGATTTTGGCTTGTTTTGAACCTGAGGAGGAAGGACAAAGGGGAAGTCAGGATAAGGATAGGAGATGATGTAAGGTGGCAATATCATCATTCCTATTGAGTGCCTGGAGTTCCCTGGAGGAAGGCTTGAAACTATGGAGAGGAACCATTACCTGTGGGGAGTAGTGATTCTGAGAGCAATGTCTAGGACATATCCTTTGTTTCTTTCAGAAAACCTGGTTTGGTCAGCCAGAGACAGTCTGGAATGGATACCCTAAGCAGGTAAGCAGTCCCTGGACAAGGGCAGGTGCCAGATTTGTCCACTGAAAAAGCCCTATGAACAAAGATGATTATGATGAAAGCTAGCATTTGTATAGCGCTTACAGGTTTTCAAAGCACTTCACAAATATCTCATTTGCTTCTCACAACAACTCTGAGGGAGGTACTATGATTATCCTCATTTTACAGATGAGGAAACTGAGGCAGACAGAAGTTAAATAGCTTGCCCAAGGTCACACAGCTAGTAAATATCTGAGGCCTAGCAAGGTCTCCCTGAGTCCAGATCTAGTGCACCATCCATTCTGTCCTCTAGTGATCAAAATTGAACATAATTGCTCTCCCCCTCTTCCTATCCCTCCTCTAAACTTTCAGAATCACAGAATCTCAACAACAGAGAGAACCAAGAGGGGCTGGCTGGCCTAGCCCATAACTGAACAAAATTTCCTCCATAGTTACTCAAAAAAATGATTGCGTTGCCTTTACCTGAAGTTCTCCAGGGCAAACTTTTTTACTTTGCAAGGCAGCCCAGTCTACTCTGGGACAACTTTCTTTTGTAGGAAGTTTGGTCTCTTACATCAAACATAAATCTGGCCCTCTCTAGTTTTTATCCATTGAGCCTACTTCTTCCCTCTGGGATCACTTTCCATATAATGGCCCTTCAAGTATTTGGAGATATTAACCATGTCTTCCTTTTATTTTATTTTCTCCAAGCTAACCATACTCATTCTTTTAAATAAATCCTGATCTCAAGGCCCATAACTATCCTGATTATTCTCCTTTGCATTCTTCTCCAGTTTTTCAATATCTTTCCTAAAATATGGCACCCAGAACATAAGCACTGTGTTCAAATCCGACTGACTGTAATTCCTTTCCTTCTGGAAATTGATTGTCTTTGGCATTACCTATGAAGTTGTCCCAATTCTTTTCTTCTCTTCTTGAATTGCCCACACCAACCCCTTCACACATCCTGACTCAGCTGAGGACCTTGTCCCATACCTTACTGAGAAAAGAGGCCATTTTCCATGAGCTCCCTCTTTTCCCTTTGTCCACATCTCAAAATCTCTTGACCTCATCTCCTTTTTTCTCTTCTATACATCTCATCTCTGATGAAGAGATAGCTCTTCTCAGCAAGGGCAACCCTTCTACAGATTCTCTTGATTTCATTACCTCCCATCTCCTTCAACAAATTGCTCCATAATTATGTGCAAAAGGACCTACTTAATGCTGAATATTATTCCTCTCATAATTTAGACTAATATTGAATTAATTCATTTGGTTGCCTCATTACATTGCTAACTGATATTGAGTTTGCTGTCCACTAAAACCTTTAGATATTTGTTAGATTGATACCAATTTATACCTAACCAACTCTATCCCATATTGTACTGGTGAAATTGATTTTTTTAAACTTTCATGTTTTAACTTTTAAGACTTTATGGTTACCCCTCATGAATTTCATCTTCTTAGTTTTATCTAGACATCCTAGACCATGAAGATTTCTTTGGATCTCGTCATCAAGTTGACTAGCTATTCCTCTGGCTTGGTATCATCTGAAATTTTGTCAGCTTGTCATCTTCAATGTCATATCCAAGCCATTGACAAAAAATTTCATGCTACATGGCATGGGGCCAAGCATTAATCCTGGGACATCTCAATGGAAGTTTCCTTCCAAGTCACTGTCAAACTGTGACTAAATGACTGTATGGCCATTCAACCATCTCTGAATCTACCTAACTGTTCCATTTAGTAATTAACATCTTTTATCTTTTCTACAAGACTATCCTGAGAGATTTTGTCAAACGCTTGACTAACATTGAGGTCAACCCTGCAGCATTTCCCTAACTTTCCAATTTGTTTACTTCTTCAGGAAAAAATAATAAGGTTAGTTGTTATGTTCTGTAATTTCAAATATGCCCTCATTGCAATCCCCTTCTCACAACTGATTATCTTGGCCAATTTCCACAGCAGCTGTCCCAATTCTTTTCTTCTCTCTTTGAGCCACCCACACCACCTTCTCTACATATCCTAACTTAGAGGAAGACTTTGTCCCATGTTTTACTGAGAAAAGAGGCCATTCACCATGAGCTTCCTCTTCTTCCCTTGTCCATATCTCAAAACCCCTTCATGTCATCCCCCATTTTCTCCTCTATAAGTCTCTAAGGAAGAGATAGGCTTTCTCACCAAGGCCAATGCCTTTCCAGGTTCTTTTGATCTCATTCCCTTTTTCTCCTTCCAAAAACTCTTCCCTAATTATCTACAATCTCTCCGTATCTCCTGACTCTTTCTCCATGCCTACAAACATATTCAAATTCATTCCTTCATTAAGAAACTATCATTAGACTCTATAACACCCTCAAGCTACTTTCAGTTCTCTCCAGTCCTTTGTAATCTGGTGCCTGATCTCATCACTCAATTGCATTGTTCTGTCCTAAATCACCAGCAGCCTTTTAATTACCAAATTTAATGGTCTTTCTTTTTAAAATCTGCTTCTTTCTTAACAGCAACCTTTGAAATTGTTGACCACCCTCTCTTCCTAGATGCTCTCTCCCCCCTGGGTTTTTGTGACATTGTTCTCTCAATAATAATAGCATTCAGGCAATACTTCAAAGTTTGCAAAGGGCTCTACTTATGTTATTCCATTTGATAGTCTCAATGAGCGGGGAAAAGTAGGTACTATTATCATCCTCATTTTGCAGATGAATAAATTGATGCTGAAAGAGATTGTGATGTCCCCAGGATCACACCGTAAGCAAGTATCAGAAGCAGAATTTGAATTCAGGGCTTCATAACTCCAAGTTCAGCACTTTATCCACTGGCCCTCTAACTGCCTTGTTTTTCTTACTGACTGTCTTACTCTTCCACCTCACTTTCTTTCCTTGACTTATCAGCCATGTCACACCCCTTACCTCTAAGGCTCTGTGTTGGGCCCTCTTCTCGCTCTACATTCTCTCTCCTGCTGGCTAGGTGATGCAGTGTATAGCATTATGGACTTGGGATTTCAGAAAGACCTGAGTTCAAATCCTATCTCAGACACTTCCTAGCTGTGTGACCCTGGGCAGGTCAGTCAACCCTGTTTCCATTTGGAGAAATGCAGATAATTGTAGCACCTACTGCCTAGGGTTGTTAGTAGGCTTAAGTGAGATCACATATGTAAAGTGCTTTGCAAATCTTAAAGTGTTATATAAATGTCAGTTATTATTATTATTATTATTATTATTATTATTATTATTATTATTTATTGTATTAGTGTACTTCATCAGTGCCTTGGGTTTAATCATCACTTCTATGCTGATGACTCCTAGATCAGTACAACTAGCTCTAGTTTCTCTTTCCCAAGCTTTAATCTCCAACTGCCTTTCGGACCTTTTATGCTGGATGCATGCTACTCATACTCAACATGTCTAAAGCACAACTTATTATCTTAACCTCAAAGCCAGTCTGTCTTTCAAACTTCCCTATTCTGCTGAGAACAGCCTTATCCTTCCAAATGAGGCTTGCAATTTCATGTGACAGTCATTCTCAATACTTTTTTTCCCCTCCCTCATATCCAATCGGTTCCCAAATCTCATTTCTACCTCTCCAACACCTATAACATCTGTTCCCTTCTCTCACTCACACAGCCACAGGCCCTAATCACCTTCACCTCTAACCTAGATTATTGCATTAGCCTCCTCATCGACCTCCTTGCCTTAAATCCATCTCCGTTCCAATCCATCTTACATGAACTTTGGAGGCAAGATGGTAGAGAGAAGTCAGAAAGTTGCCTGAGCTCTCACCAGTTTTCCTTGGAAATAACATTAAACCAAGACTAAATGGATTCTGGAGTGACAGAACTCACAAAAGGACAGAGGGAAACAATTTTCAAGCCTAAAATAACTTAGAAAGACTTCAGAAAAGGTTTGTCTCACTTGGGTAAAACAAGATTACAGCACAGGGCAGACAACATCTGGGAAAGCCAGAAGTTTCTTAGTCACAGTGCAGATCAGTAACCAAGGCCCCCTGCTCCTGGCTTAGCAGGCTAGTGACATAGCAGGCCTCAAGTCCCAGTGCAGAAGGCCAAATGTCAACACCAGAACCCTGGCAAAAAAGGCACAACTAGGTGTGGCTCCCTTGGTGCAGTGGGCAAGCCACCAGCACCTGAGGCCCTGGGGCAGGAAGCTAGTGACCAGGACCCTGGCCTTCACCACAAGAAGCTTGGGCCAGTGACCCTTGTACCCCAGGAGCAGAGTTCAACCTTTAAAAAATAAGCAAAAACAAAAAACAAAACAAAACAAAACAAACAAACAAAAAAGAAGAACCCTGACCATAGAAAGCTACTATGGTGACAGGGAAGATCAAAATACAAACTTAGAGGAGGGCAACAATGTCAAAATGCCTACATGTGAAGCCTCAAAGGGGAATATGAATTAGACTCAAGCCCAAAAAGTCCTCTTGGAAGAACTCAATAAGGATTTTAAAAATCAAGTAAGAGAGGTGGAAGAAAAATTGGGAAAAGAAATGAGAATTTGCAGGAGAATTATGAAAAAGAGCTAACAACTTGGAAGAGGAAGCACAAAAATTGACTGAACAAAACAACTCCTTAAAAAATAGAATTGGCTGGGCAGCTAGGTGGTGCAGTGGAAAGAGAACTGGCCCTGAAGTCAGGAGGACCTGAGTTCAAATCCAGCCTCAGACCAAACATGACACTTAACTAGCTGTGTGACCCTGGGCAAGTCACTTAACCCCAATTGCCTAAAAATTAAAAAAAAAAAGTAAAAAAATAATTTCCTATTTAGGGGCAGCTAGGTGGCACAGTGGATAGAGCACTGGCCCTGAAGTCAGGAGTACCTGAGTTCAAATTCGGCCTCAGACCAAACACTTGACACTTACTAGCTGTGTGACCCTGGGCAAGTCACTTAACCCCAACTGCCTGAAAAAAAATAGAATTGGCCAAATGAGGAAAAAATCCAGTGAATAAAACAACTCCTTTAAAAGTAGAATTGGCCAAATGGTAAAGGGGGCACAAAAGCTACCTGAAGAAAATAATTCCTTAAAAATTAGAAATGGGCAAGTGGAAGTTAATGACCTTATGAGACATCAAGAAACACTCAAACAAAATGAAAAGAATGAAAAAATAAGAGAAAAATGTAAAATACTTCATCGGAAAAACAACTGACCTGGAAAATAAATCCAGGAGAGATAATTTAAGAATTATTGGACTACCTGAAAGCCATATAAAAAAAAAAAAGAGCCTGGAGAGGATCAGGGTTTTTTTATCCTTTTTATTTAGTATTTTATTTTTTCCCAATTACATGTAAAAACAATTTTTAACATTCGTTCTTAAAATTTTGAGTTCTCTGTTCTCTCCCTCTTTCCCAACATCTCCCTCATTGAAAAGGCAAGCAATTTGATATAGGTTATATATGTGTAGTCATGCAAAATGCATTTCCATATTAGTCATGTTGTAAAAGAAAACATAAACCAAAAAGAGAAAACCCAAGAAAAAAAAAGTATGTTTCAATCAATATTCAGACTCCATCAGTTCTTTTTCTGGGGATAGATGGTGTTTAACATCACAAGTCCTTCAGAGTTGTCTGGGATCATTGTATTGCTGAGAATAGCTAAAGTCATTTGCAGTTAATCATTGCACAATGTTGCTGTTACTGCATACAGTGTTCTCCTGGTTCTACTCACTTCACTCAGCATCAGTTCATGTAAGTCTTTCCAGATTTTTCTGAGAACATCCTGCTCATCATTTCTTATAGCACAATAATATTCCATCAGTAATCATATACCATAATTTGTTCAGCCATTCCCCAACTGATAGGTACTCCCTCAATTTCCAGTTCTTTGCTGCCACAAAAAGAGCTGCTATAAACATATTTGATATATGGTTCCTTTTCCCTTTCTGAGGGGATGTCTTTGGGATACAGGCCTAGTTGTGGTGTTGTTGGATCAAAGGATATGCACAGTTTTATAGCTCTTTGGGCATAATTCCAAATTGTTCCTGGAGAGGATCTTTCAAGAAATTATCAAGGAAAACTCTTCTGATATCCTAGAATCAGAGGGTAAAATAGTCATTGAAATCATCTCCTGAGGCAGCTAAGTGGCACAGTGGATAGAGCACTGGCCCTGGAGTCAGGAGGACTTGAGTTCAAATCTGGTCTCAGACCAAACACTTGACACTTACTAGCTGTGTGACCCTAAGCAAGTGACTTAACCCCAATTGCCTCAGGGGAGGGAGGGGGAAGAAATCACCTCCTGAAAGAGATTCATCTCAAAATGAAAACTCCAAGGAATATTGTAGCCAAATTAGAGAACTATCAGATCAAGGAGAAAATACTGCAAGCAGCCAGAAAGAAATAATTCAACTATTAAGAAGCCATAGTGAGGATTACACAGGACTTAGTAGCTTCTACATTAAAGGATCAGAGGACTTGGAATATGATATTATGGAAGGCACAAAAGTTTGGATTACAACCAAGAATCAACTACCTAGAAAAAAGATGGAAATTCAATGAAATAGGGGACTTTCAAACTTTCCTGATGAAAAGATCACAGCTAAACAGAAAATTTGATCTTCAAAAACAAGACTCAAGAGAAGTATAAAAAGGTAAACAGGAAAGAAAAAACGTGTTATTCAATGAGATTAAACTACTTACATCCCTGCATGGGAAGATTATACTTGTAACTTTTGAGAACTATATCTCTATTGGGGCAGTTAGGAGGAATATACATAGGTGGAGGGTGTGGGTGTAAGTTGACTTTGATATGATGATATTAAAAAAAATTAAGAGGTAAAAAAAGGATTGTAATGGGAGAAGAGGAAAGGGGGAGGCAGAATGGGTAAATTACATCACATGAAGAGGCACAAAAGACCTATTATAGTGGAGTGAAAGAAGAGAGAGGGGTGAGCATTGTTTCAATGTTATTCTCATTATATTTGACTCAAAAAGGGAATAACATACACACTCAGTTGGGTATAGAAATAGGGAAATAGTAGGTGAAAGGGGAAAGAAAAGGGGAGGGGGAAGCTGATAAAAGGGAGGGCAGAATAGGAGGGGAAAGGGGAAAGG
Organism: Phascolarctos cinereus; assembly: GCF_003287225.1. Classification (NCBI taxonomy): domain Eukaryota; kingdom Metazoa; phylum Chordata; class Mammalia; order Diprotodontia; family Phascolarctidae; genus Phascolarctos; species Phascolarctos cinereus. The sequence goes on along the minus strand of NW_027555847.1, from coordinate 682,090,868 downwards.
AAAGGTGGGGCTGATAGAAGGTAGGGCAGACTGAACAGGGTGTTGGTCAGAAGCACACTGATCAGGAGGGACAGGGTGAAAGGAGAGAGAAAAGTATAAATGGGAGAAAATAGGATGGAGGGAAATACACAGTTATCATCACTGTGAATGTGATTAGAATGAACTCTCTCATAAAACAGAAGTGGATAGCAGAATGGATTAAAAAACAGAATCCTACAACATGTTGTTTATAAGAAACACATTTGATTCATAGAGATACACACAGAGTAAAGGTAAAAGGCTGGAGCAGAGTATATTATGCTTCAGCTGAAGTAAAAAAAAAAGCAGGGATGCCAATTCTGATCTCAAAGCACAAGCAAAAATAAATTTAATTAAAAGATTTAAGGAAGGAACCTACATCTTGTTGAAAGGTACCATAGACAATGAAGTAAAATCAATGCTAAACATATATGTACCAAGTGGTATAGCATCCAGATTCTTAGAGGAGAAATTAAATGAGTTACAGGAAGAAATAGACATCAGAACTATACTAGTGAGGTACCTCAACCTCCCCTTCTCAGAACTAAATAAATCTGGTTTGTTGGTTGTTATTCTTCATTCTTGAAGAAGGCCAAAATGATATCACTATGTTAGAGTAAAGTTATAGTGTATCTGACTGTGGCTGATCAGATGAATACAAGCTCATAATACTTTGTCACAGGTTGGGGACAAATAATCCATGTAAACATTTGGGGTGGATTCTCTAAATTTGTGTATCTCACATTTCTTTTGAGCTATTTTAATTCTGCTTTGCTCATAGAGCACAGTACCTTCTCTGATGAGGGCATGCCATGCTGGATGGTCCTATGCCACCGTCTCCCATATCACATAACCAATTCCAAAGTTCTTACCACAAAATAGACAAGAAAGAAGTTAAAGAGGTGAGTAGAATTTTAGAAAAGTTAAATGTGATAGACCTCTGGAGAAAATTGAATGGGAATAGAAAGGAATATACCTTTTTCTCAGAGGTACATGGCACCTACACAAAAACTACCACATTTTAGGGCATAAAAACCTAACAATCAAATGCAAAAAGGCAGAAATATTAAGTGCATCCTTTTCATATCATGATGCAATAAAAATTACATTCAATAAAGGGCCATAGAAACATAGGCTAAAAATTAATTGGAAACCAAATAATCTAATCCTGAAGAACAAGTGGGTCAAGCAACAAATCATAGAAACAATCAATAATTTCATTAAAGAGAACAACAGTAATGAGACAACATACTAAAACTTCTTAGGGGGAAATTGTATATTTCTAAATGCTTACATGACTGAAATAGAGAAAGAAATGATCAATGAAGTGGCCATGTAACTAAAAAAGCTAGAAAAAGAACAAATTAAAAAATCTCCAATGAAATATGAAATTAGAAATTCTGAAAATCAAAGGATAGATTAATAAAATTGAAAGTAATAAAACTATTAAATTACATAAATAAATAAAACTAAGAGCTGGTTTTATGGAAAAAAACAATAAAATAGATAAAGCTTTGGTAAATTGATTTTAAGAGAGAAGAAAACCAAATTAACATTATGAAAAATTAAAAGGTTGAATTCACCACCAATAAAGAGGAAATGAAAGCAATAATTGGAAGCTATTTTGCCCAACTTCATGACAATAAATCTGACAATCTAAGTGATATAAATTAATATTTACCAAAATATAAATTGCCCAGATTAACAGGCAAGGAAAGAAAATATTTAAATAACCCAATTTTAGAAAAAGATATTGAACAAACCATCAGTGAACTCCCTAAGAAAAAAATCTCCTGGGACAGATGGATTCACAAGTGAATTCTACCAAATATTTAAAGAACAATTAATTCTAATGCTATATAAGGTATTTGGAAAAATAGATGAAGAAGGAGTTCTACCAAATTCCTTTTCTGGCACAAATGTGGTGCTGACACCTAAACCAGGAAAAGCTAAAACAGAGAAAGAGATAGAAAGAGAAATTCCATTTAAAATAACTGTAGACAATGTAAAATATTTGAGAGTCTATCTGCCAAGAAAAACCCAGGAACTGTATGAATACAAATACAAAACTCTTTTCATACAAAATAAAGTCAGATCTAAACAATTGGAAAAATATCAATTGCTCATGGATAGGCCAAGCTAATGTAATAAAAATGACAATTTTACCTAAACTAATTTACTTATTCATGCCATACCAATCAAACTACCAAAAAAATTACTTTATAGAGCTAGAAAAAAATAATAATGAAATTCATCTGGAAGAACAAAAAGTCAAGAATATGAAGGGAATTAATGAAAAAAGTGTAAAGGAAGTTGGCCTAGCCATACCAGCTCTAAAACTATTTTATAAAGTGTCTATCATCAAAACCAGCTGGTACTGGCAAAGAAATAGAGTGGTAGATCAGTAGAATAGGTTAGGTACATGAGACACAGTAATCAATGACCATAGAATCTACTCTTCGATAAATCCAAAGACTCCAGCTTTTGGGATGAGAACTCAATACGTGATAAAAATTGCTGGGAAAACTGGAAAACAGTATGGTAGAAACTAGGCATAGACAAACATCTCACATCCTATACCAAGGTAAGGTCAAAATGGGTATATGCTTTAGACTAAAAAGGTGATGCCATTAGTAAATTAGGAGAGCAAAGAATAGTTGACCTGTCAGATATATGGAGAAGGGAGGAATCTATAATCAAACAAGAGATAGAGAACATTATAAAATGTAAAATGAATAATTTTGATTACATTAAATGAAAAAGGTTTTACACAAACAAAACCAATGCAACAAAGATTAGAAGGAAAGCAGAAAACTCAGAAATAATATTTACAGACAGTGTTTCTGATTAAGGCCTCATTTCTAAAATACAGAGAGAATTGAATCAAATTTGTAAGAATACAAGTAATTCCCCAATTGATTAATGGTCAAAGGACAGGAACAGGCAGTTTTCAGATGAAGAATTTAAAGCTATCGCTAGCCATTTGAAAAAAAATGTTCTAAATCATTATTGATTAGAGGAATGCAAATTAAAACAACTCTAAGGTGATACCACCTCATACCTATGAGGTTGGCTAATATGACAGAAAAGGAAAATGATAAATGTTGGAGAAGATGTGGGAAAATTGAAACACAAATACATTGTTGGTGGAGTTGTGAACTAATCCAACCATTCTGGAGAGCAATTTGGAACTATGCCCAAAGGACTATGAAACCGTGCATACCCTTTCCTTGATCCAGCATGCCACTACTAGGTCTACATCCCGAAGAGGTCATTAAAAAGGGGAAAAGAACCACATGTACAAAAATATTTCTAGCAGCTCTTTTTATGGTGGCAAAGAATTGTAAGTTGAGGGGACGCTCATCAATTGGGGAATGGCTGAACAAGTTGTGGTATATGAATGTAATAGAATACTATTGTGCTATAAGAAATGACAAGCAGGTGGATTTCAGAAAAACCTAGAAACTTACATGAAGTGATGCTGAGTGAAGTGAGAAAAACCAGGAGAACACTGTACACAATGATAGCAACATTATGCGATGATCAACTATGATAGACTTAGCTCTTCTCAGCAATGCAATGATCCAAGACAATTGCAAAAGACTCATGATGGAAAATGCTATCCACAGACAGAGAAAGAACTATGGAGTCTGGATGCAGATCAAAGCATACTATTTTCACTTTTTCTTTTCTTTCTCATGGTTTTTCCCTTTTGTTCTGATTCTTCTTTCACAACACGACTAATGTGGAAATATGTTTAACATTGTTGTACATGTACAATTTATATCAGATTGTTTGCTGTCTTGGGGAGGAGAAAGAGAAGGGAGGGAGGGAGAAAAATTTGGAGATCAAAATCTTACAAAAATGAATGTTAAAAACTATCTTTACATGTAATTGGAAAAAAATAAAATACTATTAAGTCCTATCCATTCTACATATAGCTTCCAGAGAGATTTGTTTGACTATATCACATCTTAATTCAATAAACTCCATTGGTTCCCTCATATTTCAAATGTCAAAGATGAACTACTTTGTTTGGTATTTAAAGTCAACAACCTTGCCCCCATTTACCTTTACAGTCTTATTGTATAATCCTCTTCATGTGTACTATGATCCAGCCAAACTGGACTTCTTACTCTTTTCATACATGATTCTTCCTCTCCCATTTCAATGTGTGTCCCCCATGGTTGGAGTGCACTCCTTCCTTACCTCCACATCTTGTAATTACTATAATCCTTCAAGACTCAGTCCAAATGCCACTTTCTTTGTGAAGCTTTCCTTGTTTAACTTAGCTGCTGTGTCTTTCCCCCAAAATTGCCTTGTATCTATTTTGATTGTATGTATATACATATGTCCTACATACATGTGTATCTGTATGTGTGTGTTGTGAATGCATGTATTGTGTGAATGTGTGCACATGTATGTTGTTTTCCCTAATAGAATGTAAGCTTCTTGAAGGCAGGAACTGTTTCATTTTTGCCTTTGTATCTCCAGTGCCTAGCCCAGTGCCTGTCACACAGTAGGTAAATTTAATAGATGCTTGTGGATTGTTTGATTACTGAGTATGTCCTGACTTATTGAGGACTGGTCCCAGTGTGTTCTAACCATAGACCACAGTCTAGCGTTGCTGGAGAACGGGGTAAAGTAGGGTGCTTGGTCCCAAGGTACTGAAGTTCCTAAACATTTGTTTCCCTGTTGAACTCTGTTTCTCTGTATGGGCAATACACATGACCAAATGATTGCTTTGACCCTCAGCCTCTGCAGCCTGCCATATACTGGTGGTATCTCTTGGAGCTCAGCTTCTACCTCTCCTTGTTGCTCACTTTGAGCCTCGATGTGAAGAGAAAGGTGAGTCTGGAGGGAGCCCAGGTTTTGGGGAAAGCTCTTGTCTTCCCAATCAAGAGAGAAGAGTAGAGTGAAGAGCCTGGTTTCTAGTGTCTGCCTCCATGAGAAAAGTATCTTGCTTGGCCCTGGCCCTTAAGGTCAGTCCCAGTTGTAAGCATAGGCCCTTGTCCCACGGAAACAGTAAGGGCCGACCTAATCCACTTGAACTTGATGGATTCTGTGGAAGACTAAGGGAGCCAGAGGCTAAAGGGCCGATTCCATTCTGTTCAAGTCAATAGCCAAGGTGCTGTCTCTGGAGCTACTACTACTAGGTCCATATCCAACCCAATCACCAGCTCTCCCTCCACCATACTGTCAGACACTTGACCTTCTTCCTTCATCTCCTCCTTCTACCTCCCCTTCAAAGACTTGAACCTTCCCAAAGAGGACTGTCATATAATCAAGGCAGAAGTGGTGGGAGGAAAAGTGTACCTGCCCCGAGCATGAGCAAGGACAGCTACATCCTCTGGGAAGTAAGCAAGGTCCTGGCCTCATAACTGCCCTCCTTTTCCCAGGACTTCAAGGAGCAAGTCGTCCATCATTTTGTTACTATCACTTTGATCCTATTCTCCTATTCCGCCAACTTTGTGTGCATTGGTGCCCTGGTGCTGCTGCTACATGATGTGTCCGATATCTTCATGGAGGTGAGTGAGCCTACCCTGGATGAGTATAGCTGAGATCTTCCTGAGTCCCTGCAAGCCTCATGTGTACAAGGGCTATAGCCTCAGAGAAGGGAATAGAGCTGTCTCTAAATTCCCTCACCATTATAGTAATCCATTGTGCGGGTGGCCAGGAGTCCATAATAGAATTAGGGACTCAGGGCTCACATGGCCCTGACTCCATCCCTGAAGAGAATGGGAATGACCTCAAAGAGAGAGGTGAGACTTTGTCTCTCCCTGGCTCTGTCCCTACCAGGAAGTAAAGTCCAGGGAAATCTCTAAAAACAAAAGTTAGTTATTCATATCTAGAGTCTTCCACAAAATAGAGGGGGAGGCATGCTAACTGTGTCCTTCCTTAAAAAAAACCCACCACAATTCTTGTTATAAAATATGGGTATTAGGTGTAGAACAGCTGTTTATTTCCCCTAACATAGAGAATGTGTGATGCAGAAGATTCAAGTGTGCATTAGCATATGCAGTTAGTTCTGCTATAATGTGACATAAGCATTCCCAAGAAACATCATGCCACCAAAATCACCCAATAAAAAACACAGAGCTTTTGAAGATGATGAGGTTAAAAGCATAACATTCAAAAACTTCATCAGTAACACATAAAAAGATAGTAACCTAATAAAAAAGATAGTATAGTTTAATACATATTAAATGGTTAAGAAGTACATAAATAGTACAAAAAATAGGGGCTATGCCTTTGCCTTTGCCCTTGGGCTGCTGTTCCACTTGTACCTTTGTTGATCATGTATAAAAACTTCACAACCAAATGCAGAAAGGCAGAAGTATCAAATGCATTCTTTTCAGATAATGATGCAATAAAAATTGCATTCAAATAATGCCATGGAAATGTAGAATAAAAATTAATTGGAAACTAACCTACTCCTAAAGAATAAGTGGATTAAAGGACAAATCATAGAAACAATAATTTCATCAAAAAAAATTACAACATTGGACAATATACCAAAATTTATGGGATGTAGCCAAAATAGTACTTAGGAGAAATTTGTGTCTCTACATGCTTACATTAATAAAATAGAGAAAGAGCGGATCAATGAATTAAGAATGCAATTAAAAAAACTAGAAAAACAAATCTTAAATTCCCAATTAAATACTAAATTGGAAATTCTGAAATCAAAGGAGAAATTAAGAAAATTGAAAGTAAAAAAACCCCATTGAACTAAGTAAAACTAGGAGTTGGTTTTGTGAAGAAAAAAACCCCACACAATCAAATAAATTAGTAGTGTCAAAAATGAAAAAGATGAATTCACCAATGAAGATGAAATTAAAGCAATTACTGAGAGCTATTTTTTTCACAACTGTCAATAAATTTGACATAAGTGAAAAGGATGGGTATTTACAAAATTCTAAATTGCTCAGATTAACAGAAGATGAAATAGAATACTTAAATAATCCTATTTTAGAAAAAGAAATTGAACAAGCCATCAATGAGATCCCTAAGAAAAAGAATTTGCAAATGAATTCTATCAAACATTTGAAAAACAATTCCATTACTGTGTTAATTATTTGGAAAAATAGCCAAAGAAGGATTCCTTCCCAGTTTCTTTTATGGCACAATTACAGTTGAATCAGGAAGAGCAAAAACAGAGAAATAAAACTATTTCCCAATTGCCTTAATGAACATTGATGCAAAAATTTTAAATAAAATGCTAACAAGGAGATTACAGTAAAATGTCACAAAGGTTATACATTATGACTCTGTGGGATTTATACCAGAAATTCAGTGCTGGTTCAAAATTTTGAAAACTATCAATAAAATTGACCATATCAATATCAAAACCAAGAAAAATCATAGGATTATCTGAATAGATGCAGAAGAAAGCTTTTGATAAAATACAACACTATTCCTCTCACAAACACAAGAAAGCATGTGAATAAATAGAGCTTTCCTCAAAATGATATCTAAAGCCATCAGCAAGCATTTTCTGTAATGGGGATAAGCTAGAAGCCTTCCCAATAAGATCAGAGGTGAAACAATGATGCTCATTATCACCACTATTATTCAATATCGTACTAGAAATGTTAGCTATAGCAATAAGAGAAGAAAAAGAAATTGAAAGGAATTAGAATAGGCAATGAGGAAACAAAACTATCAATCTTTGCAGAAGACATAATGGCATACCTGAAGAATTCTAGAGAATCAACTAAAACACTAGTTGAAATAATTAACAACTTTAGAAAAGTTGCGAGATACAAAAAAAATTTTTTCATTAATCATCAGCATTTCTATATATTGCCATTCCAGCAGGAAGAGATAAAAAGACAAATTCCATCCAAAATAACCATAGATAACATAAAATATTTGGGGACAAACCTGGGAACTATATGAATAAAATTGCAAAACATTTTTCAGATGAATAAAGACAGATCTAAACAACTGGAGAAATGTCATTTGATAGGCTGAGCCAATATAATAAAAATGACATTTTAACCTAAATTAATTTACTTATTTAATGTCATGCCAATCAAACTACTAAAAATTATTTTATAGATTTTGAAAAAATAATAAAATTCATCTAGAAGAATAAAAGGTCAAGAATATTAAGGGAATCAAGAGGAGGGGGCAGAATGTGAAGGAAGGTGGTCTAACAATACTAGATCTCAAACAATTACAAAGTAGTAATGATCAAAACAATCTGGTACTGGCTTAGAAATAGAGTGGTAGAACAGTGGAATAAAGTGGGTACACAGTACATAGTAGCAAATAACCATAGTAATCTAGTGTTTGGTAAATACAAAGATTCAAGCTTTTAGAACTGGAACTCACTATTTGACAAAAATTGCTGGGGAAAAAAATAAATCAGTTTGGCTGAAACTACGTATAGACCAATGTCTCACACCATATACCAACATAAGGTCAAAATAGCTGTATGATTTAGACAGAAAGGCTCGTAAGAAAATTAGAGGAGCATGGGAAATTTTACCTGTCAGATCTATGGATAAGGAAAAATTTATGACCAAACAAGAAGATCCTGTAAAATGGATAATTTTGAGTACATTTTTTAAAAATTGACAAATAAAACAAATACAGCTGAGATTAGCAGGAAAGCAGGAAACTGATGGCATGGGCAATAAGGTGGGTGATTTACAGAAAGTTTCTCTGATTAAGGCCTCATTTCTCAATATGTAGAGAATTGAGTCAAATTTATAAAAATACAAGTCATTCCTCAACTGATAAATGGGTAAAGGCTATGAAGAGGCAGTTTTTAGAAAAATAAATTGAAGTTATCTATAGTCATATGAAAGAATGTTCTAAATCACTATTGATTAGAGAAGTGCAAATCAAAACATCTCTGAGATACCACCTTACATATATCAGATTGGCTAATATGACAGAAAAGTAAAATAACAAATATCAGAGGGAATATGGAAAAATTGGGACACTAATACATTGTTGGTAGAATTGTGAACTCATCCAGCTATTCTGGAAAGCAGTTTGGAATTACTCCCAGAGGACTATCCACTACCAGTTCTGTATCTCAAAGAGATCAAAGAAAAAGGAAAGGGATCTATATGTATAAAAATATTCATAGCAGTTCTTTTTGTGGTGGCAAAGAATTGGAAATTGAGGGGCTTCCCATTGATTAGGGAATGGCTGAACAAGTTGTGGTATGTGAATGTAATAGAACGCTATTGTGCTATAAGAAATGATGAGCAGGATGGTTTCAGAAAGGCCTGGGAAAACTTACATGAATTGATGCAAAGTGAGGTGAACAGAACCAAGAGGACATTGAACACAGTAACAGTCATATCATAAGGAGGATCAACTGTGAATGACTTAGCTATTCTGACCAATACAATGATCCAAGACAGTTCTGAAGGATTTATGATTAAAAATGCTATCCACCCTCAGAGAAAGAACTGATAGAGTCTGAATGCATATTGAAACGTAATTTTTTTTTCCAATTTCTTTATTTTTCTTGTTATTTTTTTTGTAACATGGCTAACGTGGAAACATGTTTTACATGATTATAATCATAATTTGCATGATATAATCAATATCATGTTTCTTGCCTTCACAATAAGTGGGGGACTTGTGGGAGGGAGGGAAAGAATTCAGAACTTTAAAAAATTAATGAATGTGTAAATAATAAAATTTTTAAATGGTCTCCCTTACTTATCTCCCTCCACTTCAATCCATCCTCCACTAAGCTGTGTAAGTGGTTTTTCGGAAGTGTAATTCTAATTATATCACCCTCACTATTCTACAAACCCAGTGGCTCTCTATTATCTCTTTTTGTTGTTGTTTCATCATTTATCAGTCATATGTGATTCTTTGTGACCCCATTTGGGTTTTTTTTGGTAGATAGTGGAGTAGTTTGCCATTTCCTTTTCCAGCTCATTTTACAGATGAAGAAACTGAGGTAAACAGGGTTAAGTGACTTGCCCAGGGTCACACAGCTAGTAATACTGCGAGGTCAGATTTTAACTCAGGAAGAGAAGTTTTCCCAACTCCAGGGCCTGGTACTCTATCCAATGTGCCACCTAGCTGCCATGGTTAATGATTAAATGATACCTTTATTAGGCATTTAGAGATCTTCAGAACTTGGCCTCTTCCTATCTTTCCAATCTAATTAAACTGTATTTCCCATCACGGATTGTATGGTCCATCCATGGTGGCCTATTTGTGTTCCTCATGCTCAACACTCATTTCCTGCCCCTTTGCTTTTGCCTTGGCAGTCCCTCTGGCTTGAAATGAGCCATCCCTCCTCACCTCTGCCTCACAGAATCCCTGGCTTCCTTCAAAACTTAGTTCAAGTACCACCTTATGTAGAAGACTGTGCCTAGCCCCCACCTGCTGGTGCTACGCCCCTTCCCTTGAAGGGAAAAAGATACTTTTGGGTAGAGAACTGTCAGTACTCAGGCAGGAATTTTAGGAATTGACAAATTTGAGAACATCTAGCACAGAAGTCACCAATCTCTTGTGAGTTCACATCCTTCTCTGTAAAACATTTTTTGAGCTTGCATCTCCTCCATCTCCGTGTTTATTTATAAGTTATTTTTATGTCCCTTTGCACTCATAAATACATAGCAAAATGCACAAATGTAAATTTTGAAAAGAAAAGAAAAATGAAATAAAAATTTAAAAATTATCTATCAATGTACAAAAAACATTATTTTCTTGAGAGCAATGTGACTGAATATGCTTCATTTTTTTTTTTTAAATCCTGCGTATGCCTTGTTTATTGGTAAGAAAGAGCTAAACTGAAATCCAGACAGGCCTGGGTTCAGGTCTCACCTCTGACACATACTGGCTCTGTGATACCAGGCAAATCTCTGAATTTTCAGTGCTCTAAGCCAGAAGTGGTAGTGAACAACACTCCACAGCACAGTGGGAACCAGATTAAATGTAACCAAGAAATATTTAACAAAGTAACTAAAAATACGGTAGAAGATAGACAATGTTAATATGTGGTTTTCTAAGGCAATATGCAGCTGAGGAATCCTGATGTCAGGTTTAATGACTCTTGCTGTCTTGTTTGAGTTTGACACCACTGCTCTAGGCAAAGACGCCAACCCGAATTGATAGGGCCTATTTCCTCTTCCCGGAGTTCCCTAGACCAGTGAAATCACAAAGCTGGGCTCTATCCCTGTCCCTATCTAATAATTAATGGGTTAATTAGGTTACTGTGGCTATTCAAGCAGGTTTCTTTTCTTTTTTTATTTTTTTAAAGATAATGCTTTATTAAGAGAAAAAAATATAACAATAAGTCATAACTGTCAATGAACAAAGCAGTGTCAGTGCAAAAATAACAAATAAAATTGAATTGTTTATTTCAACACTGCAAAGAGTACTTGATTTATGATGGCTTCACACACTAAGTTAGATGGCCCAGTGGCTATTATATTCAAACTGGAGTGAGGAAGATCTAGTTCAAATCCTGCCTCAGACACTTAATAATTGTGTGGCCCTGGGCAAGTCACTTAACTTCTGTCTGCCTCAGTTTCTTCACCTGTAAAATGGGGTTAACAATAGCACCTACTCCCCGGGGTGATTAATGATATCATATTAAAATGAAATTATATTTGGAAAGTACTATATACATGCTAGCTACTGTTATTGTTTGTAAGTTTTAATTGTGTTTTTGTATGAGCTTGAGGAACAGAAAATAGGCCAGCTTGGTTAGAGAGTAAAGTGCAGGAAGGTGAGTAATGAGGTTAGAAGGGTAAGTTGGAACTAGGTCATGAAGTGCTTTGAACGCCAAACACAGGATTTATATTTGATCCTGGAGGTGATAAGAAGCCACTGGACTTTTCTAAGTAAGGGAATGATATGGTCAGACCTGCACACCTGTACTTTAATAAGATTACTTTGGCAGCTGAGTGGAAAAGGAACTATAATGGGGAAAGACTTGAGGCAGGGGGTCCAATTAGGAGGCTGCTTACAGTAATCCAGGCAAGAAGAACTAACCCTAATTCTGATGGCTGTGTAACTGGAGAAAAGAGGATGTAGATGAGAAATGCTGTGGCAACTGCTTGAATATGTGTGTGGGGAGTTGTGGCAAAAATGAAGGGTCAAGGATGATGGTGAAGTTTCAAATCAGAGTGACCAGGGGTGTGGTGCCTTCCAGGAAATGGAGAAGTTCTGGAGAGGAGTGGGTTTGGGGGGTATAGATCTACACGGAATGTAACAACCCAGGCATGTGTGTTTATTCAGTGACTAGCTCTGTCCTACTCAAAATTAAAAGGATAGGGTAGGGCTCTTTTTCACTGGTTAATGCCCTGAAACTTGGCTCACTTTCCAAGGGACATCTTTAGGCTGCATATAAGGAAAAACTCTCTAAGGCTCAGAGCACTCTGAAAGTAGAATGGATTGTCTGTGAGATGTAATGAGTTCCCCATCATTGTAGGCCTTCAGGTGAAATGAATACTTATCTAGGGGGACCCTTCAACAAGGGTATGTTGTACTAGATATCATCTTAGGCCCCTCCCAATTCTGGGTTTATGTATTACCAAAATTCCCTCTGTCATCTCCTTCCAGGCTTGTAAGATGTTAATTTACGCACAGTGGAGTCAAGCTCGAGACATAATGTTCATCCTCTTTGCCCTGGTGTTCTTCATTAGCAGACTCATTCTCTTCCCAATCAAGTGAGCCTGGTCCTAAGAGGTGGGGTGGGTTAAGGGCAGGGAGGAGGAAAAGGGTCTGAGTCCTGGGGACCTTCTGCTGCCAAGACCTGCCTCCTAGAAAGAGGAGTAAGTCTCTTGCCTAACAAGTCTTTCTATGTGTGAGAAAGATGGGATAAGGTCAAGCCAGGGGCCTTTTAGGATGTTCTTCTCCCATCCCAGTGGCTTCTCACTCTGTCCCTCCCATTTCTTTGGGGGAAGGTGGGTTGTTTCTGGTGGCCAACATGTCTGAGTCCTGGTAGCCTGCCTCCTCCCCCTTCCCACATTGTAACACTCATTTCCTTTCTGTCTTACAGAGTCCTCTACACTACTTCCTATACTTTCTTGACCAACTATCAGGTCTTCTTTGGATACTATTTTGCTAATGCCCTCCTGATGATCCTGCAGGGTCTCAATGTCTTCTGGTTTTTCCTCATCTTCCGAATGTTCTACAAGTTTTTATCAGAGGGCCAGGTAGGTACAAACCTTGCCCTGGCCTACTCTCCCTTCCCCCAGTCCATGACCATTAGCAGAAGAGAAGGGGGGAAAAGCAGAGGGGTATCAAAGATGGAAGAGAGCATGGAAGTTCAGGCCTGGCATCCTAGTGCCAATTGGCACCCAAGCAGTGTCTGCAAGGCATCTTACTACCCAGTATCCTTGTCTTTCACCTCGTCTTTCCCAATCTCTTTTCTCCTTTCTCTACTTTTCTTCTTGTATCCTCTATCTCTCTCTCTGTCTCTGTCTTTCTCTCCCCTCTTCCTCTCTTTCTCCATCCTTCCCTTTCCCCCCAGTCCCATTTTCTCTTATCTCCCTTCTCTTCTCCTTCCTCTCTCTCTCTCTCTCTCTCTCTCTCTCTCTCTGTCTGTCTCTCTCTCTCTCTGTCTCTCTCTCTGTCTCTCTGTCTCTCTCTCTCTTTCTTATTTTTCCACTCCAACTCTGTCCATTCTTTTCCACTCTGTCTCATTCTGCATATTCAGTCAGGTGCCAAATATTGTCACTTCTACCTCTAGAATATCTCATCGTTTTAAACCCTTCTTCTGTATTCATACACCTATTATCCTAGTCCAGGACCTCACTATCTTTCACCTGAACTATCTAATTCATCCTTCATACAACTTAAAAACAGTTTTCCCAAAACACAGGTTAGACCAGAAAGAAAGGTGATGATAGAGAGGACAGTATATTGGAGAAAATGAGAAAGGATGGGATCAAGGGTGTATGTATATCAAGGAGTTTGCCTTGGCAAGGAGAAAGGCCACCATTTTTATGTAAGAGAATGGTGGATGGAGAGATAGTGGGAGAAGATGCCTCAATGATGTGAGAAGAGGAGGAGGGGAGATAAGGGAACTCTCATTGAATGGTCTCAATTGTTTCAAATTCAAAAGTAGGAGGTGAGGTCCTCAGCTGAGAATAGAGTGAACAGTACTATGGGAGTCTTGAGAATAGATTCAAAGGTTTGGAATTTCTGTTGTGGTGAGTGGCCTAACAAATCAATTAGGAAAGTATGAAAGGGTTCCCTTGGTTCAGTGAGAGCTCAGTTGAGCAAATATAACATGAATTTGTGGGGGATCTCAATTATTATGGCCTTGTAATTTTCTCAACCTCCATTCAGTAGCATGTGAATAGGAACAAAGGAGATAGGTGGTGGGAGTAATCCAAGGTTAGGGTTTGGCAAAGTATAATAGCTAATAGGACAAGGAGGCAAGAGATTCAAATGGAAAGTATACCATCCAGTGGGACTGATTGACCAAGGAGTCAAAATAGGAAAGAAAGGAGAGTGTAGCCAGTGCAAGGATGACCTGATAAGTAACTAAGGGGTGAGGGGAATTGGAAGTCACAGTGAAGAACAAATTTGGGGGTTATAAGGCAAGAGGGAAAGATGGAATGACAAAAGATTATGAGAAACTCAGGGTTTATGTACATGAAAGTGGAATATTTGTGGGTTATGGCAAGACCAAGGATATGACTGTTTTTATGTGTGCCTGGGGTGGAAAGAAGGAGTAGGTCATAAGAATTGAGTAGTTGAGTTGGAAAGTTTGGAGGTAAAAGTTTGGGGGAGAGAAACATTGTGAACTCATTGAGGGTGGAAGGAAAGAGAATGTTCTGGCTTTTTGTCATGAAGACCTAGATTTGGTGATAAATTCATTGAGTAAAGAATAAACTCTCCTACTCAGTGAATGAATAAATGAAAAAAATAGTTATTAAAAACCTTACCATTATGCTAAGCTCCAAGGATACTGATACAAAATTTAGAATATTCCTTTCCCTAAGGAAGGGGAGATAACACATAGAAGGTGGTGGCCAGTGAAGGATATTTTGGTTTGAGAATAATAGCTAGCATTTATGTAGTGATTTAAGGTTTGCAAAACACTTTGCAAGCATCATCTCATTTGGGAAATCATTGGGATTGTGAATGGAGTCATGATCAATATGCCCTTTCTTGGAGAAATGGAATGTTGATGCATGTTCCAAAGCTAGAAATCAGGGAAAGTAGGTTTTAGATTGTATGCAGTGCCAGGACAAATGCAAGGTTTAGTGGTTCAGAGGGTGAAGCAGCAGGCAGGATGAATGACAAGGTAAGAGTGGCCATCTGAGTAGCTCCTTATTACCACCAAAAGAAAGTATAGACTCTTATTAATCATTTAAAACTTTGTACCACTTGGCCCCAGTCAATTTTCCAGTCCATTCATTGCAGACATGGGTTCCCTCACCATTCTGTCTGGCCAAACTGTCCTTCTTGCTGTCCCTCACCCAGGACACTCTATCTTCATCTCTTTGTCTCTGCATATGTTCTCCTATGCCTGAAATATAACGTCCCCTCATGTCCACTTCTTAAAATTCCTTATTTCTTCTAAGACTCAGCTCAAGCATCACCTAAATTAAGCATTTCTTGATTTACTTCCCACCCTCATTTTCTACTGCCACCCATTCTAAACTTTCCTTGTCCATTTATTTTGCATATATTTTGTATATAATTTTCTAAGTGCAGGTTAGTTCTCCTGATAGAATGGAAGTTTTCTGAGGTCAGGACCTGTTGTTATTTTTGCCTTGGTTTCTCCATTGCTTTGCACAGTGATGGGTGCAATGGATGCTTATTAATTGATTGTCTCTCTGGTTTTCAGGTGAAGAATGATGTAAGGAGTGACATAGAGGAGGAAGACTGGAGTGATGAACAGCTGACAGTGATAGAGCAGAGCAGTGGGAGACTCCATCCCAACAGTGTCACAGACATTCGGGCCCGAGGGAATTTGAAGAACTGGCCAGTTTACAACTGAGCCTTTCCCAGAGCCATAACCTAGTCCAGCTCAATGAAGATCCCTGGATGCCTGAAGAACAAGTCACCCTGAGAAATGTCTCAGATTCTGACTGAATATGGACTCCATAGAACAAGTCCTGTGCTGGACAGGGGCCCTTCACTTCTGTCTCTCTGTTTATCTCTCTGACCCCACCTTTACTGGACCTCAAGGTTAGGGGAGGAAAGATGGAATATCTCTGTTGAGGATTTTATAGTGAATTTAGTAATCTTCTTTTGAATAGCCTTTACCCTTAAACTATTGTCCTTGGACTCCACTACTGAGGTCTGTCCCCATCTCTTAGAAGAACAGAGTGTGGGGAAGGGGGAGGCAGATTAAGAGGGAGCAGGAAGATCCATTGGAAGAGTCCCCCAGGGGTTACCCCGCATCCCTAAAGAGATCTGGAAGGAGATGGCTTCCCCCGAACCAGTGAAAAGGTCTTAGGCTTGCAGGTCTGGGACTGGAGTGGGCTGACTAGCCTTAGTCTTGTCTTTCCATTCCAGCAGGGCATCCTTGCTGGCAGATCTCAGGGAACAGAGAAGCCCATTCATGTTGGAAATGGATGTATGGAGCCTGGGCTTCACCCGACTCAAGGAGGGAACAATAAAACATGAATGATTCAGGGCTTACTGTTTCTGAGTCTCTGAACTCCTTCATTTCCAGGTCATTCCCTATTTAGTGTCCATCTTTATCACTTCCTATTTCCTCCACAATTGTCCTGGACACAAAAATCCTGAATCTCAGAACTGGGAGGGACCTTGTTGGGCGTCCAACTGAAGCCCTACTTGAGTGGATGAGGGCCCTCTCCAACAACCCCAACAAGTTGCCTTTCAACTTCTTCTTGAACAACAAAGATGGAGAGTTCACCTCCTACATCGATAGCCCATTCTACTGTTAGGCAGCTCTGAAGTTAGCAAATTCATTTCTATGTTGAGGCCAAATTTGCCTTCCTGAGTTGTTCTACTCTTCTACTCTTCACCTCTATGGATAGCAATGAGGAGGGATCAGGATGGGTAGTTAGAAATAAGGAAACTGGTTTGGCTACATCATTTTAGTCAGGTCAACCTCAGGATGAATCAGACATTGATGCATCCAAGGATCTGAATGGGGTCAGAAGCAGAATCCCCACAAATCCCCAACTCTTAATCCAGCCATCCCTTAACACACAAATGGATCTATGCACTCTGTGTTAGGACATTCCTTTCAATGTTACAGATTGCCATCCATCCATTCTGCTGATCTGGCACAAAAAATGAACTAAGATATGAAACTGGAGAAAAAGATAAATTGCCAGGGAAGCCCCAAACCCAACTCTATCCTCCGTTAATTCTCTAATCATTCAGTCAGTCACATGGTTGGGTGACCTGGGGCAGGAAACTAGTGGTGAGAAGGTGAGTCTTAAAAATGGGATTGAAGAAAGAGGACTTCAGGGTGGGGATAAGGAGCCAGATTTATGTGCCTTCCTGCATAAGCTTTCAAGATTCAAAGCTACAAAAGATCTTAGAGGTCATCTAAGTCAGCTTCCTCTTTTTCCAGACAGGGAAACAGGCTCAGAGAGAAGGGAGAATCACCCTAGGTCACACATTAGTAGATAGTCTTTGGGGGAAAGAGAGAAAGGTCATCCCATCAGCTGCCAGGTCTCTTAATGGGTCTCTTTCCTTCAGGGGAAGTAAAGAAACACCATTTCTTCAGCTCCCCAAACTGGTCTCTTCACCTGATCTGCCTAAGGCCTTGACAGGACTCTACCCTGAGGCTAAACTCCTAGAGATAGTGACAACTTGCCCGACTTCATTCCTCAATAATTAATAAGCTCCCACTTGACATACCCTCACCATTCCAGTGATTGTGAATCTCTAGCTTTCATCATTCAAACCTCATTTTCTTCTCCCAATGCCTAATGACTTATTCCATTTCTCATATCCAAATCCCACAATCCCCATGTCCCACTTTAAGGCTAGTCACCTCTTCCTCTGTGCCCCCTGGAATGACTGATCCATAGGCAACAAGCTTGTTTTCATCTTAAATCTTTTGCTTTTCCATTCTTTTCATCATTTGACTTTCATTGAGACCTTGCTCCCTTCTGATGACACAGCCACTCTTTGCATCATTGGTCACATTTTCCCTCATTTCTCCCTCTTACCCTGACTCAATGGTCAAGATGGGAAAGTTGGTATACTTTTGCCTCCACTGCCACTTCTAGACTCTTCCTCTACTCCCACCACTCAGTAACTCCCACCCAATCAAAATTCTGGTTGCTGTTATCTACCACCTCCCAGACACTACACTTCTTTCATCAATCAGTTCAGTGCCTTGCTCATCGTCTTTTTTCTACAAATCCTGCTCTTATACTAAGGAACTTCAACAGAAAAAGAGAGAGAGAGAGAGAGAGAGAGAGAGAGAGAGAGAGATATTCCTTCAAATACCTTAATCTTATAATTCCTTAGTTTGCTTATTTCACATGACCTCCTCCTCCACTGTATCTCAGCTACACAGAGGTGGTCATATCTTTGATCTTGCCATCATCCACAAATACACCACTTCCATGTTCATTAAATCTGAAATCTCCTTATCTGATCACAATCTGTTTTCATTCTACATCTCTTTTTTGTCTTGAAACTCCAAACTCTATTCTTAATTCTCATGGTGCCCTCCAATCAGTTCTCTCTCAAGCCATCATCCTTGAACTGGCAACACTCTCCTCCTTTCTGCACTTAACTCCTTGGCAAACAAATTCAACTTTTTATCTGTTCTCTTTAGTCCCTTTCCCTATATCCTATTTTTCTTCTGAGCTTGCTAATTCTCCTTGGATTACTCCAACCATATACCACCTCACTCCTATTCACATGCTGCTGAACAAGGCTGGAGAAAAAAATTGCAAACCATGTTGATTGGGCACACCATAAATTTGTTACATAATCTCAAAGGGCCTTTACTGTGGCCCTTTTAAACCTCCCTAAGTACCTCACTATACCACTCACCACAGCATTTTCCAAACATTTTTGTCCCTTATCAAACCTTCCATGGCTCTCATGGTTGGCAACCTTGCCTGATATTTCACTGAAAAAAAAGCAGTTTGAATTCAGGCCCAAGGTATACCCAACACTGCTGCCTTGGTGTGCTACAATGAACTCTTTTTATCTTTTTTCCTGAGTTTGCCCTATTAATCAGGGTGAGGCCTCAATGGAGATTTTCTTTTAACAACTTGGTAAGCCAGCTAGAAAGTGCCATTCACTAGTGTGACTATCACTAAATTGATTTTGGTATTACTAAATGTCACTATTTTGATTGCATGGCAGGCACTTGGACCTTTGACCAAGCACAGGCCACAATGGACTCTCCTGAAAATTAGTCAGCCATGAAGCAGTTGGAGAAGTAAACTCCCCAAACTAAAAAAATGTAAGGAGAAATAGGTCCAGAACCAAAAACTGATTTTTTTATTCATTTGTGCATGAAGAAAAGGAAATGCAAGTGCATGGAAACAGGGCAGTGGTGAGTGAATGGTTTTCCCCAACTTTAAGTTGCCAGAAGATAAAGTGATAATAGTATTAAAACCAGATTGGGACAGGGTAAACTTTTTGCTGACTTTCACTTAGGCAAGCCCTTAAAAGCTTGGGATAATGGAATACTGCCCATTCAAACAAGAATGTTGAAAGCAAGCAACTGGACTCATTACCTAGACAATCGATGGAAGCAAATTTGGCCAGATAAATATAAAACCTTTGATTATTGGCAGCTGCACATTCTAAAAACCAACACTGAAGAGCCTAAGAAAAACGGTTTACTGGTGTTGTGGGAATGGACTTTCAAGCCAAGACTGCCCCTCATTAATGTGGTCATACAATCCAGATTTCTCAAAAAAACAAAGACCACGGTATTCTTAAGAAACCACTTTTGTAGGGAATGATCAGGGAAGAGGGAAGTAAAGACCTTGGTGGGCCCCCAAGAAAAGAGAAATGCAGGCAGTGGGATGGGAGGTTTCCACTTCAGAAGTTCTGAAACATGGAAAAAGGTCTTTTTACCTTGGAGAACTTTGCAGAGGAACACTTCATCACCTACAAAAAAAACTTCAGTGAGACAGCACAGAAAGGAAGTTTAGAAGAGTGGTGAACACTAATGAAGTCTCAAAACAATTCTCAGCTGTCAGTAATATTAAGCAGGGACTTGTTCCCACTGGATTTTTGATTAGTTGTTCAGTGAGAGATAAGGAGGAAAACTGCAAGATTCTTTCTTTCTCTCTCTCTCTCTCTCTCTCTCTCTCTCTCTCTCTCTCTCTCTCTCTCTCTCCCTCTCTCTCTCTCTCTCTTTCTTTCTTTCTTCCTTCACAACCCTGGACAGGTTGGAGATTGCAGAAATAAAGCCTGACAAGAAAAGGATGGAAATCTTTTTCCTGGTTTGTAGAAATGTATGGGATTAAAACGAATTTTAGGGAAATACCTGTTAGCTTTCTCATACAGATAATATTCTATCAAGTTATAACATTTAACAAATGGAAACCATAGAAATAGATTTGTAGTATGAAATTATTTGAGTATAGCATACAAAAAACTCTGTCCTTGAAGGATCATTGGAAGGGTTATGCCACTCCCAGTCTAAGTGAGGGTAATTACAAGTTTGCTTATAGTAAAGAGTGAGTTTGAGCTAAGATTATTTGACCATCACTAATGAAAATTATGAAATTGTATCTGTTAATAGATAGTGTATATTGAAGTTACATCTTTGAACCAACTTAGTAATAATAGACCTCAGTTTCAAAGATTTCATTTTGCCTTAAAGGTGAAGAAGCAATACAGATTGGAATCTTTCTGTAATCAGCTTTTTTCTGGGATTTTGAGTCGACTACCATGTATTTGCTGTATGGGTGAAACTCCAGAGCACAGTTTTTCTTAATTTATAAATGAAGGATAAATGAAATGTCCTTATATGTGCCATTGTTAAGTGCTATTTCACTAGTCTTAAACTGTGATTAGTGAAATTTTGTTGTTTGAGGTAAAATCTCTTGGGATTGTTATTTGATACTGTTTTAAGTTTTGATTTCAGGTGTAATTGTCTGAATTGTCATTAAGCCAATTATCCACCATTCAAGGGGAATGCTATGTGCTACCCAAAGGTAGGGCAGTCTGAGAACTGCTACAGGTGAAGGTCTATGTCTGGGAAAGTTGAAGGGATGTACTTGCATATAGGTGATGGAAGGATCCTTTTGATCAGATTCCCTATCATGCTATTTCCTTTCTGAACAAGAAATTTTTCCACTAGGTTAATTCTAAGCCTGGCTTTGGTATCCTGTGAATAATGTGGAACTTTGTTATATGATTCACTGTTAACTATGACTTTTACCTGGAATCAAATAAAACTAAGGGAGGTTTTCCCCTGTTATGGCTTATGTCAAATCAATCTGTGCCCTTGAAGGGATGGTCTTGATATAGTCACAACCATGTTCCTCTCTTTTTCTTCCATAGCAAATTTCTATTATCAGGGCAGGTAAACAGTGGAAGTTTTGTCATTGTAATACTAAATGTATTAATTGACATATTAATACCAAAAACACCTGAGTTACTACAAAATATGATGCAAGTATAAAAAAAATTCTTATTATTTTTAATCTGAATTTGTGGCCAGCTCCATATCCTGAGAAACTAAGTAAAAGCATTCTTAGACTTGCCATCTCCTTAGTAATGGTTTTATATTCATGTATAAGACAAGGTCCTTGAAATATTTCACTCTTTCAGGATGGTATGAGAAATATATATATGTATATGTATGTATATTAACACACACACACACACACACACATATATATAATATATATGTATATATACAAGTGCATATATAAGTATGTATGTATGTAAATATCCTCAAAATGAGAGATAAGATAAAGGTATAAAAGTGTTTTAAATTTTTGCTGTAGTAGTAAACTTTGGGAAAGCTGCAAAATTAACTGTTGTCAATCTAAGGACTAGAATATTACACACACACACACACACACACACACACACACACACACAATTGGTTTCCAAATGTTTCTAATGTAAATATAGGCTTTGAATTCTAGTAATAAGTTCTAAAATTGGATTAAAGATTTTACATATATATTTGCATTAATAATTGTAAAGAGATTTTGAAGTCATATTTTTCCTATTTTGAAGTCTCTGATAATGTAAGTGGAGAGAGTAAGTGGAGAGAGTGGCTCATTTTCCATATCAGGCCTTCTTTCTTCAGTCCGTAGATGACATTGTCCATATCAGATACACAGTTTGCGTAAAGATAAAAAGGGAAAGTGTTATGTAAAAACTGAAATTCTCTGAAGTTTCAGGTAAATTATGGGTTCCTAATTTGGTGTTCTTCTTATAGCTCTGTTGTTAATAGGATTGGGTCCATAAGGTCTGAACAGGTTTTTACCACATGAACTGGTAGGCCAATGTGATTAGATTTTGTCAAATTTTATAAAATTATACTAAGTCTTATCACTAACAGGTTTTTAGCAGCACAACCTAGACAATCTTCACAAGTGACCTGGAAGTTGGAGATAGTTGAGGAAATACCTCCACAAACCTGCCATGATCCATGCACAGCTGTTTGAGGGAAGCACAAGAGATGCTTACTAGAGTCCTGAAGAACATGGACACTGCCAAAGGACACTGCCATTGACACTCTTCAGGCTGTAGCTATGTTGAGTTTCTGTATTCACCCTATTGTAATTTTCCTTGTTTTATTAGTTCTGTGTGCTATGGACCTGTAAACTATTTTTCTTTTCTGCTTGTACTGATAGCAGTTTGGGAGCCAAGTTTGCTGATCATGATTTGCTCACGGGGTTTATGCAGAGGCCCATCATGTGATCTCTAGCTACCTTTCTTGTCAACAGTTTAATTCCTCAAGGAAGAAAACTATGAGAAAAGCAGGAGGAATTGAATGGCCCTTTTAGCACTTGCAGATTGACTTTATTGAACTGCCAAAGTCTGTGGACTAAGAGATGTTTTGGTGTGCAGAGATCAATTGAGCACTGGGTAGAAGCTTTTCCAGATTCTGCGACACCAAGGTTGACAAGTGGAGGACCCGGATACATCACTCCCTTTTGAAGCCTGCCCCAAAAGGATGCAACTCCTGATCAACCTCTGGACCCAGTTAAGTTGAAATGGGACCCCAACACCAATCAGTGGTCTTTGGCTGCTTGTTTGTTTGAATCTAATAATCAGGACACAATCCTTCACTTGTTACCTACCATACATTTGTTGTTTGCATTTTATGCCTTGCTTTGCACCCTTGGGGTGGAAGAACATGAGAGCCCAACACTTATGTGCATCTGATCCAACATGCCAGTCATGCTTTTAAATGGACCAACTTCTGGATATGTGCACACATTCTTTTTGTCCTTGGGAGAAGGGATGACCCTGGTAGACATGGGAGCAGACCTCCAGGACTTATGTGATTATTCTTTTGCAATCAATTAGATAACAACACCAAATTGTACTGCCATGGACTGGAAGCATGAGTCCTCTCTCCCATTCACTTTTAATTGGAAAAAGAGGGCAAACCGTTTGCAATTCTCATCTCATTTTGCACTTGTGACACATTATCAGTCTGCCAGTTTGGTGTTATGAACAAAATGAAGCACTAGGACAGGAAATGGAATTGCAAATGTGACGTAATTATTCCCTATTCCTGAAAAGAAATGGGACCATTCAGGATGGAAAGTGCATTCTAATAATTTTTCTTAAGCTTGGAGGCCTGGCATATATGAGCATTTTTTTAATATCCCCACAGGGATTTTATTTCCTGGTAACCAAAAAGAAAAAAAAGCATATTGTTGGCTTCCTCAAATTGGATGGGCAAGTGTGGGTTGGAACAAGTGCTTTTGGCCTCTGGCCCACACCTACCCTGCCTCTTAGCACACACTTGCAAAGCAAACATACAGCAATCCAGGTTTCTATTCCACTTCCCACTTTAATGAGAGCACCTGAACATACTTTTCCCATCATATTACCCATTTATGGGACCAGATAGAGTCCAACACTATTGAACAAAATGAACATATTTTTATAAGTATTTGTTAATGAAATTGTAGGTGCAGTGGAGAACCTTAATACTGAAATCCACACATGCTGGGACTGTGGCCTTACAAAATAGGTTGGCTCTAGATTTCTTCCTGGCAGAGAGGGGAGGGGTATGCCTCTTGTAGGTCAAGAGTGCTACTCCTGGGTTCCTGACAGCTTTGACAACATCATACCCACATGGACTCAATTTGGAATGCTTGGAACTACTTCCAGGAAGAGGGAAAGGAATGCTGGTCCCCCTGACAATGGCCAACATCTTGGCTTCCAGGTCTTTCATGACTTTCTTTTGTGTGCCCTCATAGGGATTGTGTACTGTTTATGTTTATAATGTGTGCCCTCATAGGGATTGTGTACTGTTTAAGTTTACAATGCCTCCTTTCGTGCAAAGAACTGATTCCCAAGCCAATTCCCAAATTACAGGCAGCAGAGATTAGGATGATGCAGTTGAGGAAAAAGGAATCATAGAATCCATTATGCACCATAAGTAAGGTTAGCACCAAAAGAGAGATTATTATGCAGAGTCAAACACTACTGCTGAATCAATCTGAGGGACCTTATGTTGCTCCCTTGCCTGTCCTTTGGGGTACGTGCCAGCCAGCTCACAGGAAAGGACAGTCCACCTGCATAATGATCCCATTTCCTTAGCACTAATCTCATCTCCCTATAATGCTGTAATAGGGGAGGAGCTGAGGCAGCACTAACACCATCTCTTCATTGAAACATATGCTAGTCAAGATTGTCTTTCCCTTACATAGAAGTTATTTAATCTTGTGTATAAAAGCCCTGCAGTTTGAATCCCAGGGCTCTGGCCACACTCAACACTGGTGAGCTACAATAAACTCCTTTTGTCTTATTTCGCAAATTTGCCTTATTAATCAGGGTGAGGTCCAAATGAAGATTTTTCCTTTTAACACTACCACATTGACATTCCTTGCACATTAGTCCAACCAGGTTACTTCTCTATTCAAGAAGGTTCAAAGATTCCCTATTGCCTCTACGATCAAATGCAAACTCCTACGTTTGGCATGCAAAGTGTTTCACAGTCTTGGCTGTAGCCCATCTTTCTAGACAGATGCTACATTTCTCCCTCACATGTAATCTGTATTCCAGCCAAACTGCCCTACACCTGGTTTCTTTTTAATGATATTCCATTTCCCACTTCCGAACCTTTGCATACCTTTGCACAGGTCATGCCTGGAAGGCTTTTCTTCCTCACCTTTGTTTCTCAGAACCCTCAGCTCCTCCCACTTCCTACAAGAAGCATTTTGATTCCCTCCTCCTCCTCAGGCAATAATAAGCTCCCCAAAATTGCTGTGTATTTATTTGACATATATTCAGTATTTATTCATCTATGTACTATTTTTAACCCCAATAGAATGTAAAGTCTTTGAGGGCAAGAAATGTTTTCTTTCTGTCATTGCATAGTGCCTTGAATAAAGTAGGTACTTACTAAGTTCTGGCTAAATTGAATTGTGGAGGTCTCTTTCATGTTGGTTTCAGAGACTAACTCAGTATGGGCCCCTTCTTCCCCCTCTTTTCCAAACACAGCAATGCCAAGGCAGAGACCAGGATGTGGCTTAAGAAATGTTTTGCTTGGGTGACCTGCCCCCATGGGCTCTGTGGTGAAGGGAAGAAGGCAAATCCTTGGACCCTGGCCCCAGAGACTAGGCTAAATCCCTGTGGAATGAAGCATGCCCCCCTGATAGGTTCTTGGAGGCCTTCAGTTCATTAGGGGCAGAGTGTCCACTCTTTGAGGATGGGGAAGCTGGGTGAGTTTGTGAGAGAGGATGTATTTCCCATATTCACCAGGAATTGAGGTCTTCCCCTCTCTCCCTCCACCCACCATGTTTTGCCCTATCCTAATGTCTTCAGGCTCATTTGATTTACCTGGCCTATTCTCCCCTTCACCAGTGTTTTGCTTTTGACCACCGCCTCCTTCAATCCCTCCCCCCTTTTATTATCCCTTTCCCTTTTCTTCCCCTTTAGTCTTACTGCTGCTTCCCTCCCTTCTTTTCCCCCTTCCCTTTTCTTTCCCCTTTTCCCTCCTACTGCCCATAGGGCAAGTTAGATTTCTATACCTAACTGATTATATTATGCCCTTCTTGAGCCAAATCTGATGAGAGTAAGGTTCAAACAATGCTCCCCCTCCTTCTTTCCCTCTGTTGTAACAGGATTTTGTGTCTTTTCCTGTAATGTAATTTACCCTTGTCTGCCTCCTCCTTTCTCAATACATTTTCTAAGATCAGATTGATCCACTTATTTGGATCCATTTAACCCACTTGATTAGATTTTTTTTATCATTACATCAAAGTCAACTAATATCCACCCTCTTAATGTATACTCCTTTAACAAGGTGTAATAACAATACAGTTCTCAAGGGTTGCAAGTGTCATATTCCCTTCTAGGGGTTTAAACCGCGCCCCCCCCATTAACAACATACTGTATCCTTCTGTCCCATTTACCTTTTTAAGTCCTTCTTGAGTCCTGTACTTGAAGATCAAATTTTTTGTTGAGCTCTGGTCTTTTTATCAGGAAAGTTTGGAAGTCTCCTATTTTGTTGAATATCACCTCCTCCCTTGAAAAATGATGCTCATTTTTGCTGCGTAATTGATCCTTGGCTGCATTCCAAGGTCCTTTGCCTTAAGGAATATCATGTTCCATGCCCTGAAGTCTTTTAATGTAGAAGCTGCAAGGTCCTGTGTAATCCTGACTGTGGTTCCATGATATTTAAATTGTTTCTTTCTGGCTGCTTGCAGCACCTTCTCTTTCATCTGGTAATTTTGGAATTTTGCTATTATATTTCTTGGCATTGTCAATTTGGGATCTCTTTCAGGTGGTGATCAGTGGATTCTTTCTATGGTTATTTTCCCTTCTGGTTCTAGGACTTCTGGGCAGTTTTCCTTTATGATTTCCTGAAAGATACTGTCCAGGCTCTTTTTTTCATCATGATTTTCAGGTAGTCCAATAATTTTTAAATTGTCTCTCCTGAGTCGATTTTCCAGGTCGGTTGTTTTACTGATGAGGTATTTTACATTTTCATCTATTTTTTCATTTTTTGTTTCTGTTTGACTGATTCTTGCTCTCTCATAGAGACATTAGTTTCCATTTGTCCAATTCTAGTTTTTAACAGATTGTTTTCTTCTGTTAGTTTTTGTACTTCCTTCTTCAATTGGCCAATTGTGTTTTTTAGGGACTTGTTTTCTTCAGTGTATTTTTTTTCCAATTGGCCAATTGTATTTTTGAAGGACTCTTTTACCTCTCTCATTTGACTATTAAAATCCTTCTTGAGCTCTTCTAAGAAGGCTTTTTGGGCTTCAGACCAGTTCATATTCCCTTTTGTTGTTGCAGATGTGGGTTTGTTGACAATGTTGTCCTCTTCAGAATTTCTGTCTTGATCTTCACTCTTCTCAATATGAATCTATGGTACGTTTCTTTTTACTCATGGTGTTTCTTTATTCCCTGGCCTTTAAAGAGATTGAGCTCTCCTGCTGGGGAACAGAGGGTACTGACCCAAGCTTCTTGTGTTGGGAGCCTAGGTCTTGGTCACTGGCTTTGCGTGCTGGGGCCTCTTATGCTGGAATTGGACTGTAGGTTTCTGGCAGCTTACCTCATGTTGGGCTGGAATCAGCAAGGCTGGAACTTTCAGGCAATTCTAGGTTGCCTGCTTTTCCTTTCCTTTAGCTTTCTTCAGCTCCTTTTAGATGGGTGCTGCAGGTGTTTATCTGCCTGGGGCCCCTGCAGTGTTGTCTCCCTCTTTCTGCTAATGCACGGGAGATTCCTTTGGTGGAGTGCCGAGGCTCCTGGTGGTTTTCTGAGCTGGTTTCCACCAGTTCCCCCCACCCTCACTGAGGCACTGGTAGGTCCAGGTGTTGGTGTTTGCCTGCTCTACCACCTGGGCTTCAGGATTTCTTCACAATTGGAGGCTGCAGGGCTCCTACAGCTCACCTGGTGTTGGGTTGGAATCAGCAAGGCCGGGCTTTAGGAAGCCTTTAGGTTGTTTTCTTCACCTCCTTTCAGATGAATGCCAGGGTACTTGTCCACCTGGGGCCCCTTGTAGTTCTGCCTCCCTCATTTTTGCTGAGGCACTGGGAGACCAGTTTGCTGGGCTGCTGCACTGCTGCTCCTCGTCTTTCTTCTAGTTCAGGTGTTCCAGGGTTTTTTTTTCTGGGGTGATATTTTCTGGGTTTTCAGAGGTTGATAGGGGAGAGTGAGAGTGACTACCTTTTCACTCTGCCATCTTGGCTCCCGGAAGCAGAAGTCCGACAATAGTCTGTTGAGAAGACTATGGAAGTGTTCAGCTCATCTCTCCAGGATCAAGTCCTGATCACTAATCAACATGACTCCATCAGCACTGAGTAGTTGAGATACACCATAGGTCTTTGGCCCATAAAAAGCCTTCAGGGCATCACAAAAGCACTTTGGATTGCTCCTATCAGTGTAAAACTGAATTTCATCTACCTTCTTACTGAGTCAAGACTCTTGCATCTCTCTAACCTTTGCTTGTACTTTACTTTTGATGGAGTTAAAGGCTGCCTTCTTAGAGATGGATGAAGTATATTGCTGGTAAACCCTGTAGAGTTCTTGTCTTTCATTTAGAAGCTTCTGAATTTCCCCATCATTTTCACCAAATCAATCTTGATGTTTGTGAGTGTCCTAGGCCAGATGAGTAAATGCAGTGCTGTACACCAAATCTCTGAAAGTTGCCCACTCATTTTCTGCTCCACTGTTGCTAATTGTGTGTTGGCTCAGTTTTCCCTCCAAATTAGCAACAAACTGTTCATGCATGTAGAAGCACTCTAATATATTCACATTAAGTCTTCTGGTAGTCATCTTGGTTTGGGGCCACCGCTTTTGCTGAATGTGAATGTTTAACTTAGGGAGAATAAGGATACGATTCATCTAGAACTCTGTGCCACACATCACCTTCATCACTCTTACAGCCTATCTGTCTCTTCTCCTTACAATGACAGTCTAATAAATGTCAATGTTTGCTGTGAGGGTGTATCCACAAAGTTTTGTTTCATTTAAGTAAATGGAAGACAGTGTTGGTGATGAGAAGGTCATGAGATGCACAAGTCTTCATTAGTAAGTGACCATTGTTGTTGCTGTTTTCAATTCCATTCCTCCCAAGAACTTCCTGCCATGTCTGATTTTCTGTGTCTACTCTAGCATTAAAATTACCCCAAATTACAAGCTGCTCCTCTTTCAGCACATTGATGATAAGATTCTACAAGTCTTCATAATTTTTTTTCTTTGACTTCATCAGGATTCATCATGGTGGGATCAAACACACTGATGATGGTGGCATGGCACTTTCCTGCAAGAGGCAATCACGTTGTCACGAGCCTGATGTTCGCTCCTTTTGGGAGGCATACAAGTTTCTTGACTAGATTAGTTTTGATTGTGAAACCTAAACCAGCTTCACAATGCTCCCTATCACTGTGCCCACTCAAAAAAAAAAAGTGTATCCAGGCTCTGACTTCAGTAAGCTGGCCTTAATTTAACAGCCTTGTTTCATGCAGGGCTTCTATTTGGATGTGATACCTGCTGAGTTTTCTCACAAGAACTGTTAGTCTTTCAGGTATAGTGGGATTTTTGTTGACCATAAGTATGTGTATATTTCATGTGCTAATGGTGAGTGGAATCAGCTTCACATAGTTTTTACACATTATTTGTGATTTGACCACAGAGTAGTATCTCTGCCTGCCACAGTAAGCAGGTCGGGGTTAGATTAAGTGAAGCAGACAGTTTTTAGGGCATCTTTTATAGCCCCTTCCTCATGCCAGGAGGTGAGCAGTGCAGTCCCTAAAAAAGTCTACTCAGATCCCCGGGGGGCTGCTGAATCCCAGTGCTGCTTCAGTCCCGTAAGAAGATGACCCGATGGCCTTGGCCTCTTGTCTACAAGGTTATGATTACAGTTCCCAGTGTATCCACATCTGCTACTTCATTACTTGCTCATCACCACAGGACTTTTGAGGTACATAAAAATGGTAAAATGGTATGGGTGATGTCTTTTGACTTGAGCATAAATTGGATTTAAAAGAGGCAGAGCTGTGTGAAATCATCAGCTCACTTTCTCTTCCAGAGTCATTGGAATCCAGTGGCAAGACAAAAGTAAAGATGACTGGTGATGGCTCAGGGATGCAACGGATGACCTTATCAAGCTCTAAGTGCTCCATAGCTCCTGTTGCTACTGGCCTTCATGGTCCATTGGAACAAATTGTTCACATCTATTTTGGCAGACAGGCTAAACTGGGTTAAGGGTAACCAAGGGGCCTCAAACCCATTGGTGAGTTAGAGAGGTATCTACCCCAAGCATGTGAAGATTTTCTCAGAGGAACAGACAGATGTGAACAATTTGTTCCAAGGGGTGTAGTTACTGTGCATGCTTACAACTTCTTGATGTCACAGGTGAGAGTTGGGTGGCAGATGGACACCAAAGGGGTGTAGGGTGTCCAGAGAAGACTAGTATGTCTGGTGTGAGAGCTTCCAAGACCTCTTCAGGGTTGCTTTCTACCTTTGGGTCCACCTGTCACCCATCTCACCAAGGGGACAATATAGGGAAGGAAGAGCAATGTAGCCTAATTAGGATCAGGGTAATGATTGGGGAAAGAGCTGAGGGTGTGGAGGGATTAAAGTTCATAGTGAGGGTGAAGAATTAGAAATATAAGGTGGAGGGAAAGATGGTGTGATAAACATTTATGATCAGATAATAGAATGTTTAAAGTTCATGAATGTAGAAGTGAAACACTTGTGGATGATGAGGAAATCAAAGGGATGGCCACTCTGCATGCAACCAAGGTAAAATGGAGAGATAGGTCATGAGAATTGAGAAATTAAAAGTTTAGGGTGTCTGATGGAGCACATTTATGTATGTTTAATTTCCCTAGTAAGAGTTTTGTTAGAGAGGAAAATTGAGGCAAGCACTCAACTCATTGAGGAAGAAAGGAAAATGTCCTAGGAGTTAATAGATAACAGCCACTGGGATCTGGATTGGGTGATACATTTGAACAACATGGAACTCAAAGGAGTAGAGTCTTCTTAATTCCTTATAAATGGAGAGATTGTCTGAAAATTCAAATAGAGGTGGAGCCAAGATGACAGAGAGAAGCCAGGAAGTTGCCTGAGCTCTCCCCAGTTTCCCTTGGAAATAATGACAAATCAAGACTCTAAAAGAATTCTGGAGTGACAATCTACAAAAAGACAGGGTGAAACAATTTTCAAGCCCAATATAACTTAGAACTTCAGGAAAGGTCTTTCTTACTTGGGTAAAAGGTGAGCACTGCCCAGCACAGGCAAGCCAGTGGGAGGCTCTTAGCCACAGTATAGATCAGCAACCAAGCCCCCATGGTTCTGGCTCAGCAGACTTGTGGCACAGCAAGCCAGTTGTAAGGCCTCCAGACCCAGTGCAGCAAGCAAACTGCCATCCCCAGCACTCAGGACACAACAGGAGTGACTAGGTTAGGCCCACATTAGATCAGTGGGCAAGCTAGGGCCCCAGAGGCCCTAGAGCAGAAATTTCTGCCAGTGACCAGGCCCCTGGTCCCCAGCACAAAAAGCTTAGGACAGTGCCTGCTGTACCCCAGGAGCAGCGCTCAACTTTTAAAAATGGACAAAAGACAAAAAACCCTGGTCATAGAAAGCTACTATGGTGACTGGGAAGATTAAAACACAAACTCA
This sequence comes from Phascolarctos cinereus, assembly GCF_003287225.1. Taxonomy (NCBI): domain Eukaryota; kingdom Metazoa; phylum Chordata; class Mammalia; order Diprotodontia; family Phascolarctidae; genus Phascolarctos; species Phascolarctos cinereus. The sequence continues at coordinate 682,059,152 of NW_027555847.1, read as the reverse complement.
GAAGACAGCAACAGTGTCAAAATTCCTACATGTAAAGCCTCAAAGGGAAATATGAATTGGTCTCAAAATGAAAACATCCTCTTGGAGGAGCTCAAAAAAGGACTTTAAGAGTCAAATAATAGAGGTAGAATTAAAAATGGGAAAAGAAATGAGAGGTATGCAAGAGAGAGTCAACAGTTTGGAAAACGAAGGACAAAACTGACTGAAGAAAACAATTCCTTAAAAAATACAATTGGCAAAACAGGGGGAAGAAATCCACTGAAGGAAACAACTTCTTAAAAAAAAGTAGCATTGGCCAAATGGAAAAGGAGGTACAAAAGCTAATTGGAGAATATAATTCCTTAAAAAGTAGAATTGGGCAAGTGAAAGCTAATGACTCTATGAGACATTAAGAATCAGTCAAACAAAATTAAAAGAATGAAAAAATAGAAGAAAATGCAAAATACCTCATTGGAAAAACAATTGACTTGGAAAAAAGATCCAAGAGAGATAATTTAAGAATTATTGGACTACCTGAAAGCATGATCAAAAATAAAAGAGCCTGGACAGCATCTTTCAAGAAATTATCAAGGAAAACTGCCATTATATCCTAGAACCAGAGGGTAAAATAGTCAATGAAAGAATCTACCAATCACCTCCTCAAAGAGATCCCAAAATGAAAACTCCAAGTAATATTGTAGCTGAATTCCAGAACTATCAGGTCAAGGAGAAAATATTGCTAGCAGCCAGAAAGAAAAAAACATTCAGATATCAAGGAACCACAGTCAGGATTACACAGGACTTAGTAGCATCTACATTCAAGGATTGGGGGGCTTGGAATACGATATTAAGAAAGGTAAAATAGTTTCCATTACAACCAAGAATCAACTATCCAGCACAATTGAGCATAAGCTTTCAGGGGAAAAGATAGACATTCAATGAAATAGAGGATTTTCAAACTTTCCTGATGGAAAGACTAGAGCTGAACAGAAAATTTGATCTTCAAATGCAAGACTCGAGAGAAGCATAAAAAGATAAACAGGAAAGAAAAAAAACCCATAGTATTCTATAAGGTTAAACTGTTTATATACCTACAGGGGAAGATGATACTTATAACTCTTAAGAACTTTATCTCTTGCTGAGTGAAGTGAGCAGAACCCGGAGAACATTGTACACAGTAAAAGCCATGTTGTGTGATGACTAATATTGATAGACTTAACCCTTCTCAGCAATACAAGGATCTAAGACATCTCCAAAGGCTTCATGATGGAAAATGCTATCCACATCCAAAGAAAGAACTATGGAGTTTGAATGCAGATTGAAGCATACTATTTGCTATTTTTTCTTCTTCTGTTCCGTTTTGTTTCCTCTTTCTGGTGGTTCCTCGTATTAGTTTTAATTCTTACTTACAACATCACTAATGTGAAAATATGTTTAATAGGAATGTATATGTATAGCTTATATCAGATTGAGCACTGTCTTGGGGAGTGAGTTGGAGAGGGAGGGGGAGAAAAATTTAAAACTCAAAAGCTTATGGAAGTGATTGTTGATAAATCTAAATAAAATAAAAAAAGAACTGTATCTCTACTAGAGCAGTTAGAAGGAGTGTACTTAGAGGGTAGCTATAAGTTAACTTTGATATCATGATGAAAAATAATTAATTAAGGAGTGAAAAAAGGATTGTACTGGGTGAAGAGGAAAGGGGAGGCAGAATGAGGTAAATTATAGCACTTGAAGAGGCAGGAAAGACATATTACAGTAGAGGGAAAGAAGGGAGGGAGTGAGTATTGTTTGAACCTTACTATCATCAGATTTGGCTCAAAGATGGAATAATATATATGCGTGATTGGGCAGAGAAATCTATCTTACCCTATAGGGAAGTAGGAGGGAAAAGCAGAAAGAAAAGGGAGGGAAGGAGCTGATAGAAGGGAGGACAGACTGGGGGGAGGTGGTAATCAGAAGCAAAACACTGATGAGGAGGGACAGGTTGAAAGGAGAGAGAAAAGTATAAAAAGGGGAAAATAGGATGGAAGGAAATACATAGTAAGCATAACTGTGAAAGTGAATAGAATGAACTCTCCTGTGACATGAAAGTTAATAGCAGAGTGGATTAAAAACCATAATCCTACAATATGTTGTTTACAAGAACATATTTGAAGCAGAGAGACACATATACAGTAAAGGGAATAGGCTAGAAAAGAATATATTATGCTTCAGCTGAAGTAAAAAAAAAGGCAGAGGTAGTAATTGCGATCTCAGACAAAGCAAAAGTAAAAATAGATCTAATTAAAAGAGACAATGAAGGAAAACACACCTTGCTAAAAAAAAAAGAAAAGACACCATAGACAAAGAAGAAATATCAATACTAAATATATATTCACCAAGTGGTATAGCACCCAAATTCTTGGAGAAGTTAAGTGAGTTACAGGAAGAAGTAGACAAAAAAAGACAACTATACTAGCAGGGGACCTCAACTCCCACCCTCTGAGAACTAAATAAATCTAACCACAGAATAAACAAGAAAGAAGTTAAGGAGGTGAATAGAATTTTAGAAAAGTTAGATATGGTAGACCTCTGGAGAAAATAGAATTTAAATAGAAAGGAATATACCTTTTTCTTAGCAGTATATGGCACCTACACATAAATTGACCACGTATTAGGACATAAAAATGTCACAATCAGATTCAGAAAAGCAGAAATATTAAATGCATCCTTTTCAGATCATGATGCAATAAAAATTACATGTAATAAAGGGCCATGGAAAGGTAGAATAAAATTTAATTGAAAACTAAATAATCTAATCCTAAAGAATTAGTGGGCCAAAGAACAAATTATAGAAACAATCAATTAAAGAGAATGATAATAATGAGACAACATACTAAAAATTATGGGATGCAACCAAAGCAGTAGTTAGAGGACATTTTATATCTCTAAATGCTTACATGAATAAAATAGAGAAAGAACAAATCAATGAATTGGGCATATCATTAAAAAAGAAAGAAAAAGAACAAATTAAAAATCCCCAATTAAATACCGAATTAGAAATTCTGAAAATCAAAGGAGAGATTAACAGAATTGAAAGTAAAAAAAAAACTATTGAAATAATAAATGAAACTAAGAGCTGGTTTTATGGAAAAAAACAATAAAATAGATAAACCTTTGGTTAATTTGATTTTAAAAAAGAAGAAAACCAAATTACCAGTACCAAAAACAAAAAAGGTGAATTCACCACCAATGAAGAAGAAATTAAAGCAATAATTAGGAGCTATTTTGCCCAACTGCAGGCAAAGTAATCTGACAATCTAAGTGAAATGGATTAATACTTATAAAAATAAAAATTACTCAGATTAACAAGAGAGGAGATAAAATATTTAAATAACCCCACTTTAGAAAAAGAAATTGAACAAGCCATCACTTAACACCCTAAGAAAAAATCTCTATGACCAGATGGATTTACAACTGAATTCTACCAAACTTTTCAAGAACAATTAATTCCAATACTATATAAACTATTTGGAAAAAATAGGTAAAAAAAGGAGTTCTGCCAAATTCCTTTTATGACACAAATATAGTGCTGATACCTAAACCAGGAAGAGCTGAAACAGAAAATGAAAATTATAGACCAATTTCCCTAATGAATATTGATGCAAAAATTTTAAATAAAATGTTAGCAAAGAAATTACAGCAATTTATCATGAAGATAATACACTACGACCAGTTGGGATTTACACCAGGAATGCAGGACTGGTTCTATATTAGGAAAAGTTAACATAATTGGCCAAATCAATAACAAAATCAATGGAAATCATATTATTATCTCAATAGATGCAGAAAAAGCTTTTGAAAAATATAGCATCCATTCCTATTAAAAACACCAGAGAGTATAAGAATAAATGAAGTTTTCCTTACAATAAGTAGTATTTGACTAAAACCAACAGCAAACATTATCTGTAGTGGGGATGAGCTAGAAGCCTTCACCTCATATCTATCACATTGTCCAATATGACAGAAAAGGAAATGATAAATGTTGGAGAAGATACAGGAGAATTGGGACACTAATGCATTGTTGGTGGAATTGTGCACTGATCCAAACATTCTGGAGAGCAATTTGGAACTATGCCTAAAAAGCTATAAAACTATGCATACCCTTTGATCCAGTCATACCACTACTAGGTGTGTATCTCAAAGAGATCATCAAAAAGGGAAAAGGACCCACATGTACAAAAATATTTAATAATGGCTCTTTTTGTGGTGGCAAAGAATTAGAAGGAGGAGTTGCTCATCAATTGGAGAATGGCTGAATAAGTTGTGGTATATGAATGTAATGGAATACTATTGTGCTATAAGTAATAATGAGCAGCCAGATTTCAGAAAAACCTGGAAAGATTTACATGAACTGATGCTGAGTGAAGTGAGCAGAACCAGAAGAACATCGCACGTACTAACAGCAACATTGTGTAATGATCACATGTTATTGACTTAGTTCTTCTCAGCAATACCGTGATCCAAGACAATTTCAAAGGACTCATGATGGAAAATGCTATCCACTTCCAGAGAAAACACTATGGAATCTGAATGCAGATTTAAGCATACTATTTTCTTTTTTTTTCTCCTTTCTCATGGCTTTTCCCTTTTGTACTGTTTCTTCTTTCACAACATGACTAATGTGGAAATATGTTGCCATGATTGCACATGTATAATCTATTATCAAATTGCTTGCCATCTTTGGGAAGGGGCATGGGAGGGAAGGGAAAAAAATTGAAACTCAAAATCTTATAAAAATGAATATTGAAAACTATCTTTACATGTAATTAGAAAAAAATTAAATACTATTTACAAAAAAATTTTCAAAGAGATTGGGAGGAAATGGAAATTTGGATTGTGAGCATGGCCACTCCTTGATATTCTGATGAGTCCTCCTTTCACACAGGTTCCTACACAATCACTATTAAATTCAATTCATAGTACCACTTTGGTGTTTAGACACTACTGGAGTTGCTGGATAGGCAATGATTTTTCCACTGCACCTTCGCTTCATTGTAATAAAAGAGGTTCCCATCTCTTTTCCCTCAAAATGTGACTTTAATCCTTAAGCCCCTCTATCCACATAGCCAGATAGGAAATTCTCTTCTTTCTCCAAGACATAGAAGGAAGTAAGAAAAAATATACAAGGGGAGAGGAGTTGAACAATAACCAGCCATGATTCCAGAAGACTGATGATGAACTGTGCCACATATCTCCCAACAGAAAGATATTGGACTTGAGATATAGAATGAAAGATTTATTTTTTGACATGGATAATTTGAAGATTTGTTTTGCATTTTTGTTTTTCTTATGGATTGTGAGAGTTGGAGGAAGAAAAAATCTTTATTTATTGAAAAATAAAATAAAGTGGAAAAAAAATTTTAACTAGTAGGCAAGGCATGGAATTTGAATGGAGAATGTAGTCCCCTAGAGCCAGAGTCATGTGGGAAAAGCTGGCACCTCATCATGTCCTTTGGTTCCCAGTGACAACCCTCAGAGACTGATGAGAATCAACTCTTTGGGGATGCAGTTCTCTCCTCAGTTGAGTCAAGATTTTATCTGGCTCCCTCACTGAAAAGCCTCCCAACTCTTGTGTATTTTATTGCCTAATCTCATTTTTATGGCTTTCCAGAGTACTATCTTGCTTGTTTTTAGAAATGTTTTCAGTGTCCATGATTGCCTTTTCTGTAATGTGTATAAGGTGGAGGGGAAGCTAAACCAGTCTTGATTAAGATCTTCCAAGTTTTGAACAAAAGTACTTCCTCCTAGAACTATCAGAGAAAATTATTTTTATCCTGAAACTCCCAAAAGAATTGTACCCCTAAAATTCATGTTTCTAATAATAGATAGATATAATTCCAAGTCCAATATCTCTCTTGAATATAGGAGAGTGAGGGAGAGATTGCCCAGCCATACCCATCCTCTAAGAATGCACAAAGGTGGGAGTCCAGTCTCCGTGACATGTGGGGTGTGGCATTCCAGATGTTTATAAAGCACTTAGTATAGTGCTTGGCATATAGTAGGTGCTTAATAAATCTTTATTTTCTTCCCCTTCTTCTATCTATAAATCTTTATTACATAGGCTACCCTGTTCTATATATCACAGTTCATATGTTAATGGACAAGCTTGCCTAATAAAATGATTTTTAATTCCTTCCTGGTCATTTCTCTTACAAGAATTATACACACATACAGAAGGCTATGTTATAAGGTTACGTACTGCAACAGATACTATTCCAAGACTCTCTGTCAATCTGTTTCATTGTCACTTTTTCATACTCAGTTGCATTCCACCAGTTTAATATGGAGTTTTAACTGGAATTTTAGTGGTAATCCTGAAGTTACACTGTACTCTGCCTCTGGCTTTCCCAAAGTCTTTCCTTGAAGGCCAGTGAAAGCCAGTAGTGATTTCAGTCTGAATATCCCTAACCTACAGGCTTCAACATTAATTGTTCTATATTGTTTTGGTAGTTTCCCATTTTAAATTTGAATGTTCTTTGCCTTTGGCTCCCATTTCTGAATGCCAGGCTTTTTAAAATGATGATTCTTGAACGACTGGCTGGTACTCCCTTTCCAAGTGGGAAAAATTTTCACAGTAGTTTTTTCAAGTGTGCTAGAGGCTATTTCTTTGTTTTGGGTGCTTGGTTACATACAACAAGATTTCTTAGTATTGGTTGTTGTTTTTGGTGGTGGGGGTGTTTGGTGGTTCTGTTTATTAATATAATTCTCTCCATTTCCTTCTTAAAATTTTTCTAATTTCTATTAGCCTTTTTGGCACAGATATAATTTTCGTACCCATGACAGGCAATAGTTCAAGAAAATCTCATTTATTTTAAGTGTGTGTGGGACAGCGACCCCAACCCAAATTAAACTCAGAGACTTCTTAAGGTGGAAAGTAAAGGCTACCTTTATTACAATCTCCCGAGATGGCTGTCTGCTCCTTCGATACACTTGGGGGAGAGAGAGAGAGAGAGAGAGAGAGAGAGAGAGAGAGAGAGAGAGAGAGAGAGAGAGAGACAGAGAGAGAGATGGAGTAACAGGGGCCCGCCTTATGAAAGCAAATCTCCACCCACCATGCAAACAAGTCTCCACCCACCACACAAACAAGTTTCCACCCACCACTATCCCTGGGGGTGGGTTTACATTCTAAGCTGGAAAATTTCTTCCTATCCTCTTAACTGGGAGGTGAGGCTCACATTCCAGGCCCAAAATTCAAAGACAAGGAAAGAGGCTGGAAGCTCAGGTTGGGGGTGGAGCAGGGCTTATTCTTTCTGTTAAGTGCTTAAAAACAGGGTCTAAGTGGGGGAGGATCTTGAAAGTAATATTATCAAGAATTATTTGACCCTTTGAGGAGCCTTCACTTCTGTGAGTTCATTTCTCACACTACCTTCTGAACTCATTACCTTAATTACACTGAGAAGTCTTCACTGGGACATCCCATTCAAGTATTATTCTTTTTATATTTCTTGTATTTTCTGGAAGTGTAAAGTATATCTAGACTAGCTTGGCCTCATGTCCTGGTTGATAGCATCATGAAAATAAATTGTGTGACATACCTGCTGTTGATATGTGTTGATATGGATGCCCTGTAGGTCTATGTGCATGTTTTGAATGGCTGCTACATGCATCATTGTGTAATATATGCTAATACATGAAAAAATTACTGATACGTTTTTCATGATTTTGAGTTTTTACATATTACTTTGAAAAATTTTTATGCACAGCATATTTACTCCTTGGAGCATTGATTGCTGTAAGAGTAAAAATGTATTGCTTGCATGGAAATTTGAGCATTGATGTTGTTGCACATGGTTCAACATTTAAATAAAAAAGATAGGGACTGCAAGAACTGAGTCCTATTGTCATGCATTTACAGTGGAGAAGAATAGAAGTCTCCTAATAGTAAACTCAGATCTTAAGAAAGAGGCCATTTTAAGGACATCGTATAGAAATGTGAAAGCCTTAGAAGAGAGTACAATAAAGGTCATTAACATTAAGGCAGTAAGATAATTCAGGAGGTTTTTTTTTTCTAGGTCCACCTAAGAATTTTGGAAATAGGGATATACTTGAGGATAACAGTGGAAAATTGTACGTTGGAACTTCATACTAGTCCACCCTCTGAGAAAGGAGTTATTTTAAAAGGTAGGAGCCATACTACTCAAAGAAGGACTTCCCATACACAAAAAAAACCTGAATATTTCCATTAAGTCCGGGCTGATGCCACAATTCCAGTGGTATAAATATACTATTATTAACATTTTCTCTGGAAAGGAAATAGTGGGAGGCTTGGATTGGGAAGGATCAGAGACATTAAACTGGTATTTAGATTCAGAAAACTGAGTTAGAAAAACTGACAGAGAAACAGATTGACAGGAGTGATGCACTATTGTCTGAAAATATTGACAATGCAAAATGATGAGGCAAAACAGTGGAAGAGACATATTTTAACTTTATCACTAACATTTTTCAGCCTAAAGAAGAAAGGTCTGCTGATTTCATATTTATATTTTAGAATACCACCACCTGGATTCATATAAATATTTTCAAAAACCACCTGCAGAGATTGAAGCAGAAAGGATCCTGAGGAAGCAGACCTACTCAGCATTTAGCAAACAATACATGACCTTTATCTGTTAGAGTTTATCTTTGCTGAAAGGGAAGCCACTGTCAACATTATCTGAGGTGAGAAATGTACTTACGCACGTGGGACAACAGGCTATTTGAAAGGCCTCAGGCTAAACTGGCCTGGGGCCCTCTTCTTGAGTGTGGGCTACAAGGTCATGCAAGGGAACTGAAGCAAAAACCCAGAGCCATAGGCACAAGGTCAAAGATGACCAGATGAGAGAGAAAAGAGAAGGAAAAAAAAACATTCTTTAAGAGAGAGGACTGAGGCAATGTGGTTCATGAAGGCCTGACTCAAGAACACTTCTATCAGGTAACAATCAGAGTAACAGTCTCACTGTCTTTTATAATTGTGGATCCAAGGACCATATATATGTGGTATACACAATAACACTGTGAGCTCCTTGAGGGCAGGGACTATTTTTTAATCTTTCTTTGTATTCTTAGCACTTAGAATAGTTCCTGGCATGTAGTAGGCACTTAATAAATGCTTATGACTGATGAAAACAAGAAAGTAAGAGCTGGCCATGTAAAAACAATATCTTTTTTTCTATCTTTAATAAGCTGAAGTGGGGCTATGGAGGAAGATCACCCTGGATGTTGTGATCTCATCCTCAATTTTTTATGGGTCTATTACTCTTGGACTCATAGGACCTTGTACAAAGATGATGATGAAGATTGAAAATGTAGACTGCAATGCTGCCTTGGACAGCAGATCCCCCATCACCCCATTTGCAAATACCCTCACAACACATACTTGAGAAAATGCCTGTAAAACCCATGGCAAGACTTAGATTAGATGGAGTGAATGATAAAGATTATCTGTACCTGGGATACATCAAAGTGAACTTGAGATTCCTTAAAGAAAAGTGGTGTCAAAAAGACAGTGGGCATTATGGTTCTGGTATATCCAGAAACTCCAATTCTCAATGGAGTGTCAGCACTGATTGACTAGAGTTAATTCCAGCCTTTTTTGAAATCATAACAGGATACCAAAAGCAACCAGCTGGGACTCCATACCTATACACTTTGACCATTTATGCAGATTGTGCCAAGGCTTAAAAAGGACAATGATAAGAGCCATGGAATATCATAGAAGCACTGACTTTTTGACTTCTGGACTGGATCCTAAGGTATTTGGTTTTGTTGAAGCTCTACTATCAGAAGGGTAGAAGGACTGGTAGAGATAAACACTCAGAAAGAGGAGAGGTGTGTTGTTATTTCATGAATGAAGTATGGGATCAACTCACAGAATTCAGCTCACTCATTCATAACCATTCAGAAAAAGATCTAAAGGGATTCCTTTATCTATGGTGGATGATATCAGAAACTGTCTCAAAGAAAAGTTCATTAATAACATCATCATAGAATTGAGCAGCTCTTCTTATGATTCACCGATAATAGTGGTATGTAAAAAGAATGGAATGATGTAGCTATGAAGTATGTCTATCTGTTGACTTACATCTCAAAGTTTTAGATGAAGAAAGTGATACAAATATTCACAATCAGTGCATCTCTGCGTTGAAAAAAATCCAGAGAAGCCACAGTTTCAGCTCAGAAGATCTGGGACAAACAAACAGTGATTTGATATTAGAGGACATCATTAAGACCTTCAACAAAGAAACAAGACAGTTGAAAACCTTGATCTCTAAGGGATTCACAAACTAGTTGACTGATGGGAAGCTAACAAAGTTAGGACACTAGGCAACTTGCTTGTTTACAAAATAACATGAGAGAATGAAGGAACCCCTCAAAAGACTATTCATCACAACTCCCTATTTCCTGGTTTTAATCCTAGCTCCTTTGACCCCCAGAATATCACATTCCAAGCCCTCCAGTCTCTTAATGTAGAAGCTGCTAAATCTTGTGTTATACTGATTGTGTTTCCACAATACTTGAATTGTTTCTTTCTGGCTGCTTGCAATATTTTCTCCTTGACCTGGGAACTCTGGAATTTGGCTATAATATTCCTTGGAATTTTCCTTTGGGGATCTCTTTCAGGAGGTGATTGGTGGATTCTTTCAATTTCTATTTTACCCTCAGGTAATAGGATATCAAAGAAGTTTTCCTCGATAATTTCTTGAAAGATGATGTCTAAGCTTTGGATCGTGCCATGTTTTACAAGTATTATTAATGCACACTGGTTTTCTTTTCAAGTCACAGAATCCTGAGGTCATAGTGTAAGTAAGCTATGTGACACTTGCCCCACATTGGAAATCTGTGATTGTGTAGCTTGAATGCCACTTTCTTTAAGCCTACAGAAAGACAGCATGTCACTGTGGTAATTATTCAATAGAAAAATTCATTGGTTGGGTGTAATATCTGAATTTACCATCAGGTTGCATTCTACTCAAGCTACTAGGTCCGGCCTTGCAAAGTACTCTTTCTGGTACATGTCCTAGATCATCTTTTCCTAAGACGCTATATTATCTCATCTGGCTGTAGGAGGTTGCTCAGCCTACAAACACCTAAGTCCAAGAGCTCTCAGCAGATGTGGTGACAAAAACAGCTTTGATTAACCTCTCATGAGTCATATCTGAATTCAGTCTAGGGTATAGAATGGAATATTGCTCATGATTTTAAAACACAAAATCTGCTATCCACCTTGCAATGGCTCTTGCTCTCAGATGACTTTCTTTTAAGTCTTTTTTTACAACAACAAAAATTTTCCCATTATTTTTCCCACTTCTTCTCTTCTACCATAGCTTCTCCTCATCCCAGAGAGCCATTCCACATAACATAATAATAATAATAAATAATAATAATAATAATAATAATAATAAAGATATTTTAAAAATGAGCAAAATTGATGAAACATATGTGCAATGTACTACAATCAGGGACCTCCAACCTAGACAAAGAGGTGAGGGGAGGGGTATTTTCTCATATCTCTTCTCTGAAGCCATGCTTGTTCTTTGTCATTTTCAACAAATACTTTCTACTTTTGTTGTTGTTTTTTCCCCATTGACATTGCTGTGATCATTGGGCATATTTTATTGGTTCTGCTAATTTTATTCTGTCATTTTCTCCCCTATTCTTCCACTTCCTTTCTGATCCTAAGTGCATTGATTTTGCTTATGTAGAAGCTTTTCAGTTTCAGGTAATTGAAACTATCTATTTATTTTGTAATTGTGTCTACCCCACATTTTGTTAAGACTACATCTCCTACCGATCACTGTGAAAGGAAAGATTTTTAATATTAAGAACACATATCCATTCAGAATATATTATGGAATATGGTGTGAGCTGCTGGCCTAAGCTTAATTTTGGCCTGATGCTTTTTAGTTTTCCCAGTAGTTTTGCTTTTTTTTTTAATTGAATAAGGAGTTATTTCCCAAGTAATTTGTTTTCTAGTTTATCAAACACTAGGTTACTGAATTCTATTCTTTCTGATTTTCTCATGTCTATCTTTGATCTACATTGTTTCCATTAATCTACTTTTCTATTTTTTAACCAATCCAAACAGTTTTCATGACTGCTGCTTTATAATATAATTTGAAATCTGGAAGTGTTATTCATCTGGTTACTTTCTAATGCATTCACAAATCTAAATATTTAGCAATCTGTAATCACAAAGCTTATTGTATATAGAATAAACTGAAAAGGAAATTTGAGCAAAAATTTCTTTAGGGGTACGTTACTCTCCAACTCAATTTCCTGGATGTCTTTCCATTTCCTTTCCAGATCTTTGGGTGTGGACTGGGAGAAGCTTGACCACACACATCTGTGGTTTGTGCAAAAGGAAAAGAGAAGCAATATTTCCTTTTCAAATTCCAGGACCATGGACATAGGAGTGCACAGAGTGGTCAATAGCAGTGTTCTCCTAGGATATGCCAGCGTACTTGATCCGTGATTTGTGCAGGACTTAGATCTTAAAAAGAGAAAGTGGGAAGATAGTGATGGTTCAAGAACTAAAAGGAAATGGTCTTTCCTAACTTAATAGAAAAATGAGATTTATAATACCAGGTAGTCTCAGCAGCTCTGAATCTTTTCTTCTCATGACTTTCCCACCAGGGTGATGATATACTGAGACTTCTATTATTAAGTTTTCAGTCATTCCCAAATCTTTGTGACCCCATCTGGGGTTTTCTTGGCAAAGGTTTGCTTGCTGGCTCATTTTACAGATAAGGAACTGAGGCAAACAGAGGTTAATGACTTGCCCAGGGTCACACAGCTAGTAAGTGTCTGAGGCCAGATTTGAATTCATGAAGAGGAGTCTTCCTGACTCTAGGCCCAGCACTCCACCCACTGGAACACCCAGTTCACCTTAAGAGAGAATACTAGGAAGGTTACTAATAATCCTAACACAGGAGGGTGGTTATTTCCATTCCACCCCTCTCACCTTCAGTCCTAATGAGCTTGTTTGCAACAGGGAGAAAGTCACAAGATATTTATAGCAAGAACTGTCCCCATGTGCAGCATGGGGGTGTTGTTGTGTGATTTGAAGAGAGGCAGAATAGAAATCTCTAGCCTCATCTCCTCTCCACCCCTCCATCCTTCATCAAGATAGACTTTAATATCCACCAGGAGGTGAAACAGTAGGTTGGGGCTAGAAACTTGACTGCTCTGCTCTCCTCAGAGAAAGGGAGGTACTGGGCTAGGTTTATATCTATCTGTTCCATTGAATATTATTAGGTCTAGGGGATGTAGATTTCAGGTTCAAGCTGACTTCTGATCACTATTTATTAGTTGGGAGAAAGGAGTACCAAATCTTTATATCCAAAGCATGACTCCCTTCCCACCAAATACTAGTTCTACAATGAACATAGATAAAATTAGCAAAGAAGCCCATTTGTCCAAGTCAATAGCAAAAGGGAAATCAGAAATTACACATAAGAGAACATATATCTGGCAATACAGAGTGAAGGAACTCTCCAGTTGAGTTATCTAATGAGTCCCAGTTCTCACTCAAGGGGAAATTCTCCTAAGTCTCTAGTGCAGCAAGCTGATATAGAGATAAGATGGAGACTGCCATCTCCTTTCATATCAGCATCTTCCCAGAATCTTATATTCCCTTTAGCAACCTGAAGTGGTATTGGCATCATTCATCTTCTCTCTTGAAGCTGGAAGTCTGATGAACCCTAAAGATTACCTCAAGAGATTGAATAGACTCAAAACAGTTCAAGAGAGGCTGTAACTCTCCTCTCTCCAAATCTCCAGTTATACCCCTACCTTCATGAGGTACAAAGTTGATCTCCACCAATAAGGAGAGGATCCCATTCCAAATGGGTTTGGGACTCGGGTTACATATTTAGGTTGCAAAATCCTTGTTTTGCTCCCTGGCTTCTTTCTACTACCTTGTAATTCAGATTCCTGGGACAGAGAAGGGAGTGGTTTAGACTATAGCTGTGTTTGTGGATGCTACTGCTACATGAGACTTGAGAAGCACATGGAGAGGTAAAGACACATCATCCGGTGTTGGTCAGAAGCCAGAGCTCCATAGGAGTGAAGCAACTACAGGTTGTTGTACTTGGGAAAGGCTTAAGTCCTAGAGCCCAGATGGGAACATGGAGCCTCAAGTAGCAGAGATAGGAAAACAGAGAAAAGACAATAAAACCTTGAGGAGAAAAAAATGTAGAGTTGCTGATACTGACATTTTGAATCATGAATACAGCTGGGCTAGTGGTGGGCTGGAGTTACCTTTTTTTTCTTTCAAAGATTTCATTGAAAAATGTTTTGATATCTTTTCTCTATTATCCTCATTTCCCGATGTGTCCCTCTACCATCACTTGTCACAAAGAATAATTTTTAAAAAGTAGTTTAGAAAGCAAAACAATTCATCAACCAAGCAAACATTGCATACAATATTCTATATCCAAGGGTGTGCTGGTAAATGCTAAACAATTGCCTCAATGGGGGAAAAATATACAGGTCACACCTTTAAGGTAAATCTACATTGTTAACTTTTCATCATCATTTTCTAGACAGTCAATAAAACAATTAATCAAGCCTTTATTTCTAGTTTGCCAATGCTCTAGTGAGCCAAATGCTCACATTGAAAATTTTACAATTCCTTTGGAGAAACTGTTTGAAGCCAACTCCTACACACTACCATTTACATCCCTAGTTCTCCATCTTTACCAAGGAGGAAGATGAATTCCCATACCTCTTCCCTTGCAACATTTAGTTTTCTTTGTGTTACTGTTGTTCTTCCCATTTCCATTGATATGGTAATTTTAAGTGTTGTTTTCCTACTTCTGGTTACTTCATTTTGCATCAGTTCCTATAATTATGCTCATATGCTGCTCTATATTCTTCATATTTCTAATTTCTAACAGTGCAGTAATATTCTACTCCATTCATATGCCACAATTTTTCTCACCACTCCCCAATCATTGGGCATCTATTTTGTTTCCAATTCTTTTTCATTTCAAAAAGTGTTCCTATAAATATTTGATAAATATGAGAGGCTGAGGTGGAGCCAAGATGTCAGAGAGAAAGCAGGAACTCCCCTGAGCTCTCCTCCAAAGCCCTCTATAGACCTTTAAATGATACCCTAAAGCAAAGCCTGGAGTGATAGAACCCACAAAATGATGGGATAAAACAATTTTCCAGCCCAAGATGACTTAAAAGTTTGGCAGGAAAGGTCTGTCACATCAGAGTGAGAGTGGAGAGCAGTCCAGTTCAGACTGTGATAGCATAGACTAGGCCCCAGCAAACCAGAAGCAGGCCTTGGGAGAAAATGAATCAGCAGCTTCAGTGGCTGCTTCCAGAAGTCTTAGCCTAAAGATGGTAAGGGGGTCGGACAACTGGTCAGAAGGAAATGACAGGAGTCTCTTTGCTGGCACTGGGAACAGGACTCTGTTCTTTTGCCCATACCAAGACCCAGGTTGCAGTCCTGGGTGGCAGTCCCACAGCGAGGAGGAGCACTAGCAATTCAGAGCTTGGGGCTGCAGTGGAGCAGGGCTCCTCATCACAGTTCCAGGGCAGAAAAGACTGCTTGCAGTTGCTCCCAAACCAGTGCACCAAACAGAAGAGTAGGAAACACACCTCTATAGCACCTTGGAAAAACTGAAAGCACAAGTCCCTAGAAGTATCTCTGAAAAACAGCTGCATAAAACCCCTGAAGCTGGGGACGGTGTACCCTTTACTCTGGAAGCAGAGTCCCACTTTAGCAAAGAGTTAAAAGTCAAGAAATAGACTAGGAAAATGAGCAAACAACAGAAAAATATCCTGACCATAAAAGGCTACTGTGGTGACAAGGAATGCTAAAACACACACTCAGAGGAAGACATCAAAGTCAAAATTTCTACATCCAAAGTCTCCAAGAAAAATATGAATTGATTTCAGGCCATTGAAGAGCTCAAAAAGGATTTTAAAAATCAAGTAAGAGAGGTAGAGAAAAAAATGGGAAAAGAAATGAGAGTGATGCAAGCAAATAATGAAAAAAGAGTCAACAGCTTGGTAAAGGAGGCACCAAAAATACTGAAGAAAATAGCACCTTAAAAAGCAGAATAAGCCAAATAGAAAAAAGATGCACAAAAATTCACTGAAGAGAAAAACTCCTTAAAAAGCAGAACTGGCCAAATGGAAGATGAGGTACAAAACCTCATTGAAGAAAACAATTCCTTAAAAATTAGAATTGAGCAAGTGGAAGCTGTCTCTATGAAACATCAAGAAACAAAACCAAACCAAAAGATTAAAAAAATAGAAGGCAATGTGAAATATCTTATTTTAAAAAAAACTGACCTGGAAAACAGATCCAGGAGAGATAATTTTAAAATTGTTGGACTTCTGAAAGCCATGATCAGAAAAAGAGCCTAGATATTACCTTTCAAGAAATTATCAAGGAAAACTGCCCTGATATTCTAGAACTGGAGGGTAAAATAGAAATGGAAAGAATCCACTGATCAGCTCCTGAAAAAAATCCCAAAATGCAAGCTCTCAGGAATATTATAGCCAAATTCCAGACTCCCCAGATCAAGGAGAAAATGCTGCAAGCAACCAGAAAGAAACACAGGACTTATCAGCTTCTACATTAAAGGATTGCACGGAATATGATATTCCGTGAGCAAAGGAGCTAAAATTACAATCAAGAATCACCTACCCAGCAAAACTGAGTGTAATCCTTCAGGGCGGAAATACAAATTCAATGAAATAGAGGACTTTCCTGACGAAAAGGCCAGAAGTGAATAGAAATTTGACTTCCAAATACAATATTCAAAAGAAGCATAAAAAGATAAACATGGAAGGGAAATCATGAGGGTCTTAGTAAGGTTAAGCTGTTTACATTCCTGCATGGGAAGATGATACTTGTAATGCATAAGAACTTTCTCATTATTAGAGCAGTTAGAAGGAGTGCATATAGACAGAGGGCACATGTGTGAGTTGAATATGATGGGATGATAATTTTAAAAATAAAATTAAGGAGTGAGAAAAAGGAATGCACTAGGAGAAAGGGAAAGGGAGAGGTAGAATGGAGTGAATTATCTCACATAAAAGAGTCAAGAAAGCTATTACAGTGGAGGGGAAGATGGAGGAGGTGGCAGGGAATGCTTGAACCTTACTCTCATCAAAATTGGCTCAAAGAGGGAATAACATACACTCAATTGGGTATAGAAATCTATCTTACCCTACAGGAAAGTAGGAGGGGAAAGGGGATAAGAATGGGGGGGATGCTCATAGAAGGGAGGATGGATTGGGGGAGGCATTGTCAGAAGCAAAACACTTTTGAGCAGGGACAGGGTGAAAGGAGAGAAAATAGAACAAACAGGAAAATAGGATGGAAGAAAATACAGTTAACAATCATAACTGTAAAAACAAATTTTGAAGCAAGTTTCTTTGATAAAGACCTCATATCTCAAATATATAGAGAGAAATGAGTCAATTTTATAAAGATAAGAGCCATTCCCCAATTGACTAATGATCAAAAAATATGACCAGTCAGTTCTCAGATGGAGTAATCAAAGCTATCTATAGCCATATGAAAAAATGCTCCAAATCACTACTGATTGGAGACATGCAAATTAAAACAATACTGAGGTACTACCTCACACATGTTAGATTCGCCAATAGGACAGAAAAGAAGAATGATGTGTAGGGGGGGATGTGGGAAAATTGAGAGATGCATGCACCATTGGTGGAGTTGTGAACTGATTCAACCATTATGTAGAGCAATTTGGAACTATGCCCAAATATTTACAGTAGCTCTTTTATAGTGGTAAAAAATTGGAAATTGAGGAAATCCCATTAATTGAGCAATGGCTGAACAATTTGTGGTATATGATGGTGATGGAATGATATTGTGATATGAGAAATGATGAGCTAGATGCTCTCAAAAAAACTTGGACAGACTTACATGCACTGATGCAAAGTGAAACGAACAGAACCAGGAGAACATTGTCCACAGTGACAACAATATTGTAAGATGATCAACTATGAATGGCTTAGCTATTCTAAATAATACAGTGATCCAAAACAACTCTGAAAGAAGTATCATGAAAAATGCTGTCCATCCCCAGAGAAAGAACTGATAGAATCTGAATATAGATATAAGTATACTTTTTTAACTTTCTTTATTTTTCTTAGGTTCTTATTTTAGTCTATGTTTTACAACATGACTAATAGGGAAATGTGTACCACCTATATCAAATTGCTTGCCTTCTCAATGAGGGGGGTGGGAAGGGAGGGAGAGAATTTGGAACTCAATTTTTAAAATGAATGTCAAAAATTTTTACATATAATTGGGGAAAAATAAAATATTAAATTTTTTAAAAAAATGAATGAATGAATGAATGAATGAATGGATATTAGAGATTTCTTTTTATCTTTGGCCATCTGAGGGTACATGCCTAGTAGTGGAATTTCTGAGTCCAAAAGCAAAAACATTTTAGTCACTTTCTTAGCAAAATTCCAAATTGTTTTCCAAAATGATTGGTTCAATTCAGTGTGTCTATCTTTCCACAACCCTATATCTCTTCATTTTTGTCAATTTGCTGGGTTTGACTTGTTTAAATTTGAATATGATTTTTTTCTTGTCAGTGATTTGGAGCAACCTGTAAATAGTTGTTAACAATTTGTGATTCTTCTTTTGAGAACTGCTTGTTCATTTCCTTTGATTTCTTATTTGGGAATGGCTTTGGTCTCCCATATTTCTATTAGTTATTTATATATCTTGGAGATCAGACCCTTTACAGAGACTTATAACTTTTTCCACCAAGTTTTCTATCTTATTCTGGTGACATTTATTTTGTTTATTCAAAAACTTTGATATTTTATGTACTTGAAATTATCTAATTTATCTTTTGTGGTCATCTTTGTCCTTTGTTTAATCAAGAATTCTCACCCTAGTCAAAGATGTGGAAGGTATTTGATTCATTTCTCTCTTAAAATTTTAATAACATGCCCTCTAATACTCAGATCATGTATTCATGTTGAGTTTATTGGGGTATATGGTATAAGATGATAGTCTACACTTAATTTCTGCCACAGTATTTTCCAATTTTCCCAGAACTTATTGTTAAATAGAGGGGTTTTTTCATAAGAAATTTGTGTTCTTAGGCTTACCTAGCAATGAATTATTTAATTAAGTTGTTCCTGATTCTTCCTTAACTATTTCACTGATGTTTTTCTATTTTTCATCCAGTACCAAATGATTTTTTATAATTGCTGATTTGTAGTGTAATTGACACCTGAAAGTGCTATTTCTCCCACTCATTCCTACTTTTTCCTCATTATTTCTCTTTAGATTTGAGGTCTTTTGTTTCTAAAAGTGAATTTTATTGTTTTGTCTAGCTCCATAAAGTATCCTCCTTTAACAGTTTAATTGGTATAGCACTAAGGCTATCAATTAGGTTAGGCAGTACTGTCTTTTTTTATTATTATCATATTGGCAAAGGCCAGGAATGAGCACTGAAAATTCCTCCACTTATTTAACTTTATTTCTTAAAAGAGTATTTTTAATTGTATCTATATGGGTGGTAAGTTTGCCTTGGCCTATTGGCTCCCAGATATCTCATGAAATTAGTAGTCAATTGTAATGGGATTTCCCTTTCTATGATTGCCTCCTGGATTTATTGCTATATGTAAATACTATTAATTTTAAAGGTTTATTTTATATTCTGCTACTTTACTAATGCTATTGTCATAATTAGTATCCTTGCTAATTCCCTAGGGTTTTCTAAGTAAGGTGTCATTAGTGACTCAGTCATCATCCCCCTTTGCCTATATTTTTATTTTGTTTCTTTCCCCCAATCATATTTTAATGCAAACATTAGCATTTCTCAGACTTGGTCAAATAATTATAGAGAAAAGTGACATCCTTGCTTTATTTCTGCACTTACTTTTAAAGATCCTAGTGTTTCTTTATTGAACATAGGAATACTAGCTTTTGGTTTTTGATATATACTTTTAATCTTATTTTAAAAGGCTTATGTCTATGTTTTGTAGGATTTTTAGCATAAGTGAACATTGCACTTTGTCAAAAGCTTTTTCTATATCAATTGATAAAGTCATGTAGTTTGGGATAGTTAAATATATTAGTTGTTTTCCTTTTTTAAATTTTTTAAATTTTATTAATTTATTTTGATTTATCAACAATCACTTCCATATGCTTTGAGCCTAAAATTTTTCTCCCCCTTCCTCCCCACCACCTTCCCCAAGATGGCGCACAATCTGATATAGGCTATACATTTACATTCTTGTTAAACATATTTTCACATTAGTGAAATTGTAAGCAAAAATTAAAACCAATATCAGAAAGAGGAAACAACTCAACAGAAGAGGAAAAAAATGATAGTGATTCAACTTCCATAGTTCTTTCTTTGGATATGGATAGCATTTTCCATCATGAGGCCTCTGGAGATGTCTTAGATCGTTCTAATGCTGAGAATGGTTAAGTTTATCAATATTAGTCATCGCACAAATGGCTGTTATTGAATACAAAGTTCTCTTGGTTCTGCTCACTTCACTCAGCATCAGACCATACAAGTCTTTCCAGGTTTTTCTGAAGTCAACCTGTTCATCATTTCTTATAGCACAATAGTATTCCATTACATTCATATACCACAACTTGCTCAGCCATTCCCCAATTGATGGGTATCCTCTCAATTTCCAATTCTTTGCCACCACAAAAAGAGCTGCTATGAATATTTTTGTACATGTGAGTCCTTTTCCCATTTGTATGATCTCTTTGGGATATAGCCCTAGAAATGCTATTGATGGATCAAAGGGTATGCACATTTTTATAGCCCTTTGGGCATAGTTCCAAATTGTTCTCCAAAATGGTTGGATCATTTCACAACTCCACCAACAATGCATTAGTGTTCCAATTTTCCCACATCTTCTCCAACATTTATCATTTTCCTGTTTTGTCATGTTGGCCAGTCTGATAGGTGTGATGTGGTACCTCAGAGTTGTTTTGATTTGCAATTCTCTAATCAATAATGATTTAGAGAATTTTTTCATGTGACTATAGATGGCTTTAATTTCTTCATCTGAGAACTGTCTGTTATATCCTTTGACCATTTATCAATTGGGGAATGGCTTGTGTTCTTATAAATTTGTCTTAATTCGCCATCTTGGGGAGGGTGGGGGGAGGAAGAGGGAGAAAAATTTTCAACTCAAAAGAATATGGAAGTGATTGTTGATAAATCAAAATAAATTAATAAAATTTAAAAAAATAAATTTGTCTTAATTCTCTATATATTTTAGAAATGAGGCCCTTATCAGAGAGACTGGTTGTAAAAATTCTTTCCCACTTTTCTACCTTCTTTCTAATCTTAGTTGCATTGGCTTTGTTTGTGCAAAAGCTTTTCAATTTAATGTAATTAAAATTATCCATTTTGCTTTTCATAATGTTCTCTATTTCCTGTTTGGTCATGAATTCTTCTGTTCTCCATAGATCTGATAGGTAAACTATTCTTTGTTCTCCAAGTTTGCTTATAGTATCAGCCTTTATATCTAAGTCATGAACCCTTTTTGACTTTATTTTGGTATGTGGTGTGAGATTTGGGTCTATGCCTAGTTTCTGCCATACTCTTTTCCAGTTTTCCCAGCAGTTTTTTTCAAAGAGTGGATTCTTATACCAGAACTGGGGTCTTTGGGTTTATTAAATAATAGATTACTACATTGACTACTGTGTCTTGCATATTTAACCTATTCCACTGATCCACCACTCTATTTCTTAGCCAGTACCAAGCAGTTTTGATGATTGCTGCTTTATAATACAATTTAAGATCTGGAATTGCTAGGCCACCTTCCCTTGCATTTCTTTTCATTAGTTCCTTTGATATTCTGGACCTTTTGTTCTTGTTATTATTTTTTCTAACTCTATAAAACATTTTTTGGTAGTTTGATTGGTATAGCACTGAATAAGTAAATTAGCTTAGGTAGGACTGTCATTTTTATTATATTAGCTCGGCCTACCCATGAGCAACTGATTTTTCCAATATTTAGATCTGATTTGATTTGTGTGAAAAGTGTTTTGTAATTGTGTTCATAGAGTTCCTGGGTTTGTTTCAGTAGGTAGACTCCTAAATATTTTATAATGTCTACAGTAAGTTTAAATGGGATTTCTCTTTCTATCTCTTGCTGTTGGGCTTTGTTGGTAATATATAGAAATGCTGATGATTTATGTGGGCTTATTTTATAGTCTGCAACTTTGCTAAAGTTGTTTATTATTTCAAGTAGTTTTTTACTTGATTCTCTAGGATTCTCTAAGTATATCATCATGTCATCTGCAAAGAGTGATAGCTTTGTTTCTTCTTTGCCTATTCTAATGCCTTCAATTTCTTTTTCTTCTCTTATTGCTAAAGCTAATGTTTCCAGTACAATATTGAATAACAGTGGTGATAATGGACATCCTTGTTTCAACCCCAATCTTATTGGAAATGCTTCTAGCCTGTCCCCATTACATATAATGCTTGCTGAAGGTTTTAGATATATGCTATTTATTATTTTAAGGAAGACTCCATTTATACCTATGCTTTCTAGTGTTTTTAATAGGAATGGGTGTTGTAGTTGTTTTCTTAATGTTGAACCATCCTTCTATTCTTGGCATAAATTCAAATTGATTTCAGTGAATAATTCTTTGGAGATATTGTGATAATCTTTCCACCAGTGTTTTATTCAAAATATTTGAATTAGTATTAATAAGTGACACATTTTCTTTTAGTCTATGATCTTGAGACAAGGAGTAAACATTTCTCTCATGTTCCTTTCCAACCACACAATAGAAGATCTGGAAGAACAAATGAAGGAAAGATAGAAGATGGGTACAAGGTACATAATATCACATTCCTAAAGCACATTATTCATAATAACCTTGTGAGCAAAATGACACAAGGACTTTCCTCATTCATTTTATAGTTAGAGAAATTGACATTCAGGAAACCCCAGATCAATGAGGGAACAAATGGTGGAGTCAGCTAAATGGGAGAGAGTCAGTTCAGAAAGCTGTACCCTGAACTAACTTCAGAAGGCATCTGAGAGAAGAAAAAAAGAGGAGGAGGAAGAGATTAATGAGTGAGTGACAGAGGGATAAATGCCAGCCAGAAGGAAGGACCTACAGTTCTATAAGGTTACTTTGGAAAACCAGGAAATGGTTGTTCCATGAGGTTTGGGTAGGGGTAGAGAAGGAAAGGATTGAGTTTTAGTTTTGTTTATAATTTTTATAGTCCTTTTGGTTTCCAATTTTTCTACTTCTAATTTTCCAATTTCTAGTTTTTAATATTTCCTCTTTTGTGATTATTTTGGTTTGTTAGGTTTTAGTTTTTGAAATGCATATATCATTAATTACCCATGTCCTTTTCTATTTTGTTAATGTATATATTTTTGTAAATAGTATTTTTTCCAATTACATGTAAAGAGTTTTCGACATTAATTTTTATAAGATTTTGAGTTCCAAATTTTTCTCCCTCTCTCCCTTCCCTCTCCCTTCCCTCTCCCTTCCCTGAGATGGTGAGCAATGTGATATAGGTTACGCACGTGTAATCATAGAAACATATTTCCATATTAGTCATATTGTGAAAGAAGAAACAGAGTGAAAGAGAAATTCCACAAAAAGATAACATGCCTCGATCTGTATCCAGACTCCAAAGTTCTTTCTCTGGCTGTGGATAGCATTTTACATTGTGAGTGTTTTGGAATTGTCTTGGATTGTTAATGGATATTTTTATGTATTGAATTTTTCCCCTGAAGACTGCTTTAGATGCATCTCAAAAGTCTGGCATATTGTTTCATCATTAGAATTGTAGGTCATACAGTTATTAATTGTTTTTTTGTTTTGTTCTTTCACCGACTAGTTATTTAGGTGCTGTGGCATCCTAAAGAGGATGTGTGGGGAGTCTGTGGGTGCTATTACAGCCACTGGGTTCCACCCTGTTATTGACTGCAAGTGAGCATGTTACTGGCTCCTTAGAGAAGGGTGATACACTGCAGGGAGCCACACCACCAAGAGAATAGACCCTTGTAAAGTGGGCTTGTAGGGATCAATCTGCCTGTTGGGTTAAGGACTCCTCTTTCTTTTGGATGTCTGGAAGTCAGAAGTATTGACTTCCAGTTCACTGGATGAATCAGAGAGACAATCTAGAGACCAGACAGAGGAGAAAGGTTGAAAGGGCTCATCAGGATGCTGGACAGAGATTCTGGGACAGATAGCAAATAGCCAACCATGGGAGAAAATAGCTTCTGATCCTGAATCCTCTGATAAGCCACTTAGCAAGGCACTCAGAGTATGGAGAAAAATTATAGTGTTTCATCCCACTATGCCTGTGATGTTGGCTAAGTGTAGGAGGGAATGAAGCTCTCTTCAGCCAGTGATGGGTAAAATGACAAAGCAAAGTAGGAGTTCAGATCTTGTGAGAAACCACAGCCAGGTGTGTGGGAATTTCCATAGTGTATTTGATTCTTCCATCACAGTGGCTAGCCAGGCACCATTCAGCTGAAGCAAAGGGTTGGCAATTTGCACCAGTTCTTGTCTTTACCTGTTACTTAGGTCTGTTTAGGATTCATCCCTGGGGAAGCTTCATTTCTCAGTAGAGGAAATTGGTTTCTCTATTCTCACATTCACTGGCCCATCACTCGAATTGCCAGTTATTCCAGCGATAATTTGATTTTTTACATTGGTCTTGTGTTTCTCCAAAAGGGAGTAAGAATAATAAATTATCCAGGGTTTCATACGAATAAAGTATAGGGCAGGTAATTTATTCCCCCACAAAAAGCAACAATGAACTTTACAGTCATAGCATGCATGAACAAAATGATTTAAACAAAATTCAGAATTTAACTTTTAGCCAGGTTTAACCTGCTGGGAAGCTGCTAGGAGGCTTCATCAAGTCATAAAGTTTGGTGACTTGGTTAAATAGCCATTTCATATTTCACCTATCTGAACCCAGCCAATCAAACATGAACTTCTTTTCTGGCAGTCCTCTCTCTCTGTCTCTGTCTCTCTCTCTATGTCTCCATGTCTCTCTCTGTCTCTCTGTCTCTCTGTCTCTCACTCTCTCTCACCAATGCCAACCATTCCCTTCATGCCAGCCTAATCCTTCTGCTGCTGCTAGAAGTTGCAGAGTGGGCAAATTCCTTGGGCTCATACTGGTGTTATCATCTTTATATTTCAGGTAGTAAAAGTATCCTAAAATAGAGAAAGATAGAAGAATCTTGAAGGGAAATGAGGCAGGGTCTCCATTTGGAGTTCTTCCTAGAACTCCCATTGAGAAGAAAGGAGATTCTTGAGGAGAGGAGACAGGGCCAAGGGAGGTGGGCAGGGACTTCTGCATTTCAGAAACTTCCGGAACTGCAACAGTCCCTCAGAGGTGGGTCTTTCTTCATGTTGAGGGTACCTAACCAATCCCCCTCATAATGTATGTGGGCACGAGGCTCCCTGCCCCTTGGAGCATTACTCCAATTTTACAGGTGGGGTCTACTTTACAGGTGGGGACCCAGTTAACCTTACAGAAAAGAAAAAGGGAGAGACCTTGGCTGAGTCAAGCGGATCAGCTTTGACTGTGTGCGTAATCTGTGTATGACCCTGCGTTATACAGGGAGAGAAGTGAGTAGTGTGCCTCTCTGCCTCCCATCTGGGGGCTGCTGCATCTAAAGGGCGCCAGTGTTTTGAGGAGGGTCCTGAACCTTGGTGAGGGATGAGGGAAAGGCTAAGCTACAGCTACAAGGAATGGGGGAGGGTGTCCTAAATTTTTGTTTGAGGCGATTGTGGGCAGGTGGGAGGGCAGTGTGCCCGTGAGTCTATTTTAAAGGTGTCAGGTACTAGGGGGCTAGAGGATGAATTTATGTCGGGCGGGACTGGTGCCTCGGTGCAGGCAAGAATGAGGGCCAGTCGTGAAACTGAGCTGGGATGTGAATGGAGTGAAGACTGGGGAAGCAGAGTTGGGGTGGGGTTACGGGAAGAGCTCAGAAGCAGCTAAAGAGAGTGGGCGGGAGGATCTTTGGCAGCCTAAAGAGGGTGGGCGGGGAGGCCGTAGGTGATGTTGCAGGCACCCGAGTCTCTCCCAGTTATGCTTTTGGAGGCGGGCAGGTTACGGGCTCAGCAGGAATGGGTGGGCGTGACTAAAGCTGCAATCCGAGCTCTTAGGCTTCTCGGGAGCCTCTGCACACCCTGACCAGACTTCTTCGCATCCCTACTGGTGCAGCTGTTCGTGCATCCTCCTACCACGTCCTCTCTGACTTCTGCACAGCGCTCCTCTCCTAAGACGGTTCCTGAGGAGCCTTCGAGAAGCCCTCTGTTTCCCCACCTTTTGTGTTACTGCATGAAATTTCCTTAGTAGTGCCCCTCCGCCCTCCCGATCTGGTTTCACCGCAATCAGAGCCCTTAACCACCGCACCAAACCGCCTTGAGACCCTTCCGTAGGGACCTTCCAGGTGATTTTCCTTCTGTGCCTCCTCCTCCTCCTGTCAGGGCCCAACCACTCCCAGAACACTTATTTGTTTATTTCCTGTAATCACTCCTGCTTCATCCTCTGACTTCTTAGTATCTTTGCCCAGACCCCCTCCCCTCTCCCATCCAGTTCCTACCATCACTCCCATCCTCTGGCCTCCTCCCCAGCCTCCTTCCGGAGCATCCTCTAGCTGAGGAGAGAGGGGCAGTGCCTGCCTGATTACCAGTTCCGCCTTTTTCCAGGAGGGAGCATCTACTGCCCTGACAGCCTGGATTCCCAAACTTACACCCCTACGCTGGCCTACCTTCGGCAAACCCCGGTGCTAGAGCATCAGGTAAGTGAGATCCAGAAGAACGTGTGTGTGTGTGTGTGTGTGTGTATGTGTGTGTGTGTGTGTGTGTGTGTGTGTGTGTGTGTGTGTAGAGGATCGATATTACCTAGAGGACAGACCTTTCAGGGCCCCAACTTCACACCCACCCCAAGCAGGAGCAGAAATAGGAACAGGTTAAGCATGTGTGGCCCAGGGGCTGGTGGGATGATCACCAGCTTTTCGGTTGTGGGTTTGCCTAAGAAAGGGAAGTGATTATCCCAGGGTTCTAAGGGGATAGGGACAGGGTGATGGGCACTTAGTGATCTCAAAATCTCTTAAGAATTAAAGGAGGTCTTTGAAATTTTGTTGGGGATTCTAATGACTAGTGAAAGTTAGCAAAGCTGAATCATCTGGAAGAAAAGAGCAAGTTATGTTTTGTTTTAAGCTAAATTAAGAAAAGTTACCACTTTGAAGGACAGAGAGGAACTGGTCCTATGATTTTATTGGTTTATGGAATCTGGGATTAGGAAATGCCTTTTGCTAATGTAGCTCAACACCTCTGCAACTCATAGCCTTACAGAGTTGTCTTAGAGCACTGAGAGGTTAAGTGACCTACTTGTTCAGTGACCCAGGTGTCTAGGAGTGGGCCTTGAACCTTTTGAACTTAGAGGCTAGATCTCTTATTTCACCACATCTCAATGTCTCTCATTACCGCTCTGAAGACAGTAAATGTTATAGTGATAGACATCCTGCAGATTGAAAGTCTCTGATCCAAAGGTCTGACATGTTGATCATACAAAGGCTCTGCCCCTTCACTTCAAGTTCAGGAATCCGCTGTTGGAGTTGTCTTGAGAATTAGTTTTCCAAACCAGTTTAGATTCCACCCACTTTTCTTTAACTTCAAATGTCATCAAAGTCCTAAACTGTAAAGTTAATTTACCATCCAAGGAAGAAATGGCAGAGCAAGAGAGAAGGAGGCAGGGATGGTTGATGTAGTGATCAGTAAAGCTAGGCTAGCAAAGGGATCTAGAAGCTATGAGCTTCAAATGTTGCTGAAAGGAACCTTAGACATATCTGCTCCGAACTCCTCATTTCACAAATGAAGAAATGGAGTGCCAGAGAGAGGAAGTGACTCACTTGTCCAATAGGATGAAGGTCATCAGTGGCAGAACCAGAATTAGAAATCAGATCTTTTGATTTGACCAAATGAGAGAATATTTATAAAGCACTTAGCGCAGTTCCTGGCACAGAGTAGGTGCTTAATAAATGCTTATTCCTTTCTCCTTCCCATCGGCCTTTGAGTCCAAAATCAGAACACTTTCCATTTCACAATCACAAATCTCAGAGTTGGAAGGGAGCTCAGATGTCATTCAGCCCAACCTACATGTACGTGTTTTGGAGTCATTCCCTTCTGTTTCTCTCTCTTGAATATCTGTCACCATAGTAGCCTTTGTTCATTCTTTCAGCCTAGTTCCTGACTTCAGACTTTATGTTAAAGCTGGACTCTTTACTTCTGGAGGGAATGTCTAGGATGTTTATTCTAGGATCTCAGGAACATCTCAGTCTGGGCACCTGTAAGCCTTCAGTGATCCCAAAGTGGTCTGATACAGTGGCCTGACCCAGGACAAAATCTGATCACTGCCCCTCTTGATCTGAGTATGCAAGCTCCTGACCTGATTTTGGATCTGAGCAACATGACTTGCCTCATTTGAAGTTCTAATAGCCAGCTATTAGACTCAGCCTTTATCAGGCATCTGGAAAGCTCTGATGATTCAGTGACAGAGGTGTAAGCTCCCTTTTGATGGGAGATTCCTGCCCAGTTATTCTCCTTCAGGTTTCGAGACCTGGAATCTGGACCTGAGATGCTCCTCTGCTACTAGGGTCAGAACCTTACAGCTGTCGCTTGCTTCTAAACTTGATCTTTGCTCAATATACAGTCTATCCTAGGTACAGGTCTCCTTCTCAGCCCAACCGGAGACTGTGTAATGAGCATGACCTGAAGCTGTGTAGTGAGCAACAGAGCTCCCTGGCACCTGTTCCTGGACCTACACAAGTTTAGGCTTCTCTGTGCTGGTCATGAGACTTCTTGCCCTGAAGCAGCGTCTCCCTACAAAGGAATGCTCCATACCCCAACTCAAGACATAGGCAGACCCGGTTCCCAGTGTCCACACATCTCTGCTTCCCTCTTTCAATTTGCACTATAAAAAAGCCTCACTGTGATTTTTTTTATTTCCCAATTAGAATTTGATCTGGTACATTTTCTAGATGATTGAAGGAATTATGGGGCTGAGGGAGAGGAAAGCTTATTGTTACTCATCTGCTGCTCTGCTGCCGTGCTTCCTGAGGTCACATGATTTAGAACTGGAACAGATGTCAGAGATCATCTGGTTCAATTATATTATAGATGAGAAAATTCAGGACCAGAGAGGAAAAGTTATAGGTGATACTATCATTAGTGGAAGGGTTTAGTTTTGAGCCAAGGGCACTTGATTCCACATCCAGAGTGCTTCCCTTCCTACCACATTGCCTGTTCTTCATCCGCATATCTTTCTTGAGAGCCTTCTACCTTGTCTTGAGCTTTCTTCTCCTCCAGAGTCTCTGGCCAAGGATTAGACCCATCTTCTCTCTGGACTCTTTTAAGTAAGTTCTTTATGAGTGTTGGAACATATCAGACTATGGTTTACATTCCCCTGCTTAGCTTTTATAAACCCAAGAAAGGCATGACCCCCTCCTTCTAAGGTTCCTGTCACTTCAATTTCTAAACCCTCCTTGTGGGAAGAACTTTGTTTAAGGTCCTCACCTAATCCTCACAGCTCTAGAGAGGACAGCTACTGGAGATGGGAAAAATTTAGGGCTTAATCCTATAGGCTGGCCCTTGGGGCCCTTGTCCCTGTACATGTTGCTTCTACTTTACCTAAAAATGCTGACAATAAGGAACACCCGTAATAACACCAGCAATCTACTGTTTCATTGTCACCCATTCTCCTCCCACTCAAGGCCAAAGGATCTATTGAATCCCATAGACTACTGAATCATCAGCCTATTAGCTGAATGTGTCTCTGTGACCCAGAGCCTTTCCAGCACTGTGGCACCTGTTCCCATAACTCCTAACACATTTGTCCTAAAGGTGGGATTGGAATACTCTTTATCACCTATGGACATTTTTAGACCTCTTCTGATACCATTATGCAGCAACCTCTACTTCTTTGAGGTTCATTCTATCCAAAATTATCCAATCCATTTCCTGATGGTGTTATCTACCAGTCCTTGGGTCATTCATTGCCTCCTTTCTCAAAGACATCAGTACCTGACTCACAATCTACCTCTCCATCCTAACTGCTGCCTTTACACAAGTAAATTTCAATATATGTGTTAATGTTCTCCAAATCCCCTACCCTCAGTTTCTCAAATCCCATGACCAACTCTTCCATGCCCCTCCCCCAACACACATATAAGAATGGTTACACCTTCGTCTTGCCATCATCAATTAGTGCCATAGTTCCATGATAAATCATCTTGACATACCTGTATTACATCACAACCTTCTATCATTCCATTTCTGCCAATGCCTCACCCTTCCTTAAAACTTTCCTTGCACTCATATCCAATTCCTTCAGTCATCAGTACTTCTCCAAGCCATCACCCCTGCTTTGTTCTCACCTTTCTACCTTCATAACCTTGACCCCATAGTTAAACAATAGTGTACTGTCCTTTCTTCCCAAGTCCCTTGTCCCCTTTTCCTTTCTCTTCCCATGCCTTGCTGAGTCCCAACCCTGAATTACCTTCTGTTCCCTCTGCTCCTATTCCTTTGTTGCTGAAGGGAGCTGGAAGAAGCTATGCAAGTATTCTCACTAGGTCCACTACAAATTTATACTATCTAAACTCAACTAAGATCTCACTGGACCCAGGAAAGACTTTAACTTGAAAAGGCCAAGGTCTCCTACAGCATCCGGGGCCATCTCCAGTGGTCCTGATCTATATCTTGCTACTGGGCCCAGATGGCTCCAGAGGAAAAAAACGAAGCTGGTGACTTGCACAGTCCTTCCTCACTGAAATCCCTTGCAAGTCATGGCATCACCTTCCTGATGTCACGGTCCTCTTCAAGAATGAAGGACAAGCAACAACAAGATCTCCCTAAACATTCAATCAATCAATAAGCATTCATTAAATGGTTGTATGCCAAGCACATTGCTAAGTGACTGAAATGCAAAGAGAAAGAATAAACAATCCCTACTCTCAAGGAGCTAACTTTTTAACGAGAGACACAGCATATATAAATCCACACCTTTTAAGACATATACTGAATAGATGGAAGATAACTTTTTTTTTACATGAAAATTCCCGTTTAGGGTGTATTTTATTTTTATTCATTTTATTTTTGATTTTTTAAAAGTTTTTAATTTTTTAAATTCTTTTAACTTTTTTTCAACGTTGACTTTCATAAGATTTTGAGTTCCAAATTTTTTTCTCCCTCCCTCCTCTCCCCCTCCCTAAGATGGCAAGCAATTTGATATAGGCCATACATGCATAATCATACTAAACATATTTCCACTTTAGTCATATTGTGAAAGAAGAATGAGAACACAAGGGAAAAACCATGAGAAAGAAAAAACAAACAAAAAAGAAAATAGTATGCTTCGATCTGCATTCAGACTCCATAGTCCTTTCTCTGGATGTAAATAGCATTTTCCATCATGAGTCTTTTGGAATTGTTTTGTGTCATTGTATTGTTGAGAAGAGCTAAGTCTATCAGAGTTGATCACTGCACAATGTTGCTGTTACTATGCACAGTTCTCCTAGTTCTGCTCACTTCACTCAATATCAGTTCACGTAAGTCTTTCCAGGTTTTTCTGAAATTTGCCTGCTCATCATTTCTTATAGAACAATAGTATTCCATTACATTCATATACTACAATTTGTTCAGCCATTCTCCAACTGATGGGCATCTCCTCAATTTCTAATTCTTGGCCACCACAAAAAGAGCCACTATAAATAATTTTGTCCATGCAGGTCCTTTT
This sequence comes from Phascolarctos cinereus, assembly GCF_003287225.1. Lineage (NCBI taxonomy): Eukaryota > Metazoa > Chordata > Mammalia > Diprotodontia > Phascolarctidae > Phascolarctos > Phascolarctos cinereus. Next base: position 682,027,365 of record NW_027555847.1, on the reverse strand, counting down.
CCCTTTTTGTTGATCTCTTTGAGATATAGACCTAGTAGTGGTATTATTGGATCAAATGGTATGCACAGTTATATAGTCCTTTGGGCATAGTTCCAAATTGCTCTCCAGAAAGGCTGGATCACTTCACAACTCCACCGACAATGCATTAGTATTCCAATTTTCCCACATCTTCTCCAAAATTTATCATTTTCCTTTTTTTTTTCATGTTAGTCAATCAGATAGGTGTCAGGTGGTACCTCAGAATTGTTTTAATTTGCAGTTCTCTAATCAATAGTGATTTAGAATATGTTTTTTTATGATTATAGATAGCTTTAATTTCTTCATCTGAAAACTGTATGTTCATATCCTTTGACCATTTATCAATTGGGGAATGGTTTATATTCTTACAAATTTTACTCAGTTCTCTTTATGGTTTAGAAATGAGGCCTTTACCAAAAACACTGGTGGTAAAAATTGTTTCCCATTTTTCTGCTTGACAGCAGGTAGTGTTTGAAGAGATATATGACACTAGTAGTTGGAGGTGGAGGGGTGGAAAAGCTTCCTGGAGGAAATAGTGCTTGACCTGAATCCTAAAGGAAGTTGGGGTTCTGAATTGGAAGTTGAGAAGGAACTCATTCCAGGCATGAGTAACAATCACCCTGAAGGCATTCAGACAAGAAATGAAGTGCTATGTCCCAGGAACAGCAAGTAGGGAAGGTAATCCTTTTATATACCTTTTTATTTGCCTCTCTATGGCATTCCCCAAAGCACCTATTTCAGCCATTCTCCTTTTTCCTCAAGCTTCTCACTCTATTCTCTCCCTCTCTCAGTGGAAGATTTCAACTCATACTTTGCTGAGACAACAGGATTATTTTGCCCTAAACTCCTTCAAACCCCTTGCTATTATTCCCCCATTCTCTCCTCCTATATTCTAGCCTTTGATAAACAGGCAGACCTTTTACTTGCCAAGGCCAACTCTTCTGCATATAGCTCTAGATCCCAACTCCTCTTATCTCTCTAAAAGGTTACCCCTGTCATTATCTCCACCCCTTTCTAATCTTCAGTCTCTATTTACTGGTTCCTTCTCTGCTGACTATAAACCTATTCAGTGCCTAAACCCACTCAGGTCTTCACCATCTGTTGATTACTTCGAATTTATCTTTTATATATAGTTTCAATGCAGTTGTCTGTACAACATCTCACACATTAGGATGTGACTTCCTTGAAGGCAGGGACTAGCTTATTTTTGTTTCCCCAGTGCTAGATGTTTAATAAATGGTGACTCAAAAACACTCATTGCCTCATTATCATCTTATATATCTCCTTTCTCTTTCTCAGCCACACTCCTTGAAAAACCTGTCTAAACTCATTGTCTCCCTTTAATTTCCTTTCATTTCTCAATCTTTTAAAGTCTGGCTTCAAACTTCTTCAAACAATAGGACTCCTGTCTCCAAAGTTAACAGTAATCTCTTCTTTGTCACATCTAATGGCCTTTTCTGAATCTTCATCTTTCTTGACTCAGCAGCATTTGATTCTGTTCAACACTCTCTCTTCCTGGGTATTCTCTTCTCTAGGTTTTTATGACATTGTTCTGCCTTGGTTTTCCTCCTGCATAAGTGATCACTTCTCAGTCTTCTTTGCTGGATCTTTGTCCAAGGCATTCCCAATAACCATTGGGTGTATAAAACTCGTCATTTGCCTTTTTCTTTATTCTCTTTACACTCTATCTTCATGACCTTATCACTTCTCATAGATTTTCTTTTCAATAACAAATGTTAGAGGGGATAAGGAAAAACAAGCTCTTTAATGCATTATTGGTGGAGCTTTGAACCAACCATTATGGAAAGAAATTAGGAACTATGTCCCAAAAGCTATTAAATTATGTGTGTGTGTGTGTGTGTGTGTGTGTATATATATATATATATATATATATATATATATATATATATATATATATATATATCATTCTACCCAGTTATACTGCTACTATGGTTTTTCCCCAAAAACATCAAAGAAAGAGGGAAAGGACCAATATATTCAAAAATATTTAAAGCAGCTCTTTTTGTGGTGGCAAAAAATTGGAAATTGGGAGGACCCATCAAATGCAGAATAGTTGAACAAGTTATGATATGAGAATGTTATAGTTCTATTGTGCTTAAAAAGTGATAACTCAGTCAATAAATATTTATTAAGTGCCTACTGTGGGCCAGGCACTGTGCTAAGTACTGAGGATATGAAAAAGAAGGAAAAGACAATCCCTGTCCTCAAAGAGCTCACAATCTAATGGGGAAACAACAAGCACACAAATATGGGCAAACTCTATATAGGAGCCATAAGAAGTAATTAAAAGAGGGAGGTTATTCTAATTAAGAGTGGTTGAGAACATTTCTGGTGGAAAAAAGGATTTTAGTTGGGATGTGAAGGAAGCCAGGAAAGCCAGTAGGTGGAGATGAGGAGGAAGAGCATTCCAGGCATGGGGCACAGTCAGAGAAAATATCTGAAACTAAGAGATGGAGTGTCTTGTTTGTAGAACAACAAGGAGGCCAGTTTCACTGAATCACAGAGTATGTTGTGGGGAATAAGATGTAAGAAGAATGGAAAGGTAGGAGGGGACTAGATGATGAAGGGCTTTGAATGGCAAATAGAGGTTTTTCTGTTTACTCCAGGAGGCACTGAAGATTATTGGGGGTTAGGGGAGGGAGGGTGGAAAGTTATATGCTCAGATCTGAGCTTTAGGAAAAATCATTTTGGTGACTGAAAGGAGGGATTAGATTGGAGTGGGAAAAGACTTGAAGCAGGCTGACTCACCAACAGGCAAGAGCAGTAGTCCAGGTGTGAGGTGATGAGAGCCTGCACCAGACTAGAGGCAGTGTCAGAGGAGAGAAGGGGGTGTATTGGAGAGATGTTGCAAAGGTGAAATCAACAGGCCTTGGCAACACGTTGTATGTAGGGGATGAGAGATTGTGAGGAGTAGGAGATTACACCCAGGTTGTTAACATGGGGCAGGGGTGGGAAACCTGTGGCCTCAAGGCCATAAGTGGCCTTCCAGATTACTTCCATGGAGTTTGGATTCGGTCAAAGGGCCACACTTGAGGACCTAGGGGGCCACGTGTGGCTTGAGGCCACGGGTTCCCAACCTGGGGGATTGGGAGGTTGGTGGTGCCTTCTACAGAGAAGATAATGAGTTCTGTTTTGGAAATACGGAGTTTAAGATATCCACTGTATCCAGCTTGAGATGTCTGAAAAGCAGCTGGAAATGTAAGATTGAAGATTAGTAGAGATTAAAGGATAGGTACATCTGAAAATCATCAGCATGGGGATGGTAATTAAACCCATGGGAACTGATGAAATGACAAAGTGAAGTAATATAGAGGGAGAAGAGAAGAGAGCCCAGGACAGAACCCTGTGGGACATCTATGGTTAGAGGGTATGATCTGGAGAAGGATCCAGCAAAGGAGGTAGAGAAGGGAACCAGAAGAGAATGGTGTCCCAAAAACTTAGAGAAAACACAATGTCAAAGAGAAGAGAGTGATCAACAACATCAAAAACTGCGGAGAGATCAAGGAGAATGAGGATCGAGAGGCCATTAGATTTGGCAACTAAGAGATCACTTAGAGCTTTGGAGACAGTAGTTTTAATGGAATGATGAGGAAAGATTGTAAGGGATTAAATAGAAAATAAAAGGAGAGAAAGTGAAGACACCTATTGCATTGCCGATTACTCAATGGACATTTTGAATTGTCTGTGCTATTAGATATCTCAAACTTACTATGCTCAAAACAGATCTTATCATCTCCCTCACCCTCCCCACACACAAACCTATCCATTTTCTGAACTCCATGATCTCTGTCCATTTCTGCCAAGGGCACTAATGTCCTTCCAGTCACCCAGTTTTGAAACCTCAAAGTCATCCTAAATTTTTCATTCTCCCTCAGTCATATATCTAATCAGTTGTCAAATTTTTGATGATTTTACACTACATCTCATCTGTCTCCTTTACTCACACTGCTACCACTTCATTCAATCTTTCATCATCTCTTGGCTGGACTAAGACAATAATTTGTTCCCTAGATTCAAATCTCCCTTCTCCAAACCATCTTTCACACAGCTGCCAAATGATTTTCCTAAAACACAAGTCTGACTGTGTCACTTCCCTGTCCAATAAATTCCAGTGACTTTCTCTTATCATGTAATTCAAAGACAGATTTCTCAGTCTGGCATTTAAAACCCTTCACAATTTGGTTCCAATCTACCTCTTCACATACTCTATAATCCAACCAAACTGGATTTCTTGCTGTTTTTTACTCATGGCACACTATCTTCCACCTCCTTGACTTTGCATAGGCTGTCTCCCATGCCTAGAATCCACTCCTTCATTACCTCCTTGTCTTAGAATCCCTAGTTTCCATCAAAGCTGAGTTCTTAACACCACATTTTACTTTCCTTATGATCCATAGCTGTTAGTGCCATCCCCCTTCAAGTTATTCTATATTAATTTTGTATGGATCTTGTATAACCATGTTATAAATTCCTTCATGGAAGGAACAGTGTCATTCTTATATTTGCCTAGCACAATGCCTGGCCACATGATTGGTTCTTTAAAAATTGCTTTTTAATTGGTTGAGTAACTGAAAGGCTTGCTCAGGATGATGCAGGTAATAAGTGTCAGAGCCAGGTCCTTTAAGCTGGAATACTTCTGCTTCTCAGGCTTCTCAGGCTAGGAGATCCTTCTAAGCCCTTGTGTTCAAGGGGACAAGGACCATATGGTTCCTCAAGGCCGCTCCTGTGCTTCTTTATACACTGTGGGAAGCAGTAAATACAGGTATTTAGCAAAGGATCTGTTAGGGAAGACAAGAGAATAACATTTGGGTCCCTCATGTTCATGAGGTAATCAGGCATGTCTTATGCCAGCAATAATAGAATTTGGATGCACAATAAGCTGACAGAATATTCATCAAGGTGGTGGTGATGAACCTGCTGCTTGAGGATGCCAATAAATAGAAATGGTAGAATTTCCAAGTGTAGGGGAGAGTACATGCAAGGGTGTGAAAGTGGAAAAGATCTTATCTGGCCAAAATTATAGACTACTTGGAAAATAGGGTTGGAAAGATAGGCTGATGTCAGTTTTTGGAGGCTCTCGAATGCCAACTAGAGGATATCTCCAGGTCAAAGAAAGACAAGAATTGATGATCTTACTTCTGGTAAGTATGGAGAGCAGGTAAAATTTTATAGTGATGGACAATGAGTGCACAATGTTTATATTTCTAGAAAGTAAAGAATAAGAACGGCTAGCAAGAAGTTGATCAAATACTCAAGATAAGCGAGGAGGGAGTAAGACACCTGGGTGCCTTTGATGAGTCCAAGTCACCAAGTCAAAATGAACTACTTCCTTGAGCACTGAAAGAATTTGCAGATGTAATTGCCCAACTACCATCAATGATAATATTCTCCCCTCTCTTCCCCACAGAGATCCATCCTTTATAAGAAAGAAAGAGGGTGTGGGGGGAGGGGAAGCAATCCAGCAAAAACTAACCAATGCATCAATCTAGTCTGACAGTTTAGGTAGTGTCCCACATCCAGTCTTCCCACCTTTGCAAAGAAAAAATACTTTCTCAGTTCTCTTGCTTGAAGCCAAGTTGAGTATGATTGCACAGTGTTCAATTGTGATTTTTTTTGTTGTAGCTGCAATTCTTTCCATTTACATTGCTCTAATCATAGAATATATTGCTTTCCTGATTCTGTTTATTTCACTTTGTATTAGTTCATAAAGTTCTTTCTGTGCCTCTCTGTATTTTTGCTTACCTATTCCTTAGTTATCCACTATCTACTTTGTTTCCAATTCCATGCTACTACAAAATGTACTTTTTTTTTTTTGGCTAGGCAATGATGGGGTTAAGTGACTTGCCCAAGGTCACACAGCTACTAAATGTTGTGTCTAAGGCCAGATTTGAACTCAGTTTCTCCTAACTCCAGGGCCAGTGGGCCACCTAGCTGACCCACAACATGTACTTCTATTAATGTTTTGGTGTCTATGGGACCCTCCTTTCTATCTTCAACCTCTCTGGGGTAAAAGGGTATGGGAATCATGATCACTTTCTTAATTAAACATAATTCCAAATTGCCTTTCAGAATGGTTAGACCAACAGTCACAGCAACTATCTATTAATATGTCTATTTGTCCACAACCCCTCCATCATTGGCTTATCCCATCTTTGCCAGTTTTCTGGGTGGGGGTGAAACTGCAGATTGGTTTTGATTTGCATTTGTCTTACTGTTAAGTAATTTGGAGCAATCTTTTATATAGTTGTTAATAGTTTGCAATTTTTTGAGAACTATCTTTCCATCTCTATTGATGGCCTGAAGCTGGGCTGGCTCTTTGTGATCACCACTTCAACATTTAGATGAACACTAACCATGTTTTCATTTCTTTTATTTCAATGTAATTTTATTGACATGTTTTGCTTTTATGTCATTTACATGTTTTATTGTGGCCCTTGCTAAACCCTTTCTTGAGGATCTTCCATGATAGTAAAGAGTAAAAGAAAGAAAAAAGAAAAAAGTGGCAAAACTAACATAGCTAAAAAAAAAAAAGCCTGTAGTTTATGCAGTATCCCATACCCATGGTCCCTTATCTCTGCAAAGAAGGGGGAAGGAGGTGTCTTCTCATAGCTCTTCTCTGGGGCCAAGCTTTGTCAAATCATTTTGCAGCATTCTGGCTATTTGCTTTGCTATTTGTCATGCAAATTTAGGAAAGAAGGTGAATAACATATAGCAATGCTAGAATGGGTTAGAATGGTTTTTGGATACTCACAGCCTGGTGTGTCACAGGCAGGTATGGACAGAAGAACAGCAGTTCAGTCAGGGACAGAGTTGAATGTGACCTCCCTTGCCCTCTCCATCCCATGGGGCAGCATGCTGAGTGGGGCCTTGATAAGCAGTGAGATATGCCCTCTGGCTGAAGGTACAGAGCAGCTGAGGTTGAGGGTTTACATAGGAATTTCAAGCAAAGAGTCTGCTGTGGTGGCTGTCATGTCACTAGTGGAGTGATGGGGTCAGGAAACATGGACCAGTAGAAGATTTCTAAAAATTAACCAGGAATACCTACTTGGTGTGAGAAAGGGAGAATTATAACTGTGCTGTATCAGCAAGCTTGCTGGACAGTTTCATCAGCCCATTCTAATTAGAACTGGGTGTGTTTCACACCTTAAACATGCCTGAGTTGTGTAACAAGACTCCCTATGGGAGTAGGGCCATAGATTCCTCTGGCTATTCAGTTCATCCTCTGGCTCTCCGGTCCCAGAATATCTCAGCACAAGCTTTGCCTTCTAGGAGAGTCAACCTGATCAGTAAAACACTGAATAACTGATGTAACACTTGTTGGATACATTTCAGGACACATTGGACCAACATTAATACTTTGACAATGAAGATGGGGATTAGAGAGGCTGATTGTAGAAGGTCTCTGAGCTACCCTCTCCAAAACCCTAGCCTGGAAAAAGGGGGACAAATACCAGGACTCTATCAGCTCAACCTTGGAGAGGAAAGTGGTCTATTACAGGCCTGTACCAGGAATCTACTAATATTCCCCTGAGATTGTTCTACTTCTCCACTAGTTGTCACCTAAAAGTAACAGGAAGGTGCTGGCTAAGGTACAGATGTCTCCATTTATAGCCAATACACTTGGCTAAAATCACCAGTACCGAGAGTTAAGGTTTCTTTCCTGTGCATCCATGGCCTTATATGTTTCATTGGCTGTAAGGGCTACAATGGTAATAAGTTGAGAATTATGTATTCTACCCCATAATCCTTAACCATGGTAAGAAGATCCTGACAAATCTATGGAACCCCCACTGTGTTGAGTATGCCTTGGAAGGCTGTCCCCACAGAATCTGCGTAGGTCCATGTATCCAGGATTCAGGGTGCCCTTGTATATGGTAAATGGCCTGACTGCTGTACTAGAGATACAATGCTTGTTAGGTACTAAGTTGAAAAAGGCTATACCATCGTCCAGTTAGGCACTTTCCAAGATGGAGAATTTGCATTAAAACTAGCGTCAGGGCTGGGGCATGGCATGCTACTAGGAAAAACACTCTCCCTTTTCTAGAGGTCAGAGAACTTGTTCACATAGTCCCAAGGATAAAGGCTAAGTTCTGACCTATTTTCCCCAAAGCTGAAGAGGAAGGCTGAGTGGAGAGAAAGGTCCACATTGATCTGTGACATTGTTTAATATTTCAGAATGCTCTTTGTACAGCATAATCTACAAAAGTTGCATTCACTGACGTTAAAATATCTACTAGTCATATATAAATTTCCTTTCTCTACTCCAGAGGAATTGATTCATCTGACAACCATTAGGTACTGAGACTGACAACGCATTGGTTTGACTCCCCACCCTGGAGTACTAATATAAAAGCTAAATTCTCCCCTGAGGGGTGAGAAGGTGGTAGAGTACCTGAGGTAGAGTTCAATGGAAAACCTTGGCTCTGTGCATCGGATATGGATGGTTGGGGCCAGGCAGCACACCCAACATCTGTTAAGCTCCTGGCTGAGGAAGCAGCTTGGAGAGGACTCACTGATATACTCCGTTATTTTGGGAGAGCCTCCAGGAGGCCAGGGTTACCCCCTCCCACACCGGGATCATCACAGTCTTCAATATAGTCCTCATGGTAAAGCGAAGGTGTGGTCACCATTGCTGAGCCAGTGAGACAGGGAGCAAATACAGTACATCAAGATGACCAGCAGGAGAAAGAATAGGAGGCAGGTGAGGGCCTCTCCGTCTGTTCCTGGCAGCAGGCAGGTACAGTCTGTATTGTCTGTTGGGAGACAGAAGAAGAGTTTCTTCCTTTCCCACTACTCTGGGCATCTCCTCTCCTTTCATTTTCCAAAGGCTGTTGCTTATCTCCTGGACAACGGTAACTCAGCTATCACCTCCTGCCTCTTTACTTTACTCTGTACTTGCCAAATTCTCTACCTGCCTCTGAGCGTGGAGGAATAAGCCTAGGGTCTGATGTCCAATCAGTTGCACACTCCCTGTGGGTTCCTCTGATTGCAGATTGGAAGGTTAGGGGAAAACTAACTGGACCCTGGGGAAAGAAAATATTGTGTCTCTTTTTGTACTCCCAGTACTTAGTAAAGTGCCTGGCACATGGTAGGTACTTAATAAATGTTTATTGATTGATTGGATGCCTGCCCTGTAAAGGTGACTATAATAAGATAACCAGAGGAATTAGGGCATTTAGGTGGGTATTGGAATGCTCAGTATTGGGGGAGGGGAACCATCAAAAACATCCTCCCTCCTCCCTCACCATTTCTTGTGGGTTTTGTAGAAGAAAAAAAAGTGAATTTGCTCAACCAGGAACATCTGTGCTGACAAGTTTCAGTATTGGCTGTATGTGTTCTTTTCCTCCTCCATTCCCTTATAGTAGGTTTGGAGGGTGATGAATAAGGGTTATTGTCTCTTTTTTGTAATTGCTGTGCTCAGGGTGAAGACTGTTCTTGGGAATCTGTCAACCCAACCTCTCGGGCTTTATTGAGTTCCTGAGTCTTTAGGTTTGCTTGAGGCTACTATTCCAATATTCCATAGTCCCCATTGCTTGTGGATGATATGAGCCATGGAAGGCTTGAGGTTTTGCCCATTTCTGAGAGAGTTCTGATGTGAAAGCCAAGCCATTGTCACTGGAGCTAAAATCAGGGTACCCCAGCTGGAGGCAGATGTTCTTTTCTAGGCCTTTCATGGTGACTTGTAACTCAGTGGTATCAAGGGTAGGGCTTGTTGGACAGACCTGTGTGTGGCTTCTACAGCATCCTTTTGCCTTGTGCCCCATTCAAAATATGTAAAATAGAATATTATAACATATTGGCGGGGGTGGGATAGGAGAGAAGTCACAGAATTATCCCCAGGTTGGGGGGGGGAGTTTTTTGCCAAAAAAAAAAACCCTAAATGGGGTCACAAAGAGTCACACTAAACCACAACAATGCATGGAGGGAGGGGATGTGGGGAGCCAGTATCGAAAGAATCCAGTTATCTGTGGCCCTTCTTGTTGGTGAGGGGTTTCAGGACTAGAGCTTTCCCTTGACCTTGGCAGGAATGTCCTTCTGGGACTTTCCCTTTGGAGCCCCAGAAATTTGACTTCTTAGGCAAGGCCCTGGACCTTGTCAGTTGGTTGCCCTATCATCTTGGTGTAAATTGGTCAATCAGCATGGCAAGAACAGTGTTCACAGCTTCTCATTAGGTTCTGGATTGTCCTAACAGGCAGGAAGAAGCTTAAATTTAGCCACAGTCCATCCCACTCACTGGCGGCAAATTGCAGGATCATTCAGTAGGTCAATAAGCTTTATTCTACTTAACTGTCCCTGTGAGAGGACCATAAAAGTATAGTTCATGCCTATCCAGATAAAAGCATGCTAGTCCTGGCCTTCATCCCAAAAGAGAACTGAAAAGAATGTCTAGGTCAAAATGACCACTGTATACATAGGGGCAGCCACCAGTGTCTCTGTAATAGTAACAATGTCAAGAACAGCCAGAACCAGCGTCAACCTCTTTTCAGACCTTGGTAATCTGTAGCTGACCTCCAAGTCCATAGGCCTTACCCACTGGCTCTTCAGGATGGGTTCCCCCCATTGGAGATTTTCAAGCAAAACCTGGATGACTCCTTGTTTGGTTGTTATTGTTTGTTTTTTCTTCTTGAAGAGAACCATGACATCACAGAGGTGTGAAGTTGCTAGCCTCACTTTCTCCTCTGGAGCATTCTGGGCCCAGTGGCAAGATAGAGATCAAGACAACTGGAGATGGTCCTAGATACAGTGGGAGACCTTTCTAAGCTTTTTCCCAGGTCCAGGGAGATCTTAGTTGAGTTTAGACAACATAAATTTGTAGTGGACCTAGTGAGCATACTTGCATAGCTTCTTCCAGCTCCCTTCAGCAACAGAGGAATAGTAGCAGAGGGGACAGAAGGTAATTCAGGGTTGAGATTCAGCAAGGCATGAGCAGAGAAAGGACAAGGGACCAAGGGACTTGGGAAGAAAGGACAGTACACTACTGAACTGTTTAACTATGGGGTCAAGGTTGTGAAGGTAGGAAAGTGAGACCAAAGCAGGGGTGATGATGGCCTGGAAAAGTACTGAGGACTGAAGGAATTGGATATGAGTGCAAGGAAAGTTTTAAGGAAGGGTGAGGCATTGGCAGAAATGGAATGATAGGAGGTTGTGATGTAATACAGGAATGTCAAGATGATTTATCATGGAACTATGGCACTTACGGATGATGGCAAGATCAAGGGTGTAACCATTTGTGTGTATGTGTGTGTGTTTGGGGGAGGGCCGTGGAAGAGTAGATCATGGGATTTGAGAAACTATGAGGCTAGGAACCACTGAGTCAACCTCTTTATTCAAATCTTAGTAATCTATAGTCCACCTCGCACACTGGCTCTTCAGTGTTGTTGAATGAGACACAGCTCACTTGAGGACTCCAGTGTCCAGCAATTCCTCTATCAACATAGCTATGTCCCCCTTCACCCTCCAGGATTTTCTATTGCCTCAATTATAGTCGTTGCCTGAGCAATATTGGGGGTCCTAGGCAGCCACTCCACCCAAATGTTATGGCTAGACTGAGAGCAGTATTGAAGGAGCAGGGCCATCCTTGGTGCTGATTCAAGGCAGTAAGCCAATTCAATCAGGCAGTTGCTATAATGCACTCTTTCTGTGCTGCCAATTGGAAAGTGCAGAAAGTAACATGGGCAATGACCCAGGCTCCACACAAGGTGGCGCCGGATACAAACCCACACAGTGGGCTATGGCAGCCTCACAGATTAAAGATGAATCACCCCCACCTCCCCCCCCAAAAAAAAACCTGTGGTAATAAGCTTTCATGCCTAAAAGTCACAGATAGTAGCAAGCTCCTCCACATAGCCACAGGGACAGGATGGCCTCCTGTCCCGTGGGGTGATTTGTTTGAGGACCAGACTCCACTTCCAGTCCTGCTTGGTTCCCTGAAATGGAGGGAGGTCAGAGTAGAGGGTGGAGCTCTTGTCCTTGTCCTCTTCTGAGAGAGGGGCAGAGGGTGCGGTGGGAGCCCACGGAATTCTGTCCTCAGAGTGGGATGGGCTAGCTCCTCCACCTCCACCTTCTCCTCATCAGAGGAATTGCTGTGCTCATCAGAACCTTACCTAAAGAACACTGTGCTTGCCCGTCCTGAGGATCTCCTCCATCCAGGTTTCCTGTGTTATCTCTTGCCATCCTTTCCACCTCCATGAAGCAGTCCTATGCTTGTTGGAGCCTCCTCTCTTCCCTAACATAGTCAAAACAAAACCAAACTTTTCTGTTGACCTTAGCTCCCTCTCACCACCCTCAGACTGTTCTGAGGATCATCGCTCATGATGCTGGCTTTTGACAGGACCATGTTCATCTGTTATCTGCCCTAAACTATTGAGTTTCCTATACTTCCAGTCTCTTCATTCCTCTTCCATTCCACTTGCCCCCCCCCATTTGAATTGTTTCTTTCAGGAAAAATTTCCTTTCCATGACAGGAAGTGAAATGGGCTCCCTTAGGATGCAATAATTTTCCCCCATTGGAGATCTTCAAGGAAAACCTGGATGGAGGGGGAATCATGTTCATGAATGTTGGAATAAGGCCCCTTTTATATTTGACAGTGTGTGATTCTGTGACCCTCATGGCCACACCCTAGTTCTGCCCAGCCTACTCTGTACCAGAAGCTGCTATGCCAGGAGTTTGTTACAGTTTCTCATGTTGAATCATTTGACAGTGCTAATGGCTTTGGCTTTTGCCACTTTCTTTTCTGGATCTTCAGTAGCTATGGATACTAAAAAAAGCAGTTGCCAAGAGGCATTTTCATACAAATTACTTCCCAGCATGATGGCTACAAGGGCTGGTCTGAAAGCATTGCTATTCCTAACGCTCTTGGATACTGACTCCAGGGATGCCTTTATTGGGGCATGAAGGAGATAGAGGTCAAGGTGGTGAGGGTGGTGACAGTTTGATATACCTGGAATATGTTGTCTCCTGTCTCTCCTGTCTACTTCAGTTAGGCTGGCTTGCTTGCCCTGTGGGCAGCAGTTGGTGAAGATAATTGGCTCCTTTTATACAAGAATTGTTTCCCCAGACACTAACCATGAGTCCTGGGCTAAAAGCAGGGACAGTTGCCTGGAAGAGTGCTGGCACTCCCAGGCAGTGCTAGGTGCTGGCACTCTTATGACCATCTGCCTTTTGGTGTCAGTTGGTCAATGTTTGCCAGTTGTGGTGATGAGGAAGGTGAGCCACTTTTCCAAAATGATTTCTCCCCTCAATGATGGGTATGAGGGCTAGACTGGTGACTGCTGGGAGGGCTCACTGCTATTCCCAAAGTTCTTGTGTTCAGGATCCTGGGCTGTCTCTATCAGGGTCTGAGGGAGATGGTAGTCAAGGTGGTTCTGGTAATCTATGAGATAATGTGTATTTTGCAAACCTTGCAGAACTATGGAAATGTCGGTTATTGTTTTTTAAGTCAGGAGTGTTACTAATGCCACTCAATTAGTCTAACCTTGAATAGCAGCTGTGGGCCCCTAAGGGCTGGGGCATCGCCGCACTCCATGTTCATATCCAGGCATCCAGTTTAAAATAAATTCAGTCTTAAGGAATCCTGTCCTCTAATGAGAAAGGATAGGCTCCCTGTTCTCATTGAGCTCATTGAGTCCAGCACCCCTACGCATTTTTTTAAATAAAGACTAATGCTTTATGGACATGGATAATTTCACTCCTTAGCTCATTTCTAGGACCTCCCAGAAAGGGAGGATATAACAAGGTACTCACTGGACGATATGAGTCATTTATTGTGATAATTTACTTCTACATACAAAAGAAATCCTAAATAAGATCCACTCATAAGAGTACATAGAAAAAAATTGTAACAGGATTTAATAACAAGTTATGAGTACTATTACAATCTTCTAGGAGATTACTACTCAAACTTAATCCAAATATAAAGCAGTTTGCAGGACTGCTGATGAGGCATTTTATATTTTACCTCATCTTGGCACTGTCCAAATAATTCCAGATCTATGTCTGCTGCCAAAATGGCTGGGTTTTCACAGTCTTCCTGTTAGAGGCCATCATCTCCAATGCACAAACGTCTCCTGCCACCAGGTAGCTGCAACCCAATAGAACCCAAGATCTCTTGACTTCTCTGCCCCACAAAATTACCTCCAAGACTGGACATGCCTATATAAGGTTCCTAATTCACCTAAGTGTCAAGAAAGAACCAACCCACAAGAAGCATCCCAAATCCAAGATTAGTCTTGCCCAAACAGGACATGTGCTTTAACTCCCACATGAATTTAGAGGTTGGGATAGTGAATGGGGCTAGCTGCTCTTCTCATACTGGACTCAGCATGCAAATCAAATATATTCTTTCATGAGTCATCACTAGAAGAGGAAAATAGGGTTAGAAGGCAGCCATTCTACTTTGTTCATCTGAAGTACTTAGGCTCTTCAGCTGATAAGAGGACTCTCTGTCATCTCAAGGTACAAGACCTTAGTTATGAATCCCAAACAAGTAGAAGCAGCCCCCCACCCCAACTTCCATATAGAACTCCTGGAACCAGGAGTTGTTACTCTGAGCATGCTCCAGTGAGGATTGGTGGTCCCTGTTATACTGAGAAAAAGTTTGCATTTATGAACTTTCATTCAACAAGTCTTTATTAAGACCCTGTTGTGTGAAATGCAGACTGACAGAGTTGCAAAGGGAAAAAAATAAAATAGTCTCTTCCTTCAAGGAGTTCATATTCTTCTTGAGGCTGTGCTCCTGGCCCAGAATTGAGAGAGGGGGTTGAGGAAAGGTCACTCACCTTAGGTAAGAAAAATAAGGATTCCTTTTTGGAAGTTAGATGCTGACTTGGCTTCACAGTGGCAGCCCCAGAATACAAAGTCTTGTACACAAGAGCATTTTGTGAAAAGGTAGAATTAAGCAGCAGCCTTCTTATTTGATGAGGATCACCCAACCATATCCTCCCTATGGCCCTGGGGCAACAAAGGCCAGTGCCATAAAAAGAGCCCTGGACAAGAGAATAAGGTGACTTGGGTTCTGTTCTAGACCCAGTTCTGCCTCTGACATACCATATGATCCTGAGCAAATCTCTTTCCCTTTCTGGGCCTCAGTTTCCCTATCTGGAAAAGGACTTCAAAGTACCTTGATGCTGTGACATTCTCTGTTTTTATAATCAGAGAGTCATATACATTTATCCACAGTTTATCAGAATTTAAAAAAAACCTAACTAGCATGCGATATTCCTTGTCAATGATATATTACCATTTTCTTGGGGCATTTTCTTTCTTTCTTTCTTTCTTTCTTTCTTTCTTTCTTTCTTTCTTTCTTTCTTTCTTTCTTTCTTTCTTTCTTTCTTTTTATTTTTTTTTTTAACAAAGGCTAACACTTTATGTTGGTTTTTGGAGGCAATCAGGATTAAGTGACTTGCCCAGGGTCACACAGCTAGTAAGTGTCTGAGGCCGGATTTGAACCCAGGTCCTCCTGACTCCAGGGCAGACTCTCTATCCACTGCACCATCTAGCTGCCCCTTAAAAAAATAATTTATTTTAAACTTAAATACTAAAACTTAAATGCACAATAAGAAAAGGAAATGCAACATATTACTAAAACTTCAACACAAAGTAAAAAAGAAAAAAAAGCATTGCCATGTGCACAGCAGAACGTAAGAGAGGATTCAAAATATGCAGCAATAAATTTCCATTTCAAGAAAGTCTCTATAATAAACATTACACATTGTGGTTAGAGCTGTCCATCCTTTCTCGTTGCTTTCTTGTAAGTTTTCTTTTCTCCTCTGCTTTGCATTTTTAACTTGGTTCTCTTTTCCCCCTTCCTCCCTCCCCTCCCCCTGGAAGACTACAATTAATTGCAGATATATATATATATATGTATGTATGTGTATATGTGTGTGTATGTATGTATGTGTATATATGTGTGTGTGTATGATGTATAGGTGTGTATACATATGTATGTATATATATATACACACATACACACATATATACATACATATACATATAGACCTATGCACAAAAACGTGTATATGCATACATATACACATACATGCAGTTACACACGAACATATACTTAGATATCTATAATCATACTCATATATAGACATATACATTCATATGCTTCTATGTAAGACCACACTATACTTGTTTGTCCTCTGTTTCTCTGAGGGTGGATAACACTGTTCTTCTTAAGTGCGAGTCTTTCCATATTTTTCTAAGTCCACCAATTCATCATTTCCTATGCCACAGCAATATTCCAATCTTATACTGTCTAGTTATTTTAAATAGTCTAAAACAATATTGATTAATATGGCTGATACATAGTGTAGTTTCCCTATTTTCTCTTTTGATTAAATCTACTTTAGCTTTAACTTTGTCTGAGATCATGATTACTACCCCTGCTTTTTTTCCTAATTAAGTTCTACTCCTGATCTTTATTTTATATTTGTGTGTGTATTTTATTTCCTATCCCTCCTGATTCCTCTACTTTACTTCTACCCACTACCTTGCCCTCCTTTTACTTAACTTACCCTTCTCCAAATATCCCTCCCTTATCGTCTCCCCTCTAAGTGTAACTATTGTTCTCCCTATAACCCAGATCTGACGTGAGTACGGTTCCTTCTAAAAATCCCTCCCTTATCCTCCCCACCTTCCTATCTCCTTTGCCTTCTTTCTTTCAATATATATTGTTCCCTCTTTAACCTATTCCCAATGAGAGTAGGGTTCCAGAACTACCCATCCTCCTCCCCCATATAATTCCTCTCTATCAATTCTTCTTTTCAAACCTCATTTGTAGAAGATATTCACTCTTTTTACCTAGACAGTATTGCTTTTCAGAATCACATTATACTCAGCTCTACTCCAGTCTTTCTTTTGAACTACCCAATTACTAATTACAGTCTTAGACATATAGTTTACATTTCCTTGTATAAAAAGTAAACAATCTGTCCTTACTGAGTCTTTTGTAATTTTCCCTTGATGTTTAAGTTATATTGGTTCTTGTATGTCAAATTTTCTATTAAGTTCAGGTCTTTTTGCAATAAAAATCTGAAAGTCTGTCAATTCATTGAATATCCATTTTTTTTCATTCTGGATTATGCTTAACTTTGCTGGGTATGATATTTTCAGCCATAACCCCAGTTCTTTTGCTCTTCAATAGTGTTCCACAAACATGCAGTCTTTTAGTGTAGCCACTGCTAGGTCTTGTGTGATTCTAACTGTGGCTCCACCATATTTGAATTGTTTTTTTCTTCTTGTTGTTGCTCATAGTATTTTCTCCTTGAGCTGAGGGTTTTAGAATTTAGGTTTTCCTCATAGGATCTTTTGTAGGTGGTGATCAGTGTATTTTTTCCCTATTTCTACTTTACCCTCTTGTTCTAACACTTCAGGACAATTTTCTTTAATTATTTCTTGTATTATTGTATCAAGATTATTTTTTTTTGATCCTAGTTTCAGGTAATCTGCTTATTCTTATGTTTTCTCTTCTTGATCTGTTCTCCAAATCAATTATTTTCTTATGTTTCCCATTCTCTTCTATTTTTTCATTCTTTATATTCTGTTTTATTATTTCTTTGTCTCTTATAACTTTGCTGGCTTCCCCTTGTCTAATTCTAATTTTCAAGGAGTCATTTTCTTCCTTAAGATTCTGGATCTCCTTTTCCAGTTGGTAAACTTTCTTTTCATAATATTGTTTTCCTTGGATTGTTCTTTTTTAAAATTTTTTCCTCAATCCTATATTAACACAATTACAAAACACTTTTCACACAAAGTCAGATCTAAATAATTGGAAAAATATCAGTTGTTCATGAGTAGGCCGAGCTAATATAACAAAATGACAATTCTATCTAAATTAATTTACTTATTCAGTGCCATACCAATCAAACTACCAAAAATTATTTTATAGAGCTAGAAAAAAACAATAACAAAATGCATCTGGAAGAACACAAGGTCCAGAATATCAAGGGACCTAATGAAAAGAAATGCAAGCAAAGGTGGCCTGGTTGTTACCAAATCTTAAATTGTATTATAAAGCAGTAATCATCAGAACTGCTTGGTACTGGCTAAGAAATAGAGTGGTGGATCAGTGGGATAGGCTAGGTATGCAAGACACAACACTCAATGACTATCATAATCTACTGTTTGATAAATCCAAAGACTCCAGCTTCTGGGATAAGAATTCACTGTTTAACAAAAACCGCTGGGAAAACTGGAAAATACTATGGCAGAAACTAGGCATAGACCAACATCTTACACCCTATATACCAAGGTAAAATCAAAATGGGTACGTGCTTTAGATGTAAAGACTAATCCTATGAACCAACTAGGAAAGCAAGGAATAGTTTACCTATCAGATGTATGCAGAAGGGGAGAATTTGTGGCCAAACAAGAGACAGAGAACATTATGAAATGCAAAATGTATGACTTTGATTACATTAAATTGAAAAGCTTTTGTGCAAAGCCAATGAAACTAAGATCAGAAGAGAAGCAGAAAACTCAGAAATAATTTTTATAGCCAGTGTTTCTGATTAAGACATCATTTCTAAAATGTAGAAAGAATTGAGTCAAATTTGTAAGAATACAAGTAATTTTCCAATTGATAAATGGTCAAAGGATATGAACGGGCAGTTTTCAGAGGAATAAATTAAAGCTATCTATAGTTATATAAAAAAATGCTCTAAACCACTATTGCTCAGAGAAATGCAAATCAAAACAATTCTAAGGTACCACATCACACGTGTCAGATTAGCTAACATGACAAAACAGGAAAATGATAAATGTTGGAGAAGATGTGGGAAAATTGTAACACTAATGCATTGTTAGTGGAGTTGTGAACTGATCCAACCATTCTGGAGAGCAATTTGGAACTATGCCCAAAGGATGATAAAACTGTGCATAACCCTTGACCCAGCAATAGCACTTCTAGGTCTGTATCACAAAGAAATCATAAAAACAGGAAAAGGACCCACATGTACAAAAATATTTATAGCAGCTCTTTTGTGGTGTCCAAGAATTGGAAATTGAGGGGATGCCAATCAATTGGGGAATGACTGAACAAATTGTGGTATATGAATGTAATGGAATACTATTATTCCATAAGAAATGATGAGCAGGTAGACTTCAGAAAAACCTGGAAAGACTTGTATGGACTGATGCTGAGTGAAGTGAGCAGAATCAGAACATTGTACACAGTAACAGCCACACTGTGCAATGACTGACATTGATAGACTTAGCTCTTCTCAGCAATGCAAAGATCTAAGACAACTCCAAAAGACTCACAATGAAAAAAAAAACCACTATCTACATCCAGAGAAAGAATGATAGAAACTGAATGCAGGTGAAAGCATACTATTTTCTCTTCTTTTCTTTTGTTGTTTTGTTTTGATTCTTCTTTCTTGTGGTTCCTCCCGTTGGTTCTAATTCTTCTTTACATCATGACTAATGTGAAAATATGCTTCATATGAATGTATTAGTAGAGCCTGTATCAGATTGCATGCCATCTTGGGGAGATGGGAGGAGAGGGAGAGGGAGGGGGAGAAAATTTAAAACTCAAAATCTTATGGAAGTGAATGTTGAAAACTCAAAATTAATAAATAAATTGTTGAATAAAAAAATTCCTTCAGTCAGTCTCTTATTTTTAAAGTCTTTGTAAAGTTCTTCTATGAATTCTTTTTGGGTAGGTGACCATCTGATGTTACTCTTTGGGGTAGGAGAGGCTTTCTTTGTTTCAGTATTCTCCTCCAAAGATGAACTTTGGTCTTCTCTATTCCCACAGTAACTTTTTATGTTTGGGTTCTTTCTCCTTTGCCTGCTCATTTTTTTTTTTAAATAAAAATTTATTTATAGCAATTTGTAATCACCTCTAGTCCTGGGGGTATAGAAGATGGTACCTCTGGCCTCAGTTCTCCCCTCTGGCCTGGAACTCTGCCCTCCTATAAGTAAAGCCAGCAATATCCCCTCCTCACTGCTTCTGCACTTACTGGGCATGTGCTGGTTCCTTCTCAACCAGGGCCACGTCTTGTCTTGGCAGCATAGCTGGGCCTGGTGTCCCTTATCAGCAGAGGTTCCCTCAACCTTCCCCCACTAAGATGCCTGACTCCCCACACTATCCAGGAGGTGATAATTCCTATAGCTGGAGCTGAGGCTATCTCTCAACCCAGCTAGCTCCAGGGTTCACCTCTTGCCATTTTGGCATAACTAGACTGGAGGTGTTTACACTTCACAGGGACAAACACTAGGTTCTGGGATTTTTCTTTCTTTCTCCTGTTGTCCTGGGAGGACCATTGCTCTACCCTGATTCTTATTTATTTTTACCCTTCTATATTCACCCTGAGGTGCCATTTTGTCTTGTTTGTAGGGGAAATCTAGAAAACTTGGGATTTTGTGACCTACTCTGCCATCTTCCCAGAATCCTCTCTCCTGGAATTTTCAATAAAACTCTCTGTCTCTTGTTTGCAGGATGCTGGTCAGCCTGTATGACTGTTTTTGGAATGACCGATATTGGTTCCCTAAAGAGTATTCATGGGCTGACTTGGAAGATTCCGATGGGGCCATATATCCTCACCCCAAGGACTTGCTAACCGTTATTCCATTGACATTTGTCTTAATAACTGTCAGATACATCTTTGAGAGGTAAGTCAACTGCGAGTTCCTCCCCATTTTTCATTTTAAGAATACTATTTGTTTTTAACATTGTTTTCTTTTTAAATTTTGAGTTCCAAATTCTGTCTTTCACTCCTACCCTTTCCCTATACACTGAGAAAGTAAGCAATATGACATAAATTATACCTGTGAAAATTATAAAAAATATATTTTCAAAACAGCAAGAAAACTTAGAAAATTATAATGCAATTTGCACTCAGAGTTCATCATTTCTCTCTCTCTGGAAGTAGATAGATTTTTTCATCATGAATCCTTTGGAAGTGTCTTGGATCATTGTATTGATCAGAGTAGCCAAGTCTTTCACAGTTGATCATCATTACAACATTGCTGTTGCTCAGCACAATGATCCCTATTTCTTCTCACTTCACTTTGTATCAGTTCATATAGGTCTTGCCTTGTTTTTTCTGAAGCTACCCTCCTTGTCATTTTTTTTACATCATGACTAATGTGAAAATATGCTTAATATGAATGTATCAACACAATAGCACTCCATCATGATCATATGCCACAACCTGGTCAGCCATTCCCCAACTGACGAGCAGCCCCTTGATTTCCAATTCTTTGCCACCACAAAAAGAGCTACTATACTATACTATACTATACTATACTATACTATACTATACTATACTATACTATACTACTATACTTTTGTACATTGAGGTCCCTTTCTTTTTTCTTTGATCTCTTTGGGATACAGAGCAAGTAGTGGTATTGCTGTGTCAAAGGGCATGCATAGTTTTTTAGCCCTTTGGGCCAAGTTCCAAATTTGTCCACCAGAATAGTTGGAGCAGTTCATTACTGCACCAGCAGTTCATTAGTGTATCAACAGTTCAATAGTGTACCTATTTTTCTCTCATCTTCCAGTATTTGTCATTTCTGAGAGTTATGAGGTAGTACCTCAGAGCTGTTATAATTTGACTTTTTCTAATCAACAGTGATTTTAAGTATTTTTTTTCATATGGCTATAGATAGTTTTGATTTCTTCTCCTTAAAACTGTCTGTTTACATCCTTTGGCCATTTATTAATTGGGTAATGACTCTTATTTTTTTTCTTTTGGTGAGGCAATTGGGGTTAAGTGACTTGCTCAGGGTCACACAGCTAGTAAGTGTCAAGTGTCTGGTCTGAGGCTAGATTTGAACTCAGGTCCTCCTGACTCCAGGGCCAATACTCTATCCACTGCGCCACCTAGCTGCCCCAAGTGACTCTTATTTTTATAAATTTGACTCAGTTCTATATTCAGCATATATTTGAGAAATTAAGCATTTGTCAGAGAAACTTGCTGTAAAAATTTGTGATATTACTTCATTGTCTATGGTACATTTTTAGCAAAATATAGTTTCCATGATTATCTCTTTTAATAAGGTCTATTTTGCTTTTGCTTTCTCTGAGATCATGATTGTTATCCTTGCCTTTTTTTAGTTCAGCTAAAGAATATTTGATTGTATTCCAGCTCTTTATTTTAATTCTGTGTATGTCATTCTGTTTCAAGTGTGTCTCTTGTAAACAACATTTTGTTGGACCTGGTTTCTAATCCATCCTGCTACCTCCTTCCATATCATCGATGAGCTCATCCCATTCACATTCACAGTTATAATTAATTGTTAACTGTGTATTTCCCTTCATCCTATTTTCTTCTTCTCTGTAACTTTTAATCTTGTATCTCCTGAATAGTCAATTTTGTTTCTAACTACTACCTCCCTTAATTCCCTCCCTTTTATCTTCTTGCCCTCCTATTTTCCTATTGGATAACTTACATTGCTGTACACACCCATGTATTCTTTCCTCTTTGAACTAAATCCAATAAGAGTGGGGTTCAAGCATTGTCCACCCCTCCCTATTTTTTCCTTCACTGTAAACATTCTCCTTGTGTTCCTCTTCTATGTGAGAGAACTTTCCCCATTCTGCCTCTCCTTTCCTTCTTCTCCTGGTGCATCCCTCTTCCTTGCCCCTTCATTTTTTTTGGAGTTCTTTCCAACATAATCAACTCACATTCATACGCTCTGTCTATGTAAAGGCCCTAATAATGACAAACTTGTTAGGAGTTATACATATCATATTCCATTTTAAGAACATACACAGTTCAATTTTATTGAGATCCTTATTATTACTCTTTCATGTTTACCTTCTTATGCTTCTTTTGAGTCTTGTATTTAGAAGTCAAAACTTCTATTCAACTCTGGTCTTTTCATCAGGAATACTTCAAAGTCCTCTGCTTCATTAAATGTCAGTTTTTTCCCCCTGAAGTTTATCTGTTTTGCTAGGTAGGTGATTCTTGGCTGTAATCCTAGCTCCCTTGCCCTCCAGAGTATCATACTCCTAGCCCTCCAGTCCTTTAATGTAGAAGCCGCTAAATCTTGTGTTCTCCTGACTATGGTTCCGTGATATTTGAATTGCTTCTTTCTGACTGCTCTCAGTATTTTCTTCTTTACCTGGGAGTTAGCTATAATATTCCTGGGAATTTTCATTTGGTGATCTCTTTCAGGAGGTGATCCATTTCTATTTTGCCCTCTGTTTCTAGGATATTACAGTAGTTTTCCTTGATAATTTCTTGGAATATTTTGTCTAAGCTCTTTTTGTTTATCATAGCTTTCATGTAGGCCAATAATTCTTAAATTATTTCTCCTCGATCTATTTTCTAGGTTAATTGTTTTTCCAATGAGATATTTCACATTTTCTTCTGCTTTTTCATTCTTTTTATTTTGTTTTAGTGCTTCTTGATGTCTTTAGGCTTCCACTTGTCCAATTCTAATTTTTAAGGAATTATTTTATTCAGTGAGTTTGTACCTCCTTTTCCATTTAGCCAATTCTACTTTTTAAGGAGTTGTTTTCTTCTTACATCACTCATTTCTTTTTCCCAATTTTTCCTCTACCTCTCGTCTTCGATATTTTTTTTAAAAAAAATTTTGAGCTCTCCCATGAGTTATTTTTGGACCTGAGACCAATTCACATTTTTCTTTGAGCCTTTGGATGTCACCATATTGTCCTCTTCTGAGTTTGTGTTATGATATTCCCTGTAGTTTCTTCTCTGTAGAAATCTTAAGTCATTTGTCCTTTTTGTGGACTAGTTTAGTTAACAATTGTTAATATGTCAGTTCACTTACTTGGGCACATGTAAACTACAGTAGGTCAGAAAAGAAAAGAGAGGCTGAGAGAGTAGTCATTGTTTTTTTTTTTTTCCCCTTTCTTACATTCAATGAGTCAACAGCTCTTCTGGTTCTACAGTCAGTAAGTAAATTCTGTCTCATCACAATGGCGCTCAGCAGTGGCTCAAAGCAGGCCCTCCAATACTTCTACACTTGGAACCAGGAATGACATTTTTGGGCATGCTTCATGAGATGGCCCTTGCTACATAGAGAACTCCCAAAGGTTCAGATTTTCAGGGATAGAAGGGACTCCTAGGTTTTCACCTCTTCCAATCTTCTCTCCTAGGGCTGTTGGGTTGCCCCTGAGCAGGCTCGTGGGCGTGCGGGATGGCCGCAGGATCAAGGCTTCTCACAACCCCATTCTAGAGTCCTTTTTCCAGACACAGAGTCAGAATCCAAAAGAGGTGAGTAGGGGCCTAATTACAATACTGTTCAAAAGCTCAGTGGTTTAAGTCCCAATCTCCTTCATCAGGGAAATAGTTGCTATTCACTAGTAGGAAGCAGGGGAGATAGAGTGGGCTATGTGCCCAGGACTGACTCACAAACAGGCTGCCTGTGCTGCCATCTCTCCTCAGAAGAGCAATTCTTGTTATGAGCACCAATATCTACCAAGTCAGAATGGATTAGGAGTTCACAAAAACTGGGTTCTAATCTCAGCTCTGCTAATGCCTTGCTGTGTGACCTTGGCCTTGTCATTTCCCTCTCTCTAAGCATCAGTTTACTCATCTGTTAAATGAGGGAACTGACCCCGATGCAGTCTTAAGTCATTCCCAGATTTCGCTTTCTGTGTGGTTTGCAACCTAGGATTCCTCTTTGAGTCTTCCCTCTCCCTCTCACCATATCCAGTCAGTGGCCAAATCTTGTTGATTCAACCACCTCAACATTTCTCCACTTCATCCCCTTCTTTCCACTCACACCATAATCACCCTAATTCAAGTCCTGTGGTCCCTGCTATTGTGATAACCTTCTACTTGGCCCCCAGTCTTTTTCTTCTCCATGCCATCCTCCACACAACTCTAAATAAACCATTTCTAAAATCCCAGTCTATGTTGTTACTGTCCTGCTGAAGAAGCTTCAATAGCTCCCTATTATCACTAATAAAATATGAGCTCATCTGTTTAAAGCCCTTCACATCTTGTCTTTAGCCTATTGTCCGGGCAGATTACACATTAAGCCCTGTCATGCCCTCTATGTTCCAGCCACACTTGGCCACTTGCTGTTTATTTGTGGCACACAACTTTCCGTCTCCGACCTTTGTGCTCAAGCTGTGCCCAACACCTGGAGTGCTCTCCCTCCTCACCTCCACTCCTTTGATCCACAGTTCAAGTGCTACCTCCTAAGAGCCTTTTCCTCATTTCCCTGTTTTTAGTGCTCTCAAAAGTGAACAAAGTACTTCACATCTGATATTTTAGCAACCTAGTGAGGTAGATGCTTTTATTTACAGATGAGAAAACTGAGAAGTAAAGAGAAGGGTCAAACAGCTAGTAACAGTCCAGGGTAGGATTTGAACCCAGGCCTTCCTGACTCCAAGTCCAAAAACTCCAACCACTATAATACCTAGCTGCTTCCTTTTATGGACAGGGAATGTTTCGTTTTTGTCTTTGTACCATATCTAGTATATAGTAAGTGTTTCAAAATGATGTTGAATTGAATTGAATTCTGAGGTCCTTCTCGTGTTCAGTGTTGTCAAAGATTCCTTCACCATGGGCCTCTTCTTCCCCCTCCTCCCTAAGGGCAATAAAACCCTGGCAGGGACCAAGGTGTGACTTGATGAATGTTTTAATAGAGGAACATATACTATTGGCTCTGTGGGAAAAAGGAGGAGGCAATCCTACCTTCTCTTTGCCATCCCCTGTGACTCTTTCAAATTTCTGAGGCAGAGTAGGCAGTAAGAACTTTTTGGGGTTTGGGGAGAGAGGAGGGTGGGATTGGACAAACTTGGGAGTGAGGACATTTTCTAAATAGTCTTTGCGGTTGTGGTCTTCCCTTTCTGTGCTCCACCTCCGAACCGTTTACCCTCCTGCTGTCCCCAGGCTCAGCTGAGTCACCTAGCCACCCAATGCAGCCTCTCTTTGAGGGAAGTTCAACGCTGGTTTCGACGTCGGAGAAACCAGAAGCAACCATTATTGAGCATGAAATTCTCCGAAACCTGGTGAGCTGAGGGAACATGGTGGGAGGAGTGGCTCCAAATAGTCATTCTGGGAGAATGGGATTATGCAACCAGGCTTGACCAAGGAAGCGGAGGCTCATTTCATCTGTCTGCCAATCCACCCACCCTGGCAGTACCCTTGTCCATTATCCCCATCCTCTCCTCACTAACTTTGTTTTTTATTTTCAGTTGGAAATTTATATTTTACTTTTCTTCTTTCTTTGGAGGCTTACTCATTGTCTACAGTGTGAGTATGTCCTGTCCCATCCTTACCATATATCCCATCCATCCCCATTTGTCCTTCCATCCCATTTATCCCTATGTTATATTACCCTCTGCCTCTTTCTATCCCTTCCATATTCCTCCCTCCACCGCTACCCTTTAATCTTCTTCATTTCTGTCCTCATTCTTCCTCTCTATTCCCAAACTATCTGTCCCATTTCTTCTTACCTTTCTCATCTTTTCTGCCCAGTTCCATTATTTTTATTCACTTGTGCCTTCTCATCTTCTTCATCCTCATTCTTTTCATTCCTTTCCATCCTCACATTCATCCCTCTCCTTTTCTTCTATGTCTTGTCCTTTCCATTTCCCTCTGGCCCCTCATCTTTTTCCATCCCTCTCCCCTTTGTCCCCCCTCTGCCCATTTAGCAGAACTCTTTTAGCTCTGTCATCTTTATCTCTCCTTGGTCCTCCTTAGCTCTCTCATTCATCCTTACTGTTTCCCCTTGTTCATTCCACACCTTCCCTCAATGTCTCTATGGGTGGGGCCATAGCCCAGCACAGAGAAGGGTCAGATGCAGATGACTCAGAGGGAAGGACCAGAGCAGGAGTCTGGGGCCAAACCCTCCTTGACCTCTCTTTGACTCTGACCTGCCTCCTAAGAAGGAAGAAGAAAGAAGAAGACAGGGAAATGGTTGGGTGTTTCTACAAAGCGTAGCTAAAATATTACCTATTGAGTGTTTGGAGTTTCCTGGGGAAATTTCCAATTCAAGATGTGGGGCAGAACCATTGCCTGTGAAGGCTGGCTTTGATGAGGGCAATTTCCAAGGACTTGACCCTTGTTTCTTCCAGGAGCCATGGTTGTGGAAGTCTGAACTCTGCTGGAATGG
Organism: Phascolarctos cinereus; assembly: GCF_003287225.1. NCBI lineage: Eukaryota > Metazoa > Chordata > Mammalia > Diprotodontia > Phascolarctidae > Phascolarctos > Phascolarctos cinereus. The sequence goes on along the minus strand of NW_027555847.1, from coordinate 682,000,277 downwards.
ATTCCCTAAACAGGTGAGCAGCCCCAGGACAAGGGTGGGGATTAGAGATGCCCATTAAAATGGATCCTACTTGCTGAAGCCCATGCTCATTCCAGATCCCAACATGCCATTGTTGGAAGGGACCCTCAGAGGCTGTATCACCTAAGTAAGTGTCATGTACCAATTTGATACACTTGTTTCCTCTCCCTCCTCTATACAAGTCATTGATAAAAATGCTGAACGGTCTAGGAATGAGCACTGATCTCTTGGGCATTTCATTAGGGACTTCCTTTCAAGTTGACATTGGCCAATTAATGACCACCTCTTTGGGTCCATTCGATTAACTCTAGAGTTACCTAACCATGCTATCAACTAGTCGCTATTTCTCTATTTGTCCTACAAGAATAGCAGGAGAAACGTTATTAAACACAGGTGAAAATCTATTTGCAGTATTGACCTGGTCTACCAGTAACCCCATCAGAAAAAAGTATTGTGATGAGTCAGATATTACCTGACTCGGGGAAGACTTGTCTCAGGTGTCCTTTGATCAAGAGGCCCAACCATGCATGAGCAGAGAAGATACAAGGCACAGTCTTGGGTCCTAGGAAATTTCTCTCCAAACAGTTTGTCTCCTCTTGATCACTGGCTCTTTCTGTACCACAGTATAACTCAATGGCTGCTTTGACCCTTAGGCTCTGAAGCCTGCCGTATACTGGTGGTATCTTCTGGAGTTTAGCTTCTACCTCTCCCTCGTGATCACCTTATCCTTTGACGTGAAAAGAAAGGTGAGTGTATTGGGAGCCCAAACTTTGGGGAAAAGTCCCAAGAGGAAAGAAAGGGAGGCTAGCTTCCAGTCCCCGCCCTCCTAGAAAAAGTGTGAAATTAGACTTGGCTCTGTAGGACTATCCCTGAAATCCCTGGTGTGATCAAAAAGGACTTGTCCCATTGAAACAGCAAGAGCAGGCCTGGTCAACCTCAAATCAATGTGCTTTTATAGAGATTAGACAAGGAGGCATTTACTTCAGAGGACAGCTCAATGCAGTTCAATTCAATAACCAGTGCATGCCCCCTGGAGCTCTCCTCCCCAGGTCTGGAATCAAGCAGATCTCCAGTTCTCCCATCATGTTGTCTCTCTTCCCCCTGACCCACCAAATCTCTCCTGATCAAGTTATCTCATTGCTTTGGCCTCTCTTGAAAGTCCCAGGCCTTCCTGCAGAGAATGGAAGTCATGAGTGACATAGTGTAGGGAAACTCTGCCTTGGTCAATGACTACTAACCCTGAGTAAAGCCAAATGCAGCTTCATTCCATGGGAGATCCCAGAGGTCCTGGCCTCATGGCTGCCCTTCTCTTCCCAGGACTTCAAACAACAGATCATCCACCACTTTTCTGCCATCATCTTGATCTACTTCTCTTATTGTGCCAACTACATACGAATTGGGACCCTGGTAATGCTGTTACATGATGTATCTGATATCTTCTTGGAGGTGAGTGAGCCAACCCACTTGTCTAAGGGAATGTAGCTTGGATTAGCCTGAACCCCTGAGAGACACATTTTTGCAGGAGTTGCAGGGCCAGAAAATGGTATGGATTGTCTGATCCCAGACGTTCTTGTACTCACAGCAGTCCAGTAAAGGCTTGCTGCTGCCTTGTAGTTATGGCCTGTACTTTTGTCTTATGGCTCCTTCTAGCCCCGAATTCTGTGACAGTCTGTGGTCAGGATTTGGCAGGTGATGGGGTGTGGGGAGGGGGTCTTTAAATGTAGATAGTGGGTGAGGCTGGTTGAAGGGGAACTCAGCCAGGATGGGCCTAATCTTGTAACTTGGTTAAAGGAAGCACTGTCAGCTTAGTAAACGTGGCCCAAGAATGAGGGGAGAAGCAACAGGCAGGATACCAATCATATAGATAGACAATAAGCATTTATCAAATGCCCCTACTATGGGCCAGGCACCATGCCAAGCACTCAGGAAACAAGACAGGCAAAAGACAGTCCCTGCCATTGAGGAGTTCACAATCTAATGAGAGATTGGGAACAAATAGGTACAAACAAACTGTAATCAGATGATGGTGATGGTGGTGGTGATAGCATTTAGGTAGTGCTTTAAGATGGCAAAGAACTTTACATGTATTATTTCATTTAATCTTCTCAACAATAATGTAAGGGAGGTGCTGTTATTATCACCACCCTCTATTTTACAGATAAGGAAACCAAAGCTGGAAGAAGTTAAGTGACCTGCCCTGGGTCATACAACTAGCAAGTGCCTGGGGCTGGAGTCAAACTTGTCTTCCCAACTCCATGTCCAGTGGTCAGTCTACTACAACTCCCAAAGATCTGAACCAGTGAGGGATATGAGCCACATCAAAGTCTATACTTGAGATTTACAAAATAAAATAAAATCAACTTCCAAGCCCACAATGAAGAGTTGTGATTAGACAATACTTTGTATGAAAAAAGCCCCAGAGCTTTCAAAGGATAACAAGCTTATTGAGTCTACAGGGTGACATAATCTAGTAAGATCTTGGGCTGCATTCAGAAGCTCAACATCCAGTATAAGGAAAGTAACAGTCCCCCTGGGCTCCGTCTCAGTCAGGCCACATCTGGAGTGCTCCATGCAGCTCTAGGATACACATTTGGGAAAGACTTGTAGAAAGAAGAGGCATCGCAGAGGCATCTTGGGCACCAATGAGCTGGAGAGCTTCCAGAGGAGGGTGTCTGAGATAGTGAGAGGAGTGTGAAGCTCATGCCAAGCATGAATCAATTGGTGGCATTAGGGGTGCTGGACTCAGAGGAGACTCAGGGGTGGGAGAGGTGACTTCGAGTATTTATAGGGCTATTGCTTTAAATTTGCTGTCTAGCCCCAAAGGGCAGAAGTAGGAACTGGGTGCGGGTGAGTGGTGAAGTTGCAGAGTCAGATTTGGGCTGACTCTAAGGAAAACCTTCCTAACACTCTGAATGTGTAATAGGCTACCTCTGGGAAGGAATGAGATTTCCTTTGCTGGATGTCATCATGCAGAGGCTTTATGACCAGCCAATGGTTGAGAAGTCATGTATGGGATGGACAAGATGCCCTCAGGGGTTCCTCTCATCTAAGCTTATGTCATTGTAAGATTTCTTCTCTCCTCCCCTCCAAGGCAGGCAAAATGGCCAATTATGCACAGTGGAAGAATTCAAGCACAATCATCTTTGTCATCTTTACCGTGATATTTCTCATTAGCCGGCTAATTCTCTTCCCATACAAGTAAGCCTGATTCTAGAAGATAGGAAAGGTTGTGGGCAGTGACTGTGAGTTGTAGGTGGCCTTGGCACTCCAAGTCTTTGTGTTTTGGGATTTTCTGGAACAAAAGCTGCCCCTAAAAAGAGGAATGAAAATGGGTTTCTGGTCAGGCTAGAAGGCCTGTGGATCTTTTCAGGATACTATTCCGCCATACTTAGAGCTTCTTACTAAGCCCTCCCCTCTTCCTGGAAGAGGAGGTCTCACCTGGGACACAAGGTGTTTAGAAGCACGGACCCAACAATGTTTCTGAGTCCCTCTGTCTTTTCAACAGAATCCTCTACACTACCTACTATAGTTCCATGGAAAACCATAAACCTTTCTTTGGATACTACTTTAGCAATGCCCTCTTGATGATTCTTCAGGCTCTCAATGTCTTCTGGTCATTTCTCATCCTTCACGTGTGCTACAGATTTGTTATTATGGGCAAGGTGAGTACAAGGCTGTCCCTGGCTTTGGCCCCTGATTCTTCTATAACCTGGTGAACCTGCTGGCTTGTCTCACAGGCCATTTCAGCAGCTGAAGGGGAAGTGAATAGGAATCCTGGAGGAAGGGTCTATGCAGCTATAAGAGGCTATAGGTAGGGTTGGAGAATGGGGAATGAGGACGCAGGCCTGGCATTCTAATGTCAGTAGGCACTAAGTAGTCCAGGATTGGCTGGGGGATGGGGAGGGGGGAAGGGAGGAAGGTCTCACCCAAGGACCTTTCCTCTTTCCCTCTCACTTCCCACTTTTCCCTTCCTCTACCTCTCCTAACTCTCTCATCCAATCTCTTTCCTCTCCTTGCCTTCTCTTTTCTACCTGTCTCTGCTTCTTCTTTCTCCTTGTCTTCCTGATCCCTCCTTGTCTCATTTCTCCAGCCTTCCTGTTTCTTTTTTGTTTCTTCCTCTCCCTGTCTCTCTTTGTACATTTCTTTATGAGATAATTGTAAAGTGCTTAGCATAGTTCCTGGCACATGGCAGGCACTCAATCAATATCTATTCCTTCCCCATTCATCTTTCTCTCTCTTACTCCCCATCTTTTCTATCCTCCTATATTTTCTGGTTCCTATATTTTACTCTCTATGTCTCTGATTGCCCTTCCCTATCTCTATGTATCCTCCTTTCTCTCTGTGTGTCTGCCTCAACTTTGTTGTTGTCTGGTTCTCAGACTCCAGAAGACGTGAGAAGTGATATAGAAGAACAGTGCACCAGTGATGAGCAGTCAGAGACAGGACAAAAGAGCAAGAGTCCAGAGAGATCACAGACACTTGCAACTTTTCCCCACCCTGGGGTGTCAGGAGGGCTGTCGCCAACCAAAAGGCATCATCGATCAGTTCCAGCAACATAGCCTGGTTCAACACAGGGGCCTCAGACAGTCCAAACCAAGGATGAATTCTGCATGGCTGGTCTTCAGACTGCTTGAAGATCGAGTCAATATGAGAAATCTCCCAGATTCTGATTCAGTGTTCAGCACCATAGGGCAAAACCAGAGCTGGCCCGGTACCCCTTCCTTCTATTTCTCCATATCTGCTTATCCCCACTCATATTGGGCTTGAGGGAAGAGAGGGAAAGATGGAATCTCTGCATAGGGTTAATGATCTTTTCCTTAAGCAGCCTTTTCCCTAAGCTAATGTCCTTGAACTGATTGTTGAGGCCCGTCCTGTCCCCAAAGTTTTTTAATCATACATTCCATTGATATAACATTTTTGATCATATACCTGCAATATGCGTATGCTGATTTATCTCTGAATCATATACATGTAATACTATGATAACATATTATTTATGTTATACAACTTATACAAAAATAGAAATTAAAAGGATTGAGATAAAGATGAAATAATATTGTACATATTAACCATACAAAGGCCCTCCAAAATTATGGTATTTTTGTTGAGAGCAATGTGGTTGACTATCCTTCACTATTTTTGAAAATCTCAGCTTAATTCCTCGTAACAGATTTCAAAGGTCTAATTTTCAGTATAGTTGTTAACTACTTAGTTTTCATAGCTGTCATAGCTGTAGGTGGTACCTCACAAAGATACAGAGATCCAAATGGAGGAACGTCATCATTGGCCATGCTTACTCAATATTTTGCAATCCCATTCGCCAATTATGCAAAAAGTTTTTTGTTGAAATTTGGCCACTAGATTTCTATTTTCCCTTATTAGAGGGAGTGAGGATGTGTGGAAGGTTAAACATGGTTTCCGAAGGCCAGGCAGGTGCCAGGTCTGGATGGTGGTTGTCTCAAATAAAGAGAAAGGGGCAGCAGCAGGGCAGGAGGCAATATGTCTAGATCTACCCTGGTTTCCCATCAGTAGGTAGCTATGTTCCTTTATTTCCAAAATATCCAATGAGTTTGGGGAGAAGTGGTTTGGGGGATGGGATGTTGGGAGCAGGATTATAGATCTGAGAGAGATATATACTTGATCACTCAAGTCCCAAAACCACTACCAGCTGCTAGCATAGATGTTTCTCAGCCCTTACTGGCTGAAGGATGCTCCTATGCTGACTGCTGCTGACACTATGCTTGAGTTCTCTTTGAGGAAGCCCCTCCTAGCCTAAGGGAGCTTCTTTTTCTTTGGAAGAAGAGGGAAATAGGAATGGGGATATGAACCCAGAGGGCCAATGAGGAGTTTACATCTTCAGGAAGCATTTCCCCTCTCCCTGGCCAGCCTGTTCTTGTGGCATTTTGGGCACCCAAGGTCTAAGCTATGTGGCCTTCTTGCTCTCCTCTGGGAGTAGAATTGGTGTATAGAGAAATACACATTCTATCTAGCCTGTCATATTCCCCCAATCCTCATTGAAGTCCTGGAAAAACACCTACATTGGAGAAAGAAGATCCTGCCTGTTTCTGTGAAAGCCTAGACTCTACAGTGGTCCAGGTAGTGTGACCACTTTCAGTCCTGAGTTGTGGATCAAGATACTCTTGAATCACCCAGTCTCATTATTCTGATGGTCATAGTAATTGATGTCTATCAGCCTCCAGGTCATTCTCCCTTTTGTCAGTCAATAAACGTACTACTACATGCCTACTACATGCCAGGTACTGTGCAAAGAGCTAGGGATACAAATATGAAAAAGAAAGTCCCTGCCCTCGAGGAACTTACAATCCAATGGAGGTGAGACAGCACACAAAAGTAAATTGAAAGGGGGAAGGGAAAAGGGAAGGTACCCAGCTTGTGGGCATAATAGAGAAGTCTGGAAGAGTGCGGTCAACTGGGAAATGAAGAAATGGCTGGCCTGAGCGCCTTCCTTAAGTGAAAGTTCTCTTTCCCAAGATGTATAGTATCTGACATAATGTATTTCCCTGCCTCCCTTAGTTAGGCCATATACTAGGAGACTTCAACAGAATCCTCATTGCCTGTATAGGCACTCAAGGCAACAAGATTTCTAAAAAGCCCATAAATGGAGAAGGCACAGAAGTTATAGTTGACATTCTGGTGAGTCACAGTTTCCTACCAGGTCCTATATAATCTCATGCCCCACCAGATTTGCAAAAACCCTTTGAAATTTAGACTCTACTCAGAAGATGAACTTATTTGAAGACTGCTAAACAAATAATACCATTTCTGTTAGAACTTCATCATCTGAATAACTCACTTAAAGAGCAAGAGATAGCAATGCCTGGGTCTCTTTCCACCTGCTATGTGCCAGACACTGTGCTAAGCACTTTACAAATATTCTCTTATTTGATCCTTACAATAATCCCTGGGAGGTAGGTGCTATTTATTATCCGCATTTTACATCTGAGGAAATTGAGGCAAACAAAGGTTAAGTGACTTTCCCAGTTGCACAGCTAGTAAGTGTTTGAGGCTGGATTTGACTTTAGGTCTTCCTGACTCCAGACCCAAGGTTCTACCTATTATGCTACCTAGCTGCCTCAAGGCTCATAAAAAGGAGCTGAAAAACAGAGGTGGGGGAGAGAGCTACATGGTTGAATGTTGGTAACATCTGGAGAGTCAAGAGTGAATCCAAGAGAAGAATGACTGATTGGCTTGGACATTTTTCCTTAAAATGGAGGTTTGAGGGAACCAGCCAATCAGAGGAAGAGAGGAAATGTACTTCCAGCATGAGAAATTCAGGGACAAAGTGAACTGCCAAGATGAGATTTCTATGGATTTAGTATTTAATATTGCACTTGAAAAAGGAAACTAGTAGAAACACGCCTATTTGGAGATATTCCTGTCCAACCCCATTTCTTGCTGTCCTCCCATTTCCCTCCCAGATCTTGCTTTTTCTTGAACAGGATACTCTATCTTCCAACTCTGTTCCTTTTCACTAGCTTTCCACCATATCTGAAATGTTCCTTCCCCTCTTCCTCCTCTTGGCTTCCTTTAAGATTCAGTTGAAATCCCACCTTCAACAAGAAACCTTTCTTGGTCTTCCCTTTCCCCTAATGCCTTTCCTCTCATTTCCACTGTACATAGCTTTTAAATACCTAGTTATTTAGATGCTGTCTCACCTATAGACAGTGTCATGACTTTCCCTAGGAAGATGATCCCCTGAGAAAGAGTCTCTGATAATTCTATGGTTTGGTTCCCTCATCTTCATCCTCTCACTTTATTTAGGTTCTGGTGAGCTGTTTGTAGCAGGGCAAAAGTCACAAAACAGGATAAAAGGATGCTATTGATGCTGTGATGTCCTCTTAATTTTTTGCTTTTCTTTTGCTTCCTTGTATTTACAACTCCAGGGAGAAGGAATGATGGAGTGGTCCAGGATGGTACTAGGATGTCTGTTGCTAAGATCTCTGCTGCTGCTGCTGCTAGAGATGCATGGAGTAGACAAGGAGCAGCAAGGACCATTTGACCCATGCTGGCTAGAAGCTAGAGTATTATGAGGGCACGGGGCTGAAAGCCAATATGTCTGGGAGAGCTCTGGTCCTAGAGCCCAGAATGGGACATAGCCTCTAGCAACGGAGGCAGAGACCCTGGGAAAGCTAGTGTAGACCCAAGGAAAATATTCCATTACATTCATACACCACAGTTTGTTTACCAATTACACAACTGATAGGCATCTATTTTGTTTCCCATTCTTTTCTGTTACAATTTGCACCATAATGAACATTTTAGCATCTATGCACTTTTCTATCTGTGATCTCATTAGGAGTATATACCTAGCACTGGGAGAATCATTAGTATAGAAATCTGGAAGAGATCTTCAGGATTATCTCATTTTATAGGTGAGAATACTGAGGTTCAGAGAACCGTAGTGACTTGTCCAAAGTTAATCAATTGATGAGTAGCAGAGCAAGCACTTCAGCCTGGGACTTCCAAATCCATATAGCCTGTTCTTCCCGCTACACTAAACTGCCACCTGTCAGTCAATAAACATTTGTAATGGTACTACTACTACGTGCCAGGCACTGTGCTAAGCACTGGGGATACAAAAAGAGGCAAAAGACAGTCCTCTTCCTCAAGGAACTCACAATCTAATGACCTACACTGAAGGCTCAAGTTGTATAGTTCATAAACAGCAAAGCTGGACCCCAAATTCAGGTCTTCTAACTCAATTCCAGGCTCTTTTCACTGCTTCCCACAGACCCTCCCTTTCCCTCACTGTCTTTTCCCCCAGTCATCTTCTGGGGCCCTACACTAACTTCTCACCCATTGGCCCCTAATAATTACCTATTCACCTTTTACCCACTTATCCTACAGCAAAAAATCATAACTCCTCGGCCTGACATTCAAAGCCCTAAGCAACTTATATGCTGTCCAGTTAGGTTGCTTCCCTCTGCCCTTAGCCCAGAGACTGCTGGCCTATTCTTATTTACTGAACATGTCATGTGTAAGCCTGTCTTTTTTGATTACAAATTTTTTTTTGTTTTGAACTTGACAAACACCAATGCATATGAGCAATTTGATATATCAAAAAGAATGGGAAGAGAGAATTGTGCATAAAACCACGAATCTTTATTACATGCAGCTTTATTCTTTTAAAGTATATAATATATTCATCACCTTAATTCCAAAGTTGTCCTGAATGCATTTCTCTCTTAATCTCCCTCTGCTTTCTTCTGTACATTTTCCTATCGATCTTCCTATCATGCCTTTCTTTTCTTTTTGTATCATTATCATTCTTCCCTCTCTCCTCTTAAGTTTTCCTCCTCCAAAAAATAAACCCTCCCTTGTAATAAACAGGTAAGCAAAACAAGTCCACACATTGCCCATTTTCATGAATGTGCTTCTCATTCTGTACATCTCTTTTAGAAAGTGGAGAACATTTCATCATTGGTGTTCTGGAGTCATAATTGGTTATTACATTGATCACAGTTCTTAAATCTCATAAAATTGTTTTTCTTCACAATTTTTAGTCATTGTTTAAACTGATCTCTTGGTTCTGCTCACTTCATTCTATGTCATTTCATGCAATTCTTCCCAGGTTTCTCTGAATCTGTGCCTTTCATAATTTATTACACTACAACATTGCATTAGATTCAGAAACCATATGAACCTTTCATTGCTTTGGAGTATGTGCCTAGTAATGATATTGCTAAGTAAAGGGTGTGCATAGTTTAGATTTTGGAGACAAAGGTCCAATATGTTTTATAGAATAGTTGTTCCAGTTCACAGCTTCCTCAACCATTCAATTACGTGCCTGTCTTCCAATACCCATTCAATAATTGCCATTTTTCATTTCTTGATATCTTTGCCAATCTCATAGGTATGAAATGAAATTTCCAGTTGTTTTAATTTATACTTCTCTAATTGTTAGTGTTTGAAGAACTTTCTCACATAGCTATTGATGACTGGCTCTTCTTTTGTGAATTGTTTATTCATGTATCATTTGGCTCTTTGCCTGTTATGCAATGGTTCTTCTTACAAATTTGAATCAGTCAGTCAAATAGAATTTATTAAACACCTACAATGAGCCATACACTGTGCTAATTACTGAGGATACAAAAAATCCACTGCCTGCTGTCAAGGAGCTCACAGTCTAATATAGAGACAACATGCAAACAACTAATAAGATACACATACCTTAAACTGGAGATAAACTCAGAACGAAGGCACTAAAATTAAGGAAGACTAGGAAAGGCTCCTCACACGAGGTGAGACTTTATCTGAGACTTGAAGGATTCAAGGAGGTAGAAATGAGGAGAAATAGTTTTCTAGGCATATTATTTTTGAGTAAGAGTAAGGATGTCAGTGACACTGGATCTTAGAATATAAGGATGGGAGTAATTTGTAATAAGATTGGAAGGGGCCAAGTTATGAAGTTTAAAAGCTAGAGGATTTTGTATTTATTTCTGAAGATATTACAGAACCACCACAGTTGTGTTTTGTTTTTAATAGGAAAGGGGATGATATGGTCAGCCCTTTATTTCAGGAAGATCAATTTGACAGCTGAATGAAGAATGGATTGGAGTGGGAAAATACTTGAGGCAGGGAAACCAAAAGGCCAGCTATTATAATAGTTCAAGTATACCGTGATGAGAAGAGAAGGGGACATATACAAGAAATATTACGAAAGGATTTGGCAACCAATTGGATATGGGGTGTGAGAATGAATTAAAAGCTAAATATGAAACCTAGATTATAAGCCTAGTGACTGGTGCCCTCAAGACTAATAGGAGAGGGGAAAAGTGAAAGGTGGGGTGAAGGAAGAGGCAGAATAATGAGTTTGGTTTGCAACATGTTGCATTTCAGGTGTCTACAGGACATCCAGTTCAAGATGTTTAATAGGCATTTGGAAATGAAAGATGGTGGTTCAGAGAGAAATCAGGGCTAGAAACGTATATCTGAGAGTCATCTGCATAAAGAAGATAATTGAAATCATGGGATCTAATGAGATCACCAAGTGAAATAATATAGAGAGAAAAGAGGGTCTCGGACAGAGCTCCGGGGGACTCTCACAGATAGCGAGTGTGACATGGATAAAGATCCAGCAAAGGAGAGATCCGATAGGTAGGAAGAGAACCAGAAGAGAGCAGTATGATGAAACTAGAGATGGGAGAATATCAAGGAGAAGACGATGAACTGCAGTGTCAAAGGCTGCACAGAAGTCAAGAGGAATGAAGATCAAGAACAGGCTATTAGATTTGGCACTTAAGAGATCATTGGGAACTTTGGAGAGAGCACTTTGGGTGGAATGATAAGTTCAGAAGCCATACTAGAAAGATTTAAGAAGAGACCAAGAGAAAAAGAAGTGGAGTCACCTATTGTAGATAATATTCTCAAGAAGTTTAGCTGCAAAAGGGAGGAAAGATATAGTGATGATGAGGAAGTATTAAGTGAGGGTTTTTGAGCATGGGGGAGACATGGGAACATTTGGAAGGAGAAGGGAAGTATCCAGTAAACAGGATTATCAGACTTTTATTAGATAAACTTGCTGCAAAGACTTTTCTCTTGGTTAACTGTTTCCTTTCTAATTCTAATACATTTTGTTTGTGCAGGAGCTTTTTAATTTTATATAATTAAAATTGTCCATTTTTTTCCCCTGTGAACCTCTCACTCCTTCTTTGGTAAGAACTCTTTTATTCATAGTTGTCAAAATATATCTCCTTTCTTTTTTCTTTAATTTGTTCATGATAAGACTTTTTGTCATATCATTATTGTGTTTTACAGCATAAGATTTTACTCTTAATCTAATTTCTGCAAAATTCTTCCTATTTCCCCAGCAATTTTTTTTGTATCATGACTCCTTGTCCCAATAGTTGAGGTTTTGGGGTTTATCAAATACTATCCTGTTATGTTCATTTGTTTCCGGGCTTTCAGTTCCAAATCGGACCCATAGATCATCTTTTCTTCTTTTTCACTTTAACCAAATAATTTTCATGATTATTGCTTTGTAGTAAAGTTTGAGATCTTATACTTCTATGCCTCCTTTCTTTGCACTTTTTTCATCATTTTCCTCTGAGAGATTCTCAGACATTTATACAACTATATGAAGATATGGTAGTGATAATGAATACTCCTCTATTTTATCTACTGGTTTCTCTGGAAAAGCCTTTATCATTTCTTCATTATATAAATGCTGGCTCCTGATTATAGATAAATTCTATTTATCATATGAAGGAAAGATCTGCTTATGCTTATTATTTTTAACAGAAATTGGTATTATACTTTATCAAAGACCTTTTTTGAATTTCGATATATAGTTGTGTTATTTTGCGTATTTTATTGTTAATGTGTTATATTATGTTCATAATGTTCCTGTATTGAACCAGTCCTGTGTTCCTGGTATAAATCCACCTAGTCATTGTGTATAATCTTTTAAATACTCCTATAACCTCTTTCCTAACATATTCTTCAATATTTTAGCATCCATATTCACCATGGATATCAGTCTGTAGTTTTCTTTATATCCTTTGTCACTCTCTGGTTTAGATATCTAGACCATGTTTGTATCGTAGAAGAAATTAGATAAAAATCCCTTCTTTTTCTATTTTTATGAATAGCCTTTGTATAGTGTTAAAGGTCTCTATGTGGTTTGGAACAAAACCAAGTTCAGCTGCTCAAGATTGTCTGTCATATAAACCAGTAGTATCAAACTCAGCTAGAAATAGGGACCACTAAACCATACATAAGGATGTAGGCTTCATGTTGACTCAGAAAACCATATATGAACATTATCTATGTTCTGTTGTAATTTATTTTGTTAAGTATTTTGCAATTATATTTTAATCTGTTTCAGCAATACTCATCAACCCACCTGCTGCATATTTAACACCTCTAAACTAAACTATTTCTATTCTTTTCCATTTAGTTATCTCCCTTGCTACATGTGTCTTGAATGCCATGTCCTGAGACAGCAGAATATAGGAGCATGCTATTGAAAGTTGTATAGTGTACAAAATTAAGAAAAGGCTGGCAGAAATTGACTAGAAATGCTCTGAAAGTAAAGAAGTGAGAAGGGCTTAACTGCTCACTGTGTCTCTGAGAATTCCACCTACCCTATGGTCCTCCATCCCAAATTTCCTACTAGAAATAGTGTGAAGTAGCAAATGGAGCAGTGGACTTGGGGAGGGGTAAAGGAGAAAAAGAAGGAGGGATGGTAAAGAGCAGGAATGAAGGAAAAGAAACAGGGTGGGCATAAAGGGAGATGAGAAATGGAAGGAGAGAGGGAGAGCATGAGAGGGAGAAAGAGAAAGAGAGCATTTTGTTAAGCTTTTACTTAGTCCTAGGAGTCAAGGAGTCCTGAAATCAAATCCCAATCCAAATACTTACCAGCTGTATTACCAAGTGACTCGACCTCTCTGTGCCTCATTTGACTCATCTGCCAAATGAACCAATGGCCTCTAAGTCTTTCTAGCTCTAAACCAATGATAAGTGGAAAATTTCATATTTTTCTCTCCATACTATTGGTTATTGGCTTTCTTCGTACATGTCAACTTGTTCTGTGTTTAGATATAGACTGGTCTTGAACATAAGATTGGATAGGAAAAAAAAAACTGGGGGCAGCTAGGTGGCACAGTGGATAGAGCACCGGCCCTGGATTCAGGAGGACCTGAGTTCAAATCCGGCCTCAGACACATAACACTTACTAGCTGTGTGATCCTGGGCAAATCACTTAACCCCATTGCCTAGCCAAAAAAAAAAAAAACTGGCAATATGTTGCTAAGCCAAAATAGATGCAGTTAGACAGGATCAAATACAAAATTCTTTGTTTGGATTTTCAATCTTTTCCTACCAGAGATGAAGCCAAGATTGTGGAGTGATAGGAAATAATATGGTGAGTTCCCCTCCAAGAACTCCTCCAATCTGACCTAGAAAATTCATCAGGCCAATTCCTGATGAGGAAATCCAGAAAATGACTTGAATCATTTGTCCAGTCCAGCTCAGTAGAGGACAAAAGACAGAGAGGTATGTGGACACTGGTGATGGAAGCTGACCAGAAGTATATTGCAAAGCATTCCAGCACTCAGAAAGAGGCCGTGCATCAAAGCAGGAGGAAATCTCAGAATCACACTGGGGCTTCACCAGGCATATATCAGGGCACTGTGAGCAGGACACAAGTGAACTAGCAGCTTTGTCACCCATTTACCAGTCTCTGGTTGAAAATCTTGCAGATCAAGGGTGGAGTGAAAAGGCAACTTGTGCAACGGTGTGTTTTGGTTAGGTAGATCGCAAGTGGCATACCAAGATGGGAGAAAGAAAGTTCAGAAGCCAGAAGGAGCAGTAGTGTGTCCTAGAGCCAAGCTCAAGTGTCTAACCCACTCTGCAGAAGAATAATCAAAGGCAGGAATCTCAGACCAAAGGAGAGCCTACAATTCTACCACTCTGAACTAACAGAGCTTTTCAGCTAGTTGATAACGGCAGAGTCCAGCAGTGGTCTACACTTACTCAGACACAAATCCAAGTCATCAACTTGCAGAGCTCAGACCAGGAGGCAGCAATCAGACTTTGTCCTGGATCAGACCACTTTGGGAGCACTAAAAGCTTACAGGTCCCCAGTCTGTCCCTGAGATCCTGAAACAACACAACACTCATTACCCCCGAAGAGTGGCAATAGGATCAGCCCAGATCTTTCCATAGACCTGAGCCCTAACATGAAACAAATTCAGGAAGTAGGCTGGAAGAGGGAGGGGAGAACCTACCATAATGAGTTATTATGGTGGCAGGAACATGCAAGACACAAACTCAGAAGAAGGGATCAATTCTAAAACATCTATAAGCAAAGCCTCAGAGAAAAGCTTATCAAGAGGAAAAAAATTGAAAAGGAATGAGAGCTTTGGAAAAAAGACAACTGCTTGGCACAAGCAAACCTTGTCTGAGTACTAAATTTTCCCCAAATTATAAAGTAACAAGTCATGAGAAAACAAGAAATTTTCAAAGTAAAAAGACTGAAAAAAATAAAAGAAAATGTAAAGTATCTGAAAAAAAAAACTGACCTGGAAAACTGATCTAGGAGAAAAAAACCAATCATTAGACTATGTGAATGCCAAGACAAAGAGAGGGAGAGAGAGAGAGAGAGAGAGAGAGAAGAGAGAGAGAGAGAGAGAGAGAGAGAGAGAGCTTAGACCTCATTTTAAGAAATCTTGAAACTGTTGACATCTCTTAGAACCAAATTTTTGAAATTTTTGAAAAAATGTTTGAAATTTCTGAAAATTTTGAATTTTTGAAAAAAAAAGCCAAAATGAAAACTACCATGAACATCATAGCTAAAATCCAGAGGTTCCAAGTCAAAGAAGACAAAAAAAAACAATACAAGCTGCCAGAAGCAAAGAACTTAAATACTAAGGAACCATAGTGAGAGTCACATGTGATTTAGCAGCCAGTGCCAGATAGGTGAGAAGAGCCTGAAACATGATATTCCAGAAGGTAATGGATATGCGTTTATAGCCAAGAATAACTTACCCAGCAAAGCCAATTATAATGTTATGGGGGAAATTAACTTTTAACATAATGAAGGACTTCCAAGTATTTTTGATGAAAAGATCAGAGCTGTGGAGAAACTTCGAAGTTCAAACACAAGAGCAAAGAAAGGAAAACATGAATGAACAATGATAAAGACTAAATAGGGATAAACTATTTATACTCAAATACAGGGAGATGATACATGTGTCCTCTCTGAGACCTATCATTAAGGTTCATAGAGAGAGTCAGAGGGCCTGGGAGTGGTTCTGTTGTGTTTGTGGAATGAGAAAATGAGAATGGAAAGAGGAAAAGAAAGAGGAAGAGGACTACATGGGGGTGGGGGAGGGGAAAGGAAAAGAAGATTAGGAAAAATTATCTCACATAATGAGGGTTCACAAGTAGACATCTATACAGTCAAGGGGGAG
Source organism: Phascolarctos cinereus (assembly GCF_003287225.1). Classification (NCBI taxonomy): domain Eukaryota; kingdom Metazoa; phylum Chordata; class Mammalia; order Diprotodontia; family Phascolarctidae; genus Phascolarctos; species Phascolarctos cinereus. Next base: position 681,984,324 of record NW_027555847.1, on the reverse strand, counting down.
GGGAAAAGGGACAACTTACACTTGAATCTCAATCTCATCTGAACTGGTCAAAAAAAGGGAATATATACATATACAAGGTTGTGTACAGAAATATATTTCACTCAACAATGAAATAGGACAGAAAAGAGAAACAGGTGAGAAGGGAATTAGAGAGAGGGCAGAATGAGGGAGGGATTAGTCCTAAGCAAAACAAACTCCAAGTACATACAAAAATATGTATAGCTCTTTTTGAGGTGACAAAGAGTGGTACCAGTAAATTGAGGGCAGCTAGGTGACTCAGTGAATAGAGTGCTGGACCTGAAGTCAGGAAGACCTGAGTTCAAATGTGGATCCAGACATTTACTAGCTTTGTGACCCTGGGCAAGTCACTTAACTCTTTTTGTCTTAGTTTCCTCATCTGTAAAATGAGCTGGAGAAGGAAATGGCAAACTATTCTAGTATCTTTGCCAAGAAAACCCTAAATGGGGTCATGAAGAGTTGGACATGATTGAAACAACTGAACAACAATTCATTGGTAAATTGAGGAATGGATGATGGTAAATAAATATGATGGAACATTTTTGTGTTGAACTCTGATCAATATAATAACCAACTAGAAGATTGATCATGAAACATACTACACACCTCCTGAAAGAGAGGTGAGAGATTCAGAATGCAGAATGAGAAATGTTTAGATATGGCCAATGTGGAAATTTGTTTTGATTGAATACATTTGTAATAGACTTAGTTTTTGTGTGTGTTCTCAATTGGTGTTGAGGAAGAGTTGGAGTGGGAGATCTTGGTAGATTAAAACAAATGAAATATATATTTTTTAAAAAAATAACTCAGGTGCCACCTCACTTTCATCAGATTGGCTATTGACAAAACATGAAAATGACAAATAGTACAGAGGCTATAGGGAAATAGATACTTTAATACACTGTAGGTGGAGCTGTGACCTGATCCATGTATTCTGGAAAGAAATCTGGAACTATGCCTAAAAAGCTATTAAACTAGGTATACACTTTAAACCAGTGATACCACTACTAGATCTACACTCCAAACAGATCAAAGAAAGAGAAAAGGGACCTATATGTACAAAAATATTCATAGCAGTTCTTTTTTGCTATAGCAGAGAATCAAAAACTGAGAGGATGACCATCCTACACATTGGAGAATGGCTGAACAAGTTCTGGTATATTGATGTGTTAGAATACTATCATACTGTAAGAAATGATGCAAGGGATGGCTTTAGAGAAAGCTGGGAAAACTTGTATGAACTGATGCAAAGTGAGTGAGCAGAACCAAGAGAAGAATTTATATAACACATCAATATTATAAAGATAATCAACTTGGAAAGACTTAGCAACTCTGATTGATGCCATATCCAACACACTTCCAAAGGACTCATGAGGAAATATGCTATCCACCTCCAGATAGAAAGATGAAGGACTCAGTGCAGATTGAAGCATATATGTTCTTCTTTATTACTTTTCACCTTTTTTGGGATTTGGCTGATACAGGAATTTGTTTTGAATGATTGTACATAGTTGCTATGGACTTTTTTTCTTGCTTTCTCAATGAGTGGAGGATGGGGAGGGGAAAGGAGAGAATTTAGAACTGGAAATAAAGTAAAACTTAATTTTAAAAAATATGATGAAGAAAATGTCAATAATATTCAATTTTAAAGTGAAAAAAGTCCTTCATATCCTGTCCCCTTCCTTCCTTTCCAGTCTTTTTTATTCATTATTCATTTTAAGGTCCTTTCCTAAACTGAACATCAAACTCTGCTGCAGACAGCACAACTCAGATGGGCTGGCCAAGTTGTTCAAAGGCTAAATGTATACTTGCCTAAAAGACTATTTTACAGAGAACTCACACAAGGCAAGCACACACGTGGTGGTCAGAAAAATGACACAAGGACACTATCAAGGTCTCTCTGAAGAGCATTGGAATTGATTGTGTGACATGGGAGACACTGGCATAGGACCACCCAGCATGGCGTGCCACATCAGAGAAGGTGCTGTGCTCTATGGGCAAAGCAGAATTGAAATAGCACTTTTTTTTCTCTTCCATTGAATTTTGTTTCCTCTTTCTGCTGGTTCCTCCTATTGGTTCTAATTTTTACTTACAACATCACTAATCTGAAAACATATTTAATAAGAATGTATATCTGTAGTCTATATCAGATTGTGTACCATCTTGGGGAGGGTGGTAGGGGGAGAAAAATTTTAAACTCAAAAGCTTATGGAAGCGATTGTTGATAAATCAAAATAAATTAATAAAAATTTTTTAAAGAAAGAGAGAAATAATTGAAATAGCACAAAAGAAATGTGAGATGTGCAGATTTAGAGAATCCATCCCAAATGTTCATATGAACTATTTGTGCCCGACCTGTGGTAGAGCCTTCTGAGCTCGTGTTGGTCTGATCAGCCACAGTCTCTCACACAGTACCTTAACTCCAACATAATGATGTCATTTTGGTCCTCTTCAAGAATGAAGGACAATAATCAACCAGCTCATTACTCCCTACCCTATACTTTGCAGTCCAGTGACACTGGCCTCCTCACTGTTCCGCAGACAAAATACTCCATCTCCCAACCTCAGGCATTTTCCCTGATTACCCTGCCCCGATGCATGGAACTCTCTCTCTAATTATTCAGCCTCCTTACTTCCCTGGCTTCCTTCAAGTCTCACCTACAATCCTACCTTCTTCAAGAAGCTTTTCCCATTCCTCCTTAATCTTAGTGCCTTCCCTCCGACAGCCCCTATTTATTATATATAATATATATACACGTATACACACACATATTTACATATGTGTATTATGTATACATATACAATATATCTTATTTGTACATACTTGTTTGCATGTTGTCACCTTCATTAGTCTGTGAGCTCCTTGAGGGCAAGGATTGTCTTTTGCCTTTCTTTGTATACATAGTAGGTGCTTAATAAATGCTAGCTGACTATTTGCGCAGCTGTAAGGTTGCAAAAGTTATTGCCTTTGTGGTTTAGACCAGATTTCTACCAGTTATCAAAGTCTAAGAACAAATTCTCCCAGTGGGTGTGGCTTGAGCCAGGTGTCAACTGATCAGGAAGAACTAAGACCAGATACCTCACAATTCCAGGAAGGTCAGAACACAATGTTTACTGACAAGATGGGAGGAGTCTCCAATCTGTGAACCTGTTTCACAGGATAAGAATAGCCCTGTCCCAGACAAGGCTAGCTTCTAATATGTACATCCACTGTAGCCATGAAACTTGCACTTTCTTAAATAAATGGAACTGATAGACTAGAAATTACCAGGGGAAACAGTTTGCAAAACAAGGATCCTTTGTTCTGGAGAAAAAAAAATAGAGCCTTTAAAATGCTTTTCCCTGTATGAATGGGCGGGTGCTGGCAATAGATGTTCATTCTTTCCTCTTTGATGTGTATTTATGATGGAGTCTGCTCAGTTAAGGAAGTGTTCGGTCTTAACAGAATTAGAGTCAGTTTTTGAAAGAAAGGGGAGTTTTTCAGTGACTCCCCAAACCCCAGAATCTCTGCTTCCACTGCGCAAGATAGTGCTTGACAATTCCTGCCCTAAGAGTGTAAGCCTTCTTATCTTCTCTCTTCTTCATCTTGGAGAGGAAACCTTTTTAGCCTCAGGGAAAGGAAGTCTGTGTTTAAGAAGGGCTCGGGGAGGGGGAGACAAAGTTTCTTCCATTCTAGAAATATTATGGGGGGACGAGCAATACTTTTTAGCAGTATGAGTGTAACTTGCCTAAACAGATAGGTCAGTCTGAATGATTTGGCAAAATTGAGTTGTTCACTAAATTAAACGTGTGTGATGTGTATAAAGATCGAATTGTAATCATCCGAGTGCTTAGAAAGAATTGGAAAGGAAGAAAGGCACCTTATGGTTCCAGGTTTGTAAGAAAGAAATTGAATTGGACCAGTAGCTAGTATGCCAAATTTTAAAACTGTGTAAAACTGGCAATTACCCTTCGGATGACCCGCTCACAAAGTTATGTAATGAATTCAAGACTTTTCCAAAAGACTAGAAGCCAAAATTAGATCAGATTTGGAATGTGCAAAACAAGATTGGAAACAGAGAAGTCTAAGTGTAAACCACGTCCCAAAGATTACTGGTATGGGTTTTATCCCCATATCAATAGATCAATGCCCCACACCTATGTAAGGAACAGGGCACAGTTGGCAAGAGTTGGAGAGCTCTTCAGGTCTCTTCAGTCTCTCCAAGTCTCTCTGGGTTTCAGGCACTTAAGGCTTCCATCTTTGAGAGAGAAGATAGACAATGTCAACCTCACTTCAGGTTGCTAAAGGAAAATACTCTGGAAAGAAGCTAACATAAGAGGAGTCTGCATTCTCTCTCATGTCCCTGTTCCTAACTTGCTATGCTAGAGAATTTAGAGAATTAGCCTTTCGGTGGTATCTGGAATTCTCTCTTTCCTAGCTGAGTTACCTTACTCCCAATGAGAGGCTTCCTTCACTTTATATTATCTAATGTATATTTTCCTATGTATGCTGATTTTTCTGATTTCCTATTTTTAGGGGTGGAGGAGCTATCAGCTTCGATAAATGGGTTTCTTGGCTACCTACTATGTGTGTTCACTGTGCAACTGATATTTGGTGGGAAGGGAATTAAGGCTTACATATAAAGCTTTGGGTCTTATTTCCCTCAATTAATGAAACTGCCATCAGAAATTAGAGGATGTCTACCCCAAGCATGTGAAGACCTCTCCTGGTGTAATGGGCAGATGAGAACAATTTGTTCCAATGGCTATGAAAGCAGCTGAAACAGGCACCGTGGAGCACTTAGAGCTTGGTCATGCATCAAACATGCCAAGGTCATCCACTGCATCCCCAGCCATAGACAATCATCTTGACATTTGTCTTACCACTGGACTTCAGTGACTCTGAAAAAGAGAGTTCAGTCCCTCACCACCTCTTATCTTGACCATTACAATGACCCTTTAATCGATCTCCCTGACTCAAATCTCTTTCCACTCCAATCCATCTTCCTTGAGATATGACACACTCCCAGTTAGTGGAATGACAAGAGTCATAAATTCCCCTTGGAGGAATGCTTGTTACAGATGTGATCTTGTAAAGAGAAGAACAGAAGCCTCTACCACTCATAAAAGGCATATAAGAAAATTTAGAGCAAATTGGAAAAGAAAAAGTTCATTAAATTAGTGAAAAGGGGCACATCTACGCACTAGAAACTGTCTGGGACAGGATACTGTGCCTGAAAAGACCCTCCCTTCTTTCCCAAGCAGTGGGAGAAACTTGAGATTTCTAATGACTTTTCATCTCTATTTCACAGTTGCTAGTATCTTGATGTGGATTTGGAAAAGGCAGCTGGAATCATGGAGCAACATTGAGAGTTGAGCAACTCAGATTTATATGATTTGTATGATCTTTGAATGACTAATTAGAAGCAATTATAATTAGAAAAAGTGGATAATAATCCACTGCAAAGTTGCTTTGTGTTGTATAGAGTAAATAATGGATAATTGTATATATCTTTGTAATTTTCTTATTGATGACTAGTCAATGTTGGTTTGATTTTTGGGGTTTATTTTTTTGTTTGTGTTTTTTTTTAATACAGTCAACATGGAGTGGCAATATAGGGAGACATATATGCATGGAGTCATTTTGATTTTCCAAGGAGATAATTTAGAAATTTATTCAACTGAATTAATGTTATCTATTCGAACAATGGCAAAGTAAGTCTCTTTTGCATTTTAACTTCTTGTGAGTGTTTTATGTTAGTGCTCTGTCTAGATAGGGAGATAGACAGATAAGGAGACAGGAGAGAGAGAGAGAGAGAGAGAGAGAGAGAGAGAGAGAGAGAGAGAGAGAGAGAGAGAGAGAGAGAGAGAACATTATAACATTGTAGTGACTTTCAGTCATCTACCCTGGGACACACTGTGCAGGCCATAATGACCAGTCCCTTTGTTGTAGGAATCCTTCCTGTCACCTTAGGGTTGCCTAAGTATTATATCAGGACCTCACTGCATATCATTAACCAACAGATCCACCCCTGACCAATAACCCCCTCTGCCTCAGTGGGGTTGATTCAGTGATTCAGTATTAGGCCTCAGCCCCTGACTAAGGGTCAAAGAAAGAAAAAATGGTTCAGCTAGGTGGTGCAGTAGATAGAGTATGGGTCCTGGAGTCAGGAGGACCTGAGTTCAAATCCAGTCTCAGACACTTGACACTTACTAGCTGTGTGACCCTAGGCAAGTCACTTAACCCCATTGCCTAGCCAGACAGAGAGAGAGAGAGAGAGAGAGAGAGAGAGAGAGACAGAGACAGAGAGAGAGAGAGAGAGAGAGAGACAGAGACAGAGACAGAGAGACAGAGAGACAGAGAGACAGAGAGACAGAGAGACACAGAGACGGAAACAGAGAGAAAAGAAGAAGCAGAAGAAGAAGAAGAAGAAGAAGAAGAAGAAGAAGAAGAAGAAGAAGAAGAAGAAGAAGGGACTAACCTGACCCTGCCCATCTCCTGACAGACAGATGAAATGCCCAGGGTACAAAGTGAGACATACATATTTAGCAATACATATTCCTACCATGTAGGAATTTATTTTGCTTGACCAGGCATATTTGTCACAAGGGTGCTGTTTCTCTTTTATCCCTTTAAATTGGGGGAGATGGGAGGAGAGAAAAATAAATACTTGTTAATTAAAAAATAAATTTAAAACATATCCTTAAAGGAAGCTGGCCTAATTCCAAAATCAGTCAGCTCTGTGGAAAGAGTTAGGTATGAAAGAGTTCACTCCAAAGAGATGAAAAGAAAGCCTTTGCCAAGAGTGCCCTGAAGACACTTTCAGCTACCCCAGAGATTCCAGCATCTGTTAGGGAGTGAGAGGGAAGGGGAGGCGAGAGGAGAGGAAGAAAGGGAAGGAGATGAAAGAAAAGTAAGGGATAGGAGGAGAATGGAGTGAAGAAGAGAGAGGATGAGAAGGGAGAGAAGAAAAGTAGAGGAAGATAAGGAAGGGGAGGGGGAGAGAGGGGAGAGAAGAGGAGAGGAGAAGAGGAGAGGAAGAGAAGGAAGGGGAGGAGAGGGGAGAGGAGGAAAAAAAGAGGGAAGGGAGGGGAGAGGAGGAGAGGGAATGGATAGGAAAGGGATTCTCTCAATCCTGATACCCCAGCCCCATCTCAACAATGGTGTCTCATGGCAGAAACACACGGCCATAGCAGGAGTATTGGCATATAGCCTCAGAGTGGAACCAGGAACATGACTTCCAGAACCCCTAAGCTTTTCTGGAGGAAGTAAGGTGAAATCTTGGTGTCTGTAGCTGGGATCTTGCTGCTCAAGAGATGACAGGCCTCAGAGCTGAGATTCCAAGGAAACAGAGCCAGAGAATCTTTACATCAGTCCAAGGGTAAGGGCTCTGGCTCCTTCTGAAACAGCCTGGACACCTCCTAGTCAAAGATTTTAGCTTAGCCTGAAATCAGAGGTGGCAGAGACCTTGGTCAAGTGGAGGAGCAATGCGTCCAGCAGAGAGTGGGCCCCACGTGCCTGACCAAGATGTCACCCTGTGAGTCACAGGGCAGGGGGACAGCACTAGAGGACCCTAGCAATCCTGCGGTCTTCGGTAGTATATTTTGCTCTTTTCACATGTGTCCCTCACATGTAGGTCCCCTATGTTTAGTCTCTGTGTTTGCTCACTATCATGACACAAACAAGACCTCGGGTCTGGTTCATTGCTGATGTTTCTTTTCACAGCTATGCAGCAGAGGGATTCATTCCCTTTGTCAGTGAATATAGTGCCGTATTTGTAGAGCTCCAGACCTGAAAGGCCTATTGCAGGGATGCTCTCCTCACCTCCACTTCCTGGGTGTTTTGGACTCCTTCAAGGCTTGCCTTATTCAGGACATCTTTCCTAGTCTTCACCCCCCACCCCAGCCCAAGATTTCCTCTCTGTATGTGCTTTGCATGTACCTAGTAATTTACATGTTACTTCCCCATTAGAATGTGAGCTCCTTGAAGGCAGGGACCATGCTTTTGCTTTTCTTTATGTCCCAGTGCTTGGCACACAATCAGTGTTTAATAAATGCTTGTGGACTGAGGAACAAATGGGCTTAAGTGAAGTCAGGAGCGGGGGGGATGGGTGGGCTTCAAGGACCCATCTGGCCTTCACCTCAGGGTATAGATTCCTGGAACTGGCACTGAGCAAGAGAGACAATTGAGGCAAAATTAGACCATCCAGCAGTCCCAATGACATGTAGCTTTAGGCATGTGAGTAAATGGGGAGGGGGGGAGACAGTTACATCTGAACATTTAAGAAAAAATGCTCTAAATCATTATTGATTACAGAAATGCAAATCAAAACAACTCTGAGGTACCACATCACACCTATCAGATTGGCCAGCATGACAAAACAAGAAAATGATAAATGTTGGAGAAGATGTGGGAAAATTGGAACACTAATACATTGTTGTTGGAGTTGTGAAATGATCCAACCATTTTGGAGAGCAATTTGAAACTATGCCCAAAGAGCAATAAAAATGTGCATATCCTTTGACCCAGCAATAGCACTTCTAGGGCTATATCCCAAAGGGATCATAAAAATGGGAAAAGGACCCATATGTACAAAAATATTTATAGCAGCTCTTTTTGTGATAGCAGAGAATTAGAAATTTGAGGGGATGCCCATCAATCAGGGAATGGCTGAACAAGCTGTGGTATATGAATGTAATGGAATACTGTTGTGCTATAAGAAATGAAGAGCAGGCAGACTTCAGAAAAACCTGGAAAGGCTTATATGGACTGATGCTGAGTGAAGTGAGCAGAACCAAGAGGACTTTGTACACAGTAGCAGCCACGCTGTGCAATGACTAACTTTGATAGACTTAGCCCTTCTCAGTGATGCAAAGATCTAAGACATCTCCAAAAGACTCATGATGGAAAATACCGTCCACATTCAAAGAAATAACTATGGAGTTTGAATGCAGATCGAAGCATACTATTTGCTCTTTTTTTTCCCTTCTGTTTTGTTTCCTCTTTCTTGTGATTCCTTCTATTGGTTCTAATTCTAGTTCTAATTAATAGGAATGTATATGTATAGCCTGTATCAGATTTCGTGCCATCTTGGGAAGGGAGGTGGGGAGGGAGGGGGAGAAAATTTTTAAACTGAGAAGCATATGGAAACGATTATTGCTAAATCAAAATAAATAAATTAATTTTTTAAAAAGCATAAAGAGAACCCATATAGACCAGACCCAGTGATCTTGAGGATTCTGGGAACACTGGTTTTGCCAACTTTGTAAACTTTCATGTAAGATTTTATTTTTAGTCCGTTCTCATTCCTAAATGCAATCAAGTCAATAAACATACATTAAACACCTGCTGTGTGCCAGACACTATACTAAGTGCTGAGGATACAGGGGAAAAAAAGCAAAAAACAATCCCTGCTCTCAAGGAGCCTACAGTCTAATGGAGATGACAATATGCGAACAATTATGTCCATATATACATTCATCTATGCATCTATATTTAATTTGTACAGTTATGTGCATGTCATCTCCTTCATTAGGCTGTAGGCTCCTCAAGAGCCAAGATTACTCTTTTCGTATATATGATAAATATACATGATTATTGGATGTATGATAAACATATATGATGTGTATGTGTGTGTGTGTGTGTATATATATATATACATATATATATGATATATGTATATATACATATATATATATATATATATATATATATATATATATATATATATGATAAATTGGAGATGATCTTAGAGGGAAGGTACTAGAATTAAGGAGAACTAGGAAAGTCTTGTTGCCCTAGGTGAGACTTTAGCTGAAACTTGAAGGAATCCAGGGAAACCAGGGGTCCAAGAGAGGAGGGAAAGCCTTTCAGATATGAGAAACAGTCAACAAAAATGCTTGGAGTCAGTAGATGGAATGTTATGTGGGAGGAACAGCAAGAAGGCCTGTGTCTTCCCTGGTGTTTGAACAGCAGGTATCATACAGGAAAGCAGTAACAACAAATAAGAATTCTGTTCTTAAAGCACAGAATTAGACTACAGTCAACATACAGAGCTTAACGCAATACAACCAATGGGAAAGCCAACAAAGCAGATTTTGGATTCAGGAAAAGAAAGTTTTCTTCCCTGCGTCCTCCTCCCTCCCTTCAATTCAAACCCCATCACCACTATCACCACTGTCCTTTAAAGGATCAGAAATTGTTTCTCAGAAGATAACAGTTTGGTACATCTTTGTATTTTTTATGAATGTCTTCATGTAGATTGTGGGGGGGCCTCTCCTTTATCATGGAATTTAAGAATTAGTCTAAACCACTCTCCCAAGTTAGACAGTCAATTCTGCCAGTGTTCTGGGGAAGGGGCTGGGGAGGCGTTGAACAGAAATCAAGGTAGCAGATGGAATCATAATCTTACAGGTGGAGCTAGCCAGGGGAAAGGTTAAAATTTAGTGACAATAGCCTAGCAGATGTCAGGAGAGGAGGGTGCTGGGTAGATTCTTCTAAAGGCATTTGACACCTTTCTCCCAGACAGTAAGAACAAAGGTGAAAAGCAATAGAATCTCTGACTCATATATCCAGTAGATGGGATTGCAAGGGAGGTGAACTCTAAGGTCATAGAATAATAAAAATCAGAAGACGAGACAGAGGGAGAGAAAGAATTTAACATCCCTCCCACAACATGTAGAGGCCCTTCTTGAGCTGGCAGACTAAGGCTCACCTGTCAGCTCCCCATAATAGACTCTATGCCCCACTTCAGCCTCCTTGAACTGAAATTTGGTACGTGCAACAAATTAAGAGGCTGATCCTTCTAAGAAAATTCCAGCCCCGTATTTCCAACATTGTGAATTCAAGGATATACAAGACAGTGAAATATACCATAAGATATTCCTCAGTCAGAAGGTTTTATTCTGAGAAACAAAGTGAGACATAGCTGTAACAGCTTTATGTTTTGGGCAAGGGTAGGTCATAAAGTTTGCAACTGACTTTTCTCAGTTCCATTTGATGTCAAAGAAAAGTATAAAAAATTATCTTCTGAGGGTCAATTTATAACTTCACCTTTTCATAAGGGGCATGATTGTCAGGCCCATTATCTAACAGGCCTGAGGCTTTCCTTCCTCAGCATTCCACCTTGGGTCTAGGAACATCTGCCCTTCTGTGATGTTAACAGTGAAGCAGCCTGTTTCCTGCTGAGATACTCAAATCAATCACATTGAATTTATCGTCAAAGAAGCTCCAGCTCACACAGTAAAGTTTTTTTCTTTTAAAAATTGTTTTCCTCTATTTTAGTACTGAACTTAACACCAAATACAACCAGCATTTATTTCCATGTACATTATAGAACTGGAGGGAGGTGTTAACTGGACCAGAACCAGCTTCGAACCTGTGGGTGGCCAGAATTGTACAAAGCAGGCCAGAGGCAGGAAATTCAGGATGCAAACAAAAGTTTAATTAATTTCAGAGTGAAGAAATGCTTGCAAGCAGAAGTCCTACTGAGGAGGAGGGCTTAACTTCTGGGGCAAGACAATGTTTTATATACATAAAAAACCATAAGTGGGCTGGACCATGACATAATCACTCTTAGATCTCGAGTAGCTGTTCCCACAGTAGGCTCATGCATGGACAATGCAGGTGTTCCTGGGTCCTGTGGGAACAGTCTCCAAGTTGATTGAATAACAGCAGGGTACAGGACCGAAGTTAATATGGTGGGAACAGGAGTGCAGTTCCTGGTTCGGTTCACTTCACTGTTACAAGAAACAGATATCATGAGCATATCAAGAAGTGTGATGGATGGCTCTCAGGTCCCTGGGAAATAGGGGGCAGTGAATACCTGGTGTTGGTCAAAACAACACACTTTGCCAGATAGTGAGATCACCCAGAATACAAAGGATTGTTGTTCTGCCAAGCTCAGGGTGCAGCCTGCTTGCTGGGCCTTGTCTCTGGGGAACATGGTGTCTCCAAATTTCTTGATGTTGGCAATTAGCATTCAATAAGTATCTACCACGTGCCAGACAATGTGCTCAGTGCTTTATGAAATATCACTTGATCTTCACAACAACCCTGTGAAGTAGGTGCTATTATTATTCCCATTTCACAGGTTGAGGAAACTAAGGCAGACAGTGGTTAAATGACTTGCCCAGAGTCACACAGCTCAGGTCTTCCTGACTGCAGACCCAACAATCTATACACTGCACCACCTGATTGCCTATCTGTCTGTTAAGAAAAAGAGGAAATTGTACATGAAACTCTAAATCTTTTATTATGCACAGTTTGCTTTTCAAGTATGTAATAAATTCAGCATATAAAGCTACCCTTTCAAAGCTATCCTGCTTTTCTGACCTTCCTTCTGGCCTTCCTTCTATTCTCTTTTAATTTTTTTTTGGAGAAGGTTGAAGAAGGAACTCTACTCCTTGCCCCCCTCCTTTCTGTTACCACCCCCACTGGAAAGAAGAAAAAGTGAATGCTTTAAAATTACAAAGAGTAAGCACAGCTCAAAAGAAGAGCTATGAGAAGACAAGCCCATCTCTGCAGAGGCTGCAATCCACAAAAGTTATACATTACATGTTATTTTCAGACTTTTTCAATGTGTGGATCAGTTTTGTTGATTTTTTTTCTCTTTTTTCTTTTTGTCTTTTCTTTTAAGCTTTTATTTAGTATTTTATTTTTCCCCAGTTACATGTAAAAACAATTTTTAACATTCATTTTTAAAACTTTGAGTTCCAAATTCTCCCCCTTCTGCCCTCCTCACCCCATCCCCATTGAGAAGGCAAGCAATTCCATATAGGTTGTACATGTGTAGTCATGCAAAATATATCCATAACAGTCATGTCATGAAAGAAAACACAGGCCAAAAAAAACCTCAGGAAAAATAAAGTGAAAAAAAAAAGTATGCTTCAATCTGTATTCAGATACCAACAGTTCTTTCTCTGGGGATGGATAGAATTTTTCATCATAAGTCCTTCAGAGTTGTCTTGGATCATTGTATTGCTGAGACTAGCTAAGTCATTCATGGCTGATCATCTTACAATATTGCTGTTACTTTGTACGCAGTACATTTCACTTTGCTTCAGCTCATGTTAGTATTTCCAGGTTTTTCTGAGAGCTTCCTGCTCATCATTTCTTATACTACAACACTATTGCATCATAATCATATACTATAACTTGTTCAGCCATTCCACGATTCATAGGCATTCCTTCAACTTCTAATTCTTCACCCCCAGAAAAGATCTGTTGTAAATATTTTTGTACATACAGGTCCTTTTCCTCTTTTTTTAAAAATCACTTTTGGAGATACAGACCTAGTAGTGGTATTACTAGGTCAATGTATGGTTTTATAGCCCTTTGGGCATAGTTCCAAGTTGCTCTACAGAATAGTTGAGTCAATTCACAACTCCACCAACAATGCATCAAAGTCTCATTTTTCCCACATTCCCTCCAACATTTGTGATTTACCTTTTCTGTCCTATTAGCCAACCTAATAAGTATGAGATAGTACCTCAGAATTATTTTAATTTGCATTTCTCCAATCAATAGTGAGTTAGAGTATTTTTCTTCTAAATATAGATAGTTTTGATTACTTCATTTGAAAACTGATCATATCTTTTGATTATTTATCAAATGGGAAATGGCTCTTATTTTTATAAATTTTACTCAGTTCTCTATATGTTTGAGAAATGAGGCCTTTATGAGAGAAACTTGCTTCAAATTTTTTCACAATTACTATTGCTAACTGTATTTCCCTTCATCCTATTCCCCCTCATTTATTCTGTTCTCTCTCATTCTTTTCGCCCTATCTCTCCTCAAAAGTATTTTGTTTCTGACTACCCCTCTACCTCCCTTCTATCACCCCCACACCTTCTCTTATCCCCTTCACCTCCTACTTTACTGTAGGGTAAATAAGATAGATTTCTACACTGAATTGAGTGTGTATTTTTCTTTTTGTCTTAGCAAATACTATTTGTTACATAGGATGGTTGGGAGGGGAAGGGAGACAGAAACTGAAGAAAACTATGCTGATGTTTAAAAACACTAAATACATCAATAAAAACTTATGAAAAATAAAAGCAAATCCTTGTAACAAATATACATAGTCAAGCAAAATTTCTTCATTGGACATGTCTAAAAATGTATGTTCTCATTCTGCATTGTGAGTCTATCACTTAGGGGTGGGGGTGGGGCTGGAAATGAGTAGCATAGCTTCATTATCTTCATTAACTGTATGTACTACAAATCATTACACAATAGGTTTCAGTGTTGGCAATTAAATTAAGGCACACTTCTACTTAGAGCTACCACCAATATCAGCAACTCTACACTTTTAAACAATATGACATTTATAAAATAGCCATCTTTTGAGCTTGTTGGAGTTCATATACTCTTTTGTAAAGTTCTGCCTCCAGCTCCTTCCTTCCCCACCCTTCTTTTTCCCACCTGCTATATACCTGAAGCTACTTTTCACATAAAAATTCCAAAGCAACCATCAGTAGTGCTGTGAACCTTTACAATGTACAAGGAGTCAAGATTAGCAAAGTTCCCAAGACTATAGGGACTGCATTGTTCTTGGCTCATTCACTGCTGGGGAAGAAGTTATCTTATATTTTAATCTTAACTTCTAGAGGGAAAGAAACAGCTTTTAACATGGGCCAGAGGATCCATGGTTGATGGTCCTGACATTTGGCATCAGGGTTAGTGGTCTGGAAGTGCCTGGTGAGGACTTTTGCAGCAAGCTTTCTGGAAATCTCCCTTTTTGATGGTCTAGAATGGAAATTCTAGGTCTGAGAAAGTCTTTAGCCGTACTATCTTTAGAAGTTAAATTTTTAAATTTTTTTTTACCATATACAAAGATATTAAATGTTTCTACAGTTACTATCCAAAGATTCAGTAAAATCCCAAATCTATAATGCCTTTCCCCTTAGTAATATGCTTAATTCAACAATAAATGTGAGCAATTAAGGGGTTAATTGGATTTGATAGATAATTGTTTAAGATTTCCAAATGGGTGGTTTATGTCACTGCTGTTAAAGACATATGTGTGTGTGTGTATGTGTGTGTGTGTATATACACACATATATATGTAATAGGTACTGGCTAGCTACCACACACACTGTAACATCTCACACCTCTCACATAGTGTCTTTGGACACCTACCCAATCTCTAGGCTGACCTGATCGCTCTAAGCTACTTTCACAGCTTACAAAAGGCTTAGTTCCCAAAGAAGGCCTACCGCTTCACAATTACGTTCAAACTCTGTCATGATCCTTGGGGTAACCCTATTATTATACATACATACATACACACACATATATGTATGTATGTATGTATGTATGTATGTATAATATGATGTGTGCATAAATATATATGTATATACTCCTCTTACCCCTCTAGATCTTGAGCCCCCACCTATTTGTTTCCATGTACTCAAACTAGCCACTCACAATTATGACACTTTCCCATCTTAAATATAACCATTTACTTAGCAATAAGGCAATATAAATAATAACATCACAAGTACTTACATAGTAAAAGTAAATTCAGAAATAATAAATACACTGAAGTCCATGCATAGACCTGAATCACACTCTACTACTAAGGCATTTAGTATCTGTGGAGGAAAATGAGCACATCTTGGTGAAAACTTGTCAAGGAGGACATGAATGAGGAAAATCCATGTAATTAAAGTTACAACTCTGGAACTATAAACTTAAATATCTTCTTTCTGCCTCAGAATCTACCCATAAAAGTCCTGCTAGATGATTTCTCTGACTTTATACTTCCCAAGTGGAATCAAATAAGTTTAAGGCAGAAATAAGCCAAGATCCATATCAACATCTCAATAAAGTTGTTATCTCTTTTCTAATATACTTTATAAAATCATGATAATATGCTTAAACCAATTATTTTGGGTTAGTCATAAGCATAGGTGCATCATAACTTAAAAATAAAAGCATATATTTCGTATATCATTGCACATTTATTTTAATATAGCCCAATATATATTAGAGTTTTTTCAACTTATGTTTTAGAAGAACTGAGAAAAATATAAATTGATTTTATCTCTAGCCCACTAAGAATATAATATCAATTGACCAATGCAGGGGTAACATTTACCATAAGAGCAAAAGGCTTTAGTTTCAGAGTACAGAGGACAATTTGCCTTTTGGGCTCCTAGTGGATTGTCTTCTGAATGATACAGTGGACTGCAGATCACATTTTTGATAACTTGGTTGTACGATAATCAGAATTAGATACGTTTTCTACATAACGATTTCATCCATACATTTCAACTCTAATCAAGACAACAAGCACAATCATGTAATTTAGTTTTGTGTACAATGTTTTGAAGAGCCAGGTCGAAAGGGCTAAATAAAGCTCCTAACAATGAAAATAAACTGGAGCAAGGCTCTAGTGAGTGAACTGCATCTCCTGTGGGCCATCTAAAGTGAATTAGCTTTTCACAATTATCTACAATTATGCACAGCTTCAAGCATATAATAGTAATAAATAGGAAAGTGGATGGGACTAACTCTATTTGAGGCTGAAATACAGGCACTTTGAACAGGAAAAAAACAATTGAATACAAAACCTCCCCACAGAATGTCTCATCACTCTATCAATCATTTATGTAACACGTACAGCAAGGCAGACTCAGAGACAGGAAGACCCAGGCTCAAGTCCCACCTTTGAGAAATACTGGCTGTGTGGCCCCCATATCTCGCAAATCACTTGGCCTCTCAGTATCCTAGGCCAGGGGTGTCAAACTCAGATAGAAATGGGGACCACTAATCCATACATATGGATCCCTGCAGGTCCTTAGTTTCTAAATGTAATATTATCTGTGTTTTATAGTATTTTTATTCATTTTGTTAAATATTTCCCAATTACATTTTAATCTGGTTTGAGTCATACCACATGGGCAGCTGACCCACATGTTTGACACCCCTGCTCTATTCAACTTCTTAATTTGCCTAGAGGACTATAAGGTGAAAAAAAAAAAGGGCCAAAATGCCTGGGTAGAGAGAGCCCTCTCACAGGGGAGTTCTCTATGCCAATAAAATCACAGGCCCAGTCCCTGGCCCGATCCTTCCTGTTGGTGACAAGAGCTTTTATTCTGTTGAGAAGACAAACACACACTGCCATTTTAAAGCATGCAATAAAATACATTTCCATGGAAAGCACAGTGACAATGTCATATTGTCCGGTGTTGATAAAAGTCAAATTAAGAGGCTATTTTTCCCAGTAATCCTTTGCTCCTATGACTCAGGGAATTTATTTGATAAACTCTGAAAACAAATACATGTGTACATGTGTATGTATGTGTGTGTATATGAATATATACATACATATATATTCATATTCAATATTTATCATTCTCAGATTCTGTATTTGGGAATTTACCTACTTGCTAAAATTTATCTGTAACCCCACAATAATAGTTGTGGTGATTTTATGGTCATTTACAGACACATGAAAAATTTGAGTTACCACTGCACAGATTCCCAGATGAGGTAGAACAAGGTGACATCCGCCTTCCTTCAGTTCACATGTTGTATCTTCTTCACAATCTATTTAGAGCCACTTTCACATTTTGGTGCTTTTTTGGCCCCAAGCTTAGTGCAAAAGTGCTGTCTAATGTCCCTAAGCGCAAGAAAGCTGTGATGGGAAAATATACATGCATTAGATAAGCTTTGTTCAGGCCTGAATGATAGTGCTATTGGCCATGAGTTCAATGTTGGTGAGTCAACAATATGGTCCATCCAAAAAAAGGACGAGAGAATCTACTGATCCGGAAAGTGCTGAAGTAAATATTGCGACCAGAGGCTCCAAGAAACCTAATCCTGTATTTCTCTTGGAATATTGGTTCAGTATTGGCTAATTCAGTATTCATGGAGACTTCGTGAAGCATAACTACCAGAAATGAGATTCAACAATCTATCTATCTATTTATCTATCTATCTATCTGGGCAAGTGTTTATAAATGTGTGCATATAACACACACACACACACACACACACACCCCTTTTGACTGAATCCAAGTTTGGATCCAAGGGTCACACTTGAGGACCTAGAGGGCCACATGTGGCCTCAAGGCCACAAGTTCCCCACCCTTGACCCAAAGCAAGGTGGGTCCCCATTCTTTTTTTGTGGGTCCCCATTCTTGACTGGCTGTTTTCAAGTGAAAAGACAGGAAAGATATCTCAGGCCTTTGTCTCCTCAACAAAGCCAGGTGGGTCTTGAAGGTCGTGCACACATGACCCTGCTGTTGCTGCTTCTGTCTCTTCTGCATATATTCTTCCTTTCTTTTACTTGAAGAAAATTGAAGATGGGTATAAACTTGGGAACACAGTAAGAAGCAAGAGAAACATAAAGAATAACCCCACTTTCTATTGTGTTTACTTTTTACAAAGTGAAGCACACAGTGAATTAGGGAATTCCCATCTCCAATGATGGGCTATATTCTTCCAACCCCCACCCTCCACCCCCAAAGGAAAGAAGATTCCTTGAGGGAAGGTGAAAGAACAATGGGGGTGGGGTGGAGAGAGGGGGAGAAAGAATGTAAAACAATGCCAGGGTAGGGCTGGGTATCCTGGTTTCTGTGTGGTCCTCTTGTATAGGAAAGGGGGCTGGACTGTGGTTAGCTGTTTGGAATGGAGAGGGCCTGTGTGAGTGAAGAGCAGGGAGGGTAGCTTGCCTTGGAGAGGCCAGGGGGAGGAGGGGGTGGGCTGGAGCAGATTCCTCCAAGGGCCTTGGCTGCCCAAAGTGAATGTCCCAGGAGGCTGAGAATATGGCTCCCTCCCTGTTATGTAACTAGAAGGAGATTGGGCCCACGTGAGATATAGACCTTCACCTGACTCTTTCATCTTCCATTTCTGTCCCTTCTGAAGTATCTATATCTGGTGCCGCCTCATTCTTGCATCTTGACTCACAGCTCTTCTCTAAGACTGCCCCTGAGCTCACTTTTGGCTCCCTCTCCTAAAAGGTAGAGGAAGCCAGCCCCCCTCAGCCTCACAGTACCCAGAGGTAGGACCTAGCATCCCACCTCTAGATCGAACCCAGGACTGCCTATTGCTCTTCTGGGCCTCCTCCACCCTCCAGGGCCCTGCCCCACTGGTTCATGCCTTTCTCTGCCATCCTCTTCCCAGACCCTATAGTCTCAGAGTCTCCAGACCCCTCTAGGGTCTCCCAGCTGTCTCCCCCGACTCTGGTAATTATCTACAGTTTATTCTGTCTATAGCTTATCTGCATGGTGAAGTGAATGTCTCTCTCTTCCCCTTTAGATTGAAATGTCCTTGCGGGCAGTGTCCTCAGGGCATGGCCCAGTTGTCTGGCACACAATAGTCTCCTAATAAATATTTATTGAATGAATGACTGACTCCCTCCGAGGGAGCTCAACATCGTCCTACACCTTCTCCCTCCCATCAAATGCCCAGGCCACACCCTAGCCCTTCCCTCTTCCTCTGGGGACCACCTCTGGGTAGGAAGTAATAATTTGGTGACAGGGGCTTGCTGCCAAAAGAACAGGGAGGTTAGCTTGCGACCATAAGGCTTGGTGTCAGACACACAAAAACCCTGCAGCAGCAGAACCGGGTCAACCTCGGGAAGCCTCTGTCCCAATATCTTCCTGTCTGTCTGTGCTGCAGGTAAGTGGTCCATCCTACATGCATCACCCCCTCCCCACTCAACCCCTCCTGCCCCTTTGCCCAGATCTTTCTTGTTCAGGCTAGTACTGCAAAAGGAGAAGGGATAGTTAGAGCCTTTAAAGGTCTACTCTGTCTATGATACATTCCCATCCACCCAAGGGAGGCCTTCTGATAATGTGTCCAAAACCGAATTCATCGTCTTTCACCCCAAACCATTCCCTCTTCCAAACTTCTTTTCTATTGTTGAGGGCAGTCACCCCGGCTCAGTTACTTAGGTGCCATCCTCGTCTCCCTACTGTCTCTCACATTTCATATCCAAGCACTCATCAAATCCTGTCCTTTCTACCCCTAGAATATGCCCCCTTCTCCCCTCGGACATTATAATGAACCTGGTGCATACCATCATCACCTCGTGCCTAGACTATTCCATGGCTTCTGGTCAGTCTTGCCTCAAGTCTCTCTCTATTCCAGTTTATCTTCCCCTCAGCTGTCCAATTGATCTTCCTAAAGCCCAGATCTGACCATGTCACAAGCTTCTCCTTCACCCTGTTCAAAACTCCACTGGCTCCCTCTCACCTCCAGGATCAAATCTAAAATTCTCTGTTTAGCTTTTAAAGCCCTTCAGAACCTCCCCCCATCCCACCTTTCTAGTCTTCTTTCACCTTACTACAGGACCCAGAGACTCTAGTCTTCTTTCTCTTCCTCGAATAAGACATTCTGTCTTCCAGCTCCAGGCATTTTCACCAGGTCCCCCTTGCCTGGAATTCTCTCTCTCAACTATACCTCCGGGCTTCTCTGCCTTCCTTTAAGTCTCAGCCAAACCTCCACTTTCTGCAAGAAACCTTTCCTAAGCCTCCTTAATTCTGGTGCCTTCCCTCTGAGATGATGGGCAACTAATCCTGTCTATACTTCATTTGTAAATAATCATTTGCAGGCGTTAGACTGGGAGCTCCTTGAGAGCTGGTGCTGTCTTTTGCCTTTCTTTGTATCCCCAATGCTTAGCACAATGCCTGGCAGGGTCCCCTACTTCCTCTCACTCTCTCTGTCTGCCCTAATCTTGTGGCAGCTCAGTAATGCCACTTCCCCATCTCTCTCTCTCTCTCTCTCTCTCTCTCTCTCTCTCTCTCTCTCTCTCTCTCTCTCACACACACACACACACACACACACACACACACACATACACACACACCCCTCTATCACACAGAGAACAATGTCAGATAGCCCATATCATAAATAAGCCCTTGTGTCAAACATACACATACCTGTCACACATATCTCTGTCACCTTGTATCAAACCCAGAAAAGGGAAGAGACATAGTCATGGTCATAAGAAAAGGTGAAGACTGATTAGAAGAGAGGTAATTGCACGGTGCCAGGTATATAATAGACCTTTAATAAATGCTAGGTGATTGTTCATTGAGGCAGGACCTGGACTGATTCTAGAAAACCTGAGTTCAAACGTGACCTCAGACATTAAGCTAGCTGTGGGACCCTGGGAAAGTCAATTAACTTCTCTATACCTCAGTTCCCTCATCTATAAAATGGGGGTAATAATAACAATAATCTACTTCCCAGGGTTGCTGTGAGATAATATTTGTGAAGCACTTTGCATCCCTTAAAACACTATTATTATTGATATTAAATATTACAGAGCATTCCTAGAGCTTTTATGTTTCAAGGAGCAGGGCTCTTGCCCAAGTTAGGTTGTTGGGATTCAGTGTGACAGAACCTGTTCGACTTGAGATCAATTGAGATATTTGTAAAACACTTAGCATGGGGCCTGGAAGGTGCTTGATAAATGTTTGTTTCTTCCCCTCTCTTTCCTGCACCTGATAATCTGAGCAGTATCTTGGCCCCAGGCTGCCCAAATAAGAAGTTGGAGGAAAATCAGGATAAAGCAGTAGCTGAAGATGAACCGAGGCCATAGATAACAGTGAATGTAATAGGGCTTCTTTTAAGATGTTCAATGTACTGGGCTAGTAACTGTTCTGTGAAACAAGTGTTATAGACATTACAGTCACACAGCTGATGCCTAAGGCAGCATCTGAACCTAGGTGTTCCTGATGATAACCCCAGCTGTCCTCCCACCCTGTCCTTTTCCTCCCCTACCCCTAACACACATCCCATGTATTCTCCAGGCTAGACATCCCCTTTGTTTCAATGGATCATCATATGGCATAAATTTCAGGCCTATCCCCCTCCTCATTGCCCTTCTCTGGTCACTCCAGCTTTTCCATTTCCATTTCTATCTCCCATGCTGGGCTGCCTCAAGAGCTGCAGGGTGGGGTATAGAGAATCAGGTAGGACTTCTTGGAGGAGGGAGAGATTGACAGAAAAGAAGGGTGGATGTCACTGGTCATAAAAGTGAAAGCTAGGAGGGGCCTTAGAGATCATCTCTTTCATAGAGATAGAGACTGAGGTTCAGAGAAGGGAAGTAATTTATCTAAAGTCACATAGCTAGGAATCAGCAGAGCCTGGAATTAAGCCAGGTCCTATGACAACAAATTCATTTCTCTTTGCAATGAGCCTGGAGGGGTCAGGGATGGTGGGAAGGAGGCCTCTGAAGGTCAGGAAGCAAAGTTTGGACTGAAGCCAATTAGATAGAACTTAAATGTGGCTTCCAGCTGATTCAGAGAGCAATGAAGTATGATGGGGTTGGAGATGGAAGGAAAAGACCTTGAAGTAAAGAGAGTTAGGTCTAATTCTTGCCGGGACATTTACTAGCTATGGGATCTTGGGCAACTCACATCCCTTTTCTTTTCTTTTTTAATATAATATTTTATTTTTCCCCAATCACATGTTAAAACAATTTTTAACATTTGAGGTTTTTTTAAGTTCCAAATTCTATCCCTCCCTCCCTGAGATGATAAACAATCAGATATAGATTATACATGTGCAATCATGTAAAATATTCCATATTAGTCATTTTGTAAAAGAAGACTCTAATGAAAGAAAAAGAATGAAAGAAAGAAAGTGAAAAATAGCATGCTTCAATCTGTATTCAAACTATTAGTTCTTTATCTAGAGGCAGATAGTATGCTTCATCATTATTTCTTCGGGGTTATCTTAGATCATTGTATTGCTGAGAATAGCTAAGTCATTCACAGTTAATCATTGTACAATATTGCTATTACTGTATACAGCTTCTCCTGCTTTTGCTCACTTCACTTTGCAACAGTTCATGTAAGTCTTTCCAGGTTTCTCTGAGGGCATCCTGCTCGTCATTCCTTACAGCACAATAATTTTCCATCATAATCATATCCCACAGCTTGTTTAGCCATTTCCCAATTGATAGGCATCGTCTTGATTTTCAATTCTTAAGCATCACAAAAAAGAGCTGCTATAAATACGTTTGTACAAACAGGTCTTTTACCCCTTGTTTTGCACATCTTTTTTCTAAGTGTTATTTTCTACATCTGTAAAATGAGAATAGCAATGGAAGCAGCCAGGGTGTAAGGGAAAGGGCATTTGTTTTGAAAGACCCAAGTTCAAATGATGTCGTTGTGTGCGACCTTGGATAAATCATTTAATCTCACTGAGCCTGTTTCCTCCTCTGCAAAATGAGGAGATTGAACTAGATGAGCTCTAAAATACCTTTTCAGTGTGAATTCCTACAGTCCTGTGGCAATCCTTGCAGTAGCTCTCTTTCTGGAATCCTTAAACATCCTTGGAAACGTGACCTACTATTTTCATAGGAAGGTTTGCAAGATGGCCAAGGTGGACATCTAGATGTTGTTCCAGGCAACCTAGGGTCTGTCACCTGGTTATGGTGGACAGCATGCATTTGCACTCAATCACTTGCTGCTAATTAAGATATCATGACCTGGAGATGAGTCCATTGCTGTACTGTAGGGAGAAGGAGAACATGTCTAATCCCTCTTCGAATTGGCAGAATTTTAGATACCTGATGACAGATGTCCTCCACCCTGTCCTTTCCTATCCCACTCCATTGCCCCACATCTCCGGGCTAAACATCACCATTTGCTTCACAGTTCAGAGCCTGATTCCCTTTCTCTGGTCACTCCAGCTTGTCCATTTCCATGTGCTTCCTAAAATATGGTGTCTGAACTGAACACAATACTCCAGTTGTCTCTCTCCCAAGCAGTGGGTGAGCCCCTTCCTTGTTTTTCTGACTTTTAGCACAGCTTCAGAGAAAAGAGAGACTGACAGAGAGACAGACAGAGAGAGAGAGCTCTTTGTCATCCTGGGCACTTGTCACAGGCTTGAACTCATTCTGAGCCATGGCCTTCTTGATGCAATTCTTGGGCCTTTCAGATTCATCCTCAGCTGCATTCCCCGGTTTCTATCTCTGATACAGGCACTTTTAAGAGCCTCTGGAGCTACGCTGGGCTCACGAGTTTGACTTCCCCTTTGTTTTTAGGTCATGAGATTTAGAGCTAAAAGAGACTTTGGAGATCATCTGGTCCACTTAGCTCATTTTACAGATGAGGAAACTGAGGATCAAAAAGGGGAAATGACAAGTCATACAACTAGTTAGCAGGAGAGTTAAGATTTGAGCTGAAGTCTTTTGATTCTAAATTCTGAGTTCTTTCTGTACTGCAGTCTCTTCTTCATCAGTATTTCCTTCCCGAAAGCCTCTCAACTTGCCCTGAGCCATCCTCCCTTTCAGTCTCTGAACAAGAGATCAGACCCATCTCCTCTCTGGACTTTGAAAACATATCTTCCAAAGTCCAGAGACACCTCAGATAAACAAAAAATAAATGACATTTTTTTTTGCTCTTTGGTAAGGCAATCAGGGTTAAGTGACTTGCCCAGGGTCACACGGCTAGTAAGTGTCAAGTGTCTGAGGCCAGATTTGAATAAATAACATTTCTATAGCACTTACTGTTTATCAGGCACTTTATAAATATTATATCATTTTGATCCTCACTATAACCCTGGAAGGTAGGTGCTATTGTTGTCCTCATTTCACAGTTGAGGAAACTGAGTCAAGCAGAGGTGAAGTGACTTGCCCAAGGTCCTACAGCTAGTCTGAGGCCAGATTTGAACTCAGGTCTTCCTGATTCCAGGCCCACCACTCTATCCAGCACTCTACCAGCTGCCAGGATGTGGTGCTACCAGCAGAGGGTAGAGGTAAGGACACTCATCCGACTTAGGGAAAGTCAGGGTGTTTCTCTGGCAGCCAGATGGTGGCCTCGCCTCCCAGTGACTGGTCCCACATGTCTTTATGATCTTACCACTTCTGGATGCTTGGAGATATCAGGAGATTCAGGGGAAGGAGGCACCTTGAAGACACCCTGAACCCAGGGAATGTGAGGTCACAGAGGCTATCTCATACTTTTCCTCAATAGCAGACTGCAGAGGGATCACTGCACAAAGATGAGTGCTGAGCAAGCCAAGGGGAAACCTAGGCAGCCAAAGCTGGTAGGACCTTCAACAAGGTCTGTTACAATCTTCACTTGAAACTGGAATTTACTCCTAACAAAGGAATCTCTCAGCTTCTGACTGAAAACCTTCAGTAACAGGGAGTTGACTATGCATTGCAATGTCTATCTAGTTCTTCCTAGTTCTACCAGTCTCCCTGCTCTGATGCTGTGTGTGAAGGGCCCTCCCAGCTTTGATGTTCTGGGTTCCAAGGGCTCTTCTCACTCTGACATTCTGGATTCTGAGGGACCTCCCAGATCTGACCTTCTTTGTTTTAAATCTCCTCCCTGGTTCTAAGGTCTGTTCTCCTGGCCTGGGAGCTGCCTTCCTCACTCCATGCCACCTCCCCATCCATGCTGCCACAGCAGATGGTTCTGGGCTGGACTAGGTCAGGGCAGGCCAGTGCTCGACAAAATCTGAGACACTTGCTAAAAAAGATTCAGGCAATAACCAGCATGTTTGAAGAGTACCATCCAGACAATTTCCTCCCTGTTGCCTGGTGGTGGCAAGGTGCAGTAGAAACAATCTTGGACAGGGAGTCAAGTTGATCTGGGCTCTAGGCCCAGCTCTGCTACCGACTTCCTGTGTGAGCTTAGGTAAGTCCTTTCAGCTCGCACTTGTGAATACTGAGCAGATAGGATTTCCTTAAGGCTCCTTGCAACTTGACATCCTCTGCTTCTAAAATTGGTGATCCATGTGAACTGACTTTAAGTTAACCAGATTTTTGCTCTGTCCTCAGCCTCTTTAGACATCTCCAGTAATTCTTGGCCTTTCGGCCCCAGGATGCTGGCCAACCTGTACCAGTGGTTTTGGAAGGATGAGTACTGGTTGTTTCCTGGGTACACATGGGCTGACATGGAGGATTCCAGTGGGGTCACCCCCCACCCACCCAAGGACCTCCCACTAACCATTCCCCTGACATTCCTCTTACTGATCATCCAATATGGCTTCGAGAGGTGAGTCAACTGTGCACTGCTCTCCTTTTCTCTCTATGTATGTCTCTCTTTTTCCATCTGTCTCTCTCCACCAAAATTAAAATATTTTAAAATACTTTGTTTTCACACAAGTCACTACTGATCATATTGTAACCCTCCCTCTAATCCCCCACAGCACCGCTTGAGCCTTCCTATGTAACAAAAAACAAATGATAAAACCCCGTCTAACAACTAATGTAGTTAGCATCCTTCAGCTGTAGCCTCCACTTCTGTGCTGCCTCGTCTCTTCTCAGAGGCCACCACTGGTCATTACCATTACATAGCATTTGGGTTCTTGCTAATATTCTTTTTACTTAGACTATTGTAGTAACTCCTGGTTCTTCTTCCTTCCTTCCTCCTCAGTTTGTAGGTGTCTTCCCAGGTTTCTCTGAATTCCTCCCATTTGTTATTGCTTATAGCATGATAAATGTTCAATTATATTGATAGCAATCAACAAGGATCTGTTATACACCCACCATCTAATTTGTTGCTGCACTCAAAGGACCATCAGACTTTTCAATGTGATTTGCAACTGAAACCTTCCATATGTATTATCTCCCTCATTAGAACAGAAATGGGAACTGGATTACTTTTCTATTTGTGTCCCTAGTGCTTAGCATATAAGCACTGAATAAATGCTCATTCATTCATTCATTCATTCATTCATTCATACTATATACCAGGCCCTATGCTAATCACTTGGGATACAAAGGAAAACATAAAAGTCTTTCCCTTCAAGAAACTTACATTCTTTTAGGAGAGGGGACAGGACAACATGTACCATATGTTTACATACCACAATTTATCATATTCTCAGTCACTGGAGAATCACTAATGCTTCCAATTTTGCTTTCCAAAAAATACTTCTATGAATATTTTGCTATCTATGGGACCTTTTTTTCTGCTTTGGAGCTCATTGGGATATATATCTAGTACCGAGATATTTGGGTAAAAGCTATGAACAATTAATGACTTTTCCCACCCAAATCCAAGTGGTTTTCCCCAACAGTTTCACAAATTCTTAGACTTGCCAACACTGTATTAGTATATCTGTCTTTCCGCAGGCCCTTTCAAATGCATCACTCACATCTTTGGTCGTCTTTGCCAGCTTGCTGGGTTTGAAATGAAACCAGAGATGTTTTGACTCGCATTTCTCATTACTAGCAATTTGGAGAAGTCTTTCATATAACTTTGTATAGCTTACAATTCTTTTTTTGAAAGGCAAAGCATTTATCAAATGCTTATGACATGCCAGCCACTGTCTAACAAATATTTTTGAGAATTATGCCCTTTAACAATATAGGCATCAGCAAATTAATCCTGATCATTAAGTGTCCTACCTTTTCCTCCATTTATTTCTTTTGTATTGACCTTCATTCCTATCCTAAGGGAGGATTGTGTCGTCCTGCTTAGTTTCATTTATACTATTTTGATTCTTGTCTAGCTACACTGGTTCTTCCACACCAAACTCGATAAGTATTCTCCTCAGTCCAACCCTTCATTTTCTTAGAAAACTGGACCCCAAGAGGGGCAGCGAGGTGGCGCAGTGGGGCAGAGCACCGGCTCTGAAGTCAGGAGGACCTGAGTTCAAATCCGGCCTCAGACCAAACACTTGACACTTACTAGCTGTGTGACCCTGGGCAAGTCACTTAACTCTAATTGCCTAAAAAGGAAAGAAAACTGGGCCCCAACAGATCAAGTGATTTGCATAAAATAAAATAGTAAAAAAGCAGAACTCAGATTTCAACTCTAGTCTTCTGACTTCAATTCCATTGTTCTTTCCACTGAACCATGTTGTTTATTTTATTTTTCAAATTAAATCTTTCCAAATTAACAAGCATTTTTTCTCTCCCTCTCACCTCCCCCCTCCCAAAGATAAACTAAACCTTTTGTGAAAAATATGTGTAGTCAAGCAAAACATATTCCCTTATTAGCCATATCAAAAAAATGTGTCTCACTGGATTGAATCCATCAGCGTAGGCAGCAAACTTTATCATCAGCCCTCTCGAACCATGGTTGGTCATTTCGTTGATCAGAGTTCTTAAGTCTTTCAAGTTGTTCATTTTTACATTGTTGTTATAGTGAACACTGTTCTTCAAGTTCTTCTCACTTCTGTCTGTATCAGCTCATGCAAGTCCTCCCAGGTTTCTTTGAAATTGTCTCCATCATTTCTTGAGGCACAATGATATTCTCTCACAGTCATATACCATGATTCCTTCAGCCACTCCTTGACTGATGTGTATACCCTCCGTTTCCAGTTCTTTGCCACTGCAAAAAAGAACTGCTATAAATATATTTGTACATATGAATCCTTTTCCTTTTATTTCTTTGATCTATGCACCTAGTAGTGTTATCTCTAAGTCAAGGGGATGCACAATTTATATACAGTTTAAAGAAGTTAGCTAGGTTGACAAGGTGCTTTCCTCACAGTACTTCTGTGAAATGGTGGCATATATTCAATATATTTATATTCATTAAGTTTATATTCAGTATATTTGTGTTGAAATATTATTAAGCCATTGGAAATGGAAGTGACACTCATCTCATGACTTCCCTCCATGTGCTCTATATTCTAGCATAGTAACAATGATGATGATGATGATAACAACAATAACTAGCATTTATATAGCACTTACTATGTGTCAGATACTATGCTAAGTGCTCTACAAATATTCTTTGAACCTTGCAACAACCCTACCAGGTAGGTGCTATTATTGCCACCATTTTTCTTTTCTTTGCTTCCTTGTCAATTTTCTTTTGTTCTGTGCTACGCATTTTTTATTTTGTTCTTTCCCCCTGCCCCAAGAAGTCTACAATTAAGGGCAGATATATTTACATAAATACATGCACATAATATATATAGACATGCACACATAGATATACATAAATACATATAGACACACATATACATACATATACCTACATACACATACACATACTTACTTATACATACACATACTTAGATATCAATGACCCTAGTCATATATAAACATATAGCCACATTTTTTAGTTGAGGAAACTGAAGCAACAGAGATTAAATGACTTGTCCAGGATCACAGTTACTAAGTGTCTGAGGCTAGATTTGAACTCAGGTCTTCTCGACTCCAAGCCCAGTGCTCTCCACTCTTCCACCTAGCTGCCTCAACTGGATAATCCTGCAGACCACCTTCCCCCTCTCCCTAGACCTCTTGCTCATGTACTTCCATGCCTCTTCTATATTCTGTATACCTGGAATGTTCTCCCTCCCATCTTCACCTGTTGAATTATCCTCAGCCTTCAAAAGCCATTGCTGATCTTCCTTCTTCTCCTCCCACTATTGGTAATGACTCTGACTATCTGAAGGTGCCCTCTTATTTTTCTGTGTATGTATGTGTGTGTGTCTGTGTGTGTGAATTTTTTTTTTTATTATTTTAAACAAATACAAAATGAGAAAAGAAAAAAATTGTCATATACTCAGCAGAACATGAGAGAATTCAATATAAAACAATAAATTTCCATTTCACAAAAGCTTATATAATAAACATTACGTGTTGTTTTCAAAGCTGCCCAGCTTTTATTTGCTTCCTTGTAGGTTTTCTTTTGTTTTCTGCTACGTACTTTTTACTTCTTTTTCCCTTCTCTCACTTGCTCCCACCTCCACCCTAAAGAAGGCTACAATTAAAGGTGGAGATATATATATGTGTGTGTGTATATATATATATGTATATATATGTATACATACATATATACATATATATGTATATATACATATATACACACATACACACATACATACACACAGATATCTGTAAACATTCACATATACATTCATACACATACATGTAAGACTGTACTATGCTTATTTCCACCCGCCATCTATTTCTCTAAAGTTGGATAGCATCTTCCTTTATAAATCTAAATCTTTCCATATTTTTCTAAATCAAGCAGCTCATCATTTCCACAGCAATATTCCAACCTAATCACATCCTATCTGAGAGATTGTCTATGAAAGTTTTTTTCCAATTTTCTGCATTCCTTCTATTCTTAGTTGCATAGGTTTTATTTATACAAGAAATTTTTAATTTAAAGTAATCAAAATTGCACATTTTATAATTCAACAATGCTCTCAAATATGGTTTAAGGTCTGATACTACTAAATCTGCTTCCTTTACATCTTTTTTCCCTGGTTTCTTTGAAGTTCCTGATCTTTTGTTCTTCCAAATGAACTTTTTTTTTTTAACTCTGTAAGATAGTTTTTTAGTAATTTAATTGGCATGGCATTAAATAAATAGAATAGTTAGGTTAAATTAGGGGTTTTTTTATTATGTTGGTTTTACCTACCCATGAACAATAAATATTACTTCAATTATTTAGATCTGGCTTCATGTGTATAAAAAGTGTTTTATATTTATATTTGTATAGTTCCTGTGTCTGTTTTGGCAGGTATACTCTCAGATATTTTATACTGTCTAGTTATTTTTAATGGTCTAAAACAACATTGAATAATATTGCTGACCCATAATGTAGTTCCCTATTTTTCTCTTTTGATTAAATCTATTTTAGCTTTAACCTTGTCTGAGATCATGATTACTATCCCTACTTTTTTTTACATAATAAACCCTACTTCTAACCTTTACTTTATCTTCATGTGTATCTCTCATTTTCATAGCATTTGAAAGCAACATATTGTTGAATTCAAATTTTTAATCTGCTATCAGTTTCCATTTTATGGGTAAATTCATCCCATTTACATTCTAAGTTATAATTACTTGTTGCATATTTCCGACCTTCCTATTTTTCTTCAGTATCCTTCTCACTCTATTCCTATCCCTCCTCACTCCTCTACTTCTTACCCACTACCTTGCCCTCCTATTCCTTAATCTACCCACCCCTCTCTCCCTACCCTATCCCCTTGCCCTCCTATTTCTTTCTGTATTTAGAAGACTTTTGTACCCTTCTAGATATACATGTTGTTCCCTCTTTAACCCATTCTTGATAAAAGTAAGATTCCGGAACCACCTGCCTTCCCCACTACTAGTTTCTTCTGTATCAATTTTTCCTTTTATGCCTCATTTGTATGAGATGATTACTCCTGTTTATCTCTCCCAACAGTTTTATTTTTTAGAATCATCCCATCATACTCAGCTCAGCCCAAGCCTTTCTTTCAAACTACTCAAATAATGATGACAGTTATAAAAGTACTGATAATATTTTCACATATAAGAAGTAAACAATTTGACCACATTGAGTCCCTTATAATTCAGCTTTAATTTTTACCTTATATTTCTCCTGGATGTTATATGAAAAATTTTCCCTTAAGTTCTACCGTTTTTATCAGAGATACGTGAAAATCTTTCAGTTCATTAAATATGCATTCTTTTTCTTTCAGGATAACACTAACTTTGCTGGGTAAGTTACCCTTATTCATAACCCCAGCTCTTTTGCTCTATGAAATAAAGTATTCTAAGGCCTATGGTCCTTCAACACAGTAGCTGTGAAGTCTCAGGTAATTGTATCTCCATGATATTTAAATTTTTTTTCTTGTTCCTTCCAATATTTTCTCCTTAACCTGGGAGCTTTGAAACTTGGCTATGATATTCCTGTGAGTTTTCTTCCTGAGATCTCTTTCAGATAGTGATTGCTGGGTTTTTTCTATTTCTATTTTGCCTTCCTCTTCTAGAATTCCAGGGCAATTTTCCTTGATAATTTCTTGTAATATTGTATCAAGATTCTTTTTTCATTATAATTTTCAGGTAGTCCCACTATTCTTATATTGTTTCTCCTCAATCTGCTCTCCAGATCAGTTTTTTTTCCTGATGAGATGTTTCACATTCTTTTCTATTTTTCATTCTTTTGATTTTATTTTATTATTTCTTGGTGTTTTAAAATGTTATTAGCTTCCCCTTGACCAATTCTAATTTTCACACAATTATTTTCTTCCTTAAGTTTTTGATTCAAGTTGGTTGGCTTTCTTTTTTGTAATTTCCTTGATTTTCTTGGATTGTTCTTTTTTTTTTTCTAATTTTTCCTCAATCTGTCTTATTTGATTTTTAAAGTCCTTTTTAAGTTCTTCCAAGAACTCTTTTTGTGTTTGGAATCATTTGAAGTTTCTTATTGAAAAAGATAACAGATCCTCTAGATCTTCTGTATCCCCATGGTAGCTATCTATGGTTAGGTTCTTTCTCCTTTGCTTGCTCATTTTTTGTTTGTTTTATTTATGTTTGTTTCTTTTAGCAGCTATTAGTGTAACCAAGTTCTAGGTATGTGTAATGATGTCCTAAGCCTCAGGTCCTTCTTACTGTTATTTTCTGAGGTCTGTCCCAGGGCCCAACCTTGGGCTCTCCTCTCCATTCCTAACCATAGGTAGGGCCCCCAGTCACACTGTCCAGCAAATGATCTTGCTCCCTGTGGTCCTTTTGGTGGCTGCAAACCACAGTTGTCCTCTCTGCCCTGGAATTGAAACCAGGGAATCTGCTCTCCTGCAAGTGCCCACAGCCAACAGGGCTCCTGCCCCTCTGCTACTGCACTCATCAAGTATGTGCTAGCTCTATCTCCCAGCAGCCACAGCCCCAGGGATGCCTCTGGTCAGCACAAGCACATCCCTGTACAGTGGAAGGTCCTTCATTCTTTGCCTACTCAGCTGTCTAACCCCCACACTGTTCATAAGATGAAAGTTTCTAAGGCTGAGGCTGCCTCCCAATCCAGCTGCCCCCAGGGCTTGCTGTTCTGTTGATTCCATAGAGTTGGCCTGAAGGTGTTTGCACTTCACTTAGGCAGAACCTCTGCCCGTGGAGGTCAAGTCTGTTCTGGGGTCTTCTCAAGTTGTCTTAGGAGAACAACTGCTTTACCCTGACTTTAGTTTACTTCAGCTGCTCTATGTTCTGTCTCTTTTTCATTGTGGAGGAAATTTGGAGAACCAAAAGTTTTCTGACCTACTCTGCCATCTTCCCAGAATCCTCCCCTTTTATTTTTCAAGTGCCCTGATGCACTTATCTTATAATATTGTGACTATCTGTGTGGGTATCAACCCCACCACCACCACCCCATACCCAGTAGCCTACAAACTCTTGAGGACAAGAACAATGTCTTATCTAAAGACTCTATTTCCTACATCTCAGCATCAAGAACAGGACTTTTTATACAGTAGGCACAAAGCTTGCTGGATTTGAGGGGAGGAGAATCTTTGCCCTTTGGTTTGAGGCACAGCTTCTCAGGCAGCCTTTCTGATCAGGAACTCATTCACAGGGATGCTCCTACTCCCTTCCTGAGAGTCTGAAGGCCTCCTCCCATAAATAAGAATGATGGACTTCCCCCCCCAGGTTTCAACACACTTTATGTGCTCCCATGGAGACAGCCCTTCATGTAGCCTCTACACCCCACCCTCACCCCACCCCACTCCCGCCACTCTCTATTTCTCTCAGGCTGAGCCAAGTTATTTTGGTTGGGCCAATCAATGGGCAAGATCTGGCAAAGGATTAGAAATGGGGCAGAGGGGGGAAGGGTTGACGTGAGTTTCTGGGTCAGAAGGTTGATGTGGGTTTCTAGCTATTCACCTCCTCCTCTCTCCTCTCGAAGGAACATTGAGGTACTTCTGAGCAAGGTCATGGGTGTCCATGACCACCTAAGAGTAAAGGCTGCTCCCAATCCCATCCTGGAGTCCTTTTTTCAGACTCAGACTTGGAATCCCAAAAGGTGAGCAGTCCCCAGGTTCAGATGCCTCTAAGAAATCAGAGATGCCTCCAAATATCTACAGGAGCAGCTATTGTTTTCTGATTCTTGAATAGGAAGTAGATAGAAGATGTAGAAGAACTCTGTGCCCAGAACTGGCTCAGACATCGACTCCTTGTGCTGTCATCTTCCATGGGCAGATTGAACTCTATCTACTTGGCACCAGAGAGAATTGGCATTCCACAAGGCATTCCACAAGTTCTAATCTCAGCTCTGCCACTGATTTACCATGTGACTTTGGCCAACCCACCTCTCCTATCTAAGAACCAGTTTTGTCACCTGCAAAATTAGAGGGTTGGACACCATGATTTCCAAGATCATATACAGATCTGATGTTCTATTTCTGTGGATGTAGGTTTGCTCATTAAAAGTCACCCTTAAATGCTATCCACATCCAAAGAAAGAACTATGGAAGTTGAATCACGATCATTTTTTTCTCTTTTGTTGAGTTTTGTTTCCTCTTTCTAATGGTTCCTCCTATTG
Source organism: Phascolarctos cinereus (assembly GCF_003287225.1). Classification (NCBI taxonomy): domain Eukaryota; kingdom Metazoa; phylum Chordata; class Mammalia; order Diprotodontia; family Phascolarctidae; genus Phascolarctos; species Phascolarctos cinereus. The sequence goes on along the minus strand of NW_027555847.1, from coordinate 681,950,145 downwards.
GTTTTAATTTTTACTTACAACTTCACTAACGTGAAAATATGTTTAATAGGAATGTAAGTGTATAGCCTATATGAGATTGTGCTCCATCTTGGGGAATGTGGCAGGGAGGAAGGGGGAGAAAAATTTTAAACTCAAAAGCGTGTGGAAGTGATTGTTGATAAATCAAAATAAATTAATAAAATTTAAATAAAGTAAAACAAAGTAAGTCATCCTCGCTTCTTCATTCTCACTCTCCACCATATTCATTTAGCTGTCAAGTCTTGACCTCATGCACCTTGAACATCCCCTCCTCTCCACTTGTACACAACTACCCTAATTCAGGCCTTCATTATTCTTTGTCCTCATTCTTGCAGTAGCCTTCAGATTGATCTCCTCGCCTCCAGTCTCTTCCCTCTATTATCTATCCTGTACAGAGCTGCCAAACTGATATTCTTAGAACAGAGATCTGACCTTGTCATTCCCTCATTTGAAAAGCGTTAGTGGCTTATTATTGACTCTAGAATCAAATGAAAACTCTTTTTTGGTATTTAAAACCCCTCATAATGGGGTTCCATTCTGTCTTTCAAGGATTATTTACACATCACTTCCACTCTAATACTCCCAACTAAACTGGTCTACCTACTATTCCCCAACACAGCTTTCCTCTTCTCCATCCACCTTTGCACAGTTAGTAATTCAACCAACATTTATTAAGTGCTTACTATGTAGGAGGCACTGCACAAAGTAATAGGAGTACAATGTGCCTCAAGGAACTCATGTTCTAATGAAAGAGAAAATACACAAATAACCATCATACAAGATGGAGTTGGTACAAATGGAAGGTAGTGTCAGAGAGAAGGCACTAGCAGCAGGGGGAACCAGGGAAAGAAGACCTCCAGAAGACTAATCTGATCTTAGTCTTGAAGGAAGCCAGGAGGAAAAAGAATAATCCAGGCAAGGGGTCAGCTAATGCAAAAGGCTCAGAGTTGGGATAGAAATAAGGGGAAAAATAAGAAAGAAATTTACATGATAACTTTATTATATATTTGAACAGAAAAGCAAGCTGTATATAACAGATTTTCAGTTTGCATGTCATCGCCTCCATTATATTGTAAACTCCTTGAGGGCAGGTATGAGCCTTTGCTTCTTTTTCTCTCCCTAGCACATACCACAGTGCCTCATATATAATAGGTGCTTAATAAATGTTTATTGAATGAATTAGTTGAATGGGGACCTACACAATGGCGGTGGCTGTCTGAGTGGATGGAAGACTTAGACAAGCAACGTTGTGAAGATAAAAATAAAACTTAGCAAGAGATTGGATGTGTGGAATGAGTTTAAGAAAGGTGTCAAAGATGACCCTGAGATTTTGAGCCTGGGTAGGTGACTGGGAGAATGGTAGTACTCTCAACAGTACATAGTCCAGCTGACATTCATGTAATGCTATCCATATTCACCTCCATGTCTTAGAATTCTTAGCTCCCTTCACTTAGTTCCCTTCAGGTTGAGCTCTGATTTCCTCAGTAATTTGTGTTCTCCCCAAATTATTTCATGTAATTTTCTTATCATGTGTGCCCATCCCCCACCCTCAGTAGAAAACAAGTTCTTGAAGGAAGAGAGTATTTGTTTTGTTTTAGCACCGTACCTGGTGTGTAGGTGGACATTTAATATTTGCTGAGTTCCTTGTAGTTGCTGAGATTTGAGGTCTCCCTAGGGTCAGCTGAGTCACCTGGCCAGTCAGTGTGTCCTCTCTGTGAGGCAGACCCAGCGCTGGTTTTGATGACGAAGGAACCAAGAGTGACAAATCTGACAAAGAAGTTCTGTGAATCCAGGTAAGCTGGAGTGGGGGTGGAGGGTGGGGGCTAATGAAGGACTGGCACCAGGACTGGGACAGTGGGGGAGAGAAGGTTAGGGTCAAGGAGCTTTGGGACCAGACTTCACTGGGAAAGTAGGGGACTCATTTGTTTGCTTGCCTGTCCACCCCCTATAATAGTGGCCCTATCTGTACATCTCATACTCCTAAACTTCCCCTATCCCCTCTCCTTTGTTTTGTATTTTCAT